>NC_133754.1:139106250-140356250 GCF_036562045.2 Rhinolophus sinicus
TCAAGGAAGAGAGAACATACATACCAAGTGTAATTCCGTTAGGCCATTGGATGTCCTCTGTCACCAGCGGCCATCTATCATATCCATTCATTCCTGCTTTTTCTATTTTAGCTGGTTCACCCCAGTCTGACCAGTAAACAAAGCTGGGAAGGATCAAATTAGAAATGAGCCTCAGTGATTTAGAACTTACAAAGTTGTAGCTTAAGACAAACATGCAAAGAATGAACAGAAAACTCTAGGGATTGATTTAGACAAATAGTAAGACTTAAGGGTTAGACTTAAATTATGTCCTGGGTAAACAAAAGTTGACACTAAGAATCTACAAGCTCATTAACTATATTAATCTATATAAGTCTGACATTTAAATTTCGGCCCAAAGTCACAGGTTATATATTTCATTTATGAAAGCCAGTTCTTCCAGAGGAATGAAGATACATATCTGTTAAGTTTTATAGTAGCGGTAGCTGATTGTGTGCTAGTGAGGCTGCATGGGGGCCAATTGTGATTTTTGCAGCCTCAGCTTCCTAAGCTGCTTTTTAATGTTATTTAGTGGCAATTTAGGAAACCCCTCAGTGAAATGTTTCTAGAGAGGTCTGTTGATTTCAACTGGACTTTCAGAAAACTTGCACTTTACATGAAAGCCTTGAGATAATGTAGTTACCAAAATCCTCACAACTTAATCCTACTACTTAGGTTGGATCATCCAGAGCTAACCTGACAAAGAATTCAGACAAAACTTGGAAATCACTTGTGTAGAAGTTGGGTGGCCATAAGGGTTCAAATACACCTTTTGGTGGCTATCACATCAGAAGCGTTGTTTCCATAATGTCAACCAGTCACACGGCCCCAGGAGGGCCTGTCCGATGGATGAGGCCCTCCCAGGGTTGCTCAACTGTGGCATCCCTCACATCTTGAACTGGACAATTCTTTGCTGTAGGCAGCTGATAAGTCTTGGTATTTCAGTTCTACTTCAGGCACGAGGAAAGCTCCTGGCCTACACAGACAGCATCCAAAAGGCTACGTGATGAAAAACACAGAATACAAACCCAGACAACGGGTCCACCGCTATGGAGGCCGGCTCACGCAAGTCCGAGTTAAACAGGAACTTCCTCTTGGTCCCGTCCAGGGTAGCTACTGAAATAGTCTTAGAAGCCGCATCAGTCCAGTAGAGGGTCTTGTACACCCAATCAACAGCAATGGCTGCAGGATTATAGACATTGTCGATCATTTTAACATGTGTACCAACCTTGTCATCAATTGAGGCACTGAAATAGAATAGGTCACAAGAAATTTAAGAGTTTGCCACCATCAGAGCCTGGAGGATGGACGTCCTGCTTACAAAATGGTCAACAACTTTGTTCAGCAAGAACTCTCGTAACCCCAGAACTCACCACTCAAATTATTTAATGGTGCTGCTTACTGATACTAAGTTCACAATAATGTAGGTTATCTAGTTGCTGGTATGTGTTCTATGTGCAAGAACGATACACTTCTAAGTGAAGCCATCATCTGAGTTTCTATAGTTCCCATTAAGAAAAAGCTGCACTACCATTTTTATTTGTAGCAACTATAAACAGTTCTCAATTCACTCTAGAGAAAGGGGAGAAAATAGGAGAAATTAAGATGTCACCTGTCATAATCTTATAGCTATAGCCATCTTTTACTTCATAGGCAACTGTCAGTTTCTAATGAGGAACTGACCGCAATTTAAAAACTAAAGCATCAGTGTTTTAGATTTACTATTCCCAGCTAGTTAGATGTTAGATTGGAGCTAAATACAAGAGAAATTCCTCCAAGCCTTCCCAAAGGCCAAGTGACAATGACTTGTAGGCCAAGACCCCAAGAATGGCACTGAAAGTTACCTGAAGATGGCCTTTTGGCTCAGATCAGCCCAGAATAGTTTCTGAGCAGCAACGTCAGCATCGAGGGCCACAGTGTTTCTTAGCTGTTCAACTAGTTGGATGTATTCTTTCCTCTCTAAGCCAACCTTCCTGATGTCTCTTCGGTTAGTGAAGATCAGACTTGGCTCTTTGCCTGCAAGACAGGAGTCAAGTTTATTCAGTTTTGCTGTCAGAAGGCAAGGTCCTTCTAAGTGACCTCCTCCCAAATGAGGAGTACTGAGAAAGTGAAGGCACGGCTGAACCCCTCAGGGCTACTTCTGCCAGAGTCCGTGCCCCTGGGACCTGCAAGGGCTCCCCACTTCTTAAGAAGACAGTTCTGGGGTCACAGCATTCAACAATAGGGCGGTTAATGAATAAGTTACTTCTTTGAATTGTACTCAAGTTTTGGAAGCAGAAAGTAAGCAAACCTGGTAGGGATTCATGGTATCATAGGCAAAAGGAAATGACCCAGGTAGACATCTGGGAAAGTGATCTGGTGTTTAACCTATGATATTGCAACTGTGAGTTTGTAGCCCGGCTCTCAAGTACTATTTTAGTTTCATATTTAGCTTGACTGTTGTAGCCACTGGCTGGACCTTTCCTAAGCTCTTACTCATAAAGGTCCCACAGCAACACCAGTCCAAGTCCATTTACCTACTGCTTTGCACACGCCTGTGGCAAGATCCATTTGATAGCCACGACTACATTCACACTTGTAACCGCCTTTTAAGTTGATACAAATTTGACTGCAGATTCCTGGATTTTGGCATTCGTCAATATCTAGGAGGGAAATTAGAATTAGTCTTGTTGTTGCGAGATAATTGACAGAGATATGCTGTCCTTTCCCATCACCCCCAGGGTGTAGGTGCTCTTCTTTGACTCACCTCCGCAGGTTTTCCTGTCTATTAGTTCAAACCCAGCTGCACAGTCACATTCGTAGCCTATAATCAGATCTTTGCAGATATGGGAACACCCACCATTATTAACCAAGCATTCATTTACGCCTGAAATAAAAATGTAGTAGAGTTACTTGACGAATTATTCCAAATTGATATTTGTCCTATAAACATTTAAAATTCAGGCTATCAGTGACAATTTATCTAGCTCGATAACTTACGATTTTTCCACGAGCTAATAATTTGTCTTATAGACATGTTAGAGTATGCTGGGGGAAATAATAGACCCAATCTCCTTGGCCAGTTACCAATTGGTTAAGCAGTATTTGGTCAAGTTTCTCTCTTACTGATCAGTTATCTTTAAGGAGATAAATTATGAACTAGTGTGTCACTGCTTGGGCTTTTAAGTCATAAAAATTCACTCGAGTCCAACCATTGAACTGAGTTCACTGACAGTAGTATAAGCAGACACTCTGCCGGGTCCAAACAGCATTAACTATGCTGGATGTAAGTAACCTTCCCCACTCTGTCCTCAAGCAACCCCTTCACTTACGACAGTCTTTCAAGGGCTCGTCACTCCAATCCTCGCAGTCCTGCACCCGGTTACACACTTTACTGATATCTATGCATTCTCCGTTTCTGCACTTGAATTTTCCGGGGCCCAAGCACTGATTGTCTACAAAGAGAGATTCCCTCAGTGGGTCTGATCAGAGCAGCCCCTTGACTAACCCATAAGAAGAGACCCTTACCGTTTTTGCAGTTGACTTCATCAGAACCATCCACACAGTCTCGGATACCGTTACACTGCCTGCTGCCATGGATGCAGCTCCCATCCTCACACTCAAATTGGTCAGGCTGGCAGGTCTGAGAAGCTACAGAGGGAGGGAACACCGCGGAATGAAGCCAGCCAAACGGTCCCCACTTGGCACACGGAAGAGAACTGACCCCACCGTCCTGATGAGAAAGCTACTTACGACAGTTGATCTCATCGCTGCCGTCCTTGCAGTCAGGATCCCCGTCACAGCGCCACTTCTTGTGGATGCACTCGCCAGAGCTGCACTGGACCTCGCTGCCTGTGCACTTGCTGTGTATCACTGGCTGGCGGCCACACTGCTCTAGGGACTCATCAGACTGGTCCGAGCAGTCCGCGTCGTTGTCGCACACCCAGCTGAGGGGGATGCAGGAGGAGGTGCTGCACTGGAACTCGTGGGCGCCACAGGACGGTGGGGCACAGTCCAGCTCATCGCTGCCATCATTGCAGTCATCCTGGCCGTTGCATACAAAATTCCTGGAGATGCAGCGGCCACTGGAGCAAGTGAACTCATCAGAGCTACACGTTATGTTGCCTATTGAGAGAGAGGATGCCCCATTGAAAGTGGTCTGGTCCTTTCAAGATTCTTGTCCCAAAATCTAACCTGCAGATCTTGGATGATGGATCCTAGCCTTCTAGCATCACTTAAAAGCTACAGTGGAATTATATCAATCTCCAAGTTTCCTCAAATTCTAGGAAACAGTCTCACCATATAAAAGATGCAGGGACAATGGAAAAGGAACAGAAATAAAGGACCAAGAAAAGAGTTGAGACTAGAAATTAATTTGAGATGAGAACCACAATGGACTCTTACAGGGACCGTGATCAATAATTTAAACTGTAACAAGGGATTTCATTCTGGAAGGCAGAGACTGATTTATCTTTAAATGGACACACTGCTTATCAGGCCAGGGCCACATCATTAACTGAGACTAACACGCATCAGGGATTCAGGTAAATATATATTCATAATAAGCATTATGACACTATCATCAAAAAGAAGCCATTATAACACCATACATAGTTCTCTCTCTTTTGATGGGTCAGGAATAACACGTCTTAAATCCCTAAAAGTTTTAGAAATCACTTCTAGGGCTGCAGTCGCAATGTAGCAGCCAGGTATGCTAATAATGATAAGCTTGTCAGAGTAGCCAGTTTCTACTTTGACTCAAACGCTAGCCAAATGAATTAAAGTCACAATTTGGTGGTAATTAGGGTAGAGACCACGACTCTCTTGGGAAGCAAAGTCTAGATTTAAGAGGGAAACACTTGGCAGCTCCAGGGCTTACTAATACATACATAAAGCTCGATTCTAGGATTAAATGGCAAAACTCATTGGACTAGGTGCAGTGGTATTGAACTCAGAAGGTGACTTCTACACACAAGACTGTTGTTCCAACTGCAGGTGCCCTCAGTTCACACATACACTGCCGCATCAGGAGGCCTGTGCTTGTCAGACTCGGAAGCTGTATTTGTAGAAGCCCTATAAAACGGGCGGTAGCTTGAAAGAGCACTGAAAGCAATGTTTGTTCAACCTAGAGATTTTCCCAGGGCCTCACCTTTAACATGTAGCTTTTATTACACATTTTCCAAGAATAGAAGCATGATAGGATAAGAAACAGAGTTGGCTTTTACAGGTAGGAACTGTGACAGGAGACAAAGCTACCACCAGTTGGGTAGTTTTCTTTGGGTACCTGCTAGCATGATGTTAATTAACTTTTGGAAGGGTTAAAATAGAATCAGATTTGGGACTAGGAAATGCTTATATGATGCTCAAGTAATTTATCCATTCCAATAAGTAGATCCAATTTAGACCTAGGAATAGTCCCCTTTTAGTTTTATTGAGCCAAAGAGAGGAAAGCCTAAAAAAGATAAAAGTCCACACCACTGGTGCTTTACTGAGCTACTTCTAAGTGTTAAAGGCCTTGAATGACTTACCTTCTTATTTGTGTTTGCCTAGAAAAAACACAAGAGCAAGCAATGGCCATTTACCCTGTGCACTTCTTTCAGACTTCTAGGGCAGTTATGAAAGACAAGTAGTTGAGCAGATAGCGAAGTCACTGAAAAGCGAGTCAACGTAACTGCGTCTTTATGCTTAAGGTAGCTTCCCCTGCCCACCCTTCTTTGAGAAAAGGGGTCTTTGGGATAAGCCACTCAACACTGATCTTCTTACCACAGTTTTCTTCATCTTCTCCACTGTCACAATCATTTTCACCATCACATCTCCAGGACACTGGGATACACTGAGTAGAATGGGCACCACAGCTGATTGAATTTATGCGGCATGTTCTCATATCTGTTGATGATATACAGTCTCAAAAGAGCCTCCAAACTCATCAGTGCCAAGTTGCTGCTCCCATGCTGCTTGGAAGTGGTAACACCTGTAACTCAGTGGCCTGGCATACTGGTGCAATTTGACTCACTAGTTAAGGCCTGGGTAGATTCTTCGCCAGTTCCACTGCTTAGAAGCCTTGCCAACCTATGCCACCTGCCAGTACACCTGAGAGCCTCGACCATGTTACTCCTTTGGGGTTCTGTGGCATCCCCAATTCTGGCTTTTGTTTTAGTTGGCGTAGTTAGGTTTACTGGCTGGCCTGCTCCTTGATCATAATTTATCTATTGGCTATCAAGTGGCAAACCCAGATATCTAATCCAAACTTCATTAAAGGCCAGATGGTCTAACACCGAAGAAGCCTTCTAGCTTCCTTTGTAGGCCTCCTTCAGATTTACATCCTGCAAAGTAGGGCCATCCCCCAATTCTTGGCTTCACTGGGTCATCCTCTACTAGGACTTGGGGCTCAATCTGTATGGAACCTGTCTGCACCTGTGGTAGTTCCCCTCCTTTTTGCCTAGAAAATTGGCATCACATACTTTTTTTTCCTTTCTGCTTGCCCTTTTTTGGTAACCATTTTCCAGACCAAAACTTTGTTCATGTTACTCCTTGCCTTTTAGTGCTTCCAGAGGTCTCTACTGCCTCAAAATGAACTCTAAGCCTTTGTTCACCTTGATTTTCAAATAAACCCAAGTCTTCCTCCACTATGATCTCAGACTTTTTCCTAAGTATCAGCCTAAGGACACAGATATTCATTTGCATAGCTATGAATTTTCTCTTATTTAAGAGCAAACTGTAACCTCCCTATTTTAATACCTTTAGGTTACATGTTTGTTCAAAATCACTATATGACCCTACTTCTAGCCACTTTACCCCTTCAATGATAGATTTCGTTCATAACATGGAAAGCTGTACATTTAAAGGCTTATTCTTGGCCTGTGGGGGACCCTGACATCTTGACTTAGCTTCCAGGACCCGAGTACCATCTGCTCAGATTCATCATTATCAAACATTGGAAATCGGTGCACCTAGTCAAGGAGTTCTTAAAGAAATCTGCAGGCTTCAGTCTTAAATATTCAATAGTGAAGCTACCCAAGAGAACGTCAGTCTTGTTAGACTAGGGAGAATATTTTTGAAATATTCTAACTGTTAATGACTTGACTGACTTTGGAGTCAGTTGGCCTATCCTTTAAGGGAGTCAGAGGAAAACCAACACCAAGTATTGGATTAAACAAAACTTTGAGCTATGAGACACAGAACAGCTTGGAAGAATTCAAGTCCAAACCACGTCACACTCACAGCACTGTTCTGGCGTTTCATCAGAACCATCTTCACAGTCAAAATCCCCATCACACTGCCACCGGCTGGGGACACACTGGCCGTTGTTGCACACGAAGTCCGACTCCGCACACGTCTTCTTCACTACAAAAGTGTATTTGTATGGTTCAAGTTGAAATCACTTACCCAAGAGCCCTATATTTCCAGTGAGGGCAAAACTGCATTTTGACATGTTCTATTCCCCATCCAACTGCCAATATCCAGGAGAAACTTAGAAAAATCTTTTTTTTTCTTTCCCCTAGAGGAGAAAGGTGGTCATTTGAGAGACTTAAAGGATACTGAAGTCAAGGTAAGACAAAGGTTTCCCGTTATCTTACTCCTCTGGGATACCTTATAATTCTTGCCTGTTTTGTAATGTTGAGATTAAGTAATAGTTTCGTTCTCTTCAGGCTTTTCTTCAAACTCATTCAAGTCCTTCGTAAGTTTAGTAGCCAAACACTCCATCCTCTGACTGGATCACAGTGTAATTGTCCTGGGGCCATATCTTAACAACACATGGATTTAGTGTCTAGATAGAAGGCCACGTCCCAGTACTGAACATTGTCACCTCTGCAGGTCTACTGGGGCCGAGGAACCCACTCAGCAAGAAATAGAGAAAGCTAAAACCCAAATATAAGATACGTTATGTTTAGCATCCAGGGTGGACTAACATCAACCAGCTCCAAGTCACTGAAGCTACTAAGGACGCTGCCAATATCCATTACTGACTGCTGGAGGTAAAATAGCCTACAACAGGGTATTGGTTCTGCTATTAATTCTTATCAGGGCAGGCCTTTTCTCTTATAGTTAAGGTGATTGTACACTGTGTTGTCCGATTTGGAACAACCTCAGTAGAAGGGGAACAGCACTGTTCATTACACCAGGAAAATAAGCATAAACCAGCACTTTCCTAAGCAAACCAGACAGCTTGGTCACCCTCCCTGTGAGGAAGTCAGAAAGTACGAGTCTTGAAAAGTAGCCACAGAGGGTCTTCTAGGCTCATCCTTCTCAGGCTACATTCTTCTTTGCCCAGGTGCCTATACCGTCTATCTGAATTTCTAGTTTAAAACATTCTTCTCTAACAAATACTCTGTAATGAGAAATCAGTGAAAAGCTGGCAATTTGCTAAAAATTTGAAAGAGACTGCTTAAGTCAGGTGTTCACGCTAGGTACAGCTCTCCCAGGTTAGAATGTCCTAGTAAACTCGTGGGCCACTCTGGTTTAGCCTCCGGTATTACAAAGGGGGGAGACAATAATTAAAGTCAATTTCTAGAACTCAAGATGAGGAATTATGATGATATTCCAAAAAAGGATTATTTATCTCCTTGAATTGTGTAGCCAAGGAAACAAGAAAGGTTACATTAGCTCTTAGATTCACACCTATTTCTAAAATCACCAAAATACTCAAATCCCAGTGTTAAATGTTTAAGTGCTATCCCAGGCCCATGTTCTCCTGAGTATGTAGGAAGATGTCAGAGGGTCTGAAGAGCCACATGCTATAATTCAACCTGGAATACTCAGAATTTGCAAAAGAGGGCGTAGGGAATTGTGAAGAGGCCACAGGATGTTAAGACGTATAAAATATTACAGAGACAGGATTGACTGTATTACAAAGTGAGCAGAAGATAAAGAGGGACAGGAAAATTGCTAGAGTTCACCTCTCTCCATTCTGAGCATAGACTGGGAGGGTCCCAAAAGGCTATTTGAACTGGGCCTTGAGAGATGGATAAAAATTGAGATGTGCCGCACGGGAAGAGGACTACCAGTTACATACTCAGGGTATCTAAGTCACTGATTAATCAGCTCCGCCTAACACAGAATGAGTTATTGGAACAACAGAAATACATGGCTGTGGAATTCAAGCTGAGGTTGACTACATATGCTAAGTGGCATGCTTGAAAGAAAGAGCCCTGCTGAAACTGTAACCAAGTTCAACAGAAAGAGATTAGACAGAAAAAATAGGAAGTGGCTTTTCCTTTCCATGGAGGAATTTCTCAGAGAAAAATTCTGATCAAGAATATATTTAATTTTTCCCACCTTGTGTAATCTTAATTGTATATATACATTTACCTCCTCACCTCTTCCAACACCCCCTGTCATGTGCCTAGAAGTTATTCATGCAGAGACTATTTTAGGAAAAGCCGGTAGTAACCCCTAAGATGACCCAGGTTAGTTTCTACTGAGTTAGTCATATTGTAAAAGATGACGTCCCAAACATGAAGAAATGATTATTTTTCTAAGGAAAAGCAATGGGTTTTGCCAAATATATAAGTTTAGAATAGAGGAAGAATTGCTACATATACCAAGAGAACAGTTGACAAGAGTGAGGTCCTACTAGTGGGATATTCTGTGAGGGAATTCTATTACCCCAGTAACCCAGAAACAGTGTGGAACTCAGTCTTATAAAGTAGACGAAAATCTTTGTGTTAGAATGTCAGTGATGGAAAAGTGTTGCACAGGAGAACAATTCTTGGTCCCGACACTAGAGAGAAGTTTCTTCCCTGAGACTGTAGAATGTACTTCCTATGCTTCCCAAAGAGCTACGAATGCACATATTGGCATGAAAGCAGCCATGGTATCGCTCTGAGAGCTCAAGCATAGGACAGTCTGCCACAACATTTACTCTCTAACATTTTAGTAATCATGCATGAGGAAGCAGATAATGGCATAACAAGATGGCAGTTGATGAAATCTACATTAAGCTTCTATTTTTCTTCTGTATTTCTAGTTTGCATAGTAGACATCTTTATAGAACATCTTTTAAAAGACAATTGACAGTATTATCACCGACATTCACACACAACATTTTTGGGGGGGATTTTTACAACCTAGAACAAAGGGATCGTAAAGCAAACTTCAGTATGTATTCAAGGTACCTAAATGTCATCTTGACATGCAGTTCTCAGCTCTTCTGGCTTGGCATGAGGCTGTGTAGATTGCATAAACAGGCATTTCTCACCGTGATCTTTTGATAAATGCTGATCAGTGGGTATGATAGTAGATCCCCTATTCTCATGGGAGAGATGTCTTCCACCCTGCCTCATGCTTTAGAATTAGTGTCTATTGTAGGCAGAGAATTAAAAAAGAATTCTTATCTGATCTCTGATCTGTGCCGGCTTGCAGTTTCTATGCCAGGAGTTAATTAATCCTCTGAAACTTTAGGGACTTCTTAATGTCCATGGCTTGCTTTCTTTTTTAGGATCAGAACCATTTGAGAATTTAAAAAAGAAAGTCTGTCCTAAGCAATCTTTTGTCTATCTCCACTTCTGGTCCTCTCCTCCCTTCTCCTAGCTTCCTATACCAAATGTTTGCCTGATCGAAGAGAAACCAGGTCCTGCCATTTAAAAGGAACTCCACTTTATAGTCAACATTCTGGACTCAAATTGATAACCCGATGTCAAACATTCAATCATATTCCTCTAGACCAGGAAGTACAGAATTTTTAGACTCTGGTTCAAAACATGTATAAGGAGTGGGTTCTATTTTCAGAGTCTCGATAACATTTGTAGAAACTAAGACAACATCATTACTTTTCAATAAAATGCATAAGTCCTGGTGAGGTGGCAAGTGAGACTGCCAAACTCTTTACTCACCACAATTCTTTTCATCACTGCCATCAGCACAGTCTTCGTCCCCATCACATTTCCACAGCATCGTGATACAGCGGCCATTTGTGCACTGGAATTGGGAAGTGTCACATTTGGCGTTTCTTCCTAAAATCAGGAAGGAACACTTAGCTAAGCCTGGGATACAAGGCTGGTATGTTAGAGACGCAAGTTACCCAAAACCCATGGATAGGGGTCCTCTGCGAAGGAGTTGCGGACTCAGCAGGCTGTCACATTCTAGGGGGCAGAGTCGCATAGGTCTTGGGGCAGAGATGACAGTAACTGAGTCCTTAGCTGGGCACACACCATCTAGATAAGACTAGATTTCCCAACCTTGCAGCGAGGCTCAGCCATGAGACTAGGTTCTGGCTACTAAATGTAAGCAGGAATGGTATATACAACTTCTAGAAAATATCCTCAGAGGAACAGGGGATCCATTTTCCTTCCCTTTTTCCCTTTCTGGTTCCTGAAAATTGGGCACGGTGGCTGGAATAGCAATTTGCAGCCAATGCAGCCAAACCAAGATAGAAGGAATCTAGATTGCCCAGAGACCACAGGGGCATTTTCATCTGCCTCTGGACTCACTCTCTCATCTGTGTAAGCCACGTGTGTGGCTATAATCGCACAGCCAAATCCTAATCTTTTAATGGCATTTCTGATCCACATTCCATACTGTTATTCACGAATGATGCTCTTATTACAAGCAAAGAACAGGAGATTTAGAAGGGGTGGCGAGGAGAGGGGAGACATAGAGGTTTAGCAACCCATGGTTCCTCACCTTAGAACTTGAGGTCTGATTGGAGAAAGACATGTTTACAAAACCGCTCCAAGATAAGTTAAAAAGCATCAAGAAGGTACAGTTAAGGGCCACATGGAGATGATTTTTAATTTAGTGATGGGAGAAAGCAAAGTAAGGTAGAGCCGCAGACCTGGATTCTATTTCTCTGAATCTCAGTTTTCCTATGCTCGACGTATGGATATTTAATTCACATCGTAGTATAAACTAATTCTTGTAAGTGGGGCACTTAGTTGTTTTGCCTGGCAGGGGACAGGTAATGTTCACGTGTTTCCTATCACTAGCAAAGCTGTCTTTCTGGCAGGTGTGCTTTCTTTGGGACAAAAGACAAAGATCTGGTTGCTTAATGCAAAAATACTGCAACTATCTGAGAAACCCTGCAGAGGCATAGAGTTCACGCAGGACATCCGATGTCTTGCCACCTTGCCACATTAGCAGCTGTGACATGCTGGCATAAAAACAGACGCTGCAGTGACGAGCCCAGACGGGAAATGTTCTGTAATGTACACAATGCTCTCGCTGGCCTCCCTCCTATCAGCTACTCCCTGCTTTCTGGGAACATTCTATGCTTTGTGGCTAATTCCAGGCAGATGGAAATTTGATCCAAGTCAAGTTTACCATACGGGTGTGGTTACTTTAGGTACTGAATGTATTTGTTTAAAACCTATATGTATCACTGTCCTCCCAAGAGTCTAGTTAAGCTGGGACCCAGATACAAAGCAGTATGATTCGATGGCATTTCCTCCCTACAATTCATACTATTCATTTGTTCCACAGGTATTTTATTAGGTATAAGCTACTCGGGATTTAGGAGGGAAAACGAGGGGAGGGTAGAGTTGTGGTCAGGAAGCATCACGTCCTAGTTTTTATACCTAAACCAAATAGGAAGGACCTGGCTGCCTCCCACCTTCCCCCATCATCGCTGTAGTCTCGATATAGTCTCCATGTGTTCAGTGCTGGGGTACCTGTTCCGGGGGCCATTGGCTGTAGTTCTGCATCCCCACTATCTCTGAGGGCTGTGAGAGTGATAAGAATGTACTTGGAGTGTTTTATGTGAAAATAGCAAAAGAGCAATTTGAAGTCAGAGTACACAGATGTAAACACACTTGGAAAGAATAGTCAGGTTACAGTTAGGATCCAGTGCAGACTGCAAGGCTCTGGATTTTGTAAAGGTTTTAGTTACCAAAGTTTGTTCAGTCAAAATGAGACGAAAACATTGATGTGGCTATCTACACGGTCAAAAGGTAACTGTATAATCAAACTTGGACAGGGACTTAAAGTAGGTGTCACATGATGCTTTTCCCCTTTAGGGTTAGGTACCTGGAAGATCTCCTTCCAAATGAGTTTTGCAACTACAGAGTTTACAGGCCTTCAGGCTGGCCTGGGATTAAATATAGGCCCGTAATACCCTAAGGCTGATGTTTAGTCCAATATCGCCTTAAAGAGGGTCTCTGAATGTTGTTGCAACACACAAGCCATCAACAATAACAAATGATTGTAAAATCCTGGCTATGCTGCTCCCAGAATCCATACTGAGCAGGCTCAGGACAGACATAAGCATTTTCTTAGTGTTTATTCCAACAGCCTAAGACAAAAAGGAACTGAATGTCTACCTGTTCTTTTCTCAGATGTTTCCACTCCACCCAAGCTTCTTCCTGACTGTCATAAACTTGTGTGTTACTAGGACATATCCATGAGCCTCCATTAGGAAGGAGGAAAAATTGAGGTTAGGAGTACAGTATGCCCCTCAATATCCCAGCTGGTTCAAAAACAGGAGCGAGAGTGGGGTGGGTAAGGCCCACCCTTATAAAACACCCTGGAGAGCGAGGCAAGTAAGGACCCAAGGTTTATGGTCATGTCTCTTCGTTTCCTAAGCACTTTGTTTCCAGAGATTGTCACTGGGCAGCAAGTACTCCCGAGTTCTGCTGGTTCCCTGCATCGCACAGAGTGGCGAGACCTCAGACACGAAACCCAAAGCTGAGACCTCAGCCCCGTGTCCACAACCCTGGGTTTTCTGTGCAAGTTTCAAAAAGATCCCACTTTTACATTTCTGGTGTTCAATGGGGAAGGCTGCTACCGTGCAGAGCTTGAGAATTGAAAGCACCACACGAGTTAAGAAGCTTTTGGTTTCCAAAGCTTTGGGGATTATAGGCTGTGGCCCTGTAGTCTATTTCCATCCATGACAGCTAAGTCTTACATTCAGTATTATACTTTCATAAAGGAAACGGGTTGAGCTTGAAATCATCTACACCCGATGTTCTTTTAATTCTTAGGCTCAGCTAAAGCTAATGATGCCTCAAAAAATAACCTTAGAAGTAGAGGTGCTGGGCCCTCTATATTATAGAGTCTACCTGCCCAGGAAGGTGAAAATTTGGAGTAAATGTAATTTTTTTGTGGGTCCCATAGGATTTCACAGGAATGCCTTAGGGCCAAAGGGGTAGCTGAAGTGGGGTAAAATGCCAAGATAATGGGAAGCTGAGCATTCCACCTCTGTTTGAAGCAGGAAGGCTTTCTTTTGACTATTGGAGTTTTGTGTGAGAATTTGAATGAGGCTCTGTTGCTTTAAGACATCAACCTGTTGGACTAGATCTAGGTTTCCTTTTAGCTCTAATACTTGGAATGAATACCCCTGCCCCTTTGGGTCAGGGGGTACTAAGTCACTGTACCTAGTCACACATGTGGCTATTTCCATTTGTAATGAATGAATGCCCAGAAGTGTCCAAGGATCCCTCACAGAAGTACACAGATGGAATCATACTATGGAAACTTACTTCAAGGCGCCCATGTCCCAGGAGCCTTGCTTACCTAAATAGTTAACGCTGCTACCCAGATATGTTGGCAGGTCACTGGGTCCAAGAAACTCAGGGTTTTTAATGCAAATAGAAGTCAGCCTGCTGTTGTCTAATTGTCCCTGCAAGGGTTAACACGGAAGAACAAATTGTAAGCTTCAGTAAAAACTACACAGACCTTCAAGTAAATAAATACCAAGGCTTGACAGTGGGCTCCCCATTTCCCTGTGGGGCTCCTTTGCAGCACCTTTGCTGGACTGTCACACAGGGATGCCCAGAACATGGAGATGTTTCTGAATGTCAGGCTGAGTGAGACATGAGCTCCAACCTGCTCAGAGGGGCTCACGCTGCTACACCGCCAGGACTAGCAGGGCCAAGTATTCCAATCTCTCACAGTCCTCCTCACTGTTGGAGCATGCGAGTGTTATCATCTACTGGAATTTCTTCAGTCCATTTGTTTTGGCACTTCTGGGGCCGCCAAGGGCATTTATTTTTAGTTGGGCTCACTTCTGCTGCTTGCCACTTTAATGCCAATCTTTCTATTCATAGGCAAAAACTTGTTTTAGGACAGGCAGATTTCCAAGTCAGCAAAGTTTTCCTACAGGGAAGAAGGTTAGTAAGAGGAACTAAGGAAAAGGGCCCCTAGACAGCCAGCACACAGGTTGTGTTCTGGCCTTTTTAAAGTCTGCCTCTGAAGCCCTGGAAGCATCAGGTGTGGGCCAACTAAAAACTGCCAAATACTTAGGTTAATCCTTCTGATTTGCCCAAATAAGTGAATCCTATAGTTCAATTGTCAAATAGTTTTGTTTGTTTGTTTTTCCAATTTACATCAGATTGAGATCATCGTAAGGATCACGGATAATTAACTTAATTTTTGTCGTTGCTGTTGTTGTTAGCCAAACACTGCTCCAAGACTTCAGTCGCTTAATGCATTTAATGCTCAATCCTACACGGTCAGTGCTACTATTCCCCTTTTATATATATCAGGAAACCTGTTCAGAGAAGGGAAGTACAGTACTTGCCCAAGGTCACTCTGGGCAGACCTAGAATTTGAACCTGGGCAGTCTGGCTCCAGATACTGGGTTACTAAGCATGCATACAAACTAGAACACCTGACTCAGGATTATTTCCTTCTAGAATATTCTGTTGCTTAGTAATTTGGATAGTGGAGTCAGTTTAATCCAGAATTAGGTAGTTTTACTTTACAAGATGACACTATCCTAACCCAGCTTTATTGTTGAGCTAGAGCCCTCCCTCCCTTCCCCATTTTAACTTTTTAAAAATGCTGGTAGAGTACACTCAGCAGGCCTTTTTCTAGAGGAATACTATGCTTGGTTTTCTTGCCTAGGGCATATAGGTCAAGTCAGAGCAAAGAACCTCCTGATATTCTTTGGATTGGAAGTTATTAGTTTTTGTGGGTGGTAAAATACTAAATCAGTGATTCTCAAGCTCTAGTTTGCATCAGAATCCCCTGGAGGGCTTGTTAAAACACAATGCTGGGCCCCACCCCGGAGAGATTTTGTTCCAGTGGATCTAGGGGGGGCCCAAGTTTGCATTTCTAATGTGTTCCCAGACGATGCTGACACTGATCACACTCTGAAACCACTGCAGGAAGGTTGGGAGGCTAAGATTCTCCCCCCCACCCCCATAAGCCCTCATACTCATCACTGGATGGACACTGGATGACTCTTTCATACGTCCCATCTTTGACTGGCCCCATCAGTTACTGTAAGTCAGTCGCCCAATAATGAGCCCGGATTCTCCTCCCCAGACATTTTGCCAACAAGCCCTGGCTGTGGCCAAGCCCTCATCTCACTTGATCTAAATTTGTCTCCTGGTCCTCTGTCTATAGGCTGCCTTGTTCTGCATCCAAATCAAGATAGTGGTGATTCAAGCAAACTTGAATGGCCCCAAGTGCCAAATACAGTATCACTTCCATACTTCCCACAGGGTCCAGAATTGAGGCTACTTCCCTACTTACTTCCCCCAACTTTTCCTTATTAGATACCACCTGCCGTCTGCTCAGGCTACATCCACCAAGAGGCCCCACTCACGTCCCCAGACCTGCGCCCTCACTGTTGCTTTGTCTTGATTTGCTCATGTTACTTAGCCCTGTTCACTTATCTACCAGGAGTGGGCTCATATGACACCCCTTGAATGAGGCCCTCAATTCTTTTCTTGACCAGTTAGGTGTGTTCTGGCTGCTTTCCTGCAGTTCCTGGCACCTGTTACAGAGCTGCCACATACTGAGATGTCCTTACCTGCCTGTTTCCATCTCTACAAATGGAGATCCCCTAAGGCAAGGCCTGGAATTTCTTTGTAACTTGGGACCTGGTGCCTGACATCTAAAGATTCTTTAGGCACTAGTGAGGATTTCTAGATGCATCAGCTGATTTGTTACTTCACTAACAAAACGGGTCTTCTATAGAATTTCTTTCAAAGCATTCTTCCCAGCTTTTCTGAATTTGAAGCCAAGTGTGACCAGTTGTTTCACAAGCTAGAATACTTTGAAAGACTCTAGGTTATAAAGGCCACCGTTCCCTATGCCTATGAGGCTGCTTTCACCTCATCTTTGTGGTACTTTATCATTTAAAACAGTGTACTTTTCCACCCTTATCTGTCAGAATGAGTGTGTCAGGGTGAGTATGTCAGCCTCCGTTCCATGCGAGGAGAGAGGTTGTGACACACAGGGAAAGTTAGAAGTGGCTAACTGGTAAAGTTAGAAATTTGATGTATGGGCCCAGGATTCCACTTCTGACACGTGTGAGCACTCTTTGGCAATGTTGGCAGCAATCCATTGTGCTCAAATCAATGCCACCTTTGTAAGATCATCTGCCGAGATCGAATAGCTTCTGGCTTTGTCATATTGGAGTCTAAGTTCTTGGTGATTTGGGGGAAACTTCGTGAGCTGTAACCCAGGTGGCATGTGGGAACTACAGCAATTTTCAGCAGCTATCAGCCTCTTTCATGATTGTCTTCGGCACTGGATCTACTCATTCCTATCCAGTGCTTCTGTCCTGTGCTGTCTTTGGATCACTGATTTCCTGGGTTGACTTCCTCCCTAGATTAAATGCCAGGAAGGAAGGGGCCAGCTCTGGTCACTGTGTCCCCATGCCTGGTGCCATATGGTAGGTGCTCAGCAGATGGAGGTAAAATGGGTTCAAGCAGATGTGTAAAAGAAGGTCCCCACCAATCTACCACCTAGTGAACCTATAGATCAGTTAATAACTCAGATCTTGGGAAGTGTTCTTAAGAATACTAAAGAGTAGAGGTAGTCCATAAACTAGGAACCCTATTTACTCCTAGTGTTTGGGGGAACTGTTAATTAGAACACATGAATAACTTGCAATGTTGTATTTAAGGGAAGTACAAAGTTAGAACACATGAAGTAACTTGAAAAAGTTGTCTACCACCAAGGTTTTATTAACTCCCTTGCACTTGGCAAATTGCAAGCCCTTCTCCATCCCCCACTGCCAATAGCACATCTAAATACATGAAGGCTACCAGCCAGCAGAGCCAATCCAGATGACCCAAGTTCGTGGCAAGGTCAACCATTCTAGCCAGTGGTCCCATCTTATAGTTTCTTCCCCCAAAGCTGTCTCTTAAAGACAAGGCCGTGAATACCCTCCTGCTGTTCTACCCACACATGTAGCATCTCTAAAATACAAAATGGGCAAAGGATCTCTAAACAAACGTGAAGTTTTGCTTTTTGTTTTGTTTTGTTTCTCAGCACAATCTCTGTACTTACTCTCCCAACACCTAGCAGGCATGCTCTTGCTTAATTTAGAGCCCCAAATCGCGTGCTAACTTTAAGGTATCACCTACCACCTCATTTAGATTCTGCAGTGCTTCTAGCATTTCTAATGATATCTCGAGTTTTTATTGCAAGCCAACAGGAGAGTTTAGCAAAGAGGTACCAATTCAAACTGAAAAATGTACAGACCGAAATTAAGATGATTTTCACTTACAAAGCCAGACTGTCCTAGAGCTAAGTCACACTCTGCCTTGAAAAGTTATCAGTTCTCAGATGTCCTAGCCCAAAACTCTTTAGCTGGGCAAAAAAAAAAAAATTGTCCCTGGACCACTTCCTTATGTTCAACAGGTACGTCTCATACATCACCTGTGCAGAAGGTATACTTTGACTCTTTGCCTTGAAAGTAGTCCCAGTGCTGTGGCCTAAGTACTCTCTGGAGATTAACTTAAAGTAGAAGGGAACGTCCTGAACAATTAGGAGGCTCTCAACTACCCATCTGGAGGGCAGCTGTAGTAGCCCAGCCCAGAAGCTCTCCTAAGGCAGGTACCTTTATCATAAGCATCGTTACAGACCTTATCACAGCCCTTTGAGGCATTTCATTTCATATAGGCTAGTATGTGAAGGAAGCTTGCCAAAGAAAGGTCAGGATCCAAAGTAAATTTAATTACGGTGACTTAAATATTAAATATAGGTGCCTAGACTTGCTCCATTCCCTCTATGGAAAAAGAGCTTTACTCACATTCTATGAGAATAGAAAATGGTCTAGATATTTAATGAGTTATCTATCTATCTATGCTGTATTCTGAGTCTTCCGGCCTTTGGATCAAAACCCAAAGCCGCGTGACTGGGAACTATCTGTTCCCTTGATCTCATGGCCATGTCCTACTGTAGGAGTTCTTGTTAAGTCTTATCAGTTGGATACTCCGCCTGGAACAAAGGGGGCTTGCAACTACTTTTTTACCTTTTCTGAAATTATAACAAAACTACTTCAGCGAAATTGAGTTTATGGTTATCCAGTTTTATAAATGGCAGCAACACTCCAATCAGGCCTTCATTTCTTTTGAGCATGGAGGCTGCCATAATTTAAATATGCAGCTTTGTTGTACTAAAATCGTAACATTTGGCAGCTCTACTGACCTAGGCCTTTATACGAGCTTTAGGTATCTGGGAATTCAAGCAATAAAAACAATGAAAATGACACAGGACAGGGTATATAGTTAAATATCACATGAAGTGGGCAATGGGGCGATTCAGGGAGCAAAGCTGCTCCAGACTTTAAGAAGCTGTCATTGTCAATAAGGGCTAACCCAGTGACCTCCTTTAAAAATCTCTGCTCACATTCTCATTCTTTGGCCTCGATGAGGGTTATGACCATTGGCATACCTTCCCTTGGTGCTACAAGATGAGTCAAGTTTATTTTCCCCTTGACTGCCAGTCTCCCATCCCTCCAGGTCTATTAGTGCTGTCAATTTCACCGACCCCTCCCCCCACAATGTGAGAAGTTCTGTCTACTCTTTCGCTAGCTGCTAACCATATCTGAATTGCTCTCACAAAGCCTTTGTTCTTCTAGGCTTTGTCCTTAACGAATAGATGGCAGCCCAGATCCTAATCTTGACTACCTAGGCTGGAGGAAAATGTCCTAGAACTCGCAGTCAGGTGTACTGCACTACTGAATTTTAACTTCTCGCATTAGTTTGCCTTAAGTTCCTTGCCAGGGTCTTAGACCACACCTTTCTTGTCCTACAGTATTTTAGATCAGCACCGTAAGTGTATGTGCCTGAGTGTGTGTGGGTGGCGTGGGGATGGGGAGAAGGGTAAGTGTAGACAACCAGGGCCAGAAAGTCAGTCTAGAACTTTGAACTTCAGACAGGAGCCAGGCTGGGTTGGATTAGGGTCAATACCTGCCTCAGCCAACCCTAAATTCCCTCCAGTTCAAAAGGATGTGCCTCCTTTCCTTTGAAGAACTTAAGTCTTGTATAGGCTTCTATTTTCCACTGTTCATGGCATGTCACATATTTCATAAGTGACCTAGGGGAGCAAAAGGGATCTTCACCTACTTAATACAAGGTGAACATATGCCTTCAACTAACTCATTTCAACTGTTCAGGTGCATTCCTAACATTCTATAGGATAAAGTTAACCTCCAATGGAAAGTTATTCTATGTTAAATTAAGAGAATTCCATGCAGAGAAGAACATGTAGCAAAACCAAATCTTTTCTCCTACATTCCTGGACAGTTCTCAGTAAGTTCTGATATATTTTAGGATTTTTTTTTTAAATGCTATGAAAAGTATGATGCAAAGCATGGCACTATTCTGAGAAATCACTTAATAAGTTAATACTGCTCATCCCTTAATGATTAATGCTGGAGTCTGAAAACTCTTGTAGGCAAAGCTTTTCCAGGCTCTCGGGTTTGTTACACATCGGAGCCCATCTTCAGGACACACACTCCGTTTCTGAGGAGTCCGGGCAGGGGAAAGCATTTGAGAACAGTCGGGCCAAGCCTGTCAGGTCTTTTACATTCCCTTCAAGATAACGCTTCTCAGGCTGCTCAATTTCTAGTCCGCGGAACCATGTGACCAACCTAAACGTGACCAGGAGGCCAGCCAATCGCGGCTGGCAGACAAGTCCGTCCCAGCTTCACAGGCTCGGGACAAATGGAACCAAAGGGGAGGGGGCATTCAGAGACTTAAAACCACCAAGTATTGCCCCAGAGGCTGCTTGACCACACACTTTAAAGTTCGTTCTCACTCAGGAGACACGTGACTGCAGGCAGGAGGGCGTCGTAAGCCGCCAGGCTACAGGAGCTAGGAATTCTGGAATGGGTACTGAGGGCAGGGGCAGTGTTCTGCCCCAATTCCCTACAGCTGGCAGGCAAATCCCTTGGTGTCAAGTCAAGACCACTTTAGGGACCTGCCAGGATCCTGACCAAATCCTTTTAGAAGAGCTTCCTGTCGCCTGCCCAGGAAAGTTGTGGGGCCCTTAGTGGGAGAGTGGCTGAGGACAGGGCCCCCAGGCCCCGTACGACAGACCGTGGAGACTCCACAGGAGTCTCCAACAAGCCACAGCCACACACCAGCTCTCGAGCTACTTACTCCCTTTGATCTATTGTTTAAAATGAAGGCTAATTACAGCCACTAGATTAGGTCTCAGTTCCTCTCGAGGAAATCTCACCGGTACGAGGATCAGCAAACTAACCTGATTTAAATCTTCGTTCCACTCCCCTCCCCCGTTCAACTATAAGGGAGACCCAAGAGCTTTACAAACGCTGCCGGAGGTGTGGAAAGGGGAGAGGAGAGAAACATCTAGAGAGGAGTCCTATTTCAAGCCTCACTCGTCCTCTAACCCTCACTCCAGAAAGATAGCCAGGTGCCGGGGGAGTCGCAGTCCGGGCGCGCACGCCGCGCACTTCTGGAAGCTCCGCGGAGACTACGGGCTGCAGCCCACCCAACAGGCGCCCCCTCACCACCGCGGGAGACTCACAGCCCCGCCTGGCACCCCGCGCCCGTGTCCCGGGAGACTCCCACTCTCACCCACCGCCCGCTCCCACCCTCCCTGAAGTCGGAGGAGCGCGACCCCGGCTGCCGCGCACGTCTTGGCCCGGCCCTCTGCCTCTTTCTTAACACTCCGCCTGGCAGAGGAGACAGAACCATTGTTCAATGGCCCAGAAGCCCCCATTCCCCAGCCCCTGCCAAGCGGGGTGAAAAACGAGGCAAAGCCGTGGCTCTGGGGGTGGGAGTGTAAGGGAATGAAGACTAGTTCAGGCAAGGCTTTAGGACACCCCAAACCCCACAGTCCCCCAAGCCCGGCTCCCCATAGCCGCGGCGCTGACAGCTCAGAAGCACCACCAGGGTGGGGAGGAAAGGAAGACGAGGAGAGTGGAGAGGCTCCTCCTAGGAAGGGGGTGGGCAAAAGGAGACCCGCGCCTCGGGGACCCAGGCGCCCCGGCTGGGTCCCGGCAGCTCGAGGAGGGGCGCGTCCTCACTTACCCGCTTCGGTGGTGTCGCTCTCCCCGGGCGCCCCGCACAGTGCGAGCAGCAGCCAGAGCGCCCAGCGCGCGGACGTGCCCATGGTGCCTGACTGGATGGTGCCGCCGCCGCTGCCGATCGCTCCGCACAACAAGTTACCAGCCTTTCGGAAAGGAGGAAGGTGGTGGGGGCAGGGAGGGAGGAGGGGGAGGAGGAGGGGAAGGAGTTAGAAGGGGGTAAAGGGAGCGAGGAAGAAGAGGGCACCCCCTCTCCTACAACTTGCACAATCTCCTCCCCACCAGCCACCCCACCCACCTACCTACCTACCGACCTCCCTCCCCTGGCTGCAGCAGCAGTGCAAGTCGAGCCTGCGGGAAGAAAATAATGCAGGCGCTGCAGAGGAGGGGAGGGGAGGGTACGGGAGGGGAGAGGAGGGAGGGAGAGGGGGTGGGAAGCTGCGAGCAGAGGAGAAGACAGAAGAGAGGAGCCGGCCGCGGAGCACCCACACTGGCGACTGCTGGAGCGCGGGGTGAGGAGCGAGGAGGAGCAGGAGGGGGAGTGGTCAGCGGAGGGGGGAAGGGGAGAGGCGGCTTCAGCCCTTGTTTCTCATCAACGCGCTCCTCTTATAAGCTCAGGGCAGCCAGGTGCCTGCCCCGGGGGTGTGTGAGTGTGTGTGCGAGTGTGAGCGTGCGGGTGTGAGTGGCCGTGGCCGTGGCCGCCACCCGGACTGCTCCTGGGGCCCAGCTGCTCCGCGCGTCCGCCGGAGGCTCACGGGGGCCCGGGGCGGCAGCTGGTTGGCTCGCGCGCAGCCTTCGCCTCCAATCCTCGGCGCCTGCCCTAATTTCCTGATCCAGGGAACCTGCCGCCGCAGCAGCTGTGCGCTCCCTACAGTCATTACTGTACTCTCCGGACAGCCGCCAACAGTAAATGCAGCAGCGGCAGCAGCAGCAGCAGTTAGCGCTGATGCAACTATTGCTGCTATTGCCACCGCCTTCCCACTAACTGGGCTTGCAGCCCGGGAGGCATTTGCAGCTTCCAGGGGCAACACGAATCTCTCTACCACCCTCTCCTGCGCCCCGGAGAGAGGCTGGTACTGTGAGGCTGGTAGGTAGAGGCTTCCTCCGGCCTCCCCTTTCCATCTGAAAATGCTGAAGAGAAATGCTGAAGAGGAGGGGTCTAAATGTTCGGGCTGCACTGATGTGGGGTTCGGGGTGCCTGTCTCAATTGCACGCTGAGATGCCTTTTTTTTTTTTTTTTTTAACCAAAAATTAAATGTGTCTTTAAGTGAGAGTGTGTGTAACTGAGAGTGCGCGCGGTTGTGGCTTGTCCTCTGTAATAGAACGCGACTAAAATAACCCAGTCTGGCGTGAGGAGGAGGGAAATTGCTAGCACAGCTCTGCATTCTCTCATCAACAATTAGAGTTAATTGCTAATTGCACAAAATGATAGTTTGAGGGCCTGTAATTAAAAGCTTAACCTTTTCTTGTTTGGGGGAGGGGAACCCCGTAGGTTTATTCTTCTTGATATAGTTTATAATATTCAATTACATGGCTTAAGGAAAGAAAGAGAGAAGCAAAGGCAGGACTCCTATTAAAGGATTGATTCTTGTTTTGTGCCTGACAGTACTGAGCCCATAATTTGCTTTTTGTGTACTTCAGTTTTCTTACACACTTTCCCCTGGTTGAGGTACATTGTCTGGTGTGGTCTGTTGGGCATCTAACAAGACGAGGAGGGCTATTTAACCTTCTTAAATAAAGGGTTTATATATTTTTAAAACTTGTTTTTATGATGAATGCTCAAACTCCACGGATATCAATAGGACCATGCCCTGGGCTGTTCTGTTGGTGATACGGGAAGTGGTGGGCATTGCCTAGCTGCATTCTCCTTGTCCTGGTTCTCCTGAGCATTTGTCAAGGCTCGTCATCGGATGGGACATTTATTAGGAGCTTACTGTATCCAGGAGATGAAGAGGAGAGGAAAAGTCCAGGTCAGGATACACCTTAGTTGGGGTCAGGGGATATCCAAATTGTGAGTGATCAACGTGAAGGGGCTTTACGTATTGGTGGAGTCTTGCAAAACAGCTCACTTTGAATGCTATTTTGCCCATGCTGTGGCTACGTGTTTGATACAAACTGCAGCAACCACACACATGTTGCTTGTGAAACTGATTTGAAATTTGTTTTATGACATTTAATAGTGAAGATGCATGCGGATGTTGTTCACCTAATAGGCATTAAGGTGTGATGGTAAAATCTTAAATGCATGGCGTTTTCATGGTCTTTCCTTGGGGTTCTGAAAGACCATCTGATAATGAGCTGTGTCACTTTACAGAAGAGAAAAAGTTAGAGGGGATGAGTGGCCTTAATATGAACAGGTACAACATTAATACACAGTCATAGGGCTTGTTTTAAACATTTTACTCAGAGATAAATATGCATTACAAGCTAAACAGTGATATGGTGTAATAAGACTTATCTTTGACAAACATGTATTACACTGTCTATCTCTCCAAGGGATACAAATAAACTGTTGGCAAACTTAGCTGCAGCTCTGTGTTCAATCCTGTAGCTGTTTTGCTGAATTAAAAGGAAACATAACTTTTGGCTCCCACTCTGATTGGCTGTGTAACTTGGGAAAATCACTGTGTCTCTCTGTGCCTGCCTTCTGACCTGTAAAGTAAAAACAAAACCAATCCACATAATATCAGAGTGCTCTGTGACCTCAAGGACCAGCTCTCTGCAAAGCATGGATTTTGAAAAGAGGAAGGAGGAATGAATTTGATTAATATAGAAAAGAGGAAGGAGGAATGAATTTGATTAATATAGAAAATAACTGAACGACCAAAACGATACATTTATCGTGAGTGGAGATTGATATGGTTGAACAAAATGGGCTCAGAGAGGTTGATACTGCTGGATATAGAAGAATTTAGGTAAATGTGTAGGCAATCCCATTTATCCCACAATCCATTACATTCATTTCTTTGTTAGAGGAATACACACTGAGCATCCCTACACATTGTGCTAGGCAGTGGACATATGGAGATGCTTACTCAAGGAAGCTCGCTCAGGATCTGGTGGGGGAGGCAGAGGAGTGACAATTATAGTACCATATGCACAGTACAAGGGATGCTTAAGGTGCTATAAGATTGCAGGGAAAGAGGAGCTAAACTGCCTGGGGGATGAAGAGTATCAGAAAAGGCTTTCCAGAGCCGTTGTCTCTGCGCTGAGTAGAGTTGTCGTTTTTAACGAGTAATTCCAATTCTCCTTACTGATGGACATAAGGTAGGATTGCACTTCTTGGCCTCCCTATGGTTGGGTGGGACTGAAAGACTAATTTTGGCAAATTATTTGTGAGCAGAAGTTACAGGGTGCCACTTGCAGACTGGAGCATTTCATTACTTGCGTGAGGCCCTCTCAAGGAATGTTCAAGAGGTAGCTGGGTGCTCCATTAGCGTGGTCTCTGAGTGACTAGATTAGTAGTTCTCTGCTGTCTACATGTCTCTGGCTATGGTCACATAGAGTACAGGTCAGCAAATGGCCAGTGGCCTCTTTGTACAGTCTATCAATAAGAGTAGTTTATATATATATATTTAAAAGATTATAACAAAAGAAGAAACTATGCAACAGAAACCGTATGTTGTTCACATGTTTACCATCTGAGTGTCTAGAGAAAAAAACTTGCTTAACACTGACAGAGTGAGAAATAAACCTTTGCTTTTTTCGTCTATTGAGCTTTGTTACCTTAGCATGACCTAGAATTAACCTGACTGATACATGGTGTTAAGGATGAAGGAAGACCGTGGTGTCAGAGGGAACAAAGGTGAAAGAGCCTCACGTATTCAAGGAAATGCAAGGGATTCAGGATGGTTCAAGGGTGGTGGTCAAGTGGATAATGGCAGGAAGTAACACAGAAGAAGACAGGCAAGGAAGGACTGGATTATGTGGAGGCTTGTATGTCGTGCTAACACTTTGGACTTCATCCCATAGGCCATGGTGAGGGCTTGTGGTAAATTTTTTTAAAATTATTGTTATGCAATTTGCCTTGGAGTATTTATAAAATACAGAGAAAAATAAAATGATTTTTAAGAAGCATATTTTCAGTGCCAAGAGATACTAAGATTTTATTTCTTTCCTTTTAAAAATGTATTTAATTTTATCTTCGTCACAGAATTGTATCGACATGACTATAATTGGTCCCGTTATGGATCTCTTTGTTTATTTACTTATTTGTTAATTTACTTTTGTAAATAAAAAATATGTATACATGCACCACTATCACCTCCAAGAAAGAGAATATTGACAGTAACACACATGCATCTAAGTGCTTCCCTATGAATACATCTCCTAGCCTTCGCCCCTGGAGGAAACCACTATTGTGACAGATTTTGATCGGAGGCCAGACCTCCAGTGTGTTTCAAAAAATTCACTCTGGCAGTGGTATGAAGGGTGACTTATTTGGGAAACAGAGTAGAATAAGACTAGGGGGCAGACAATTAGAGACCCTGGTAGTGAGGGAATATGTAAAGAAAGGACGGGAAGAAACTATTATTTGCAGTCAGAAATGTGCATATAGTTCCTTCATGAGTTTTTCTCCCCAGTCCTTTAGATACATCTCTTAGGACAGTGTTTTCCAAACATGCACAAGCCACAAGAATCACTGGTGGGTGGCCGGTTGGCTCAGTGGTTGGAAGGCAGTGTTCATAACACCAAGTTCACCAGTTTGATTCCCACATGTTCCAGTGAGCTGCGCCCTCCACAGCTAAATTGAAAACAACGACTTGACATGGAGCTGATGGGTCCTAGAAAAACATACTGTTCCTCAATATTCCCCAAAAAAATTAAAAAAAAAAAAAAAGAAGAATCCCTGGTAATGTCTGCTAAAAGAGCAGATTCCCAGGTTCTCCCTCAGCGATCCTGACTCAGTAGGTCCAGGGCAGCAGCTCTCAAGAAGCAGTATGTGTAACCTTATTCAGGTGATTCTTGGGATTCGCCAGGATTAAGAAACTCTCTTAGAGAATTCTTCAGTGCAGTTTTAACTGCCAAGTAGCTTTTGTTCTCACAAATTTGTATACCTTTATTTGTCCAATTTTTCCATATAAAATGTAACAGTGAAGGTGGGACTTTTCTTTAAGCCCTGTGAACTAATAAATATGGGCAGCCGAAATAATATGGGCAGCAGAAATAATCTTCAAAGCATTTGCTAGTTGGAGGCATTGATTACTGTTTTCTATGCCATAGCTTTACCGTAGGAAGTAAGAAATGAAATGAACTGTCCCCTTCCGAAGTATTTGATGATAACTTCCTAGGTCTCCATTGCATCATTGCATCATTTTCTAATTGTGTGATAACCCAGTGAAATGAATAGAATTTACCCCACTCCAGTCTCCTAGGCAGGGCCCAATGGTCTAAACCAGTAGGTCACAAACTTTAGCTTTCATAAGAATCACTTATAAAAACACAGATTGCTGGACTCCATACCAATAGTTTCTGATTCTCCAGGTCTGGGGTGGGGCCCAAGAATTTGTATTTCTAACAAGTTCCCAGGTGACACAGGTGCCATTGGTCAGGAAACGCACTTTAAGAACGACTGTTCTGAACCCACCAGCATTAGTTCTCTGCTCAGCCACTATGATTCAAAGGTCTCAACCACTGGTTGGATGTTTCAGCCCTTAGCACATAAAACAAGTTGGTCCAGTTACAATGAAGAGAATTTTGCTTGGTTAGAAAGGCACTGTCTTTTAAGCAATGTGGTGTATGGACGTTAGGCCAGAACTGCTGTAGACATAGTGCCCCCCGGAAGGAAGCCAATTGGAAGACTAACTGACCCACAGGGAAGAGGAGACTGAGAGAATCAGAGACCCAACCTTGACCTTGAGTCTGAGTCCAGTTCATCTCCTGCAGAAATCTGCCATTCTGTAGGACTTCTCACTTGCCTGAGCCAATAAATTCCCTTTGTGGCTTAAGCCAATTTGGACTGAGTTTTCTGTTACTAGCAAGTAACTGATAGAGGTGTACTCTTGAGGGAGGTGGTGTGCGTGTGGTGAAGTCCTGGGTACAAGCTACGAGTGGCCACCCAGTGGAAATGCTATGTCCCATTCCTCCTCGCGGGTACTCAGAAGAGGAATGCAGGTATTAGTGAGGACTGGCTTACACAACTACTTTCTTGTGCATCTTGACCAAGTCAGCTCTCCACCCGCACGTCAACCCCAAATCAAATGCTCAATGTAGATTTATTACAAATGAACCAGCGCTGAGGGTTACAATCTAATAAGAACACATTTTTTTTTTTAATTCCAAGGCTAAGCACTATTTTGCAGGCTATATTTGAACAATATCAGAGAGTAAAAATGTGGCCAAATGCGGTCGTTAAGCCTAGTATGAAACTCCAAAATGAGCTGAGTATGAGACTAGACCAGTGGTTCTCCACTGGGAGCAATTTTTCCCCCCAGTGAATATTTTGGCCATGTTTCAAGACAGTTGTCATGCCTTGGGGAGAGGGTCTACTGACATTTCTAGGGTAGAGCCCAGGGCTGCTGCAGAATAAACATCCTACAGTGCCCAGGACAGCCCCCCACAACAAAGAATGATCTATCTGGTCCAAAATGGCAATGGTGCCACGGTGGAGACAGCCTGGGTTAGACTTATGAGAAGCCAGATGATTCTGTAATGTGTGAGCTTTTTATCTGGAACAGCGTAGGACAACATTATTTGGAACTTGGACGGCCCAATAGAAAGATGTTTTCTCTCTCTGAACAAAGAAAGCACAAATTGGGTTTTGTCCAGTCGATGACATATGTGAATGCAATATCAGAGGGTAGTGGGTAGATTTACAGACCTGGGAGTTGTAATGCAAACAAGTAGTTTACATTAAATTGAGTAGGCCAACATAAGGCATCCACATACGGGTTTTGTTTTGCTTGTTTTTCAATGAAGGAATGAAGTTCTGGACCACTTTTCTTTTACTTTCCAGAAACTCTGATAATTAATTCCTAAGATTCTGGTCCAAAATATGATTGTTCTCATTTGTCATAAATACAATTTGCAGGAGATTTTGGAATGCAGTGCTATGGTGTTTAAAACACTCTCAATAACAGGAGTTTCTATGGAAATGGCGGCTTTGTGGCCCCTCCTGGGCTAGCTAAGTATAGATGCTTTTTTTGGACATATGAATTTTAATCTGCAAATTATGAGTAATGCAGCGAGTTTTTAAGTATGTACCATTTCACCACGACAGTTCCATTTTCAAACTTTTAGTAGTTTTGTGAATGTGGATAGTTGACGTATCTAATGTTTTCTTACTCGTTATGTGTGTAGTTTAAATTCATATTATGCCACTGCTCACAATCTCTGAGGAGCTGAGTTTCTGAATGGCTATGCTTCTTTCTAACCTGGCTCTTTGGGAAGGTTTTGTCTTCGCATCTCTAAATTGTTTTTGAAACACATTTATGACGAGTTCCAATGCTGACAGCCACTTTATCTGGAGTGTGGAGGAGACTCCCAATTCTCAAGCCTGCTTTTAGGGTTCTGTGGTAGGTTGAAGGAGGTGTAAGTAACTCAGAATTGTTGAAGGGTAGAGTGGTGTAAGGTGGGAGTACAATTGAGGTAGGTGTTTGAATATTGTTTGGATTTTTATCCCATAAGCAATTAGTAAGCCATTGAAAGTTAACACACAGATTTCTGGACAATGAGATCAGATGTGTGTATTTAGAAGTATGAGAATCTGAGAAGGTGATTAGGATTGTGCAGGATCCAGAGGACAGCCACGTGGTACCCACAAGCCTTCACACATTGAATGAATGCAGAGAGGCTGTGTAGGTTAATGGTTAAGAGAGAAGGTGCTGGAGCCAGTCTTCCTGGATTCAAGGCCTGGTTCCCTCACTTACTAGCTATGAAATTTTAGGCCAGTTATTTAATTTCTATCTATACCTCAGTTTCTTTCACCTGAAACATAGTCCCAAGTATATGTACTTCCTATGAGAATTTAAGGCATTTATACAAGTAAAGCAGTTAGAACAATACCTGGCATATGATAAATGCTCGGGAATTGTTAGCTACTATTGTAAATAATAATGACATTTATTATTGTTGTCATGCTCAGCAGCCACCATATAAAAGACGGGCAACAGGGTTACAGGTATGGAGCAGGGTTAGAACAATGAAGGCAGTGGTTCTGCATCTTGCCTCCAGATTAAAACTCCCAGGAGAGCTTTTAAGAATATCAACACTGGAGTTCTACTCAGACCAATCTAATAACAATATCTCAAAATGGGGCTTGGGTGTGCACATTTTTAAGCTTCCCAGGAGATTCACACTCTAATTGTGACTCACTTGGTGTCAAGCCTGAAGCTCTGGGCCAGGGTGGTATAGAAGGAAAGCTGCTGGTAAAGTTTAAATGGACTTCACCCTCAGGCGGACAGGGAAGTTTGTTGGCTGCTGCAGAAGAAGCAACCCCCTGCCAGTGTTCCAGAATGGCCTCCTCTTCCTCACTCTGTGAATCCTGCTCTGGGCCCAGCATCTCTCACCCAGCTAGATTCTCAGCTGTAAGAGAGCCAAGGACTGTGGGAAATCAGAGGCTTTCCATGGCCAGACTGTTAGGAACCCAGCAGGCGTCTACCTATCAGTGATAAGATTACATGTCACCAATCTCATGCCTTAGCAAATCAATCTACCAACAAGGACTTGTGGAGTACCTTCTTTCAGCCCAGCCACATGCCAGGTGACTGGAGGGAAGCAACTAGATAGCAATGCTGCTGCTGTTGGGCAGTGAGTTGTTATTGCTTTGTTTACTTTTTCTCTGGGAGCCAAAATTCAGCCTTGTTAAGTGATAATTGACAGTCCTTTCTTCTAAGGAAGTTTTCCCTTGGATTTGCTGCCAATAGGAAGTGTATTATTCCTCAGAGCACCATAGCATTCATTTATCGAGTGCCCACTCAATTATGAGGCATGACAGAGTTTGCCATCTAAAAGAGAAAAGACCACTTAATGATTCCGAGAGTCAGAAGTCTGGAATAAATGGATAGACAGATCAAAGAGTTAAGGGGATTCCATTGTAATTGGAGAAGCACTTTTAGCAGGAGCTGTGTTTTCCACTGAAATCTTAAAAGACCCCTTGAATATGTTGTGTGGGAGAGACAGTATGTTTTTGAATATAAAGGAATAGTGATTTGAGCTGATCATGTGACCAAGTGCAGGTTGTGGTTTTGTTAAACTGTGGTGGGAACAACTTAATACCGGGCAGAAATTAGAATTCTGTCTTGAGACTTGAAGGGTTATTTCTTCCACCCCAGGATAAATGGAATGCTCTCAGAAAGTCTGTTTAGAACAGCAGTTTTCTAGGTCTGATTGTTTTTCTGGGTGGACAATTCTTACATGTGAGGGAAATTAAAAGCTTCCCCTTTGGGAGAAGTTTCCTTTTAGAGTTGAAGAATGGCTCATGGTTATTGACCCAAATTGAAGGACAATTAATGCTTCATGACCCAAATCAGATTTTGTTCCCAAATTGACTTAGATTAACTTTGGGAAGAAGACAATGGAAGCCATTTGGAAGCACAGGTCTTATGTAGACAGAGATGGAGAGATGACGAAGGATTGGGATTAGAATGAGGGGGTTTGAGAAATGAGACATACCTAAGATTTCTAATGACTCTAATACTTGCCCTTCACCTTCTTATCCATAACACCCCAATATCATCAATATCCTTCTTTGAAATCAAAACCTACTTTTTTCCTGCTAAAAGAAGTACGCACTTTGAGGAGAAAAATGATGGTTTAAATACTTGTAGGGCCTGCCATGTTTGTGAGATTGAATGGGACTGTACGTGCAGACCTCTTAGTCAGGTTCTCTTGGTGAGCTCCAGAAACACACCCTTCTGGGAATAAGTGACTGCAAGGAAGATGGATCATTGTTTAGCTGTCTCTTTACATTCCTTCATTTCTCTCGTTTTCGCCTTTAGCAATAACTCAAAGGAAGAACAAAGAGGCAACGGAGAGAGGGGTGGCTGGCACAAAGATTATTCCACACACTCAACAGAAAATCTATGAAGGTCATGGAAGATCTTCTCCTTTTATAGTGGTTCCATAGCCCTCGCCTGGCTGGAGGGGTAGTCTTCTAAATGTAAAACAAACAAACAAAAATGATGGCTATGTCTTACACAGTGTGAGAAGAATGTCTTGGATTTGCACACTGCCTTTCTTCTAAAGGGATTCAAAGTACTCTGCAAACATGACATCATTCCTCCCGGGGTGGAGATTGGACTGACCCTCAGGAGAATAACCCGTCTACAGCAGTGTGGGGAGCTCAAGCACAGCTCGGTATCCTTATGGAGTTGAAGCTTGTGTCCCCAGGTTGTTTGAGTTCTAAATCTCACATACAGAGAGATGGGCATTACTACTAAACGTGGCTAGATGAAGTCTAGGTGAGGGCTCATGCTTTAAAAAAGCACACTGTAAATTTTTAGTTTCTTACTCTTTTCTCTCAGATGACTGTGCTTAGAGCTGGCCTCCTTCTAGCATATCTCTCTGTCTCTCTCTCTCTCTCTCTCTTTTTTTTTTTTGGAGCAAGGCAAAAATAAAATGGTAGAACAAAACAAGAGACACCAAGTAGTATTTAGTTACTATGACAATCCCAAATTGGCTCGTCTCAGGTAAAACCTGGCGTCTTAGACAAGATTCTTTGGAGAGAAATGAAAACATCCGATCTCCTTCTGTTGTTTTGATTAGGACCTTTTGGCAGAGTGTAGTAGTTAGAAATTTTGTTAATAATGTGAAGGGGGAAAAAGCAGTAGTTAGATATGTTTTCTGTCTTTGCAAGGACATATTCATCACCTCCAATAAAGTTTCTTATTTACCTTTTCTTCATTCCACCCCCCAAACCCCTATCCTGCCTTCTGCCTGGCTCTCTTAAGAAATCTCAGGAGGTTCTGCCCATGGAAGAAAATTCACTGGATGTAGAGGGAAGTGGAGCTGTGCCTTGTAGATCTAATATCATTTCCTTAAATCAGGTCCACTTCAGAGGAAGATTCACTGGGGAAATTATTGGAAATATTGCAACAAGGATTATTTGGAAATTGAAAGTGAAAACAGGAACTCTTTATCATCAGGTCAAATTCTCTTCCCATTTCCTCTGACTCTGGTCTGAACTGGCTTCGGTTTGTTTATTTCTACTAACAGGTCTGGTTCCCTGTCAGACAGAGTAGCTGTTCCTTTACAGTTTTTATTTTCTTAATCACCAGAGTAACTCTGGAAGGGAATATTACTGGCCATTTAAATCTTGCCCTGCTATAAATACTTTTTCTGTATCTAGGCTTGACAGTGCACATGTTGGGTTTACAACCACAGCCGTAAGTCAACTGTGCCTTTCCAATGGGGTTATCTGGATTTTTTGAGGGCTCTTTGCGTTTTTCTCCTAAAATACCCCTTGTTGATTTTTTAAAAAACCTTCTTGGGGGGATGGTGGGAGTCTTTGATTTATTTGCATTGAATGAGAGATGGTGATGATTTGTGGCATTTATTTATAATTGGACTGCCAAATGTATCTTCTCACTTTCCCTGTTGTACACATTGCTCTTGCTGAGAAAATTCCAAGTGTCTTACTTTTCAAAGTCTAACCCCCTTAGTATAGATGCATGGAGCCTCCTGTCTCTGTGAGTTCTTCACTCCCTCTTCCCACCTAGATCTCCCTGCTACAGTCATGTGTTTTCTCACAGCTTACCTTTGACCTTGATTGCTAGTATCACGTGGGAGGGGTCTATGACATTTTTGCCATTGTATGCATGTTGTCATATCCAGTAAGGTTGGGGATCACAAAACATTTCTATTTGTTTGCCATGTAACTGTGCTTTTCTTTTGTTATTTTTAGACTTTTAAGGCTCTGCCCAAGCTCTTCAACTGCACTGACATTTCCTATAAGTTTTGGGATCACAACCGTGGAGCCCACACTAGCAGGGTCTAGCATGCACGTGCTTACAGGGTCCTTTAAGTGATGAATGAGGATGATCTGTGCTCAGCCTGTACTGACAGTACCTTCTGTAACCTGTAGAAATTCCGACTGAATCAGAGCTCAGATTCAGAATGTTTGAAGCCTTCATCAAGTTCTGTCCTTTGGAGTATGTAACGTGGCTCTCTCATAGATGTGACACTCCGTACTGGAATCTTTGTGTTAACTTGACAGCACAGAATCAGGGACTGGGCACAAGAGATATCTATCTTGTACTAAAGTTGCTTTGTGGAAAGAAGTCAAAAGTGGGATTCCACTGTGTTTAATTTTAACCACTGAATGTGATCTGTGGTACTTGTTTGTTGATGTAGATTATGCAGAACAAGCACCATTCTTAAGGTGTAATCTCTGATGGGTGGGCACTGGGGTGCACATCTGTCCCATGCACACAGCCCGGAGATGTTCCAGTTGGTGGCAGCAAGCGCTGGTTTCTGTGTCCCAGAAGCCCACAGCCTTTCTCACTCACAGAGTTGCGTGCAGCAACCAGATCTAAGTTCTGAGAGGCGCGCAGGAGAGCTGTTCCACCAGAACCTGGTGTGCTCTCAGAGTTCAGGAGTGCCCTCCGAGGAGATGTGGTGAGGTGCCATGTTTCATAAGGGAAAGGAAGAATGGCCCTTGTCAAAGCAAAGTGGGATTTCAGAGAGGAAAGAGACAGCTCTCCTGCTGTGATGAGGAGCTCATGCAAACAAGGGGCACTGAAACTTGCTGCTCTTCCCCGGCTCTGCCCTCTGCCGGGCCTTTGAGTTTTGGAATGCAGGGGATAATAAGCAGTGGTGTTTGCTTATCCCACTAGGAAGTCTGCAGCCCCTACATACAATTTTAAGTTACCTGAACATGTCCCATTAATAAGCAGCTGAGTAAGTAACACGTGGGAGATTGTGTGTGAGAGTATACGTGTTAGAAGGATTTCTGGATTATTGGTAAAACGCTGTCCAAATTGTAAGTAAGATCCTCTCTGCTTCTCTAGAGAACGATTCTGGTGACCTTGTTTACAAAAGAAAATATATTTTCAAGGGGGTGTTGTAGAAGGGGCTTGTTTGACTCTGGGGTGGCTTTGGAAGATCTTTTGTTTTCATCATTTTGATGTGACCTGTGCTGGTGTCTGGATTCACAAACTGGGATTTGAGCCTCAGCTCTGCTACTCATGAGCTCTGAGTCTTTGAAAAAGCACTTTGGCACCTTCTGGGCCTCACTTTCTTCATCCGGGTAAGAAGATCGTTCTTGCCCTGCCTACCTTATGGCCTATCGTCTGGCTCCAAAGAGAGTATGTACATGTACGTGAGTGTCAGTGGTTGGCATGGAGTATCCAGGCAGGTTTTCACTAGGACAGTGTGTTGGTAGTCGTGATTCAAAATTACAGGGGAAGGGGAGGTTAGGGCCAAGTTCATTTTCATAAGGACTTTAGTGACCCGCCTGGGAAGGAAGGGACCAAACTCTGATTCCCCTCTCCTTGTAATTTCAGGTTATAGACCTCAGGGAGGGTTGGGTAATCCACTGTCATAGGGATATAAAAAGGCCCCTATAAAAGCACTCAGGATAGAAAGATGTGCTGGATGTGAGTAGTGGTGTTAGATGTTGCCTTGTTCCAAAAAAGTAAAGGATTTATTTAGCCTTGAACACGTGGTTTGATGGGAGACTCTAAAACAATGGCAGTTGGGAGCCCATGTCACTTTTTGCCTGGGGCACCCACAGCTGAGATAGCACTGAGTAGGGACCCCTCCTTCCTTTAGCCTGAAGATCCATGTTGCTTAGATAGGAGTTTGCTCTCTGTTTAGTGGGAGAATAGACTGTTCTCAACACTATGAGTTACCCCTTCACATAAAAAATACGTTGAAATGCCTCGTTTCTATCCTGAAATGAAAATCATAGACAATATCACATTCATATATAATCTGCAAAAATAATCAAAATACTGCCCTAAGTATAGGAAAAAGGAACGAAAACAATTTTGAGTAAAGCAATATGGCCCTACCGCACCAGAAGACACAATGCAGCAGTCAGATATTGTACATGTAGAATGTCTATAAACGCAATGCCACACAGGCCAACTGATGTAGTGGGCTGGAGACTCGTATCACAAGTGGTATAGCTGTTAGTGACATGATTTTCTGATAGGGTGAGCCACATTATTTGTTCAAAGAAAAGAATCAACAATTTTCCCCCAAGCTTCATTCTTGGTGGATGTTAAAACTGTGCAAAGATATTTTGTGCTTATATATAAAATAGAATCAGGATCTAAGCTCAGATCATTATAAACAGGGGAGAAACCCTTAATGTCTGGTCTCTGGCCCTGCCCACTAAAAGTCAGCAGCACACCTACCATCACTGCGACCAAAAAAAAAGGTGCCCATCTGGTTCCAAAACACCCTCCAGAGGTGGCACTATTCTCAGGGAGAGACACTAGGGTAGAGGCCTCGCCTCACCCACACTGCTCTGGATACAGCTGGAAGTGACCCTGTCTTCATTGGAAGCCCTTTTTGAACTTCACTGGACACCAGTTATATTAGTCAACTTGAGCTGCTGTAACAAAATCCCATAAACTGCATGAGTTAAACACCAGGACTTTATTTCTCACAGTTCTGGAAGCTGGGAATTCCAAGATCAAGGTGCCAACTGAGTCGGTTCCCAGTGAAAGCTCTCCTCCTGGCTTGCAGATACATGACTTCCTGCTGTGTCCTCACGGGTCACGGGGGGGGGGGGGGGGGGGAGAGAGAGAGAGGAGCTCTCTGGTCTCTCTTCCTCTTCTTGGAAGGACACTGATGCCATCATGGGAGCCACACCCTCATGATTTCATCTAAACAAAATCATTTCCCAAGACCTCACCTCCAAGGCTTCAGCATATGAAATATTTTTTTGGTGGGGAAGGGTGTACAAACATTCAATCTATAACAACAGGTTTCTGGCCTACCTTTGGTTTCTAAAGCAACCATCTTCTGTTGGAAGCTATTAAGGTCTTCTGGGACCAAAGAAGCACATCTGATTTCTGGCTCTAGGGGCTAACAGGGAGCAAGGACCAACAGACCCTTTGTCCATGAGAAAATACCTGAAGCGTTCTTGGATCTACTGAAGTGAGTAAACCCTGGAGAGAGAATTTAGATTTTGTGGTCCTCTGAATAAGTAGAATCCCAGTCAAGTCATGTTTAGGAGCGTATATCTGGGGCGTTGGACAGATCTGGGTTTGAAACCTGTTTCTGTCATCTGGTAGTAGTCAAACCTGGACAAGTTACTCAGTAGTCTGAGCTTCAATGTGAAAATGGGACTAGACGTAACCTTGAAGGTTGGTGATGAGTAGTAATGTGATCTTTCTACATGAGCTTTGCAGGGTTCCAGGCACATGGTAAGAACTCACTCTATTTAACTATTGTTGCTTTTGTTAATACAGTCATCCTTTGAGGATTTATTTTTTGGGGAAGGGCATTCATCCCAATTGAGGCTATCTAGAACAACCCTTCTGTTTCAAGAAGATACGCTGTGGGAGCAGAGCCCCAGAAAGTAGTTTCCAGGCTCTCAGCCTCACATAGACAGGTGCTGGCTCAGGTAGTAAATGGCCATCAACTATGATTGGATGGCCATCAGCTGTGGCTAGTTGGCCGTCAGCTGTAACCACTGAGCCATTGGGCACTAATATAACTGCCATGGCTACGCTAGCGAAAATGAGGGTCTAGCAAGAAGATGGTGGCTGAGCTGGCAAGAGCGGATTACAGAGAGGCGGATGCCGCCAGCGAGAATATAGTGGTATGACTCCCCCATCTATGGCTCCGTGGGTGTTCCTTTTTGGCCTCACCATGTCCTGTGTTCTTATGTGGGGAGCGGGAGCAGAGACCCCGCAGGCCGCCCCGCACGACAAATGGCGCAGCGAGCAAGGTCTCCCGCATGACATATACATAAGTGCATTTTCTTAAATTCGGTCATTTTCTGCTGGCCAGGTTCTGAGGTAAAATTTCACTTTCTTCAGGGACTGAAGTGTGACTATCAAGTGAAGAGACTAACCTTTTTTCTTTTTAATCATATGTAGCTCAGAGAAATCAATCCTGATGTGTATGATTGCTTTGTTCTCTGACAGGTGAAAAAGTCAGGGGAGGGAATCTGTCAGTAGGTAGGCTTAGACACTCCCTTTTATAGTAAAAGATGATTTCTTCTGAGGAAATTCAACCAAATGTGACTTCAGCCATCTAAAATCTTCCTTTCTCAATAAATGAGTGTAAGTATCTGAAAAGACACAATGGAATTAGAACTTTTCCATTGATTTAATTAAGCAGCTGGTATTAATGAGAGGATGTGTTTTGCCTGCCATTATGACTCCTCCTCCATTACTTAGTATTTAATTAATGAAAGGAAACAATCAATACCTGTTTGGAATATTCTCTCTAACCTTGAAAATTGTATAAGCTGCTAGTTTTACTACTGGATGGTAGAGTCTTATAAAAATAAAAACTCCAGCTTTCTTTCTTATATCAAAAGGGAATGGGGTTTTGTATGTCTAACACAACGTGTAGGCAATCACCAGGTGATGTGTGTACTGCCCACACTTTTATTTCAGAAATGTAAATGAAGTGTAGGTGTCTATCATAGAAAAGGTCAATTTCCTGACAAATTGATTCAGAATTTCACTGTAAATTGAACTTTCTTTTCGCATTGGCTTCTATTTTAAAGCCAGAGAAACACTGCCATGCTGGACTATATGAACGAATTCAAATTGTCTGATGAGAGGTTCAGATGATTACTAGGTCCCTGGAATTCTGGGAATATCAATGGACTTCACCTGTTGAGTATAATTCTCTCTCTCCTCTGGGGCGTTGGGTAGCACTGTTTCTAGAAGGACTTCTCTGATCTTTCCCTGGGTCCTGAGAATTTCTGTTTCTATCCATCGTTTCTAGAACTTCTTCATTCTTCCTTTAGTTTTGGGTACTTGTAAGGACCTCCGTAGATCTGAGTTTTGGTATCAGTGTACCACTGGGTTCACTGATAGAGTCATGGAGCCTTTCAACATGCAGGTTTCCTCCTTTTCCCCTTCTTCTCCCATGGAGCTCCCCCTTTTCCTCTCATTGCCCCCTCTAATCCTATCCTTCTCTCTTCGAATGCCCCTTGCCCTCCCTCTCTTCCTCTTAGCATGTTTTTGGTTTGTTCTTTTTATTTTGATACATTAAAAAATTACAGAAGAGCACAGGCAATAATAGAACAAACGACTTAGTTCCACTATGCAAAATTTATAACTAACATTTTAAACTTCAAATTGGATATTTTTACGTAAAAGAAAACATTACAGATAAAATTAAAGTCCTTTAATGTCCTGGTCCCATACTTTTTTCTTGCCCCTCCTAGAGGTAACTCCCATCAGGTGTGTGTCTCATTAGGCCAGAGACTCATCTGACGGCCCTCTTTGTCTGCACAACCATGTCAACGAGAGCCCCAGGGAAGGCTTTGGGTCCTTCCTTTATTACATGACAGTGGGGGCTGTGTGCTAGACGGGGGCTGTCACTATTCCAGAAACACACTTAATAAACATTCTCTTACCCAAACTGTATAGGAAAATAAACAGGTTGAATGGCCTATGGGGTAAACTTGTGAGGCAGAATCAAGTGCAGAAGATTTCAGCAGGTGCAGCCAGGTCCTTTCAAGCCACGGGAGCTGTTCTTGTTGGAGTTCTGTCTCCCTGGCCTCCCATCTGTCGAAGCAGCTAGATATTTAGTGACTGCTCCTAATTCTTCTTTCTTTTGCAGGAAACCTAACTTGGGTATTTAGCATTCCTGACAACATTCTTGATTGTTCTCTTGGCTTCTTATGGACTATGAATCCACATTCCTAACCCTGGCCTCATGGCTGTTTCCTGATGCCTTGCTTGTCTGATGGTTTGGCATTGCTGTTCTTGATTCTAACACTGTCCCCAAGCTCTGCTTCATTTAGTTGGAGGAACTCAACAATGGGCTTTGATAGTCTCTTCATCTTAACCCACCAGAGCATGCTAGAAGGTAGGAAGAGGCTGGTTATCTACCTGGCTAAGATTTAACTTTGCCCCTAGCTTTGTTCCATTACTGCTAACTCTCAAGGCCTTGGGGGTAAGTGGGGACCCAGAAAGCAAGACACCAAAACTTAGCAGCATCAGGGAGCCTGGAGCCCGAGCTGTCAACATCAGCTCTAATGGGCAGCATGCAGCTACCAAAGCATCCTAGGGGGAGCGAGCACACGTGGACACTGGCCGCAGTCCCAAGGTTCTCTTCTAGATTTCCTTTTGGTATTGAATCTGAGACTGAAGCCTCTTCTTTCCAGGGCTCCAGGAATTGTTGACAGTGACATGGAGACCGAGACTCACAATGCTGGGCTAATGCTGGGTGTACGGACCGTAGCTTCTCACTGGCTCCGCCCCTTTCATTATACATGAAGTGGTCAATTCACAGGCTTCTTTATGAGCTTCCTGTGGCCATGCTACTCCTCACCCGTCTTCCTCCAGCTTCTTTCCAGTAATATTTTCCTTATCTTTTTGCTTTGACTTATGGGTCGGTTTGACTTTCTCGTGCTGTATCTGGTTAGCTGGTCCTCTCAGCTGGTGAATTGTAGTGGCACGTAAATGGGGAAATGGAAAATACTGATCAGCCTTGTATAAAGCCTGCCAAATTTTTTAGCATCCCTTCTCACTTTCACCAAACACCAGGGAAATAATATGGTAAGTAATAGATTCCAAAAAGTGCCTGAGATTCAGGACTCATGCTGTAGATTGTACTTGCTCTGGGGGGGAAAATTTTCTATTTAGAATCTATAAAAAGATAATATTAAAGAACCACTCCATCTTTATTTTCACATATACCATTTTTAGTGTTAATTGGTCTTATAACCCCCCCCCACCCAAGTGATTAAACTTGTGGTCCGTGAGGAAGAGTAATGGATACACTTTTTCTCTGTGCTATTGTACCATCTCTATTCAAAGTTAAGTTACAGTGTTTGAGGACCCTTTTACCTTTTTCACATTTTTCAAAAAAGAAAACAAACCAAAGAACATCAAACAATGCAAAACAAAACTTTCCTCATCTTCCTAGAAATCAGACATGCTCAAGATTCGAATTACCAGCCAGACCTCTCAGTGAGGGCCTTTTCCCAACAGCAGCAAGAATATTGGATCCATTGACATTGGGACATCTGGCTGTCTGGATTGTAATGCTAGCTCCAGCATTTACCAGCTGGGGAACCATAGACAAATCATGTAACCCCTCTGAACCTCAGTTCTCTCTTGTGTGAAATAGGAGTTGAAGAAACAATCTTATCTTAGGATGGAGGTTGTGATCAGCAGAGGTAGTGTGTGAAAAGTGCTTAGTAACGTAGGGAGCATAGAATCAGCACGCAGGTCTGGCTGACTCACAGCTACTATTCTCCCTCTGTCTCCTGTCCTTTCCCCGCTTCACCTTCTATAGTGAGTGGTTCAAATCACAGCTTTGTCGTGGGAAGCCTGGGTTTGCTCTTGGCTCCACCCATTCTTGTCCTGTCACCTGGGACAAAATCTTCCACCTTGAGGTTGTTTCTTTATCTGGAAATATGATGATGACGATGATGATGATGATGATGATGATGATATACCCAAGTTCATTTTAAGTTTTAACACAGTGGTTGGAACATAATAAATGGTCAATAATTGTTACTATAATATGACTATTAATATTACCTCAAGGATCAAAGTCTTAGATTCCCTGCTGAATTTCTGGCGTGCTGGCAGAGTTGAGATGGGGTGGGGTAAACTATATAGCTGAGTAGTAGTGACTTTTCAGAGAAGACATACTGTTGTGATGTGTTCATTTCAATTTAAGTGAGTCTTATGTGATCTCTAAGATTCCTTTAATTATAGCACAGCCTCCACCCCGCAGCCCCGTGATGATGACAGAGAAATGGAGCTGCCATTGACCCCCTTCCCTCTAGCTGCTTTTGAGGGTTTTGGACGAGGGGAGCTGCTCGGGTAGCAAGTGGCTTCTTTTTTTTGGACTTCTTCTCCACATTCCCCTCTCCTGTCCTTCCAAAACGGGTCATCACTTGGGGTGTTGCTAGTCAGCCCACCTGCTCCTTTGCTGATGTAGAATTAGTGGGAATTAACTAACAATTGTGTGAAAGCAAAGACAAGGCTGGCTGGGTGGGGGGGGGGGGCCTGGGGAGCAGTACCAGGGTGTGGAGCAGAGAGAAGGACCCAAAGACCAATTGCCTGTTTCATAGGTTCCTGAGCTCACTTACACTCAGCTCCTTTGCGGAGCCTGCCTAGGATACAATCCACAGCCCACTGTCTTTGCCATTACCAAACGTAGACACTGTAATCACTCCAGCTCTTAGTTTGGCTTTTTCAAAGCACTGATTAAGCTGAACCTAATCCATATAAGCTGTAATATTCCTCTGTGTGTCCAGTGGTAACTACACACTCCTTTCTGGGGTATGAAGCCTCAGGACTTGAACAGTAGCTTGAGTCTGGCTCTCCCAAACCATTGAGAAACAGCCCTTTTCCTCACCCGTGGCTGATAACAGCAAGGGGTCCTCACCTTACAGCACTACAGCATGGCCGGGTTCTCTGCCTGCCTTCTCAGCCAGTGTGGCAGCCATCCTTTTCTGCAGCATAATGACTCACCCTGGACTCTTGTCCATCCCCAATAGAACTTGTGCACATTTTCTGACATGGCTTAAATTAGGGGGTTATATGAGTCATTACCCCAAGTCATCAAAACAGCAATTAACTCAATAACCATGACCTTAAGCCAGTTGTTTCCCTAGGGAATGCAAAATAGGAAACCAAGCTATAGTGAGCATGACTCAGCCATGAGCGTCCATGAAGCAAAACTAAATAGTGCAAGTGTAAATATTGTAAATATTCCACTCCAGGGGCAATGCACTGCCTCTCTTTGGTGGAAATGACTATGGGGACAAAGAGAACTGTACAAAAGAAAGAATGAAAAAAACAAAACCAAGTAGATCTGAGGGAACACCTTTATAAATGAATATCCGCAGCTTTCCTGTGCTGTGTGTTGTATCATATATTATCTAGTCTAATACCATATTAAGAAAAAGTTCTGGTTACATTTCTCCTAGGAAGTTAATATCTTTGGCAACAATGGTATAAAAAAATTGGGCTAATCTCATTATACATGCTGACTGCATATAGTTGTATGCCTTTAAAATTACATTTTTAAAGATTATACTTGACATAAAATAGAAGAGCTAATTTTATAAAGGAGCTGTAGAAGCTTTTTGAAAAAAGTATTTTGAATACTTCCTCTCCAATGGATTTGATAATTTAATGATGAAAACCATGTTTTCTCTTCAAACTAGAAGCCCCTATACTCAGTTAATAGGGCAGTAATCAGAGTAGAGTTTTCCAGCCAAATGAGGGTCCCACAAATATTACAACCAAGGGCTTTGAGAAAGTTCTTTTTCTGAGTGTGATATTAACGTGTGCACATAGATTATATGAAAAAATACAGAAAAGTATAAAGAAATGAATATTACTAATGTAAGCTCACCACAAGACATTAATAGTTTGCTGTTAATATTTCAATGTGCTTTCTTTTTTTGTATGTGTGTATTTTTCACATAATTTTGATCATACCAGAATATATACACTTTTATCTACCTTTACATACATCTCATTAGTGGATTCTCATTTTTGAAGGTTTTTTTTGGAAAATGTTTTAACACAAATGTGTCAAGCTATTGAATTGTATTCAGTATTGAACATTATCAATAATAACCAACAGTTATTATAACATTTCAGTGTATTCATCTTTGATTCTCAGCCAATTTCTTTAGGATATGTTCTTAGAAAGAGAATCAATGTTTGTAGGCATCTGACATATTGCCTAATTGCATTTAGACAGATAATACTAATTTTCACTCATTAGTGTTTATGTGTGCTCGACCTTCACTATCCTCAGTGTCATTGAGGTTTTTTTGGGTTTTTTAATCCACTTTTTCTCAACTCTGGCTTTGCTTGGGACTCAAGCAGGAGTTTAAAACAAACAAACAAACAAACAAACAAACAGAATAAGCCAATGTCTGAGCTCTACACCAAACCAATTAAATCAGAATTTTCGGGGAGTTGGGGGCCCAAGGCACCTGTAAGTTTAAAAGCTCCCAAATGAGTCCAGTTGATATAGAAAGGGTTCAGAAATACTTTCCTAACTGAGTAAATGAAAAATATTATATTGTAAAGCCTTTGTTATCAAAGCACATTAGAATCTAAGAAGTACATGTTTGCCTCTTTAACTTGAAAAACATACTATAAAAGTATAGTCCTGCCCAAAATATTTTCCCCCAAGTGATTTTCACATACTTGGAAAACAATAAGGCCATTTCTGCACCAAAATAGCATCCCTCCCTGCAACCCCATTACCTCTTAATATTAGTTTTTAGAAAAGTTTTGCAGGGCCTCTTTCCACTTTTTCCCATTTCATCTCTAAACTTTGTATTTCTGAGGCTCTTTTAGAAGTAGTAAATTTAAACTGTATTCTTTCCGAAGTAGTGAATTTAAATTGTCTTTATTTAATTTAAATTAAATGTATCAAGTATTTCATTTATTTTGGCATTTTCAACACCAGGCCGTGCGCTGTCAATGCAAGAGTTTTTTTGTGTGTCTTAGTGTAACATCACTTCCTTCTTTGTTGTTGGCCAGATAAAAATACAAAGAAGACTATAAATAGCCTGATAAAAATACTAAAGAAGACTGTAAATAGTTTGGCTTGTCATGTTTGATGAAGCTCCAGACATGTTCCGGGTCCCGCCTTTGGTTGCATTCATCCAGGGAAATCCTCTGTGCTCACCATGTTAACACAAGCTGATGTGAGATGTTTTCCTCTTTGGTGAAATATTTGCCTGTGTGTGAGGAATGAGGGAATATTTCCTTCTTACTTCTAGTGACCTTTCCTCCAAATCTGCTGCCAGATATTTGTCATCTCCTTAAAGGCTCTTATTTCCTTATTTCTATCTTGCCCTTGTCCCCACCCTTATTCTTCCCCAGGAAGGAGGAGAACTACTTTTCCCACAGTCCAATTACTCGTTTTCCCATACTCCTGCAGCTAAGAGTGGCCATATAATACAATTTGCCCAATTACATGTAAATAAAATTCTACTGACAGCTTTGGGGAAGAGTTTTATTTTCTGAATAAAGGTACAGTGATACTGGAACACTTTCCCCTTCCTTCTGGCCTTGAATTCTGATGTGACTCCTGGATTTCAGTGGCCATCTTATCGCCAGGAGGTAGCCGTACTGAGAGAAAGACCAAGCCAATAGCGGAGTCGAGGACTCTGCTATCTGTGAGCTGGTGAACCTCCACTAACCATTGTCTACGTCCAGACTTCTTTTGGTAGGAAAGCATGCTTTTAGTCGAGTCAGTATTAGATGGGTTTTCTGTTAGTGTTAGCTGAAAGCGTTCCTGCCTCACCCAAATAGTAGTCAATATCACATTTAGCCATTGATTGCAGCTTGCTGTTTTCTTTTGCTTCCCTATTAGTGCTGAAGTATAAAGGCCAAGACCATTCCTAAATGGGACAAGGCCTAGCTCTCATCTCCCTTTTAGTCTCCTCTCCCTTGGGCAATGATCAGATTTGGGCCAGTTATTGGGCTAAGAACTGCTACTTGTTGTCTGCTTCTCATTATGTCCCTGCCTGTGTTGGTAGGTCAGTTTGCTTTAGTGTAAAGCTATTTAGTCTTAAATAGAAAAAGGGGATGAGTTATTGTTCATACCTGCTTCTCCTTTAATTTTTGGACTCACAAACACACATAATGATAGTTGCTCGCTTCCTGTTTGCTATTGTTACTTGTGGATTTCTGTCTTTTACAATTCTGATAGATCAGGGAGGCTGAGAGCGAAGGCAGGATAGCAGTACCTCTTGCTCTGAGTACCATCTGTACTCCAATCTTGACATGATTTCCCTCACCTTTAATAATTGGTAATGAATGTAATTTGAGGTTACATCTATTTATTCTGTGCTGCCAAATGTTATGCTTGTGCCTTAATTGGTTTTGTTAGAGTGAGCTTGAAGCCTTGGGTATATAAAGCAATTAAAATATTTTGGCATTTTACATTAATCACTGAAGCATCACAGATTTTTGATCGGCTATGTGATGTACATATTTGCTAAACACCAGCAAATATGATTTATGTGCATTCAACTAGGGGATGGCCAAGAAAATGCAAATATGTTTGAGGTTAAAGAGAAATATATCAAATGTTCAGTCATTGCTAAATTACCTAAATGTTGAACAAGTGGGAAACTAATGGTAAATTTCCTTTATATAATTGTCACAAGCTTTACCTACTTCAAAGTTTTAGCTAAGAGATTTTTAGATGGGTTTTGCATTGTTTTCTAGCTGTTCACTATTTGTTTCTATTAAATGTATAGGGATTTCTAGAACTGCTCAGTATTTGCCACTACATTGCAGGCATCTTAAGTCTGTGGAAGTAGAATGAAAAAAATAGGCATTTATAATTATGTGCTTGAACTAATATGGTGAAACAAATACCTGATTTGTGACCAAGAATCGCCAAGTTCATCTTCTTTTTCAGATGTGACATGTACTGGACCATGAAAGCAGCTATGAAAAAGAGCTTTCTTTGGCGCCTAAGTCCTAATACTTGCTCACTGGAGCACCTTCTTTCCATAGCCTGTCACTGTGATTCTACCTCCATCCGATCGGGACAGAGATGGATCATGAGAAGAAGCGAGCCTATGCAGAGTGTTACTTCCTAGCAGACTGCCCAGGAAAAGGTTGCAGAGGAAGACGCAGGCAGATCCTTTACACGATCTCATGTAGTAACCTTTTCCAGATAAGGCTCTTACTAATACGAATCTTTACTTTTAATTCACTTAATCACTTCCAGCTTCCTTTGTGGTCAGATAACTGGATGCAAGCTTCAGCCTGACATCTTAACATTAAATATATAGAAGGGATTTCTGTGGTCAGATTTGCACCCCCGACTTACAGTTATGTTTTCAGGTAAGAGCAGGGTCAGTGCTCTGTAAGGCCAGGATATGGGTGGAGAAGAATATGTCTTTTTTTGACTCTTCATGTCTTTCTAGAGATGTTCTGACGCCTCCTTATCATTCAAAGGTGGAACCAAAAAAAAAAAAAGAAAAAATCGCACTTCATTCTAGCAGTCAGCTGCCACACCTTGAAATGCCCCAACCTCAGGCCGGGCGGCAGTGATGTTCAACTGCAAGGGGGCAGTGTTCTTCCCTGCCAACACTACAGCCACGCGTGGGTCTTCTCCATATTCTCAGGAAGTAGATAGACAAACAAAAGTCATCTGACTTCATCACAGACAGAGAAGAAGAGAATGAAACCTCTCAGTTTCAGTGTCTCTCATTTAAACCCCACACTGTGTTCTCCTTCAGCCCCTAGTCTTTGCTTTGTTCTTGGCTTGCCAGGGTGGAAGCTGGCCAGACTCCATCACCTGATTGGGCTGTGAGCCCCACCCCTCTTTTCCTGGTTTCTCCTTGTTAATGATCAGCACAGACAACCCCCAATAAAAGTGTAGGAAGACTCAATAAAATTTTCACAGGCCTCAAGCAATGAGGATAAAAACTGAAAAAATTATCTCTGCCATGGAAGCTAATTGTGTGTTTTTAATTAATTGCTCCAATTAGTGCCCCTCTTGTCAGTTATGATACTCTATAACAACGTCAGCTGGGATGCTTCTGGAAGTGGAAATTGCTATATACGGTCAGGTACTCGTCCACTAAAACACTTACTATGTGCAATTAGCTTCTCCATGTTTTTATGGCAACCCTGGGAGTGTGACAAGCAGCAAGGATGCAGCCTCACCACGGATAGGATGAATGGCATCAATCCACTTCCATTCCTATAATTTAGATAGCCTAAGCATTTTATTGCAGATAAAAGACAATCATTGACGATTGTACAGTTAATGATGGGATAATTTTAGAAGACCTGGTCTTGCCCCTTTGTTTGTTAAATTTTATTTAAATTTTGACAAACAAATAAGATCAGTGGATGGTGTATAGTTAAGGGCTTGAAGGAAAATGTCTTTCAAATATTTCAACTAAACACTTTAGAAGCGTCCTTAACATTTGGATATTTGTGATTAGCGTATTTATCTGCTCATTATAGCGAGGCTGCATTAGCGTCACAAATAAGAAAGATAAGGTTAGGCTAGTTTCAGTCATATACCCGGGACTCAAAAAACTTTTTTTTTCTCTCAAATGTTCAGCCTTTTTCTTCTATAGCCTAAAATTTTATTAGATAATAAAGTTTGCTTTCAAATAGAACTAATGCAGTATGGAAGTAATTGTATCATTTAATAATTAGAGTTTTTCTACCACAACCTATTTACTTTTATTAGTTTCAGGTATACAAACCAATGTAATAGTTAGACATTTACACCACTCACAAAGGGATAACCCCCCTTCCCCAATCTACTACCTCTCTGACATCGTATATAGCTGTTAGAATTCCATTGACTCTATTTCCTATGCTGTACTCCACATCCTGTGACTATATATATATATTAAATTATAGTTAACATTCAATGTTATTCAGCTTCAGCTTCAGGTGTACAGTGCAGTGGTCAGGCATCTACACTGTCCATGAAGTAGTCTCCAGAGTCTAGTTTTTAAAACTTACTGTGAACTAGTACATACAGAAAAGTGCACAAGATATATATATATATATATATATATATATATATATATATATATATATAGCTCATTAGTGTACCATGAAATAAATAGCCATATAAGCACACCCAGGTTAAGAAGTAAAACATAGACAACAGCCCAGAAGTCCCCCTTATTTCTCCTCCTGATCCCTTCCTCCTTTCTCCCCCCAAAAGACAACCATTTTGAAGAAATCATACCATTTGGCTTTCATTTCTGTGTTTTGGGAAGATACCTGTTGGTCTCATTGCTCCTTTGAAATTTTTGTTTTTTAGCCCTAGTTGCATTTAATTTTTTTTTCCTTTGTATTTGGTTTTCAGCAATTTTACTATGATTTGTCTATGTGAGAATTTCTTTATTTATTCTACTTGGAGTTGTTCATAGGACTTCTTGAAATCACAATTTGTTCTTTTTCACCATTTTGGAAGTGATGCCACTATTTCTTCAAATGCTGCTTTGGTCTCATTCTTTCTCTCCTTTCCCTCCAGGATTCTAGAAGTATGTTAGATCTTTTCACTATACAATATCTCTACCCTTTTACCTCTTTGAAAAATATTTTCCTGCTTTTTATCTCTTTATGCTTTAATCTGAGTTTTGTCTTTTGTTTTTTCCTTACCTTGTCCACTAGTTCTAGTTCACTAAGTCTTTCTTCAGCTGTGTATCACTTGTTCCCAACTGATCCATTGAGTTCTTGATTTGGTTGCTATATTTTTCAATTCTGGAATTTCTACTTAGTTATTTTTCAGTCTGACATATCCTGTAAAAATAATTTCTATTCTGTGCTGAATTCACAATTTGTTCTTTTATTTCCTGGGAAGAGTAAGCATAGTTTTGTTTTTGTGTTTTCTATGTTTCACTACCATTTATGAAGTACCAAATTCGATGAATATCATGAAGATAATGTAGTGTTTTCTAAGCAGTGGTATTCGGTGTATTCCTGACATGGTGGTAACAAAAGAGCCAATTAAGAGTCTGTTTGGATTGGTTCATAGACTTTCTTTTTTATTATGAAAAATTCCCAATATATACTGAAGTAGAAGGAAAAGTATATGAACTCACAAGAATCCATCATCCAGTTTCAACAGTTGTCAACATTTAGCAACCATAGTTATTTTAAGGTTCATGCCTGGTAATTCCAGTATCTGGATCCACTGTAGGTCCATTTCCATTTTCTGTTGGTTCTGCTGTTTCTTGTTCTTGTCTTCTTGCTATTATTTTATTGTGTTTCAGAAATCATATTGAAAAATCATTTGTGGAAATCATTTGATGTCTAGGATAATTTCTTTCTGCAGGAAAGATTTATATGTTCTTCTACTTACATGCCAGCAGCGCCTGTATCTGGAATCACCTTAATCCAATTCAGGGATGAAGGTGAATTCAAAGCTAAACTGAAGTTACTGCTACAAGAGCCAGCCTCCTTCTGGTTCACTCTCTTAGGGGGACCGAGGGTCTCTTACCAAGCCCAGGACTACAACATTTGTGACTCTATCCCCATGAGACTGCTTAGCATTTTGGCTGCCTCTTCCTGAATTGGTAAACTCCCCTTGAAGAAAAACCCAAACACTGGACATTTACTATCCTGTTAGCTCTCCAATGTGTCAAGCAGAATATGTATATGTATATTGTGTGTGTGTGTGTGTGTGTGTGTGTGTGTGTGTGTGTGTACCTTAGTTATCCTCAGCAGGATTGATCCAAATATTCTGGTCTACCGTTACTAGAAGCAATCGCTATTCTACATATCCTTAAACAATATCTCATCCTGTAGTTTTTATGCTAATCATTTTAAAAGGGAAAGTTGAATGGTAATATACAATGATTGCATATAGATTAATTGATCTCTGTATCTGTCAGTAAGAATTTATCTGTCGCTGTTTCTGTAGACTACTTGTTTACTCTTACATTCATTCCTTGCTTCTTTTCTTCTCTGGTTTGTATCATACATTCAGGCTCTTTCACTCTTTGGCCTCCAAATAGGTGTGACCAAAACGAGGCACTTGTTTAAAAAATTGGAGGTCAAGAATAGGGAAGAGGAGTCTGGGTATTCTCAGCTCTCTTTTTGCTTTCTTTGATGTCTCTGACAGTATCTGCGTTTTCTCCATGGTTCCAGCTCTTACTGGAAGGCCCTGGCTTCTGGGCTGTTATGCCAGCTCTTCCCATTGTCTCCCCTATTCCTAAGGATGCTGGGGTCGTCCTATTGTTGCTGACTTGTGGATCGTCTTACTCTATTTGGCTTCTCAACCCTTCTGTCACTCTGCAATCATTTCCCTCCAAATTCCCGCCATGTCATAATTTCCACAGTTTTAAAGACATAGTGCAGTTACTTTATTTGTCTGTAGGGTTTTGTTATAGTATAAAGTGTATAATATGCAGTTATTGTCCTTAAGGGAGGTATAATCTTGACAAGGAGAAAACACATCTGCATATGAAGAAATGACAGATGACCACATGTTAAGAGCCAGCCTTAATGATTTACAGGAGAAGGCCAAAGCAACTCAAAACAGGGAGAAACTTCTGGAATTCTCATAATCTTTAGGTGGAGGTGAGGTAAGTCATACTGTGTGGTAGAACAGAATAGAAAACATTCCAGGCGGAAGATAAGATCAAAGAGTTCAAATAAAAAACTTTTGTAAAACAAAAGTGCTGTTCAAAATCTCCAAGTAAAAGTAGCTTTTGAAATTACTTTCCATTCAACGTAATGGTTTCTATGAGTAACTTGGTGATTCTTGTGCATGCTTTGCAAAATCTTCAAATTTTGAAAAACAATGAAAACTATTTTGATATGATGGCATTTTCAATCTCACTTTATGCATTTGGTCTTGCTGGTCCATAAACTTGAGCTTCACTAGAAATTACCCTGTCATTCTCTGCAAACAAGCTCTGTCATTTCAGATGCTACCAACACACAACCAGTTGAAAGCTGAGCAATGAATGAAAGTCAAAGAGCTCTTGAGCAAATACATATTTTTTTTCCAGTGAATAGGGCTCATGACGGGTGCATGATGATGAGATGCTCTTTCTAAGCCAGGATGCCACTGTATTTTTGGGTGGACTGAGGAATCTGAAATAAGTTCAGAAATAGAAGGTAAAGTGCGAACCAGTTGCTTGGATATGGATTGTTATTCTGTAGCTAATTTTTATTGTGTTGCCAGGCTGTGCTCAAGTCCAGTGCTGGGGAATCAACATGCCTCTTTGTTTGACATACATTGTCTTCATATAGTCAGTGGGAAGGACATTGAATTTGGAGTCAGATCTGAGTTAGAGACCCCTCTTTGATCCTTTTGGGCTGTTTGATCTTGGGTGAAGAATTTGACTTTTTTTAAAATTAATTTTAATTTTCCAATGACAGTTGACCTACAATATTATATTAGTTGCAGGTGTACAACATAGTGGTTAGACATTTATATACCTTACAAAGTGATCACCCTGATAAGTCTATATATGCTGTACTTTACATCCCTGTGACTGTTTTTATAGCAGGCAGTTTGTACTTCTTAATCCCTAGGAATTTAACTTCTTGAGTTTTGCCTTTATCATCTGTAAATTAGGAAGAATAACGCAATCTCTTAGGAGGCTGTTGCAATAATTTAGGTGAAAGTTCTTAGTTAACTGTCTTACAAATGTAGCTATTTCTTGCATAAATATTTGTTAGCTGCCCCACTATATCTAAGCTCCTACGCTTAGCCAGGTTATAAAATTTGCTGAGGGAGAGATAGTAGACACCTAACTGGACTTTCACATAGGACGTTATGCTTATAACACAGACAAGGGAGAATCACATCGTTTTCTTTCTTGCTTTCTTTTGTTTTTCATTTTTCAATTGCCACTCCTAAAATTCTGGCCCCTGGCCTGTAGAATATTTGTACTCATTTTACATATTAGCCACATGACCTGCTTGGTTCTGCTCCAAAGGTAGAAGTTGAAATAAGTAAATGATCTCTTTATTTGCTTTATAACTAAGCTTCATTTCCTTTCCTCTCTTACATCCTGGAGCCCTCATAATATCCACATGGCATAAAATGTACATGAACTAACAAGTCTTTATTTACAGAATATATTTTCCCCCCCTTTTGGGGGCCTTATTAGCAATTGGTAACCTTAAAACTTTATCTCCTAGGCAAGCTCTTCATCAGGCATTCTTTGACCCCATTCTGTTCAGCATCCTAGCTACTCATTTTTAAGCCATCTGCTAAAGATCATAGAAGAAACAGCTCAGGGCCCCCCTGCAAGCTTCTAGCTTTCCCTACCCAGAACAAGTGCTAAAACTGGTCAGAAGTCACATTATTTACTCGGAGAATAATAGTCTTTTGCAGTTTCTGTTTATCTTGTCACCCAACAACAGTAATAATCTACATGACATGAACTGCATGCTAATTAGCCTTATTATTCCAGAGGTTTCATTAGCAGCAGTCCCCCCTTGTCCACAGTCCTCCCAAACTTCCAAATGTCTAAAAATGCTGTCTTAACTATATCTCTGAAGACAAAATAAATTCTAGCATACACATTTTTCTATCTGTTCCTCCACCTTAACACCACTCTTACCAAAACTTTCAACTATGCATACCAAAAATGCTCAAAGTCAGAAGGAATATTATCATGATTTCCCAAAGAGAACTCTTGTCTACTTGAATGAAAGAACTTTTAAGAATTCTATTAACTCAGATGTGAGAGACAATTGAATACTTTCCCCTCTTTCCTTAAAAAGCAACAAGAAGACCCAACAAATTATGGTCTTATGTTTTTAATTTTATTAACCAGTTTTCAGCTATTAGAAGCCTAGAAGACATAGGTAAAGACTGAACTTCTGAATGCCCAAATTTAACTTGGAATTTGAAAGTAGATGATGACACCTAAGTCGTCAAAATAAATGAAATAGCACCTATGGATCACACTCAAACTTTTATTTTAAACTAAATTTGGTTAAGCAGTTCCCAGCAGATTAGAAGCAGTGAATCAGAAATGGAAACGTGGTAATCTTATGTCATAGTCTGTTGGGCTACCATAACAAAATACTGTGGCCTGGGTGCTTCAGTAACAGACATTTATTCCTCTGGAGGCTGAGAAGTCCATGATCAAGGGGCTTGCCGATTCAGTCCCTGGTAAGGGCCTTCTTCCTGGCTTATAGCTGGCCACCTTCTCACTTGACCTGTCCTTAGTGAATGCATGTGAGGAGAGAGAAAGAGCTCTCCCTAGTGTCTTTTCTTCTAAGGGTACTAATGCCATCATGAGGGGACCAACTGCAAGGCCTCATGTGAAGCTAATCACCTCCCAAAAGCTCCATCTCCAAATACCATCACTTTTGGGATTAGGGTTTCAACATATGAATTTTAGGGGGACAAAATTCAGTCCATAGCATCCTGCTAAAATCAGATACACCAGCAACAGCCAAAAGAGAGAATAGCCTTGATAGGGAGAGATCACAGAAAAACTAGTATTGCCTTTTATTTTCAAGAGGGACCGTTTAGTTCAGGGATATATCACTCGTGGATGTCAGTGGTTCCTGAGGACATCATGGTTACTAACGTCCATAGCGATGAGTCTGATGCATTAAGAACAGGATGAAGCAGCTTCAGTGCCGTCTGTTTAAGAGGGAACAGTGTACTCTGCTTTAGAATTATTTTTGTCAATGTACTTAAAATATTGATGTGTCTGCATGTTGCAATCAGTCATGCGAAATATCCATTTATATTAAATGGTTTGTTTTCCTGAAACCTGATAAATCTTGTGCATGGGCAAACAATAAGTATTTTATAGGATTAGTCAATAGGATACAATTTTCAGAGAACAATTTTCTTTTAAACTGATTTATGAAAGAACTCACAAAATGTAGTGTTGATATTTCAGTCGTTGAAAATCATCCATCACTACCTAGCACTGAGGTTGGAAAAATTCATTCCAGTGCTTTCTTACCCAAACATGTCTGTGCATGGCAAGTCTTTCTGTCCTTGAATCTAAAGGCGGTAACACAGATGGGGGCACAATAGCAGAGAGGACTTACATTTGACCACAGTTCGATCACCTGGGCCAAGGAAGAGTGATTTCCTGATCTGTCTGCCCTTTGTCTTAGTGCCTTCTCTCCTGTTAATAGCCATTTGCTGGACTGCTGTGATTGCAATAGCCAGGTTTCCCTTTTGACTGCCCGCCTTACTCACCATACAATCAGCATCCATCTCCACAAGGAAGCTTATCTTCCCAAAGTCCAGGACACTCAAAGTCAGTCGTCTGCAGTTCCCTGTATGAGTCCCTACAATAGAAACAGCCTTGCCGAGGGACCATAATAATTGATTATTGGCAATCAATTATTGGCAATAATAATTGGCAAAAGTCTCCGCATACTCTGGATGGTATTTGGAAAGGTACAGTCAGCTTCTGCCTCCATAATTCTCTTTTTATGTGTGTTTTCACATCAGAGAAACTCCCATTTGGCTGACAAATACCTTCTTTAGCTATATTAAAACCTTTGAGGTCTAGTCTCATCTTGCTGGTGGTGGTACTGGGCTGTCTTGATAAGGTGACACTGTCGTTCTTGGTTATGAACCATTATTTCCTAATTTTAGGGTTTATGCCCGGGTGTAATTTTACTCTTTTAGATCTGCGTTCTTGAGGAGGATGCCTCTGTAGTACCCCCAAATCAACATGTACTGAGTAACACTATCTACCACGTGCTTTATCCCATATCCATATCGAATCTATTAGCAAATCTTAGTGACTCCACCTGAAAACTCTATCTTGATTTACTGACTTCTCCCTAGCTCTCACTCTAGCCCAGACTTCCAGACCACTAAGCATGTTCCTGCCTTGGGGCTTCTGCACTTGCTATAAGTTCTGGGTGTAGGGCTGTCCTTGCCCTCTGATAGGAGCGTGTCTCAGTTCTCTACTTCATTCTGAGCTTTAACCACCCTATCAAAATAAGGGCCTCCTACTCCCATGGAGTATTACTCATTGTCTCTCCTTGCTCTGCTCATTTATTTGCTCTTTATTTTATTTTATTTATTTTTTGTGCATCTACCTCCACTAAAATATAAGAGCTTAAAAATAAAAAATATCAGGGCTTGTTCACAGCTATATCCCCCAATCCTAGAATAGTGCCTAGCACTTAGTATGCCCTCAGTAGCTATTTACTGACTAACTGACAGAGTGATTCCTTATCTTAAGGACTCCTTATAGCAGTGCTTTTAGGTGTGAGGTGCTGGTATTCCAATTTTGCAAACACACTGAAAAAGCAGGCTTGGTAACTTGCCTGGAGAAGATCGTTACTATGGAACTGAGTTTCACATTTTGGTCCTCAGGATGCTGAGTTCAGTGTCCAGCAGATCACATTTTTAATCCCATATGGTGATGAGGACCTCCGGCAATGCAAGGGAGTGCTGGGAGGTGGATTCCAGGCCCTGGCCGTTGACGTTCAATGGCGGGACAGAGTCATTAGGTTGTACTTGACTGTACAGCTGATGATGAGATTTCTCAAGAAGCTAAGTTGTGACCCTTCCACATGTCCATCAATCACGACTCCTTGGTCTCAACACAGGGGAGATGGAGTTTAATTTGCTGTGTTCTTGGCATTCTGTTCTGAATTAATAGGTCGAAAACTTGCTGACTAGTCCTTAGGTTGTAGTGGTTATTACTTATTTCCTCACCCCCTGCCAGATAGATAATCACAACAGGAACTAGAGTATATATATGTATAGTCTGGGTCCAGAGCCAAAAGACAGGAACTTAGCCAGGTCAGGATAATTCATTCAAGGATCAAAGCCAAATAATCAACCACAGGTCCAAGATACAGAACGTTAGATGTTACATTATCAGCAATAGGGTCTTTGTATCGATGGATTACTGGTCCATCACAAGAACGCCTGGCTGGCAAGGAAGGCCCTGGTGACTAACCAAGTGCCCACACTTGCCTCTCGATGCCAGAACAAAGGCAAGGTCAGGAGCCAGACTCACCCTGACATGAGCCTCTTGAATACACCGCCTCAACAATGGGAAGTCAAGAGGGCTCCATGAGCGGCTGCTGGTATGTGGATTAGGGGGTTCATGTCTGAATGGAGAATGCTGACTGTCTCACAGGTTGATGCCATTTGGCTTTTGCTTATGAGTGGATAAAATTCTAAAGATTTTAGCTCCTGTTTCAACTTCAACAGCTGCAAACACAAGTCTGTTGAAACTCCAGGAAATAAGTGGTTATACATAAATATGTTTTTTAAAAAGTAAGGGTACCATGAGCTCAACGTGAGTCAGCATATGGGAATATTGCTTAGGGGGCCAATGTGACTGGAACTTGAAAACAGTAATCTGACAGGAAGTTCTTTTTCTTGCATACTTCATGTTGACCGCATATTTTTAGAACACCTATTATATGCCAGGTAATGTGTTATATGCTGACAATGCACAGATGTAAGAGCCAACCAGTTCTCAAGGGGCCCAGGATCTAGTGACTTCTCTGTGGCCCACTTCTAGACTCTTGTGTTTCTATTTCTTTCAGCTTTCAAGAATTTTTAAAGTGGAAATAAAAATTTGAGATAAATGACAAAGGAATTGATTAATTAGTCTGAAGGTGATTTAATGATCAATTAGAGGAAAGATACAGGCAGCATACTGTATATAGTCCATCTCCCTTCACACTTAATGAGGAGGTCTATGCAGCCAGAAAGGAGATGTTAAGATAGAATAGATGAAAAGACTTTCCCTTCTTGGCTTTAAAGCACTGACAAATATTTATGTATACTGTATATTAGGTCTATCTAATGCGTGCATGTGTGTGTGTGTGTGTGTGTGTGTGTGTGTGTATGTATTTGTATCCCCTCCCCAAATTTATATATTGAAATCCTAATCCCCAGTACCTCAAAATGTGACTATATTTGGAGGTAAGGCCTTAACAGTGGTAATGAAGTTAAATGAGGTAATAGGCTGGGCCCCAATCCAGTATGACTAGCATCCTCACAAAAACAGATTAGGACACAGACTGGCACAGAGGGGAGACCACGTGCAGATATAGGGAGAATATGGCCATCGACAGGCCCAGGAGAGAGGCCTCAGAAGAAATCCACCCTGCCAATACATGGATCTCAGATTCCTGGCCTCCAGCCCTGTAAGAAAGTACATTCCAGTTGTTTAAACCACCCAGTCTGTGGTATTTTGTTATGGCAGCCCTAGCAAAGTAATACAGACATGCAAATTAAAGGACTCCAGTCCTAAAGATTTTAAGAACTCAGGAATCACACATATGTATCAGGATCTTCAGAAAGAAATATTCTCAGGTGCTGAATCACGCTGGGCTTGTTAAGCTCAGTGGTAGGATGAGAAATAATCCTCACTGGATACTCTGGCTACATAGATGTTAAGTGCTTTATGATTCTACTAGATCATTCACTCAGTGAGTATTTTTTAAAATCTGCTGCTGTGTACCAGCATTGCACTGGGTATGAAAAATACAAGAATGACGGCACCAGGATCTGGCCTCAAGGAACTAGTTATGGACAGCCATTGCTACAGTGCGAGAAGGCTTGTGACAGGTATATGAACAGGGCACCGAACCCAGCAGGGTGGTTGTTCCAGTTCATATTCCCACAGTCAATGGACTACACCTGCTCCTTTCCTTACTTATTTCTCCTAAAGAGATCTTTTTTATTGACCTTTTTTATTGATCTTCTCCTGTTTTTGTTTTTGTTTTTCCTCTATATGACTAAGTATTGGGTATCAACACTGGATCCTTAGCAGTTTAGTAGTTAGGCTCCCAGGAAGTCATTCAAAGAACGTGATGTAGTAAATCAGACTTTGTGTTAACTCTGACCTAGGGCGTTATCTATCTGACTCAATTCCAGAAGGAGAACCACCTTCTGTAACTTCTTCCCCTATGTTTCAGGCCATTATAGGTGGTGGGGCCCTGCCAAGTTGGGTCACTGTGGTTCATAAGGGACTCAGTTTCTCACAAATATACAGCTGCAGAACTACCATGTCACTCAAGGTGATTCATAAAATCAGCACTACTTAAAAGGGAATATTAGAAATCTCACCCCCTGGCTCTCACTATAATGCAGTTATGAGCTCTAGTTCTCAGTTGACCATCCAGAGAATCCTCAGAAGAACCAAAGGAGAAATCTGGGAAACCTAACACTTTGATTTGCCCAAGGCAAGTATCAGGAAGCAGTCAGAGTAGAAGTTTTAGATGATATTTTAAATCTAGGGTTGTGATAAAATATAAATGATGTTTGATATATAGCTTGTATCTACTTGTATTTAGGGTTCTTCAGAGAAGGGGGGAATTATTTAAGGAATTAACTCATCTATTTATGAGGGATGGCAAGTATAAAATCTGCAGGGTGTGCCAGCAAGCTGGAAACTCAGGCAGAGTTTCTATGAAGCAGAAATCCTCTTCTGTGGGAAACTTCAGTCTTTGTTCTAAGGCCCTCAGCTGATTGGGTGAGACCCACCCACAGGATGGAGAGCAATCTGCTTTACTTAAAGTCTACTAATTGTAGATGTTACTCACATTGACAAAATACCTTCTCGGTAATATCTAGGCCAGTGTTTGACCAAACAACTGGGCTCTATAGCCTCGCCAAGTTGACACATAAAATTAACCATCTCACTACTTTCAACTAAAAGAAGTAATCTGAATTCTTCATCGTGTTATTAAATAAGAATCTCAATGACAGTAACTAGCTAGTAATCACAAAAATTCTCTAAACCTCACATTCATCTCTCTCTGTATGTTTTCAGCCTTAGGGTTTTTAGCCACTGCTTCACAATGCAGGCATGTCCATGCCTGAAGAACTCTTATAGTTGACAAGCCCTTGCTTGAATTGATTTAGTCCTGATCCCTCTCCATATAACTGTCATGCCTTAAGTGAAGTTGTACCCTCTGGAACACCACTGAAGCAGGATGAAGACCAATTCATCTTAAATAATGTCCAAAGTGTGTCCTATGGGATATTCATTTTGTGTGATGCTCAGTTGTTTAAACTGAGGGAGGGTGGGGGATAGAGAAGGTTCTGTGGTCAAGTAGTTTTAGGAAACATTGCTTATAAGCTCTTCCTTTGGAAGATTTATATGACTCATATTAAAGGCTTTGAGATTCTGCAGCAAAGAAACCATCTAAACTAAACTTTAAGTTAGCATTTCCCAGACAACTGATCTTGGAAAATGCCCTTTCTTTTTTCAATACCATCCTACAGAATATAAACTGAAAAGTTCTGCAAAACTTTCTGACACCATCCATGCACAGCCTTTAGTTTAGATGCTCAGTGCGCTGGTTGTTGTGCCTCATAATTGTTGTATCAGAGTTCCAGAACACATCACCCCAGTCCTTAGTGGCTTAAAATAACAGCCATTTATTATTTCTCCCAAGTCTACAGTTCACTGGGTGATTCCAGTGATCTGGGCTGGTCTTGATTGATCTGGGCTGGATTTACTTATGTATCTGCAGTGGTGAGTAGGCTGGGGGCTGGCTGGTCTAGCCCAGCCTTGGTTGGGATGACTCAGCTTTATCCCATGTGCCTTTCACGTCCTCCCAGCAGGCTATCCTGAGATATTCTCATTGCAGTGGCAGAAGAGAGGAAATGGAATCATGCAAGCATATGATTTCCCAAGTCTCCCCTTGTACCAAGTTTGCTAAAATTCTGTTGGCCTAAGCAAATCCTGTGGGCAAGTTCAGAGTGGCAGCGTTCTACAGTTACAGGGCAAAGGGCAAAGATATGGGGTAGCCATTAATTGAGGTCATTGGTTATAATCATCTCTGATGCAACAACCAAATGCAAGTCTAAGAAATGATGGCATGATAGCCACATCAGAATTGCCAGAGAGAGCATAGTAAAATTGTAGGTCCTCAGATGCCCACCCCTCAGAGATGCTCAGAGTGGAGTTGGGTGCCCATAGTTTTAAAAGCTCCTCAGGTAATACTGATGATGAGCCAGATAGAAACCCTATGATCTAGACCCCTCTTCTGTTTAACAATATTAATTAAACTCTGATCATGATAAATTCCACAAGAGATAGAGAAAGAGGTTTCAGTTGAAGATGTTGGTGCTTCTTCCCAATGAGCTTCTAATTTCAGGCAGATAAGATTAATGCGTGATAGGTTACATAGCGGCATCTCAGCTTTCAACCCCATTGCTGCCATGACTCTTCCCTGGCCGAAAATCTGTTCTGGCCCTTGGGACCCTGCTATTAGATCATTTTTATCAACTAACTGACATTTCATTCTGTGTGTGCCATGCCCTCAGTCAAGGGGCATTTGTGGGAGAGAGACTGAGCCAAAGGTAGTGCAAATTTAGCCAGACTTACAAGGGTCTGGGAATAGATGATTTCCTCCCAGAAGACTGAAGATGCCAGGGGGCCAATGGAGTTACTATTGTAAAGGAGTTGACTGACAATGCATTAGTACCAAGCATTATCTGTAGACTGAATAAAATAATATCCCTAATATACTACAACTCTTTTCCCCTAAATACTTATATCTGTTATGATTAGCAACATATAGGCATTACTGGTCCTCATATCCAATTATTTGTGTGTATGTGTGTATATATAAACTCAGTCAATAGACAGCAAGTATACAACTAATTACTATCTGGTGGAAGCTTATATAATTTTTTACATTCAACAGCTGGCAACTGTATTAGTCTGCTCCTGCTGCCGTAACAAAATACCACAGATTAGGTGGCTTGAACAACATACATTTATTTTCTCACAGTTCCGCAGGCTGGAAGTCCTTGATGAAGGTGCCAGCAGTGTTGGCGTCTGATGAGAACCCTCTTGTTGGCTTGTCCTTCTCACCGTGTCCTCACATGGTCTTTTCTCTGTGTGAGTGCAGAGTGAGAGCTCTGGTGTCTCTTCTTCCTCTTATGGGAACACCAGGCCATCAGATTAGGGTCCCATCTTTTTGACCTCATTGAACCTTAATTATCTCTTTAAAGGCCCGACCTCCAAACACCGTCACATTGAGGGTTCCTACTCCAACCTGTGGATTTTTTTCATAGGTTGGGTGTGGGGGGACACAACTTAGTCTATAACAGGAGCCATTGTGTTAGACTGTTGTTGAGTGTAATAAAATGCCTTCACTCCTTATTACTGCCACGTGAGATCTTCTCCCAGACATAATCGGGGCTCAGGAACTTCCTTAGATGAGTCCTTCAGGGTCGTGTCTCAAATATTTTTGGACTGTAGCCATTTTAAGTCACTGAAAAGACCCCTTGTCCTCCCAACTTCATGTGTTCCAACTAGATTACATAAAGCAATGGGGCCAAAACTACGCTTACTTTAGAAATCAAATGATAAGCTTGTGTATAGAATTTATACCCTAGAACATTGCAATACAAACTTAAATAATCAGATCATCTTATTATGCTCATCTTAATCATATGTTGCAATTTTTAAAAAGCAAGCCAAATTTCCTCATCAATGAATATACTGCTGTGCAAGCATATATCTTGCATCTTTATCAATAAGGGCATGGATGGTTAATATTTGAATTGCACTGCCTTTGTGTCTTCAATATAGCTATTAGAATATTTTAGTCTCTTAATCTGCATATGTGCTTCATTGGCAGCTAAGAAGGCAAATGTTAATGGCATAGTTGTTAAGAGTGAGGGCTCTAAAAGCAAGAGTCAGTGAACTACGGTCCACAAGCCAAATCCTGCATGCTTCCTGTTTTTATAAATAAAGTTTTATTGGAACAAGTCATGCTCATTTGTTTACATAGGGTCTATGGTTGCTTTCAGGATACAATAGGAAAGTTGAATAGAGCCCATATGGCCTACAAAGCCTAAAATATTTACCATCTGACCCTTCACAGAAAAAGTTTGCCATCTCCCAATCTAGAGGAAAGATCCTTGAGTTCAAATCCTGACACTGCAGTTTAGAGCTATGTGAGCTCAGGCAAATTATCTAGCCTCTCTGTGCCTTAGTTTCCTTATCTGTAACATGAGGACAGTAAAATTACCTGCCTCAGAGGGGTATTAAAAGCAGTAAATGAGCAGGTAAAGATCTCAGCATAGGGCCTGGTAAAACCACTCAAACAATAGTTGTTATTGACTGAACAAACCACAACCAACTAAATTTGTAATGCAGATGCTAAACTAAGAGCAATTTATAATTAAAAATGAAATTAACAGTAACTGAAAACCTGACCAACTCAAATGAACAGTGGTGAGGTTCCTCCCTAAGTGTGCTTTCTAAAAATTTGCAGTAATTCACTTTTCAACATTAGCAAGCATTGCCTGTCTCTGAACCATCTTAGGAGAATATAGCTTAATCCTCAGTAAACTCTGGCAATATACTTAGTTTATTAATAACACATTTAGTAACGCTTAATAATTCACTTAGTAATTTACAAGTAAATAGCCTCTCGCCATTCATAAAAATAGAAGTCAGCTGAATTAAATTGTTTTCGCTTCTGTTCATAGCCTACCAGATGATCCTTTGCACTTGTCACCCCCTAACCCTTACCCTTTCCTGGCTGCATGGGCAGCCATCTAGTTCAGAGAGTCAATGAAATCAAGTCATGGATTCAATCCCTAGTGACGTTGTCAACTTGATTCTCTCCTGTGGCCACAGGCTGTACCTTTCCCCATGGTCAGCTGTGGCAAATTGGCCCCTGGGGAAGATGGAGTAGCAGCAGCAGCAGCAGTAGTAGTAGTTCTTGAGGTGGGATAAGCATAAATATCTTAGCCCCAATGGAAAGTGCATCCCAGTGATGAGTGGTAGGTCAGCAGCAGCATGTTTTGTTAAAGGATGTTTACAATCCAAGAGAGAAGGAAGTCATCGCTCCCGGTTTACCTTAGGGGTTATGTAAGGTCATTGGCAGTGCTTTCCATCAGGGGTGAGTTTTGCAATTATACGGGTGACACAGGAATAGCAGTCATGAAAAATAAACTGGATACTTAGTTAAGAGTAGGAAGTGTGAATAGGAAGTTCCTTGTCTGTTCTGTTGGTTGCTGCGATCCTTATCGGTGTCAGAATCTCTTCACACAATTTCAAAATGAAATGCAAATAATCGTTAACCTGTGAGCATGATTGGAAAAGAGCCATCAAGAATGGTTACTCAGTAGCATGGCAAGATCCCTTCACCACAGTAAACTCTAACTGTAGTCTCTTTATTATATATACAATATATTTTTTTAAATTCTTACGGGTGGTTCGTGTACAAAATGCTCCACATCAAATACCTGGTCTTTTCTTTCTTCTCATGCTCTTTTGGCAGTCTCTCTGGTCGGTGAGAAATTCGGCAGAGCCGCCTCTCTTTGCTCTTCCTCTTCTGTCTCTGTTTCTTCAAATTCTGCAGCTACCTGGAGATCTCCCTCCTTTGCTCTCCACCCTCCCCCATCGATTTTCTCGTTTTTCCTTCCTGCCTTTGAAGACTCCTTGCAAACCCAGCCTAACTTCAATTAAGTGAAGTGAGCTGTCCATACCCAACTTTTTTCCTGGGTCAGAAATGACTAGATAATGCATTATTAAAAAGAAAGACATAAAAGAACGTATGTGTGAATTTATAGTTCTTGTTTACCTTACTTGTTTTTTTAAAACAACATATGTTTCCTGATTATGGAAGAAATACTTGTCTATTGTAGGAAGTTTAGCAAAATAACACTAATATCAGAAAACATAATCATGATCTTACCATGCAGGATAACTACTGTTAATATTTTGCTGTATTTCTTTCCTTTCTTCTTCCCTCATATATTAATTACACATACACCTGCATGCATTTCTCTGTTAAAAAGCTACATAGCTCATATCTGTTGGGTGCTTACTATGTACTAGATCTATGCCAAGCATTTTATATATACTGTTTCATTTAATCTTCATTACAACCCTATGAAGTATGACTTATATTATCATCATGTTAAAATGAGGGAATAGAGCTCAGAGAATGAAATTACTTGACCAAGATAAGTGAGGATGAAAACTCAAGCACACAGGAAGTCACAGTGTTGACACTCTGCTATTCTGGTCACCATTCCGCTCCATTAATATAAGATTTAATTATTTCAATTTAATTTATCAGTGATTAGAGGATTAACTTTTTAAAAACCTGAGTTATTATTTTTCAAAAAAAATAATGTGTATTAATGATGGTTCAAAATAGATAAATTTAAATTTCTTAACAGAGTATCTTTTTTTGCCTTCCATAAATGGATCAGGGAATTATTACCCATATGAAATGCCATAAACTGAATTCTAGTCTTATCATTATCCTTGTTTCTCAATCCTTCTTTACTGTTCTAAATGAACTGATTGATGAAGTCACCCCATTCAGGTGAGAAAGGGAAGAGATGAAATAATCTCATTAACACACAAAGGATTAACATTCAACTTCTCCCTTCACTAACTGCTTCTGAGTGACCACTACACACTAAATACTAAATCCATTGCTTTTTTTCTCATTCCACGCTCCTAATGGTTCCCCAATGGTGTTACTGATGAAATGGGCAGGAGTTGAAGTTCTTAGTCAACTTAGCAACACCTAACAAAATTATGATTTCCCTAAAAATAGAGTGGATTAAATACCATGTGTCCCCAAAAATAAGACCTACCTGGACAATCAGCTCTAATGCGTCTTATGGAGCAAAAAATAATATAAGGCCAGTATTATATTATATTATGTTATGTTATGTTATATTTATTATACTATATTATATAAGGCCTGGTCTTATAGTGAAATAAGACCGGGTCTTATATTACTTTTTGCTCCAAAAGACGCATTAGAGCTGATTGTCCGGCTAGGTCTTATTTTCGGGGAAACACGGTACATATAAATATTTTATTGTTTTTTCTGAATGTTATATTGTATCAGCATATAATGTACATTTTCTTCTATCAGTGATTTATGTCTTCTAAAATAATACTCTACCAGAGTGTAATTAGAAGTCCTATCTTATCTCCATTTAAAAACATTCATGTGGGAAAATGTTATCTGAAATCATTATGCATGTGCACATTTATAATCTGCTTTTCCACATGACGGTTAAATGACTTATACATATTAAAGCATTGCATAATTTTCAGTTCTTTAGATGTATTTATTTGTGAACATGTAAAGTATATTTTATAAATGAGCTTCAGGGGGCACTGCTGCAGAATTTCTTCGAACTGTTGTCATTTGCTTCCTGGATTTCCTGTGAAATGTCAACACTACTGCTTATTACTAAGAAAGCAGAATAAATAAGCATCCTAAAGGGTATTCTTGCAGTACCTAATTTCAAATGCCGAATAACATGGTTAATTTAGAATAATAAGATTTCATGCTATAACAGATATAAGATAGAAAATAAGATTATTCATTTTAGCCCCTTCATTTTATGGATGGATGAGGAAACTGAGTTTATGGCTTGTCCAAGTTCAACAGCTGGCAGTGAAGTCTCGTGTTATGAGACTTCAATCAAATCTTCTATAATATCTTAAAATAGAAGGCATTTATTTTCTCCACTATCCCCTAAAGGTTTTTGGATTTAGAAAAACTATCTGGAAAATTGAACACTTCTTTCTATCCATAGTCTCTGAAATGGAATTGTCCCTCGCTCTCTCACAACTTCTACAACCAGGGGTATGCAATACTATCCAATGATTAAAATTTTGAATTTCTTTTAGAGGTGCCGAAAAATTGCAGGAATAGTACAGATTGTTTCTGCCTGTCCCTGATCCAGCCATACACCAGCTTAGCATCTTACATGCCATAGTATAATTATCATAACTAGAAAATTAACATTGGTATAATACCGTGAACTAAAGACTCCATTTGAACTTCATTTTGAAATGTCGAACTAATGTCTTTTTGATGTTGTTGTTCCCGAGATCCAATTCAGGATTCCACACTTCATTTAGTCGTTATTTCTCTCTGGTCTCCTATAATCTGCAATAGTTCCTCAGTCTTTCCTTGTGACCTTGACACCCCCAAAGAGTATCGATCAGTTATTTTGCTGCATGTCACTTAATTCAAACCTATATAGAATCTTCTCATGATTGGACTGATGTCATCAAGAGCACCAGAGAACAGTCCTCGTCCTTCTCAGTACATCTAATCACAGCATTCAAGATGTCGATATGTGTTATTGGTGATGTTGATCACCTGGTCACAATGCTGGCCACCAGACTTTTCCACTATAAAGTTACTGTCCCAACGGCCAAACACGGAACAATTCAAGCAAGAAAATAGATAATGTGGACTTTGATTGTAACCCGTAAAATAATATAAATATCCATGAGTTCATAGTGATATAAAGAAGTAATTGGTAAGAGAAATACAGTGGATTCTTGTTATTTGCAGCACTTATATTCTATAAAGTCACTGTGAGTGAAACTGAATTAGCTAACACTAATTCATTGTTCCTAGAGAAAACATGGATTTGGGTTCCTGCAAATCTCTGGTCAAAACCTTTTCATCAGTTGGTCAGTACATAACACAGTTTTATTTGTATTTCTGTTTAAAGGAATTTTATTGAATGTAGTTTGTTGATTCACTAACATTGAACTCATAACTTACGCCTAAGTTAAGCTTATCTAACGTGTTTTCTCTGTAAGGCACATCCCAGCCTTCTCATGCTTAGGAACACTAGACAGCACCGCAGAACTATGTTTAGGACACTTAAACAGCGAAATGACAAACAAAAAGCACCAAAATGTGAAAAATGTGTCACTAAATAGATGAGAAAAGGACACGTTTACAGTTTGAGAGCAGAAATAAAACAGCAGAGCATCACCTTGTTTGACCTCAGCTGAGAATATGTGCTTTGGGTGACTCAAATTTTTCACTGCTGTACATGTCCATGAATGACCAAGAAAGTCAAGAAAGTGCCATGGATGTTGACTGTGAGGTTACAAATAAATTTTACCAAGTAGGCAAATTCTTAAATACATAATCTGTGAATAACTCTATATGGAACAGAAGTAACAGCTCTTCTTTACAGTAGAATTCCAAAAAATAAACGTGAAAATGGACATAGAAAATTGCCACTACGCAACCCCTACAGTGATCATTATTGGGATGGACCCACCAACAGATGCTAGAAATAGGGAGCAAAGATTTGAGAACAAAGGGATTTGCATAGTCTCAAGGTATGTCCCCCAAGACATTTGTTAACTAAAGGGGAAAATGTAGTAAATTTATATATTTTTTAAATTGAATATTGCATCATTTCTGTATTTTTCTAATATGTATATAGCATTAGCAGAATATTGACTACCAATGTAATTAGGTGGTATATGCTCAAGTTCTTGATGATAAGGGGTGGGGGGGTGTCTCCTTTTTCTTTTTTTTTTTTTTTTTTTGGTATTTTCATATCTGGAAAATTAGCTAGTGTTCACCCAAAGATGTTAATTTATGTATAACTGGAGAAAAATCAAAGAAGCTGCCATTTCAGGGGTGGACTTGAGGCACTTAAGCATCAGTGCCTGTGTGAATCATCCCAGCAGCGGTCTGCACTTGCTCTTCAGTGTTCCCACGATGCCCTATTTGAATAGACTAGAACTATCTGTTTTACACTACAGAATTGATTATGTATGCACTTGTCTCCCGAACAGGGTGTTCCCGGGTATAGCAGCTGCCTCCTACATCTTTATATCACCAGTGACAAGCACAGTGACGCACATAGTGGGTGCTCAATAAACCTTAATTGGAAATGGGATGGCATGTGATGGGGGAGGGTAGGATCTAAGATTAATACCCTGGGTCTGCTGGGCAAACACTGTCCATATTTTTTTCACAGACGAGTTTTTGTTCTGGCCATATTTCCAGATGCTAAAATGTATCTCTTGCCCATGTGAAAACAAGCATTCACTTTGTTTGTAATATTTAAAGGTATATGAAAATGAAGAGAGGCCTTTTAAAGTACATTTGGTTCAAGGGAGTTTTCTTATTCCACATATTTTAATTCAAATGTGACCTTAGGTGTTTTATTCACATACCTACCTCTTTCCTAATAATGGTGCTACTATTGTCTCCAGGGGCAAAATAGATTGATGGCAGTATTAGTTAGGGATTTTATGAAGCAGCTTATCTGAAAAAGCCTCCAGTGTCATGGCTGGTTTTGAGCACTTGGATGGTTTTGGGTTGACTCAGTGTAGTAGTCAGCATAGCTAAGTGACAGAACAGCTCCCTAATTCTAAAGACTTAACATAATACATTTTTCCTTGCTAGTCCAATGCAGTGTTCCCAGTTGGGCTGCTTTCCCTCCGGCAGTGTCTCAAGGACTCAGGCTTTTTCCATCTTGGGGCTCTACCTACCTCTAGGTCCCCAGAATCCTTCCTTCTCAGCTGGTGGGTTTTATGGGTCAGGTCTAGAAGTGGTTTCCTGCCTTCTGCCCACATTCCCTTGGATTTAAATCAATCACATTTCCCCCCCTAAATGCAAGGCATGCTGGGAAATGTTTAACTTAGTGTGTCCAGGACAAAAAAGGGAAATTGTTTAGTGAACAACTAGACAGTCTGTCTCACCAACTCGGCCTGGCGTCTCTCCTCTGAATTCTCATGTCATTTGTTCTCCTTATTCTTCTTAAGATACTTAACACTTTTCATAGTATTCTTTCATTAATGATTGAACCCACTCATAACATAATGGGCTTGCACAACATGCCAGTTGAGGGGGGTTATAAAGAAAAATCAGGTGCTGGCCCCACCCTGGAGCTCAATCTAGTTCAACCTTATTTAGCTATCAGAGTCTATGGAAGTCATGAAATACTCACTTCATTCTATCCAAACAGGAAGTAATAATGATTGTATGACTACCTAGCTCACAAAATACTTTAATTATTTTAAGTTACTCAGGTGTCCAAATTTTGCCCCAAATATTTATTTAATGCTCATTCATTTGTTCATACTTTGACTGTTTGTAGTCCGGTAAGCTGAGGTAGATATCCAAGATTTAAGGAAAATGTAAAACCAAAACATATTTTCTTTCTCTAAATTTAATTATCCTTGAAATTTTGGAAAAGGTTGTTATTCAGTCTTATTAAGGGATTAGAGTTTTGAGAACCACTGGTATTCCTCTTTGGTTAATGTCTAAGCAATTTAAATTTAAGGACCTTGTCCAACATAGAGCTTTCTTTTCCTACTTCTTAAACTCTATATTTTTTCATCTAACTGATCAAATCATCTTTTTAAAAAAATCATTACTTGTGTAATTTTTAAATAATGTATTGTAGAAAAGGTTGAAAATATAGGTAAGCAAAAAGACAAAAAATAGAAATGTTCATTATCTTCTCATAAATAAATCTTGTTAAGATGATATGTGCGTGTGTGTGTGTGTGTGTGTGTGTGTGTGTGTGGTGTGAATATGAGTATGACTACAATATATAACCTTTATAACAGTAGGAGCATACTATGCATATAGTTATAATTTAAAAAATTATTTATTAACATATGTATCTTTTGATTTATTAACATATTGAACCTCTTTTTACTAGAATTTCATTGTGAGTATGTTAAGAATAAATGAATCAATAGATTAAAAAGCAGCACCCACAAGAAACTGCCATCCGTGTGTAAAATGAGATAATAGAGGGGAAGTAAAATAGAATTGAGGAGAATAGCTGAAGGTGTTTTGGTTCTGACACAGACAGGATAGCATGCTGGCTCAGTGCTCAGCCTGGGTTTAAATTCAAAATAACCATGATGTAGATTATTTTGTATGGACCAAATATTTATATTTGGGCCAATAGTCCAAGTGATGCGGAAACTGACCTTAAAAGGGTTCCATGCCACGTGGAACTGACCTAAAATGGTGGCGGGAGTGGAGAGAGAGGTCCCCGGCCTAAGCCCCAGCCCACTTCCGCATAAGCGCCTCCAAGCCACACCCCGAGCCAATCACCAGACGACACCTACCCCTTCCCTGACTCAAGAAAGTCCCCAACCCATAGAAACCTGCTCAAAACCTTGTGAGGGGCTCAGTCTTTTGGGAAGGATCCCGCTGAGCCCGCTGACATAATAAAGCTGACTCTCCTAACTCTCTGAGTGCCGCTTGGGTTCTTTCCGGTCTTGGATTCTGCAACACAAGTACTTCTACGTGATATAAATATAACACTAGTGTCTAGTGTTCTAGCTTTACAGTTTACTGACTGAAATCCTTCCAGACTATGCTTCCTTATTTGTAAAATGGACATGATGCTAGTATTTACCCCATAGGGTTGTTGAGAGGTTTAAATGAGTCAGTACATAGAAAGTGCCTGGTATATACAAATAGTAAATGCTCAATAACCATTAGCTACCATAACACGATATATGAATTTGAAAACAGTAGGTGGTAGGCTTTAAATCAGTGATTTTCAACCAGGAATAATTTTCCCCACTCCATTTCCCAGGAGACATTCAGCAATGTCTGGAGACAATTTTGGTTTCACAACTGGGGAGAGGCACTACTGGCATCTAGTGGGTAGAAGCCAGGGATGCTGCTTAGCATCCTACCATGCACAGGACAGTTCCTCACAGCAAAGAATTATCTTGCCCCCAGCCTCTCACTAGTGCTGAGGTTGAGAAACCCTGCTTTAAAGGAATGTACGTATTGTCATAGTTGGGGGGCGGGAGGGAGTGTTGCCATCAAAGTCACATAATCAGAAAGTAACCTCTCTGATCAATTTACATGTCTGGAAAAGAGGTTAATAGTACCCAATTCACCTGGTTTTTGTAGAGAGCAAATGAAAGACTATTTAACTTTTGTAAATAAATGTGTTATAGACAAGTATAGGTTAGCCCTAAATCATATTTCTGAAGCTTTTTCATTTATTTTTTTAATTATTTCCCCCACCAAGGTGCCTTTTTAGACTTTTTTTCTTATAATTGCTTCCTCCCACCATGGAATTCTAATACCATAGGTATGCTGTATGTCTACGTATGTAGTCTGATTGTCTGTGTTGGAAGGTCATAATCTACTGTGATAAGATTTTTTTTTTGCCCCACAAGAACCAGTATTTACCCCCTTGGGTCAGTATCACCACCATTGAGAATGCATGTTTGAAATCAAAAAGGGATTAATTCTGAAAGTAAAAAGTGTTTGTTTGTTTTTTCATGAGGTTTTAATTATTCATTAAATTAAAAGTAGCTTAATAGCACGTGTTCTGCATTTGGGATCATATTGAGACAGCAACAGGAAATTTAAAAACAATACTCTCTATTAAAATGCCTGTAGCATATATAAGGCTTAAATGCCTATTGCATTTTAAATGGACGGCAATGCTCATACAAATGAATGGAGTTTTAGTGGAATCTGAAAATGCAAAAATAAATCTGGTAGAGGAAAAAAAAATATGTGACATTGAAGAGAAGATGCAAGCTTTCTAGAGAGGCAGCTAATCTGTATTTAAGCTTATCATAAAAAGGAAACATAAAAGGAAGGGTTGAGAGGCAATAGGATGGAAGGGAAATTGCTAGATAAGGAAGAGGAAGGAAACAATATTAACTTTTTTGGGGGAGGTGAAAGTTTCTACGTAACTAGGTAGCTTTTTTCTGCATTATTTGAAAAGGAAAGATTAAGCGTAGCTAAATCTGTGAAGTGAGAGGCATGTCACGCATTGGGGAAAATTGGAAGCTTATGGTAGAGAGATTAGCTATCTGGTAATCAAGCCATAGGTCTAGGAGGAATCTTTATGTTGCCTGGTCTGATTTCATCTCTTCGTTTTGCTCCTCACTCCCCCACCTCCTGCTTATAAATCTTCAGCAGAGGGCTCTTGTCTGCGTTTTCAGCCTTATCTTACCACACCACCTACACAGACCCTCTTCTCTTGTCAGCTGAGTCTCTCAACCTCCCAGCAGTTCTTGTGGGTTCCCACTTCCTCACTTTTGCTTGTAACCGATACTTCTATTTGCTCTGCCTTCTCAGTGCTTTACTTTCTACTTTCATACACTTTATTCCTTTTCATTCCTACTTCCCCACACTGACACGGAGGTTTATCACTTTGCAGGTGAGACTCAGAGAAGTTCCTGACAACCTGAGGGCACACAGCTCGTGTGACTAGAATCCAGGTCTCACTCAGAATCTGATGTGCCCTCTGCTCTTGTGGCCTGGGACCACCTTGCCACTTGATTGACATGTTGTATATCTTTAATTAGCTTTTTTCCTACTGATGAATGTATAGACAGTTTACCCTTTTACCTTGAAGATGGATAAACGATGGTAAATAGAAATACCACTGATCTGCATTATGCATTTTATATTTTGCTCTGCTCACTTGTTAGCATGTAACAGCAACTGGAAATAAAACTTTGAATCTTCTCCTTTCTGTCTGCCACTGTTTTCGTATTGCCCAAGAGGTGAGTTAAGCGTTAACTCCACGGTATGAATATCTTACATGTTGGTTCTATGTAGTACACCGTATTTGGTATGTGCTATAGGTACGAGAACATATATAGAGGCCAAGGTGTTCGCAGGCAGTGCTGGGAGTTACGCTTCTGGAAGATATCATTCGCTGCACTTATTTTTGTATCTGCATGCCTAGCCTGGCCCTGGGACTTGGTTGGTGCTTAACCCATGGTTGTTGAAGCAAAGGAGCTATTGTTTTTCTCCTTCTCCATATGAGGTGTCTGCCAAGAGCACAACAATTCTCCCTTCTCTGGGAACTCAGAATTGGTGTTGGCTGTTTCTTCCCTGAACTTCGACACCCACCCTGGCCATAGCTGACTGAACAGGGTCAAACACCTGACCAGAGCTGGGCCAGATTCCCATCTTGAGATTTGGAATTGAGACCCTGAGGGACAGAGGGTCAGTCTCTGCAGCTCAACCCAGAACAGGTAAATAGTGGAGCTCTTACGGAGCTGTTCTGTGGGATGAGGATTGAAAAAAGCTAGACTTCCAAGAGAAAAGACTGAAGACATTATAGGGGGAAGGACAGACAGAATATGGAGAGAAATTCCTGGACACTCCAGCCCATTTCGAAGTCTTGGTTTCATTTCTGCATTTGATTCCATGAGATACACTTGTGTTCTCACAATTAATTCCCTTTTGTGTTAAAATTGGTTTAGGTTGGTTTTGATTATGTGTAACTGAAAATCTTCTGCCACTATATCAAAATATCAGGTTTCTCATTTCAATGAAATAAATTATACTAAATATGCAGTGTTTCCCCAAAAGAAAGACCTAATTGGACAATCAGCTCTAATGCATCTTTTGGAGCAAAAATTAATATAAGACCCAGTATTATATTATATTACATTATATTATACCGGGTCTTATAGTAAAATAAGACCGTATTATAAGACAGGTATTATATCATGTCATGTTATGTTATGTTATGTTATGTTATGTTATGTTATGTTATATTTGACCCGGTATTATAGTATAGTATAGTATAGTATAGTATAGTATAGTATAGTATAGTATAGTACAGTACAGTACAGTACAGTATAGTATACCAGGTCTTATAGTAAAATAAGATCAGGTCTTATATTGATTTTTGCTCCAAAAAATGCATTGGAGGTGATTGTCTGGCTAGGTCTTATTTTCGGGGAAACACAGTATATAGAGGGAGACCAAACAGTTTAAAAATTATAAACAAATCAATGGGAATGTTATATACTAAAAACAGATTTGGGGGGTTTGATTAAATAATGCTGAGGGGCTCTGTGCATTGCTAGTTTTGAAATAATAGGATCGTTTTCCTTCAGGATCAAGTAGGAATCTGAAGAGAGAAAAACAGTAAGTGCCTAAAAAACATAGACAATAGTCAATGATAAAGCGAAGGACCAAAGAGTTAAAACAGGCCACATGAGGAAACTAAGAGTCATTCCTCCATGCTTCCTGAACATCAGCTCTTACATCTAACCCAGTGCTAAATCCTGTCTGTCTTCCCACCGAACAATCTCTTGCGTCTGTTTTCACTCTAAGTGGCCAGTATTTCTCAGGAGGACCCCCTGCGATGGCCTTCTGTGACTGGACTAGTGGCAGCCACTCTTGCCACCAATGTTTCTCCACACTGTGATGAGAGAGAGCTTATGAAAATGCCCAGTTGATTCTGTCACCCCGTCGGGTCAGGCTTGTCGAGGCTTCCTTTTGCCTTTCCCCATAAAGTACTGTGATGTACAGCCACTGTCTGCCTGTCCAGTCTCGTCTGTACCCTAGTCCCCAGCCTGTCTATGCTCCTGCCATGGGCTTCCTTTCAGTTTCTTGCCTTGCCAGCCTCTCTCCACTGTGGGGCTTTCGCCCACGTCGTTCTCTCTCCTGGAACAATCTTTTTCGCCACCTTTACCCAGCTTTCCTTAGCTTCTCTGACTAGATCGAATATTCCTAATGGAACACTATGTACCCATCTTTGCTACCATTTGTCATGGTAGTAGTTTTGCTTTTATTTTTCTTCATTATTTGGTCATCTGTTTATTCTACTAGACCGTAAGCTCCACAAGGGCGGGGAGTCTCTGTTATCGTCCTAGCCCCTAATAGGATACCTAACAGGAGATTAAGAAATACTTATTGAACAAATAAATATGTGGAAAGGCAGAAGAAATAAAAAGGAAGCAAACAAACCAAAAAGAAAAAAAATGTCCTCCAACTTTCATATTCTCTTTCCAAGATTGGGTTTATAAAATCCAGTTGTTTTTGCTTGCAGTTTCTCTTAGGTACTAGGCTCTTTATGATCAATATTATTAATAATGCTAAAATCCTTTTTACAAGTAGGGATATAGGGCTATCAGTTGATAAAACATAATAATCTAGGCCAGCCCACAAAGCCCTGTTTAATCCATAGTGTCTCTGGAACAGTGGTTTTTAAGCCGTGAAATCTGCTAAGCCCCTGTGAGACGTAAGGGGGACGTTGGGGATATGGAGGGAAAGAGGACTTCAATTACTAGCAACTCTAAGCTCCATGAAGGAAAGATGCTCTGAGAGGCAAGTTCTAAGTTCTGCCATTCTGGTGGTGAGCCTGGGACTGGGCAGATGGGAATGTAGTGGAGCCTTCGGGACCATTAGAGGGAAGGAGTTGCTCATAAGCCACTTGATATGACCGGCTAGAGCAGGTCCCTTTTCCTTTCCCTCTGCATATGTCCCTTTGAAAGTATGTGCACTTAACAGAAGACGCAAGTTACCCTGCTGGAGGAAGGTCTTTCTTTCATCTAGACTTTAGAGGTAGCTGTGCTTTGGGCTAGAATTTCTGCATAAACATTCCATCCCCAGAGGAAAAAAGAAAAGGAGGTTCCAAAGGGAGAAGGATCAGTACAGTCTTCTTTCTGAGAGCAGGGGAGTGAAGTCACCTTGTGGAGGTGATGGTAGATATCGATTGCTGGAGAAAAGGATGGATGGCGACCAGGAAATGAGAAGGCAGGAAGGGAGAAAAGAGAAAACACAGGCTACTTGCCTACGAGTGAGGGACATGAACATTCTGCTATTTCAATGACTAGATTTTCTGACAATTATTCCCAGAACCCATACTGAGCCCATAGCTCAGTAAAAGGGACAGTTACTTCAGTTAAACCTTTCTAGAGAAAATCAGTTTTTAGAAAGAATATTCTGGCTGCGCAGTTAAGAAAAGTTTAAAATCCATAAAATATCAATGCATATAAACAATTACATTGCAATGAGTTGTTGTCCTGAAATGAAATAGTATAGAGTGCTCTGCAAAACTGTTTTCAGTAAAATTCCAACAAAGAGGATTGACTGAAATTAAATCCAAGGTTCTTTCCAAAGAGTTACACAAATATCATCCATGCAGTAAGAAGCACAGGAATTCTGATGAGAACACATTTTTCAAGAATTCACCACCCCTTCCCTTTCACTCGGGAGGTGGCCTCTTATTCGGACATTTGGATGTAACCAATGAACCGAATACTTGAAAGCAATTTGCTGTTTGGAGAAGAGGTTATTGATTCTCACAGCGTGTATGTACTGGGAAAATTTTATTGTTTAACTCTGTATGTGGATGATTTTTGCCTCACACTACTTTAAATCAGGAAGACTGGATGAAATATATGAATTCTTCTTGCTTTGTTAAAGTCTTCAGAGGAATTAAAAAACTGTTTAACAGGTCTGAAAGCTGACTTGAGTTTAAAATACTGCATGTACTTCTCAAAAGATGTCTGGTTAGGTGAAGGATATTTTTTACAAACATATGCTTTATTTTGGGGGAGGACATTGGGAGATAAATTTCCTGTTCATTTTGCCCAGTATCAAGAAGACAATGGAGGTGACTGATAAAATACCAAATTAAATAAATGTATTTCTGGATCTTGTTTAAAATGATCACTGCTTGAGTTATTGGTGGCTTATTGTTTTCAGACCTACAAAGCCCAATCAATGTATTATTTATATCATCTTAGCATTTATTGGCCATATAAACTAAATTTGCATTCTTGAAATAAAAGGAAGCTTCCTCCATCACTGAGGGAAAGGAGGAACATTCATACTCTCTGAATGATCTTATGCATTTGTATTATTTTTCATTAAATAATAAAAGTTTAATTAAATAATGTTCAACTCTTTGGGTAGGTGAAAATGAACAAATCTTTTTTTAAATTTATTTTTTAATTTCAGTTGACATACAATATTGTATTAGTTTCAGGTGTACAGCATAGTGATTAGACATTTATATACCTTACAAAGTGATCACCTTGATATGTCTAGTACCCATCTTGAACAAGAGCATTTGAGGTCAACATCTCTTCTGGGTGTGTTTAAGAATATATGTAAGGTGGAGAAACTCATGTTCCTGAATGTTTCCCTTCAGATCCTGGAAATGGGGGTCCACCCCAGTCCAACCACCTCCCTTCCTCTTTTCCCTTGGTAATATTATTGGCCCAGGGAAGGCTCGTTCCAGCAGGAAGTCTGCTATTTTGAACCAATTTGAGCAGACTTTGTAGCAGAAGAAAATTATTTGTTATTCCCAATCATCATTTATGGGCTGATCACCGGGAGCATGTCTACTGATAAATACACAGCCACAGGGGAGGATTTTAATTTGTGACAAGGAAAATTTCTTTCTGCTTAACGGGTAAACCCTTACCTATATGGGTTTATGATGGGAGACAGGCCGTCTGGGTATTTATCAACTTGAATTGGGGAGTCTTTCTAATATATAGCTGTTTTAGAAGTAAAACTCCCTAGATCCTCTTTTAGGGTGGGCAATTGATGGAGAAAAGAATCAAGTTAATATTTTTCACAAACAGCTGCATTTTTGGCTTTGATTTTTTTTTTTAACTGACAAGTTATTTCTCATTCAGAACCCATTGTTGATACAGAAGACTGTCATATGAAACAGAGAGAGAGTAACAAAAACCAAAGAAAGGACTTGCGTCTAGCCAAAGTCAGGCCACAAGGGATGAGAAGGGGCAGAAGTGTCAAAGAATGAACGAACAGGGCGGGAGACAGCCGTGCCTGGACAGGTAGCAATGTAAGAAATATTTAATTTCCTGTGTCGATTATAGGCAAGTGAATCTTGTGAAGGACATAGCCCCAACATCAGGATCTTGTGTTAAAACTTTTCAAAGACTGCACAGCAGGCCCACTAACCATACTACTAACATAAACTGTTCTATTTCTAAACTGTTACACACTTTGGTGATTAGCTGCTTGGGGTCCCTTTGGCTGAATTTCTTGACAAAATCTCCAGAGAGTTAGCAGTAACTCTGACTGAGGCAGCTTTCAGGGTGGGTGTGAGATTCATCATCTATAGGTGTTAGGGTCACCTTGGAATTCAACCTCCAGCCCAGTCTAGACCAGGTCGCCTGGAATTGATATGCTTCTGAGACACAAGAAAAGGAAGGAGTTGTTAATATGAAGGAGGATGCAGAGTAAACTTTTCCCTCTTTGCTCAAGGAAGGAACCGAATTTAAAGGGGTGGAAAGACTCCTGGCAGAATGATGTTTTTAATATATTGGCAGCTCCTGTTGCTCTGACTCTGCCCTGCCCCCTCTCATTCAGACATCATTTATTGTATCAGGGGAAAAACAAAGGAGTTTTATTAGAGAATGGGAGAAGGAGGCATTTGGCATAGAAACTGTAAGATAAGTTGGAGCAAGGCTTCTAGCCTCTGGTAGAACATGAAGTTTTCCAGGGGTGCTGGTGGGAAGGTGAGGACAGGGCTAGATCTAGGGGGAGGAAAGAGCTTTTAGATGTTGGTGGGAGGTGAAGAGGAGAGAAGGGCAGCACAGCATGTTAGAATGAGTCCTCTGTGCTCAGAAGTACCACCAGAATAGTAACAAAGGACCCACAACTTTTGATTGGCATCTGAAGCGAGGACGGCCTTGTAGGTCTGAGCCCTGAACTTGTGGGTTCTGACTCTACCTCCATGTAGATGTCATCAGAACTGAATTGCATTATAGGACACCTAACTGATGTCAGGGAATCAGAGAATGGATTGGTATGGGGGAAAAACAACAACACATGTTCGGGGTCAGAAGTGTTTTCAATAAAAACAGTTCAGACCTTTTGCCATCTTCCCTATTTTCCAAGGCATAATTCAAATTTCACCTGTTGCCAGGCACCTTTCCAGACCTCTCAGTCACTATTATTTCCTCTGTCCTCATGTCCCTTTAGCACTTCACACGTTCATTCCAGTCCTTCAGCAAAGTCAGTCCGGTTTAACAGGTTAAGTGAGTGTCCACCGTTGGTACGAACCCCAGAAGTGCCCTGTCTTGTGTCCTCACAGCACCTACCATGAATTTACCATCCTAGGCTGGCAGACATTTTGGTGCCTGGTATGTAATAAAGCCTGAATACCTATTCGTCAAAGTAAATTGAATTTAAAATTCTCATGAGACGGATCCTTCCCTTGTCCGTTGTATGGCCTGGGCGGTGTTGCTTAACCTGTGTCTGTTTCTTGCTCTGTAAAATGGGGGTGGACAGAGAAGCCTACTTCATAGGTCATGGTGAGGATTAATGGAGAAAAGGGAGGTAAAGGGCCTGGAATGTAGTGTGTGTTCAATACATGGCAGCAAGAAAAACAGTACAGCATCGATATTTAGTTCAGCCATCAGCACTGATTTGCAATGATTTGTGCTTCTGGTGTTTTTGCTTCTAGCTTCTGCTTTTGGTCCAGAAGAAACAGAAATTCACAGCAGACAATGAGTCCCAGATTCTTCCTCAGTTATGAGCAAGAGGTCCCCGGATGTAAGAGGTGAGTAAGAAATGATCTGGGCTTTGGTATGAAAACTGCATTCTGAATTCCCGACACAATTAAAAGGCCAAGAGCTAACAGTAGAATCATTAATTATCTACTTGCACCCAAACAAGATAGGGGATCTTAATGCTTATGTAACATTCAGAAGAACTTTTGCTAAAAATGCAAGTGATTAGGAGAAAATGGCAGGGCTCCCTCACAGCCATAAAAACCACTCCTGAGCCCTTTGGTGTGGAGACGTGCATATTTTTCTGAGCATAGGCCCTCCTTCGTACAACCTCCCACTGTAAGGCTATAAAATATCCCTGCATCAGGAAACCAGAATTATGCCCACATCACCCTGTTCCTGAAATGGGCCTGGAAAGCTGTGGCTGGAGAACGGAGAGGGAGATCTCAGACCCGGCAGCATTTGGCCTGTTGGAAGGTTGGAAAAAGAAACTCTCATCCTTTGTTTCCTGTGTATGATCTCACCACGCCCATCCCTCATCCCAGCCATTGCAATGTCCTTCATACTCCTTAGTTTAGTCATGTTGAGTACAGGGTGGTGTGAATATTGTAGTTGGCACGAATAAAATTGTGGTCTGTTCATATGAATTGTTTTTTGCTGCAAACTGAGTTGGGGGCTCTTGAGTTCAAATCTGTGTGTGTGTCATTAGAGTGGTGCCTGCATGAGCTGGAAGATGCCTAATGTCGTTCTCCCCCGAATGGTTTACTTGGATGACATAGCACGTTAATCTGTGGATCTCTTTTAAAAATACCTGCTTCTCCCCAATTCTCCCCCCAACCCTGAGAGCCTGAGTCAGTGGGTCTTGGGATAGCCCACTGGGATCTGCATTTTAAAATTCTCTACAAATCATTTTACTTCACAGCACAAGCTGCAAAGTACCTCTGTATTATAAAGCTGAATAGCTCTTCTTAATAAGAACAGTGAGAGATGAAGTTGGTCTTCTTTTGAAATGCAAACTCCTGGTTGACCTTTCCATTTTTTGCTTTGTTTTCTACCATTTGATGGGTATAAAATGGAAAACTAGCTAACATGAGAAGATAAGGAATACTTCCAAAGTAGACAAATTGGGCATAAAATAGAAATAAGGACAAGCCAGGAAAGCACTTGAGGAGACTCTTAGTGAAAGTAAAGAAAAGCTAGGGCAGCTATCACAGCCAGCTAGGAAAGCAGGCTGGGGAATGTCAGGTAAAGGGTATAACCTAAAACAAAAAGGCAGACAGCAAGATTGAGTAACTGTATTTTATAAATTCTGAAATATCCCCATTTCACGTGTTAACATCCCAGGCATCTGTGGGTTGGTGCCAAGTGAGATGCATTTGTCATTGTCCATGGAAAACAAATTTGTTATTGTTCACGGTGGCATAAATAGACAACTTTAATCCCTCAAATTTCAGTCAGCAAACAATTTAAGCAGTATCTGAAGAAAGAATAAAATCCTAGTTGTCTGAAAACCTACTGTTGTCATTTTCTGGTTAGATAAAAGTAATAACACCAAAGTCTTCAGATCAAGCATTACTTGCATGGAAGAAATTCTGGAGCTAATAGTGGAATGCTTTTTTAAAGAAATACTGCTCTTGATGATACAGACACAAGTATCATGTGAAAAAATAGGAACAAACAGGCCAGCTCTGAATTGAAAAGTAACCCAGGAGAATTGGATCTAAATGTGAAGACATTTGGGGTATAGTTTAATTGGCAGCATTTTTTCTCTCTCTCTTTTTTTTTTTTTTAAAGATTTTTATTGGGGAAGGGGAACAGGACTTTATTGGGGAACAGTGTGCACTTCCAGGACTTTTTTCTCCAAGTCAAGTTGTTGTCCTTTCAATCTTAGTTGTGGAGGGTTCTATTCAGCTTCAAGTTGTTGTTCTTTCAGTCTTAGTTGCGGAAGGCGCAGCTCAGCTCCAGGTCCAGTTGCCGCTGCTAGCTGCAGGGGGCACAGCCCACCATCCCTTGCGGGAGTTGAACCGGCAACCTTGTGGCTGAGAGGATGTGCTCCAACCAACTGAGCCATCCGGGAGCTCAGTGGCAGCCCAGCCCAAGGTGCTGTGTTCAATCTTAGTTGCAGGGGGCGCTGCCCACCATCCCTTGCGGGACTCGAGGGATTGAACTGGCAACCTTGTGGTTGAGAGCCCGCGCTCCAACCAACAACTGAGCCATCTGGGAGGCAGCTCAGCTCAAGGTGCCGTGTTCAATCTTAGTTGCAGGGGGCAGAGCCCACCATCCCTTGCGGGACTCGAGGGATTGAACTGGCAACCTTGTGGTTGAGAGCCCACTGGCCCATGTGGGAATCGAACCGGCAGCCTTCAGAGTTAAGAGCACGGAGCTCTAACCGCCTGAGCCACCGGGCCGGCCTCTCTCAATGGTAGATAATATTGATGCATCTTACAACTTAAGGTGTCTTAGATTTAGTGCAATATGATATTTGGGTTGGTATTTACAAAGGAGAATATTAAATAAAATTCTCGACTCTAAATAGTCCCCTGAAAAAAAGCATATACAAAGCTAGGAACTCAGACATCTGTGTGTATCTAACTTCCAAGAAGGAAGTTTTCTGTGGAAAAATAAAGCAGAATCACCATATATTTAAACAATTATAACATTTTTAAAGAAAAGCAGCTGAATTTCATTAAGAAGGAATTCTTCCTATTTAATCGAATTGTTTGAAGAACTAAGCAGGCACGTGAATAGGAACTGATGGGTGCACCCAGGTAGGATTTTAACAAGTTTGTCATAATTGGAGGTCAGTTGTTCATTCCCCTCTTGGTCTGGAGTTCCCCTGAGATACAGTCATTTCCTCATATATTGAATACCTCCTGGTAGAATTCCTCAAGACCCATAATCCACAGTTCCTATCCCTCTTCGACATTCTGCCCTTCGAATATCTCAAAATAGCTTTCAAATAAACCTCATGCTGCTCTTCCTCAGGTTAAACAGCTCTTTCTCCAAAAATTGATCATAATCTATTTTTTTGGAGGTCTTCCCATCCTTGCCTCTCCTCTGAATACCCTCCAGTTTGTCTAGATCCCTTTTCACTGGGTAACATCCCTCCCAGTTTGTCTAGGAGTCCTTTTTTTTTTTTTTTTTAATTTTTATTGGGGAAAGGGAACAGAACTTTATTGGGGAACAGTGTGTACTTCCAGGACTTTTTCCAAGTCAAGTTGTTGTCCTTTCAATCTTAGTAGTGGAGGGTGCAGTTCAGCTCCAGGTCTAGTTGCTGTTGTTAGTTGCAGGGGGCACAGCCCACCATCCCTTGCAGGAGTCGAACCGGCAACCTTGTGGTTGAGAGTCCACTGGCCCATGTGGGAATCGAACCAGCAGCCTTTGGCATCAGGAGCATGGAGCTCCAACCATCTGAGCCACGAGGCTGGCCCTGTCTAGGAGTCTCAAGTTTATGCCTATTTACCAGGCTTAATTATCACCCACAAACCTTCAAACCTTTTGATTATAAAAAGTATCCTGGTTGAACAACGTCGTACATGGTCAAGCTACTTACAACTGAACTAAATGCCGTATCTAAGCATGAGCTAGCAGACTAGTAAGAATCAGAGCCGGGCTCTCACCTCCCTAAGTCTCTGTGTCTCACAAGTACAGTTCAGTAGATGCATTAGTGCCTCACGCCCTACCTCACACCACTGCCTCACGTTAAGCTTGTAGCTGATTGCTGATCCTGAAGTTTTTCCCACAAAGCCACATCTTGCCTGTGCAGTGCTGGTTCTGATGGCTCTATGGCATTTATTCCTACTAAATGTCAAGATGTTGAAGTTCAACCCATTGTTCAGTGTGTCTAGAATTTTGTCATCCAAATGCTGCCTTATCCTTTCCAATTTCTTGCTATCAGAAGATACAATCTTGCTCATCTCTATCATTATCCAAGTTCTTGATTAAAAATATTGCATAGGGTTGTCTTATGTCACATCACCTCTTTTCAGTTTGACCTCCATTTGCATCCTGTAGTCATTTAACATCACAAACTCAATTGTAGTGTCATCCAGGCCATATAGTAATATCTCAAGAGACCTTAGCAAATGCTTATTGAAACTTAAGATATCTAATGTAAAATCTCTCTTCCTGGACTGTGTATCTAGGTCCTGGACACACACACACACACACACACAAAGAAAGAAAGAAAAGGAGTTAAGTCTAATATGACTTCTTACTGAGTGCACTTCTTTTTAGCCCCTACAAGGCCTTGGAAATGTAGTGACTGGTACACAGAGTAGGTCAGTGCTCAATGAATATCTGTTGATCTAAGTACAGTTTTTCATTGAAAAACAAGTGGAAGATCTTGCTTTGAAAAAAAGCCTACTTCTTTACACCTGTCAAGGACATCTGCTTGGGCAAGTCCCACACACAGCTTAAGCCCACATCAGAGTATGCACTGACTATTTGGTAATCATGTAAATATTACTGCTGAAGTGCAAACATGATTGAGGCTGGAATTGTGAACTGAATGCAGAAAGTGCAAGCTCTTTAATGTAAGCAATTAATTAGGCATCATCTTTAAGTCTGGTGATAGATCCCAGGATGTTAATCAAATCAAATATCACCAGCTGCTGAGAGAACAGGCTCTTTCAGGAAGCATTCCCTGCATGGAAAGGCAGATGGAGCTGGCATTGAAATGCATTTCCTGAGGCTCCAATAGCTAAGGACATCTAGAGAGGAATTGTGGGAAATTGCTTTGTTGTCATATCCATAGCCCATCAGACAAACACTGTCTTGAGTCACTAGGAGGGGTGAGAAGAGCCCAGCTTTAGAAGCCAGACAGAGCTGGGTTCAAGTCTTGGTTCTATTTCTTTCTAGATGTGGGAAAACCAGATGATCTGTCTGGGTCGATTTTCTTCAGCTTTATAATGGAGGCGACAACTCCTACTTTGCAGGGCTTTTGTCAGTGTAAGAGGCTATGTAGATGGCCCCCAGGGCAATGCCCAGCCTGCAGGAAGGATGCTTTGTGGCAGTCAGGCGGTAGTGATGGTGACTGTCAATGATGAATGGCTTCCGGTCCACCCTCTGCTGCGGATGTATCCTCTTTGACCTTGGACATCCCCTTAACTTTTCAGAATTTGTTCTTCCCCGTCTTTGAAAAGACAGGAATGCAGTACATGGAGTTACAGGGCTGAATGCCCATCATTCTTTGACAGAGTGGGAATTCAGGCAATTTTGTGAGAAGCGGAATGAGACATGGGGAAAGTGCACTGATATGTGCGAGGGTGGTCTGGTCACCGAGGATGATGTCCCTCAGGGAGTTCACTTTCTCCACTCCAACCCTTCTCCTCCCCCAGAGCAGGCAGGAGGCCACCTTAAATGAGGCATCATCTCAAGTCCTGAGCACCATACCTGCCTGGCTGTCATCACATACCTGGGCAGGGCAGGGAGACCCTCAGCACCACAACAATGGCAGCCTGGAGGAAAACATAAATTTTGGAAGGTAAAGGGGCCTGTCTTGAACTATTGGTATATTTAAAATAACATATTTTTTCTTATAGTAAATTAAAACATGGTTGACGCAGAGAGTTATAAATATACAATAGTTTAAAGCTACCACCATTAACATTCTATGTATGTTATTTATATATAAAACAAAAATGACCTCACATTATCAACCTGAGTTATAGTATATTTTTCTGGGTATTTCCCCCACTTCTTCATCATTGCTGTTTTAAGATTTTCTGATTCTTGATTATTTAGCAGAAGTCTCCAAAATAGGATGCTTGCCCTTAGAGCATAATCTATCAGAGAACAGGAAGAAAATTTTAGAATTTCTGTTTATATTTTTACCTCTTCTTTTTAAAAATTGTGTGTGTGTGTGTGTGTGTGTGTGTGTGTGTGTGTGTGTGTGTGTGTATTGCATATCATGTAAAAATACAGCTGGAGGTTGACAGTCCAGAGCTGGGGTGGTGCCTTATGGATACACTGGATACTGAATCTCTTTCCAACTTTCTTCCTTTCCACCTTAAATACAGGCCTTTATCCTCAGGCTTGCAGCATCATGTTTGCAAGATGGCTGCTGTACATCTATGTTTTAAATCTACATTCCAGGCAGGAATACTGGGAAAGAATGAAGGGCAATGGGTTTTCTCCTAGTGAGGCTTTGCTTTTTATATAAGAAAGGATGTTTTCCTTCTCATTGCTCAAAACAAGGGAAGTGGGGAAATTGAAAATTTCAGCTGTTCAGCCTCTGGCAAAGGAAGGCAAGGGCATAGGGAACTGGAAAGTGTTTGGGGGAGGTAATCCATAAGGTCTTCCACAGTTCTCTCCCCAGAAAAAAAAAAGCACGCATGTGTGCATATATGTGCACACGCAAACAACTTTGCCAGGCGATTTCAGGGGGTTTCTCCTTTAAGTGGGACTGGAAGGGGAGCCACTCTATATGGCCAGATTAAGAACCACCACTCCCTGGAATGGCTGCTGCTCAGCCCAAAGACACGGGGCATGAGAGAAGCAACAGGGGAAGGAAATAGGAGACAGAAGATAAAGTACAAATATATGAGTGGCAGATAGAGAAAGCAGAGTGGTCATGTTAAAGCGGTAAAAAATAAATAAATACAATGCCAAACACAGAGAGAGAAAAAGTTCAAAGTAATGCTACATTGGGGAAAAGATAAAGTCGTTTAGGTACCTGAAGCTTAATGGAACACAACACCCTGAAGAACCAGAAGTGAGCTCTCCAGGGCAGGATTGGGGGCAGGGGTGATGGTGGTGGGGAAGGGCCAAGGCCTATTAACTACTGTAGATTCACAGGGCATTCGTGGGAATTCAAGGGGTTCTCCAGAAGGTTTGATGACTTGGATATTTGAAGTCTGATGCAGAATAGTTCAGCAAGATAAGCTCAGTTCTGTAGAATGCTGCAACATGGTGTTCAATTCGGTATTGTGAATAATTTCTTGTGGAGTTTAGGATGGCAACTTACAGTCAGTTCCCTACAGATTTGTAGGAACTGATCACAATATTTGGGAGTATACCAGTTGCTGGAAACATAGACATAAGCAGCAAAGTAATTAGCATCGTCCCTGAAACCATCCTGCAGGACATACATATGACAAACTTTGCCCAGTTGGACAAATCATAGATCCCTCTGGTATCTTTGGTCCATTACAAACTGCAGAAGCAAAAGGTTTTTAAGACCAGTGAAGGTGTTTGAGCCACGTGTATTTTCCTCTAGGAGACTTGGTCATATCAGAGGAGGACATCACATTGGAAAATGTGTTTTGTTTTTTGTTTTGTTAAAAAAAAAAAAAAAAAAAGGAAACCATAAAGCTGAAGAAGAATTCACTACTCTTCCAGAGGAAGAAATACCTGATTTCTGAACACAGTCTATCTATGTCCTGAACAGTTTGCTAGAAATGACACAACTGATTAATTTTTGTAAAGCACTCCAAGTGTCACACAGCAAGTTTTGATGCTTCCAAGTGCCCAAAGAGGTCAGCAATTTAAATGAGTTTAAGATTTTTACCTGTATCTAACCTTGAGACCCAGCTAAAGTAAAACTTTGCATATTTTGGATGCAGAGGAAACAGAGATTTTAAGACTTGGCTTCTGGAGTCAGACCACCTAGATCGGGATCCAGGCTCCATCATTTATCAGTTATGTGATCCAAGTTGCTTCACTTCTCTGCCTTCATTTTCTCATCCATAAAATGGGGATAACCACTTCATAGAATGGTTTTGAGGATTAAATATTCTGAACATCCATAAACACATGGATGGATAAGTAACTTTTTTTTTTCTGATTAGTTACACATTTTTTTTTCTTTTTAATTTTCATATCAGTACCATAAATTTACCTAAGGATATGGAACCATTTTTATTGTTAGGTCACTTTGAAAAACAGCATTAATTCCAGAAAAGGTGTTTATCTTTTTTTTTCTTCTTTTTGCAGGCATCAAAGTGATATAATATTTAAGAGCGGTCAGACTTCAGGGTTTGAATCCTCACTTATTGGCTCCCAGACATTGTAAAGTTGCTTAACCTCTTTGGGCCTCAGTGATCTTATTTATAAAATGGGATTCTGTATAATTTAAATGAGTTAATAGATATAAAAGTGCCGGGCACATGGAAAGTGCTTAAGGCTGCCGTTGTCACTGACTCGTATTATACTATTAACAGCATTTTCCAGAAGAAAAAAAAAAAAGGAGTTTAGAGGCAATATCATGAAACAGATTTCTTCATCTTGTATATAACATACTGATCTTCCAGACCCATAATATTCAAGATGAAATTTTGAAGGATGCCTATCTCAGGATTTTGTTTTTTCATAGCCAACTACTAAAAGCAAAGTGACAGGCTATTCATATAGAGATGGCAGACACTGTGGCATAGCCCACGTGACACCAGGACGGTGGTAGACATTACCAATCCATCATGGTCCTTTTACCTACTGAGTTCATATTCAGCCTCCGATTGTTCTCAACACAATGCTCTAACCACTGTCAATCTGATTGGTGTTACATGAAATCAAACATTTTCCAGTATCATGTCTTCAGAAGTATTATTTTCCCTGGAGGATGAAGAATTTATGTTTATGTTTTCAAGTAAACTCCTTCCACTGAAATTCCAATCAAACTTTTAAAGGATGAGTGATAACCTCTCTCAAGCTCTTGACTAAGCAGGGTGAGTTATATATTAAAAAAGTGGGAAAAGTTGCCTGGCAGTAGCCATGATCTATAACTGTGGTGCTTTGGAAGAGGTTGCCAAGAGGATGACACTGATAGTTGCAATTAAAAAGAAGCGAGAAATTTGCTAGGGTCAGAGAAAATAATTTGGAATATGGCTACTTTTGCCATTGACTCAGTAAACAGTTTTCTGGAAAGACAGCCAGGTTACACTGTCTAGTACATCATACAGCAGGGCGTCTTGCATTTTATCTTAAGCAAAAGATGCAAAGGACTAAATGTAAAGATGTTTCCTAGATGTTGATTGGTGTACTAGTCTGCTAGGGCTGCCATAACAAAATTCCACAGACTGAGTGGCTTAAATAAAAAATTTATTTTCTCACAGTTCTGGAGGTTGGAAGTCTGAGATCAAAGTGTTGTCAGGTTTGGTTTCTCCCAAGGCTGTTTTCCTTTGGCTTGCAAATAGCTGCTTTCTTGCTGTGTCCTCACGTGGCCTTTTCTGTGGGTGTGTGTCGCCTGCTTGGTCTCCCTTATTCTAAGGACACAAGCCACATTGGATTAGGGCCCCACACGTATGACCTCATTTAATTTTTTTTGTTTTTGTTTTCTTTTCTGTTCTTCTTCTTTTTTTTAATCTTTGTTTTCTGACCTCATTTAATTTTAATTAACCTTCTTAAAGGCCATATCTCCAAATACAGTCACAGTGGGGGATAGGGCTTCGACATATGAATGTGGGGTGGGGGACACAATTCAGCTCCTAACAATTGATTTGTACTCATTTAACTCGAGGTTCTAAAGCATCTTCTAACTCCAGCATTGTTACTTACACTCAGCACCACGTGACCCTCATTCTGCCAGAAGGGAGAAACATGCTGGTTATGCACTTCCTTTAGACAAAGAAATGTGCACTTACTTTAGAAAATTTTTCATCTTCTGCAAATCAATAAGACAGGTACCTCAATGGAAAATGGGCAAAGATAGGAGAGTCAAAAATCACAGAAAGGGAAAATACAAAAAGCTAACAAGAGATGCTCAATGAAATGTCACTTTGCGTGTACTTGACTGGCAAAATCAGGATAACACCCAGTGTTTGCAGAGATGTGGGACGATGGGAACCCTCATGCACTGTTGATGGGAATGTAAACTGGCGCAGAAATTCTGCAGAGGTCTCTGGTGGTAATAGCAAATTAGGTCTATGTATATATACTTCCTGACCCAGCACATCCACTCCTGGGTACATATCCAAGGAATTCTCACAGAGTTTGTAAGGGTTCTATATGAGTAAGGTGGCGAGGCGTTTCAGCTTGCCTTCGACAATTGTAGTGTACATTTGCTGTCCCAATGGAATTTTTAACAGCAACCTTTTCATTCTCAAAATCTTCCACCCTGTGTATAAGGATGGTCTTCACAGCATATTTGTGCTGGTGGGTGGGGGATGGCGTTGGAGGCAGTTTGAGGAGTGGAGAGGCAAACTATGTGGGTTCATCCTATTCAACAGAGAGAAGTAACAGACTAGATGTACCCAAAGCAAAATGTATGTCTTAAAAACAGTGCTGAGTGAGAAAGAAACAGATTCAAGTTTATAACAATAATATTTGCATATTGTTAAGATCTATGCATATAAAATGTATGTTTTGTAAGAACACATACCAATAAAAGGACATGTGTTTAAGCACACTGACATAGTTGCCTTGGTACAGGTGAGGAATAAAGGTTGTGAGATAAAGGGGAAAAAGAAATAAAATGAGAGGGGTCTTCTTAGACCAAAGATGATAATGAACCATTGAGAAGTATGATTAACTCAGGCCACAGTATTACAAATCAAAAAGTTTCCATTAAAATAGATAAAATTGAAGAATTTTTTAAAGTATTAAAAAAAATTAAACTATAGCTCTCTGGAGAAACTAGCATTTATTTGTTTGCTTATTTGTTTTCCAAGGCTCTAAACAGCATTTAAATCCACTTAAATAATCTAAATAGGACAAAATGATCAAAAAATAAATGAATGAGGCAAGCAGAACAGAGAGTATATAGAATTAGGAAAGATAAAGCAAAGTCAGGTGTGAGGTTAATATCTAAAATTAACACCAAAAGATTTTATAGATTTTCTAGAGATGGGTCTCCGATTTGGTACTAAACTACTCCAAGAAAATGCCCTCCCCTACAAGATCTACACTATCTGTAGTAACAGCCGCTATGAAACCACTCCAAGTACTGAGAATCAGCCCAACTTTTTCCCATTCTAAGATCAGAGAGAAATTTCTCCCCTGGGCTCTCATAAGGAGGGCACTGTGTAATGGAATTGCGACCTAGAAAACTAATTTCTACAGAAAGATTCATTCCAAACCTGTGTTGAATACCTAGATGCTAATGCATTCTAACAGGGCTTGGGCTCCTTGAATTTCTGCAAATCAACTAGGTTTCATTTCCGGAGTAGTTCAGGAAACAGTCCTGTGTATGCAATAAACCTGTGGCCTACAGACCTTTGGGCTCTTCCACTTGGATATGGACCACAGGGCCAGAAATTCTTGTCATCATAGCAATAGCTAATGAAAGTAAAAAGAAAAGGATTATCCTTCCAGGTCCCAGGACTGCCATTGGTTCTCACTCCCTGAGGAAGGGGTGGGAGATGAAGAAAGAATGTTTTCCTGATCTTTCCCTGACACAGCTTTAGCAACAATTAAATTTTTATTGACTAAAAACCAAACATAGTAATTACTGTAGAGACTACAAAAAGTAAATCTGTTATGTGGAAACAGGTGTCACCATAAGAATGAAACCAGCAGAAAACAATGCATAATGAAAGGATTTAGTGGCTGGCATCTGCAGAAAAATCCACTCTGAGACAAGACCTCCAAATGGTCATTTGGGGTGTGTGTGGAGGGGCGGGGTGTAGTGAGGCAGGAGAGGGAAAGAGAAAATCTGGTGTTTTGGTTCATTCTGGGTTTGGAGCAAGTATAGTTCATCAAGTTCTTTTGAAACCTGGTTGAAATAACCCCTGAGCACTATCCAATTATATTTGATTTCGTATTTATCAAGTGATCTCTACTTATTAATTCAGTGTCTGGGCGCCTAAGAAAGGGAGATGTGGAAGACTTATGCCAATGTACCTGTAGTTATTTTCTTTCCTGTATCTTACATGTGACTTTGCAACTCATCCCATCAATAGCTGTAGACTATTTCTTCACCCTTTGCATCTGGGCTGGCTTTGTGACTTGTTTTGACCAATACAATGTAGTGGAAGTGAAGGTGTGCCAGTTCTAAGCTGAGGTCTCCACAGCCTTTAAATACTCCTTTCTCTCTCTCTCAGCCTTTCACAGCCACAGTGGGAACACACCCAGGCCAATTTGCTCAGTGATGAGAAACAAGGCTCATTGATTCTTATTGCTCTGGCTGATTGCCAGACAACACTAGACATGTGTGTGAGGCCATCTTAGGTCAGGCACCCTGAGGCCCATCCACCAGGAGACCACAAGTGCCTGAGTGAGCCCAGGAGAGATGAGCTGAGCCTAGCCCAGGTCAGCAGAACTGCCCCACCAAACTCAGAGGCGTGAGCAAAAACAAATGCTTATTGTGTTAAGCCTCTGAGTTTTGGCATGGTTGTTAAACAGCAATAGCTGATACAGGAGGGTTCTCTGATGGTAGTGTTATAACTAATAGACAATTTTGTCCACTATTATAAATTTTAAAAACTACAAATAAAAGTATTATAAATGGGAAAAAAACACACTTTGTTATTCTGCTTTGTATTTTAGGGTCTTACAAGTCAATGAGTGTGGAAGTCCTCAAGTACATGAGTAACTTTGGATAAGTGGACAAAATTGAGTTTCTGGGCTTGCAAAATGGAGGATCGGACCCTAGAAAAGTGACTTTTCAAAACACTCTTTCCTGGAATTCCCAGCATAAGTATGGGGTGACAGCCATATGTTTCTCTTATGAATAAAATCTCTAAAGTGTTAACAGTCACCATTTCCCCACCTTCTCCTAGTTTAGATGACAGAGAGTTGTTTTCTCTTAGAGTATCTTTAATTACTCCTACCTTGCTTTGCCTTCTCTACTGTGAAGGCTACAACAGTTTCTTTCTTTAAGAAGCGTTTTCCACTCTGTTGGTTTATATTTCATCACCTCTCCTCAGGGAAATGAGGGGGGAATGTGCACAAAAATACCTGTCACAAGTAAGCTGGGAAATACCAACTTTTAATTGGGTTCTACCGTGGCTTCTGGGACCACTTCTGAACCCCTGACATTTTCTTTTTCTTGAGTTTTGTCATCAGTTTTATTGTGAGGAATTTGGTTGGGCTTAATGTCTGGAGCAAGAAGGAGAGGCACAGCTACACCTGGCCCCTCTGTCCTGTGAGTCACCAGCGTCTCTTAGATGGAATCTCATTATTGCCACTGCTGCTCCACTAGCAGACCTTTTCAAAGCAGGGATGGAAGGATCTGGGATTCAATGACTGTTGGGGAGATGCAAGAGCAGTGTTTCTGTCTTGTGGAGGCCATTGTAACAACACACCTATCTGTACCCTGCAAGAAATTAAGGATTTCTTTCCTTTCAAAACTACTAAAAGAGGCAGTACCAGAAGTCTTAGGATATCCATACAGAAAAATTACTGAGCTTTGCAGAGACTTCAGTTCTCCTCTGTAAAGTGACAATGGTATTACATTAGTCATGAAGATTAAATAATTTAAATATGTAAGTCATAGTATGCCTGGAGCATAAAGACACTTGATGAATGCAGTTCTTTTATTTTTCCCTCTTCACCTTGTCTGATTTTTAGGTGTTTGTTTATTTGCTTGCTTGCTTTCTTGCATATGTATTTTTTACTCTGTAGAATGAAGGGTGAGTTTTTGGAAAGCAAGAATATATTTATACGAAAATCTTTAAACTGCTTGCACTTTTTAACTAATAATCTCACTCATGTAAATGTGCACCGATACAAGGGTCCAAATTTTAAAAAGTAGAAAGCTATAGTCATAAAAAGATCCATTCTTGCTTCAAAAAAGAAATTCTTCTTGATCATTTGCCTATTTGCCTTAATGAAAAACAAACCAGCACTTTCTTCACCATTATTTTTCTCTTCATCTTTTGTACTATTTGCTCTTATTCTCACTATTGTTTCCACGCAGTCAGTAAAATTTCATCTCTTCCTCAAATTATTAAAAAGTAGACCAGTATTAATTCCCCATGGGCTCAACATGAATCACCTTCTTCTAAGAAAGATTATCAAGCAGACTTATTTCTTTAGTCTAGTCAGCCAAATTCCAGGAGAAGCAAAACTGCATTATAACCCATCTTGCATGTTTATGCAGCTATCGGGAGATGTTTCATAATAACTATGCCAATCTTTCATAATATTTGAAATAAAATGGTCGAAGAGTACACAGCAAAACAGCCAAGAAAGCATTTAAAGTTGAGAAAAGGGAACTGTCTTGACTGCTCCATTGCTACCTGCTCATCCCAGTCTCTGAAGTGCTGCTTTTACAAAAACCCTGCCAGTAAGCATTTTAATCTCCCATTTCCTGAATAGGAAACTGAAGCCCCCGGATTTCAAATGGCTTGCCTATGGACTTTAATATCCATGTTCTTGCTTCTATTTCAAGCTGCCTCCAAGGCAGTGATTCATACCTTTGGCTACACATGGGAATCATTTAGGAAGCTTTAAAAAAAAATTAGCAATGCCCAACACAATACTGAAAAAGAGCAAAGTTGGAAGCGTCACACTACCTAATTTCAAGACTTATTATAAGGCTTCAGTAATCAAGACAGTGCTCACTGATGAAAGAATAGACACACAGATCAATGAAACAGAATAGAGAGGCCAGAAATAGACCCACACAAATGTAGTCAGCTGATCTTTGACAAAAGAGCAAACACAAATCAATGGAGAAAGGATAAGCTTTTCAACAAATGATGCTGGGAAAATTAGAAGTCCATCTGTAAAATAAAAAATGAACCCAGACCCAGACCTTACACTTTTACAATAATGAACTCAATTATAGATCATAGATATAAATGTAATATACAAAACTAAATCTGTTAGACTAAAACATAGGAGAAAAGCTATGTGACCTTGGGTTTGATGATGAGTTTTTTGATAGATGACTCAAAGTATGATTTAGTAAAGAAAAGTAAACGACTGATAAATTGGACTTTATTAAAATTAAAAACTTCTGTGAAAGACACTGTTAAGAGAATCAAAGGAGAAGATACACACTGGGAGAAAATACTTGCAAACACGTATCTAATTAAGGGCATATATTCCAAAATATGCAAAGCATTCTTAAAACTGGACAATAAACAATCAAATTTTAAAATGGTCAAAAGATCTGATCAGACACTTCACCAAAGAAGATACACAAATGGAAAATTAGCATGTGAAAAAATAATATCGTCTGTCATTAGGAAATTGCAAATTAGAATAACACTGAGGTAACACTACATACCTATTAAAGTGGCTAAAATTTAAAAACCGAAAACATCAATTGCTGACTAGGATATGTAACAACAAAGAAATCCCATTCATTGCTGGTGGGAAAGCAAAATAGTAGACAATTTGGAACACAGTCTGGCAGTTCCTTACATAGCTGTATATAATCTTACCATCCAGTGATTGAACAGTAGTTCACATTTACAGATGTACAAATTAAGTTACTAATTTGAGAACATAGTCGTACAAAAACCCTGCATGTGCATGTGTGTAACAACTTTATTCGTAATTCTCAAAACTGGAAGCAATCACAATGCCCTTTAATAAGTGAATGGATAAGCTCTGGTATATCTATACAATGGAATACTATTCAGCAATAAAAGAAATGAACTATCAAGCCGCAAAAATTCTTGAATGACTTTTAAATACAAGGTGCTAAGTTAAAGAAGCCAGTATGGGGGGGGGGGGGTTATCACTTTATGAGGAGTGAAGTGTCTAACTATTACATTGTTTTGTACACCTGAAACTACTAAAAACCAGAAAAAGAGAAAAAAAAAGTTAGTATGAAAAAGCCACATATTGTATGATTCAAATTATATGACATTCGAAAAAGGCAAAACTATAGAGATGGTAGAAAGATCAGTGGTTTCCAGGAACTCAGAGGAAAGTGTTGAATAAGTGAAGCACAGCGGATTATTTAAGACAGTGAATTGTGACAAAGCAATATAACTATATTACAAATGTATTCAACAACCTCACTGAAGGATGTGGAGGCAAAAAGATGTAACCTTGAGCAAAGTAACCTTGGAAATACGTGGAGTCTCTAAGATTAAAGGCACTGGACTCTAATTGATAAAATTGTTTCCTATGGAGGCACAGGTTAATAATTTTGATACCACTATCCATGCATACTGGAATTCAACAATTAAGTAAGTGGATGGCAATGGTGGGAGCCAGTTTTTTACTGTTGGAATGGGATCATATAGATAAGCAAGAGGAGGAGGCTGAATCATCTGGTAACTGGATTAGAGTTGGAGACCTCCATATGGACTCATGTTAGCCTAATACAGATACTCATGGTTACATATAGAAATATATATTAATATATGTACAATGTCTGACAATTAAGTTCGAGAATTTGTTGCAATGATGTTGCTAACATTTTTTCGATACCAGAAGGATTATTCATTATGAATTTGTACCAACTGGACAGACAGTTAACCAAGTTTACTATTTGGAAGTGCTGAAAAGGCTGCGTGAAAAAGTTAGACGACCTGAACTTTTCACCAACAATTCATGGCTCTTGCATCACGACAGTGCACCAGCTCACACGGCACTGTCTGTGAGGGAGTTTTTAGCCAGTAAACAAATAACTGTATTGGAACACCCTCCCTACTCACCTGATCTGGCCCCCAATGACTTCTTTCTTTACCCAAAGATGAAGGAAATATTGAAAGGAAGACATTTTGATGACATTCAGGACATCAAGGGCAATACAACGACCACTCTGATGGCCATTCCAGAAAAAGAGTTCCAACATTGCTTTGAAGGGTGGACTAGGCGCTGTCATCTGTGCATATAGCTTCCCAAGGGGAGTACTTCGAAGGTGACCACAGTGATATTCAGCAATGAGGTATGTAGCACTGTTTCTAGGATGAGTTTGCAAACTTAATTGCCCTACCTCACGTGTGTGTGTGTATATATATATATATTGTGGGGGCAGAGCCCCAGAAAGAAGTTTCCAGGCTCTCGGCCTCACATAGACAGGTGCCTGGCTCAGGTAGTAAATGGCCATCAATGTGATTGGATGGCCATCAGCTGTGGCTAGTTGGCCGTCAGCTGTAACCAGTGAGCCATTGGCCACTAATATAACTGCTGTGGCTACGCTAGCAGAAAGAAAGAGAGAAAGAATGGGGCTAGCAAGAAGATGGCGGCTGGGCTGGCAAGCGTGGATGGCGGTTTGCGGACAGTGTGGATCCAGCCTCCAGTGAGAGTATAGTGCCGCCAGAGAGAATATAGTGGTATGACTCCCCTACCTATGGCTCCGTGGGTGTTCCTTTTTGGCCTCACCATATCCTGCGTTATGTGGGGAGCGGGACCAGAGACCCTGCAGGCCTCCCCGCACGACAAATGGCGCAGCGAGCAGGGTCTCCCGCACGACATATATATATATATATATATATATATATATATATATATATATATATATATATATATATATATATTTTTTTTTTTTTAATTCACACACTTATATTTCCTTGTTCTGTCAACTGAGAGGGCCAAAAACAAGGACACCACTGCAGCAATGAGCACACCTATCAACAAAAGGAACCTGAACTTAGATAAACGGCTGATTCTAGGACTAGGGTAGCAAAGATAAGGGATGAACATGGAGCACCTTATAGTGCCTCAGAGTAAGAAAGTGCTTGGAACAACAATAACAATGCAATAATGGGGCTGTCGAAAGGACACAGGACCCATCAAAAGAGCTCCTAATAGCCAAAACCAGAATGTATGTGTGGGGACAGAGCCAGGAGTGCAGTTTCCAGGCTCTCGGCTTCACGTGGAAAGGTGCTGGCTCAGGTAGTAAATGGCCATCAACTGTGATTAGATGGCCATCAGCTGTGGCTAGTTGGCCGTCAGCTGTAACCAGTGAGCCGTTGGCCACTAATATAACTGTCATGGCTACGCTAGCAGCAAATGGGGGCTAGCAAGGAGATCGTGGCTGGCAAGCGTGGACTGCAGTTAGCACCATGGAGTGCGGGTTATGGATTGCGGAGAAGTGGACGGCATGTTGCAGATAGTGTGGCTCCTGCTTCCTGTGTCTCCAACCCAGCCGCCAGCGAGACTGTAGTGGTATGACTCCCCTACCTATGGCTCTGTGGGTGTTCCTTTTTGGCTTCACCATATCCTGTGTTCTTATGCAAGGAGCGGGACCAGGAACCCCGTGTGACACCCCACATGACAGAATAAATAAATAAGTGGAGGAAAACAGACAAATTTCCTGTACCAAAGAATTCTAAAAGTTTTATGTAGATACTATGTCCTTAATGAAGTGGAATATAACCCCCATTCCTTAAGTGTGGGTTGGATACAGTGACTTCCTTTAAAAGAATGCAGTATGAAAAAGGGGAGGAAACAGTAACTGTATACTGGAGAAACCTGAAAAACACTCTCTCACCCAAATGATTAGGGTCAATATCAGTAGTGATAAATCATGTTGATATATATACCCTTGATCTAATGCGATGAGAATGGCTTTATCTCCATAGTCTTCTTCCCCAAAGCACATAACCCCAGACTAATCATGAGGAAAACAGACAAATCCCAATTTAGGGACAGTCTACAAAATATCTGACCAGTGCCCCTCCAAATTGTCAGTCATCAAAAACAAGGAAAGCCGGTGAAACTGTAAAGCCAAGAAGAATCAAAGGAGACATGATGACTAAATGTATTGTGTTATCCTAGATGAGATCCTGGTATATAAAAAGGAAACTAGGGCAAAACTGAAGATATATGAAAAAGTATGGACTTTAGTTAGTAATAATGTATCACTATTGACTCATTAATTGTGACAAATGTACCATACTGATGTAAGATGTTAATAGTAAGGGAAGCTGGGCCTGGTATATGGGAACTCTCTGTACTATCTTTGCAATTTTTCCATACACTTAAAACTGTTCTAAAATAAAACATTTACTTAAAAGCATTTCCAAAGCCTGGGTAATACCTTGAGACTCTGATTTAATGTGTCTGGTCTGTGGCCTGACCCTTGGGAGTTTAACAACCTGCCCAGGTGATTCTAATATGTCTCCAGCAAACCACTGCTCAAAGGGAAGGGACAGTTTTTACAAACAAGCTGCTCTTTTTTCCTTCTCCTTGTTGAATTACGATAAATGCTCTGACCTTGTCCTTAGTGAAACAGCGCTTTCATGATCTTGGTTGTATGCATGCAGCCGTTCTTTAAATGCAGGCCAGTGATATGGCGTTTAGAGAGTGATAGTTCCCATTAAATAAGAAATCTTGTCCAAGAAGCTTAAAATACCATAAACGGTTTAGGTATATAGACAGTGAAGGGCAGACTATACTAACTATTTCGTTGGTTTAAATCCATGCTTAGCGGGAATGCCTTTAATGTCTCCTTGCAGTGCTAGGCCATGTGTACACAGGTAAAACATCCCCTAAGTTTTAGGTGCAATGCTTTGCCTTTAATTAGTAAGCTTATTCTGCGGGGTTTGATTGTGACAAATGAGATAAAAGCATCACCTGCTGGCAAGCTCAGCTTAAAGGTTCAGGAACTGACAACTGAACCCAGCCCTCTGTTTCTCCTGCAGGGAAGCTGGCAGCAGAGGTTCCTGGGGGTCATATCTGGTGCTGGAGGTGACTAGGTTCCACTGAGCCCAGCCCCAGATGAACTTTGGTGAAGAGACAGAGGCCGCGAGGCCACGGAGCCCTGCTTCCTCACCTATAGACAATTTTGGTCCTTAGTTTGGAAAGGGTGAGACTATATTTTCAGACTTCCACTCTTGGCTGAAAAACCTAACAGGGCAGGAAATTGTTTCATACACATGAAGGTATGACAAAAATTATTTTCCCTGTCATTTTGCTTCCTCAGAAATAGTTATTAGTAGGAATTCTTTTTTAAAAAACCCGTAAGAACATTAGCCAACCAGAAAATATTTGTTGATTGAATCTTACATTTTGCTAGGCACTGAGGGGGTGTAGGGACACAGCCCCAGAGAGCAGTTTCCAGGCTCTCGGCCTCATGTGGAAAGGTGCTGGCTCAGGTAGTAAATGGCCATCCACTGTGATTGGATGGCCATCAGCTGTGGCTAGTTGGCCGTCAGCAGTAACCAGTGAGCCATTGCCACTAATATAACTGCTGTGGCTACGCTAGCAAGAAAATGGGGGGCTAGCAAGAAGATGGTGGCTGGCAAGCATGGAGTGTGGCAGAGTATGGTTTGCGGATCATGTGGCTCCTGCCTCCTGTGTCTCCAACCCAGCCGCCAGTGAGAATATAGTGGTATGACTCCCCTATCTATGGCTCTGTGGGTGTTCCTTTTTGGCCTCACCATGTCCTGCGTTCTTATGTGGGGAGCGGGACCAGAGACTCCACATGCTTCCCTGTGACTCCCTGCATGACAGGGGGCTATTTAAATAGTTAAAAAATAATAGTGGCCTCATATTCATTCATCCAAGCAATACTTAACTGAGTGTATGTCACACCCCAGGCATCTGATTGGTATTACAGATTTAAAAAAATAAAATTCACAGGTAAGACTGATCTCTTTTCGTAAGTAGCTCATGGTCCAAGAACTTACTGTCTAGATCAGTGGTTCTCAACGGGGGGTGATTTTTGCCACCCACGGGCTATTCGACCTTATATGAGAAATATTTGATTGGCGCTACTGGGAGGGTTGGGGGATGCTACTAGTGTCTGATCTCAGTCAAGTGTGTATTGTTAATGGGTAGAGGCCAAGGATGCTGCTAAACACCCTCCAGCGCAGAGGACTCCACAACACAGAAATCACATAGCTCAACATGTCAATATGCTGAGGTTGAGTAGCCCTGCAGACCCCCTGGGCCCTTTGTTAAAAACAGAACACACTCTCCAGGTGTGACTTAATGAAGCAAGCATTCGGGCCCCCTCCTGCCCTCCATGTACTGGATGGGGTTGGAACAGGGTCTCTAGCTGAGGGTCCCGTTCAGGCAGGGAATGGTGGCACTGTTCAGAGGAAGGTCAGCGATTCTGCCATCAGGTCTCAGCAGTTCTAACTGTAACAACCCAGGCCAGAGGGCACGTCGGTCCATCAGGCTGCTCCAGAGACATCACCCGAGCCTTTTCCTTTTTATCGAGAGCAGCCAAATGCCGACAGTCAACCCCTGATATGCACAAAGCCTTTCCGACAATATTACTAAAAGCCAACGACCCTCTTAGAAATTAAACATAGCATGTACACCTAAGTTGAAACTACTATGAAAGTTTTGTATCGTCTTACTAATGTGTATGTATTAACTATCAGTTTTTTTTTGTTTTTTGTTTTTTTTTTAAATTTTATTTTATTAAATTTATTGGGGTGACAATTGTTAGTAAAAGTTTAAATGTAAAAAGCGGCCTTACAATCGTGTTGTTCAATATAGCCACAAGCCCCATGTGGCTCTTTAAACTTAAATTAGTTGAAATTAAATAAAATCTAAAATTCATTCCTCAGTCACACTCATCACATTTAAAAGGCTCACTAGCCCCATGTGCCTACTGGCTACCGAATTAGTGTAGACAAAGCGCATTTCTATCCTCACAGGAAGTTCCACTGGATAGCACTTACTCTCTCACGAGCCATTTCTAAGGCTCGGCCCCAGTATGCTGTTACTGCTAAAAATAGCTTGTTACCTAGCAGCTGAGGCACCAGGGCAAATGCTGTGCGTTATCTCATTATCATTGTCTATTAAAAAGACACAGACATGTTCTGCTAGGGGGGACCATCTCTCGCCAGACATGGAATTTTGGGAAGGTTTTATGTAATGGATGTTGGGCAACATACCAGATGACGGAGATTGGTTTTCCAGAAGGTGTAACAGTGTAAAATTCAAGTAGATAACTCCTATATGGCATTTCTGAGTTAAGTCAAATGTGTATTGTTAAATATTCCATTAAGGTATGTCAGCAGGGAATTAAGATATGCGACCCAAATATATTTCTTTCTAGTAATCGAGTGTAACAGAGAACTAGTGTTTAGTGTATCTCAGCTGAGGATGGGGCGGAATGAAGGGAGGCAGAGAGGATCAGAATGACCTGGGGAACTCTTGCAAAATACATAGGTTGCTACTGCATTATGTTTGTCAGGATGGTGCGGTGGGTGTGGTTGGGTAAGAAAGGTCTTGCACTTGTATATTTTGAAAAAGTTCCCATGTAATTCCATTGTACCCAATCCAGGTGACTATTGTTTAGAGATATCAAAAGGAAAATTTGTATGATGAGGGAGGATGTGTGGCTTAAAAAAGACACCAGGCCCCCCCTCTAGATATGATTCCGTATACCTTGGGTGGGCCCATATATCTACTCATCTCTCCCACTGCTTCTCTTTCAAATGACCCCCTGGTTGTTCCTGTCTGCCCCTCCCTCCAGGTCACGTAGAATGATTGACGGGTTTTACAACAACTGCCTTAGGCGTTTCTTTCCTGTGTCAGGTGTCTCTAGCAAACATTTGCAAGTGATCACAGTCTGTTCCTGGATGAATTTTCTGATCAGTGCCTCAAGTGATGACATTGTGTGCTGCTGATCAAAGGAGGTACCACATGCACAAAAGATGCAATGGCCAAACAGGACACTCAGCTGTAGAAATTCAGGAGCCCCCTTTGCATTTTTTGATCAGGTTTAAGGGTACCCTCCTTCCACAGAAAGGTGGGCTAAGGGTGTGTGAGCAGGTCTAAAAATATTCTCTAAAAGGGCCTGATGAAGCCCTTAGATACTGTTTAGATTGAGAGGTCAGAGTCTGGTCATAGAGCTTGGCTCATTTTTGTTGATACAGAAGTCTCTTACTATAGAGAATCCTAACAGTCCATCAGATTGATAGCTAGCTCTGTTGGTGGATAGAAAACTTCAACGCTCTTCCCCACAACCCTCCTTTAAACTAGAATTCCATTCCACATTTTCAAGGCATATTAGCTCTGAATGCACCTATGTTTGTTTTTCAGTTTTGTTTTTTCTGTTAATGTATTTAGAATAGCCCTACTACATCCTATGTTTTCCTCATCCCTGGTTTCAAATTTTCTCCTGTTAGAAATTCAGTTTTCTCTATGATAAGTAAAATGCTGATCACTTGGGATTTTAAAAACATAAGATGGGATTCATATCATTGGGGAACTATCCAGAGTGTAGTCTTTTGGGTGGCACGATATACAACATATTACATAAGCAAAAATATCCTACCACCGCCAGCAAATGTCCAACCCTAGCTTCCTACTTCTATTTAGGGCAGCAGAGTCTGTTGGTTGTGAAGGTGACAAGAAGAGATGAAACTGTGAGCAGACTGGAGCAGATTGTAAATCAACAGTTTAAATTCCGTCACTGAAAAATCTCTGTGAATGTTTCTCGTTGGAGTCTCCCGGTGCTTGGGATGTCAGAGGTGTTAAATGCCCTAAGATTCTGGAAGCCAGTTAGGGTTTGTCTTCTCTAGATTATCCAGCTAAAGGGGAAGGAGAATCTTAAAGCCATGAATATTTTTGGCTTAAAAAATTCAGTCATCTTTCAAAAGGAGGAAGGAAAGAAGGAGAAAGAACTCTAGAGTGGCCCACAGGAGAGTGCATCATTCACTAGCAAATGTTAAATGCCTGCTATGTGATATACACTGTGGGCCAGTGTGCTGGTGTGGCATGATAAAAAATACATATTTAGTCTTTGTCCCAGTTCCTGGCACAGAGTTCCTAAAACTTTGGAATTTCCAGAGTCATAGGAGTGTCTTTTGTATTCTAATGAAGTGACTAAACATAGAGTACTTAGTTTCAAGATGGGTGCTAGTCACCAGAGGAATCAACCATGTGATTAGAGGGTTAGAAATATCAGCCTCACTGTCAACCTCTGGGAAGAAGAGAAGGGCTGGAGATTAAGTTCAATCACCAATGCCCAAGGACTTAGTAAATCATGCCTATGTAATGAAGCTTCCATAAAAACTCTGAAACAGTGAGGCTAAGGGACATTTTAAGTTGGTAAACACATTGATATGCTGGGAGGTGGTGCAGGTGGAGAAGGCTTGTGAGCTCTGTACCCTCCTTTCCCCCGTACATTGTGCTATGCATCTCTTCCATTTGGTTGTTACTGAGTTGTGTCCTTTATAATAGAACTGTAATGAAATAGAGAGCTTTCCTGAGTTCTTTTCACTGGGATGAATTATTGATCTGGAGTTGGGGTTGCAGGAACCTCTCCAGATTTGCAGTCAGCTAGGCAGAAATGTGGGTCACGTAGGAACCCCATTTGTGGCTGGCGTCTAAAGTGAGACTGAGCTCTGAACTTGTGGGGTCTGTGCTAACTCTGAGTAGTTAATGTTGTATTGAATTTAATTATTGAACATTCAGTTTGGTGTCAGAGAATTGGAAAATTGGTGTTGGAATGACATACCTGGGGATAAACTGAGCAAGAGCAAACATGTTTCTGCTGTTATAAAATTTTCAAATATCTCAATGAGTTTGTTGGGTTTCTTAGCACTGTGCCATGTATTATCCAGTTGTCCCTCCAGATCTACTCACCATGGTCTTAGAGGCTGACCCTATGGACCACATTCATGGGCACCCTGTTGGATTTGACCAGTGAGGATCCCTGGCAGGAAACGGAAGGGAGGGAGTTGAGTAAGGTCACGGTATTTATGGCCCTCACTCCCTTCTTTTGGGCAATGACTCTAGATGGAATAGCGCTACTTTTTTCTTTACATGGCTTTCTCCTTCCGGTTCTGCTCACCAATCCTACTTGTGCTCAAAGTAGTAGCAGTGCTTTAGCTCTTAACCTGGATTATTGCCCACAGTCTCTGTTTTTATTACGTCCTCAGTACACCTTTGTAAATAAACCTTCATTGAGTTAGCCTGATTTGAGTGTTCCACCTATTGGGACCCTGACAAATATAAAAACTGTCCATTGAAATGTTGAATTGTTGCTTGCTGAGTTTGTTGATTTGTTTGCTTTTGTTTGTTTGTTTTAATATAGTTGATGTTAAGCTAGCCGTTTAGCTGCCACTAAAGAAGGTTACCCTATCACTGCTTCTTAGGAATAATAAAATCATATCATACCATAAAATAGTTATCATTGTATTTCCTTTGGTAGGAGAGCACACATTCAGTGAGGTAAATAGAAGGGGAGCTACAACATCAGTTCTGTTTTATGGCATTTAGAATTGAATTTTCAGTGGCCAAAATGCTCATTACCCATTATGATTCTGGCATTAATACTATATTCCAAGGTTTGAGGATGTATTAATAGCCTGGGATTTATACCAAGATAATTCAAGCTGATGAGAGAGGCTGATAAGTGTTGCAAAAAGTCACTGTTATTAACTGTTTTATTGTTGATATGGGTCAAGGTAGTAGCATTCAATAGTTATGCCTGAAACATGTTTCCTTTCATGATAAACATTGGGGGGAAGGGAGGAGGGACATCCCAGAAATGGGTTGTGAAGAGAGCATAAAATATGTGCTTTTATTTACTTTACAGAGGTTCTGCTATGGGGAACCATGTCATGAAACTTACATTTGTTATTGATCTTTTCATCTGAGCCCACCCTAGCACCTCCCTTAGAATCTATAAGCCAATTTTTCCAAATGATTAATTTCTTACAAAAAGATATAAACTTATAAGTTCGTGGCATTTCATAGGAGTTATTTCGGGTCTCCTTTCTTATTTTGCTTTCCAAAGTCATTACTGAAATATAAATTAGGATGGCCAGACAGAATTATCAAAGAATGGCTTCTGATCCATCGATCTGTAGATAAGAGGGAAAGCTTTTCTCAGAAGATGGGGCATGTTTGCATCTCAGGAGAATTGGTGAGAGTCTACCTTCATCCTTGATCATTAACCTTTAGAGATAAAAGCAATTTCAAAGGTCATTTACCCCCTAATGCTATAGATGAGGAAATGAGACCTAGAGATATAAGAAGACTTACCCAACAACACAAGTATATTCATTTGTCAGGGCTGCCATAGCAAAGTACCACAAGCTGAATGGCTTAAATAACAGAAATTTATTGTCTTCCAGTTCTAGAGGCTAGAAGTTCAAAGTCAAGGCATTGGCAGGATTGGTTCCTTCTGAGGGCTGTGAGGGAAGAATCTGTTCTAGGCCTCTCTATTTGGCCTGTAAAGGGCTGTCTTCTTGTATCTATTCATATCATCTTCCCACTATGTGCGTCTGGGTCTAAATTTTCTCTCCCTTAAATACACCAGTCATATTGGATTACGGCCCACCCTAATGATCTCATTTTCACTTGATTACCTCCATAAAGACCCTATCTCCAAATAAAGTCACATTCTAAGGCACTGGGGGTTGGGACTTTCAAAATATGAATTATGGGGGGTTGGGGGAGGTCACGATTCATTCCATAATAACAGGTGTCTAAACACTGACTAGAATCTTGGTCTTCTGGTGCCCTTGTTAGGTTTTTTTTGATCCATTCACCTTCTAATATTCTTGCTCTGGTTGCTGTAGAGAAGACAATTTCCTTTTTCACAGAGGTAGATTATAGCGGTGTGGTTAGAACCTCACATTTTTCTCAGAATATTTCAAATGATTCAATTTAGGAGAATATAAGGTCAAAGTAAATTTAGGGGAATAAAAATCCTTATTAATATGCCTGAAAATGTTCATCTTGAGGATAAAGATAAACAATGAAATTTTGATTATTAAATGGCTGATAATGTTGAACCTTTAGTTAAAGATAAAGTTCCCCTAGACTTATTCTGTAAACTGCAGCTTATATTATTACACTGTGATGATTATTACATTGTGACAAATGAGTTTGTCCAGTTATTTTTCTCTTTGACTTGGATCTCTCTGTCCCTGAAAAAAAGCAAAGGCTTCCAGGGAAGCAAGATTTATTTCTAGACGTCCTATGGATGAAGCTTTGGCAAAACCAAATCTTGGCATTTAATTCTTCTAAAATCATTTTGTCAGTGAAGGGATATTGAAAGCATATAAAGGTTATGAAGCAGCCAAATGGGTGCCAGACATCTTAGGGAAAAGTTTGTACATTGGTAGGTCAGATATTTTTGTTAAGTCATACCAAGTGGTCTTTTAGAGAAGATAGATCTAAACAAGACAAATAAGTTTTTACATATCATGTTACCGAGGTCAGTGTGGCTTGCTCACCCTTGCATTAATGAAAATTGCTTTGATTAAAGGTTGGAACAAAAGAAAAATAATAGACTGTTAAACTCTTCGGTAATGACGTCATTCTCCTTATTCTCACACAACCTACTATGTTCATGTCGAAGAAGGGGAACCTGATGATCGTAGAAATAACATGATCAGTTCAAGAACATAAGTGCAATCCTTTCTAGACCAGTGTACTTCTCACCCAGGACAGCAGCTGTGATGTATAACTCAGGAACAGTGGACTAAGGGGTGATCCTAAATATCTGGTGACATTCACTAGGGGTACACATAAGTTTGGACAAGTCATAGAATATACCTTTTGGTACTTAAAAGAGGTAGTAGTTTCTAAGATTTACCACTGTCTCTTCCGCCCAGCAGTGTTTCCTAAAGCATATCTCTTGAATCACCACCAGCCTTTCAATAGACACCAAGGAAAAATATTTGTGGTTAAACAAAGTTGGAAGATGCCACATACTAAATCCCTCTCTTAGCCACTCATTATGCATATTGGAATATTAAAGGCTTTTCAATGTCTTGCAGTGAAGAAGGCATTTAACTTTCGTTAATCGTGTTCCAAAGTCAAATGATCATGGAACCATTTGTTTATGTAAAACATGTAAGTTGCGAGCAACACATTTTGAAAAATTCTGTCTAAAATTTGCATAAGTTGAAGAGATATATACATTGACAGAGAATATATATCAAGTTCATAGATGACAGAGCATAGATCTGCAGAGATGTATCCCTATGGAATACTTCAGTGACAATCCTTATAAGCTCCCACAAAATACACCTTCTGGCTATTAGACGGGATGGAATACTGAGGTGGGCTGGCCAAGCTTTTCATTCATTAGGATCTTTCTTGATTGTAGGGGTGTAGATGGCACTGTGTGTGTGTGTGTGTGTGTGTGTGTGTGTGTGTGTGTGTGTGGCCTGAATAATCAGGTGGCTGAAAAAAGAAAAACAGTACTGGGCTAATCAGAAGACATGATATGTTTTTGGCCTTTGTCATAGATTTGTGATGTGACATCTCAGCAGTCCCATTCCTCCACTAGTTAGTGTGAGTGGTATTGTACATCCCCCCTTTAAGTACCCAACAGAGTTCTCTGTACACTTGGAACATCAGCAAATACTGTCTGAAGGTGGAGAGGAAGAGGGAGGAAGTCGTTGGGCTGATGACATAATGTCTAAGTGTTTGGGTCACCTCACCAGTGTTCGGTACAAAGGCTCGTTCCTGAGGGAGGTGTGAATGGTCGTCTGACACCCTACAGCACCCGTGCAGCACAGCCTCATTGGCTATGTCGAATGTTGGTAGTTAGATGCACTGATAATAAAGACCCTCCTGTTTTAAATAACAACGTATCTTGAGCTAGCTTAAGAAAAAAGAGAATATATTGTGAAGATATTTGAGCATATGATAGGATTTAAACAATTTGCACAATCAAACGTTAGGAAAGTTTAAAAGCATGACAGTTCAAGGGATCTGCCTTTAACTCTCAGTTTCTGTAAGTCTCAGCTCTAATTTTGGGTCAAATATCTACTCTAGTCCTTTTAGTTATGATGCATTTTGTTGAGCAAGTGTGGCAATCCCTTGGTCTCAAGGAAAATAGCTCCTTTCTCCAGCCTCAGAGGATGAATTTTGACAGTTACACGAGTTATAGTAATCTCATTTCCCTTTGTCAATAATTGGTGTAGGGGTGGCCACGTGTCCAAGTACCAATGTAGGAGATGTAACAGAAGGTGGCTGGACATGGATGCTGGGAAAGCTTTTGTTTTCCCAGTATAAAGAAACAACAGATTTACCTGACATGGCTCTTTCTCCCTTTGCATTACCCTTCTTCTCTGGAAGTCAAACAGGAGGCCTGGTGGTGCAGCAGCCATTTTGTGCCCATGGTGTAAAAAGTACCAGATGCAAGTTTTGTGCTAGGAATAGAGGGTACAAAGCAGAAAGCTAAGCTCCCTCTATGGTTGGGCTGCCACACTGACATTGGATTGCACACCTGCTGATTTATTCTTTCTTGAGAAAAATAACTTATTTATTGAAATCACAGAACACTGTGATGGGTCATTGTTATTATTGTTAACTTGCAACCAAATCCATTCCTAAGTGAAAAAACTATGTCGTATAAATATAGATGTCAGAAGCCAATCCCTATGGATCAGAGAGTGATTCTCAGATCTTTAATGGGGGAGAGGACAGGGCATGGCTCATGAAATGGTGAGATAATAAAAAGTATCTGTGAAAGCCACCCTGAAGCTTTGAAATCTCGCCACTGCCGCAGAACAGAGGGAAACCCTGTTTGTGCTAGTACACTCCTGTCCTAGATAGAATTAATCAACTCATTAACGAATTAATTTTGCTAATATTTGTCAATCCTTTATCTGCCAGATATTTTTCTAGGTGCTGGGAATAGATGAGAAAAGACCACAGTGATGTTGGCTCTCATTAACATTCTAAAGGGAAAATAGACAATAAACAATATAAATAAATGAACAGAATCATTTCAGATCATGAGACGTTCTATATGAAATCTAAAATGGAATGTTGTGTTAGAAAGTCGTGGGAGGGTATGTGTGTGGAAGGCCTAAGAAAGTGATATTTGAAATGAAATTTGTACTGCAGAAAGGAGCCAGCTGTGAGCGACCCAAGGGCCAAGCGTTTTTGAGAGCAAGCAGCCAGTGCAGAGGCCCCAGGCAGGAACAAGCATGGCCTGCTAGAGACACAGAAAGAATCATTTACAGGTGTCCACTGCGCAGTGATTCAGGAGGCCACCCGTGCTCCTCTCATTGTAACCGTTCCTGCCACGGGCATTATGATGTATCTTAAAGCTGCTGGCCAGGCTACGTGTTGCACTAAGTGATTTTCCTGTCATCTGCTTCAGGCTGTCAGAAGCCAGGGGATGGGATAGCTGGGGGAGGATCTGTGTAGTAGACTGTGATCACAGTGACTAATTATGCCCTTTCCTTTGAGAATGGATGTGTCATTCTCATCCCCAGGGGACTGGCTTCCCTGGGAATGGGGTCAGCCCTATTGTGGAGGGCCTGGCGGAGCATTCTGCTGGCACACAGCTGCTTCAGGACCACACTCCAGTCACTCCCTCAAGTGACAGCTGCCACATCTGACATGTCTGTCTTTGGAAAGAGCAACACAGAGAGGCAGGGAGCCTGTACAGCCCCTGGCTCTGGCTCTCAGCCTGCCATTGCTGGTCATACCTGACCTCATTTTCAAGTGATACTTATCAGTGAAGCAGTCACATGAGATCACAAGGTTGGAAGCTCCCTCAAAGGTCATCCTGTCTCACATTCCTCATGTGTTTGTCATTACACAGAAAAAAGTGTTGGAATGCTACCACCCCCGCTTCGAGCAGGATGTCTACTAAACCAGCTATCCACCTGCTTCGGTAGTGAATCCAATTCTCTTTTCTCTAACAGTTGAACTTGAGGACAATTAGAATGACTGTAATTGTTTCTCTGGGCTGTTAGATTTCTTCTGGGGTGCTGTGTGATTGATAGGATCCTGGGAATGGGTACCGTGGGGAATAAGGTGGCCTGGAAGTACCCAAACTACCATTTAGAAACCCCAATTCAGTTCTCCTAGATCTGGGACAAAACGAATCACACAATATCAATGTGGGAAGAGAGTTTGGTGATTGATACCCGTCCTCTTACAGAGTGGGTAAGGGGAGGCAAAACCACTTGACCAGAGTTAATACTACTACAGAGGAAGGCTCTTAGGGATCCACATATACGTCTTGCATAGATGGTTACAGCACATTGCTGTAACGGGCTGCTTTGATTTACAGAACAAAGAAAATCTCATGTGCCCACAGTGTGCACAATCACAGCTCTCTGTGCCTCTATCTGATTTGATTTTCACCATCCTCATTTTTTCTCATTTCACAGATGAGGAAAATGAATCCATTTAGTTAGTAGCAATACCGAACTCAAGTTTAAGCCTTCCAATTTTTATCCAATATTATTTTCAAGTCCATCTCCACTTTTGCTCTCTCAGGGTTGAGGGGCATGGCAGAATTAGCAACAACTGAGGTGAGGGAGGACACACAGAAGCCTTAAGGCAGGTGTTCTTTGTTGCTAGGAGCTCCAAGGAAAGGATTCAGATTTTTAGTGAGCCATCCTCACCTTCATTGGCATATGAATACTGCCTTCTTAGAGCCCCTGTAACTGAAGCGGAGGGCCCATGCTCCTAACATAACTTGTGCTGTCATCTCAAAAGCTGTATCCACTTATTCTAAATACCACCTCCTGGACAGGGTGAGCATGAAAGCCCACTCACTAGGTCCAAATCCTGGCTCTATGGCTTCTTCTGGGGGACCTGATATATATTACTTAACCTTCCTGTATCTCTGTTTTCTTATCTGTAAAATGAGGTTAGCAAGAGTAACTTCCCGAGAAGGTGGTGAGACTAAATGAGGTAAAGCATTCAGAAGAGTGAGTGCTCAATAACTGTTTGTTATTGCTGCATTTGCTCTCGATACAACGAAAGGTATTCCGTCACAGAGCTGAGTTTTCTTCAGCAGTACTAAAAAAATATGTTTATAGTTCATATTACTGGTAGGCATTTCAGGGTGAGAGGTATCTAAAAGGTATAACAACATAAGTTTACTATTTGACTCCAGAGAATGATCTTTTCCAGGCCCTCTGCCGCAAGGATTATCTTTTTCTGTCAGTGCTATTCCAACAGCAGATTGCTTTGGCTCGCCCACCTGAAAAACTGAAGCCGACCTGGAAGTTTTGCTTAGAGAAGAAAAAGAAGAGCCTCTGATGTAACCTGAAGAGGAAAGGAGGCAAGGATGAAAAACTACTGTCCTGAACTTTTCCAAAGTACGCATACAATAAATCTCTCTGCCGAAGGTTCTCCAGTCGTGGACAAAGTGTTGTCTTGTTTTTGTCATAAGATAGACTAGACAATGGTAAGAACGCCTTCCTGCTCGACTGTGCATTTGTGCTTAAAGATTATAAGAATGCTACTGTTTCAAGTTATACACATCTAAAGTACACCCCATGATTGTTTTACGGTTTCTCAGCAGTTTGACTTTAATTTGATCATGTCCTGTGAGTTTGTCTATTTCCTCACGCAAAGCTGATTCTCCCTCTGTAGAACCCAATATTATTTTCAAGTCCATCTCCACTTTTGCTTTCTGAGGGTTGAGGGGCGTGGCAGAATTAGCAATAACTGAGGTGAGGGAGGACACACAGAAGCCTTAAGGCAGGTGTTCTGGGTTGCTAGGACCTCCAAGGAAAGGATTCTGATTTTTAGTGAGCCATCTTCACCTTCATTGGCATACGAATACTGCTTTCTTAGAGCCCCGGTATCTGAAGCGGAGGGTCTCTGCATGTTTCTCTCTCTCCCTCCCTCTGTCACTCCCTCTCCCTCCCTTTTCCTCTCCCTCCTTCTCTCTCTCCCTTTCCCTCCCTCTCCTTCTCCTTCTCATTATACTTTTTGCATGTTTAGATCATCTCTCTCTCTACTGACCTTTCAGTGGCTCAGCATTTTGAGTGGGCAAGGGTGGAAAACAGCCAAGTAACAAACTGAAGCAACAGCTCAGCCTGACAGAGCAAGCGTGCTTTGTGCTGTATCTGGCCACAGCAGATGTTGCCTTCATGCACTTTGGGGAACTATATCTCTCAGGTAAAAATAAATTACTAATATTAAGACTAAAATGATGCAAATCCTTTATTTGCAAACAGATCATGAACTGGGAGCCATGTGGAAAGAAGACAATATCCTGCCCTGGATTTCTTCCAGATTACCTGCCAATTAGCCATCTGGTCTCAGGTGAGTACTTGTGACTTAACAATTTTTTTTTTTTTTTTTTAACTAAACAAGTAATAAATAAGGAGAACCTAATAAAACTTTCTGTGCCACTATTGAGTTCTAGGCAATCCTGCATTCTGACAAGTTCCTTCAGACCTACTTAAGTTCTTGTTGGATTCCTCTTTAATCCCATTTCTCTTCCTGCTACCCCAGCGATAAACAGTGTCTTGAATTTGCATGCTTTCTCACTTCTGTACACACATGTATCTTTCAAAATAGGTACTGTCATTTTGTATGTTTTAAATGTTTAAATAAATGGAAGCACACTGTACATATCATTTTGCAACTTGTTTTTTTTTTTTAAATTTAGCATTAGATTTCAGAACATAGAGCTGGTCAGTTCATTTTAACTGCTATGTGGTATAATTATTCATGAACAGATCACTATATGTATATCCATTTTCCTGTTGATGAACTATCAGATTGCTTCTTTTTAAAAAATTTGTTTTTATTTTTCAATTACAGTTGACATAGAATGTTATATTAGTTTCAAGTGTACAACATAATGATTAGACATTTAGATACCTTATAAAGTGATCCCTCGGTAAGTCTAGTACCTACCTAATACCATACATACTTATTATGATGTTGTTCACTATATTCTCTATGCTGTACTTTACATCCTTATGACTATTTTTATAACTGGCAGTTTATACTGCTTAATCCCTTCACCTTTTACACCCATCCTCCTAACCTCCCTACCATCTGGCAACTATCAGTCTGTTCTCTGTATCTATGAGTTTGTTTCTGTTTTGTTTGTTTGTCTGTTTTACAGATTCCACATATAAGTGAGATCATATGGTATTTGTCTTTCTCCGTCTGACTTATTTCACTTGGCACAATACTCTGTTGGTCCATCTACGTTGCCACAAATGGCAGGATTTCATTCTATTTCATGGCCAAGTAATAGTTCATTGTATATATGTACCACCTCGTCTTTATCCATTTGTCTATCAATGGACACTTAGGTTGCTTCCATATCTTAGCTATTGTAAATAATTCTTCCACGAATAGGGTGCACATGTCTTTTCGAATTTGTGCTTTGGATTTCTTTGAATAAATACCCAGAAGTGGGTTTGTTTGGTCATAAAGTAGTTCTATTTTTAATACTGTTTTCCATAGTGGTTGCACCAATTTGCAATCCTACCAACAGGGCAGAAAAGTTCCCTTTTCTCCACATCTTCGCCAACACTTAATTGTTTGTTGTTTTATTGATGATAGCCATCCTGACAGGTGTGAGGTGATATCTCATTGTGGTTTTGATTTTCATATCCCTCATGACTAGTGATGCTGAGTATCTTTTCATATGTCTATTGGCCATCTGAATGTCCTCTTTGGAGAAGTGTCTGTTCAGGTCCTCTGCTCATTTTTGAATTGGTTTGTCTGTTTGTTTGTTTTGGTGTTGAGTTGTATGAGTTCCTTCTATTAACACCTTATTGGACATATCATTGGCAAACATCTTCCCCCATTCAGTGTGTTGTCTTTTTCGTTATCTTTTTGGTTTCCTTTGCTGTGCAAAATCTCTTTAGTTTGATGTAGCACCATTTGTTCATTTTTTATTTTGCTTCTTTTGCCCAAGAAGACATATCCAAATATATATATTGCTAAGAGTGATGTCAGAGAATTTACTGCCTATAGTTTCTCCGAGGAGTTTTATGGTTTCATGTCTTACATTTAAGTCATGAATCCATTTTGAGTTTATTTTTGTATATGGTGTAAGGAAGTGATCCAATTTCATTTTTTCCCCAAACCATTTGTTGAAGAGACTGTCTTTACTCCATTGTATATTCTTGCCTCTTTTGTCTTAGATTAATTGACCATTATAGGTGTGAGTTTATTTCTGGGTTCTCTATTCTGTTCCATTGATCTACGTGTCGATTTTTTGTGCCAGTACCGTGCTGTTTCAAGGTATAGAGCTTTGACAAATGTTGTTGGCCCACCTGAGAGTCAAATTATACCTCCTGCCACTATAGAACCTGACATGGATAGGGCGCTTTTAGACTCCCATAGGGCAATGAGTTAGGGGCACTCTCGGGCTGGGAATGCCACTTTGGGGACAGCCATTTCTTTTTTGTCATATGGGCTTAATCGACATGAGGCTGCTATAAAAAAGTATTTTGTTTTCATTGTGCTTGTTTATTCTGTAAATAAGGGCATAATGTAAATTTTTCTGTGCTCCATTTCTGCACCAAGAATTATTCCACATGCTCATGATAAAGCTCATTTGCTCAGCAGGGTATAGTTACAGTTAAACCATTATATTCACAGAGATGAAATTTTATCATTTTAATGAAAATATTCAGCTCCTCATGGGTTTATTTTTGCCTTCCCAAATAGAGTGAGAGCATAAAAAACTGGTAGTAACTTGGTAGTAAAGTGACTTCGGGGTGGGCATATGTTAATTAATTTATACAGAATCATGGGTCCCCTTCCTAATACCCTTGCTTCCTCCCTTGTTCTTGCTGCCTCCCCAGGCCTGGATGACTGCCTCCTCTCTGATTCTAGCCCCTCCCTTCAATTTGTCCCGCTTGCATTTCGTCTTCCTCAATCACTGTTTTCATCACATTAGTTCTATGCTCAGAATCCCTCCAGGGATCTTCATTTCCCACCACATCAAATCCAAATGCAGTTGCCTGTTTTCAAGTCTTCTCCTAATCCATTCTTTTATTATGTTTCCAACTTTATTTCCTTTGCCAGATGTGGTGCTGGTTCCTGAGGTTTAGAGATAATGGAAATTTTGTACACAAAAGCAAAACAAAACAAAACAAAAACAATCTGCATCATTTTTGTGAAGCACAATTTAGCCTCATTCCTTTAAACAAACGAACAAATCAGCAGTGATTGCTCACCTCCCCACAGGACATCTGAGTGAGACTAAGGGGTCCTCTGGGGGCAGGTGGAGGAAAGATGTATGTCCTACTCTTTCTCCAGATACTGGGAGAAGATTAGGCTCTGAGAAAGGTGACTTGATTCACTGGAGTGGTTTGTGAAAAGTTCGGCCATTTTGATAAGACAGGCGGAATGCAAGCAACTCAGAAGGCAAGTGTGAAAGATAGTAAATTTCAAGTCAAGAAGGGCTGGTTCAAAAATTTGGGAAGAGGTATATCCTGCACAAGGCAGAACTCAGCAGATCACAAAGCCCCAGAGAAATCCTGCTGGGGATGGTAAAGGAGGTTCGGGAGGCTTACCTATTGGAGTAGGTATGTAACATCTGTGAATATAGCTTATTTTCAACTTTTTGTTTATTGTGTGGGGAGGTGTGTTTGATTATCATTTACCTTGTTTTTCTATAACTATTTCAATAAGTCCTGGCTCTTGCACTTAGTAGCTGTATGATTTGGGGCAAGTTTCTTTGTCCCTAAAGTGGAGGTAATAACGGTACAAGAGTATTTGGGGTTGTTGTGAGAACTAAAGAAGATCATACATTTAAAGAGCATGGAACATAATCCAAGACAAAAATGTTAGCTATTTTTCCTATCATCCTAATTATTACTAGTACACAAAAGCTGCTCTTCACTTGAGTACCTGCTAAAATGCCACCTTCTCTCAAAATACCTTCCGGTCGATTCAGTTTAGCAAACATTTACTGAGTGCTTAATATGTGCCAGATACTGATGTAGCACTGATGATACTACAAGTAAAACATTGACCTATCCCTTGAGTAGCTTACCTTCTAGTAGGGAAGGCAAATCCATAAGCAGATTATTTCAGTTTAATGCTGGACTGTCTAATACAACCACTGCTAACCACATGTGGCTACTGAGCCCTTGAAATGTGGCCAGTCTGAATTGAGAGGCACTCTAAATGTAAAATACACAATGGATTAGAGAGACTTGATATGATAAAAGACTGTAAAATATCTAATCCATAATTTTAATATGGTATTGATTACCTGTTTAAATAACATTCTCAGTATGCTGGGTTAAATAAACTACATAATTAAAATGAATTTAAGCCACTTTTTAATTTTTAAAAACTGTGCTACTAGAAAATTTAAACTTTTGTGGCTCCCGTCATGTTTCTATTGGATGGCACTGGCGTAGGGCGCTTCCATGGAGGTTAAAGCAGTGTGCTAGGGAATGGAGAGGCACCAGTCACAGCCTGGCGCTGGAAGGAAGGCTGCCTGGAGGAGCAGATGCATCCTGAGCTGCGTCTTAACAGATGAGCAGAGGTTATCCAGGCAGTGACCACTCTAAGAGCATTCCAGACCGAGGTAGCAGGAACAGCATAGAAAGAATGGAGTTTGTGAGAATATTGAAAGCAGTTGGTTGCTCCAGAGCACACAGTATTGTGAGCTGGGAACTGGAAGAAGATGAAGCTGCCAAAGAAGTGAGGCCTGGCTTTCCCATTTCTAACATCCTGTTGTCATTAACTGCTCTGCTTCTTGTCTTATACATGAGGTCTGGTTCTTTTTCCACTACTTGTTTGGTTGAAGTTCTGGACTATCAGCTGTTGAAAGCTGGATGTTTATGTCTGTACAAGAATAGGACTGTGCTGGAGGATTGCACTAATGAATGTGCATGTGCTACTCAGAAGGCAGAAGGCCGTTTTTCCTTCAGCAGGTGGTCAGCCCTAAACAGTGGATAGGCGGCCGGAAAATGTTACCTAGAGTATGGGACTAATGAATGAGAATCATATAAGAAGGTGAGAGCGTTTGGTATTTTCTGATTCAGTCAGTCCAAGACGAGTATACGAGGCTGCATTCGCACCCATTTGGATTTCAGTGGGACTCCTCCCCCGACCCCAAACTCCCACCTATAAGGACTATAACTATTTATCAGATGACATTAATTTGGAAGTTGATTATATCCATTCTATCACAAATCACTCTCAGGTCTTCTCCCTTTAATAAGTTATTATTAAATGGATAGTTAGTAGATCATGCAAGAGTCGGTGGAGGAGAAGTAGCAAAAGGAGATTCTGAAAACCTAAAATGAATGGAGAAGTGGGGAGTTAAAGGGCATCTTCCACGTCTGCTTCTCACTCTTTAATGTATATGTGAATCACATGGGGATCTTGGGAAAATGCCGGCTCTCATTCATTAGGTCTAGGGGTGGAAGCAACAACCTGCATTTTTATCAAGTTCCCAAGTGATGTCAGTGCTGCTGACCAATGGACCTCACTTTGAATGGCAAGGTCTTTGAGTGTATTTAATACAATAGTTTACCATAGGAATGCGTATGTATTCTCAGTAGCACATTGCAATGACATTGAACTATCTTTTGTGAACATGTTTCATACAACATCTTATTAGCTACATAATGTTTAATCATATCAAAATTTTGTAGTTTATTCAAGCACTCCCCTAGTGGCCATTTAGGTTGGTTGCTTTCATTTTTTTGTCATTATAATCAATGCTTTAATAAACATCTATGAATCTAAGGTTTATATACACTTTCGCTTAGGTAAATTCCTAAAAGTGAAATTACTGGGTAAAAAAGAAAGACTATTTAAAGTTTTTTAGTTTATTTGTATATTTGTCATATTGTCCTGTAGGAAAATTGTGCTAATGTGTGTGTGTTACCACCAACAGTACGAGTACCAATTTTTCTACATACTTGCCCCCATTATCGTTAAAAGAAAAAAAAAAAACAACCTTTCACAATTTGAAGAACAAAAATAAATTGTATTTCATTGTTTTATTTTGCATTTTAATAACTAGTGAGATTGAAAATTTTTTACATTTCTCTATTGCCATTTTAATTTCTTCCTTTTGGGAACTAATTTTTCATATCTGTTGCTCATTTTTTTATTAGGGCATTTTTATTTTTATTTTTCTTAATGGCTTGTAGTAATTAATTTAGTGCAAAAATATCCCAAATATTTTTCCCAGTTTACTTGGTTTTTAGTTTTGTATTGCATTACAACTCGAATGTGTTCTGAATTGGGCCTTCTATCAGATTGTTCTTGATTTGTAGGAAAGTTGTTTTTTGTGTATGTGTTATTTAACTGGTAAGCTTGCTAAACATTTATGATCATTTGAATAGTTTTTTAAGTAATTTTGAATCTTATCTCTTTTTCTTGACTTACGGTATTAGCTAGAAATTCCAGAACAATGCTAAATAATAGTGGTGGTAATGGGCATTCTTGTTTTGTTACTGACTTTAATAAGAATACCTTAATGTTTCATTATTAAGCATACTTTTGGTTTAAGATACATATCAAACCAAATATATATAAATATCTACATATATATACATATATATAGGAAATAACCATTTATTGAGATATTTTCACAATTTACAAACCAACAGTAAATGCTCAATTTTATCAAATATCTTTTAGCATCTGTTTATGTGAGTGTTGACTCTGTGTGTGTGCCTCTGTGTTTTGAAAACTTTTTATTGAGATATAATTGACATATAACATTATATTAGTTTCAGGTGTACAACATAATTTGATATTTGCATACATTGCAAAGTAGTCACCATAGTAAGTCTAGTTAACATTCTTTACCATACATAGTTACAAAAAAATATTTTTGTGTGTGATGAGAACTTTTAAGATTTACTCTCTCAGAAACTTTCAAATATGCAATACAGTATTAACTATAGTGATGATGCTGTACATTAAATCCCCATGACTCATTTATTTTATAATGGGAAGTTTGTACCTTTTGAACACCTTTCACACATATTGCCTACCCCAAGTCCCCAGCAACCAGTTCTCTGTATCTATGACCTTGGTTTTTTTGTTTGTATGGTTGGTTGGTTGGTTGGTTGGTTTTTTAAGATTTCACATATAAATGAGATCATTTGGCATTTGTCTTTCTGACTTATTTCACTTAGCATAATGCCCTCAAGGTCCATCCATGTTGTTGTAAATGGCAAGGTTTTCTTTCTTTTCTATTGCTAAATAATATCTCAATGTGTGTGTGTGTGTGTGTGTGTGTGTGTGTGTGTGTAGTGTGTATAAAGTCACATTTTCTTCATTCATTCATCCATTGATGGAGACTTAAGTTTTTTCCATATCTTGGTTATTGTAAATAATGGTGCAGTGAACATGGGCGTGCAGATATCTTTTTATTTTCTTCAGATAAATACCCAGAAGTAGAGTTGCTGGATCATATGGTAGTTCTATTTTTAATTTTTTGAGGAACCTCCATATTGTTTTCCATAATGGCTGCACCAATTTACATTCCCACTAGTAGAGCACAAAGGTTCCCTTTTTCCACATTGTGCCAATACTTGTTATTTCTTATCTTTTTGATAATAGCCATTCTAATGGGTGTGAGATGATATCTCATTGTGGTTTTGATTTGCATTTCCCTGATGATGAGTGATGCTGAGTATCTTTTTATGTACCTGTTGGCCATCTGTATGTCTTCATTAGAAAAATGTATACTCAGAACTTCTGCCCATTTTTAAAATTGATTGTTTTGTTTGTTCTATTGAGTTTTGTGAGTTCTTCATATGGTTTGGATATTAACCCCTTATCAGATACATGATTTGCAAATATATTCTCCATTCAATAGGGTGCATTTTCATTTCGTTGATACTTTATTGTGCAGAAGCTTTTAAGTTTGATGCAGTCCTACTTGTTTATTTTTGCTTTTGTAGCCTTTGCTTTTGATGTCAAATCCAAAAAAATCATCTCCAAGACTAATGTCAAGGAGCTTATTGCTTCTGTTTGCTTCTAGGATTGTTATGGTTTCAAGTCTTCTATCCATTTTGAGTTAATTTTTGTGTATAGTATAAGGGGTCCAATTTCATTCTTTTGCATGTTGTTGTCCAGTTTTTCCAACACCATTTATTGAAGAGACTGTCTTTTCCACATTGTGTAATCCTGGCTCCTTTATTGTAAATTATTGACCATACGGGCTTATTTCTAAGCTCTCTCTTCTATTCCATTGATCTTCGTATCTGTTTTATGCCAATCTCATATAATTTTGATAACTATAGCTTTGTGATATAGTTTGAAATCAGGAAATGTGATGACTTCTGCTTTGTTTTCCTTTCTCAAAATTGCTTGGTTAATATTGGATTTTAATTTTAGGATTGTTCATTTCTGTAAAAAATGTCATTGTAATTTTGATAAAAGACTGTATTGAGTCTGTAGATTGCTTTGCGTCGTATGGACATTTTAACAGTATTCTTCCAATCTATGAGCATAGCATGTTTTTCCACTTATTTGTGTTTTCCTCAATTTCTTTCATTAATATCTTATCGTTTTTAGTGTATAGGTCTTTCACCTCCTTGGTTAAATTTATTCCTAGGTTTTTAACTCTTTTTGATATAATTGTAATATATATGGGATTGTTTTCTTAACTTCTAATTGCTTGTTATTAGTGTATAGATATGCAACAGATATTTTTATATTGATTTTGTATCCTGCAACTTTACTGAATGTGTTTATTAGTTCTAATAGTTTTTGGTTGGAGTATGTAGAGTTTTCTATATAAAATATGCCATCTGCAAATAGTGACAGTTTTACATCTTCCTTTCCAAACTGTATGTCTTTTATTTCTTTTTCTTGCCTAATTGCTCTGGCTAGGAATTCGAATGGTATGTTGAATGAAGTGGTAAGAATAGGCATCTTTGTCTTTTTCCTGATCATAGAGGAAAAGCTTTCAGCTTTTCATAGTTGGATATGTTAGTTGTGGGCTTGGCACATATGGCCTTTAGCATCTTAAGGTACATTCCCTCTATACCCACCTTGTTGAGAGTTTTTATCATAAATGGTTGTTAAATTTTGTCAGATGCTTTTCCTGTATCTATTGAGATGATCATATGAATTTTATCCTTCATTTTGTTAAAATGTGATTTATCACATTGATTGATTTGTGGATATTGAACCATCCTTGCATTCCTGGAATGACTCCCACTTGATAATGGTGTATGATCTTTTTAATGTATTGTTGAATTTGGTTTGCTAATATTTTGTGGAAGATTTTTACATTTATCTTCTCAAGGGTATTCATCTGTAATTTTCTTATGTTTTTTTCTGTTTTGGGGAAGTCTGTATCTCCCTTGAAACTATTTCAAACTTGGGGAAAATGTGTAAGTACAGTATAGAGAGCTCTTTTTTGTTTTGTTTTTGAACCATTTGAGAGTATATGTTGCTCTCATGATGCCCCATCAACCCTGAGTACTTTAGTGTATATTTTATACAAACAAGAAATACTAGACTATCAAAATCAGGAAATAAACACTCATAGATACATTACTATCATTTAATCTTTAGATCCCATTCAAGTTCTGCCAAATGCCACAGGCATGTCCCAGTAACATCCAGTTCATAATCATACGCTCTCCATAGAAAAATTACACCGATATGTCAATAGTAGCATTTTTCATAATAGTCAAAAATGGAAGCAACCCAAATGTCTATCAGCTGATGTGTAGGTAAATGAAATATGGTGTCTCCATATAATGGAGTATTATTTGACCAAAAAAAAGGAATGAAGTATTGATACATATTAAAATACGGATGAACTTTGAAAAAATTGTGCTAGTTGAAAGAAGCCAGTCATGAAATACCACATATTGTATGATTCCATTTATATGAAAAGCTCAGAATAGGCAAATCCATAGATTGAAAGTAAATTAGTGTTACCTAGAGATTGGGGGTGTTGGAAAAAGGAATGGGGAGTAACTGTTATTGGGTACAGGCTTCTTTTTGGGTTGATGAAAATGTTCTAAAATTACATGGTGGTGATAGCTATACATTTATGTTAATCTACTGAAAAGCATTTCTACATTGGAAGGGTGAAATTTATAAAATGTGAATTATATCTCAATCAAGTTGTTACTGAAGAAAGTAATTGTACGTTGCATTTACTCATCATAATTCTAGTCTCCTTCAATGTGGAACAATTGTTCAATCTTTTCTTGGCTTTATTGACCTTGACAATTTTGAAAATTATAGGTCAGTTCTTTTTAGATTGTTCCTCAGTTTTAGTTCTATCTTTTCTTACTATTTTATTCAGGTTATGCATCTTGGCCAGAAATATCATAGAAAGGATACTATATTGTTCTCATTGTATCTCACAAGTGGTATATAATTTTAATTTGTCTCATTACTGGTGATGTTCAATGTGATCACTTGATAAAGGTATTTTATGTCAGGTTTCTCTCCTGTATAGTTATTCTTTTCCCTTTTAAATAATTTTATTTTGTGGAGTTATTTTGAAAGGGTATAAATATCTCATTCTTCAACAAATGTTTATTTATTTACATCAGTATGAGCCCATGTTTTCATATTTAATTTTCCATGTTATGATCCATTACTAAAATTACACATTTTGATGTCAACTTATCCCACATTTGACAAGTGGGAACACCATCAAACTGCTTCTATGTTTTTTTGGTATGTCCGCTTCATTCTTAGAGCATTTCCTTACCCTCTGTTGCAAGAAGATGCTCCAGTTTCATCTTTACTCTGCCTTCCCCAGCCCTAGAACCAGACATTTTTCAAAGAAGCCTGGTTTCTCTTATTGGAGAATGATATTTAGAAGCCAAGATTTTATCTCTACAGAATACCCACTGCTCTTTGGGTGTCACTGTTTCCGAGCCCCTCTCAGTTGACTTAGCTAGAGAATATATATATATATATATATATATGTATATGTATATGTATATGTATATGTATATGTATATGTATATGTATATGTATATGTATATGTATATGTATATGTACATGTACATATATATGTGTGTATATATATGTATATATATATATGCTTATGTCTACGAGTATATATACACATATATGTCTGTGATTTTCTAAATTATTTGTTTGTCTGCCTGTTTATCCATCCATCCATATATAGAAAACAATGAATTTATAGTGATATTTTTACTCCAATCCAACTCCATAGGTTTATTCTAGTTTTCTCCCTTTCTACATTTGTAACTCCCTTCTCTGTGAGTAAGAGAACGGACTTCTATTATCTTTAAGATAGTTACCTATGTGATCAAACTCTTGCATAAAAATCAGTCTTCTTTCTACTACCCCGCCTTCTCCCTGTGTATTCCCTTCTCATGCCAATCAAGTTCCAACACACCCACACTTCTTGGACCTAGGAGAAGGTTAATGGCTTTGGGCTGAACTGTTCAGAAAGGGAGATAGAATGAGAAGGAGGAGAAAGCTGTTTTTCTCTTTTGATTTATAATTTAATGAATTATACTACTAGGTTTTTCTAATATTGACTCCTCCTTGGACTTTTGCAATGTGCCCTGCTTTGATTCTTCTACTCTTTCATTTAAGATTCTTTCATAAGTTTATTTTGATGACCTAAAAAAACTTTGGAATACTAGAAATTTTCTTAGACATTCCCTTCATTTCATTCTCTCTGGTTTCTTCTGGGGGAATACAAGAACTTCTCCTGGCTTCTTTGCATTTTTCCAGTTCCTTTGATTTTGGAAATGCTACCAGCATGACTGCAGTTTCAGTGGTGGAAATTATTGATATGTCACAGAAGCAAGGCGTCACAAGAATAACTACTTTCCACTGGTAATGTAGAACTCTCACAATAAGCCATACCATTATTTATAATACTCTATTGAGTTTTTTCACACATACAGAATACACATTGCTAACATTTCCTGGAATGTGAAAAAAGAAAAGATTAAACTAAATGCCCATTTGTTAGCCCACCATTGAAAGGGACCAGCTTTAAAGAATAATTGGTGAGTCAACTAACACCACTATCCTTCATCTTCTTCATATCCAGCCTGACCCAAAAGAACTTCTTGGAGCTAGGAGAAGGTTAATCAAAAAGATTAGCAGAGGGAACTGCCATGTGTATGTCTATCATTCTACATATCATAATTATTGTCAGTGACCTGAAACCTGGAGCAGATTATGATGGTTAAATAATGTCCATGGTTTTGCTCTTCAGGACTGCCTTTGTCCTCCACCCTATCGTTATCATTGCCGTGGCTTCTTTAGGCCTAAAATGTATAAGTTGCTTAAATGTATCTGGGTAATGTTTAAATTTGGAGGCAACCATCTTACAAGTATTTTCTTCCTCTGTCAGACAACAAAGACTGGATTGCTATCCTTTATATTTTATTATTCACACTTTCTTCCCCATCTCCCACAAACCCATCACTTCTATTTCAGGAAGACATTATTTATTATGTATGTAAATTCCTCCAAAAAGATCTACGTGTGGGCTCATGCACATACATATACCCATAGTACATGTATACTTCTGTGTGTTTTGTTTTTCTTCATTCAGGCACCCTGAAAAAATATTTGACTATGACAAACGATGATAAAAGAGGCCAGGGAATAAAGGATGATACTTTTTAGTTACAAGCTTTAAATTTATTTTAGAATGACCAGTTGACCACTGGGGAACTGTGCCTCCATGTGAATTGAGTACTTGATCCATGTCATTGACTCTGGTGACCCACAGAGAAAGGAATCTAATTATCTAAATAAAGAAACATCTGAAAAGAAAAAATAACTAGAATTGCATTTTGTAAGCTTGCTTGCTCATAAAATTGTTAAGTCACACTATTTCAGAAATGCATCAATAGGAATATTGTTTGAACCTGTGATTGGAACATGTATTCATTCATTCATTCATTCAACAAATATTTGTTTATTGAGTGCCTATCATGTGCTAGCCACTGTCCCGGGTTCCAGAGATATATCAATAAGCAAAGAGGAACATTATCCTTGCTGGTAGATTTAACAATTGGTTTTCCAGAAACAAAATCCCTGATTGTCAGTATTTTCTAATTTCTGTTGCATAAATACTCCTACATTAGGAAATTTCAAGCTACCCATGTTCTGCATTGCCTGGCACATAGTAAGAGCTCAAAAAATGGCAATCATCATCATCAAATCTTGATCGTAATTGTCATCAAGAGACTTACTTTAACAACATACTGAAAATAAACTCATGATCTATAGTAGAAAACATCTAAGATATATACTTAGGGTGTGTATGTATAAAGGTGTAGAGAAGCAGACAAGAGTCTCTGAAAGGATACACACTGGAGTTGGTATGGTTACCTTAGAAAGATGGGAAATTGAGGGGAAGTTAGGCAATGAAGTGGGACTTTTCGTTTTTTATTAAATATCTGTAAAGTTTGAATTTTTGTGAGTATGTATTTTATAATTTTTAAAGAATGAATTTGCATTGCCCTAGTTGAACAGGCATAGCTCTCACACAATGTTGGTCAAACAGTGACCAAATGCATACTGGATACAGGGCAGTTATTTTGAGAGTCAGATACCAGAATATATGAATCATTGTAGATGAAATCATTGCTAAATAATTGTTCAGTTGTTTTCCTTGTGGGGTGGCCAGTTGGCTCAGTTGGTTAGAGTGCAGTGCTCATAACACTAATGTCACCAGTTCGATTCCCACGTGGGCCAGTGAGCTGAAACCTCCACAACTAGATTGCAAAAATTAAAAATGACTTGACTTGGAGCTGATGGGTCCTGGAAAAACATACTGTTCCCCAATATTCCCCAATAAAAAAAAAATGTTTTCCTTGTGAAAAGAAACTTAAACTGTTGACAGAAAATAAAACAGAATTAAGACACTTGACAAGTATTCCAGTTGCTGTAGAACAAGCCACCTCAAAGCGGTAGCTTAAGACAATGACAATATTTACTTTTCTCACAGGTTTGTAATTTGGATGGGGTGTGGTGGGGACATTTTATCTCATGCTGCTTGGCATCAAGTAGGGCGACTAGAAGATTGAAGGGTAGAATCAACTGAAGCGTCACTCATTCATGTGTCTGCTGGTTAATACTGGCTGTCAGCTGGGACCACCACAGTGCTATGGCTGGAACATGCTACATGTGGACCTTCTATGTAGCTGCTTATATCCCCCACAATATGGTGGCTGGGTTCCAAAGGTGAGTATCCCAAGAGAGAGCCAGATGGAAGCTGTATCAAGTTTTATGACCTAACCTTGGAAGTCACACATATCACTTTCTCTACATTCCTTTATTCCAGGTAGTCACAAAGCATTGCCCAGGTCCAAGGAGAAGAAAAATAGACTCTACCTCTTGATGGGCAAGTAGCAAGTTCTACATAAATGTGTGGGTCTGGAAATATTAACATGGCCTTTTGTGAAAAATGCAACCTGCTACAAGAAGTCTTCTTCTTTCCCCTGTCATCTGCACCATATGTCTGCCGGAGCAAATACGGAAAATTAGCCAGATCCTTTCAGCTGCCCAGCTGAATGTGAGTACTGCAACTTCACCTTTACTCCAAAAGCCATATTAAGCTGTGAATCTTATTTACTAAATTCAAAAGAATTATAGAATTATATTTCCATGTCGAGCACAACTATGGTTTTCAAATTTCCCTGTGTACTGTCAAATTTATCTTAACCTATAAAGGCAAATTGACACATTGCAGGGATGATGACAATCTACCTTTGGTTTGTCTGACTCAGGAAATGCAGTTTGTATTATTTTTGCCTCTAAGTTTACTTCTCAAATGCAAAAAAAGAAAAGAAAACAAACACAGAAAGGAAATTCATGAAAATGAATGTTTTGCAAAGGAATTTCAAACACTCCTCTTGAATGCACATGGGTGGCCCATTCAGTTGGTTGGCTTTTTGTTTTATTGATGGTTTCCTTTGCTGTGCAGAAGTTATTTAGTTTAATGTTGTACCATTTATTTTTGTTTTGTGTCCCTTGTCTTTGGAGTCAAATTCACAAAAACGCCATTGTGACTGATGTCCAGAAATTTTAGTACCTATCTTTTCTTCTATGTATTTTATTGTTTCAGGTCTTACATTCAAGTCTTTAATCCATTTTGACTTAAATTTTGTGTATGGTATAAGACAGTGGTCTAGTTTTCCCAGCTTCATTTATTGAAGAGACTATTCTTTCTCTATTGTGTATTCTTGGTTACTTTATCATAAATTGGTTGTCTGTATATGTGTGGGTTTATTTCTGGGCTCTAAATTCTGTTCCATTGATCTGTGTGTCTGTTTGTTTGTTTGTTTTTTGTCGATACCATACTGTTTTGATTACTATAGTTTTGTAGTATAGTTTGAAATTGGAGCGTGTGATACCTCTGGCCTTGTTCCTTTTTCTCAGAATTGCTTTGGTTATTTGGGGTCTTTTGTGGCTCCATATAAATTTTAGGGTTATTCTGTTTCTGTGAAAAAATGCCATTGGGATGGGGATTGCACTGAATCTGTAGATTGCTTTAGGTAGTATGGACACTTTAACAATGTTAATTCTTCCAATCCATGAACATAGCCTGTCTTTCTATTTGTTTGTGCTTTCTTCAATTTCTTTCAACAATATCTTGTTTTCAGTGTATAAGTCTTTCATTTCCTTTAACTTTATTCCTAGTATGTTATTCTTTTTGATGTAAGTGTAAGTGGGGTTGTTGTTTTTTTTCATTTCTCTTTTGGATAGTTTGTTCTTTGGATAGAGAAATGTAACAGATTTTTCTATGTTGATTTTGTATCCCAAAACTTTACTGTATTTGTTTAGTATTTCTAATAGTGTTTTAGTGGAGTCTGTAGGGGTTTCTGTATATAAAATCAAGTAATCTGCAAACAGTTTTATTTTTTTCTTCCCAATTTGGATGCCTTTTATTTCTTTTCCTTGCCTAATTGCTCTGACCAGGACTTCCAATGCTATGAGGAATAAAAGTAGTGAGAACGGGTATCCTTCTCTTATTCCTCACCTTAGCATCAAAGCTTTCAGTTTTTCACCATTGAGTGTGATATTAGCTGTGGGTCACATCTGAGTTTCTGAATGAGTGATCGAGTCAAAAGGATGACAACTATTAATCTGATTTGCTGCATTTATGGATTCCCATTTAAAAACTGATGGGGCACAGACATATTTTCCTCCAGATGATAAAGAGTTAAAGTAGAAATTAGATGTTACTTCAGTTTGTACCAAGAAAGTTCACGCTGATTATAAAAGCACCTGCATTTTTACATATGTAACTATTGATTGGCCTAATAATTTTTCAGTTTAATAGTTTTCAGAAACAAATCCAAATACTTTATATGCATCAAGGACATTTTAAAATCCATATATTTCCCTCCTCAAAACTGTAATTTATGTGAAACCTCTTTGTGTTGTTCCCATTATTTTTTATTTACAATCTCATTTGGACAAAATATGTAGGCTCTTCATTAATACCACTTGAAATTTTTATATTTAATTAGCATGTTGCTTTCAATTCTAAGACTTTCATGGGGCCACACTCTAGCACTCTGAAACCAGGGTCTGTACATTGTAATTTCTGTATTCACCCAGAGATTATATGTGTAATGAATAAATGAACAAAGAACGCATGAATAAAATGCTCTTATTCAGAAGTCTGTACACTGGCCCACACCATCCTTCATTCTTGATCAACTCTAGCATCTTGAGCTTTTGGTGCCTATCTATCTGCCATGAGAGAATTAATGGCGCAATCATAGCATCATTCAGGCTGACACTTAGAATTATAGAATGACAGAGTCGGAAGGAACCTTAGAGGTGGAGTCCAAAGCTTTTGATGACATCTGAGCTCCTTAAAAGAAAACCGGAGGCAGATTTCAGTAAACTCCCATTTATCTGAAATCCAAACAACAAGCCCATGCAAATGATTGGAATCTTTTATACATTCTATGCCATATTTTTGCCTGTAAGAATATCTTGTACCGGTAAAAATATTTATGGGATATCAAATCCTTTCACTTATATTATCTCATTGAATTCTTACAATATCTTTTATAGGTAGCTAATGAGCTCCGCTATTTTACAAAGATTAATTTGGTTGCCCCGAGTCATTCTGTTACCAAATGGCAAATGGGGTTCGAAGTGGTCTACTGATTCTAGGTTTAGTGTGCATCTACTGTGTGGTGGGAAGCTTACCATTCCATGCACAAATGAGCAAGCAGACCCCAAGCATCTCCTTGATAAGAAATGCAGCTTTTAGGTCTCTCAATCTCCTATTGCTTCTACATCTCTAGAACTATGTGATGAAATTGCAGGTATAAGTTAACACTGCTATTCCACTAATTCTTCAACCATTGCTGCTGTAACAAATTCCCACAAACTTAGTGTTTTGACAGTCTTACTGTTCTAGAAGACAAAAGTCTGAAATGAGTTGTACAGAGGCAAAATCAAGGTGCCAGTAAGGCTGATTTCTCCTGGAGACTCTAAGGGGAATCCTTTCCTTTTCCCTTCCAGCTTCAGGAAGATGTTGGCATTCCTTGGCTTATGAACACATCATGCCAGTCTCTGCTTCCATCTTCACCTTGCCTTCCCCTCTGACTGATTCCTCCTGCATCCTTTTATAAGGACACTTCCATCACATCAGGCCCACTGGATAATCCGGGATTACCTCCCCATTTTAAGATTCTTAATCTAATCACACTGCAAAGTCCCTTTTGCCCTTTTTAAAGGTTCTGGGGATTAGGGTATGGCCATATTTGTGGGTCATTTTTCAGCCTACCAGAGAGAAAAATTTGATTGTTTTAATGTATCAAGCTCAGTGGTTTTTTTAATTTTTATTTTTTTAAGAAGAAACCATTTTTATTAATCACAATATGAAATTAACATGATATCCCATTAGAATTGAACCAGGATAAATAATGTTGATATAAAATTTACACATCTCATATCCATTTCAGAGGAACATAGCCTATATTAAGGCTCTTCTAGGTCTTATAAACTGATTTTAGTAAACCTTTTTATTAATAGTAAATAGCAATTAACATATATTCTCAAACTGTGCTAAGAAGGAGTTAGAAAAGCAGCTATAAAAGCTGTAATGATAACAACTGGCAGGATTAGAACTGTTTTAAGAATGTTAAGATGTTAAGAACCCCATTTCTGTTTCACCTGTTATAGCAGTGCACCTGTTTATTTTTGATAAGGCAACTGCTTGCTGAGGGTGCCACAATGATTAACAAGTTTCTTAATTAATAGATACTTGATTGATCAAGACTCAAGTAAGCTTCCTTTCACAATTTTGCACTTTTAGAACAGAAATATCTTTGTCTTTTGTATGTAGGGAGGCTAATATTTTGAAATTCAGCTGTTGTATTCTTCTAACTCAGAATTAAAAAGGGGGATGAATTATTATTAGGGGTAAATCTTTGAAATATTTCCAGTTTTTTAAATAACAAGGCTTCTGAATAACTTCTCAAACTTACCTTTCCATTTGGTACACATATACAACTTGATAAAAGTAACACATTTGATCTCCATTGTAGTAATTTCTTGTATGAACTACATTTTGCCCTCTAAGGGTTAGAGTTGCTGTTTCTAACAATTTCTACACATAAAGCATTTTTAACAAGTTTCCTTTTTACTGAACTGAGATTTTTTTCCCCACTTATGTGCCTGTGAAAGGTAATTTGACACACATGCACACACACGCTTGCATATATACATGTTTGTTTATATGTATTTCTTAAGTAAGTTACTTTTACCGTTAGAATAAAACTAGACTACAGGGACAATTCTGTGAAGACAGTTTGGTCTTCCTTAGAAATCCTCCTCTGGGTAGAGGAGGGCATCTAGGGTTCACTACAGGATGCGATGAGGCTGTAGTAAGTCTTTTTATCTGTTTAGTCCTGCATTTCCGGGCTCACCACCACATCCACTTCCTCAGCAGCCCTGGCCTCGGATTAAATGTCTGTGAGAAGCAAGGTGTTATTGGTTGAGCACCCGATGCTGTTTGCAATCTTTCCATAATTCTCTACTTTGTGTTCAGTCTTGGAATTAAAGTGACCATCAACCAGTTCAAGAATATCTCCCTGTGTAGAACACCCAAATAAAGTTTCTGTGCTTCTGTTCTCCCTGAAGAATAAATATACCCCTTGATTCCAGCCGCTCTCCAATTCCTGACTGCTGGACCTCTATCTTCACAGAACTCTGCTTTCGTGCGCCCGGCTGGGAATGCGACCCTCCACATGTGGCCCTGCAGCTGTTTCAGCGCCAGGGTCTGTTGGTCCAGACACATCTGCCAGCATACGTTATATCTACCACGGCCTGGATCTTCCATTGCGGGTCATCCACCCCATTCCCAGATGCAGCGGGGAACGGAGCAAGCCAACCCAGGTGGGAGTCCTTTTCTGCCCGTTTCCTCAGGAGAGTGACATACTGCTGCATTCCTCTTCTTTGCAGTGCGTGTGCAGATACTCTGTAACATTTTCTGTAATATAAGGGTGTAAATTGTCTGGAGGGTCGCAATGGAGGTCTGTCCCCAGCTTTCCCAGGTGCCACCACCATTGTTTTCCTCTGCACCCCCTCCTTTAGGCTCAGTGGTTTTTAAAGAGAGATTTAAATTTTTTACTTGCCAAGGGATTTATCTGAGAAGAGAATGGGAGGGCTATCGTACAAAAGACCACTTCATTCCCAACACAGAGGAAGAAGGTATCTGTTCTCTCTCTAGGGCATGGATTGTCGTCACAGGTATGCCACCCGTAGTCTCTGAGTTCAGAGCAGAGGTTCAGGTAGCCAGACAGGTATCCATGAACAGAGACAAAATTCTTTAGCCCTGGGCTTTGAGCCTCCACTCCCTGTAAGGAGAAGGAATGACAAATGCTAGTATTTATGTGTATATTGATTAGTCTCTGCTATCAAATTTTTGGGGAGGGTGGAGGAAAGTGTGGATCTCAGCTTCAGCATCTCATCAGATGTCTCTGTCCTAGGATTCATAGCTGTTCAGGGGACGCGTGGGGCTGACTCACCAGAGGCCTCTGCCTTCGGGACCCAGGAGCCTGCTGGGCAAGACCCACCTACACCGAAAGAAAGGGTGGAAGCTACACGCTTGGGGCAAAAGAAGTTGAATGGCATTGAGGGGGCCGGGGACACATCTGTCACTCAGAGTAACCCCTGTACCAGCCCCATTGGGCTCTTGGTCAAAGATGTTAAACAATGAGTACCAGCTAAAAGAGCTACTTCTCTGAAATCCCTGGGGGGACTTGGAGAACGCAGAAAAGCCTTCACTGACTTGGTAACCTGATGCCAGGGGTTTGGGCAGCCGCAGGAAGTGGTGCAGGCGAATTTTGTAGTGGCTTTCCAGGCTTCCTGGGTCTTAGCTGGTGGTTAACAGGGAAAGGGAACAACACATTTTAGGATTCCCCCCAGGAATACTTGAAGGGATAAAGAGCTTTGAAGTTGAGCTGAAGCTCCTAAAATTGCACGTTGCTACAAAACCAGAAAATACTTGTGGCAAAACGATATTTTAAAATATTAACAGCAGTCTTAATTTGCCTGTTATTTTCTGTTACCCCATAACCCCTGGACCCTTCCATGTTTCGAGTCCAGACTTTGAGGTTCATTGCCATGGAGAATTGATATCATTGCAAAAATAGAAAAAAAAAGGCTTTGAGTTTCAAAAGCCTCGCCTTGAGGACACTTAAGGCATAAACAATAGATTTTGATTAATGCTTGGTAATTTAGGGGAAGGTGTCTTACCTTGAGACTAGCTTAAATTCCTGGCCTTTGGGTGGGGGGTGGGATAGGAGGGAAGCCAAGAGTGGGTTTGTTGTGGATTGGCGGGGAGATGGGGTGTGTTCTTCTCTTCTTCTCCCCCTACTCTGATGGGAAACTGAGGCACGCAGTTTAAAACAAGTAAAATGCTAGTAAAATGTGGGTACCATTTGAATGCTGATTAGGTGTGTTCAAATGTAGAAAGAAATATGATTATTTGTACTCATGAGAAAACACTTCCCGTTAGTGTAATGTTATATGATCTCTTGATTGCAACAGAGATAAAAATATATGAAGTAAAACTTAATAGCCTAATCTTGTCATACTGGAAAGCAACCTAATTAATTTAAAATGCTTTCTTTAAGAAATATAGTATATTCTCCATCAGTCAAGATGGACTAGGCCACACTACGGGGGCAAAAAGACCTCAGTGGCTTAACACACAAAGGTTTATTTCTCTCTCATGTGATAATTTCTGACACAGCTCTGGCTCATACCAACTCCAAGCCCCAAACTGACAGAGCCACCATAGTCTGGAAGTTTCATGGTTGACCTGGCAAAGGGAAAGAAAGCCCCAGAGGTCTCATATCAGACGTTGAGCGCTCTGGCCTAGGAGTGAATGCTTCTGCTTACAACTCCTTAGTCAGAGCAAGTCACGTGGCCTCTTCCATCACAGGGAAGATAAGAAGTGACAGAAATGGAGTGCTGGAAAAAGTTGATGAACAGCCCCGTGACCACCAGTTACCTAGGTACAGAGATCATGGCTATTATTTATTGGATACATGAATCCTGTCAATCCACAGGCATGTGTTCCAAAGTCAGGCAATCAAATAATGCTGATGTTGGTTGGAAAATAGACAGGATATGAAAGAAAGCATGAGAAATGTTTTTGGACAGGTAGCCTATAGTACATTATTTTAAAACAGAATCAGAGCTGGTTGCGTGATTATGGAAGTATCAGAACATTTTATTCAGTGTCATATATTTTTATAGTGATACACACACACACACACACACACACACACACACATCTATATAATTTATTTACTGCCGTTTATAGGGGAATTGAAGCAATTATCCGAATAATTTAAAAGCAAAGGCATCCTGTGTCCCTTATCTGCCCATCGGAGGCGAACAGTTTTATTGATTGTTTTGTATTTTTAAAGACAACTTTTACAGCAGTTTTATGTTTACAACAAAATTAAAAGAGAGGTACAGAGATTGCCTGTATGTATCCTGTCCCACCCATGCTTAGCTTCCCCCTTAGCAATGTCATTCACCGGAGTGGCATATTTGTTACCAAGGCATGCCTCAGTTTCTCATCAGAGATAAGCATGGGAGATAGAAAGGTTCCACAGATGATGGTAGGTTGTTTTGAATCTGGGTCCCTCCATTGTAACCAGAGGAGCAAGTCAACATCTATATGTAAACTTTGGCTTAAAAGGAGAGTTAGTGTGTGAAATCATTTCATAGAATAAAATGAAGTTTCAGGTCTTTCTTGCTGATGACTTTAACAGTCATAATTTTTAATCTTCTGTTTACAGAATATTCTAAGAAGCACATCATGCACTGGGACGAAAGAAAGTATAGGGAATTATACAGACCTGGGATCAAATTCCAGCTACTAAACTGGTTAGTTGTATGATCTTGGACAAAGAGCTTATTCTTCTATCCTTACTATGACAGCTGTGAAAATGGGGATAATAAGATGTTGTTGTAATGACTAAATGAGATAATGCATGTAAAGTGCTAGGCACACAGGCTGTTTAGCACAAAGGGTGTTTAGTAAGTGCTGGTAGTTTTTGTTATTACTGTTATTTGACAGATTTGTGAAATGGAAGCAACTCTAAAGTAGAAAGATCATTTTAAGAGAAGAAAGGAATAGAGCCTGTATTGAATCTAAACTGATTGGCTGCAGAGTGATTGAGATACCCAATATAAACATCGGGTTGGGTAATAACAGCAATACAATTTTCTGAAATGAAATTGCTTGTTTCGGCCAGAGGGTGGGAGCAAAAATAGAATTAAGCTGTGTTTACTCTTCTGTTTTATGGGAGATGGTAGGTCGTTTTGAATCTGGGTCCCTCCACTGTAACCAGAGGAGCAAGTCAACATATTTCAACATATTTGTTGAACACATAGAAGGAAGAGGTGGTGTGGTTGAGAGAGGAAAGTGCAGAAACCAGAACAGGTGAAGCTCAGTTTCAGTTCTAGCCTTCCCTCTTTCCAACTATATTAAGTGGAAGAGGATAGTTATTCTCTCTTCCCCTCAGTAACCCGCATCTGTAAGAAGGTTTTTGGCAGTCACATTGTATGTGCGTCCCCCAAATTTAGCTAACATGGGACTGTTGTGTGTAACAAGAATAGTCAACACAGAGTAAGTACTTATGAAGTATTTAATATGTATTAATGTATTTCACTGTGAAGCCACAGGGGTAATTGTGGCTACCTCAATTAGACAGATGAGACAATTGAGTCACAGAGGGGTGTAAAGCCCCACATTCAGTTAGTAGTGGAGCTAGGCTTTGAGACTCAGAAGTTTCTAGAAGCTGTACTCTTTAACCAATAGCCTACATTGCCTCTCATGATAGTGAGTGCCTGGCCAAGCGTTGTGTACACAGAAGCTCTTCCAAAATTGTTACATCTCTTCTGCATCATAGGAAATGTACTTTGCCTCTCCCCTACAAATTCTACACATCAGTCAGGACGCAGTCAAAGGCTACTTCCTTTAAAAAGCTTTCTAGTATCATTCAGCCCATATAGGTCTCTTTTCCTCTTGAAGCCCTGAGATACTATCTAAAAGTCTAAAGAGAGCCATTGGTCAGATCCTATGCATCCTGTATCCTATTGTAAGAAGGCCCACTGTCTTAGATTTAAAACCACTGTAAATATTCCACAAAGAACACGCGTTTGCTATTATCAATTATCCCACCCCATCACATGTAGAAGAAGACAGTCTCACCCCCAACAGCTGAGGACGAGCTTTTGGTCTGACTTTGGCATCTGACAGAAAGTTCTGTGACCTCTGAAATGAATAAATACGCTGTCTCTGTAGCCCCCAGCCTGTTCATGAAGGCTGTGATGAGTTATTTCTGAAAATTTTAAAGTTCTAAAGGAGTCATAAGGAATTTGTGGCTCTCTGATACATCAATTCCTTTTGCTTTTGATGGGAATTATAGCCACTTAATGTCCTCTTCAGAAGCTCTGATTTGCTGTTGACAACTGGCTTTGTGAAACAAATGATTTAGTGGCCTTGACAGTTATTGGAGTGAGGATTAGGAGTGACAGGGCCTAAGTGGCATGCTTCCAGGACAGGGGAACATTTGCACACCACCCCAAAAGGCAATGGCTACAGTCCAGAGTTGGTTTACATACTTGATTCATTGCTTATTAGCTTCATGGCCTGACCAGGGTTTAACCAGTTTCACTACTCCTTGGTGTCTCAGTCTGCTCGTGCTGCTATAAGAAAATCTCATGAATGGGTGGCTTAAACAACAGAAATCTATTCCTCATAGCTCTGGAGTCTGAGAAGTCCAAGCTCTAAGTGCCAATGGGTTCAGCTCCTGGTTAGGATTCTCTTTGTGGCTTTCACAAAGGCCATCTTCTTGCTGCATCCTCACATGGGGGGTGGGGGGTGAGGGGAGAGAGAGAGAGAGAGAGAGACAGAGAGAGAGAGAGAGAGAGAGATCTAGTCTCCTCCTTTTCTTAAAAACTCACCAGTCCCGGATCATGGCTGCTCCACTCTCATGACCTCATCTAAACCTAACAGCTTTGCAAAGATATCATTACATTGGGAGTTAGGGTTTCAGCCTACACATTTGGGGGAAGCACAAATACTCAGTCCATAACACTTGGTAATTATGGATCCTTACTGAAATTTGAAATCATTAATTACATCATGCTGATTTTCTCTCTTTTCTCCCATTCCCTTGTCCCTGATCCCATTCTCCTCCCCTCTCTGTCCTGCTCTTGCCCTAAGAGGCTAACCCCCATAGACTGCTTACTGTACAGATTCTAGTTGGTTTGGCCAATGACAAGCACTATCAACAGATTGGAGGGTTGAAGGAGGAAAAAAAAAAAGGTATTCATTCCACCTCACTCCCCACCTTCTTTGTGCTGTTCTGAAAATGGCTGCCTCCCTCTTTAACCACAACTTCCATTCAGTAATTCCCTGTTCCATGGCTTCAGGTCTCAGTTGGGCTCCTGCACCAATTTTCGGTCCTCTTCTTCAATTCCCAGGAGCGTCAATGGACTCCTGCTCTTTCCAGGTCTCATTGCTTACTGTTTCTTACTTCAAACCAGGATTTTTCAACCTTGACACTGTTGACATTTTAAGCCAGATAATTCTTTGTCGTGTGGGGTGCTGTCCTGGGTATTGTAGCATGTTTAGCAGCATCTCTGGCCTTTACCCACAAGATACCGGTAGCAACTACTGTAGTTGTGACAACCAAAAATGTCTCCAGATATTCCCGTATGTCCCTTGGATGCAGAGTCATCTCAGAGTTGAGAACCACTGCCTTAAACCTCTTCACATCTCAGTAAATGGTCCTTTCATTTAAAACATGGCTTAAATATTCTAAATTTGTGGTCTATTTCCTGCCAGGATGCTGATGAAAACATGGATAAATAATAGTAGAATAAATGGAATTTATTTATCATTTATTACATGTGGATTGGAGGAAGAATCTTTTAAAATAGGGATCCAGGAAGAAAACAATGTGAAAAAGAGTCTTGATGATGGAAAGCCTAGAACTGTTCATCATCTCAATGGCACAATAGCCATTGGCACATTTACATGGTTGCCCCATTGAAGCTATGGTTTCAAACTGGGGCTGCAGTTAGGGAAGAGGCATGTGGTCTAAGGTCCTGGTTGCGTGGTCATTCAATCTAATGGTAGCATGTATGTTCTTCTAATTTTGCTCCATGCATTATATACAATTATATGCATATATGCATATTCTATGCATATGTAAATGGCACAATGACTGCTTTCTTTACCCACAATGTGCTTTGGAAATCTTTGCTTGTCTATCTTGCTATTTTTAAGGTAGGCATAGTATTCCATTTTATGAGTGAACCAAAATTTATATTAACATTTCCTATGTTCCAATTTTATTGCTATATGCAAACTATGGTGCAATCAACATCTATTACACATACTAAATTTTTGCACATGTAGGTGACTATTTCTATAGAATGGAATCCTACAGTAGAATTGTGGGGTCAAAGAGCCTATCATTTACAAACACAACAGATTTACCAATCTTTACCTGCTCCCTGACAGTACTGCTCCACCAGTGCCAGTTTTCTCAAATTCTCATCAGTACTATATATTGTCGAGCTTTTAAATTTTTGCAACTGTGATGGGGATAGAAAAAGATAGCTCATTATAGTTTTAATTTGCATTTCTCTAATTGCTAGTAAGGTTGAACATCTTTTTATATGTTTATTGGATCTTTGCTTTTCTTCTGTGAATAGCTTGTTTATTATACCTCAAGCCCATTTCTCTATTGGGATATTTGTCTTTTTCATATCAATTTGGAGGAGCTCTTTATAAATTCTGGCTATAAATCCTTTGTTTGTTATCTTTGTTGCAAATATCCCTGTTTGTCACTTGCCTTTTTAACTTAATTTATGTTATCTTCTATCACTCAGAAATTATGATTTTTCACATGATCAAATCTGACAGCTGTTTCCTTGTCAGCTGTGGTGTTACTGGGCCTGACTTTGAGAAGGCGGGGCGTTGTACCTAAGGTAACTTCAGATCAGAATCTGGATGTTGCCTTGAACTGAGATATCTGTAGTTTATTTTTCACCCTTCTTATTAATGGTGGTATATTTTTGCTTGGGGGGAAAATACTACACATATGGAACTAAAACCTAGAGCACTAATACTTGCTGATACCAACTCAAAAGTGGAAAAAGAAGGGAGGCTTCTAGTCTCATAGCAGACGGTCTCATTACACACACACGCACACACACACACACACACACACACACGAGTTCTCTGAGAATTTTCAAATTTAAATAAGGAAGAATGAAAGGCCAGTGTGAATGGAGTGTGTGTAAGTATGTAGACATCTATTTCTTAAAAAGTAAGCACTGAAAACTTATTGTGTGCTCTGTAGTAATCTATCAATAAGCAATTATTTAAGAGCTGTCAGTCTGTGAGTAGGATATTATTATTTTTTTATTGTAAGGCATGAAACTGTAACTCAATGATAGTAGATAACTTTCCAAAGGTTATATAGCTGGTAAGTGGAAAACTAGAATTGGAACCCAGGTGTTCTGGCAGCAAGTCTAGTGTCCTTCTCATTATTCTGTAGGCTTTTGTTTATATAGAGTCAAGGATTGTGTGAGTGTGTGTGTGTGTGTGTGTGTGTGTGTGTGTGTGTGATGTCAATGTGGGTTCATTTTTTTGTCTCTTTTTCTGTGTATGTAGTGGATCTGTATTCTCTGTACATGTTTGTCTATATGCATGCATGTGTGTGTGTCTGCATGGAGAGAGAGAGATTTATTTTAGGGAATTGGCTCTTATGACTAGGGAGGGTAGGCTGGCAGGCTCAGGACCCAAGGAAGAGATGATGCTGCAGTTGCATGCCAAAGGCAGTCTGTTGGCAGAATGTCCTCTTCCTCAAGGGAGGTCAGTCTTTTATCTCTCAAGGTCGTCAACTGATTAAATGAAACCAACCCACTGACATTATGAAGAGTAATCTGCTTTACTCGAAGTCTACTGATTTAAATGTTAATCTCATCTAAAGAAACATTTTCACAGAAACATCAAGAATAATATTTAATCAAATATATGAATAACTTGCTCTAGTTAAGTTGACACATAAAATTAACCATCACAGAGAGGGAATTCGATCCTATCAAAATGCATTTTCGACATATATCATATGATTTTCTCCTCTGTCAATATAAGAGATGTTATTAACAGATTTTTGAGTATTAGACTTTCCTTGCATTCCTAAGGGAACTCATACCAGTTTTCATCCACCTGACTCCCAATGCTTTAAAAGATTCAAAATAACAAGTGCTGGCATGGATATTGGGACGTGGGTGTAAAGTGGTAAAGACTTTTTAGAGAATAATTTGACAGGATCTATAAAAATTTAAAATCTTATGACCTATTAGTTCTGTTATTTTCTTTTGTATTCTTGAACATATCTTTGCATGTAAACAAAGAGGCATGTGCAAGGCTGTTTATTATTGCATTGTATGTAGAGTGACAAATTGGAAACAACCAAAATGTCATTAGGAGAGGATTATGAATATCAATGAAATATCAAAGTAATATTGGCAGTAGTCAAAAAGAATATGTTAGATCTATACATATATACCTGCTTAGAACTCTGTGATGTTGACAATTTAAAATTAAAGCAAGTTTCAGAGCAATAAGCACAGAATGGCATCACTTATATTTTCCATATGTACATTATAATATAAACGCAGCTAAATGCATTACATTATACCTATCACACTGATAATAATTGTTACCTCTGAAGGGGTATCATTAAGGAGGACTGATATTTATCTATATTGTTTGCATTTTCTACAATTATTGTTGCAATTTTCTACAAGTATTAATAAATTACATGTGTAATTTAAATTTAATGTTAAAAGTTATAAATTTGGGCTGGCCTGTGCCTCAGGTGGTTGGAATGCCCTGCTCCTCATACTGAGGTCGCCCGTTCGATTCCCATATGGGCCAGTGAGCAGCGCCCTCTACAGCTAAGACTGTGAACAACAGCTCTCTCTGGAGCTGGGCTGCCGTGAGCAGCCAGAGGTTGGCGTGAGCTATGTGGGCTGCTGTGTGCTGCCATTAGGGAGCACAAGGCTCATAATACCAGCCTGGGCCAGGGAGCTGTGTCCTACACAACTAGACTGAGAAACAATGGCTTGAACCGTAGTGGTGGAGGCAGAAAAAGGGGGGAAAAAGTTATAAATTTACAAAACATACCTTCATCTCAAACATTAGAATTCAGTTTCAAACCCTGATATGTCAACTATGTGTGTTTATAGAAATTACAAAGTAATCAATATACTATTTTACATTTATATTGAAAATTTAAAGACTGAATTCTTAAATTATTTTAATCTATAACATAATGTTTAATCTCTAGATAAAAAGGAAATGTATTTTATCCAAAGTCTGATAATGGTGCTTTGATAAGAATTTTCTCCTAGTTTGGATAACACAAGTAGCTATGAAGCTTAATTTTAGCTCACGTGATAGTAATTTGAAAAGTTAAGATATATTACTTTTTCATAAACTATTAGCTGTGTTACAAAACAATCCCCAACATCCTGGGCATTCTGCCTCAGTATTTCACAGTAATAACCAAGCGGAAAGAGAAAGTAATAACAATATGATTTAATAAACATGGTTTCATATAAAAAACTAACAAACAAGTGGAAATATTTCTTTATAATTTCATTAAAGAAACTAAAATGTCTTCTGGGCAACCAAAAGCTGAAAATTATCTTCTGATACTTCCATGACACTGATCAATAACATATATAGCTTTTATAAGGTTTCATGCTTTTGAGAGAAAATATGACATAAAAATGAAATAGTCTCACATTTTTATTCTTATGTATAAATTTAACCGTTTGTTTGTTTTTTAATAGAAGGAAGAAAGAAATGAACAACTGCCTTGTCTCGCCATTCAGGGTACCTTTCTCAAGAGTATGAGCTGTTATTCCCTGGCCCGTTGACAGTAACATAGGTCCAACCAGAAGGAAGTCTCTCTTGACATAGAATACGATTTCCCCTACGTTTTTATGGTACTGAATGTGTACCTTCTCCTGTCCATACCACCTGATTCTCTCAGACTGAATTCCCTTTATAACCTCTCAGGTTATGTCTCATCATTCAAACACCCAAATTGGAGCTAGCTTTGTGGCAACCTGTGCTTCACTCAGGGCCCCCTGCTCAGAAGAGGCTCCTACTTGTTTTTAGTGCTCTGCTGTTGCTATCTTGAAATGCTTAATAATTTTATCTTTGAATTTGTGTTTTGTAAGTGAAGCCCGAAGGAACTGGAATATGCACATGAGCAGAAGAGATGCATGCGACATGTGTGCTTCCGTTCTTTGCATCCCCATTTGCACAGTGTTGTAGATGTTCCATGAACACAAAAGTTCTGGTGGGCCCACTATGCCTGAGAGTTCAAGGTGAGTACAAGCTAAGTGCATTACCTCTACAACTAAGCGGGGTCACTGATAGGCTGGAGAAGCTACAGTTTCTGTTCTGACAAGAACTTTACTTTCAACACAGAAAGAAGGCAGTTATGTTCTAACAAACAAGAACGACAAAAGAATCCCATCATATCCTGTCTTACCCATGTTACTTCTCTGTATTAGCTGACCACGTGAGCTGGAAATGATGACAAAAGTAAAAGGAAAGATAGGGCAACCCATAGTTCCTTTTCCTTTAGTCCTTTCTTCCTTACTCATCAATAAGCTGAAGGTAGAGAGTATTGGTAGGACGTGCACATATTAAGAAGTGAAATTGAAAGAGGTCAGTTAGTTTTGTACAGCTTTTCCACTGTTCTGGTAAGAATGAAATACATATGCCTGTATGAGCTCCAAAATATGAATTGTGAAATGTCGATGACTCTGCATATTAATTGACTGTTCTTAAATCTGCATTTAAAACTGACATTGCACAATATAAAGATGAAGGGTAACATTCATGGAAATAATTACATTTTTCTTTTTCTTTACTTAGAATGTTATTAAATAGCAAATAAAAAAAACACCATGACAAGTTGAAAGACTGAGAAAAAAAGGAAACAGCTTTATATTTTAGTCCATTAGTGACACATTTTTCTTGCTTTTTGAACAAAGGACCCCAGATTTTTCATTTTGCACTGGACCCTGCAAATTATATAGCTAGATCTGGCTCAGATGCCTCCTTCCCACTAAGTTGCCTTTGGTTACTACGACTACACATTCAAAATTAATTGTTCCCTGCCTCTCACTCCTAATTATTTTTAAACTAGTATTTAGCACTGTATTTTACCCATGCTGTTTGGGATTACAGTTCCTATGCACTTCCCTGTAGCTACTGCTACCAAAGGGTAATTGCCTCCAAATCTCACCTGTGGCTCATATACATCAGAATCACCTGGGAGTGGTGTTTGGGGCTATCATAACATGCTCCCCTTCAGGTTGGGGGTCGACTGATAGGGGGCAGAGGGTCTTCAAGTGTGGCCTGGACCAGCAAAACCAGCATCACTGGGATCTTATTAGAAATGCAAATTTGTGGCCCCACTCTGACCTCTGGGGATGGGACCCAGCCCTCCAGGGGATTCTGATGCTGGGCAGGGTTTAAGAACCATTGATAGAGCAGGAAGAACTTGAGCTCTAGCTGTAGCTAGACTTGGGTTTGAATCCTGCCTAAATCAATTAATTACTAAACGACTTTTGAGCAAGCTCTTTCTACTCAAGGCAGGCTGAGAACCTGTAACCAGGGGAAAAAACTTGTAATACGTGCAAATGCCCTATGAAACAGTCTCTCCTTGTTTACCAGCTATACTTTTTTGTCTTTTATGTCGTTGTTGAAGAATAGGAAGAAACCAAATCTGAATGCACTGAAAGCGTTCTAATTAGCTATTCATGAGCCCCTGAGGGTCCTCCAGGAAAATAAGAGATGGGATCAGAACACAGACCCCTCTTTGAACGGGGCTTGAGTCTTGCTGCAGAGTTGGCTGTGGGAACTGAAACCCTCTCAGAAGTGAGCACCCAATAAGCCATCAAGTGAATTGCTCCAGCTCGAAGGCACTGAACTGGTGATGGTAGACTCCCGCTATCAGACGTGGAGAGGAAATTCATCATGTCTAAACACTGCTTGCAGGGCATTTATTAAGAGACAAAACAAACAGTGAAACTCTTTTGGCTAGCTCCTACCTCCTGGTATCTGGCAATCTGTATTTCATTGTGACACAAGAGAAACTAAAATACAGTTTTGCCCACATTTGGGTGATGGCCCTAATTTTGATAAACTCTAAGAACCTTGTCCAGCATTCAATTTAATCAAATGGTTGAAACTGAAATATCCGGGAGTAAGATACGGAAATCCTAAGCCCTGAATGGTGCTTCTACGAGGTGTGTGTGTGTGAGAGATTATGGGTTTTTTATTGTTATATTATTTGGTGATTAAATACCAAAGCAAAATGCCAATGTCAGTCACTTGGTATTTATTTTGCACAACATTTAAATACTAGTATTGATACTGGTATTTTATAATTTTTAATATGTTCAGAATTCATGAAATAAAAAGTAAAACCAAATATTTAATGGGTAACAACAAAAATTAAATATACCTTAAAACAATAAAAATGTAAAGTTTAAAAAGTATGCATACTAAGCATACATTATTATTCCTAAATCATCTATTAGCAATACAATTGATAAACTAAAGAAATACTTTAAAAAACTTATATAAATGGAAAAACCATTATCAATCATGGAAAGCTGAAATTTAAATATTACTCAAAATTTCAATTTACAGTAAAAAACACACTTTTTCCCCTCCCTATTTTCTACTTCGGTGCAAATTCTTCCCGCTGGTGATAAAATTTTGCTACTTTATTGGAGGGACAGTGGTGAAATTAGTGATTAATTGACTCCACATATTTTTCTCTAACTTAACATTTTCAAATCATCTCACCCCTGGTTCGCAAACTTTGAGGAGATGTTTTGAAAAGTTTTTCCTCCTACACAGCCCACAATCATTTTATTGACAGCCAGCTATAGGTTTGGTCCAAAGACAACATTGCCAGCTTGCCTTTGACACTTTTAGTGTCATCAACTATAGCTGGAGTATCGATGCTGAGTTACCTGCATTAATTTCAGATCTGTCATGTTGATATTCCACTTTTCCAGAAAGTCTTTGAACTAGAGAAAGAAATATTCCTTGCAATAGAAGGCTGGCTTCTTCCATTGTCATTGTCATGTTCCTCCTGAGGATTACTGAGGCTTCGATAAACGCTTTCGAAATGAGGGCAGTTTTGTTGGATTTGAAAGTTTAAGGAAGCAAATATTCTCAGGGTATATCTCGGGTTGTAAAAATAAAAATCAGATTTCAGAATTAAAAAAATAACTACAAAAAAAGTGTTGTTCCAGGAAAAATACAAGTATTTCAGTACTTAAAAAACTCGCAATACAATAGCATTGGTAGATGACATAGAGATCAGCAACGTACTTGCTCACACACAAACGCATCCAACTAATTTATAGCAGAATTCTTGTCCATTTCAGAGCCATCTCATGATAATAGGCGCTCAGCATGAAGTGTGGGCAGAGGGTGTTTCTCCAAAACCAGGAAAGTTCCCACGATGTCTGGCCATAGGACAGTTGATTGGAGGAGCATCAGAAAGTTTGGAAACTCTGAAGTACCCATTTTGGACTCAGATACATGCTGAAATGCTCATGGCTACCGCCCACCCTCCAATAGCATTGCGGGTAGCTGTGGAGTGTACCGAAGACCTCTAGTGAGTGAAACATGCTGGGCCATTCTCCCACTGACCCACTCGAAACCTCTGAGCCAGCTGAGAGGCCGGCTCACCCTCAGCAGAGTTCAAGCCAGATTGGAGCCCTCAGGGCTCTGAGTGCTGCTCACAGCATAGCTCTGGACGCCTTGACTCAACACAGTAAACCATACACGCGAAGTATGAAGTTTGAGGTCAGCCGAGTGTGCGATATAGAGACTGAGAGACGCAAGCGGAATTTCGTAAGGTGTTCCCCACGGAGTCCGCCTCCGTTCCACTATTCCATAAAGCAGACGTGAAGTATTAAGTGAAAACCATCCACAGTTCTCTAGGCTCCCATCCCTTTATTGAATTCCCCCAAGCTCTGAGGCCTGAAGGCTGCCCACTCCAGCTTAGCCTAATTTTCAGCAAATATCGGGCCACCAGGGAAGGGGCCTCCTATTTCCTCTGTCCTGATAGTCAAATCATCCAGAGTAATCTCTGGCAGCTGGGGAGCTACAGAAGTTGCCTTTTCAGCAAATCAAATCCAAAGCAGATGGGGAGAGGAAAGTCAGGACGAAGAGGCCTGGCGACCCTCCATGACCTGTGTTCCCCAGGAGACGGGCGCCCATCCAGAATCGCCCACCTCTCTGAAGCCATGGCATGCTTTCCGGTGGTCGTGCCCCTGTACATGACTTTTTCCAGATTTCACTGCTAACATCTTATGAATTGAAAACCAAAGTAGAAAATAAACTGGGGGGGAAAAAAACACAAAACAAAACATGTGGAGTCCATTTTAAATGTAATTTAATAAACATTTGTATACCCTTATCTGTCAGGCATTATATTAGATGTTGTGAAATAAAGACAAACAGAATAAAAATCCATGCATCCAAGAATCTCACACTGAGGAAATATAAATATTAACACGGCAATGAATGCGACAGGAGGGGAGGCAAGGCTTTAAGTCCCACCAACGAAGGTACCTTGAAAGGCAAGCAGACTCCATCAGGTACTAAGAGGGAAAAGTCAGGTACACAGAGGAATTGACGTGGTCAAGGTAGGGAGCGAGAAAAACCATGATTGTGTTTAGAAATCATTGGAAAGACCATGTGGTTGGATGTATGATCTGCGCAAGGAAGAAATGACTTCAAATAAGCTCGGCAAGTGGGGCTGAGACTCAGCTGCAAAGGACCATGTCTGCCTCAATTTCTTTCTGGAGTTAATGGAAGAAAAACCATCACTGGATTTCAAGCTGGTGTGTGCAGTAGCAGCTTATGTTTCAGAAAGTTCCCTTAGGTGGCAGTGCAAAAGAAAGAGAGAAAGGGAGGCAGAGAAGATAGTTACGGCCCCAAAAAGAAGAAAGGAGATGGGGGTGGGGGGAGGAGTATCATTAAAGGAGAACAGTATTGAGGAAAGTTTTTTTTAAGATGGAAGAGATTTGAATATGTTGTAGGCTGGAAGCCAGTTGCCATTGGAGATAGAAAGACTGACAATGCGGGAGAGAACAGAAATAATCGATGAGGCAAGATTTGTACCCATGCCTAGCCTAGTAGTATGCTGAATTTCTTTTGAGTAATTATATGCAGCATGTCAGTATCAGTCACTTTGTAAAAGAACACACTGAATGCTCATTGTTATTGTATAACAATACAATAATGTAACCAAAAGATAGCAGAAGTGATTAGAGAAATGCCTTCATCTCAGGGTAGATGAAATGACATAGACTAAAATAGTCTACCGCAAAAAGGGTAAAATGATGGATTAGACAAGATCGTATCACAGGATAGTCAAGTTACCAGTAAACCAACATGATGTGAAGGGTGGTGAAGCGAGAGGGAGAGAGCAGGGAGGAAGGGAGAGATGAAAATAAGACAGACAGCACATAGCGAAAAAACGACAGTCAGATAAGGAGCTAAAGGAGGACAGAAGAGTCCGCGCATTTGTGGGAGGGAGAATAATGACTTGGGAAGTTCTAACCAGCCCGCAAATCCTGCTGCTCCCCTGCCTGTCACTACCCTCACGCAAGGTGAAGGCTGTGAATGAGATGCCAGCTGGAGCTCATGGAGTAAGAGGCTGGAAGCCCTTGGAGCCTCTGGAAATGGTTTTGCAGCGTCTCTGGGTCTCTTGCGTCACCCCATGGTAAATTGATTGTCCATCTTTTCTTCATAAAGAGAGCTGTCCACAGGAGGACTTGGCCCTGAGATCCTCAGATGCACCATGATTTCCCTTCACCTTCAATCCCCTCTTGTCTCCTAAACAATGAATAAAGGCAGCACTGTGCAATGCTTCCTGGGTCAAGGAGCGTTTACCTCTCCCAAAGTGACAGATGCGGGCAGTGATGGGCATAGCTGTCCTTACACTTAACCAGATGCTTGCATAAAGTGTGTTCAGGGCACAGCTCAGGGTTACTCAGAATTAAAGGTACACAAGAGCCACCTGGGAATCTTGCTGAAAAGGCAGGCTCTGATGCAGCAGGTGTTCAGAGGGAGTTGAGATTCCAAATCTCTAACAAGGTTCCAGGTGGTACTAGTGCTGCTGGGCCCTGAACCACTCCTTGCGTAAAGGGTCTAGGCACTGCTCTTTGGTCTCCTTGAAGAGAACTTGTGTGGAAGGGTGCTAGGATGTCGTCCCTGGTTCCTACCCGCCAAAGATCACACAGCTGTTCTTAGCTCTGTCCAGCGCGTAGTGGACCTGGCCTAAGTTTTTCTGACCACTGTCAAACAAGCCTGGGCTTGAGGAAATTTGTAAGTACAATTTTCTTTTCTTTCTTAGTGGTACAGAAAGGCAGGATTGGTGCTCGTGGGAGACACCCACTTAGCAGAGCAGAATAGATGAGCCCACAGAGAAATCAGATTTCCAAATGACTTTTGCTTATGACCTGATTTACGTCTCTGCAAAGAGCTAGGGAAATGAGTTGCTTTCCCAATCCAGGCCCTACTCCTTGTTGGATAAACTCTACTTAGGAAAGAAAAAAAACCCAAAACTTGAAGATTTGCTAGTTCACTTGACTAGCAAAACGGATGAAGGCAGAAGTTTTCTAGAGTGTTTATATTTAGGTTCTGCCCAAGGGGAGTTCTTTTTATCACCTGAATGTGTCACTTTAATTTGATAAACAGCAGGAGAGGCTGGCATTTTAAAAAATGCTTAACACTGTGCGATGCTTCATTTCTGGCAGAATGGAGTCTTATAAGAAGGAAGTTTTATTTTCAGTCCTGTTGTGTCAGTTTCATTCAGTTCAACAAACATGCATTGAGTGTCTGTTATTATATAGTGGGCACTGTGCTGGGTGCTGAATACACAGTGGTAAAGGAGACATGGTACTGTTCTTGGGTGTACTTAGTACTATGAGGGAAACAGACAAGCAGAAAGATAATGTCTCCACAGTATTGTTGGTGCAATGGTTGAGATAAGCACAAGGTGTCTGGAGCAGACGAGGTCTCCTTCCATAGCCTGGAGGTAGAGGAAATGAAGCAGTGAGGTTTCTTTGAATGGAGAACACTTGACCTGAATCCAGACAGGCATTAGACTGATGAGGTTTGAAAACGGTGAGTCATTAATACTATTCATTGATTACTTTCTGCTTTTTCTCTCTTTGGCACACCTTAGCATGCCCCTATACTCTTGAATTTAAGTGTGTTGTGCTTAAGCCAATGAAATACGAGTGAAAGTGACATGTGTCACTTCTAGGTAGAAGCTTTACATGCAAGCATGTGATTTACCATTTTCCCTTCTTCTGGCGACAGAAACTGGGAAAACCTGTTACGATGAAGCTTGTATCAGTCTAGGTTCTTGAGTGACTGCAATGAGCAGAAATTAACTTTTGTTGCTTAAAATCATGAAATTTCGGAGTGGTTGGCATGCAGCATAAGTTAGTCTGCCCTGATGGACAGAAGGGCATTGTGGGCAAGGAATTTTATCCGGAGGCTCGGAGACAGGCAATATCTTTGATTTGGAAAGCGCAAATGGTTAATAACACAAGAATATGTCATGCAAACTGGGGGAGGCGGGGGTTGGGGTGGTGCTTAACTTCTCTGGGACTGGGGATAATAAAGGCTTGGGTGATTGAAAGGGTTGACCTGATGAGCGCTTGAGTTTCTTTCTAAACAAAGACTGATTTAACAAAATTGAATGCAGTTTATGGTCATTTCTTCTGGGAACACCTTTCCCAAAATTCCCAGGCATGGTTGAATTTCCTTCTCTGGAAAGCTACAGCATTTTAAAACCCGTATTATAGTATTTAATGCTGGGCAAAGTGTTCGTCTTTGTTATTTAGTTGTTCTCTGCACTAGGCAAAAGTTTCTTGGTGGCAAGAAACATTTCTACTGTATTCCTAAGATCCTGTACAGTGACTAGGAGTGTAATAAATGTCCAAATAAATGAAAACACCCAGCTGTTTAGGGAACTCCTCAGACTGATGTATACAATTTATGGCAAAGGAGATGCAAAAATGGACTCATAATCACACGTTCCCTGGTTTCATCATGTACCTCATCATCCTGGAATCTCTGGATCCCCGTTACTTCTGGATTTGGGTGGAGTTATGTTATAGGACATAGGTCAGCAAATGGTGAGCTGTGACCCAAATCTAGCCTGCTGCTTTTCTCTTTCTTTCTTTCTTTCTTTCTTTCTTTCTTTCTTTCTTTCTTTCTTTCTTTCTTTCTCTCTCTCTCTCTCTCTCTCTCTCTCTCTCTCTCTCTCTCTCTCTCTCTCTCCCCCTTCCTCTCTGTCTCTCTCTCTCTCTCTTTCACTCTCTCTCTTTCTCTTTTTCTTTTGTAGATAAAGTTTAAATAAACCCAGCCATGCCAGTTTTACATTGTGTATGGTTGCTTAGGCTCTGTGATGGCAGAGCTGAGTAGTTGTGAAAGAGACAGCATGGCCCACAAACCCTAAAATTTACTGTTCAGTCCTTTATAGAAAAAATTTTCTAACCTGTGTTGTAGGACATGGTACCTTCTTTGCCAATGGGCTGCCGAAGGGGCTGGGTGATTTAAAAAAAACCTGAATTCCTTGTAAGGCAAATTTTGACCAGTAGGATACAGGAGATGAGAAGGGGCAGGCAATTAAGTATTTTGTACTTCCTCCCTGCTCCAAAGCATGTTTTACCTTGTGAAGAATGGTTATAATAGCTGCTTTCAAGTTTACCTGATAATTCCAACATCTGCATCATCTCAGAATTGGTATTTGTCTTTTACTTAAGAATAAGACAGGGCCGGCCAGCCCGGTGGCTCAGGTGTTGGAGCTCCGTGCTCCTAATTCCGAAGGCTGCCGGTTCGATTCCCACATGGGCCAGTGGGCTCTCACCCATAAGGTTGCCAGTTCAACTACTCAGAATCCTGCAAGGGATGGTGGGCTCGGCCCCCTGCAACTAAGATTGAACACGGCACCTTGAGCTGAGCTGCCTCCCGAATGCCGAATGGCTTAGTTGGTTGCAGTGCATCCTCTCAGCCACAAGGTTGCTGGTTCGACTCCCGCCAGGGATGGTGGGCTGCGCCCCCTGCAACTAGAAAACGGCAACTGGACCTGGAGCTGAGCTGTGCCCTCCACAACTAAGACTGAAAGGATAACAACCTGAAGCTGAACAACATACTCCACAACTAAGATTGAAAGGACAACAACTTCTTGACTTGGAAAAAAAAGTCCTGGAAGTACACACTGTTCCCCAATAAAGTCCTTTTCCCCTTCCCCAACAACAACAAAAAAAGAATAAGACAGGTTTTCCTTGTCATTGGTATGTTGAATAATTTTGTATTGTACTCTGGAAGTTTTGTATATTATGCTATGAAGCTCCAGGTCTTATTCAGCTATTCTGCAGAAAATAGATTTTTCTGTTTTCTTTTAGCAGGTAATCAACCTGCTTTGCTTCGGTGGGCAGTGCTTCAAATATCAGGTCTGTTGTCAAAGCCTTTCCTGTACTGTGTGGTCATGCTCCTTGTATGTACCACGGAGGGGAAGCCTGGGACGTGAGCGGTAGCTTATAGGGTAGCTCAGTTCTCAAAGCTTATGCTTCTTTGAGTGTGTTCTGCCTGTTTACAGGTTGGGGTGAACCAGGGACTGGCGCCATATGTGGAACTGGGGGTCCCTTTCTTCTCATTCTCTCTGCAGTATTTCTTCCATTGCTCTTTGGTTCCCTAAGTCCTCTTTTCTTACTCCGCTAGCTAGAAAGATGGGTTTCTTTTGAAGCTGTGACGACCATCACTGTTGCTCTCAGGGAGAAATGAAGAGGAGAAAAGAAAAACAACAGGAGTTTCCTCCATACCCTTTGCACAACAGGGACCCATTTTCTTAATTCATCTACTCAGAAAGATGGGTTTTATCTCAGAGGTTTTAGATGTTCATGCTACTGTGGCAACAACTGTCACTGGCTTTGGGGCAGGCTGACTGAGGAAAAAAAGGGTAACGTCATAAGGATTCTCCCCAGATTCTACAGTTAGTAATGGGCCCCTAATGCCAATCTTATGGCCAGAAAGATAGGATTTGTGTTTGTTTGTATTTTGAGTTTTTGTTGTCTGTTCCTGCTGTGCAGTTTCCCTATTTGGCTCGTTCTTGAATCAAAGCCAGGAGATGAAGGAAGACAAAACAGCAACAAGAAACCCCATAAAACCAGGAAATCCACTGTCACCACATTACTCATCTTTCAAGGTTTTACTCTCTCCCCAATCCACCCACCTGCTACTATTTACTTTCCAGAGTCCTTAAGCAGTCACTGTTTTTATTTGTCCAGAGTTTTAATTCTAATTAGCCAGAAAAATAGGGCTCACTTTATCGTGGCCATATCCAGAAGAATCTACTTAAAGTATCAGGCCCTCTCCATACCCCTCACCTCCAGCCTTCTCCCTATTTTTCATGCTAGATCAATTACAGACTCCTTTGCTTTTGGAGACGAGATCATGCAGGTCATGGGAGAATGCACAGTAAATCCGTGGTATGGGGCATGGGCTGAAACAGAAAAATTCTATTGTTATAAGGAATTCAACCTGGAAATTCCAAGTCACCCTGGAGTTTCTAAAATGATTAGTGTCTAAATGAAAAATCAGGATATGAAACAGAAGTCCACAACAAAAATCTCATTCATACAACCTTGTGAGGAGAAATAACAGACTGCTGAGAGGAGGTTTCAGAAGGATAGCTTGGGATGCACACGCCATGGGTCGGGCCCAGGGGAGATGTGGAAGGTGCAGGTCCCTGAGCCTGGGGCAGGACATGCAATGAAATTGTATGAATAAGGGCAGTTTCCAACTTTGAAACTACCCCAATAGCTGAGGGATCATTTACAAAGGCCTAAAAAGTAGATTCCCTCCCCTCAACCACCAGCACCTCCTCCTAAGGGCTTGAAATCTAAAATCATGGCCTGTTTTGCAGTTCCTTGCACAAAGCAGGCATGGCAGGGAGTTGGGTTCCTCTGTGGTCAGTCGCTGATGCTCTGTGCCATGGTCCTGGTCATGGTCATGCCTGACCTTGGTCTTCTATCTCATTAATGGCTATAATGAAGTGCAAGGGGAACAGGCATTAGGGTGAAAAGGACAAGGGACACGTGCCCTGTAGCAGGCAGCTCTGGGATGTGGCTGTCTCCTGTTCAAGACTTTGGCTAGTTCTAAGCCTCGGCTGTGTTGTCTGCAACGTGGGAATAGTGCTGCCCACGCTGGAAGGTTGTGGGAGTAAATGAAATATCGCGGACAACTGTTTCTCACTCCTGACTGCTCTCCCACTCCAGGCTCCAAATAAGACTTGGTTACAGCTTTTATTATTCCAGAGATTTATATCTTCAAGTGTTAATTAAACTCTGCCTATGAAGTATTGCATAGTAAACACTCTTAGAAGAGCTCCCTTATTGAACAGATAAGAATGATTAAAAAATCAACATGCATTACTTACATAAAACTGGTGTTTCAAAAATTTTGAAGCATAAAGTAGGTTAGCATTCTATATCTATTTTGAATAAATTGTTAGTATAGTCTCTTTAGAGAAAAACCTTAAATTAATAGGGCTGGAATGAATGACATTTTATTTTCCTACCCTAAAGTACCAGTTTTACTTTGTTATTCAGCTTTATTTTTTTTAATTTTATTGGTGAATATTGTGGAACAGTATGTTTTTCCGGACCCATCAGCTCAAAGTCAAGTCGTTTTTGTTCTTTTTCAATCTAGTTGTGGAGGGCGCAGCTCACTGACCCATGTGGGAATCGAACCGGTGACCTTGGTGTTATGAGCACTGCACTCTAACCACTGAGCAAACTGGCCACCCTGTTATTCAGCTTTTAAAGCAGCATCGTAACTTTTACTCATTTTCTTCAGACCATTCACAGAGACCAACCTCGTGCTTTGCACTTAGCAGGTACTTAGGAAATATTGGTTCAACCAATCTCATTCTGAGTTGACTTCTTAGATTGAATCGAGAGGATCCATTCAACTCAAATGTTAGCATCTTGCATCAAGCTTTGATCACTGAGATTCCTCAGTTTTGTTTATAATTCCACCTTTTTCCAGCCCAGAAGCTCCTGACCAGGTTTGGCAGTTTACAATTACTAGGGAAGTTCAGTGTAAGAAGGGTGGGTGGCCTCTGAAACAACAAGTAATTTATCACTATGTCCAACTTTTAGGTTTTCTTTCCTTGACGATGGCACACTATTAAGAAAGATGATTTTGGAACTTTGTTGAGAGGTAGGGGAGCATTTGCCAGCACTGAGGCCTGTCAGTAGGTGGGCCATGGAGGAACTGGAGGAGGAGGGGAAGGCCGTGAATGTTCATTATACATCAGTAATTCTAGGGACATTATTTCATGGACTCCCCTCCATATCAACCCTATGAGGGAATAATAAGTGACATGTATAAAAGTTCACTTCGGGCCCAACACTTTACAGTTATTATCACAGTGAATCTTGAAAACTTCCGCTGAGGTGCTGTTATATGCATTTTAGCAGTAAAGCTTCGAGGGTTAAATATCTTGGCCAAAGTCATACAGCTCCTCAGAGATGAAATTACAACTTCCTTTTTTTTTTCTTCAAAATACCTTTTATTGCTTAAGTAAGGTATGCTGATAACAAAAATACAGAGAAGCTCAAATATTTGTCTATTTAATTTTTGAATACGTAATGCATTCACCTACTTTGAAAAGCAAAACGTTTATTTTTAAGAGAGGCATGTATTAATCTATTATGACTTTCTGAAGGGTTTTTATGCATGCATGGATATATTTCTCCCTTTTTACACTTATGGCAACATATATACACTATCTTGTACCTTTTTTTTCCACTTAACTGTATCTTGGAGATCTTTACAAATCAAAGCATGAAGAGTGTAACTCTTTTTAAATAGCTGTATCATTTTGCATTTTATTAATCTATGAAAGTGAATTCCATAATTTATTTAACCAGCTTTTGATTGATTGACACTGAGGCTGCTCTCAATTTTTTTTTTTCTCTTACCAACAATGCTGAAATAACCCCTCACGTGTGCAACGTGTTTTTACCTCTGAGTGCTAGCGTATCTGTAGGATGTATTACTGAATCAAAGGTAGAAGGAGGCATTTGTAACTCCGGTAGGTACTGCCTAATTGTCCTCCATGGGGGTTGTACCAATTTGTCCTCTTATTAGAAGAGTTTAAGATGACTATTTCCTCCATAGCTTTGCCAACAGTTTTTATCAAACTTTTAGAATTTTGATAGATGAGTAGTTTGAATTAATTCTCTCACAATAAATGAAGTTGAGCATCTTTTCATGTTTGAGAGACATCTGTATTTTCTTTTCAGTGCGTTATATATTCATACCCTTGGCACATTTTTATTTTGTATACCCTTTATATATTAGGGAGTTAGCCTTTTGTGATATGATTTGCAAATAGTTTTTCCTAAGTTTGTCTCTTGTCTTTTGGCTTTGAGTATGGTATTTTTCCCATGGAAAAATATTATGCTTTTTTTTTTTTTGAGAGTCAAGTTTACCAGTGTTTTATTACTTATAAATTTGAGTTTTAATTATACAGATTATAACCACTCCAAGGTTATAAAATAATTCTCCCACGTTTTTGTCTAGAACGTTCCAGGTTTCACTGTTTGCATTTAAATCTTCTCCACTTGGCAACAATCCGAGTTTCAATCGAAGCATGCATCCAAGTCTACATATTTCTAGATAGTTCTCCAGTCATCCCAATACCATTTATTGAATCATTTCATGACTGATTTGAGATGCCTTCTTTATCACATACTGAATCCAAGCCTCTGTAGATATGTCTTTTTTGGACTTCTTATTGTCTTCTGTCTGTCTATCTAGTCATATAGTATTACCGTACTGTCCTAATAATTGAAGGTTTTAAATGTCTTAACATCTAACATGACTACATGATCATTGTTCTTCTTTTTCAGAGTGTTACTAGTAATTCTAATTTATGTTTCCATGTGAGCTTTAGAATTACATTGTCGCGTTGTCTGTATTTTTTTTTTTTTAATAACCTTTAGGGTATTGTAATTGGAACGTGTTAAACTTATAATTTAGATTAGAGAATATTCACATCTTTGTCATGGTGTATTTCCATTTTTAAAGAGATTTTTTTTTTTTTTTTTTAGGTCTTTAAGAGTATTGTAAACCTTTTTTCTTATGGACCCTATATATTATTATTATTTTTTAAACTTTTATTTTCTTAAGTGTGTTTTTCCAGGCCCCATCAGCTCCAAGTCAAGTAGTTGTTTCAATCTAATTGTGGAGGGCGCAGCTCACAGGGGCCCATGTGGGGATCGAACCGGCAACCTTGACCGGCAACCTTGTTGTTAAGAGCACAGCGCTCTAACCAGATTAGCTAACAGGTCACCCTGGCCCTATGTATTATTATTAATTCCTGTCTTGGTATCTATATTCATGTAATCTTTTCTTACATTATGTCATCTATGGAGTTCTAATATGTGTGTGTGTGTGTGTGTTTGTGTGTGAAAGCTAATGTTTCTATTTTTATATCCCTAACATCTTTCTAAATTCTCCTGTTGGTTATGGTAGCTTTCCAATTGGTTTCTTGTTTCCAAGTATATGGTCATAACATCTGAAAATAATTTTTCATCCTCCTTTCCAATTTTTAGAATTATGATTCCTTTCTCTTCCCCAGTTGTGTTGGATATTATTTCTAGCATAGCATTAAGTTCTATTTCTTCCATTAAGCATAATGCTAGCTTTGGAGTTATGATAGAAGTATTTTATCTTCTTAAAGACTTATTTATTTAACACTTTTATTGCAAATGCAATTTTTAGAGATTAAGAATGGATACTGAAGTTTGGCATCGTTTAATACTTTTTTCCCCTTATATAATCTCAAACATAGGGAGGTTTGTTATTGACTTATAAAAATGGAATTCTGTTGTGTAGACTGATCTGTATCTCGTAATTCTCAACTTAATCGTTTGTGGAATTCTTTCCAAGTTCTCTCATAGATCTAGCTCATTGTTTTAATGGCTGTATAATATTCCATGGTTTGGATACAGCCCATTTATTCACTCATTCCCTGTGATAGGCATTCTCTTTTTCTTTTTTCCATTACTATAAAGAAATCTGCAGTGATCATCCTTGTATGTGTGGTTTTATGTGAATGGTCCTTTTACTTCTCAGAACTGTATCCCCAGGGATGGGAGTGCTGCATTGAAGGTTGCATATGACTTTATTTTAATAGGCACTCTACTCTATTGTCCAAGAGCTCACAGCTACAGCTGGGATTCAGTGAGTGGTCTCTGGCTTCACAGCTCACTAAATCAAACTGCTGCCCAGGTCAGAGCCATGTGTGAAGCAAATCGTATGACATTCCTTTGCTCATAGTGAGATTCCTGCTCTGCTTCATCTAGTGGACAGACTATGAACATCAGAACATACACTAAAGAGAAACTTTGTTCCACAAGCATTTGTCTTTGTGAGTCCTTGGAATTTGACGGGCCTTGGTTTGTTCAACCTTGGACAAGTTATTTTGTCTTTCTGTGTGTCAGTTTTCTCATCCGGGGAATGAGAATAACAGTAGCACTGACATCACAGAGTTGTAAGGTTAGAACTCCTAGCATCCAATGGCCATAGTAAGGTGTTTGGCTTTTCCTGAAATACATGAAACAGTCATCTGTTTGACGTTATCAGGTCCAAGACAAATTTTAGCTGTACGCCTTGAAGTTGTCCAGGCTGATGGGACATCCAGAGTAGAAAGTATAGTGGTTGCTTTACTCTTGGGCCAGGAGAGGCCTTCAGAGCTGTGACCAGGGTGAGAATTCACAGGCTAAAGGGACCACACAGTCTTCCCCTCAGGGCCACCCCTATTGATTCATTATTGACAGAAAGCCAGTAGGAAGGATTGAGAAGGAGGGAGGAATGAGCAAGGGAAAGAAAAGGGAGAGAAACGTGCAGAAAATTGTCCTATGGTTGCAACAACTTACCTCAAATCCAGTGGCTTAAAACAGCACAAATTTATTACCTTACAGTTCTGGAAGCCAGAACTCCAAAAGCAGCCTCACTGGACTATAAAGTGAGATGTGAGCAGGGATGGTTCCTTCTGGGGGTTGTAGAGGAAACTCCATTTCCTTGCTTTTTCCACCTGCTTCCATTGGCTCACGACCCCTGTCTTCATCTTCAAAGTGCATCTCGCCAACTTTTGGCTCCACTGTCACATCACGTTTTCCTTCTGTGACCATACTGCCTGCCTGTTATAAGGGACTTATGACTCCAATGAGTCTACCTGGGCAATCCAGGGTAATCTCCCAACTCAAGGTCCAACCTCTTTATCACATCTCTAGAGTCCCACTTGCCATGTAAGATAACTGAGTATAGGTTTTGGGGATTGGGATGAGGGCATCTTTGGAGGGGCGCATTGCTCTGCCTACCATAGACGTGCTATATGTAATCTGTGGCACCAATACATCCACTTTCTGCTCCTTGGAGGCTTATCCTAACACTGGAGAGCCCCTGTTTTGTTCATCTGCCTTCTCTCTGCTTCCCTAAGAACTTCCTTTTTTGCTTAGCTTACTCCGCCTCTCCTGCTCAGAGAAAAGATAAGATTGATTTTGTTGTCCATGAAATGAGCAAAGCATACATTAGACTTGAAATTTTGACAAGTCTTGGCACGTCTTTTGAGTCTTTTGTGGAAGAGCCTTCTCTATAAAGCAGAAAAAATGTGGTCAGAACAATTTTCCACCTGCCTTACCTCAGGACTGCGTTGAGTTGCATCTGATTGTTCCTCAGTTATTGGACTTCCTGTTTCATCTCACTCAGCTCCCACCACCTGTTTTTGTTCACTGGCTTCTGTTCTCTTTCCTCACCTTGACCTTTTCTAGGGCTACTGTAACAAAATACCACAGATTTGGTAGCGTAAGCCACAGAAACCTTATAGCCCTGGAAGCTGGAAGTTCAAGATCAAGGAGTTGGCACATTTGGTTTCCCCTGAAACCCCTTCCCTTGGGTTAGAGATTCCCACCTTCTCGATATGTCCTCATATGTCCGTGTGTGTGTGTGTGTGTGTGTGTGTGTGTGTGTGTGTGTGTTTGCATATTCCTGGTATTTTTATTTGTGTGTCTTAATTTCCTCTTCTTATGAGGACACCAGTCAGATTGGAGTTAGGACTTCAGCATATGCCTTTTAGGGGGATACAACTCAGTCTGTAAACACCCTTATGTGCCCCTTTTCCCCCTGTAAACTTGGGCTACACACAATGCATGCCAATGCTGATCTCTTTAACCACATCTGCCTCCGTCCGTTCTGGTTCCCTGATAGACAGCCCAGCTGAGGCCAGTTGCAAAACATGACCTACTGAAAATCAAATTAAGTAAACCTAGTGAAACTATTTATTATGCCAAACCATTATGGGTCTAGAATAATGAAATCTGGCATGTTTTAGAATAACATTTTAGTTCCTGCAAAGATAAGTACCACCTTCTTTAAGTATAAAAGCCACAAACACAAGTCATAGCATAAGAGCTGAAAGACGCATAAAGAAATAGTGGTGGAAGTTTCCATTATTTTCCTTCCCATAGGGCAGCTTCATCACATAATAGTTCTGGGGCAGGAGGACCCATCCTGAGTTGCAACCTTGGTTCTGCCACTAATAACGTAGAAAAGGGAAGTTTCAGAAACTCCTTGGACCTCAGGGTGTCCATTGGTAAACTAGATGACATTTTGCTGACAGCACGAAGTAAAAACTTTGGAAGTTGTTGGATTCTAAAGTAAATGTGTAACCATGAAACTTTATTGAAAAGCATGTTATTGTGCCCAGATTTCATCCTGTGTCAAGTAATGTCTTGGGAGTATGCAGCAAAGAGTGCCTTGTAAGAGGAAAAGTCTAGAAAGAAGATGGTCAATCTCTTCCACCCCTAATGCCAGAAGTGGTCACATTTAAGTCCTGGGTAACAGATATTTTAATTTCCCTAAAACAGAAAGATAAAGGAGTGAGGGGAAAGGAAGAGAGAAATGAAACAAAGCATTTGAAATCATGTAAGAAAAAGAACTCGGCTTCAAGAGGATTTCTAGAAAAACAAAAACAAAGTATAGATTCATTGATTCTGCCTCAGGTATTTTCTGTAGTGCAATAAAATCACCCTAGGTGTGCTTCCCACAGGCAGCGACCTGTGGGCTGGGAGGCGCACTGGCAGTGTAAGGAGGGCATGGATCCCCCAAACAACTCTGCTGACTTTAAGAGTAGATGAAATGTGACCCTGAGGCAGGGTCAGAGTCAGTGTCCCGTCCTTGCCTTCACTCGTAGGGAACGCGGCTCCTCTGTTTCTCTCGCCCTTATATGAGCACTTGGCCCTTATATGAGTAGGTTGGCATCAGCTGTAGCTAGTGAGAGATTTCTGGGAACACGGAGATTAGAAAGTGGGGGGAAAGAAAAGAGTGGAGGAGAATGATAAATCCCTTGTTCCTAGCCCTCTGGCACATGTTGGAAACATATTATAGGCTGATCTTAATTAGAACGCTCTATCTTGAGGAAGAAACTAAATACAGTTTCCAAAAAACCATAACCTTTTCCAAATGCCTTTTTTTCCGTGGGCCTTCCCTAAATAAGTTTCATGCATTTACTATCAGAGTAAAGAAATTTCTTATTTTTCTCCCTTTTTAGTGTAATTTTTGGCTTTTTCACATTTTCTTTGTTTCCCATGGCTCTTTACCCTGCAAAAGGGTGTATACCTGGGCATATGTGTAAGAAATGAAGAAAAATTAATAAACTAGCAAGAGGATTAGAGGGCAAGTTGTGAAAGGAGGGTGAAGAGCTAAATTTATATAACCTAGAAAAAGAGAAGGCTCTAGAGGAACGTGATAAAGTTACACTTCACAGAAGCAATATAAATGAAGGGAGGGGATTATTCATAGTCTCAGAAGATGGCAGGACAGAAGGGCTGGCCCCAAGCCAAGGTTAAGAAAGGGAGGCATGATGAATCATAAAAGCAGGAGACCAGAGGAAGTTCCTGATGTGGGGACCACAGCCCTGGCCTTCCAGTTCACCTCTGATGGACACAGGGATCCAGCAATGTCAGCTGGTCAGCTGAGCAGTTCCACGCGGAGCTCTCCCACCCATAGCTCCGTCCTGGGCTGAGAAAGACTCCTGCTCTGCTAGGGACAGTGGAGTCATGGAGAGAGGGGTGTTTCTTTTCTTTCTTTCTTTCTTTCTTTCTTTCTTTCTTTCTTTCTTTCTTTCTTTTTTTTTTTTTTTTTTTTGGTCTCCAATATGGGCAAATTTCCTCTGAAAATAACTGTAAAGAAGCAAACTACCCCCCGCCCTAAATATGGAAATCATTGCAAGCATAACACTCTAGTGACTTGTGTTCATTTTTATAGTCAATCTTGCTCTATTTAATTTTGATCAATTGCAGCTATTCTAATGCTTGTGAAGTTTTTTTGTGTGCAGCCAGGAAAGGAGGACAACCCTTTTTACTCTGAGTGTGGTGATGTGGATGTCTGCTGGCTGATTAAAGGGGCTCAGTGCTGCCAATGCCTTCTATGCACTGAGTGATGAATGGAAGGCAGGAGGTCGAGGCTCTACTTCTTACTCTGCCGCTGCGCTAGTTATCTGCAGCTACTGTGGTACTGTGATTTAGAATAAAAAACATATATTTGGTCTTTATCCATTTCGGGCACAGAGCTTCTAAAACCCTTGGAATTTCCTCAGTAATTCCTTAACCATAAAGGTGTTTTGGTTTTGTTAGTGAGGTGACTTTTGGACTGCACCTAAAGATGGGGTCGGGTGCCCCCCACCCCCCGAGATGGGAGAGGGGCTAGAAGTTGAATCAATTGCCAGCAGCTAATGATTTAATCAACTGTGACTGTGTAATGAAACCTCCATGAAAAACCCAAGAGGGTGGGGTTTGAAGAGCTTCCCAGTTGGTGAACACACGGAGATATGCTGGGCAATTGGCACACCTGCAGAGGACGTGGAAGCTCTGTGTCCCTCCCATGTACCTTGTCCTATGCATCCCTTCCATCTGGCTGAGTTATATCCATTTATGTATCTACTTATGTATGTATGTATGTATGTGTTTATTTATTTTAATTAAAGTTTATCGGGGTGACAATTGTTAGTAAGATTACATAGGTTTCAGGTGTACAATTGTGTAATACATCATCAGTACATCATGTTGTGTGTTTACCACCCAGAGTCAGTTCTCTTTCCATCACCATACATTGAGAGTTACATCCTTTTATGATAAACTAGTGATCTATTAGGTTGCACCAATAGATCACTAGTTTATCATAAAAGGGTGTAACTTTTTAAACCGCAATTACATTTGTGCCAACCTAATAGTAAGTACTATGTTCCCCTGAGTTCTGTAAGCTGCCCTAGCAAATTAATAGAACCCAAGGAGGAAGTCGTGGGAACCTCTGATTTATAGCTTGTTGGTCAGAAGTACAAGGAACAACCCAGGCTTATGATTGGCATCCAGAGTTGGAGGGTGGTCATTGGAAACTCCAATATATAGGCAGTTGGTGAGAAGCACAGGTAGCGACTCGGGTATGTTACCAGCTCTGGGTTCTTAGGCTCTCTCTGTACTAGAAATTAACAAGGGGCCAGACACGGATTATCCAGACAAGGTTGAGTAGGGCTTATGCTTGTGCACAAGTGAGACAGCACAGCAAGAGAGAAGTTTTCCCACTGGCTCCATGAAGAGAGCTGCTGGGGCGTTATATAGGGCAGAGTGAGGGAGGGAGAGAGGGCTTGATGTCAGCTGGGGTAGTCCTTTCCGTTCTTCCCCAGTATGGGGCTTGCGCAGGTGCCGTGCTTCACCAGTCCTGGTGCATGCTCAGTAGGCTCAAGAGGGTGGTGTTGCTTGCTATCGTCACCCCAGGAAGGTGGCACAGTGGTCTACTCAGGGTTGTGTGTGTGCGGGTGTGGGAATCAGCTGCCTTGGGGAAGTTTGCGGTTAGAAAGTAGCTGATGTCAGCTTCCCAAAGTAGCTGAATTGGATGGTCCTGGAGCTGGCTGATCAGGGAGAGGTGCAGAGCCCTGTCCCTATTCTGTCTGAGTTAGGTAGTGTCAGAAGGGAGTTGAGTTGAGCAGAATTGTAGGACACCCAGTTTGTGTCCTAGAGAATTACTTGGTGCTATGTGGGGACACCCCTTCAGAGAATGGCATATTAGGGTGGGGACCACCCCACTGCACACTGGAGTTGGTACCAGAATACTTTTAGCTGCGTAACAAATTACCACAAACTTAGTAGCTTAAAACAACAACTTTTATTATCTCACAGTTTCCATGGGTCGGGAATCTGGGTGCCGCCTTGGGGCTTAGTGCATTCCTCTGCTGAATATCATAATAAAAGTAACATTTTAAAGGTGGTTGAACCAAATCCTGGTGGTAAATTCAACTGCCTGCCAGAGCCTGGTAGGTCCCATTAATCTGTAAAATGGGTCACATGTGAGATGATGGGCACTGATAGGAAGACTCTTGACAAGCTGTACTTGCTCTGCTGGGCCTATTGTATTGAAAATCAAGTCTCTTCAAAGGATGTGTGTACCATTGGGAAGGTAAACTGGCTGCCCACTTCCCCATGTCCATATCTAGCCATAGTTAAACTCTTCCTATCAAACTAACTGCCAGTGTCATTGTCTAAAACAACGTTATATTGAGTTGAGGCAATACTTATAGATAATAGGAATGTTTGGCATATTATCATTTCTTCAACAAATACAAATAGGGCACCCACTGTGCCTGGAGCTACATTAGCTCTGAGGATACCAAGATGAGTAAGACAAGGTTCCTCGAGTTCTCCCCGTCTGTGGAGGACACACTGATGACAGTGTGACACGTGCCAGTGAGAGGGGTATAAAAGGTAACAAGATAACAGGGGCGGGAACAACTAGGTGTGTGGGGAGTTAGTGACTTCACAGGGGACAGTGGCGGGCCTTTCCCTTTCCAAAGGGCATAATCCACCATTCTCTTTTTTGCTTTTAATGTCAAAATGTTTTACAGTGAGATGATCTCATTAATCCTCCCAACACTCTGGGATTTCAGGAAAGACAGGTATTACTCTGCTTGATGGAGAGCTAGCCACGTGGGGATCCTACAATATAAAGAAGAAGTCCCCCTAAAGACCATGCCAGAGTCTGATAAGATGCCTCAGTAGGGGTATAATACAGTCTCTAGCAGCAGTTGGTTTACTCAGGTCCAGAGAGGCGCTCAGTTGAAATCGCATTTTTAGTGGCATTTATGCACTGCTGCTTTGGGATGATCTACGTAAAGTGGCTAGTAATAAAAACAATGATAATAGCACTGTACTTTGCCTTTATATGGTGTTTTAAAATTTTCTTATTTGACAGAAACATAGAGGTCAGAATTTAGAAAGGAAATGCACATGTGAAAAAATGCTTAACATCACCAATCATCAGAGAAATGCAAATAAAAACCGCAATGAGATATCACCTCCCCCCAGTCAGAATGGCTATCATCAACAAGACAAATAGTAACAAGTGTTGGAGAGGCTGTGGAGAAAAAGGAACCCTTATACACTGTTGGTGGGAATGCAGACTGGTGCAGCCGCTATGGAAGGCAGTGTGGAGGTTCCTCAAAAAATTACGAATAGAATTACCATATGACCCAGCAATCCCTCTCCTGGGTATCTACCCAGAAAATCTGAAAACATTTATACATAAAGACAAGTGTGCTCCAGTGTTCATTGCAGCTTTATTTACAGTGGCCAAGACATGGAAACCAAAATGTCCTTCGATAGATGAATAAAGAAGTTGTGGTATATATATATACAATGGAATACTATTCGGCGGTAAGAAAAGATGAAATAGGACCATTTGTGACAACATGGATGGAACTTGAGATTATAATGCTAAGCGAAATAAGTCAGACCGAAAAAGCAGAGAACCATATGATTTCACTGATATGTGGTATATGAACCAAAAACAACAAAAGAACAAGACAAACAAATGAGAAACAAAAACCCATAGACACAGACAATAGTTTAGTGGTTACCAGAGGGTAAGGGGGGTGGGGGGTAGTAGATGAGGGAAAAGGGGATCAAATATATGGTGATGGAAGGAGAACTGACTCTGGGTGGTGAACACTCAATGGGATTTATAGATGATGTAATACAGAATTGTACACCTGAAATCTATGTAACTTTACTAACAATTGTCACCCCAATAAACTTTAAAAAAAAAAAAAAAGGAAGAAAGAAAGGAAATGCATTCTCTTCTTTCATCAAGCCTTAAATAGCTTACATTCAAAGTTCTTACAGGGGTTGTTACATAAATATTATTGAATCACAAAAATTCAGGGTAAAGAAAGGGTGTTTATATGGAATGTATAATTATTTCATTGTAGATCTAAGAGATTCACATTTCTTTCTTCCAACATGCTATTTGAAAAAGGTAAAAAGACAGTGCCCTTTCTCTCTCTTACCCTAAACTGTTCCTAACCCAGGTGTTATTTGCAAAGTTGCTGCTTTGTTATGAGATACCTGCCTATTTAAAAAACAAAAATAGCATATTAAAAGTTATGCAGGAAGTTTCCTCAATTCTCTACCTTGCGTCCAACAATAAATCCAAAGTGCTGCTTTTCTATCAGAGAGGACAGAAATTCTGTGCATTTATTCATCTGGGAACTGGAAATAATCAGTCACTCTACTAGCCCTGAAAGACAGTCAAACAGCATCTATTTAGATTGGAGACCAATTAAATAATTACCAAAAGCATCAGGAAGATAGCAAGGATAAGGAGCATGTGGAATCTGTTAGGAAAACATAACTGCTCTTTGAATTTTTCCCTCATTTGCCATTTATTAAACCATGCGCTTCCATTGACTTCTGCATATTAAATAGGACCCTAGGCAGCTCCTTTTGAATGTATCAACCTTCCTGAGCACAAAGGAGTTTCCTGGTGTTTTGCAGGCTTCAGAGGAGATGGATTTATTTTTTTCCAGGTAAGCTGTCAGGCCCTTTGGACTTGGAAAAAATGAGCACTTGGTTCAGGATGGGTGAATCCTGTATTCTGGCTGCCTGCTCATCAGGAGCTTGCACCTTTGAACTCTGCCAAGCACACCCACTTGGCTGGCTTGATGTGGCTGTAATCTCTAGGACGCTGAGGTAGAGCGTAAATTTGGTCCTTGTTTTTCATGGATAGATCTGTTTCTTATCTTGAATTTCTTTTCATTCTGTATCTGCCCAGCTCAGAGAAGCAAACCCAGGAAAATCTAAACCAGCACCTTCTGAAAATGAACTGAAAGCAGCTTCAGTCCTGTGCACCTCGCTGGGGAATCTTCCTGGGGCTGCCCCCAGGGGGCTGTCCATTATCTGGCTTCCTCCCCATGACTGAGGCAGAAGTAAGGCAGTGTGCAGCCAATCCCGCTGCAAACAAGCCCCATGCATTCACCCTTGATAGAGAAACAAATGGTCAGCAAATGGCCTATTCAGAGTGAGTTTGAAACTCCTCATCTGTCTCAGAAACCAGGAAATCTCTGAGGTGGCCCAGCACAAAAGGATGCAAATGACAAAGGGTCAATAGCAGATGCTGAATAATGGAGTGGGAACAAATAGCATTCACAGGCTTCATGTTTTTTGTGTCTTCCACAAATGGTGCCTCATTCTTCCCACGTCATTTTCAATTTCAATCATTCCTGTTTTCATGTCCAAGGGAAGCATAAGAGGGGCATCTGGACTGATTTCCGCTTGAGGTTTTCTGCCCTTGGATTGAAGTGGGCCTCTTCTGTTTCTTTGCAGAATGGTGACATGTGTCTGCAAAGTGTAACAGCGGCCCCATCCTGCCCCGCATCGCAGAGGTGGTTATATTTTCATGCTGAGTGCAAGTGATTGCATTGATGTAACATTCACAGAAGAACAATTTAAAATCCTAAACAAAGAAAATGGGGGCTTGCCAAAGTTGTCACTGACCTTGAGCTTGAAAACAAAGTACTGGGTCTATGATTTTTATTAAAATGGTTTTCTGACACCATTCTCTGGGGTCAGAAACCAAGGAGAAAACATGGATACAAATACACACCCACACTTCTCACCTCTCTACTTAGAAGAGGGAAGCAAAGGCTACCAGCAGAGCGAAACTTCTGCGTTTAAATGACACTGCAGATATAATAACATCAAACTCAGTCAATATAGGGCCAGGTTATTCTTTCACATGGAATGATAATAACAAATAACATTTAATGAAGACTGTGTTCCAAGGACTTTTCTACGAATTTCGTAATATTATTTGATTCTCTTACTGGGAAATCATCCTCTAATTATCCCAGTTCTCAATTGAGGAAATTAAACAGGCACAAGGAGCTTGAATAAATTGTTCAAGGACACAGCTAAGTATGGAGGAGCTAGCATAGGACCCCAGGAAAAGTTGTTCCAAACCTAACTCATAATCAGAGGACTTCATCAGTTAGGACTAGGAAGAGTTGCCTATTAATGGAAAACTGAAATAACAAGAGCCAGTATACATATAGGTTTATTTTCTCTTTCTCTTTGGTAATAAAAGTCTGGAAATCGCCAATCCAGGGTTAGTATAACAATACCTGTCCTGGGGATCAGGTTCCTTCTTACCTTTCTACACCACTCTCCTTACTTTGTGCCTACCTTAAGTTCACTTCATGGTACAAAAATGTTTTTAGAACCTCAGGCATTATACCCACTTGCAGGAAGCAAAGAAGAGAAGGGTGAAGGGCAAAAATGTATCCAAGCAGCTGTCTGCTCCATCTTTAAGGACAGCTGTCTGAAGCCCCACCCACCCACGTCCGCTTACATCTCATTGGCTGGAGCTTAGTCATATGGACACACCTCCCCAAGAGAGAGTGGAGGTGGTACAACCTTCAAGCAGAGTCCATTGTCACCATGAGTAAAATTAAAATTTCACTTTCAAAGAAGGGGAGAATGGCTGTTGGTAAATAATCATCAGGATATTCCAGAGGTCCCTGTTCGCCTTAACTTGAGATTAAGATACGATGGCCAAACAGATTTGCCGTCATCCCTCCTGCCGCCTCGTCTGCTGTATCCTCTGATTATCATGGGCACTGAGGAGCCCGCTGAGAATAGTTCACTCCATGTCCAAAACTGAGCTTCAGACATCTACCACCTGGCATGCCCCAGGGTCTGGGCAGGTTTAGGAGCAGAGGACCTGAGCAGTCTCTCAGGACATCGTCAGGCCCCTGAGAAAGAATTCAAGAGAAGGCATCTTCCAGTCCAAGTGTGAGGTGAGCAGGACTCTGAGAGAAGCTTGGCCGCTGGTACCCCCATCCTCACTGATCCACCTTCTCTGTGGTTTGTTCACTGTGGGGACAAAGAGGCCTTTTGTGTATCAACCCAAGTGACCATAATACTAAACTCCATAACGTGTCTGCACATAAACAGCTCTGCTGTGGGCTCCCTCTGGATGTAGCAGAGGGAGGAAGCCGTTTCTCCTTATTGCTGGTTCTCAAGGCACTGCTGAATTGTTGAGATGGCTTGAGGATTAAGCACATGGCAGCCAGGGAAACCTACGGGATGTGCTCCCACAGCGGCAGACAGAAGGCAGCACGACAGATCAGAGGGACAGATGACAGTGTCCAATAATGTATGTCATTTAATCCCGGGGGCTCTTCCAAGTGAGTGGCAGGGGGTTCTCTTCATGGGGGCTGGAAATGATGTAATGGTCGGGGTATTAGAGTTGGCAACATTAAGATTTAACTGTTCATGTGTCAATTATTCATAAACATACTGAGATCTGGGGATATTTGGGTTACACTAAGATCACACAGGTTTTGGCTGTTTTATGTTTTTTGCTCAAACACCAAATCCTGAACCTGGAAAGCACAACTCAGGCGAAATTAATTTAGCTTCCCCACCTCACCCCTCCTAAATCCCCCTGCTCAATTGCATCCAAACTTCCATGGAACACTGTTCATAGTGGGAAAAACAGAGAAAAGACAGAAAGAAGGGAGAGAGAATGAAGGGAAAGAGGAAGGAAGGAAGGAAAGGTGAAATGAGGGGGAAAGAAGTGAGCCAAACTTTTAAAATTGTAGTCATCAGTAGAATTAGTGGTAAGGGTACTAGTAATAAAAGTAATGGTGTTTATTTTTTTATTTTCAGGATGGGCAATTATGTAACTTATGAAAAAAAATTGGCTGTTGTCGTCTGTTAGTACACTTTCATTCTCACAGCTCAGTTAGTAACATTGGAATATTAGGTAGTACAGCATTCAGAATTTTATTTTGATACTTTTCAGAGTTATGATGACACTAAGGATTGTGATTGAAGAGCACTGAACAAGGAGAATGAAGTCCTGACTCTCAGGTGCCATGCCTTAAAGGCCAAGAAATCTCCTCTGGGAAAGAACAATAGCCATTCCTTGGCAGAAATACCTGGGCTCAGTGAAATTCTTAGTGATCCAGAGGTTCTTGTAGCCATGCAGGATCCAGAAGTTATGGTGGCCTTCTAGGAGGTGGCCCAGAACCCGGCAAATATGTCAAAATATCAGAGCAACCTAAAGGTTATGAATCTCATCAGTAAATTGTCAGCCAAATTTGGAGGTCAAGCGTAATGCCCTTCTGACAAATAAAGCCCTTGCTATAGGAAAAGCAATGTAGATCACCCAGCGGATATCGCAGTAATACAAACCAGTGTACCTCTGACCTTCTTATGAAGAAAGCTGGGGTGCTCTGAAGAGAATCCCTATCCCTCTGCCCCAAATGCAGCTGTAACATTTTACAGTGGTTTGCCATAGGGTATTTGTTCAGATGTTTCCTACAAGGAATTACAAATTTTAAACACTTTTAAACTTTAAAAATATTTAAAAACAAATTAAAAGGGTGTGTAAAACCCTACATTTTCTTTACTAATCAAAAAAAGAAGAAGAAGAAGAAGAAGAAGAAGAAGAAGAAGAAGAAGAAGAAGAAGAAGAAGAAGAAGAAGAAGAAGAAAAAGAAGAAGGAGAACAATAGCCATTCCTGCCGTGTGTAGCTCATAGGATGATTGGAAGATAACAGTTAAAGTGTTTTATATAAACTTAGAAATTTCAGGAAGATCTAAGTTGTTATATTTTTCAGAGGCTTGAAGACCCAGGCTACGAGCAACGAAACCAAGTTCCTTAGAGGGAGTTAGAACACACTGATGATCATTTTCACTTACGGATTTTGTAGATGTTGCTAATGAACTCTATCAAAATAAAGAGACAAAATATGGTTTCTGACAATGCCACATTCTGAGAGAAACAGCATTGGTGACAAAGAGGGTGGCCTTGTGGATTTCAAGCCTGACAAATGGATCCCAAAATGATATCTGAAATGATGTATCATTTCAAAGACTCTTTTCTAACCATATTGTACGGAACATGCATACATGCATACATACACACACATTGATTTCTGATTCCGAGAATAGGAAATTAAGTTATCTGGACCAAAACTTTAGGTGAAAACAATTTCAATTTTAAAAACTTCTTGTAAAACTCCAAGCAGCTCATATGATCTAAAGGAAATACCAGGACATGGTTTATGTGAAAATGAAACTTGAAAAATTAAAAGTGCCTGAACATCAAAACTACTTTTATCTTCTGGGCATTTGACAATTTTGACCATTTTCAAAAGCATTCTTTCAAATCAAGGGCGACAGAAGTTAAGGTGGCCACATCTTTTTTGGACTCCAAAGGGAAACTCTAGGGGTAAATGTGAACCAGAAATAAACTCTAACCACCACTACCGCCACCACCTGCTAAAGGATTGCGGAAGGGAAAAAACGTCCACAAAAAGTTGTGGTCACAGCCCACCCATGCACACATTTGCAACGTGGACTTACATTGCCACGTCGATCCATGGAACATCAAGTCATAAACTTGTTTTCTCATGAGTGATGACTGGTGGTGCTCCCAACGAGGAGTAAAAGCAAATTCTCTTTAAAAGAAGGCACATTCATTCTAAGCTTCAAAAAAATCCCTGTAGGAAAAAAAATAATATTAAGGGCAATAAACATTACACACTTAAAAATAACTGAGATTCAAGGAAGTAAGGCACCGTGAGTGAGAATCAGGAAACACAGCAAATGAAACAGCCCCATAAAGTTTCACATATTGTAATTATAAAACATTGATTATAAAGTAATTATGATTACAATGTATAGATTATAAGATAAACTTAGAAATGCGTACAAAGAACATTGTACTATAAAAAGAGACCTGTTAGGAAAAAAACACAAATAGACCTTCTATAAAGAATTGTTGACACAATAAATAAAAATTAAATCTCAGTTGATGAGTGAGAATCAGAGAACTGAAAAATAGCTTTTAAGAAATTATCCAAAATGAAGTAAAGAAAAGAAAAAGAATAGAAAATATAGAAAACCAAAGACAAAGAGAAGGTCTTAAATCAGTCAGAAGGGGGAAAAGAAAAACCACCTTCAAATAAGGAATGCTTCATAGCAACAAGGGAAGCCAAAGTCAGTGCAGTAATATCTTTATGAACAAAGATAAATATCTCCAGCCTGGAACACAAAACAACACACAGAAATCTTTGAAGAATGAATGAGGGTAATAAAAACATTTTTAGACAAATAAAATTGACATAGCTCACCATTCAAGCACTCTCACTAAAGGAAATTTTTTAAAAAAACTGATTTTTATTAAAATATAATTGGCATTAACATTGTGCTGGTTTGACACATGTATATATTGCAATATGATTACCACTGTGGTATTTGCTAATACCTCTATCATGTCCCATAATTATCATTTCTCTTTTTGTGGCAAGAACTATTAAGGATCTAGTCTCTTAGCAACTTTGATGTCTTATAATACAATATTGACTATATTCACTATGCTGGCATTAGATCTCCAGAAACTTGATTAGCTTCTAGTTGCATGTTTGTACCTTAAAATCTCCCCAATTCTCCACCGGCTCCCCAGACCCTGGTAATCCCCATTCCACTCTGTTTTTGTGAGTTGGACTTTTTAGATTTCACATATAAGTGAGATCATACAGTATTTATGTTTCTCTGTCTGACTTATCTCACTTAGCATAATAACCTCAAGTCTTGTATATGTTGTTGCAAATGACAGGACTTCCTTCTTTCTCATGGCTGAATAATATATATATATATATATATATATATATATATATATATATATACATATATATAGTCTTTTTTATCCATTCATCTGTTGACGGAGCCTTTGGTTGTTTCCATATCCTGGCTGTTATGAATTATGTTCTAATGAACATGGGTGTTCAGATATCTCTTTGAGGTACTGATTTCAATTTCTTTGGATATACATCCAGGAGTAGAATTACTAGACCATATGGTAATTCAACTTTTAATTTTTTGAGGAACCACCATACTGTTTTTCCCGATGATTGTACCACTTTACATTTCAACCAACAGTGTGTAAGGGATCCCTTTACACTACATCCCAAGCAATGTTTATCTCTTGTCTTTTTTATAATAGTCTTCCTAATAAGTGTAAGGTAATATCTCATTGTGGTTTTGAGTTGCATTTTCCTAATTAGTGACGTTGAATATATTTTCATATACCTATTAGCCATTGGTATGTCTTCTTTGGCAATGTCTATTTAGGTCCATTGCTCATTTTTAAATTTGATGATTTGCTTTTCGCTATTGCATCGTATGAGTTCTTTATACATTTAAATATTAACCCCTTATCAGAGACATAGTTTGTGAATATTTCTCTCCCGCTCTGTAGCCTGCCTTCTCAATTTATTAATTGTTTTCTTTGCTATAGAGAAGCTCTTTAGTTTAATTTGTCTATCTTAGTTTTTGAGCCTGTGCTTTTGCTGTCATATCCAAGACATCATTGTCAAGACCAACGCCAAAGATCTTTTTCCCTACGTTTTCTTCTAAAAGTTTTATGGTTTCAGGTCTTACATTTAAGTATGTGATTTATTTCAAGTTAATTTTTGGGACTGATGCAAGATAGGGGTCAAGTTTCATTCTTTTGCATATGAATATCCAGTTTTCCCAATACCATTTATTGAAGAGATGGCTCTTTCCCAATTGCCTTCTGGCAATCTTGTCAAAAATTTGTTCGCCATATTTGCATAGGTTTATGTCTGGGCTCTCTATTCAGTTCCACTGGTCCATGTGCTTGTTTTTTATGCCAGTACTATACTGTTTTGATTACTGTAGTTTTGTGATATAGCTTGAAATCAGGTGGTGTGATGTCTCCAGCTTTGTTCCTCTTTCTCAAGATTGGTGTGGTGATCCAGGTCTTTTGTGGTTCCAAAAACTTTTAGGATAGTTTTTTTCTATTTCTGTGAAAAATGTCATTAGGATTTTGATTGAGATTTTACTGAATCTGTAGATTGCATTTGGTAATATGAGGATTTTCCCAATATTTTTTCTTTCAATTCGAGAATACAGGATATCTTTCCGTTTGTGTCTTCTTCAATCTCTTCCATCAATATCTTACAGTTTGCAGGTCTTCAGTTTTCACCTCTATGGTTATATTTATTGCTAAGTGTTGTATTAATTTTAATGCTATTGTAAATGGGATTGCTTTCTTAATTTCTCTTTCAGATAGTTCATTGTTAGTATATAGAAATGCAACTAATTTCTGTGTGTTGATTTTTTATCCTTCAACTTTACTGAATTCATTTGCCACTGGTCTGGGAATAATACTTTTAGAACCACTACATATTTAAAAAAAAAATCCAAACCAAAGATCCATTGATTTCTGTAACAGTACATAGGACCTACAAAAGCCCTGAGACGAAGATCTTTCCCTTGCCTTCTTCTGCCTACTTTAGAAGGCAGAGTCATTCTGTATAGCATTCCTCATCCTCCTCAGTCACACACAGAAGAGGAATTTGGGGCTTAGAGAAGTTAAGTGACTAGGAGACTCTGACTCAGCTCCCAGGTCTGTCTGACTCTGAAGCCCCTGCCTATGTAAGTGGTGTTCAGTGGAAGTAAACAGCAGAGCCCGACTTGTTATCATGTATTATGAGGCAGGCTTGGTGAATAGAATCCACAAATGTAACTCAGGAGTGCATTTACAAGTAGTTTACATACCAGCAATAATGATATCAACCCTCATTGTCAGGTTTCATTATAAATAATTCCCTAGGAAAAATATGATAACGTTGTCATCAAAGGGATGGCACTTAGCAAGCTCTGAGGTGGTCCTCAATGACAGACAGTGAATCTACATGCTGGATGTTCCAGTGTTGTGTGTAGGAGGAACCTGGCCTGAAATGGTTAAAATCTCTACGAAACCTTTGGGAATTCAGCATAAATGACTTTCAAAATGAACACCGGACAAATTACAGGATGTCAGGACATTATACATAATTTTCAGAGGAAACAACCCACTGATGTTCCTTCTTCTTGTCTCCCAAAGAAATAAAGTTAAGTTTATTATCTGGGTCAGTGGCGTAGTACAGTCTAATCCTGGCTAGAATTCAGCTTGTAAGATCTAAGATTGATAAGTCAGGACATAGTACTTCTTGGAAAGCGCTGCTCCCTAGGTTGCCTATTTTTGGTTTCTTTCATCTATGCTTTTGACAGGTTTCTACATCAAAGCAATCTCATACACAATTACCACCAAGACGAAAATCAATTCCTGTCATCATGAAAAAGTCTAATTATTAAGTGGGCAGAAAGTAAAACAAACAGTGTAGAAGTGCTTGATTATCGTAGAAAATATTTGATAGGCCAATAACTGATAATTCTGTAAAAAATACAGAATTCAATTCTATTTGATGAAAGCAGTGTTCTGTGTGCACCCGGTTCTTATTTAGAAGGCACTTGTTCAGGTGTAACTTTAGTTGTACATTAGATACATACATGTAGGAGTCAAAAGTTTAGAAATAGAACAGACACGCTGCCTCCAGTAATTATCCTGAAAGTATAAATTATCCAAAAACACAATGACTAATACAAAAGCCCTTTAAACAAACTTTCCTCTTCTTCAGAGAACTCCTTGGGGTCTGGCTTATTTCAGTAACACACTGACTTCATGTTTGACGAGCCAATGCAACCAAAGCAGAGGAATGAAATAAAGACAGTTTCTGAGACAAGAAATGTGAGAGTAAGGAAGTAAAACAAGAAGAAGAAGAAGAAAAAGAAAGTCATGGAGAGAGAATTTGAGAGTTTGGGGTAGGATGGGGTATGTGATTTTCTTAGAGCTGCCAAAACCAAATACCACAAACTTGATGGCACAAACAGAAACTTACTGTCTCGTGGTTCTGGATGCTAGAGGTTTGACATCCAGGTGTCAGCAGGGTTGGTTCCTTTTCAGGGCTGGAGGGGAAGCATCTGTTCCTTGCCTCTCTCCAACTCTGGTAGCCTTAGGCATCCATTGGCTTGTAGATGGTGTTCTTGTATCTTCACATTATCTACTTCCTTGTGTTCAAATTTCTGCTTTTATAAGGACATCAGTCATATTGGGTTAGGACCCACCCTAATGACCTCATTTTAATCTAATTACCTCTGAGAGAGCCTGTCTTCAAACAGGGTCACATTCTGAGGTACTGGGGGTTAGGAGATATATAGGTAATTTTTTTTGGGTAAGGGGTATGAGGGATATAATTCAACCCATAATAGGAAGAAAAGGAGAATCATGGGTAAGAGGAAGGAAAAGGGGGAAGGGTAAATAAATAGAGAAAGAGTCTAAAACACGAGCAACACCAATAGGTGAAATAATGAAGACAGTGAGAAGAGTGCTTTTCTTATCAATGATAGGACTGCTGTTGCTCACCAACCCCTGGCCTGCTTCTGCCACCCAGGGTTGCTGGTAACCCTTGACCAGCCACTGTGCGAATTAGAGGGCGGCACCCCGTGGAGTGGACACAACACTGTGGCCCCTTGTGCACCACCTGATCCACAGACCTGAACATCACAACTCCATTAGAGCAGTCCTGTGCACGCCTTTTCCTCAGTGACTGAAAGGACAACATCCTCAGTTTTGAAAGCTGATAAATGGACATGCAATGCAAGATTTGCTAGGGCTTGAATTGTAAAATTACTGAACTCTGTTGATTTTGGTTTTTCTCTGAATGTAGGACATACGAAGACACAATTAATGAGATAAACAGTTCTATGCACCCATCAGTCTAGTTTTCAAAAATAAAAATGTAAGCCAAATTGACAGCTTTTTAATATTAATGGGTCCTCCCACCTCCTACATGATAGACATCTGAATTGAAGAGAAATCTGAGATTCCAAATTAACTCTTCCTGGCTCCCTGATTTTCAAATACAAGGCAAAAGTGGGGAGAATTTCATAGAAAAATAAATATTTATTTTTAAAAAATGCATTTGAAATTGCTTCAAGGGCTAAGAAGCTGAGTGTGAGCCAAAGCTAAAGCAGTGGAGCTATACAACTGGAGAAACTGCCCCTGTAGCTCACAAACCAAACACGTGCGAAAGGGTGCAAAGAAACCAGTGAGACTAATCTAGGCTTGTCAAGATTTTCAAATTTCTTTTGTTTTTATCAAAATTACTAAAGTAATACACATTTGCTGCAAAGAAGATCAAACAGTATATTGATGCCTTCCTCTCCTATCTCTAATCCATTTTTCCACAAAAATCCACTATCCAAGTTTAGTAAGTATACTTCTAAACATTTCCCTGTAAAAAGTATATATTATATGGGTATGCAATTTTATTTCTTACAGAGTAGGATCATACTCTAGGTATTGTTTTCGTATGCCCGTTTTAGAAAATGTGGAGAATAGCCAAAGTAGAAAGGCGTACATACCTATATCACTTATAATCTGTCCCAAAGACAACCACTGTGACAAGGGAATATATTTTTTGTAGTCTCTACTCACACATATTTGTTTTGTTCTACTTAATTTTGATGCTATTGAGTATTATCCTTTCTTGTTGTTGTTGTTGTACAAATAATATATATTCCTACTAAAAACAAAATTAAAAAATTGGAGCTACGGATGAGGAAAAGAAGAAAAAAAATTATCAAGAAATCTACTATTCCTGAAGTTATATTCATTGTTTACATTTTTGTGTATATCACAAAGGAATTTTTAACATACTGTGATTTCAACAGAAAAGGATCAATACCACCAATAAATCTGGATAGATTTGTGACAACCTAAATGTAATTTGGGTTACTTACATATGACATATACATATGGCTCTTATTTTTGTCTTGACTCAGGGAGGAGAAAGGGTAGTTTTCAACTTACAACTATCACAGAGTCAGCACGTTAAAACCATTCCTTTCTTCCTCCCATTTCCTCACTTCCTGGCCCTACCAGGCCCTACTATCGCTGCCTCCGCCCCGCCAAGAGCATTTGAGAGAAGGGGACGTTTGTAGCTTTTTCATCCCTTACAGTTGTTGTTTAAGCATTTAGTTTGTTTGTCTTTTAATCAGATGAAAGCAAAAAATAAATAATTACACTTCCAGGTCAGAAGTGGAATTTCTTACCTGAAAGCAAGGTGTTTGTTTTCACTGACATTTGGAAACATACCTCTTTTCAAGTCTCTTCTAACACCCAGAACTATCTTGAATTTTCCACACGTATTTCACACCTTCTACATTCCTTCACATGCCTTAAACATTAAAGTGTTTAAGCTATATTAAATAATTACTTTTTTAAAACAATATTTCTCTGGCAATAAACATTCATTATTTAAACATTATTAAATAATTCATTATTTAAAATGGATTTTAAATTTATTATTTAAACATTCATTATTATTTAAAATAAAATTAAAGTCACCCGTAATTCTGCCTCCTAACAAAGGGATAACCATTGTTAGTGACATTTTGGTACATTTTCTTCTAAATGATTCTATGCACATATATATATACTTTAAAATCGTAATATATACATGATTTCAATTGCTGCATAGTTTTCATCACATAGTAACTACAATTGTGAATGCTAATATTTTAATAGAAATTAAAAAGTCAGCTATATTTTTTTAAAAATCTGTCCCACTAAGCATTAATATTTCTTTCATCAGTTTATTTCCATCCTGATGGCCTTGACTGGTTTGTTCTAAGGCTCCTCATCTTGGCTCTTAGCCAAAATTTTGGAGCTCCAGTTAGAGTTTCAAAGACCTCAACGGACGTTCCTTTCCATCTCAGGCTTTGGTTTTTTTGTTTTTGTCTTACTCATAGTGGGTTTTTTGGAGGGATATTTTCTGCTTTTTGCAGCACTAGGTAAACAAAAGTGTGTTTGCCTTTATAGGGGTCCTATTAAACTTCTAGTTCTAAAATAGACTCTTTTCCACCCCCGACACCCCCTCCCTGTAAGGTTGCAGAATAATCAGCAGCTTTCCGTCTCTGGTCTCTTCATCTCTCAGTTATCTGTTTAGTCCCTCAACAAATTTCATTAAGCACCTATGAAGGGTAGGCTTTCCTCTAGATGCGGGGCTACCACAGTGACTAAGAGCCCCACCAGCCTGGTACCTTCAGTTGGAAAGGCTGTACAGCTTATACAACTGTACGCTGCTTAAAAACAGGAACTACATGTGTTCCATCTGGGTCTATAGCAGGTTTTAGCAAAGTGCCTTTGTCACCGTAGTAACTTAATCCTGTAGCTATTTGCCAAATGAAAAAATGAAAGCAAATTGCTTCAGAATATAAATCAATTTTACCACAATCTTTGCAGATTATTTATTTGAATGAGGGCAATCTAGTCCTAGTAAAAAATACAAACATGGAAGGAACAATGTAAAACACCTCTAGCCATTACTAGGTTAGTAGGAATGAATTTTCCAACCAACTGACTTCTCAGTTTGAAATGGGAGAGAAAAAGGAGGGAATGCCTACGTTGGGTCATCCAGGATTGCTGAGGACCAAAATGGAAGTAGTGTGGGACAACTCGGGAGCAAAAGATGATGTCTATGAGAGCCAAAGGGAAGGGCAGGAAAACTCAGAGGACAAAATTTGCCCATCTCACAGTTAAATTCTAATCAAAATTTTTATAAAGAGAAAGGTATCCGACTCGGAGAATATCGAAAATGTTTTCAAAGAGCCTCTGGCAGTAACTATGAAAGTGACAAATCATATGCCTTGCCCCACTTGGGAGTTAGGAGACAAAGATGAAATGGGGCCCCCTCCCCTAGTGTTCCATTGGAGAGAAAGACTCTGGCCTACAAACACACATACTCATACTGATTTATTATCAGATTTACAGAAAGTAACCTAGTGGGAAATTCTCTCTTAAGCAGTATTTAGCTGCTTAAATTCTTGGTTTTGTGAAATCCAGAATGGCAGCAAACTTGGAAATGTGAACAATGGAAGTAAAAGCCGCCACTTGGAGGTCAGCTAAAAATGTAACATTCTTGTGAATAAGCCCTGCAATTTCTCCTCATTGAAATCCTATTTGTTAATCAGTCACGTACAACTACCTTAATGGAAAACAGATGCAGGATTAATTTGCAAGAACTGGCATTCATTTTAAAAATCTATAAAGTTACTTTTACTATAGTGACAAAAACGCACAATTATAGACCCTAAATATTTTTATAAATTTGAAGCTGAATTGGCATGAGAACTGATGTATAAAAAGAACTAGGTAGAGAAAATTTCAGGTAGGATCTGGTCAATTCCATAGGACTTATTGACTGCCAGCTTGAAACTTAGGTGTCTTAGGTTTTATTATTTTTTTAGAAGCTTTTGACTGTCTTTAGCCAAGTGGCTTTATCTCACTGTCTGGAGCAAGAAAGCAAATAAAATAATGAAGAAAAAGAACATCTAGAATTTTCTAAAAGCACACATGCATATACGTTTACACAAGCACTGACAAGCACTCACAAATACTTCACCTTGTATTTTTTTTAAAATACCTTCAATACAGTTTAAGTAGGGTATCTATTTAGAGAAACAGACGAACTTCTTAAAATTCAAATTTAATTAACTTCATTTCCCTACTCGCAAAAGCTTCTGGGGATCTCCACTGACTTTGGATTAAAGTTTAAATTCTTGACATATTATATCTTTTATAATCTACTCTTTAGTCTTTTCTCCTAGGCAACACCACGCCCTGCATGGGCCCTGCTGCCTTTCTTTTCCTGGCATAAAGTGTACCCCCTCTGGGAAGTCTACCCTGAATCTCCTTATTGAGCTAAGTGCTTCTCCTCTAAATATGCATTATCACCCTCTGCAAAGTTCTAGCTTACCATCCAATAGTGATCTGTCCACATGTCAGTCTTCACTAAACTGTGTGTTCCCGAAAGATACACGGTCTGTATCATCCCTGCAGCTCTAAGAGGTAGGCCAACACAGCACAAGTTCAAAACAATTACTTGTTAGACTACACAGAACTGCATTTATTAAAACATGTACTGTATGTAGATGGCTAAAAGCCAGCCAGGTGGCACGGAAGCTGAGGTGACTCTCTCAGTGCTGGGCACATTCTCATTTGGACAGCCACCATGTCAACACAGTGCACATCTGTGCTAGAATAAAAGCGGGTCGCTACAAGGTAGATGCAGAGCTGACAGGTTCCATTTTTTTCTTTATTAATTTTCTTGCAGCTCATCCTTTCATCTCCCCCTCTTCTCCTTGCACTGTTTTGCATCTGAACACACAGGCACTTACCCCAGTAAAACAGTCAACCACCCAAATAGACTAACTCCTGGCTAGAGTGTGGAAAGGATTTAGAAACCGACTGGTTTGTAGGAAGAGCTGGCATAGATTAGGGGACATGGATTTAAATGCCTTTAAGAGCCGAGCAGTACATGTAACTATGTGAAGAGCATTTAAACCCAGATTTTAAAAATAAAAATAAAAACGCTTGCTGAGCAACCAAAACATGGTGGACTGATGCATTTCAATGACTGATGGGATCTGTGGCCTAGATGCTTGGTGAAATCTCCAATAGTAGTCTCAGGAAACAAAGGCTAGGAGCTCAAATCACAAATGGAAAGTATTTTAAGGCTGAATGTATTGGGGGGGGGGAAGTGGGGCCCTGGCATAAACAGAGTTGTAAGGGTATACCTCCTACATGTAAAATAACCCCATGCTGAAGATGGTGACACCACACACACACAGACAGACACACAACACCTCAGAGATCAAGGCCTCTATGACTACACTGCAAGTCCAGCCATGCTGATTCTGTTTTGTTCATTTTGTTTATTCTTGGTTCTCTATTTGTGTTACTTATGGGGCACCATCCATAAGGCAAGCAGGGGCCAAATCTTGGGATGGAGAAATGAATAAACTTGATTGCTCTTCTCGGGATTTATAGGGTAGTAGAGTAAGACAGTCATAGATATTAAAAAGTGTACTGAAAGGAACTAGTGAGGGCTATAGAAGAGTGCTCATTCCTACATAGGGAAGTCAGGACAAGTCTGAGGGGGAAGTATCTTCCTAGGGAGATAGGGACCCAGAGAGGGGAGTCTGAACATTTAAACATGACAATGATTTAAAAGAGCACAGGGGGATTATTAGTAGTTTTGCAGGGCTTGAGAGAATTAGAGAAAGAAAAAGACTAGATAAACAGAGTCCAGATTATGCACGCGTTAGAGGTCCAGCTAAGGATTTTAAATTTTATTCTGTAAGAAATAAGAGTATTTGAGGGTACGGCAGGATGACTTTGTGATGATTAATTTGTATTATCCACTTCTAACTACCCAACCCACATGACTCTTCTTTCAAGAAGGTACCCTGGGCTTTTCTCTTGCCTTCCCCTGAGGTGTTGGTAGAACCCAAAGGAGAAGCTGTTGGAAAAACAACATTCTTTCTCTTCTGTTCAAAGACTCATGTCTTGGAGGAGATTATGCTCAGCATCCTGGGCGGGAGGGGAGAGAGGAGAGTGCCCGGGAGAGAGAGGCAGGAGAGGAAGAGAGGGATACCCTCTGGCTGGAAAGAGAATAGAAGTTGGCAGGTCACCAAAGAGTCAGAAACACAAACCTGGTGATCTGGATGGCATACACTCAGAAAGGTGCTTCAAAGAAGTCATCCCCGGGCAGTGCTGCTACCTCCTAAGCAAGTAACTCAATAGCTCAGTTGGCACAGCAGCTAAAGAGATGCCGTACTTCAAGGGCCATGTAGTTTTGGAAAGCATATCCATGGCAGCCATGATGGAATAAATATTAGAAGCCACTTGCCATTTTTTTCTGGGCACTGTGTTAGCTTCCTGGTTTCTTGGGCTAGTCTAGGAAAAGGGAAGGACCTTCATGAAATACTGTGATTGAATTTCCCGCTGATTATTTTATAAGGAAAATAATATGATCAGACTTGTGTGATGGAAGGATAATGTTGGAGAGAATTTATTTCACATCCATGAACTTTATTGCAATTGGGGAATTGGATCTTTCCAGAAAATAGTAAAAAGAGCCAAGAGAACAGAGAGAAGGTCCATAAAGGAAACAGAACATCAGTTTTCTACAAAGGTCAGCCCTTCCCAAATAGAGAGAGCATATCCGAAATTTGTGCCCCAGGAATGACAGATCAAAGTGGAGGCCAGCATGGGGCACACCCTCAACAGCTCAGGAAATGATAATGCGATGCAGCCTGCCCAATTCAGTTCAATTTTGACTATATCTGTGTCTAGTAAAATATGTATTTTTAATGTTGGTCAAAGGGTATAAACTTTGTTATAAGTCCGTTCTGGGGATCTCATGTACTTTCCTCTCTCTCTCCCCCTCAGTACTGACCCATGGCAGATGTGTTTTGCAATTTAATCCAACACTGGCTTTAATTGATTGTATCTGGTGTGGTCACTGGACTAAAGAAAGTCCAATTAAATTCTAACTTCAGGGAATTTAAAACTGGCCTTGAGAAATAGTCTCTTAGTCTGAGTTTGTCTCTCAGGTCAAAGACAGGTTTAGTAAACTATATATTTCTATGAATTTCAATTAACAATTCTAAATTATTCATACAAAGTTGTTCAGAATAACTTATCTTTTTAATATCTGTAGTACCTACAGAGGTAGCCTTTTTTATTCCTGATATTGGTTATTTGTGCCTTATCTCTTTTTTTTTTTTTTCCTAGATTGGTTTTGCCAGAGGTTTGTCAATTATATTAGCTTTCCAATAAACCAGTATTTGGCTTTGTTAAGCCCTTCTAATTTCTGCTTGTTTCTATTTCATTAAATTCCCTTTATTATTTCCTTTCTTTCACTTTCTTTGGGTTTATTTTATGGTTATTTTTTCTATCATCTTGAGATGGATGCTTTGCTCATAAATTTTTAACCTATCTTCTTCTCTAATACAACCATTCAAGGCTATAAATTTCTAAGGGCTGTTGGAATTGCATCCTGTGTGATTTAAAACTGCTTTGTTATAGTTAAGCTGAAATGTTTCTAATTTCTATTATGACTTCCACTTTGACCCCTGGGCTATTGAGAATGGTATTTCTTAATATCCAAATACGTAGGAAAGTTTCTAGGTATCTTTTTGTTATTGACTTCTAGCTTTATTGCCCTGCAGTCAGAGAATTTTCAATCCTTCAAAATTTTTAGAGGTGCTCAGGATATGGGCAATTCTTTGAATGTTCCATGTTTGCTTGGAATAAATGTATATTCTGCAAATCTTGAGCACAATATTCTATAAGTATCCATTAACTCAAATTTGCTAATCATGTTGTTGAAATCTTATATATACTTACAGCTCTGCTTTTTTTTTTCTTTTCCTTTTCTTGTTCTCTGTGTCGTGTTAGTTCCCAATAGACATGTATTAACATCTCCCAATATGATTGTGGGTTTGCTTATTTCTCCTTGGAATTCTTTTGCTTTTTACTTTATATATTTGCTTTATATATTATATTCATATAAATTTTAAAATGGTATACCTTGGTAAATTAAATTTTTGTTAAGAGTGATTAAAAAGTAATTCTTTTTGCCTTAAAGTTTACTTTGTCTGATAATCTACTTACATACTTCTGATCCCTATGATATGTCTTTTCTATTCCTTAACTTTCTAACCTTTCTGTATCCTTATATTTTAGGTGTGTCTCATAAATAATATGTGGTTGGATTTTGTTTTTAACAATCCAGTATCATTATCTTTTAACTAGAGTACTTGATTCATTTATAATTATGAATTATTCATATTTTGGATTTATTATCTGCTATATTTTGTGTTCTCTCATCTGTTTTGTTTCTTTTTGTCTCTTATTTTCTTTTGCACTGAGTAAGCATTTTTTATTCCCTTTGTCCCTGTACTTGTTTGAAAGCTATACACTATTTTATTCATTTAATGGTTAACCTACAGATTACAACATACATATTTATTTAACTTATCAAATTTATATTTCATCAAAACCTTTACCATCTCCCTTACAATACAGTTCTTAGCCTTTAACTACCACCATCCCCCAATTGAAATGTCATTTATAGTCAATATTTGTTTAGATTTCATATGTATTACTCATTCCTCTCCCTCCCTTCTTGTACCTCAGACATTCCATTGTAGATTTTTTTTTTTTTTAACATAATAATCATCCTTTAAAATGTCCTTTGCTGAAAATCTGGTAATGGTACACTTTTTCAGTCTTGTTTCTTTCAGTTCCTTGTTTCTTTCAATTTCATCCTCTCTACTGAAAGATACTTTGGATCAGTATAGGATTCTAGGTTGAGCATTATTATTGCTCAGCACTTTAAAGATATTACTCTAGTATATCCTAGCTTCCATTTTTACTGTTGAGATGTCAGCTGTCATTCTGTTACTCCTAGAGGGTAATATATAGTTTTTCTATGACTGTTTTCCTATTTTTTACTATGTCTTTAGTGTCTACAGTATTTTTATGCTCTTTGTGTAGATTTCTTTTGTGTGTCTTTCTTGGGTTCATTGAGCCTCTTGGAAAAAAGCAATCTGTGCACTGGGCACTGAATCAATTGTAGAAAGTATCCTGTTGTTACAACTTAAAATATTGTTACTGCCAGATTCTCTGTTCCCTTCCTTTTTTGATTTCTAATTAGAAATATATATGTTAAAATTTCTTATGTTTTTCTTCAAGTCTTTTAAATTCACTTTTATTTTCCATTTTATGTTTATTTTATGCTGCATTGTGGATAATTTTTTGAGACTTCCACTTTATTAATTCACTCTTCAGCTAAATTAATTTGTTAAACCTGGTAAGTTTTTTTCCCCCTTCTTCCACCCCCCCCCCACCATTTAATAAATGCCCTCAAGGCAGAAGCAACTTCCATGTTCTTCTTGTATCTCTGAGTCTTCACCTTCACTTAGATTTAGTACTGATAAAATCTCTTTTTTCCTCTTAGATAATTTTCAGAAGGTGTTTTGTATATTTTATCATTTATTCTAGTTCTCAATATTAGAAAGATTAGTCCAGATACCAAGCCAAATGTATTACTAGAAAGAAAAGTCCCACTTCTACCTTTGAATAGTAACTTAGCTGTCATTTTTTGAAGGTCATTTTCTATTTTCTTAGAATTCTGGGATGACAGTTATTTCCTATTAAATTTTCAGGTATTAACTATTATTTATTTCTTGGACTATTGTTGCTAATGTTTAGTATACAAATGTTTTAAGGTCGATTACTACATTCTATGCCTGTTTTAAAGATTTTTATCTTTGTCTAGGAAATTATATCACATCCCAGTTTTGGTTACATCCCATTAGTTTTGATATATCATCCTTTCATCATAATCCAGTTCATGTATTTCCTAAAATTCATTGAATTTTTTTCTTTAACCTATGCAGTATTTAGACATATATTACTTAATTCCAAAACATTTGAGGATATTCAAGTTATGTTTTGTTATTAACTTCTAGCTGTTGTATTTCCACTGTTAGAAGAAAATATACTGTTTTTCAATTGTTAAACTATGTCAACACTGGCTTCACAGCCAAGCATAAGGTTAAATTTGGTAAACAGTCCACATGCGTTTGAAAAGAATACATTCTGCAGTTTTTGTGTACAGTATTTTATAGGTGCTCAAGTTTGTTAGTTTTATTTTCATATCTTCTCTGTTCTTAATGAATTTCTGTCTCTTCTATCACTTACTGAGAAATGTTGCAGGCAGTTTCTAAGATGGCTGTCAATGATCTCTATGTCCTAGTTTTTATGCTCCTCTGTAATCCTCTCTCTTTAACTGTGGACAGGACCTAGTGACTTAGTGTTAATGAACATAATATGGCAAAAAAGTGAGATGTCCTTTCCAAGATTAGATTACAAAAGACTGTAACTCTCTTTTGCTTTCTTGCTTGCTCACTCCAATAGAAGTCAGCTGCTAAGTGTTGAACTGCCCTATGGAGGGGTCCCTGTTCAAGGAACTAAAAAAGTCTTCTGATTAACAACCATAGAGGCACTGAGACCCTAACTGAATTCTGCCAATGACCAGGTTGGAAGCAGATCGTGCCCCAGCAGAAACTTCAGATAAAATTGCCTTATGAGAGATCTTAAGTCAGAGGACCCAACTGAGACACTCCTAGATTCATGATCTACTAAAACTCAGATGATAAATGTTTAGCATTTCAAGCAGCTAAATCTTGGGGCAATTTGTTAAGCAGCAATAGATAATTAATACAAGAGAGATTTAACTGTAGTGTTGTCTATTTCTTCATTTAATTATGTTATTTATTCAAAAAAATTAAATTTTGTTGTAGTAAAATATACATGACATAAATTTCCCATCTTAATGATTTAAAAAAAAAATTTTTTTATTGGGGAACAGTGTGATTTCCTAGGGCCCATCAGCTCCAAGTCGTTGTCCTTCAATCTAGTTGTGGAGGGCACAGCTCACTGGCCCCTGTGGGAATCGAACCGGCAACCCTGTTGTTAAGAGCTAGTGCTCTAACCAACTGAGCCATCCAGCTGCGCCCCCCCACCTTAATAATTTTTAAATGTACAGTTCAATAGTGTAAAGTGCATTCACATTGTTGTGCAACCAATCTCCAGAACTCTTTTTGTCTTGCAAATCTGAAACTCTCATATCTATTAAATAATATCTCCCAATTTTCCCCTTCCCCGAGCCCTTAGCAACCATCATTCTACTTTCTGTCTCTCTGGATATGACTACTCTTAGTACCTCATGTAAGTGGAATCATACAATATTTGTTATCTTGTGAATTACTTCTTTCACTTAATATGTCTTCAAAGTTCATTTATGCTGTAGCACGTGTCAGAATTTTCTTTTTCCATTGTATGTACATACCATATTTTGTTTATCCATTCATCTTTTGATGGACACTTAGTTGCTTCTACCTTTTAGCTATTATGAATTATGCTACAATGACCATGTGTGTACAAATATCATTTTGAGACGCTGCTTTCAATTCTTTTGAGTATACACCAGAAGAGGAATTACTAGATTATATGGTAATTTTATCTTTATTCTTTTGAGAAACTGTTGTACTATTTTCCACGGTAGCTGCAGTATTTTACATTCCCACCAATAGTGCACAAGAGTTCCAATTTCTCCACATCCTTGCCAACCCTTATTCTTTGCTTTTTTTTGGTAGCAATCCTAATAGGTATGAGGGGAATTCTGTTACTTTTCTGCTTTACATATTTTAAAGTTATGTGAATAAGTGCACAAACATTTAAATTTTTATAAAGAATCAATTGACCCCTTTATAATTATAAAATGTTTGATAATATTTCTTGCTTTAGAGTGTATTTACTCTGATAGTAGTAATGCTTCATTGGACTTCTTTTCATTGGTGCTTGCATGTATATATTTTTCTTTTACTTTCAAACTCTGTGTCTTTATGTTCAATATGCATCAGGTAATCAGGTTCAGCTATTTTAAAATCTAATGTAATTTACCCTTTTATAATAATAATATTTTGTCCATTTATACTTAATGCAATTACTGGTATTTTGAATTGTAATCTACCACCTTCTTTTGCTTATCAATTTGTCCATTTAGTTTTTTTAATTTCTGGATTTTTCGTATTATTGCTATTTTTGCAAGTTCTTTTCAAATTTGCTTTGATTCTTTTCAAATCTGCTTTGTCTCTTTTTATAGTGTCTCTTTCACTGTTTTGTTTCTTCCTTTAACTTTGTTTTTATCTTAGGAGCATATTTATTTTATAATTTCTTAGAACTTTTACCTCAATTTTTGCTCGGAGAGTACCAATTCCCCTTTGTTTTTTAATCGATTCTGCCTTATGCTAAGGATTTTTTTTTTTCCATCATGTGTTTTCCAAGTTTTATGTTGAGCTTATCATCAGCATTTCCTTCTTTTTTCCTTAGAAAATCAATATGCACTGAGTTGAAAATATCTTCTTCCAAATAAAATATTCCTCAACTAGGACTCTATGCTGAGCCTTATTACGCCAAGACCAATTCACACACTGATTTATTTGCTTAGCATTTCCATACCACAGGGATAATCTAAATTAGGATATCATCCTTGTGTATTATGCAAGTGTGGATTTTTTATATTTAATAGAAAACTTTTTGTCTAACCCCAAGTTCAAGAGAAGAGAAAATTCCCCGCTACTTCTCTAAACCAAATCATAGAGTTTTCCTAATCGTCCTTCTGTGAAGGAGATAACCATTTGGCTTTGTGCAGAGTTTTGGTGCATGTTTCATGCTCCATTTGGTCCTTAGACCATGACTCCTATCCTTGTATATATATTAAAATTCTAGTCTCTTTCCACAAAGACCCGTGTCCTTATTTAGTTTCATCTTGTACTGTCCCAGCATAAGTTTCTGTGCTTATCATTCTGCTGATATACTGTTTTCTAGGAATCTAAAAAATTTCTTATTCTTTTTATTAAGCTCAGCCTCATTCATTAATTTTTTTAAACCTTTTATTCATCCATTTTTGTATCAGAAAGGGATATGGAGAAATGTACATTCAGTTCACGATAATGCTAGAATTCTAAGTCTCATGCTAAAGGGATCCAGATGATGTCTAATATTCCTTACATATTTGAAATTCTATTATTTTCAGTGCTAATATTGAGTTTATCTAATGCATATGCATTCATATTAAATTCCTGTAGTCCTTACTTGCTACTGATTCCTTAAATTCCAGAGAATTTTAGCATGAGAATTTCCACCAGAGAGTATTTTGTGATTGTATATTCACAAAGTTCTGAGCTCAAGCAGATTTTCACACAAACCTCTTAGTGAACTTAGGATAGTGTGGCTGAGTTCTTTGTCCATCTTCCTTTCCAAAAAGTAATTTCTGTGTTGGCTATCATAGTCATTAAATCTGTTCACAATTACTTCATCTCTTTCTTCTTTGAAACATATGATAGGATTGTCATTCTCCTCCCTCTTCAATTTAGATATTGTGAATATGATTTACTTTGGCCAATGAAGTGTGGGTAGATGATAGCTTCCTGTTGGAAACTTTGTGCTTCATCACATTCTCTTTTCCCTCTCCTATAGAAACTGACAGTGTTCCAGATAGCGTTGCTTCTTTAGCGTAGGTCCCAGAATGAGAATTATGTAGAGCAGAATTTTTGTATGAGTTACAGTTGACACAAAGTTTAAGTGAGAAATAAACTTTCATTGTTTGAGACTTTAGGGTTGTTTGTTATTGCTGCATAACTTAGCCTTTCCTGTTTGATTTAAGAGTAAGTGGGGGCAGCTTATTTTTCATTGTATTTCCCATAGCTTAGCACAAGGCCTGGCACCATAAGTGTTTATGAATTGTTGAGTCAAATTTTAGAATCAGAGCACTCTAGTCCCTGTGGTAATGGTGTGAAAATGGGGACTCTGATTTTCTATGACATTTGGTCTTGAATCCTCAATATATTCCACCTATCTTTCCAGCTGGAGGGAGGAAGAAATAAATCTGACTTAGTCACAAGTACAAATAATTTTCTTTCGTACAAAGCCCATTGGGGAAAGAAATGCAAAATATTTTTTGTTTTTCCAGCAGGCAACCAACTGCATTTCCTATTAACACTAGACATTTTGTTGGCCTGTGAGAAATGGTGCGAGGTATAAAGTAAGAGAAGAGGCAAAGTTTGTAGGTTTTTAGTTTTTAGTTCAAAAGAATTGGGAAAGAAACGTCTCTGATTGCAGAATTGTGTACTTGGGAAAGTTTTTGGCATTCATTCAATCTATCCCATTTCCTACAAGTAACCTATCTGGACAAAAAGATGTTTTATTCTCAGAGGCTCTGAGGCCATTCTTTTTCTATGAAGATGATCAGATCTACCAAAAGAAAGCCATGTTCTCATGGTCAGATATATTTTATAGATTTCTTTTTTCAAATAGGTGAAGATGCTGTATTTATTGTCCAAACAACAAAGACGTTTGAGAGTAAAAGAGGACACCATTACCAATTATACCAGGACAACTAGCATAGACTGATATTTGCCATACAAATAGCAACACTTATGAATGCTAATTACACAATATATCATCAAGGCATTAAGTCCTTTTGTTCTGAGAGGAGCCAGCTGAATGAGGGATGAAAAAGCCAAGGGAAGGACGTTTCATCCCCAATTAGACATTTCAATGATAACATGGTAACACCATGTTACCATTAGCTTATTATCACTGTACTTTCTTCAGATATACCTAGTGAAGTCTTTGATACCTTTATACAAATGCATAAACTATTTGCCTGGCCTCAAAGGTCTATTCCTTTCCCACAATCCCTCATCCCAAGACCCAGATAAAATGTTATTTCCTTTGGAAAGGCTTCTCTAACAACTCTACATGTACCTCGTCTGGCAACTGGGTTTCCCGAGCACAGTGTAGACACTTCTACAGTGCACTTAGCACATTGTATTCCAACTCTCCATTTATGTCTGCCTTCCCTCATGGGCAAAAACCATATCTTATTTTCTGTTGTGTCTAAGAAAAACTTTTTTTTTTTTTTTTTGCCCAAAAGCAACTGCTTAGTAAATTATTGAAAGATTGAACTCAGAGAAGTACTTATTTAGAAAAAGATTACATTTACAAAGTGTACTCTTTCCCAACTTGAGCATGAGGTAAAAGAAGGAAAGATGAACTGGTATACCAGCTGTTCCCTGATTCATAAGGGAATAAATAGAGAATGATTTTTAGTGGGGGCAAAGGCAAAAACGAAACACTGTCCCTTCATTTTAATTACATTTGGATGTGATGCCATTTCTGGATGGAACTCACAAAGCTCTAACTGCTAGAAGGTATGTGTTTATTACTAAAGGGAAAACAAGATAATACAGGAATCTTTAAGGGGTTTTTAAAAGATGTCTGTGGTACAGCTTCTAGGAATGAAGCTCAATGTACGTTGTATCCTCCAAGTGGTAATTATAGAAATTAGAGATGTGGAGAACTCATCCGGTCAACCTTTCTAGCACGACATGGATTTTTATGTAGCTCCTGTCATTTCCCAGAAGTGGACAGATCTCTTAGCAGAGCAGATCAGACCGCTTTGGAAATATAAGGCAGACACTTGGCTGCTCATGCAAAATGGCCTTGGTGAGGGATTGGGAATTGACAAATGTTAAATTAGCAATAGAATTCTCCAAACTGGGAGTTAAGGCTGAAGCCTGAACTATTGAGAAGGCATATATACTTATGTAAAGGGAAGTACCCTTTCTTCTCGATAAGGAGGTACATTTGCCTTCTTAAGCTGTTTTACAGGATTTGAGGAGTTGATCTCACTGAAGCATGTGGCAGGACAGGGCAGTCCTTCTCAGAGTCAGAAGTAATACTGTCTGTGAAAAATAGCGTGGGGCACAGAGACTTGTGGGGTTACTTCAATGAATGGAAAATATAGGCATTTTATCCCTTGGGGTAGATTCAGGATGAAATTGTCTTTTCTTTTTAGCACCAGATTAAATATGGAGAGCCTTCCCTTCCGTGGCTACTAATTGGGTAATAGTAATTTCTTCCTGAAGGCTATCCATCCACCAAATACTTGAGTCTGTGCTATGAATCACTACTTAGTGCCAGAGTAACTGAAATGAGTGCATCCCAAGGACTAACAGTTTACATAGGAAGGCTAGCACATAAAGGGTTAAGTGGAAAAAAGTGTTCAAATGGTTCTGTCTCTGAGGGTGGGGGCACAGAGCACTGAAAGTCAGTTCTATCCCAAGGGTAGGTCATGAGTTCAGGAGACAGGGCATGCTTGAGTTCTTCAGGTGTCCACCAGGGAATGGAGTGGGGATTTTGAGGGGCAAGAAGCAATGTGAGCAAAGGAGTAGCCATAGAGCTCAAGGCAGCCCAGTGTAGTAGCACACCCCACAATTTTTAGGCAGGGTTTCAGGAGTCCTGAACTCCAGCTGGTGTTTTAGTTTGTCTTGCTTTGGCCCAAGATGGCCCGTGTGCATTCCTGATCTGATTCCATTGTGACCGTGCATATTTAAACATGTCTTTATTCTACCATAGCAGATGATTTGATTGATGCTTTGGCAGGAGATAAGAGTCTTTGGCTGGAAGTAATGTTCCCTCGGAATTCTGAAGGTATTTCCCAATTATTTCTAACTTTGAGTGTGGCTGGAGTTAGATGCCATTTGTGACTCTTGATATTTTATGTGTGATCTTTTTCTCCCCTACTGGCACCAGAAGTTTACAGGATCCTCTTTTTGTTCCCTGGTGTCAATGATAATGTACCTTGATGTTTTGTTACTGTTGTTTTTAACTGACTTTAAATTTAAAAAATGAATTTTTAAAGCACTTAATGGGTCCTTTAGAAATGGCGATTAATGTTCTTGTTTTATTTTTTTAAATAATTTCCTTCTCTTCATTTCTCTCTTCTTTCTTTTTGGAGTTTCTATTGGGTAGATGTCTAATCTTCTGACCTGCTTCCCTAGTTTTATGTCTTCTCTCCTATTACCCATCTGTTTGATGATTTGTTCTACTTTCTGAGGTTTCTTTAACTTTGTCTTTCCATCATTTTACTGCATCATTTCTGTCTGTAACCATATATGGATTTTCTATTTACTATTTCTTGTTTTGAATTCTTTTTAATAGCATCCAATTATGATTTCATTGATGCAAAATGTTGTCTTATTTTTCTGAGAATAATAGTTATAATTTTCTTGTACGCCGTTTCTTTTCTTCAAGTGCTTTTTGCCTTTTTCTATTTTTTTTTTTTTCTGGTCTCTCTTCCATTTTAAGAGGTTTTCTTTAAATATCAGTGTGGGGACAGAGTCCCAGAGAGCAGTTTCTATGCTCTTGGCCTCCCGTGGGGAGGTGCTGGCTCAGGTGGTGAGTGATCATCAACTGTGATTGGTTGGCCATCAGCTGTAACCGGTTAGCCAATTGGCTACTGATATAACTGCAGAGCTGCATTGGTTGGTTGGTTGGTTGGTTGGTTGGTTGGTTGGTTGGCAAGCAGAGAAGTGAAAGGCGGACTGTGGATCATGTGGCTACTACTGCGTGTGTCTCACCCGGCCTCCAGAGAGAATATAGTGGTATGACTCCCCTATCTATGGCTCGCTGGGTGTTCCTTTTTGGCCTCACCATATCCTGCATTCTTATGTGGGGAGCAGGACCAGAGGCCCCACAGGTTGCCCCACACGACAATCTGCCATCGCTGGATGTCTGTACATGGCCTCATATGTGTCACTAGGAAGCTAAATAGACGGATCTGTGTGCATGGGCAGGGTTGATTGATGGGTGGGTAGCATTATAAGGTGATCAGTTATGTAGCCATCCACTAATTTTCCTGGTGAACTGCTTGCAAATATCAGGGGGTGCTTTCCCTTAAGCTAGGATGCCAGCAATCTGAAAACCTAGCAGGAGAAGGAGTGCAGCTCTCACCATGTGCTATGGAGACTTTTAGTTAATTTTGTTTTCAGTATGGTACTCCACTCTCCTGTGCCTGATGTGCTGAGCTCTGGAGGCTCTCATGTTCATCTTCTCTAGTAAATCTCTCAATTCCTCTGAGCTTGGGGCAGGGAAGGTGCCTGGGCACCACCAGCTTCTCATACAGACTAATCGCTTCCCACCCCAATGTTTTCTGAGGCTCCCAATGCCCCTAATTCCTGAGCCTTTACCAAGTTTTGCAGCTGAATCAGTTTCTCCTTCAACAAACTTTCTCATGCTGTCAGTTACTACTTACCATGTTTCCCAAAAAATAAGACCTAGCTGGACCATCAGCTCTAATGCGTCTTTTGGAGCAAAAATTAATATAAGACCAGTCTTATTTTAATATAATATAAGACCAGGTATAATATAATATAATACTGGGTCTTATATTAATTTTTGCTCCAAAAGACGCATTAGAGCTGATGGTCCTGCTAGGACTTACTTTCAAGGAAACATGGTATATATTACTTTGTATCTCCCAAAAGTTTTTGAAATACTATCATTTACTACACATGTCCTATTTCCATTTTCTTCATAACCTACGGGTTTTCTTTTTTCGTAACTATCATTTTTGAGATTTTCCTGATAGAGTTGAGATAACCCTGTATGTTCTATCTGCCATATTTAACTGACAGTCCTTTTCCTTATATTGGACCTCTGATTTCTCCTACTGACTATCTTGGGAAGCTCCCCTCACCCACAACTTCCATCCCATACCCAGTGCTGTGGTATAAGATTGCCAGATTTAGCAAATAAAAGTGCAGGATGCCCAGTTAAGTTTGAACTTTAGATAAACAAATATGTATAGAACATACTTAAAAAATATTAATCATTTTTCTGAAATTTAAATTTATCTGGTCATCCTATATTTTCTTTGGTAACCCTACTGGGATAGAAATTTCTCTCTAGCTCTGACTTTGGAGAACCTAATTCTTAATGTCTAAGCACTTAGCTTGCACCTAAGGGTCCCTTTTTCGTTCTCCTACCTCCATAAGAGGGTAGCGCTAGAATTGACCTGTGGTTCAGGGTCTTCTACTCCCTGCTAAAACAAGTTGGGTAAAGTGTCCGCTCTTTACATTTTGCTTATGCTAAGCTAAAGAGTTTGAACTTTATCCTTAAAGCTTTGGAGAATTGCCAGATATTTTTACCAGTGAAGTGACATCAGAGTTGGATATATATATATATATATATATATGCGCTGTAGCATTGAGGGTGACAAGCTTAGGGGCAGGGAGACCTTTGGGTAACTGTTGGAGTGAGTAATTCAAGCAAGAAAATACAGCATCCTGAACCAGGGCAGGACATGTGAGAATGGAGAAGAGAAAATGCAAGGAATATTAAGGAGGTAGGAACTACTAGCCTGGGAAACTGAAAGCTCTGGGGAAGGGAAGGAAGGTGTTGATGTTTGCTGAGTTTCTGGCATAGGCAAATGATGGTGAGTAGAGCCTTTCACCAAGAAAAGAAATTCAGGAGAACAGAATTTGGGGAGGAGATTGCTATTAGTTCTTTCCTAAATGATTCTCATTTACACAGTGGGAAGGGGATGTTCTTCCGGGAATCATGAATGTGTTTGGCCTTGTCCCAAACTCCAGCACAAAGAAACCATGAGGATGTATCCAGCTTACTGAAGTTGTTTGCAAACAGTTGCTCCTACGCTGGCTGGGAGCTCAGCGGATGGAGGAAGGCTTTCCATTTCCCAAATACAAACAAGGGAGGAACATCTCATGTGATAGTCCTGTCCTTTCTACCAGGAGGTGACAGCTGGCGGCAATTGTCAGCTCAGGAATACTGCAAGTCGGCAGTCCTCACGTTGCTTTAGTCCATGATGACAAACAAGAATGGCAGTGGCTGTTCTGTGTTCAACCTGAGCTGAAATAACCCATCCTAGACTGAGACCTGTAAGCATCAGAGAGGACTAACTCTCTTCAGGGACCATTTTCTTACCACTTCGGGAGCCTTCTCCTTCACTTTCTTAGTTTTCCGATTATATTATTTGCATCCAGTTCTCTTCCTGCACCAAATCATCTGCTTGGCATAATTATGTCAGGGATTGTTTGTCAGCTGCAATCAGCACATGTGGCTTCCTGAGGCATTGGGAATAATATGGATTCCTCTATAGTTGTCATTTTTTTGGGTTCACACCAAATCTCAGTATTGAATTGAGTTGGTTGCAAGTTGAACATTAACTTCCATGCCAGTTCTTTGCCCTGTTAATAGCCAAGTCAATGAAGGCAACTGCTATCTCTGTTAAATTAATGAGGCAGGAGAAAGGACAGAAGGATGGCAGGTGAGGCCAGTCCTTCATCCCTCTAAATGCCTGTGTTGCCCAGGCAATGTCTCCCATGACATGGCAGTATTTTGCCTTTCAATGTTTTCCTCTGTCCTGTGTTTCCTCTGCCAGACTGACTGGCCTCTCTTTGTTTTCTCAAAGTGTGTAGGAAGAACTCAAACGGTCCTCGTAGCAATTCCAGACATAGCTTCTCTATCAATTCCTTTTGCTATCGATTTAATTTCTTTTTGAAAAAATTGTACAGAAGTGAAAACTCAGTTTTACCTGTGAAATAACCAGCACAAAGCGTTAAATTGCTATACTTCCTGGAAAGAGGAAGGTGGATGTGGACAAACATATTTTTAAAGATGGGGGTAGGGAGAAGGCAGAACTGAAACTCAGATCTCCAGCTAATAATTCTAATGAGTCCATAAGAGAAGTAGAAGAAGGGTTTGCAAACCTTGCAGCACTATGAATTCAAACAACCATTGCTGTACCTAAGTTGGCCTTATCAGATACATTGTCAAACGTAAGTCAAAGGACAAGGAAATAATAGGTAATCCACAGAATAGAGTGTTTTAATGCATAGCCCAGAGTTCAGAACTTCAGAGGAAGGGGAGGGAACATGGCACCTTAGCTCATAGGAAGAAACATTCATCAGCTAATGTGAGCTTGCTGCTGGTTTGTCTATTAACTAGCCCATCTTTCAGGAGGTAATCATGGAATGTGATGAACCGAATTTACCATGTTTCCCCAAAAATAAGACCTAACCGGAAAATAAACCCTAGCATGATTTTTCAGGATGCTTGTAATATAAAATAAGCCCTACCATATTTCCCTGAAAATAAGACTGGGTCTTGTATTAATTTTTGCTCCAAAAGACACGGGGCTTATTTTATATTACGAGATCTTTGCCTCCCTGTTTTCTGTGGCTTGCCAGGCACAAAGCCTCTTGGCTCTGGGTATGCTGAGAAGGCTTGGGTATTTGCCAGGCTCTGAGGAGGATGCCCCTTGAGGACTGTCAGAGACGATAATGAGGTCTCTGTTTAACCATGACTGTGAGCTCTCCTGGCAATCTGGGGAAGAGATGAAACACCTTGCACAACAATTAGCTTTTCCCAGCCATTAGCTATTTGTAGTCATTAGCACCTCACAGAAACACTGCAAATAATGCTTAGGAGGCAAATACCACTGTGAGCTGGGAAGGCCTTCTGAGCAGCATGAGCCCCCAGAGTCAGGGGTGTGAGGTGTGAGACCGCCTGTGTCTGCCCACTCCAGCACATGGGATGTGTGACCCAAAGTGCCTCCTTCCTTCCCATCACGTCTTTGAAAACATCTGCATCAAGCCCATTATTTGTTTCAGTGAAATGTAATTCTTTCAGAAGGAAAGTCTTGAAGATGTAGTACATAATAAAGCAATTATGAATTCCTTCACAGACCAGGAAACCTAAACTGGGTTGGAAAGAGCGGTATGAATTATTGAAATGAGAATTGAATGAAAGCCCAGGGCAGCGCAATGATTTAGACCCAAAGCTGTTTGTAGCAACACTGCTAAATACTGGAACCATCTGTATCTCTAACGGTAGGGATTGATTAAATAGTCGTGCTACACCCTTTACATGAAATATAACACAGCCTTCAAAAATAATAGCCTGGATTTACAGTTGGGTGATACTAAAAAGGTTGCAAAACAATTTTAACATGATTTTTTTTTTTTTAATGATACACACACCTATGAAAATATCAGTGTGGGACAGAGCCAGGAGTGCAGTTTCCAGGCTCTCGAACTCACATGGAAAGGTGCTGGCTCGGGTAGTAGATGGCCATCAGCTGCAACTAGTTGGCCATTAGCCACTAATATAACTGCCGTGGCTATGCTAGCAAGCACGGATTGCGGCTAGGAAGTGCGGTTAGCAAGCAGATTACGTTGAGGATAGTGTTGACCTTTTTCCTGTGTCTCACCCAGCAGCCAGTGAGACTGGGGTACAGGAAGCCCCCTTGTTGGGGTACTGGTGGATGTTTGCTTTTGTGTCTCGACCAGCTGCCATGGAGAATATAGTGGTGTGACTCCCCTACCTGTGGCTCCGTTCTTGTTCCTTTTGGGCCTCGCCATGTCCTGCGTTCTTGTGCGGAGAGCAGGAGCTGAGTCCCTGCATTACAATCAGCAATGGTTGTTCTTGGGTGCTGGGAATGGGAATGGACAGCTTTAAATTGTTATTCTTTTTCTGTTATGTTTTGTATTGTTTTTCCAAAATAGCTATGTGTACATATGTGATCCTTTTGAATTAGAGAGCAAGAAAGAAAAAGAAACCAGAGTGAGAGAGTAGATCCTGTATAGCTAAGTGGAGTTAATATAAATGCAAAATTTTAAAGTAAATATTTTATTAAAGTTTAACATACATACAGAAAAAAAGACACACATAATAAGTTCGTAGTTTGATGCCTTCTCACGGAGTACGGAAACCCAGAGGCAGGTGGGTCTGCTTGTGGTGCCACAACCACGAGTCCAGGGGTGCTCATTATGGTAGGAGGTCAGCTCGTAGGGGTCAGTGATCCAAGCTGACAAATTGGAAGTCGATGATGGTAACCCTGGGAGGAGAGGTGGTAAATCCCCATTTATAGATGTGATAACTGAGTAAGAGTAACTTGAATCCCGCCACTACTAAGTGGAAAAGGTATGAGTCATTCCCAAGTAGTCAGGCTCTGGAATCAATGCCTCTCCAAAAAGAAACAATACATCTGGGGCAATCAGCAGCAGGCCTACAGGTTTGATGACTGGACACTGAGAGAAAAATGATGTAAGGGAGAGCAAGACAGCTCATACGTTAGGAAAGAGGGATGGAAAAAAACAAGTTCCTAGCAATTTCTACAAAAGACAGTCTAATGGGAAAGTTAATATCTATGTTTGGTACCTTTGTGCTTATGGTCCACGTGGAACTGAAAGGTGCCCTTGAGGCTGATGGTGCCCAGAAAGATACTGAGCAGAAAGGCTTCTGGCCTTGCTAGGAGGTCATGGTTGGCTGAGAAAGAAAATGAGATCTGATTTGTACTCTCTTTATATTTGCTGATTCATAGGAAAGCAAGACACTACTCACCATCCACCTAGAAAAGTGACCCTCCAAGTCTTCACCCATTTGTTTTCCCTGTGAAATTACTTTTCTGGGTGAACCATGAAGAGGGTGTACTCTGGACCAGGACTGCCGCTTGTCCAGAGTGGACAAGAATATGGAGTAAATGTTGAGGACCTTGGGTGACGACAGCAGAAAGTCACCTCTCAAAATAAAGTCAGCTGGGAAGGACCAAATTTAGAAATCTTCATGGGCAACATTTCATCAAAGACATGCACCTATGGACTTGTTTTTCCTAATTACCTTAGTGGTAGCACTCAGGGTGGTATGTATACTCACTGATATGCTAAGAGGGCCTGATGTGATACCTGTAAATGCCTCTATTTAGTTGTAACAGCCTGTTTTGTCACTAAGTTTTTCAAAGATAGGGGCTGTGTGGTGGTTCATCTCTACATCCTCAGAGCATCACAATATGCCTGGTAGCTAAGAGATATAAGCATTAACTAAATGCTTACTACATGTATAAAACACATGTCCTAGATTTTCCAGGGCAAACCCATTTAAATATTCCATTGATTGTGCATGCTGATTTAAGTTCAGAAGCATTGATCACCAGAGAGTTAGGTCTACATGTGGTTGACGGGAATTGTTGAGAATTCTTTAGGAGATATTTCTTAGCAGTAGTCATAATAGCAGTTTGTTTTCACAGTCCTTCTAAATCTTCCTTTGGCCCCAGTAAAGGTAGGAACAGACAGAAATGACAAAGTCCCTGGCAGTGAGGGAAGCAAGTATTTTATAGAACCTAAAATTGGATCTTGATCTTCATGCTTCAGCAACTTCAGAAGTTTGCATCAGTTAAACACCTTTTTCAACAGGCATTTATTGGAGTCTTACTAAGTACCACGATCACATTCGATGCTGAGAACACAAAAATCAATAAGATAGAATCGACAGACATGAAATAGATAAATTACAACACAAGTTGGAGAGTGTTGGCATCACATTTGTTTGGCTGCAAGTAACAGGAAAGAAAGAGTGGCTAAAATAATACAAAACTTTATCTCACAAATCATGAAAGTCTAGAAGAAAATGTTTCCAGGTTTGTTCACCAGTCCAGTGATATTATCAAAAATCCCATGCTCTGTCTTGTTACTATTTTATCCTTTGTCCCTTGGCTTGTTGCCTCATAGTCACAAAATGTTTGCTGTAGCTCCAAGTACCATGTCCTCACACAACTGCATTCAAGTCAGGCAGGAAGGAACTTGTTTCTCTTTTTAACAGTATCAGTGTAAGAATTTGCAAACCTGCAGAGAATTTTTATAAAAATTTATTTGAGCCAAACTGAGGATACACCTGAAAGCAAGATCTCAACAGACTGAGAAAAATGCTTCCTGGAATGACACTTAGCAGTTTCTTTTATGCATTTGGAATTAAGAAGGGAAATAAGATTAAAGAAGGTGGGAGAAAGCAAGGTGGGGATTGGATTACAAGGATAGCTCACAAGATTATGTGCTCTCATGAGGGGTCTGGAAAAGAGGATTACTCTGGCATTTCAAAGGTATGCTAACCTAGATGCACAGGAACAAAACACAGGGCTGGCTTAAGGCAAAGATAAACCTTTTACTAAAGAAGTTACATGCTCAGGGAGTGACTGCCCACCATGACCTGCCCAGTTAGGAACGTATGACCAATCATCCTGTGCAGTGACTTTCCTAGAATCCCCTTTTCATCCACAACAGGAAACAAAAATCTTCTGAAAAGAACCCATCAACAGATTGCCCCTTTGACTTCATTGGTCAGAACTGGGTCATGTGCCTACTCCCACGTTAATCACGTGGAAAGGGGAAGGGGCTTGCCATGCTTGGTGGAAGCCACTTAAGCTTCATTCTCTCAGGCTGGAGGTGAGTTCCTCTTCCTTGAGCATGTTGCCACGCCCTAGAAATGAGGATCCTATAACCTAAAGAAGAAGATGTAAAAAGGAGAAGGTAACCAGTCGTGTTTGCCACTGCATTAGGCATAGAGTGGTGCTAGTCAATGTACCTATTTTCTTTAATGTGATGACATGTCTTTAGCTCCAAATCCCTTCCTAGCATAAGGCCAAATCCTGGTGCAGGATTCAGCAAACACTTAGGAGGTTCTGACACATCAGAATCCTATAGGATTTTTTTTTTTGAACATTTTTTGGGGGGAAGGGGTACAGGACTTTATTGGGGAACAGTGTGTACTTCCAGGACATTTTTCCAAGTCAAGTTGTTGTCCTTTCAGTCTTAGTTGTGGAGGGTGCCGTTCAGCTTCAAGTTGTTGTCCTTTCAGCCTTAGTTGTGGAGGGCGCAGCTCAGCTCCAGGTCCAGTTGCCGTTGCTAGTTGCAGGGGCACAGCCCACCATCCCTTGCGGGAGTCGAACCAGCAACCTCATGGTTGAGAGGATGCGCTCCAACCAACTGAGCCATCTGGGAGCTCAGTGGCAGCTCAGCTCAAGGTGCCTTGTTCAATCTTAGTTGCAGGGGGCGCTGCCCACCATCCCTTGAGGGAGTCGAGGAATTGAACTGGCAACCTTGTGGTTGAGAGCCCACTGGCCCATGTGGGAATCGAACCGGCAGCCTTCGGAGTTAGGAGCTTGGAGCGCTAACCGCCTGAGCCACCGGGCCGGCCCTCCTATAGGATTTTGAAGACATCAAAGCTTTCAGGAACTGATCAACAGCCCACACCTCCTAGAAAACCCTGGCCTTTCACTGACACTGCGCTGGCTTTGACCGCCCTAGTGCAGAGAGTAAAATAAGCTGTCAGACTCAGCTTTCGTCCTATCCTTGAGTTCTCATAACCTTAAGTTTTCACCATTCCAACAAAAACCACAGCTTGCTGATGTGAGGGGGAGTTTGGAATGCTGGAGGGGAAGGGTGAGAGTCAGGTCAACAGAGATTTGAAGTGGATTTCCTTCCTCAAACACAGGGCTCTTGGCAGGACTCAGCTCCAGCGCGGCCTCTCCCGAATGAGAAGGAGGATGCTTTGGGGAAGGCCAGATGGTCCAGCCACAGGGATAGTCATCATTGTTTCAGAAGAAGAACAACTATGTTTTATTTCCTGAAGAGCCGGAGGTTCTACTTTCAGGATGTACATAAGAGATAAATATAGTGTGGTCTGAGTCTGGGGAAGAATGCTAAGAAACTAATTACAGGAGAGCTCTATGGAGGGTGTGACTTAGATGAACACACCAACAGGCACCGGTGTTACAAGGCCACAGCCAATACACGACCGCTCTATATAATATGCGCTATGATACGATACAATATGATATGTAATCTGATGTAATATAATGTAATACAATATAACATAACTGTATGCTATAATAATAATTCACATTTATTGAGCATTCACCGTGTAATAGACATGATGCAAGGTACTTCCCTGCGTGATTACTTATAATCATATTCACAGTGTAAGTTCCATTATTGTTCAGAGGTTGGTAACTCATCTAAAGCCATCCTGTTAGGTGGTAGACTCTGGACTCCAGAGCCCAGGGCTGTCTGCCTCCAGAGCACACATCCCACTTCCGTGCTTTGCTGTCTGCTTCCAGGTTGCCTTTATCCTACCAGGGTATTAAAGAATATTGTGGCGACAAGACCAGGTGGCAGCAACAGACAGGAAGACACTGAGAGAGTTGAAGTGAAAAATAGCTCAACTGGCTCTAGATTGGGAACACATGTTCAATTGGCTAGAGAAATGAAAGAAATAAAACCAAAAAGTTATTTTAATCCTGCCCAAATCTTCAGAGAACAAAATAGTTAAAGGTTGTTTTGTTTTACGGAGTTCGGGAGAGTCAAGAACAAAAGAGGCAATGCTCTGTTGATAGGAATTACATAAACAAGATGAAGTTCCTTTCTCAGCATAAAATTCATGCCAATTTATGTATGCATCATCCAGGTTTTGTAATTTCTTGTGTATTTCCACAATTATTCTCTACCTAGATAGTTCATTCATTTGCTCATTAACTCAGATACTCATTTATTCTTTCCTGCATTCATTTACCTAGTTGTTCCTTAGATGTTTATTCAGTACCTTCCATGTACTGGATACCAAGGAGGATAATAGAGACCTAAGAATTTTGTTTAAATGCCGTATCCTGCCTTAAATGGGATGGAATTCAACATGCTTATAACTTGTGCTAATTTTCATTCGGATCCACTCTCAGCGCTCAGGTATCTGTGAATGGTTGTCTGCTGGGGACCTCCTTTAGACCTCTGGCATGGCCCTGCTATACTGTTGGGAGTTGCCTGTCCCTGATTTAGCACTGAAACTGAAGGTCCAGAAGAGGAGACACTGTGAAGAACAGAGGACATGAGATCTATCCTCTGTCTGTCTGATTGGAGCAAATCCCGGTGTAGGGTTCAGCAAACCCTTAGGAGGTTCTGAGACATCAGAATCCTATAAGATTTTGAAGACATCAAAGCTTCCAGGAACTGATCAACCCAGCTTAGTCACTTTAAGATTTCCCTCACACCTAAGGAGGGGCACAGGCTAGGTAGGGCAGGTGCCTGGGGCAGTGTTCATTCTCCCGCAACTGGATGGTTGATGGCCACTTCCCGGGTCTTGCCTTTGGCTTAACTCACAGATCCTGACAAATGTCTCAGCCTCTAGCTCATTTCTCTGTGCCCTGAAACAGACAGTGATGAGCACCATTCTTGAAACAGCTCTAGAATTGTCCGCATGTCCTCTATATGGCCTCTCTTAGTGCTCCTATTACACAAAGTTCCCAGACTGTCTCCCTCCAATCATCCTGTCTGAGGAGATATTGTAGTCACTAAAGATATCCTGTGTCAAAAATGGCTCTCTGTAGTGATGAAAAATGTCTTAAGCACGTTTCTACATTTGAGGCAGGCCATCTCCATGAGGGACCCCCAATGGTGATGATGCTCCAGAAAAACGTACATTGGTGTGGTAGAAAGGACAGTGGAATGGGACTCAGCAGTCCCCACTCCCACCACCAAAGCCTAGATATTTGTTCCTGTCCGTTTCTATGCCCAGATTTTCTCTTCTATAAAATAAACAGTTCAGAGTAAGATAAGGCCTCAGGGCCTATCGAGCATGGACAGTCTATGACTCTCTGAGTACTTTATGTATTATCTGCTTTGGCAGTTTGCACTGAGAACCACACTTCAGAGCCTTAACACACCCTGATGTTTGCTCAAGTGGTAAGTATGTTCAGTTTCCAAGAGGCGCATCTACAAGATTCTTTGGCTTTTGGAGTTTAGGGGGTAGCTGGCATTCCCAGCCCAGTCCTGGGGGATGCAGCAGCCACTCTATAAAAAGGCACTTTGCTCTCCACAGGAGCCAGTCCGTCCGCATGGCAGAGGGCAGCCTGGGGGAGGAACCACATCCGTGTGCTCTGCAGCCTGGGCAGAACGTCCCAGGGGCCCGCAAGCCCAAGCACCTATGAATGGAGAGAAGGGAACAGTTAGTCCCAGCGTGCATATTTGGAATCCTAACTCCTATTTGATCTCACAAACTTGGAAGCCTGTAGAATCTGGAAATGCTAATGCCCAGAGGCCACGTAGTATAGTGGAAAGAAAACTGGCATCAGAAGTTCTGGTTTGAGTCTTGGGTCTGACCTTACTAGCTACGTGACTGGGAGCCGGTCTCCTCCCCGTGCTAAGTGTGGGTTTGTTTTTATCTATCCAATGAGGTGAATGAGGTCTTCCCTGATGACCTCGTAGGGCTAGTCTTTGTTGGTTACTTTTCTTGCCTACAGTGTACAAACCCATGGTGATGCCTTAGTTATGACCCCATGACAATACTAGGGCAGGATAATGATAAGATTAATATTAATTTTTGTGGCAAATCTAATGTTAATAATTATTGCTTTCAGTTGTTGAGTTCTTACTGTGAGCCAGACACTGTTGTAAGGACGGTAGAAACATTATTTCCTAGCTCAAGGTCACATGGCCCGTAAATCTTACAGCAGGACTCAACCCAGACGTCCCTGACTTCAGAGCTAAGATCTTAACCCCATGCATGCTTCATTCCTCATGACCAAACAGCCAGTTTCTTCAAGTCTTCACTTGCAGAAAATGAGTGAGATAAGCTGCCATGCCTGCTCACATTCATACAAGCAAAATCAATCAATCAAATCCTTTGAAACAGCCAAGCACAGCAACTTTGGACTATCATATGTTAAAAGACATTTATGGAGCAGAGTTAAAGAAATACATGTGTAGAAACAAATGTGATCCTATTTCCACTAACATTTTATCAACATTTGCTTACAGCCTTATGTAAAACTTTTTCTTTTCTTAGGCTTGTCCAGAATTGGCATCCATTCCAACCATCTAAACCCCTTCGTCCTTTCCTACAAGAAATATTTTTTAACACCGGCTCAGTGCCAGGCACCCAAGAAGCTCTCAGATTCAATGGTGAATGAGGAGCTCTGCCCTCAGTGATCATTCCAGTGGAGGATACTGATAGGCATACAATTAGAGCATGGAGGTCCTTTGATGGGGGCATGGGCAGGGTTCTCTCTGGGAACCTAGCTGGCCTCTAGTTTTTCTTGTTGTTTTCATAGAGCAACCAACCTCTTCTTAATTGCTTACCACCAAAATCTCTATTGTTCTTTTTGGGAGGGCAGGGAAGAGCTTCAACATCTTACATTCTTTTGGCCTGCCCCTCCCTCTAGACAAAACCTCAGAGCCACTGCTTTGGATCTGGGAGACGGGGCCATGACCCACCTCTCTTGTAATACCACTCCTGCTCTAAGGAGCTGGGCACTGGGCAGAGGCAGTAGCCTCTAATGTTCTCAACTTGCTTCTCCCAATGTGGAATATTCTCTTTATGAGCAAGCTGGTGGTGAAGGTAATTGACCCCAGTGTTATCTGCCTTCTTTACCTGGGATAGAATCAGTGGGGCCATGAGTGAAGCTGAATGGAGGAAGGGAGCCCATGACCTCTTGGCCAGCCTTGCCTAGAAATTAGCCTCTGCAGCAGGCAACTAGAGGAGGATGAGAAATGTTGGTATCTGACCATCTCAGGAAGATACTAGAACAACTGACTTGTAGCTTGGGGAAGAGGGATCCCCCTCTGGAGTAGAGTTTCCATCATGCTCATCTGGGAGGAGGGACAAAGGAGGGAGGAGATCATGACTCAAGTGACATAGGCGCTTACTGCTCTCACCAAGATTTAGTGGATTTTCTTGAATAAATGTTTCTTCATTTGCTGTATTCCCTTCGGCAGTTTACAGATATTTTGCATAGTTGTTGGCTTTTTACCAGTTAAGATTGTTTTGTTGGGGAGTGAATCTGCAGAGCTCCTTATACTGCTACTCCAGAAGTCAGGTCTCTCTAGTTATCTTTAGATGAAACTTAACTGATTAGGGTACAGGCAACAAATTAGTATAAATACAAAAAGTTAGAACAAACTTGAAGTCTAACCGCTTTGGCTATTGGTCATGTCTATTGTTTACAAATAGATTATTGGTAGCTCATTAACTGGAAACTTGTTTCATTTGTATTGTAATTCATTAATCAAAAAATATGTTGACTGATGAGGCTCTCATGTGGTTTGACTTTTTAGATAAATTCCGAGATTTGTATATCAAGTTCCAGTGGAGCATTAAATAACCATTTTAGAGGATCGAAAAATTGTTGATTATATGCATTTTCTACAATGCAGATATTTCAGTATCTTAAGTGTGAGTATGCTTATCTACCAAGAGTCTGGGTAGGTTTTAGTATATCTGCTCTGTACCATACCTCATGTTTGCAGGACTGGCACTGTAAGAAATTAATTTATCTTATAGAACATATTGTCTCTGCTTTAATTCATGAAGACATTTATAGAGTATCTACTGCCCGGAAAGTCCCTGTGCTAAAAGGCAAATGCTGTACAAGATACCTGTCTCCAAGGAGCTAATCATCCCACCGGTAATACATTCTCTAAGCACATGAAAACAATATCTTCTAACTCAAGACAGTGTAGTTCAATGACAGGTGAATAGCATAGGGACTTAGAGTTGAGTCATGTCATTTAGGTTGAAGTCTCGTGTTTTAGTTAAAACAGTGGCTTAAAACAAAAGCAATATACTTTTCGTTCTTCTCCTAAATCTTTCCTTTGGGCAGGGCTCAGTGGGGAAGACTTGTCTCTGTTACCTGGGAAGTAGCTGATGATTGATGGTGAATAATTAAGGGCTGGAGGATTGGCTTCTGTCATGTGACTAGTAAGGGTGCTGAGAGCCAGAGATCTTTGTTTCTCTCCTGGAAAGTTCTTGACAGAGGGCAAAAAAAACAAGGACTTTTCTCAAAGTCCTCATTTATTTTTTCAAAAAAAAGTTCATTGAAATTGCCTGTATTGGAATCCAAGAATATTAGAGTTTGGGGGCGGGGGGAGAAATCAAATTGCAAAAAGATGAGGAAAGGGGTGGGGTGGAGATTGAAGTGGGTTCATCTCTAATCCAGAAAGTAAACAGTAAAAGGCAAGAGAAAAATTGGTTGGTAGCCAGAGAGGCAGTTAAATCAAATAAATGTTTTCTTTCAAGTTAGGAGAGATCAAATTATCATAGGAAGCAGAAAAGAAAGAAAAATGTTCAGTACGTGACCTGCATTAGACTGTATTTCTAATAGTATTGCATTTTGAATCATCTACTTGGAATTACTAGGTATTTCTTGGGCATTCTTGGGGTCTTGATTTGTTTAGATGCTTCTGTGCCCAAGAGAAAGTCTAAGATTTTGACAATATTCCTTCTTTATATAATCTGAATCCAATACTTCTAGAAGAGAGTTAGTTGTTTTCTAATCCTGTTTTCTTAGAGAATAGTCCATTTGGAGAGTAAGAGAAGGCCGAGTACTTCCTAGCCTCAAGCAAAGTAAAGCGCTGAGGGGGCAACCAATAGTATAACTCTGAGTGGAAATTTGCAGAGAAGGGGCAATAATTTTCTCCAAAGCACGATGTGTCTTTATTCATAAGCACCTATTGGCTTGCCATAGCTCCCTGACACCAGAAAGCCCATAAAGGACTATGCTGATGTTTGGCCTACTATTTGCCACTAAGGGCTGTCATTGCCAGCAGGGAAGGTAAGGGGTGGCAAGGAGGAGACTTAGGAGAGCTACAATTGAGAGCTGCTACTTCTGACAGCAACTGCTGCCCCTGAGAGTTCCTGCTACAAAGGTTCCAGGGTATAGTGCTCAGTGGGAACCCACTTCAGGTCCTGACAATCAACAGTGATGGAAGCAGACTCAATTGCACTTTTCCTAAAGGCACTGCTACCTTGGCTGTCATATAGATATGTGGCATATAGATACTGCTGTGAGCCACTGAGAGGCAACTCTCTAGGGAACTGAATTTAGGTATAAAAATACGGAGGATTCCTTGGAGGCCAATGGTCCCACCTGCCCTCCTAGCAAGCGTTGGTCTTAACATTGATGGGTAGAGCAGAGTGACATTCAGTAGACTTCAAGTGAAAAGCAGATAGTATAGTAGAAAAAGCACAAGCCTTGGAGCCTGTTGAGATGGGTTTGTATTCATGCTCTGGTACTTTCTAGTTTGTGCCAATTGATGATTTGTTTCAGTTTTCTTGTCATAAAATTTTTTTTTAAATCTCATAAGTACGTTAGAATAAGGGCTGAATGAGACAATACATGGAGTAGCACCTGGTATATTGCAGGTATTCAAAATGTAATAGCCAATAGTATTCTTTTGTGTCTGAACCCCATTAAAGTGGAAAGCCATGAAACTCCAAGGCATCCAGCCAATTATTGAGTCCTTGAATTATACCCTGCTTCTTATATTCCTATGGAAATAATCTAGGAGAATGTAGTTTGGGAAAATCATTAAATAAATTACTAGAGGTAGGCTTTGTTCCTAGGAGAGCCATCACATGTTACATAGAGATGGACTTGAGAATTATCCTAGAAATTTCATGTGCTTTAGAGACCAACATACCCATTTTATGTATTTTTAATGATGACTCCAGGATATATTATCATCACACTGTTGAAAGAATTGTAGTCACAAAGGATTTTGTTTCTGGAAAAGGTTTTCAATGTAAGTTTTCTTCATGGCATGTATAAAAGATGCAAGCCAAATTTCTCTTTTAAAAACCCACTGCTGGATTAATTTCGCCCTTCCTCAGCTCTGCATGTAATAGCTAGATGACTTGGGTATCACTTTGCAATTCAAAATCTGGGCCTTCCAAAGATGCTTCTTGATTTGATGTTCCAGGTGGTTGAGAAGAAATGGACACTAAGTGACTGCTTGTGGCTTTGAAAGGTCATGATCCACTTCCTTCGGCAGGCTAGAGAAGGTCAATGAGTACCTGAACTTTAAGCCTCACAGTTTTCTGGTTATAGATACACATCATGTGACAGTGGCTAGCATCTCATTCTCATGCACATCCAATGCTCGCTTAAGTCAGGGCTCAAAGCTGGTGGGCATTTCTGTGACTGGCATTTCAGAGGTGTATTTATTTCAGTCCTACATTGCCTTTCTCACTTAACTCCAGCATCAAAGGAATTTGAACAATTTGGCTGGTGGGTAAAGAGGAAGGTAATTCCTCACTTTACGTATAATCATTCACACGCTTAGAGTTCTCAAAATGTATCATTTTTTCACAACTCAAATTTTGCACATAATTCATTTGATGATGTTAAAATAACTGACACATTTCAAGAAACTAGTGAAGGATATGGAAATAAGCACTTGAAACATCGTTATACAATAAAAATCCATAAATTTTTATGGTAATGCTATAAGAGGTAATGCTACTTTTGGTGTAGCAACAAATCATTGATCCAATATGGAACAGTTTTGAACATTATGAACTATTACTTGCATCTAGTGTTTGATACAGATAAAAATATTTTACAATTAAAATGTTTTTCACATATACTGTATCATTAATATACTCAAGCTCAATGAAGTAGATTCACATGTTTGTACAACAAATATGTACTGAAAGTCTATTTTGTGCCAAGCCCTGAATTAGCACTGCATTTTAAAAGATCTCATCATAGCTGGGTGTACAGACAACAAATTGTATGAACACATAAGTGAAATAATTACAGAATGTTGTATGTATTATACAGGAAATAGTTTGCAAGCGTGGTACATTTTACGAGGTGATCTACTTTAGATAGAATAGACAAGGAAAGATTCCCTAGGCTGTAAGCAAAGTGACACTTAAGCTAGACCTAAAGAATGAGAAGCCGCCTATTTGGAGAATAGCAGGAAGGGTGTTTTAGGCAGAGGAAAAGCAAGAACAGAATCCCCTCGTGGGAAAAGAGCTTGGCACAGTGTAGAAAGCAACTCAACATGGTATGACTGGAGAAGCATCAGCAAGGAGGAGAGTAGAATGATACCAAGTGTATATTCTGATTATCCCTGTTTAAAATATGAGGAAAATGAGGCTCGGAGAGTAACTGTCTACGCATACAGAGGTGATAAATGACAACAAACCTAGGCAAGGAATCCTGGTCTTCTAATTGTAATCTCAAGCCTGTTGTGCTATTCTAAAGAGGAGAGAGATGAGGGAAAAGATGGGCAAATGATGCCAAAGTCATTATGCCTGGACCCTTGAAACTTGCTGTAATGCTATATATGGGTTTACTACCGTATTTGGTTCTGTATAATGTGCTCCCGTGTATAATGTGCACACACGTTTTAGGGCCAAACTTTCAGGGAAAAACTCTTTCGTTTTAATTTTTTTAATTCAAATTTTTATTTGTTTACATTTAGGTACTTGTTTTTTGTATTATAAAGGAATTTTAGCATTTAGTTTTTAACATGTTATGGTACAAATAATTTTATAATTACAAATAATTACAAAACACAAGAACAAATACAAGGTACAAGAAATGTTATGTACCGGTAATAAATCTATGCTATTTACACATCATAGAAGGCCAAGAACTCTTCGTCATTGCAAGTTCGTCATAAGTTCAACAAAACCTATGATCCTATTCCAGGGTATTATTTTGCATACGAATATTGTTACTGATTTCTAGAGTTACATTTTTAACTCATAAGCACAAATAAAAGAATTAAAAACATTTATGTAGATATGGAATTAGTACTACCCATGTATAATGTGCATCCTTATTTTTCCCTCACAAATTTGGGCAAAAAACTGCACTTATTATAAATGGCAAAATACAGTATAATCCTTCTTATCAATTCATTCATCCCTAAGAGTACTGACAAAGTTCTAGTACAATAAAAATGAGAGGAAATGATGGCACACTGAAGTAGAGCTCAGCATTCTAAAAAAGCAAAAAGTCACTACAAGAAAGGCAAAGGGATAACAACATTTTAGTAACAATACTGGTTCAACTTCCTCAACTTCTTTGACTGCTGGAAACTGTTGGGAATCTTTTAGTCACTACATGTATCATTTAGTTTGTAAAACACAAACGAACTGACATAAAGCTAGGAATTCTGGCTTCTGTATTCCTTGGTATTTTGTTTTGACTTTGAAGTAAAATTATTTTTAATCTAAGATGTAGCAGATGTTTCTAGAAATGGTTCCCACTGTAGGAGGGAAGTAGAGTAGTGTTATCGCCTGACACGCTGCACTGTCACAATTACTAAGAAACTCAGCTGCGGCCAAGTGGGATGCGATATTGCCAGTCACAAGTTTGCTAAAACTTGGGAGATACGGTACCAATGGTAACTATAAAAGCCATGTAGTTAGCAGGCTCAACCTTCTACACCACAAATTCAAGGCAATATATGCAAACCAAAAGGCCTTTCCCGTGACACGTCCTCCACTGTTGTCGGCAGAGGCAGATCCGGCTGTAAGTCAGGCTCAGGACCTGAGTGTGAGAGTCAAATTGCAGAGAAGGATTGATATGCAGCCCCCTCAAATCTCATATGCTGTCAGGGCCTTGATAGAGAAGGGATAGGAAGGACCCTGGAACATGGGATGGGGACAGGTAGTACATGGAAGAATTTGAGAAGCCTGAGTCTTCACAATCCCCTGAACCCTCTGGGCCATTCATTATTCTTTGCCTAAAAAATATTACAGTGGCTTCCCTTGGGGCAGGTGTCTTGTATGATGGTAACATTTCTTTCTCAAGATTTGACCCTATCTCCCTCACAACATCTAGGTCTCTAACCACGATAAACTCTTCAAATCGTCCAACTGGGAAAAGATTGTTGTGAAGATTAATACAAAATATACATGTGTTTTAGTTTCATAGTGCTGCTGTAACAAGTTACCACAAATTTAAATAATACAAATGTATTATCTTCCGTTTCTGTATGTCAGAAGTCTGACACAGTCTCCCTGGGCTAAAATCAAGGTTTCAGCAGGGCTGCATTCCTTTCTGGAGGCCCTAACGTAGAGTCCACTTCCTTGCCTTGTCTGGCTTCGAGGACACCTACCCTCCCTGACTCATGACCCCTTCCTCCATCTTCAAAGCCAGCAATGGCAGGTTGAGCCCTTCTCACATCGCATCACTCTGATCTTGTCTTGCACCTTCACATATAAGGATCCTTATTATTACACGGGGCCCACCTAGATAATCCCGGATAATCTCCCTATTTTTAAGGTTAGCTGATCAGAAACCTTAATTCCATCTGCAGCCTTAATTCCCATTTGCCATACCATGTAACTAATTCACAGGTCCCAGGGATTAGGATGTCGACATTTGTGGAGGTCATTATTCCGCCTATCACAATAGGTGAAGATGCTAAGGTCAGTTTGTAGTACATAGTAAATGCTCAATAAATGTTTGTTGTTATTATTATTCTCTGTTTCTACCCCTGGGCTTCTGCTTGCAGGTAGAAAAAAAATCACAACCATGTGAACCAGACGCATCTTAAACCCACTGTTCTCCCTCGCCCTCAGTAATAGTCCCCTCTTCTACTTCTTTCTCTGATGTCCACAAGCTGCCATTTTCCTCCAGCCCCTTCCCCAGTCCCTATGTCCTCCCTATTAGCAGATGGTTGTGTTGCCTACTTCAAACCAAAAGCTAAATTTGGATTGAGCTACATCAGCCTCTGGTGCTCCCACCTACGAATGTACTTACCACTGCTCCCAGTCTTGGGTCTTTCCCAGTTGTCTTGGAGGATTACAGATCCTCTCTCGTACTCAGGGCCAACTCCTCCACACTTCCTCTTGGCCACCCATCAGCTTGAGGATATTGTTCCCATCCTTGCTTCTCTCTACTTTGTCTCTGCCTTTCACTATTGACTATTACTCCTTCCTGAGCTGCTGTCTGTAATTTTTTGCTTCCCACAACAGGCTTCTGTGGCACTATTTTCTGCTGGTTCTACTTGTCCCTCTCTCATCATTTCTTGGTCCCCTTCGAAGTCTCTACCTCTACCTGCTCCTCCATCTGTGGCTCCCCAATCCTGCTCTTGGCCCCTGCTGTTCTCATTGCACTGTCATCTGATGTGTGGCGTTCATTTCATTCATCCTTATAAGACTCGGCACCTTTAGGAAGCCTTCCTTTGATCTCTCCTTAGTGCCTTTTCTCTGAGTTTCTATAGTATTCATGAGTACCTGTACCTTAGCATTTATATCATGTTATATGCAAATTCTCTCTTTGCTGGTCCATTGTCCTATCATACTATAAGCTCCACATAAATACAGATAAGATTTTAGTCATTTTCTTTCTCTAGTGCCAGTTACAGAGTCTGGCACACAATTAACTCTTTTTTTTTTCTTTAATTGGGAAATATTCCAGGACCCTTCAGCTCCAAGTCAAGTCATTGTTTTCAATCTAGTTGTGGAGGGCACAGATCCTTGGTCCATGTGGGAGCCGAACCAGCGGTGTTATGAGCAGTACGCTCTAACCAACTGAGCCAACCGGCCACCCCACAATTGACTCTTGATATAAGTTTGGTGAGCTTTTGAATCTAAAATAGAAAAATAATGCTAAATATATAAACTCCTGGACTTAATCTTTTTTGTCCACTACATCCACCTTCTGCTGAAAATTATATATGTTCTATTATGTAAAAGATGCTCTATAAAGTGAAATAACATTTTCTAACAAACATTACTAGTGTCATTCTATTTTGCACATGCATAGCAAAAGAAACTTTGTTAGGCTGGTTAATGTATGATCATAAACAATTTAATGTAAAGTAACTTCAAATACTAGTTCCTATTTCTGTATCCAAAATGCTTCCTTTGCTCAATATATTTTTGGAACTCCACATAGTAAAATGCTCTCATTTGTGCAGTGCTTATGTGATTCTGAATGTCCACAACATGGCATTTAGTGATGGATGGCTGATTAAAAGCTCTGGAAATCCAAAAATAAGGTCAGGTTTACTTAGTACTTAACTGTAGCCTCCACTAAAAAAAAAAAAAAAAAGAAGAAGTCCTTTCAATAACAATGAAATTTGGTAACTTAATTTTTAAATTTCCTTTTCATCTCAGGAAATCATGAAAGAGTAGATAGTTGTTTGTTTGTTTGTTTTTCCTGATTCTCCTCTTCATTCTGCTGTAAAACTATCAAGGTCTCCTGGGATGGCTGCTCTGTTTTAATTGTCAGGGGCGTATGTTTTGTTGGTGGATGAAGTGATACATCCGGACACCAAATATAAATTTGCAAAGTTCTTTGGCATGGCAAATGTCACACAAACAAGAGAAGATACTTAGGATAAATGGCAACATACAAATGCAGCTTCCTTTGGAGCTTTTCAAATCTGGATATACTGAGTTAGGGAAGAAAAAGAGTTCAGTAGATTCAGTTTGTAGTTCAACCTACCTGTTTACTGGGTCATCTTTTTTTTTTTTTTTTTTTTCCTCTCTAGCCATATTGAGTAATCTATCTACACAGTACTGGATGGCTTCAAAGAATAGTAGAAATATATTTGGGTCACCCATGGAATAACTTATGGGTTTTTTTTGTTTTGTTTTGTTTTGTTTTTTTTCACTTAGTATTGCAGGATGCAAATTGTGCCAGCTTGCTTTGTCAGTACAGGAAGCACTCAATAAATATTTAGTGAAATAAATCCAGGTCAGGCTATGTCCCCAGTGCTGGGATACAAAGAGAAATAAGACAAATTCGCCCTGGAGGAGTTCACAGTTGGGCACGAAAATCAGATATGCTAAAAAGGGGTAATAAAATATGATACAAGCAAGGTGCTATGGGAACCTACCCTGTTTCCCCGAAAATAAGACCTAGCCGAACAATCAGCTCTCCTGTGTCTTTTGGAGCAAAAATTAATATAAGACCCTTTAATATAAAACTGGGTTTTTAATATCACATCATATCATCATATCATATCATATCAAACCCAGTCTTATTTTACGTTAATATAAGACCGGGTCTTATGTAAAATATTTAATATAAGACCAGGTCTTATATTAATTTTTGCCCCAAAAGATGCATGAGAGCTGATGGTCCAGCTAGATCTTATTTTCGGGGAAACACGGTAGTAAAAGGTAAAATTTTTAGGTAGAATCAGGAGGATTCACAGCGAAGGTGACATCCTTCAAGACGCAGTAGGCAGAGAAGCTAGAGGAGAAGGGAGAGAGCAAGGGGCATTCCTTGAGGTCTCAGAGTATATGGGACTCTTTGTAGTTTGGTTCATGTAAAGCATGAAGATGCTGAAGAGGAGGGCACAATAAATTCGGTTTGGAAAAGCAGTCTGAGGTTGGATTGTGAAAAGCATCATAAATCTTACAAAGGCATGTGAATTTCATTTTCCTCACTGAAAGTTCAACCTTTAAAGCTCTGTGTTGTCTAGAAAACTGGGTTCTTCAAAGGCCGTTCCTAGGCATGCTAGTTTTATAGGACGTTAAAAGGTATTTTACCAAAACACCTAAATTTCCTGAAATTTGTACAGTCCATCTACCTGTAAGATAGATGAAGTTAAACCAAATTATACTATATAACTAGACCCAATAGGTCTGCCTCCTCCTTGAATGGATTTTACCATTCTGTCCTTCAGCAAGATGATGTAGGCCTATGCTGAGAATTGTAACAAGAAATGGTTTGGTGTGACATTTATGTATGCTGTATCTAAAGAGCTGGTTTGTCTTTACCTTAAAGGCAACTTGAGTTTTACCATTGATTGTGTGTCATTTTTTTTGTCATAAACACCAAGACGCCTAGAGGGAAATTTGTGACTCACCGCCAAAGGAGTGTCCTCAGAGCATGAATTCTTGGGTGTTAACTGAACCCAGGATTTTGTTTGACTTCCTACGTTTGTATTCCCTTTGCTGCAATGCCTTCACCTACTCATTTGAGGCTTTTGCAAGCATTTTGCAACCTCTCTCTGATCCTTTTGGGGGAAAAAAAGCCTGAGATTAAGAGGGATAACGAATGTACATTGCTTACCACAGTGCCTGGCATATAGTACATGCCAAATAAGGACTTGTTTTTATTATTCTGGTTTTTCTCAATCCCTCATGTGGGTTGAAATGGAAAGATAGCATATATGACTGACAGAAATGATTTTCAAATTCTATTTTCATGGTCTCAAGCCGCATTAAGCACGTAATTAAATGGACAAGTGTGAGTCGAACAATTACCAGTGCCCTGAGCCTTGTGCTGTGAAAGAGACAAGTCAGTAAATCAAAAACATGGTAAATGGGGCTTCTAATCTAATGAGGGAGCTAAGATATCATGATAGGCCTTAGGATTCTCATCTATAAAACGAGAATAATACAACCTGTTTTATGGGGTCATTGTAAGGATTCTTACTTTATAAAAGTGCCAAGAATAGTTCCTGACTCAGTTAAGTGCTCAGTTAATGTTATTGTTACTGTACATTATCCCCAGAATGTACAGTCAACAGGGGCTCTAAAAATTCAGACAAAGAGGAAACCACTTCCAGGGGAAGTCATCCAGGAAGGCTTCCCAGAGGAGGTGGGATTTGAGCTAGACCTTGAAAGATGGAGATAATTCAACTATACAGAGAGGGGCAGGGTTGTTCATCCTTTCGGGAACCCAATAAAAAAAGACAGTGAGGAGGGGGTATCCCATCAGAAAGAGACCTCAGGAGAACAGAGGACTGGTGAAGGGGATGAGTGGGTGTCAAGGCTGGCAAAGGCTCCTGTCCGGTGTCCTCACTGCACACAGCATCAGCACTACCTGGACCCTCCCCACCCATCTCCTGAAAGAAAATCCAGCGCTGTTCTCAGAGGGACACGCTGAGCACTCCTCTGAATCCTTTATCTACCCGATAGCCAATAGAAAAATTACTTCAGGGCATGGTAATTAGAGGGAGCTACCAAACCCCCTTCCATTTCCCCACTAAATTCCTACACACAGCCTCAACCATGATTCTATTTTGGGCAATAGAGTGTTTAGGAAGAAAAGTGCAGGAAATGTGAAATGAGAAGGTGGCAGCAGAATTTCCATCTGCGCAGACACTGAAAGGCCTTTATTAGAGAACGTGAGAGAGAAACTCAGTGAGTTCCTGCAGCACGGCCTGGATGGGCTCCAGTGTGCAGGCTGAGGAAAGTGGCAGCCAAGATGGCTGCAGCCATTTCAAAGACAAGGCTTGCCAGGCTCCGTTTCCACATTTATCTGTTTGTTTAAAGAGAAGAAAATCTATTTTTAAAAATATCCCATAGTCTGGTATTTCTGGACCCCTTAAAATTTGGAGGGGAGAAATACCCACCAGCTGAAAGATGTTAGTTTAGATAATTAAGCATGATCCTTGTACCAAGAAGAAAAAGAAAAATTTCAACTACAGCAGTGAAATGTGAATCAATAGAGTATATGGAGGTTTGATTGATGTGTGCAGGCCAATGAGCTTATGTCTGTTGGTGACAGGAGCCTTAGAAGCAGGATGAAGATACCAAGCAAAGAGTGAAATTCCAATTATAGTTATTTGTTTATTTGTGCCCTGACTCATTCCAAAATTATTTGAGCTTACCGAAATTCAAGCCAAGAAGTCAAGCTATCCAAAGTAACACCTGCTGACAGCACTGAGCCGCACTTAAAGCAAATGCTAAACTCTGTACAGGGAGAGGTTTTTTTTTTAACCTTCTTTTTTGTTTTTAATTTTCCTTTCTGCCATGTGACACTGTTCTGAGTAGGGAAAAGCGGGCCATTCATTTGAATCAAACCTTCATTCCCCAGTTCTGTCACTGTCCTAAACACCAGAGAAACATGTTTCACAAAGGGAATATTTCCAAGTGAAAATTTGCATTAAAGTTTAAGATATAGGGGCCGGCCTGGTGGCTCAGGCGGTTAGAGCTCCGTGCTCCTAACTCCGAAGGCTGCCGGTTCGATTCCCACATGGGCCAGTGGGCTCTCAACCACAAGGTTGCCAGTTCAATTCCTCGACTCCCGCAAGGGATGTTGGGCTGTGCAACGGCAACTGGACCTGGAGCTGAACGGCACCCTCCACAACTAAGACTGAAAGGACAACAACTTGACTTGGAAAAAAGTCCTGGAAGTATACACTGTTCCCCAATAAAGTCCTGTTCCCCCCAATAAAATCTTTAAAAAAAAAATAAAGAAAAAAGAAAAAGTTTAAGATATAGATATCTACACAAATCACAAATATACAGCTGACTGAATTTTCACAATGTGAAAATGTTCCACATAGCAGCACCCAGATCAAGAATGAAAGCCTTAGTAGGGTCCCAGATGCCCCCATGTACCTGTACCTTCCAGGTACACCCTGCACCTCCAGGGTAACTATTCTCATGATTTCTCACACCACAGATGACTCTTGCATCCTTTTGAGCTTCTATAAATGGAATCGTACATCAGTTGCCCTTTTGGTTCTGGCTTTCACTCAATATTACATTTGTGAAATTCATTCGCAACATTTATTCTCATTGTCACATAGGACTTATTTATTTAAAATGCCGTGATTTACTTACCTATTCTATGCTTAATAGACATTTGGGTTATTTCCAGGAACTAATGGTTACTTTGGGACTAATCAAAATAGTGCTGCTTTGAACATTCTTGTACATGCCTTACATAGGTTGGGATTATTTTCAGGGGAAGGATTGCTGGATACATTTCTGTGTGCTTGCCATTTACTAGAAACTGTGAAAATAGGCAAGGCATTGGAATAAAAGCACAGAAAAACCCAGTTGTGGTTTGCAAGGACCTCATGATCCAGTGAAGGACAGCTGAGCTGGCAAATACTCTTAGATGTTTGTAAGGATCAGGAGCGATAGAACCTGCGACTGGATGAGGGAGGGAAGTAGAGTCACGAAAGCCTTCCCAGTGGAGATGACATTCGAACTGACTTTCGAAGGATGAATAGGCATTGATGGGGAGACAAAGTGGAGAAGGCAAGGGAACAGCATGTGAAAAAGCAGAGACAAGGGACAAAGTAGGTCAAGTCCAGAAACCATGTGTCAGAGAAGCAGAGGAAGGGGGGACATGTGTGAGGATGGTGGGGCTGAGTAGGTAAGTTGGGGACATATCATGAGGGACCATGCTTTGCGTCTAAGGAATACATACGTTATCCTGAATGTGATGGAAAGCTGCAGAAGATTCTAGGGCCACGGAGTGACAAGATCAGTTCATTCAAGTGGCTATGTAGAGACGGGACTGGTGAAGGAGAGCCTAGAAATTAGGAAATGACTAGAGATAATGCTTTACCTGGAAAGGGGAAAGGGAATAGAGTATCTTAGCAGATGAATCTAGGTGATTCTTGGAAGAAAGTCTGGCTTTGTCCCAGTATCTAGGGCAAGACTCTGGACAACTTCTAATGGAATACAGAGGATGTGTGTGGGGAGGGAGACAGGGTGGTGAGTATGTGTCTGGGTGCCAAGTTTCAATGTGCAGAAACCACACAGAGTAATTCATGCAGAAAGCTTTTGGGGCCAGCAGGCCACCTGCTGACATCCAGACTGGTGCAGGCAAGGAGTCCCCTGCTTGAAAGCGGAAAGGCAAAGCATATGTGTGAGGAGTTCAGGCCAAAAAGCAAATGCACTCCAACATGGGTCTGGAGCAGTGGTGCCAAGATCTCATCACGTGTTATCCCCTCTGGAGACCGAAATGGAATACTGAGTGGGGATGAACAAATTCTAATCCTGCCCACCTTCCTGTTGGACCCATGAGAGGATTCTAGAAAAGTCACCAAGCCTCTGTTTTCATGATTGAAATCATAAATTCAATAGTAATATTTTATGTAAAATTACCTAATGTGGTGGCCTGTTGGGAGCCCAGAAACTTTGTACTTGATATAGCAGAGAGGTGTATAGAATAAAATAGGATGGAGAGATGCTAATTACTTTAAGTTCAATTTTATATTCAAAATTTCCTTCTAGTTCTTCAAAGTATAAAATTAGTTATATATTAGAAAGTATGAAAAATTCAGAAATGTAGAAAACATTTGCCCATGTTCCACTGGCCAAAGAATACCACCGTTAGGAGAGATTTTTCCCTCCTCTTTTCCTTTTTTTTCTTTCTGTTATTCCTTGTATTAATGTACATATTTCTACATAGTTGCAGTCATAAGGCAACCTTCATTTTTTTGCCATAATTGGCATTATCTCATATTGCTTAAAAATTTTTATGACGATAACTATGTTTTTATTTAAAAATTTAAAATTTCATTGTAGAATTTATAGACAATATTATGCAAAAAAGAAAAGAAAAAACCACCCATTAGTTCCTCCACCAAGAGATAATCATTATCAATTCTTAGTACATCTCTTTCTTAGTATTTTATATGTCTTCTTATCTATAATTTTACAAAATTATTGTTTTAATACATCTGCTATTTTTCAATTTTTAAATTATTACCTATGTATTATTTTGTTCCTAACTGTATTCCATTGTGTAGCACCATATTTTATTGAAATAATTGCTACTTTGGGACATTTAAGTTATTTCCAAAATTTTTTCATAATATTAACAATGATGCACTTGTTCAATTTTTTTAAAAAACTATATTCGTTATGGGGACTTGCTGAGCTAAAAAAAAAGAAAGAAAGAAAGAAAGAACTTTTAAGCCTTTGGCTACATATTGCCAACCTTCTATCTAGGAAGTATGTACCGACTTATAATACCAAAAGTAAAGTAGTGCCCATTTCTTCACAATTTCACCAACACTGGGTATTATCAATCTATGGCCTATTTTTTAAAAACTAACTGTTACTATGATGAGTGAAAAGGGGATTTTATTATTTCCTTCATTACTAATGAGGTTAAATATTTCTTTATGTGTTCACGGTACATTTTAATTTCTTTTGTGAACTGCCTGTTCAAAACAATTTTTAACCTTGCCTGCTTCTGTCACGTGGATATTCTATTATTGATCTAAGCATTCTCTAGTGATAGGGGAAAAACAATGTATATGTGTAAGGAGTGCAAGCCAAAAAGAAAATGCATTACATGTGTCTGGAACAATGTGCCAAGACCACACTGCCCTCCATGCCTTCTGCAGATTTCTAGGTTTTCACCAGTATGTATATATAATGCTGGAATGAACAAGTTTGAGTACAGACATACCTCCTTTTACTGCATGTTGCTTTACTGCACTTCACAGGTACTGTATGTTTTACAATTTGAAGGCAAGACCTTCCACCAGCAGAAAGATTATGACCTTACTGTGAAACTTGCTTTATTGCAGTGGTCCGAAACAAAACCAGCAATACATCTCTGAGGTAGGCCTGCATAAAGGTTTTTTTGTGTGTGGAGCAGTTAGGATAAATTCCTAGAAGTGGTGCTATTAGTTCAAAAAGCACGGCTATTGTAAATAGTCATGTTCTAGTTATATCCAGTATTACTTTAACATAGAATTAGCCTTTATTGTGAGTTAGATAAACAACCATTAACCTGAGAATAAGTGTCCATAAAGGCAAAGTAGACTAAATGTCTGGTATCGATGGGTTAGCATGTCTTTTTGTACGTGATATGTACAAAATATCAAGTAAGATGGAAGCATGTCTTGTCAACCATTCTGCAAACGTGGGCCATTCTTTAGCCTTAATCAATTACACAGGATTCTGGAGGTGTGAGGCAGGATGATGTGTCCGCTGACTCTAATCATACTTATACTGGAGACGATGGCAATAGAGGAGAAATTATGAGGTCAGAGATGCTTATACTAACTCCTTGGCCTTGTTCTTTTGAGGTCGTCTTCTCATACCATTTAGCATAAATTCCCTACAGATTGGAAAGAAAAGAAAACTTTAGAAATTTTCCTTGGTTATGGACCCAACTTCTCTCTTTTTTTGGAGGGTGGAGGGTAATTTCACCAGCTTTCTCTTGAGATCAGTGTGGGTGACTATAGCTGGCCCTCCGTATTTGCAGGTTCCACATCTGTGGATTCAACGGTGGATTGAAAATATTGGACAACAAAAATGTTAGTTACATTGTGCTGATATGTACCATGTAGTTAGCTACAATGGTAGCATCTGTACTGAACATGTACAGACTTTTTTTTCTTGTCATTCCCTAAACAATGCAGTATAACAACGATTTACTCAGCATTTACATTGCATTAGGTATTATAAGTGATCTAGAGAAAACCTAAAGGATGGAGGGCTGGGCATAGGTTATATGCAAATACTACCCCATTTTATATAAAGGAGTTGAACATCTACGGATTTTGGTATCCGTGAGGGGTTGTGGAACAAATCCCCAGGGGATACTGAGGGACTCTTATATATGAACATGTGTGTGCTTATGTATTTGGTGCTAAGGAATAAAAAGGTTCTAAGCCTACCTGATGACCAGAGCAGCTTTTTAAAAATGCATATTCCTGAACACCACCCAGAGTATTTGGGGAAACACCATAATATTGTATATTAATATGCTTCTCAGGTGATTCTGATAATCAGAGATTTGTCTCCTGGTCTGTATTTTGCTGTTGTTCACTATCATTCTACTAATCGTTCTTTTGTGTATTATCTTTTTTCTCTACTGGCTCTTCAGCTAGAATTTGCTTATCTTCACTCAGTTTTCTGATCTCCATATGATGAATCTACAAAAAGATTTATACATTGTGTGCAGGACTCAATGTATTTCTTCAATCTGAGGGTTTTGTGGCTTTTCCTAGTTCTGGAAAATTTACATCGATTTTCACTTAAAACATTGCCCCTTACCCTTTTTTTTTTCCTTCTGAAATTCCCACTAGACCAAAACTGAAACTTCTCATTTAATCCTCCATGTCATCTAACCTCTCTTTTGGATTTCATACCTTTTTATCTCTCTCTGTAGCACTCTGGACATACCTTTCACATCACCAACTCTCTCAACTGTGCCAATCTGCTCTTCAAGCTGGCCATTGTGTTTAATTTTATTCACAACTTTTCATTTTAAATTGTTCTAGTGAGTTGGTTTTCATCTCTCTCTGTTATTTTTCAGTACCCTGTTCTTTCATGAAGTTTTTCGTTGCTCCCTTTATCTCATTAATGATTGTAAATATACTTTATAGGTAGCTTTAGATTGTTATATTATCTCAGGATCTAGGGGTGCTATTCCTCCCCCATGTAACTGTGGACTCTTCCACATTGTGGACCATTTCCTTGTTTGATGTGTGCTTTTTTATTATGAGCTTATTTTCAATGAGGATATATTTTCCTTACGGAATTTGTTTCCGATGTGGTAGTAACTCTTCAGAGAAGTCTTACATTTGATTCTTCTGGGAACTCCAGGATCTCACTGGTCTGAAATATTTATGGTTATCTACATTAATATCTCCATTTGGGTGTCCTATATGATAAAAAATAGCCTAAAATTTGGATTCTATGCCTATGCATGACACAGATTTTTAAATTTCCATTTATTGTAGGAAACTTTCCTGTCTAGATATCTAATGAGTGAGAATTGTGCCAGTGGCATTTGTAGTAAGTGAGCAATCTTTTATAGCTCACCCATGGCAGACACACATCACCTACCTTCTGTGGTGGGGACAGCTCTTCCTTGGTTCTAGCTTTATGCATGAATGTCAGTTCCAAATCACTTTTCACAATCCCAAGGACAAGTCTTTTATTCTAGGTCTGTGTTAAAAACTCCAACCCCTGGCTGTTAGGTGTTGGCTCCTCTGTTTTATTTTGGCATCAGCTCACACACTTACCACATTGGTTATGGGGTGGTTCTTTGTTTTTGGCACAGGGGAATTTTTCTTTCCTTTCTTCCTCCCACCGTCCCTCCACTGTGTATGTAAAATAGTTTTGTTATATTTTACCCAGCATTTCTATATGCCTGGAGCACATAGAAGAATGTCAATATGCAAAGTAGATAGGACTAGAAATTTCCATCAGTCAGGTGTGGACCCCAATAGATACAAAGAGAACACATGATCTTTGAAACTGGAATCAAAGTTTGAGCTGTGACTTCAACACTTCCTATCTAAATAAGATGTGCTAAGTCATTTAACCTCTCTAAGTTTTTTTCTTATCAAGAAAATACGGAAATATTAGCATTGATCTTCCTTATCTGTTCTTTCTATTGCTTTAAATCCCCTCCTGTTTAAATGCAACCCATTTTCTCCAGGCTCCATTCCTATAATACATAGCTGGAGAAGATTACCAAGTTTCTTGGAGGCAGGTACCATATCTTATTCAATATTTTCCCTTACAAAACAAATAATGCATGGATGGATGGATGAATGAATGAACGCAGTAGTCATTGGTAACCTTGTTAATTTGCTTTCATCATGTACTTTTCACATCCAATGTACTGAGAAAAACTCTGCTTAAAAATGATTAAAAAGACAGACCTGAAATTAGAAAGAAATGATGAATTCCATTTCTTAAGGAGTTTGCAAGGTCGCAGTGCGGGGTGGTTACACCTCTGTGGAGTTTCACTTCTCACAGTTCTCATCATTCTCTCTCCCTGGAGTGCAAATGAATGAAACCGTATATTGGTTTAGAGGTTCGGCTTAGATAAATGTTCAAGAGCCAGTAAGTCTGTCAGAGTATAGTTCAGGCTGAGTCAAGGCGAACAACCTCACAGTAATTCTTCCAGAGCCTCAGGGTACCAGGCAGCACAGGAAGAGAGGTCAGCACATCCTCTCAGCCTTGCCCAGGAGCAGACACATCACCTCACAGAAATATGAGGAGCTTTCCTAAAATGTGTTTGCCATGTGGTACAATTCCGTGTCAAACAGAGCAATCTGGTTTGTTTGTTTTTCATTTTAAGTTAGAGAAAAACACAGAGGAAGAAACAGGCACATAGTAATAACAGGTTCTCTCAGTGATTCTCGCGATTTGTATACTCCGGGTGAAAATAACTATTCGTTGTGGAAGGGAATTTGGTGTTACCCTCAGAAAGTTTCATGTACCTATACTTTGTTTGAGCTATCCACCTCTAGAAATTTATGTCATAGATTAGCACAAAAGCACTAACTCGTTCATGGCAGTTTCATTTTTTATTTTTTGCAGTTTAATTTTAATGATGAAAATCCTGGAAGAGGTTAACGTGCTCCTGAATTGGGTGTTGATGCATAAAAGACACATTATATAATGGAATGTTCTGCAGGTTCTAAAATTATGCAGAAGATCTCTATATACACATGTGGTGTCTAAAACAAGTTGTTTGTAGTGACTAGGAGCATGGTTGTGGAGCCAGACTGCCTGAGCTCATATGCCTGTGTCTAGCTGTATGATACTGGGCAAACAGTTTCCCATCTCTGTGCCCCAGTTTGCTCATCTATAAAATTAGGATAACAGTAATACTTGAGCTATAGAATTATTGTAAGCATCAAAATGAGTTAATAAATAGTGTTTATTATTATGTCAGACTCACAGTCAAGTGCTAAACTATTATCATGTTAGCTATTATGTTTATTAATAACTAAAAATGGCAAGCTAATGCTGTTTATGTTTAAGGGGTTACCTTGTGGGGTTTGTGGTGAAAGGGTATACTGTCAATTTTCATTTTATACCATTTGATTGGTTATAGTGAACATAATACTTTTAGAAAGAATAATTAACATCATTTATTCAAAGGTCTACTGGATTTTAAGACCGTTGTTCTGAAAGTTTGCCATATAGTAGGGACTTTAAAAAAAAAATCACAACTGGATGGCCAGGTAGCTCAGTTGGTTAGAGTGAGAGCTCTAGGGTGGCCGGTTCGATTCCCATATGGAGAGCTGTGCCCTCCACAACTAGATTGAAGACAACGAGCTACCGCTGAGCTGCCAGAAGGGGGGCTCGATGGCTCAGTTGGTTAGAGCCCGAACTCTTAACAACAAGGTTACCAGTTCAATTTCCTCATGGGATGGTGGGCTGCACCTCCCTCAATGAAAATGAAAATGGCTACTGGACACGGAGCTGAGCTGTGCCCTACACAACTAGACTGAAGGACAAAGACTTGATTTGGAGCTGACGGGTCCTAGAAAAACATACTATTCCCCAATATTCCCCAATTAAAAAAAATTTTTTTTAATCACAATTACTGATGATTATATTTAATACATAAGGAACTGATTAATATGAGCAATCTCACATTTAATCCCTTATATCTGTAATGCATTTTACAGTTAGCAAATGTTTTCATATTCATAAATTCATTTGATCCAACTAACTGGATTACTAATGAATTCATTTAATCCCTGTGAAGTGAATTTTCATATTTATTATTCCAAATTGAGAGAGCAAGTCAGAATGACAGAGTTGGTGGTTGGGTTTTTGTTTTTGTTTTTTTGTTTTTTCCCGCTCATGGCAAAGCTGGGCAGGTGACAAAATTGAAGCTTAAAGTGCTAAGAGCTTGCTTAAGTTCAGACAGCTTCTGAGTAATGGAAATAAATAAAAATACAGACTTCCCAAGGCAAAACTTTTCCCATGAAACCATAATTACCCTGTAAACTGGGCCACTAAAACGATAACAAAATAGAATGATAATTGTACCCTCTGCATGAACACTATCAAGTATCTGGTTTGGGAAAAATATGGGTGTGTAGTGGGTTAACAGGAGAGAATAGCCAAAAAGTCAGTTCTCAAAGTTTATAAACAAAGCTTGTAACTGCCTTAGGATAAAGATGACCAGTGACTGGCAGTGGACACAATAAAACATGTAGTTGGCTCCTGTCCATAGCACCCTCAGATTAGATAATGCTGATAAGACCCTAGGGTGAGACAATGAATTGATCAAATTGGTGGAACCAATAGTATAACTAAAAATGGTTGTCATGGGATATAGTTGACGTCACTATAACAACAAACAAATTTAAAACAACAGGCCAAATATAGCCTGCTACCTACATGATCTTTGGCAACTTGCTATTTCTCTCTAGTTTTTTCACCTCTAAGAAGCCTTTTATCCATCTATTAATCCATACATTCAAGACACAGGCATTGACTGCTTTCTTGGTGTTGAATGAGAATTTACTACATTGAACTTATATTGAATGAAATTGATAAGGTCACTGCTTTGAAGGAGTTTACATTCTAGACAGACAATAAACAAGAAAAATGTCAAATGTGTTACCCATAGAATTAAAATAGGCTGTGGGGGGAGGGGAGACGACTGAATAGACACTCTAGGTGAATACCCAAGGAAGCGTTCTCTGAGGAGGTTGACATTTTAGATGAGAAGAGAATATAAAAAAGGTTGTGTATTGAATGAATAAGAGAGAAGCCCATTCTAGGTGGAGGAAGATCTAGTTTAAAGACTTTAGGGAGAAAGTGAGTTTGGTATTGTGAGGAACCAAATGAAGGGTTGGTAGGCAAGCACTAGAGCACATATGGTTCTGTAAGTAACAAAGACTTTTGGAGGATTTTCAACAGTGGCATTATCTGATTTATGCTTCTAAAAGTTTACTGTGGTAGCTCTGTGCAAGAATGGAAGCAAAGATACCAGGCAAGAGTCTCGTATCCTCTTCTAGAGGAAGCAGCCCAGAACAAATATGATATCTTTGTCTATGAGTCATGGAAATGCAAAGTAGACAGATTCAAAGTATTTGTTGGAGTAGAATCAATAGTGCATATAGATAAATGGTATTTGTGGGTTAAGTGAAAGAGAAGAATTAAGGGTAATTGTCAAATTTTGAGCTGAGCAAGTGGCTGGATGTTGGTGCCATTTTCCAAAATGGGAAGAAAGAGGTGTATCGGGGTAGCTGGGGAATGTGCAGATAGAAATGACTCAGGAGTTCTGTATCGGTCATGCTAAATGTTAGATGTCTATTGAACTTCTATGTGAAGATGTCAAGTAGACAACTAGAGTCAGGAGTCCTGGAGATACAACACAGTTAAAGCTATAGTCTGCGAGTCGTCAGCACATAAATATGAACTGGATAGAATCACGAGAAGAGGTGAGTACAAGATACTAAAGCATCCTCATAGCAGAGGTCAAGTTGAGGGGATGGACCTAACAAAAGAGAATAGAAAAAGAGTGGCCACTATGATAGGAATAGAAACAAAATGAGGAGAACATGGTATCCAGGGAAGCTTCAAGAAGCAGAGAACAATATAGTATATCAAATGCTGCAAGGAGGTCTAGTAAGATAAGACCAAAAAATCAAGTAATTCATTCCACATAAAGGAAATCGTGTTTGAAGATCCAGCTATGTCTACAGCTACCATGTTTCTACAGCACTTACGGGCTGGGGAGGAGCCCTTAACAGTCATTTTGCCGAGGGGGTCTAGAGAGTTAAATTGAAAGTCAACAGACAGGATTTTCTAGTGTGACTGACTGTTCCAATATGCAGAAAATCTCAAGAACACTCAAGACGATGAATAAGCCTGTGGTTTTAGCAGTCACTGAGAAAAGGAGATTGATGTACTTTACGATAAATACAGATTATGATGAAATAAAAATGATATGTAAGTTGGCACCAGTCCAGAGGTGGAGTTAGTCAATAGCTATCATACAACTATTAGAGGTTTTTTGTTTTGTTTTTTTAACTCAATAATGATGTTTGGGTAGGTGGCACAAACTGAACAATAATTCTTCTTTTTAAAAGAACTGTCTTCATTTAGGAAAACAATTTGTAAAGCCAATCAGGGGTGGAAAGATTGCTCTGAGGACATGGGTCAGCATGAACCAAAGAGCTCTACCTTAAAATGAATAAGAATTTAGTTGTGGAGAGAGAAGACAATACTGAACACTACAGCAGGGGGGTCGAGTCCGAGTTACAGAAAGAGCAGAAAGACTCTCAGGGACCCACGGACCTAACGTGGAATTTTAAGTTGTTTATGCTGCCATAATAGAACTTATCTTCTCAAAAGTTTAATAAAATTTTACACAAGTAAATATCTCATGTGCCTGTAGGTACTGACTTTCAGAAATCTCCCAATAAAAAGCCAACTCATCCCCCGATTATTCTACAGCAGCACTGCACTTGACAGTTGACGGGCCACGTCCAAGCACACAGAACTTCCAATCAGCATTTTGTTTTATCTAACTTTTAAAATATGAACAGAAAGCCAAGGATTACTTGACATTTGAAGAAAGCCTCTAAAATAAAAGGTAGAGCCATCAAAACAAGAAAGGAACAAAAGAAACTCAAAAGAGACAGCACACTAAAAAGGACACTTTAATGAAACTATATTTAACGACCTCAGAGAGAATAAGATAAGCTATTTATCCTTAAAGCAAAGTCAGGATGCTATTAAGAAAAAGGAAAAGGAATAAGCTGAGGTTATTATTAGGATAAAAAAGGGTTCTTAGAAATTTTAAAATGATAGCTAAAATTTTGTATATATTTGTAAATCTATGTAGATTGCAAATTACATAGCATATGTATATTTTGTATATATATGTATATATATTACAAATATATATATTACAAATATATTCTATGTACAAATATAGTATATATTTGTAAAAGATTTAGAAAATAAAGCTAAGGAAATATCTTAATATCTTTAAAAAAAAAATCAGAGACTAAAGAGATGAAACAAGGAAATCAATCCAAGAGGCCCGATATCCTACAATAGGATGCAGAAGAAAAAAATGTCAAGAGCATTTTCTGGACCTGAAAAACAGGAGTGTCCAGACTGAAACGGCCTACTGAGTCTCCAGCACAATAAATGCGAAAAGACCCATCACTATTGTAAAATTTCAGAACACGAGGAAGATAGTAAGTTTCAAGAAAGGGGAAAAACAGGTCACGTATAAATGACCAAGAATAAGAATGGCGGTGAATACCATACCCAGTGCTAGCAAGATAGAATACAAATGCTTTCTGACATTTAAGATCTAAACAGTAGTTACCTCCTATACACCTTTTCTTAAGAAGTCTTCTAAAGTATAGTTCTGCCTAAAGCAATGAGGCAAACCAAGAAAGAAAAACTAGTATCCAGAAAATAAGGAATTAACACAGGAGGGAGATGGAGATTCCCTGGATAACAGTGAAAATCAGTTAGTTTGACAACTGAGTATAGGTGTAGAAAACAAGCAATCCCTATGAAACTGGGGACAGGGACACACAACAGAAGGAGCTCTATTAAAAAAAAAAGATAACTGATTATCTGATAGATTTGTATGTGTAGGAAGTATCAAAGGCTGTACTGCTTGAGCTTGGGAATGTGGATGCAGGATCCAAACTGCCTGGGTCCAAATCTGGCTCTGCCTTGTGTGATCTTATGTGAGTCGTTTAGTCTCTCTGTGCTTCTGACGTTTCCCGTCTATAAAATGTGGCTCATGATGTGGCTACCTCACGAAGTGACAGTTAAAATTATACATGTCACATATACACAATGGAATACTATTCGGCAGTAAGAAAAGATGAAATAGGACCATTTGTGACAACATGGATGGAACTTGAGAGTGTAATGCTAAGCCAAATAAGTCAGACAGAAAAAGCAGAGAACCATATGATTTCACCGATATATGGTATATGAACCAAAAACAACAAAAGAACAAGACAAACAAATGAGAAACAAAAACTCATAGACACAGACAATAGTTTAATGGTTACCAGAGGGTAAGGGGGGAGGTGGGTGGGAGATGAGGGTAAGGGGGATCAAATATATGGTGATGGAAGGAGAACTGACTCTGGGTGGTGAACACACAATGGGATTTATAGATGATGTAATACAGAATTGTACTCCTGAAATCTATGTAACTTTACTAATAATTGTCACCCCAATAAATAATTTTTTAAAAAATTAAATATGTCATTGTATGTAATGTGCTATTAGGTTGGTGCAAAAGTAATTGAGGTTTTTGCAATTTTTAACCTTTTAAAGCACAATTACTTTTGCACCAACCTAATAAAAACAGTGCTTGGACTATGCTGGGCTGTTGGAGGGCTGTACAGGTTATCCACTCAAGGATAAAGCTTGATCTTGCCTGAGCTCCACCTGCCATTTCAAAGTCAAGCCAGGCTGTGAATATCCCGATGGCAGCCCTTAAGTGTCGACACTTGGCTGATGCTTTTCTACCTCAGTGACCCAGCAATGGGGTTTTCCTCCATCCCTGGATAGGGTCCTCCGTGGTGCTCAGCCCCCAGGCCATCTTTAAGGGATGAATGAAACCACAAGACTAACCCAGATGGAGGAAGTCACTTCATTAGGCATCTTCCTGTCTAGGGGACAGATGTGTGTGGACTTTAGGGAAGGAACGGAAATTTCAGCAGCTGAGCTTGAGACAGCTGTTCCAGAAACCCAGAGGGAGGTGGGGCCCTGTGTTTTGCATCGTAGCTTGGCAACAATCCTTGACGGTGCTGACCCAGAGCGCAGGCCTGGCTTTGTGATGGGCCTTGAGGCGATCCTATTTCAGGCTATGTCAGGAAGAAACAGTGTGATCAAGTCACAGGGACTCCTTGCTTGGGTCACAATAACACCAAGACACCACCTGAGGACAAAATCCCACACAAAATATAAATGAATAGACATTTATGATAGCTGTGTGGGGTGAGGATTTTTAAACAAAATAAGTACAGATTAATTTTTTTTTTTTTTTTTTAGAACACCTGAAATGCTAAGTAAATGGCCTGGGATTTGTAATGCCCATGGATTTTGGTGCTTACAATAAGCAGCAGCACTGAGCTTGGGGTTTTAATTCCTTCAGGTACGTCTTTATAGAACCAGTTCATGCTCGCTAGCTACTTTTTCTAGAAAGTGTTTCAGTTTGCTCTCTCACTTTCCTCCCCTAGGTTAGAGCTATGGTAAAAAGCAGGGAAACTGAGAGAGGGAACAAATATTTATGACGTGCCCATTTTGAGCTGGGCACTGTGCTAGAATCTTTGCTCACATCATCATAAAAATATCGTAATTCTAAGGCAGGAATTATCATTATACCAATTTTAAACAGGAAGAAACTAGAGCTCAGTTTAAAATATGTCTAAAATCACAAGTCGAATGAGCAGCAGAGCTTCCACGTTCCTTCTCACAAGTCCAGACACAGAACTTTGTTTTCTCTTATGCAGTGAGGCAGCACTGCCACTAACGAAAATATTTCATTCCTTTTATTCATGGAAGTCATATAAGACGGTCCCATAAATTCAAACTGAGAGTGAAAGCACTAGTTTATTAATTAAGATTCCTGTTGCGATACATTTCTCTTTTTTCCCAAGTATTTAAAAATCTTCATTATTCGGTGCTTCTCACCTTGCCAAATGAGACCTGGCAAGCACTGTGATCCTCACTTAATAACCCAAGTTACCCAGGGAATCGCTGGGATTAGAAGCTACGATACCCAAAGCTCATGGATAAGTGCTCTGAGCCTCCTGTCTAGACTCGATGAATAATTTGTAGGTCTATTTGGTGGAAATCCAGTCAGGAGTCTGGCAGATTTGATTGCTTCAGACCTGTGGCGTCCAGGACTACTCTTGCCTCAGTTTCCTCCTATCTCTCTGATTGCTCTCCTTAGGTGGACTCTTCTCATTCTTCTCTCTTCTAAGAGTTGGTATACCACAAGTTTCTGCTCCCAGCCCTCTCCTGGCTTATTCTCTTCATTCATTCAGCCAAAAAGTATTTGAGCTCTGATTACATGTGTATGTCAACTGCATGTTGGCTTCTGGTCTATTTCTGGCTCATCCCTTGCTCTGTATTACAGGCTCTCTTGCCCTCTAGCTTCTGGTTAACTACTGGTTATGGGAGGTATGGTATAAAATTGGAGGGTGGGAAAAAGAATGCTGGCCAGATGGTCCCTCTCCCTCCCCTCCTTCCGGTGGAGCTTCAGGTCTTAGATCCCACTGATCACCCCTCTAGGCAGTTCCTGCTGTGGTTCTAGCTCCTGTCAGATAGTGGGCTCCCCTTCTCCACTGTCCCTCCAGCCCTAGGGGTAACGGCAGCTTCCAGATGTTGCTGATCTGTGGGGTGCCTCATTTCTCCTCATTTGGCTTTCCAGCTTTTCCATCATCCTTTTAACCAATTATCTGTATTAAATCCCACCTGCTTGAAAGGTCTAGAGGGCTGTTTTCCTGGCTCTATCCTGACTGACACAGACAGACAGAATTCTTTGTTACCGTGTTTCCCCAAAAATAAGACCTCACCGGGCAATCAGCTCTAATGCGTCTTTTGGAGCAAAAATTAATATAAGACCCAGTCTTATTTTACTATCATATAAGACCGGGTGTTTGATATGATATGATATGATATGATATGATATGATATGATATGATGATATAATATGATACCGGGTCTTATATTAATTTTTGTTCCAAAAGACTCGTTAGAGTTGATTGTCTCTCTAGGTCTTATTTTTGGGGAAACACAGTACACGCTACAAAAACCAACCTTGACATTGGCAGGAAAGAAATTTATCAGGAAGGTATTGGAAAATTCAAATAATCTCTGAGAGGGCTAAGGTACCAGGCTCTAAGACCAAAGGGAAGGAGCAGTGTTCAAAAATCTCCAAGTAGAACTGTCTGGGTGAGGCCATGCTCGATGTATTGGGTTGTACCACCAAATGTGCCACCAACACTAGATGCTGAAAGCTAGTATTCAAATTGTTTCTGCCACAATCTGTTGATGGAATCCATTCTGAGTATTTCCTATTTCTTCATGACATTGGCTTCTAACTTAGAGAGTGGAATGGGTGCTTCTGGTTGACAAAACACAGGTCATGTGCCCACCCTTGGCTCTATGTGCTTCTGACATTTTTAGTTCCTACCATGGGAGATGCGGTCTTTGTAGGCAGCAAAATTCTCTAAGTAAAGGACAGGGATTTAGATGCTGAGTGGAGGGGTGGCTGGTTAGCTCAGTTGGTTAGAGCATGGTGCTGATAACACTAAGGTTGCTGGTTCAATCCCCACATGGGCCACTGGGAGCTGCGCCCTCCTTAAAAGAAAAAGATGCTGAGTGGACATTTTAGTTTGAGCAGACCTTGAGACAAGGATTCAAGTGTATGTGGTTTACTTGGGAGTTGGGGAAATCCCAGCAATCATTGGTAACTGAGCCAAGTAAGATAAGGAAGGGAAAACAAACAGTAGAAGGTAAGTAATCAGTTAAGTTATCTCTATGGAGTGACTAGAACTAAATCCTCTAGGGTGGACTCATGGCCATCACACCAGGGGCTGGAAGCCGGGGTATTTATCCACCACTCTATCCCACCCTGCTGAGAGCAGCTAGGGTAAGGCTTAATTCTGACTCCTAGCCACCCACTCTCCCTCATGTGTGAGCTGAGGAGGCCTTGGCAGCTAGAGAAAACCTTCAGGCAAATAAACGTGAGGGCTGGTAGCTGAAAGGTGGGCTGCAAAGATAAGGAATAAAGGATATGGCAGGGAACTGACTGTGTCTTCTGCAGGGGAGAAGATGAATGGCAAAGCTCCACGGGCACTAGGAACAGCTAAGTGTTCAAGATACGATAGTGAACAAGACAGAAGTTCTCACGAGGCTGGTGGTCTTCAGATTCCGACGCATGAGCAGGCAAGTACAATACAGTGGGACAAGGGCAATAATAGAGGCAGCCTCGGGAGACAGAACCAGAGCTAGACCTGTGGCGCCTAAGACCCAAGGGTATGGAGATGGCATCCTGGGATAGTATCCATTCAATACATGTTTTCTGGCCCAACGCTGAATTGTCAGACACAGCCCTCGCCCACACATTGTCTGTGTTTCTCACAAACCCCGCGAGGTAGGTGTGTCCGGTTTTACTGGGAAGAAAGTTAAGGTACTTGGAATGACTCTTAACCATCTGACTACTCCTGCTCATTCTTCATATCTCAGCTTTGAAGTAATTTGTCCAGAAGTGTTGCCTGCACAGTGCGCCCCATTTCCAAACCTATTCCTATCAGAGAACTTATCTTCTGGATTGAATTGGTAACCTATCCTTGCGTATTTTCAGGAACTGAGAACTTTGAGGGCAGGAACTATGTCTGTTTAGTTCAGCGGTGTATGCTGAGCATCCAGGCAAGCGCTGGCACATTCTAGATGTACAAACCTCATTGACAGTGATCATTTTTTGAACGACTTGAATACATGAATAGGAGATGTTGAGTAACTTGACCAGTCACAAATCTAACAAGGGGCAGAACTGAGGCTTGAACGACATACAGTCATGCAGTCAGTCTGACCCCCAAATAATCCTATACTTTGCTGAGCATTAAGCAACATATCCATCTATGGCATCTAGAACATTTAAGTTGCCTTAAAGGCTGATATTTTAAGGTCCAAAGCAATGGGGCAGGAAATGTCTAAAAACTTTCCATAACTATCAGACTGAGCAATGACCAAGCAGAACTCTTGACCTAAAGCTAGAAGAAGGTTCTTAGAGAAAAAGGCCCTATATCCAAAGCTTTGGCTGGACTGGACAACCTTCAAATTTTCCCCTAGATTTAACATTAGGTAAAAAGAAAAATTTTTCTCTCTGGCACCAATAACTAATTGACCTTATTAGCTAACTAAACCAAAGTGATTTTAAAGCACCTGCTATGGGGGCTGGCCCGGTGGCTCAGGCGGTTAGAGCTCCGTGCTCCTAACTCCGAAGGCTGTCGGTTCGATTCCCACATGGGCCAGTGGGCTCTCAACCACAAGGTTGCCAGTTCAATTCCTCGACTCCCTCAAGGGATGGTGGGCTCCACCCCCTGCAACTAAGATTGAACACAGCACCTTGAGCTGAGCTGCCTCCCGGATGGCTCATTTGGTTGGAGCGCGTCCTCTCAACCACAAGGGTGTCGGTTCGACTCCTGCAAGTGATGGTGGGCTGTGCTCACTGCAACTAGAAAATGGCAACTAGAAAACGGCAACTGGACCTGGAGCTGAGCTGCGCCCTCCAAAACTAAGATTGAAAGGACAACAACTTGAAGCTGAACGGCACCCTCCACAACTAAGATTGAAAGGACAACAACTTGACTTGGAAAAAAGTCCTGGAAGTACACACTGTTCCCCAATAAAGTCCTGTACCCCTTCCCCAATAATAAAAAAAAACAACACAAAAAACCACCTGCTATGTCTTTTCATGCTCCTTTAGACATTGCAGAAAAGTCATCTCAAACTGTCAGCTGTCCGACATATACAGAGCAACATCGAAATGAAGGGGAAGAGAGAGACGTGGTTTGGAAATCTTTAGCCAAAGGAATTTTTCTTCTGTTATTTATCAAGTTCTGCCTGTTGGCAAAATCAGTGAGAACCACCCATCCTCCATCCATGAACATTCCGCATCTCTTCAATTCTAAGATGGCCAAGAAGCAGCATAGATTTAATAACAGCTTTTTGCTACCGGAGGTGGAGGGAGGAGATGAAACAGAAAAGGAATGCTACATGATATGCCAGGGGCTGTGTTAGCCACAAGGTAGGATGGAGCAAGAGTGATGGGGGAACAGGGAGAGTTATGAAAATGAATAGGACCAACTTCATGACCTCAGTGGCTATACAATCAAATGAGAGAGACAAATATGCCCCCCAAAACAGCCCAAGTATCCCTAGGCGTCTCTCTCCTGGAGTCTCCAGTGAGGAGGTCACATTACATTTATACCCACATTTCCTTGATTTCCAAGGATGCACCTATTCACACAGAAACTCAACTGCTTGTTAAGCCCCCACCCCCAATATTTTAGGGGGCTCACAGGTTCTCATCAACATTCTGGGCCTGTTGGCTGCTGCAACGCCTGCAGGGACTCCATCAGGCACATGCTGTGCCTGCTGCCAGCACAGCTACCAGGTGGGGCCCCTCTGTATTTCACTGAGGTGGTTAATTTTGGAGCCACCTTTCATTCCAGGGCTTGTGGAAGCCTAAAACTTTCCCCTAATTTCTGCGCGTTTCCATGGCTTCCACCTCCTTACCTGCTTTGTTTACCACTCACCCACCTCCAACATCCTCCTTCACATTATTGCTTCAGAACTCAGCTACTTCTGCCATTTCCAAAGAAATCCATGCACATCAAGCACTTCATACTTTTCCTCCCTCCCTCCTTCCCTCCCTCCCTCCCTCCCTCCCTCCCTCCATGACTCCCTCCTTCCCTCCTGTAGATCTGACAATTTACTTGATAGGACAAATGGCAAGGATTCAAAAGGAGAGCTCATTGCTGACATGTCCTTCCACCATCCACTGGCTCCAACCCCCTTTCTCCCTCTTCCTCTCTCTCTTCCCTCCCTCTCCTAAGCCGACCCTCCCCCCTTGACCCCTGCAGGGCAGTTCCACTCACCCCTAGAGGCACTGGAGACTTTGTTCTTACTATAGGTGCTTAGTCAAGCATTTTCCTGATAAAGATTTTCAGAATCTAGAGAAGGGGATGAGTTCTCACATGCAGAAATTTTCAGGCTAAAACAATGAAGGCAGTCCACAAATTTTTTTCCCTCATTACCTAAAGCACCAGCATACTTTCTTTCTGGTTTCGGTGTCATTTTTGGTAATATAATGAGGACACAAGTTGGATGTCAGCCTCACAAGCCAGCAGCAGTGTGGTGTCAAGTTGCTGCTGTTTGTATTATTACGGACTGTTCTGCCTGGGTGCCTGCCCTGTGCAATGACAAATCAGACACAGCACGACCCCACTGTATACCCAGGGCAGGTGCCGCTTTCATTTTTCAGGATTCGGAGTGTTTCAAATTATCAGTCATGCACCAGATGTCACTAAAGGAGGCTTTTTTGAAACAACGTGACTTAAAATAATGAGGCTCAGATTGTTGCTATGAGCTCAGGGGGAAAAAACATATACAAGCAGAGGCGGATTTACCCTGCAGCTAATGAAGCTCCAGCTTCAGGGCCTGTCACTTGTGCAGGATTTTTCCAAGGCCCTCTTTCTAATTTTGTATTTATAATTTTATATTCATTTCCTTAAAGAAGACCTCCCCCCAGTTGTTAAGTTTAAGGTCCCATGAAACCAGCTACCCAGTACACCACCTGAACACAGACACGTGGACCGTGCTATCCTTGGGCCAGCCCTTGCAAAATTAGAAAACATAAAAAGCTTTGTAGCTGACACCCTTCCTGTTCCAGAGCCTGTGGCACTGGATCTTAGAATTCTCTGTGCTCCCACTAAACAGACACCACCACCGTGCATGGTGCACCCAACTGCCTTCACACACTCCATTCTCTAATCTAGCCGTCTGCAAACTACAGACTGGTCAAATCCAGTCCACCTCCGGTTTTCGTAAATAAAGTTCTCCTGGACTACAACAACACTCACCTCGCTCATGTGTTATTTATTAAGGCTGCTTTCGAGGCAGCCTTGAGTTGTTACAGCAGAGACCAATCCACCCTAAAGCTTAAAATATTTACTCTTCGGGCCACTTACAGAAAAGGTTTGCCAACCTCTGATCTTATCCCTGGTAAGGTCATAACCAATATTGATAACTTATTCCATCAGCCAATGATCTGTTTAAAAAATAAACACGGTCATGTCCTTTCTTTTCCTTGCCATGAAACTTAAAACGAAATCCAACTCCTTACCAGGCCCTATAGGCTTTACATGATAAACGCCAACTGACTCACTGATCTATTCTCCTGCCTCTCACCCTTTCACTCACCACATCATTCTCACTTTCTATTTTTCAGACATACTAAATGGGTTCTGGGCTCTAGGTCTTTGCACTTCATTCTTCCTGCGAGCACTTTCCTCAGATGACACAGGGCTGGTTTTTCCTTATGATTCAGGTTTCAGTTGAAACATGGCTTCCTCAGAGAGCCCTTCCATGATCATTTACCTAATATAGTTCCCTACCTTCAGTCACTTTCAGTTACGTGCCCTGGATTCTTTGTTTATGGCTCTTGTAATCACCTTGTTTGTTTACTTGTTGACCATCGGTTTTCCCCATTAGAATGTAAGCTTCTCAGGACCAGGGCTTGTCTGTCTTATTCAGTGTCGGAAAGTGTCTAGAACAGTGGTTGGCACTTAATAGGTGCCCAGGAAATGTTTGTTGCACAAATGAATCAACAGAATGTTTATGCCTTAATAAGAAGATTCTGAAAGTTAAAAAGGAATAACCTTTAATAGAGGAATTTCAGAACTGCACACATAGCTGCATGGGTACATTGCAAGGAGACCAGCCAGAGGGTCAATGAGAGTCCACTTCTGGGGTCCTCTGGATGTACGTTTCCAGTTTCATCCATGACCAGGAAACCACCCAAAGATGAGATGGATTTAATGCAAGCCCCACCTTTTGTGGCCCCACCTTTTCACTGGAGAAAGAAAACTCGTGTTAGAGTTCAGCCTGGACCAGTGAACCTGTTTGTTGATCACCATGACACACTTCAATAAACAGCTTCTGACAGTGAAGCGATAACCAGAGGCAAGGCCTTCCCCTTAAAACGTCCTTCTCGGTGGCAACAAGTATCTCCAATTTCAGGCATTGCCCTGACATTAATCAGGGATTATTTATTTTTTGAAAATCCCTTCCTGCTTCTGTTTCCACCCACGCCAGGCTCACTCCAGTCACCCTGGACAAGCTCAGCACTTGTCTATGTGCCCCCACCCCCACTACTTACTTCATGGGGTCTACCCTCCCCTGCCCCTTGCCCATGGCCTGCCCGTCCTCAAGGCTGTACTTAAGCCCCAATTTCTCCATCCCAGAGATCGTCCAATTAGCATTAACCTCTTCTTCCCTGACATCCTGTTGCACTTCCTACTTTACTAGTTGCTTATCACTGCATAACAGAGCACCCAAAACTAGTCAGCTGAAAACAACCATCATTATTTTGTCTCATGACGTCGCGGATCAGGAATTTGGGCGGGGCTCCGCTTGGCCGGTTTTCTGTTCCACCTGATGTGAACTTGACGTCATTGGGTGGAATTCATCTAGTGAATGAGCATGTCTGGTTTAAGACCACTCATTCATTGTTTGGCACATTGTTGGGGAGGGTAGAAGGCTGGGTTTACTGTGGGCTGCCGTCCCGACACCTACACACAGCCTCTAACGTGTGCAAGTGGGTAGTCAGACTTTCTTTGTAGCAACTCAGAGCTCCCAGAGAGAGTGCTCCAAGACACACGACGAGGAATGTCTTTGATGAGATGGTCTCTCAGATCGCCTGCCTCCCCACCCAAGAGTCTCACTCTTTAACTCTGTTTCAGAGTTTGTGTACTCAGCAATTAATTCTGCTTTACTCAGAAAGCAGAGGACTTCTAGGAACATCAGACAGATTAAAATAGAATAAATAGAATATTTTAAGAGCTGTTTCTCTAATGGGCTAAGAGTTATGAACCAACCTCATAGAACAGGATTGCAAATGTATGCATCACTATGCTGACAAAAACAAAAATGCTTTTTTACATTCTTTAACCGATTTAATCTTCCTCATTACCAGTTTCTCTCCCAACCCTGCTGGATAGTGGGGATATGTGGTGGGGAAAGGGATAGAATTTAACTTATAATTGAGAGTGTCTCCATATTAAAAGTATTCTTTTGGACAAATACTGACTTAATTTAAAGTTTTTGAACAGAGCTGTTTCTCCTTTCTCCCTCTTTTCAAGATGGCTTGAGTGAAAGTGAAAGCTTGAGACTATTTCTGATAATTAGGGAATTGAGGCCACAGTATGGACTCTAAGTCGGTGAGAGGCTGTTGGCCCAGGTACCATCCCTCTCAGCAGACCTGGCAGGGCTGGCCGTGTTGATCTCATCTCAGAATTGGCCTCTGCTGAGGTTGGTCCCATCTAGCCTTATAGCATGAAATAGTGTCTGTCCCCTAATACTCATGCCCAACCTTTGTCTTAATTTCCCCAGGCTGCTGCAGGCCTGGTCCTCCTCTGAGCACCTCTGTGGCTTCTCACCAGGCCATGCGGCAAGTTTCAGACCCTTTGACTGACAAACCTAGTGAGACAAGTTAGCATGTTGTTACGAAGACAGGAAGGTCCCCGGTGGAATAAACAAAAGGCAGCCATATCCTGAAACTCCAGGTTCTGGAATAGCTCTTTCACTCCAGGACAAAGATATAAGAATGCACTTTGAGGTTAATAATTATCTCATAAATCCCTTTTGGCCGGACAAAGGAGCAGATCTGAGAGATAGGAATGGGTTCGTTAATCCCTTTCGGTTGGGCAAACAGGACAAACCTGATAGACAAATTCCATCAAAAGGTGCCAGCTCCCCTTCCCCAAACAGGCAAAGGAAGGTATAAGAGAGCTTCTGCCTCAGTCATGGGGCATCCCATTCGGGAACCCCCTTTCCGCTCAGGAGCTGTAACCCTCTACTTTTAATAAACTATCCTCTTTTACAACTCCTCACCTCTCCTTAGCTCGTGTTTCCATTCTTCGATTTCACGAGACACAATCCCGGCACTCACCAGAAATTTCTTACATCGCAAGGTTCAGAGTGTTAAGACAGGGGATTGTAATAGTGGCACTAAATCTTCTATTTTAAGATGTGGATCTCCGGTCTTTTTGAAAGCTTCCTTTCTTTGCCTCTTACTGATTCTGCGTCCTATACCTTTACTATGCAGACCACTTTCAATGTTTCTATTTACTTCAGCCCAGTGCTGGCCCTGTGACTTGGGAGAGGTTTTGTATCTGTATGGGATCCACTCCTGGCTCCAACTAAAATCTACACAACATATGCAAAGGTTGTGATAACTGATAAACGGCTTAATTGTACCTTCCCCACACCCCAACAAACAAAGCCAAACTCAATAGAAAATTCCATTACAGACCGAAACTGAAACCACCTGAAGCCTGGAGAAACCACCAAGAAGGTGATGAATAGAAACCATCTTAGAGGCCATCTCATCTTGCTCCCTGCTTGCTTGTGATACATTGCAGAGGAAAAGCCAGTTTACCTCCACTTATAAAACTCCATACCCCTTTTACTCTGAGAGGTTATCATTTTTTTCTAACCTGACCTGCAGCTCAAACCACCAAATAAATTCTAATAAGACCAGTTTTGGTCTCCCGCAATCCTCTGGCCCTGCCTGACACAGAGACTCATCCTCAGGCTCATCTCCCTAGCCACTTCCCTCTGCTAGTTCTCCTGGAGACCTACTGTTCACCAGGACACACTAGGGAGAGGGCCATGACATTGCACAACTCCAGGAAGAGCCATTCCCAAAGAATACAATGTAACAGGTGCCCCTGGAGTTGCAAAACACGAAGGTTCAGCTGCACTTCCTGAAGATTCACTCAAGAAGCCTCGAAAGGGGAAACCATCAACACACATGTTTGACTTCTTGGTTTCCCTGTTTCTACTTTCGTCTTCCCCCAGCCTCTCAAGGCTAGAGACCAGATTTCTGCCTGCCCATCCAGAGTGACCAACATCTCCCTTACATTATATCCTGAGTTGTCTCTGCTCAAATTTCATAGGCATTAATGAGCCAACCCACCAGCCCAGGCTCCTGATGTGCTAATGAGTACTCAAGGAATTTAGAAATTCGCTTCTCCCCAAGGTGTGGCTTTGAGGACTATCTTGCTGCTGACTCAAAAATCTTATATGCTAGTCAGAAGTGAGAAATAACTTTATTATTACAGTTGGTCTGCATCCTTCCCCTGAAGATCTTAAATCCATTGCTTCAGTGATGGGTGGGGAGCCCCAGGGCAACAATCATTCTAAGAGATGGAAATACCACAGAAAATATATTTTAAATGATTATCTCCCATATCCACACTCGTACATGTTGCAAACATGGTTTTTCCATTTTTCCATAGTGGCATTACAGGGCTCTCAGCAGTTGAAAAATAGGGAGAATGCTACTCTTTCTTACGCTTATACAGGATTTACTTCCTAGTGCCTTCTTCCTGGGTACATTTTCTCACCACTTGGATTTTTTAACTCTCTTATAAAGGGTGTGTTCTCATCATAGAAATGATTATTTCTGTTATGAGCTGGCTACATGTTTTTGAGCGTGCTTCATTGTGGATTTCTAGGTGAAGCAACTGAGGTACTAACCCTCATATTTTTGCCCTTTCAAGATAGCACAGTTCAGTGGCAAACATCCTACGTTCTGGTCCTAGCTGTGCACCTAAGCAGCTATTTGATTTAGAGGCTCATTGTGCCATTCTGGAGTTTAGTTCCTTCATCTGTAAAGTGAGGGGGTTGGTGATGTCAGCAGACCTCTGGCTATATCAATTTACATGAACTGTTTGTAGTTGTACTTGGCTCACACAATCCCCACTCTAACCGTCCAGCAACTTCTCGTTCTTTCAAACTCAACTCCTGGTCACTTTCTCCTGGAAATCTTCCCACTCCTCTTCTACAACACCCTCCTTGGCTCCCAGACTCGGTGAACTGAACTTCTTCTTAGACCCCCTAATTTCCTGCAAGTGTAACAAGAAAGTTTATTATGCACTCACCACATAATATAATAACGACCTGTTTAGAAAGTACTGGCTTTTTTTTTTTTTTTAATATCTCTATAGTCCCAGCATCTAGCACAGTATCTGGTTATAGTAGGACTTTCAGTACATATTTAATGAAATAATTACTTTACACAAATCTGTGACAGTCATTTCTGCACGCACCTTTAATCTCTAAGAGAGTGCTGGCATCGCACTGAGGCCCCAGGGAGCACAGCCTAGGATGTCTTGGAACAAGTATTTAAGATGTCTTTGCAAAGACATCCTGGGGACACAGCCATTCTTGGCAGGAATAAATGGAAGAATACTGGTTTCATTTTTTTTTTTATAGTTCTTGCTGAAAAGAATTAGTTGGCTCATAGTTTGACAAAACATAATGATAGGCTACGCCTTTAATCTCCAAGACTCAAGGGTAAAGAGTACTTGTACGTACCTTTCTGGAAATTCAACCTGGCAAGTGTCAAGCTTCTTTTGCCTAGGTTTATTGGCAAATACTCAGCTTTCACATCCACTATAATTTAAAAACTAGGCAGCTTCCCCACGTTTCATGATCTCTTTGAAAACCCAGCTGGTAATTCTTTTACTTTTTCATTCTGTTCTCATCATCTGGACACATGGATAGTCTCAACTCTTGGGTCTTTAGTTGTTCCTATAAAACTGGAATTTTCCGGAACATCAGAGATCTACAGAAAGTTAAATCTTCTCTGAGTTTATTTGTAGGTAAATGTGATGTTCCAAGGAGTCTTAGCGATATCTTATTGCTTTTCATCAAATTGTGTTTATTTCAGGGGTACTAGGGCTTAGTTCAAATAGGGACCACATTTACTCCACATTGCATTTGTTTAGAAATCCCTAACCTCTTGTTAAATACCAAAATTCTCAAACTGGCCAGTGATCTGTCAGTCCTCTAGTAAAGTTAAAGGACGGGAGATGTGAAACATTTCCCATTGTGTTGGCCCCTGGAAGGTGCACGCAATCCTGTGGAATGTTTTTACCAACTCACCAGCCCATATCTCTGTGTTCCCTGCTCTGCACATACATCTCCTGGGGAGTAACCAGACTAGTCAAAGGTGAAAACCCTCTCAGAAGGAGAATTCTTCTTAGGACAAATAATGTGTGTGGGAAGGGGCATGAACAGAAAATAAGTATTAGAAAATGGAAAGCAGCTCGTGGAGTTACATCATTTTTTCACTCTTCATAGATGAAAAATAACCAAAATTATGTTTTCCAGAGTAGCTGTTGACAGGAGATGATTTCATTTTGCAACTTATAAAGGATGAAAGAATCCTCTCTGATTTTTTAAAGAATGTCTCCTGTTTAACCCCTTGATACTGGCTGACTCAATCCTTCCAGAGAACTAGAGAAATGTGTCTGTGGGCAGTGATGACTGCCAGGGTCCCCCTCGCCTCCAGCCTATTACAGCAGTGGGACCAAGGAGCTCAGGGCTAAGTAGCTCAGCAAATTACACGTAACATCAGTCACTGTTGAGTGCTTCCCAAGAGCCAGGCCTCCACTGACTCATGGAATCCTCACAACTGCATGATGAGGTCTGTGTTATGAACCCCATTTGTTCAATGAGAAAGATGAGGCGCAGAGAAGTAAGATAACTCATCTGAATGTACACATTGAATCAGAGGCTTTAATTCACATCTCTTAATTCAAGCCTTCCTTTCTAATTCTTAATCTTTCCTAACTGCTGTGTTATACCGGCCCCTCATCTCACCAATTAAAGGATGACGTAAAAAGCTAAGCCTTTAAGTTTACAGCCTAAAGTAATTTTGTCTAAATTAGCTGCTGTCAGTGAGCTTCTGAGATTCACCACGGCAGCCGGGCTGAGTCCCGAGAGCGTCTGCCTGTGGCTACACACACCCCACAAGCCCCCCACTGTTCTCCCCTTCCCTCTTTGTTAGGCTTCTTTGCCACAGCATCATCCCCAAGAGGTAATAATACATCACTAATCCCTAATACTGTATTATTAATAACAATAATATTAAATTATTAGCACCAATAGGTATTAAATTGTTAATAATGAATACTTATTAATCAAATTGTGGATGGGCAGTTGAATTGATTCATTGGGTAGAAACCTGTGGCATGGTCCTTCTAAGTCACTGGTTCTCAGCCAGGGGGCAATTTTACTGACCCCCAGTATCAGGGACATTTGTCATTATCTGGAGACACTTTTGGTTGTCAAATCTTGAGGGGGTGCTACTGGCACCTAATGGGTGGGGCCAGGGATGCTGCTGGTCACCCCATAATGCATAGGGCAGCCCTCCACAGCAAAGAATTACCTGGCCCAAGATGCTGCTCTAATCAAAACACAGAGGTTGTAGCTCTCTGTAAATAGTTAGGAGATCAGTCTTGAGGTCCTCAGATGGATGAATCACCTGGTTTGTTTGCCTCCAGGACAGAATAATGTTTAGCCCACCTTCCCTTTTGTACTAGCTTCTTGACCAACTGGACAGATTCTGGGAGCCTTGTTCTCAGAAGGGAAATGGGTAGGTGGATAGTCCAGCAGAAGTGGCGGTACCGGGCCTTCAGCAAGAGAGTAAAAGGCAGGGCCCAGGCTGAAGCCCTCAGAATAAGTACATCCAGCTCAGCTAGCAAGCCAGCAGGAGTGGTGGGTGGACAATGCCCATCGCCTAGGGTGAGGTGAGGAGGGAGGTGCAGACACCAACATTCTGAGGGGGGTCGGGTCTGACAGACAGAGGAAAATCCTGCCTCAGCCCTATACCTGAAGCGCCACATTGGACCTCTCAGCAGCCACGCCAGGCCCCCAATAAGAATGTGACTCCAGGGAATTGGGGTATTAACACACTAATATGCCTTATTCTGCTTAGCTTTACTCTTTTGTTCTTGGGGGAAAAAATTTACTACCCTTAACTTTTTTCCCTGCAATCTCTGTTTTTTGGTGATTTTTCTGAGATAACTTGAGCACCTCTTTTATTATTCTTCAGTCTCCTAACGGGGCTTTTTGAGGATAGATATTGTCTTTTTCATAAACCAAGGGCTTAGTACATAAAAGATATTCAAAATATGTTTGTGGGAATAAAGGAATTTCCAAGATGATGGTAGTAAAGCAAACACACCTAATATTTTCTATGCTTAATAGTTTCTGCTTTTAAAGTTATGTTCCCACATTAACAAAATGTCAACTAATAGTTAGGACATCTTATGTGTGGGGGAGGGGTCGATCTGAGTCTGCAATGCTCACTGAAAATGTACTAGTCAGGGTTTTAGGTGCTGTGTGCTGTTGACCCTTGAACAACATGGGTTTGAACTGCTAGGTCCAATTATATACATCGATATTTTTTCAATAAATATTGCAAATGTATTTTCTCTTCCTCATCATTTTCTTAATAATATTTTCTTTCCTCTAGCTTGCTTTACCATAGAATATAGTATATGTTACATACAACATACAAAATATGTGTTAACTGACTATGTTATCAATGAGACTTGCTGTCCACAGTAGGCTATTAGTAGTTAAGATTTGGGGGAGTCATAGAGTTATAGGTGGATTTTTGGCTCTTGGAGGGTTTGGTGCCCCTAAGTCTTGCATTGTTCAAGGGTAAACTGTACAGATAAATAAATCATAATTTCTGCATCATGAAGTTAAATTCAGTGAGGGGGGAAGAAAACCAGTTTGCAAAGAGCAAATTATTCCGAACAAATTGTGACAGATACTAAAACGGGAGTACAAGCAAAGATTGACAGGAGAACAGAGGAGAGATAAATTTAGATAATCTTTTTCTAAAGATTTTTATTGGGGAAGGGGAACAGTACTTTATTGGGGAACAGTGTGTACTTCCAGGCCTTTTTTCCAAGTCAAGTTGTTGTCCTTTCAATCTTAGTTGTGGAGGGTGCCGTTCAGCTTCAAGTTGCTGTCCTTTCGGTCTTAGTTGTGGAGGGCGCAGCTCAGCTCCAGGTCCAGTTGCCGTTGCTAGTTGCAGGGGGCACAGCCCACCATCCCTTGCGGGAGTCGAACCAGCAACCCTGTGGTTGAGAGGACACGCTCCAACCAACTGAGCCATCCGGGAGCTCAGCAGCAGCTCAGCTCAAGGTGCTGTGTTCAATCTTAGTTGCAGGGGGCAGAGCCCACCATCCCTCGCGGGAGTCGAGGAATTGAACTGGCAACCTTGTGGTTGAGAGCCCACTGGCCCATGTGGGAATCCAACTGGCAGCCTTCGGGGTTAGGAGCACAGAGTTTAAACCGCCTGAGCCTCTGGGCCGGCCCGATTTAGAGAATCTTGACTTAACAAGGACAGCTTAGAGATGAAGTAGCATCTGAACTGCATCCTGAATGCTGTGTTAATATGAATTGCCTCCCCTGCCCCGAATTACCACTTCCTACACCTGGGTAGGATCCACATTATACATGTAGGCATGATGCCCTAGCCATTATTTTCCAGGTTTTCAAGGTAAATACAAGGTGTAGACAGAAAAGCGTACAATTCATAAGTATATAGTTCAATAAACTGTCACAAAATGAGCACACTTGTGTAACTACTATCCAGGTGAAGAAATAGAACACTAACCTCTTCCCAGGAGTCTTTTCATGCTCCCTCCCAATATTAATCCTCTCTGTTCCCTATCATAACAGATTCATTTTGCCTGATCTTTTAAAAATCGCATTTTACAGTATGTTTTCACTTGAGTCTTCTTCAGTCAAAATTATTTTATGAGAATCATCCTTTTTTTTTCTCATACAGCTATAGTTCATTCATTTTCATCACTGTATAGCATTCCATCATATGACTATACCACAATATATATACCCATTCCACTATTGATGTTAAGTGAGTTGTTTCAAATTTTTGGCAACTTCAAATATTGCTATTTTTGTATGGCTGTTAGGTGAACATGTGTACCCTTTTTCTTTGCGTATATGCCTTAGAATTAAATTTCTCAATACAAGTTAATTTCACGAGCCCTTTGAAGACTTAACGTACATGAATGTCCTCATGCATTCTTAATTGGGGGTGAAATCTTTGCACCTGAGGTAGTAACTGAGGGTGGATGAGATGATTCCAAACCAAGAGGGTTAATAATAAAAAGGATGCACAGGTGAGATGAAGGTGCTATGAAAACACAGGCTCGCCGATGTGCTGAGCATAATCAGAGCATATGCTCTCCTGTATCACTTGACCAAACCACCTTAGGACTTGAAAGTGAGTCTGGAAGAGCAGTGATTTCATCCTCCAGCCTTTGGCTCTCATCTTACCCACAGACTTTAGCTAAGCTCAGCCCATGTGCTCTGGCAAGATTTTCTGTGTAAGTTAAATCAGGTTTCATCCCTGATTTATTAGGATTTTCTCAGATTACTAATACCATTATTTTACCCCTATCCATTTCATCAGCAGCAGTTTAAGCTCAGTCACCTTGAATCCGTCACAAACAGTCCCCAAAGTTTATTTGGCTTTATATTTCTTAACACAATTTATAGCATTCAAATATTGACTTAGATTTCAGAATGACATTCATCAAGCCCGCAATAATATGCCCTCAGCTTTTTTCTCATCATTCCTGTCATCTATCTTGGCAATAAAAGTGCTGCTGCTTTTACCTCTGTTCCATATGATTAGATAAAATCACTTTTTCTTTTCTAGGCTTATATTTTAGCAGTATCCCAGAACTCATCTACATGCACTACTTAAATTTCATTCCTTTTATAAAGCTTTGTAATAAACTCACATCTTCAAATACATTTTCCCCCAGGATATACTCCAAACTTGGATTTTTCACCTTTCACAATTTCTTACGTGGGTAAGGGATCTTATACTTTCCAAAGATCAGCTCTCCTGGACTTCTAAGGATGCATGTGTCCATCGAGACAAAGGGCTGAAACACTGTGATGCAGTCTAAGAAGATCTCATTTATAGGGTTCATTGTCCAGCCTGGGTTACTGTCCAATAGTGAAATCCCCAGGACTCCAGCCTAAGAGAGAGAAAGAGACTTCCCAGGATCCATGGAGAAATGGCTGCTCCATCCTAAGCCCTCACAGACTTGAACAGAGGCTAGAGTGGGGCCATCCAGTCCAACCTCACTTGTTTCATAAATTGAGAATCTGAGATCTACAGAAATTGTAACAAGTGAGGTTTACAATCCTAATAAGTTATCAGGCAAAGTCCCAGATGTGCCCTGTGGGTATTTTAGCATGACTCATTCCCTGCATCACAAAACCCTCATTGTACAAATTCCAAGGGCAAAAGAGCAGAGGCTCTGAGAACAGACCACCCTAAACTTAGTACTGAGACTCTACTACCTACTGATACAGGCAAAGTATTTTTCTCACCTTGGAAGTGGTATATATCACTGCCTCCCCAGAAAAACAGGGGAGCCTGTATAGCACATGGGGCGTTGAGGAGCTCAGGAAATGGCAGCTGAACAGTAATTTTGGGGAGCCAGAGAGCGATATGTGGACACTGCACATTTGGGGAAAAGAACCTGGGAGTTGGGAGGTAGGTGGAGCCTGAGAATGAACTGAAAAGCCAGCAAAAACCTCAAGCTAACTCAGCAGAGTCTACAGATGCCTGGTCTAAGACAGCAGAACCAATTGGAAAGACAACTTCAGGCAGTCAAACCACTACAGCTCCGACCAGTCCATCTCCTGGAGTTCTCTAGATCCCGCCCGGTGTCGCCCACCTAATTCTTGGTCCTCTCCTGTGGAGGAAGAGCAGTAGAAGACAAGTGAAAGAAGAAAAAGATGCTGGCCAGAGCCTGCCACCTCTTTCAGCAAGGAAAGCAGATCGCATTCAAATGTGTTCCCCTCTCTCTCTCTCCTTTATCATTGGTGCTGGACAGCGCATTTCATTGAGTGCTTCTCAAAAACAGAAGTCCTGGTAGTTCTACCACTCAGGACTCCTGGTACACTGCTGGGACATCCAGTAAATCATGTGTAAAGGTGTATGGCTGGAAGAGAGTTGAGAAATAAACTCGCTTATTTTTCCATTGAGAAGATGTACCGAGGAGAGGAACTGGAGATAACTAACAGATCATCAGCCTTCCTTATGTTTGGGTGTAAGAGTGGGTATCACAGTGTTTCAGAAGATCCAAGCTCGGCATTCCTCCCAACCAGGCTTTATGGCTCTCTGTTCTAAGTGACCACAAGGGCAGCCCAACGTTTCTGTTTTTACTCACACCCCCATCCCACTCTGAATCTTACAGTCTTGCATCATTGAATGCATCCACAGCCACCCCACAGCCACAAGAGAGAACCATTTCCTCTTCCTTGAACCGTTTATATGGCCTTTGTTCTCCTGCTGGGCTAGTTCCCAACTTAAGTCAAATTTTCAGTTTGGAAGTGAATCACATGGGCCATGTGATTTAATACCTTCGGGCTATTAGAACTGGAAAAGTCTGTCTTTAGAAATATAAAGCTGCAGCTGAGACCCAAGATCATGGTTTATCAGGAAAGAATAATAGGACCAAAAAATTTGTCTATTAAGGTTCAAACTCAGACGACAGTCACCAGAGCTGGGCAAGTTAATGCCACCATTTGCAACAGCTGGGTTTCCACAAATACCACCACACATCTTACTCATCAGCGGCATTGTGTTTCCAAAGCCGTGTTGGTCTCACAAGACTGCCTGCTTCTTGGCACTGTTTCAACATGCGAATATTTCCATTGATGATTTCTCCATCTGGCAGCTGCCCAGGCAGTCGTGCCCTGGTCTGCTTGGTGGTGTTCTTACACAGAGATCAGGCCCCTGAGAATGTGACACCTGCCTATAGACTATGTGGGAAATAGCCAAGCGGAGCAAAAGGTGACAGGGTATGGCTGCAAAGAAATAAATTAAATACGGTGCATGCTGTTGTTGTAGCCAGGTGACAGAAGCGCATCTGGATATAATCTACTCCTTGAAAGAAGAGTCAGAGAGTCAAGAAGTGACAGATGCACAGATGTAGAAATTTTTGTTCCGCGGAAGTGAACTTAAAAAGTTTTGATTTGCTCTACAGGCATACCTTGTTTTATTGCACTTTGCTTTATTGCGCTTCACAGATGTTGCTTTTTTTTTTTTTTACAAGTTGAAAGCAAGTTCCTCTACCAGCAAAAAGATTATGTCTCGCTTTATTGCGATACTCTATTGCAGTGGTCTGGCACGAAACCAGCAATATATGCAAACCATGCCTGTAGTGCTTCACATTTGGGATATTTACCCTGTTTATGAAAACATATTTTCAGTGACACCACAAACTCTACAATACCTTTTCAGGCTTGAAAGAGCCAACCAATCGAGTCACACTCTAGTCTCCAGGAGATGGCTAAGGAGAAAAGTCAGGGCTCCTGTATCGTCCTGACGACCTAGATTGGATAGCTTAATTAAAATGTTTTGGGGAAGGAAAGAGGGTAGTGGTAGAAGTAGGGTTTAATTTTATTTCATGGTTAAAAATGCTCTATTATTCCATCTCAACACAAAGACCAATCCTGATTTATGTTTCACAATTGCCATAGGTGGTTTCTTCTACTTTTGACAGTTCTAATACGTCTGTATTAGGCAGCTATTCCCCTTCCTCCACAAGGAAGCTAGAAGGGAGAGGGGAGTCCGGTGCCTTCCTGTGACCTTTGGGTGCCACATGGACAGTGCCTAGGACAATGCTTTCCTCATAGTAAGTGCTCAATAAATTCTTGCTGCATTGAATCTAAACAACAAATATATATATCCGCAGAGAAAAGAGGACAGGGACTAGGTGGGAACAAGACACAGTGTTTTTTCCCTTTTTCCATGACTCTCAATAGTGCTCAATAGCCCCACACAGTGGGAATTAGGGGTAAGCTGAAGTTTACTGCTCATCAGAATGAATTGTTGTAAGAATGACTCCAGGTCCTTGACCCAAATGCTTAAATCCCAGTTATTCTGGGTTTTGTAAGGATATGATGGTGAAGTGACAGGTTTGACTATCTACAAGTTGCATGGCCCTGAGCAAATTACCTAACCTCCGTAGCCTCAGTTCACCTCATTTCATCTGTGAAATGGAAATAATAATAGTATCTATCCAGTGATGTGCTGGGGTCAGCTCTCACTGTCTTGTAAGGGCTGACTTTGTGCTTTTCTTCTCGGCTCTGAGTTCAGTGACTTCACATTAAGTTGAAAATGGCCAGGTGGGAGTATTCACACCACGGAAATTGGGAAATGCTATGAATCAGAGTATTTTCTTTTTGGAGAGCCAGATGTAAAACGTGGTGGGGAATAGATAAGCTAATTCATTTTAAAGGGCTTCACGGTGTCTTGCTCATATTAGATGCTTAAGAATTGTGAATGATTACTATATTTCATAGATTCTAGGACATTTTTTACATTTTTACATCTATAATATCAGGATGTGACTGATAATCAATAGCATCTTACAGTTAGAATTGGCACAGTTTTCCTCAGGGGCTCACAAAATACCATCTCACATTACAATCAATGGAATGTTAAGAGTCAATGAACCATTATTATTATTGTTGTTATCAGCTGCATCTGCAGTGTTATTATTATACTAGGTCATTTATAACAGTTCACGTATATACTTAAACAGTGAACAAAAACACATCCAATTCCCACCAAACATAGAGCAGTATCCAGCTGATTCTAGGGAAGACTTTGATGTAGACAAAAACCTCCCCATTTCCATCCATGCCTACAACTGGCAGCTCTCCCTCCTCCCAGCCTTGTTCTCTCTTCTCAAATCCTCCAGCCAATCCTCTGTCAGGAATGAGCCCATGGAACCCTTGCGTGTATGTGCGACTGGGACCCCACTCTGAGTAGTTTTGCACTGACAGCCTGACAGCTCACCGGGCACGGGGAGCTGGGGTCCTCATTAAAAGCATTTCCCGGTATCAGAGGTCCACAACAGGCAGAAGAAGGGGGCTGGGCTGGGCAGGAGCTTTTCCTGACACCAAACTCACCCACACAGATTGCTGCTCGCAAAGCTGCCAGCTCTGCAAAGCCTTCCTGCCTGCTGCCAGATGGGTGACGATGGCCCAGACACAGTCCATGTTTGTTGGATCAGCCAACGAATGACAAAGTGAACAAACAATAATAAAGATATGCCAAATATGAAAATTTTAATATATAAAATCATCAAGTATTATGCGGGGTGTAGTAAATGTAGCATCTTGGTGGTGGAATGTAAACTGTTTTAGCTCTTTTAAAAGACAGCCTGTGCTGGTGCCTGTTAAAATGTAATGCGTGCCTTCCCTGTCCGTCTCTCTCCTGCTGCCTGCTTCAGAGAAGTGCTCTAGAGTGTGTGAGGATGTTCATCGCTGTGTCATCTCTAGTGGTAAAACTATAAACAGCCTAAGTACTAATAAGGGGTGGGTAAAATAAATGCTGCTACACTCATAGCCACTCTATATGCAGTAGTTAGGAAGAATGAGGAGGATTTGTACAAACTGCCAAGGAAAGGAATATTAGTGGGAGAAGAAGGCGATTTACTAGACGCTATACATAGCAGGATAATGTGTAAATCTTTAAACTGTAAAACAAAGCCATGTTTTCCTGTATTTTCACATATGAGCCTAAATGCATAAGAAAAGGTCACAACAGTTCCGTCTGGGAAGGGGATGCAGTGGGGGATGGGGGAAGGAGTATACAGTCAAGGTGGACTTTAGCTGTATATTTATGCTTGTATCTTAAAGTTTACAACCAAAGGTATTCGTGTACTGTTTGTGTAATTGAAATTTGAAAATAAAGAGAAGGGCAGCCTGGCCCATGGACGCTCAGGTTGAGGCACACATTTGAGCAGCCGCTATGGGAGCACGCTCTCGGCTGAAACAGGAGCTGCCGAGCACAGCAGCGCAGAACTGCTTAGAGGGGCTGCTGGGCTCTGAGGGATAATGAGCAGAGACATAGGAAGCCGGGATCCTCCCGTGGCCTGAGAGGAGAGTGGCCTCCGTGACACTGCCTTCCTCCTCCTCCTCGCTCTGCTGAGGCCCTGTGAGATGTCTGGAGGGGATGTTGCTGGAGAGAGAGGAAGGGGAAGGACAGGGAGGGGAGGGCACAGCTGGAGTCATCTGACACAGACGAGCCTACCTGGTAATTGCATTGAGAGCCAAGCCTTTCCCGGGCTGAGAAGCCAGGGGACTGGGTGGCTTCTCCCTTCCTCCTGTATCCCCTCTACCCTCTACCCCTGGGCCAGGTGATCTCTCTGGGTTGCACCAAGCTCCAAACCTCCTCACATCACAGAGCCAGAGAGCCAGTTGGGACCTCATCAATTATCTTAGTCACCCCCTGCTAGGAAGTTAGGAATTAAGCAGACCCTGGGGAAAAAAATCACAATATACATAGAACTTTCTTGCTTCTTCCTTGGAAACCAAAATATTTCTGTTTTCCCTTTGGGAGTCCAAGTTTTTATTTCCTAAAATTTTCACAGAAGGGGATCCTACTACCTTGCTTGATATCCATCCATCCATCCATCCATCCAATCACACGTGTTTAGCAACAATTACATGTATATCAGTACTACAGAGCACCTGCTTTTCAAAGGTGGAGATTTTCAAAGGCTTTTAGGAAGTAACCTGAAGAGAAAGTAGACTGAGTCAGGATTCTCCAGGCGAGCATTTGGGGATATGAGTAAAGGCTGGGAGCAGGATGATGGGGAAACCGAGCAAGCACACTCCAAGCTAAAGGAGAAACATAGGCTGCAACATGTTTCAGCAACTCAAACTCCCCTGTACTCACAGAGGGAAAAAGAAAGCAAAGGAAGCAACTCTAAACTTAGTGATAACGAAGTGAATTAGAGTCCCTGCAGGATGCGGGGTGAGATTTTACAAGGCACAGGAGCATCATTCTGAAGGATTTTTATTTTTATGCTTGCTAATGAAATACCAATAAAGGCTATGTAGACAGAAACGCAGTCAAGTGATTTGGGATGGGAACCAAATTTTTGGCAAAGGAAGCTTGATTAAACAGGTGCTGGGTTTTTTCACTTCCAAACCCTGGGCAGCTGGACAAAGCCTGATGTGCTCAGGGAAGACTTAACCAAGCTGAAAATCAGGAGCTAGGTTTCCCCAACTCAAGCGCTTGAACCTTCTACTTCCCTAGACAGCCTTTCCAATTTTAATTTAAAAATCAGTTCCAATGGCTCTCCCAATGCTCAAAAAAAGCAATTGCAGACTCTAACTTTCTTTTAAATGCCTTGCCACTCTTGCTCCAGATGGGGCCAACATGAAAGCTCAGAGATAAATCAAATTGCCTGTCAGAACATAGGTAAGCTGGGACGGCTGGGGGAAAGGAGCCTGCTGTGGACTTCAATGGCTCTAGCCTTGGTGAGAATGTGAGTATACAAAATGATTCTGAAGGGCCCAGGGTACTCTGCGGGTAGGATCTTGTCCTGGTTCCTGGTTAAGTTTGCAAGTGGTTTGTTCATAAAACATTTGCTGGTGCTACCGTGTTTCCCCGAAAATAAAACCGGGTCTTATATTAAGGTTTGATCCAAAAGATGCATTAGGGCTTATGTTCAGGGGATGTCCTCCTGAAAAATCATGCTAGGGCTTATTTTCCGGTTAGGTCTTATTTTCGGGGAAACACGGTACTCAGAAAGGGGGCTGGTCATTCATTTAAGTAAACTATTAACCAACCACACAACAGAAGCTCGTTAAGCAGCTACTGTGTGTCTTTAGGGTTAGACCCCAAGGATGGAATGGCAAAGAGGGACAGCCAGGAACTGGGCTATAAAGAATTCTAGGCTGACAGACTCTTGATGGGAGGCCATGCGGTGTGGTGCTTAGGATGAAGCGCTAGAATCATATGGGCTGGTTTGAATCCACCCTATTACTCACCAGCTAGATCTAGACTCTTGTCCTTGTACCTCAATTTCCTGTTCTGTAAAATAGAGTAAACAGTATCTCCTACTTCAGCGGGTGGCTAAGATTACATGAGAAAGAAATGAAAGAGATCAGTGTGAAGCACTTAGCTCACAGAATATTATCCATTATTACAAGGGCAAAGAGTTAGACTGCCAGGCATCTCTTTACAACTGAGACCTGGGGAAATAGGCATTTGTAGAATCAGGGCCATGCAAATGCTAGCTATATAGACCTCCTGAGGACAATGCCTCGCAAGCAAATGAATTTTAGGTTCGTTTAATTCTATATTGGCTCAATTCTATAGAATTAAAATTCAGAACTTGAATTTTTCAAGTATTCAAATTATGGAAATTACCCTTTGCAGGAAGAAAGTTTAAAAAAAATCACAATCTGAAAAACAATGCATTCTATTTGGGATGTAAATTAAACCTTTTAAGAGGCTTTTAAAGAGGTAGCTTTTCTAGGATAATTGCATTGCTAGACTCTAGGCCTAGCACTCTTTAACCCAAAAGTCACCTAGCTATGGATACAAATGAGGTCACGTGTAAATTGACACCATAATTACAGTGCCTCTGAATCCAACAAACACTAAAACAGATCTTCATGCCCCTTGCCCCGGTTATTGCTGGCTGGCTTGACCGATGTCTCCACGTGTCCATGGGGACTGGGGGCAGGGACTGCCCCACATCCCTCTCCCTGTTTCTCTCTCCCACCTCATCCCACTTGCCCAGGTTGGTTGCCTGTAAAGGAAACTCACTGGTGCCCCTGCTGTTTCTGCTGCCCGTCATGGGATGCCAGCATCCATGCCAGGGTTCTGTCTCCAGTGACCCCAAAGGCGTCAGCTCTTGGGGAGCTAAAGTGGCCGTGGTGGTATAAGTGGGCCCCCAACCCTGTGCTCTGAACTCAGCAGCTACTCTGTGTGTAGTCAGAGTCCCACAGTCCTTCATGAAATTAGTTGTGTCACCTTACAGCCCTGGCTTGCAACACCACTGAGCGCTTAGCTGACCTGACAGGGAACAGAAACCAGGCCCCCCCTGCAAGGTCCTTACTTCCCTTCTCCTCAGCTGTGTCAGCTCCAAATACTCCTTTCTACACCCCAAGTTCTGGAAAGAGCCCCGAGGGCGTCAGCAAACTGATTCACGCTGGAAGAAAGCTCCTGGCCAGCAGGGAACACCCCTCAGCTTCATCCACTAAAGACTGTGATGCTGGTAGCAGGGCTGCTGACGTCATTTGCTTGGCCTGAGTGGTTTATAAACCTAAAATAAAGTTGTCATCAACATGTAAGGGAAAAAACCCTCAAATAGCACCCGGCTTTGGTGCCAAGTTTGGATCACAGTTGTTCCTCCCTATAGGACCTGGTTAAGGTGACTGAGGCATAAAAAATGATGAAATTTGTAAAAGCAATGAAAGACATACATAAACCAAATGTGAAATGCAGAAGATAGTTTGCTCCAGGTAAATTAATATTATAAATATTCATTACAAGTTGATGCAATGTAGCAAGTTATCATAGGAACAATTCCTTCAAAAGACTGGTTGGCGAGGGCTACGAGGCAATGGCTAAAATGTTTTGGTTATTTAAAGACCGTTATTAACTTTTTTTTATTTCTGCCTAAGAATAACTTCTTCCACTTCACTAAATGCATCAGAGGGAATTCATTTGAATAAATTCATTTATTCATTCACCATGTATTACTGAATTTCTACTGTGTTCCAAGCACTATGTTAGGAATATCATACACGATTGACTAGGTAACAATCCCTGACTTCATGAATTTTCCTTTCATAGTTGAGGGACAGACAAAACACACACAAACCAAAGAAGAAATATATATTAAAATGTCAGGTAGTGGTAAGCATTGTGAAGATAAAGTAAGGGGCTGTAGGGCGATGGGAAGCCTTTAGATAGGGTCAAAACAGCCTCTCAATGGAGGTGCCACTTGAGCAGATGTATGACTAAAATGGTGCAGCTTGTCATATGATTATGTACAGAGAAGCTTGGTCCAGATGGGAGGAACAGCAAGTGCAAAGGCCCTGAGGTGCCTGACATGCTGGAAGAGCAGGAGGTGGGGGTAGGAGGAGTGAGAGTTTGGGAGGTGATGCCAAAAAGTGGTGTCATGTGTTAGGTAGATAAGTCATGGTGAGGACTTTGATTTTACTCAGTGTCTCTGACAATTAGATTGTTCCTGACACTAGAATTTAAAAGTATTCTGATCATTTCTATGCTGAATCATCCAGACACCCTGATTCCCCCTTTAGGACCTATATACTCATTCTCCCCAGCTATGGGGCACGTTGGCTGCTGAAGGCTTAAGCCAAGTCCCTCTCCAGTAATTGTCTGTTTAAAAGGGAGCTGCCTCACCCAAGCTTATACTACTTTTCATGCCAGTGGCAGCCAATGACTGGTCAGCATGGGAGTTCAGAGGCTCGGCCCCGCGCCTCAATTGGGATAACACTAAGGGTCCAATTTGGAGCACCCTGTAGGATAGACTGAGGCCTCGGCTGCAATCAGCCCAGTATCTCCCTGTCCAATCCTGCTTGTCTCACACTGCACAGGGGTTGATCCTGAGAACACTGCCCAATCAGCTTCTGGCACACAAACCCCAGAATCTGTGCTTCCGATGGAGAACTCAACCAAAGACAACTTTGAGCAACGAACTATGTTGTACAGATCTGTAGCTGTAGATGGGTAAGTAAAAGTTGACAACAAATCTACCCTGACCAGTTGATATAACCAGTGAGTTAATTTTTATCATTAGATTCCTAGTTAGGCAGGCCACTTTTTGCCACTTGGCTCTTTTCTCTAAAGGTAGGATACTGATGAATAGGAAGGAAGAGGTGGAGAGTATTCTGATGAGTTGGAATCTGGTTTTACTCTATTTTGGGTATCTTTTGTTCTCATGAGCTGATCCGTTACCTCAAGGATACTGAAGGTATATTGACAATATTTAACTGTGAATAGATGTCCAAAAGTAACTTTTAGATTAGACGTTCCCGACACGTTGGCGACCCACTTTTCCTACTTTTGAAAAATGTAAAGGGGCTAAAAGTAGAGAAAGTACTGCTAACCTTTTCACAATTTTTCCTGTTACTAATAAGTTGTCTTGTGAGTATATGCATTCAGCTGGGCTGAATGTTGTCACAGATAATCTACACAGGCGTTTGATGTTATTACTGCAGTTCAACATTGCAAATGAAAAGCAGGCCATCAATTACTCACTGAAATAATCATTTGGCCAACATCATGCCTAGTTCAAAACAATAATCAAAATGTACCAGCCCCTATGCTTTACTGATACCAGGTATTTTACCTGCCTGTTACCTATGAGGTATCTATCACCTCTTTCTAAGGGAATCTCCATATGGTTGGTGGTGGCAATGTAGTCAGCTAAAACCTACATTTCCCAGGCTCCCTTGCTGTTTGGGGGGTGGGTGGGAAGGAAGGTTGGACAAGTGGGGTGGTTAAGAGGTGTAGGGAAAAGTAGCCAGAAGTCATTTGGTGGGTCTCTTGGAAAATCTCCTGATCAGGTCCTCACTTACCTGGCGGACACCTAAGGACCTTCCCCTTTGTCTCCCTCCTTGTGTCCTGGATCTGTGGGTCTCAAATTTGAGGGTGTATTAGGATCACCTGGAGGGCTTGTGAAACCACCAATCGCTGAACCCCACCCCAGAGTTTCAAATGCAGATAGTCTGGGGTGGGTGCAAGGATTTTTGCATTTCTAACAAGTTCCCAGGTGTGGCTGATGCTTCTTCTCTGGGGATCACACTTTGAGAAACATTGCCCTATAGTCACAGCTGCAGTGGCTGTTTTGGGAACAAAATATGACCTTGGGCATAGAAGCCAAGTCCTGAGGATGGTGGAGCATAAAGACAGAAGGAATCTGGGTGTCTGACATTAACTTTGTGATATTGGGATTTCTATTAAGAAATATATGTATTTGTTCTTTGTCCTGTTTCAAAAACTCTTGGAATTTTCTAAGTGGAAAGAGAAAGGTGTCTTTTGTTATGTTAATGAAGTGACTTTTGGAAAGCCCTGAGGTCATCTAGGGAGGGGATCTGGTTGCCAGGGGAAACAAGCACGTAATTAGAGGGTTAGCATTTTCAGTCCCACTCCTTAAATTCTAAGGAGAGCAGAGGGCTGGACATTGAATTGTTAGTCAGTGGCCAACGATTGAATCAATCATGCCTGTGCAATGAAGCCTTCATAAAACCCCAAAAGGACGGGGCTCTGAGTTGGTGAACACATCGAGAGACTGGTAGGGCCTGGAAGCTTTGTGCCTTTTCCCCATGCCTTGCCCTTTGCGTCTCATCTGGCTGTTGGTTCGTATCCTTTGTATAAACCGGTGGTCCAGTGAGTAAAATGCTTCTCTGAGTTCTGTGAGCCACTCGAGGAAATCAATCAAACCCAAGGAGGGGGTTGTTGGAACCTCCAATGGATAGTTGTTCAGCAGCACAGGTGATAACCTGGCCTTGTGAGTGGCATCTGAAATGGGGGAGGGGCAACCTTGTGGGACTGAACCCTTAACCTGTGGGATCTGAGGCTATCTTCCAGCAGTGTCAGAATGGTACTGAACTGTAGGACACCCAGCCGATGTCTGAGAACTTGGTGATGGTGGTGGGCGGGGGAACTGGTTCCCTCACATGGTGGAATTGGGTATAGAATCCTTTTAACTTAGAGCCAGCCTACCTGCCCAAGTTTCCTTTTCCTGAGAGAAAAATAAAACCCTTATCTTGTTAAACTGTTACTCTTTAGATTTTTTTAGTGTATGCAGCCGAACCTACTCATATTTGATAAAAAGGCCTCAGGCCATAGCTAACATTTCCTTCCATTTCTTAGAAAATCCCAGGGCCTCATTTTTTTTTTTTTCTCCAGTGAGTGGAAAATTGGAATGTGAATTTAACATTTGAACTCTGGCAATGAAAGCCTTGAATCCTTACATTAAATTTAGCTGTATGACTTAAATTATCAGTGAATCCGTATGTATCTTATTTTATGAGAGATTTTACACCCTGAACCCTGCGTGCAGAAGTGGCAATGCAAAGGGTTCCTCTGCCACCAAGTGAACTGTCCCTAGGACGGAAGTTAGGGTCCTAAATCCTATGCCCTTGACACCCCACATAAGCATTTTACTCTCCCAGTGGAAACTGTTGGGATCAACAGAAAGTGACCTCTGTCTCTTAGTCATAGGCCAAGAATGACAAGGCTACGTGCTGGAGCTTGTAGGTACCACCCTGTCTACCTGCTTAAGGAAAGAAAACCAGGCAGTATTTACAGTTTCTGTGATGAAAATTTCTTTGGGGTAATTATACTATTTCTGAAGGTTCTTGGTTAAAACTCTGAGAATTGTGTATGCTGCCTCTTTAAATAAGTTTTTAACAAACATTTAGAAAAAGCATGATTGGCTGTTGCCATGGGTCCTGAATTTCTGCTCTGATTGATATAATTAAAAGAGTGAAAACATTTATCCCTCCCCCACACATTCCCAGTTGCCTGGGAACCTTTGTGGGGGTCCATGTGCAGGAGGGAGGCAGGCCCTGTTTGCCTGTCTCCATTGCCATAGTAGGTACATTAGCTCCAGGGCAAGTGACTATTGGATAATTGATGAATTCTACCTGTAGGCTGAGAGCTGACAGTGCATTGGATATTCGTCTTTGTCTCAGATTACATGCAGAAGCTTGCTTCTGCAGATAAGGCCATGCTCCAGGTACCATTTATAGGTAGTATGTAGGAGGAAATAAAAAAATCTCATGAATCCTAGTCTTACAAACTGAAACCTAAAAATGATCGGCAGATCTTGCTATAAAAAAAGCATTTTGTTGATTTCTTCCTTTAACCTCTTTCCCCATTTTAGAACTAATCTGCAGAAAACAAATCATTAGTCGTATAACTTTCTAAGATGCTATAAACTGGCTAGGGATCTTAACCAACGGAATCTCCCCAAAAGCACACATTGCACTCTGTGGTTTTCCTACTCTCACACCAACCCTCGTGACCCCTCAGGTCTGGCCTCCTGTCAAGAGGACTGTCGTCTAAGCTGAAAGTGACTTGTGAATCCATATAAGATGGTGAGATGACCAAGGGCTCAAGGAACATGGCAGGTTGTGTGGTTATCATTTGCTTTAATTCGAGCAGAATTAAATCCCTTCTGAATAGAAGGGGCAGGTAGAGCAAGTCACAGGCTGACAATCTAGGGTTTGTTTTGACATTGTCCTCGTTGTTGTTTTATCTAGGGTAACATTACCTCCTGACCCTTCTCTGTGGGTGTGATAAGCTTTTGGCAGCCCCCAAGTAGAGATGAAACACAGCTTCCCTCCACCCCCAACTCGCCCCATACACACACCCAGACGTCTAATACTTAGAACCCCTCCTTTTTCTTGGCTTTATACATAGAGTGTGGGGAGTGTAGATAAGGCCCATGGGGATAACTTTAGGGGGGCATCCAGCAGAAGTCCCAGGCACAGACGGGACTGCTATGAAATTGCAGGTGTGATCCTGCTACAAAATCTCAGGTGTGATCCAGGGTGTTAATGAAATGAAGTCTCTCATTACATAGCTCCTGGTCACAGACAGTGGGGCGAACATGTATGCATTTATTTTTGCAGACGTGAAGCGAGGAGAGCAACGATTCAGCATCCAGGTAGCTACTGAGTCTCCAACAGTTCCCCTCCAGGGGGCCCATTGAAGGTCCACCCATCTACCTACTTTTTAAAGGAAATGTCTAATTCCCCATAGACACTTCCTCCTTTGAATATCCCCCTCCTTCTCTATACTTCATCCTCAAAAATTCCCTTCTTTTTCATGTAGATGTTGATGGCCCAACAGAGAGGGAACACCAAAGAATGGGAACTAGCGCCCTTGCCTTGAAGACGAGGAGGGCTTACACCTTTCTAGTGTAGCAGAGAAAAGAAGAAAAGGAAAAGCAATTTACTCTCTGTATTAGCAGTTGTGGATTTCCTAATCTTTCATCACTTGGGTGCACTGAGGACTCCAGGTTTGGCTCTTTAAATGAGCCCAGCAGTTCCAGCACACACAGGAAATATTAAATAACAGGAAAACAATTAAGTTTCTTGGATGTGCTCAGTGGGTGTTTATTCCTGGCAATCATGATCTGATCGGCATTTGAAGTTCTGGGTTGAAGAATCAGAATCAACAGTTCTTTTTGCAATTCAATTTCTGTAACACAGTAGGAATACTTTTTTTGCCTCCTGTTTGCTTTGAATGATGGGCAAGATCTCACAAATATGCATCTGAGATGCTAGCCAAGGTGTTCACATTCAAACCTCCTCGTAGGAGGTACTCGGTGAGGTTCAGGAATTGATAAAGCTTTTCTCTCTGGCACCTTTTGACCTCTGCATAAGAGCTGGAGTGTTGAGAGGGCAAGATGAAGAGCCCAGGTCAGCACAAGCCATTTCAGAAGGATGCACAATGATGCCTGGACAATAACTGCAGCCTCTTTTAGTCAATTAATGTTCTCCCTATGGTCCATAAGAGCAAATGACTCCAGATAGTGACAGTTTGAAAGAATAAATCAGAAACGCTTCCTACTATCTCTGTTATTATAAGGATCTGACTTTTGAACTAGTCAAGCACATTATTTTCATTTTTATCCCCTCTTGAAAGAGCTTGGACCAAATATCCCTACAGCACAGCTCTAAATGCCAATTATTTTCAGCTTACTCACCTGCAGAATTGATTTTCTTTTTCCTGACAGCCTCCATTCCTTGATTAAATCCTGGAACTTCATTTAATATGTTAAATCAGAACCAGAGTCCCTGAAAACAAATCAAATGAATATTGCAATTCATTATCTAGGATAATGTTTCTTTCACTGTTTTGTTTGCAGAAAAGGAGAGTGAAAAATAAGTCAGACCAAGTAATAATAATAATAATAGAACAATAGAACAACCAAAGAAGAACAACAACAATAGAACAATAGGAGAAATAGATGAAAGGGAAAAAAGGAGGTGATAACTATGGTCAATAGATTTGAAAACAGATGTGCATCAAATGAAAGGCTTTCCAATTCTTTTCTCGAGAAGTGTTTTGTCTGTAATTTCTTGTTAGGTTCTTATCTATGTTCATTTATTTCTTTTTTCTGCTTCTGTCTTGTACAGTGAGCAAGCATGCACAACTCAGTGTAGTGAGTGCTGTTTGATCAGAAATTATACTGCTTCAGATCATTCAATGAAAGATTTCTAAAAATTTTGACAAATGTGGGTGGCTTTTGAAACCATGGCAAAACCTCAGAAGTTCATACAAGCAAACTTTTAGCTCCATGATCATCTTTTTTTGTCATAATCATCGTTTCATTATTGTCATCGATGTTATTCATATGAGCAAACTCGATACACACAGATTTTAATCCTAAAGGCAATTGGGATTTCATTAGGTTGAAATTAAGATCTCAGGTTTGGACTTAATGCTTTTTCTGGATGTATAGAAAGAACTTTGGTGATCTTTAGCAAACGAAGTCATGTCCTTGCTTTAAAGATGTTGATTGGTAAACACCAGACAACTGGAGTGAGTAAGCAGCTCCCGCAGAAAGTCCAAGCACTTAAACATTGTGGAATTCTCAGCATTGTAGAAATCACTGAGCAGCATATAAAGATTTCTTTTTTCTTTCTAATTTGGTCTTGTTAAAAGCAGTATGAGCTAAATATTTTGCACTTTCAAATGGCTACCTTTATCCTCCAGACCTTGATGGAAGGGGTGGTAGGGGGAGGAGATGGGCAGCATGGAGTCTGGCTTTTATTAAAGGCTCAAAAATATGAGCAGAATCTAAATCTGAACAAGTAGACTAGAGGGCTCAGGGAACACCCTTTACAACATAGTTCCTTCCCCGTCCTCCCCCACCCCACAGTCTCAAAACACCTCTATAATCCCACTATTAGGAAGACAATCCTTCGATCTAACAAGCTTCTGTTTAAAAAATGAAAAGAAGTCATTGGGAAGGTTGACATAAATAGTAATGAACCTCTGGTGGGGGGTGAGGGATGGGAAGGAAGAGGTAGATTGTCTGTTGCTCCTTCTCTGAGCCTGGGTGAGAAGAGGGGATGGATTAAAGAGTGGCTGGATGAAGCCCAAACTTAAGGAGTCAGGGAGACCTAGATGTGTCCCTGGCAGGCCATGTGACCTTGGGCAAGTTACTTCTTTGAATTTTGACTGCCTCATTTTAAAAATAGGCAAAATAATCCTACTTTCCAGGTTTATTTGAGGAATCAAATGAGATTATAACATATGTACAAGTCCCAACATATTTAGACAAAGTGGAATATACAGAATATTAGTTATTGCGTAATTATCTGATGTGCCTTACCAGTTCCTCAGATGTGATGATAATGTCTGGTTTACAGTGTAGCCCAAGGTCTGCCCCACACATAAGGGCTCATGTGGAGCCTTTCAGAGAGATCTAAATGCATCCTGAGTGGATTGTGTGGGAGGGATTACCTTCAGTGTCCATCTCCTTTTACATAAGCAGAGCCTCCCTGCTGTGGGCAAGACAGATACCCTTAAATCCAGGTCTTTAGGTTGTAAATAACAAACAAACAAACAAGCCTTCTCTTTTTGGCTAAAGGACAATAAAATAACACTCTCTGCCCATAGTGCACACGTCCCTTTGGCTGCCACTTTCTGAACTAATCATTTATTCTAGTCACTGGCAGCTCCTATCAACAATCATGTAGGTGGCATTTCTCCCCATATACTTCTGTGGCATTAATATTTCATAAGGAACAATAGGGGAGGACCATACACCAGCTTCGGGAAAAGAATAAAGCAAGGAAACGAATTAAATAAAATGGCCTGACTACTTGGAGGGAAATGTGATAAACCCAGAGCCGGTATCCTCAGTGGTGTTTTACAGAAAAGGATTTATTGCACAACAATGAGCTTTTATTTATTCTATTTTCAGGAAGCGTTTTTTTTTTTGCATTATTATTCATTCGGCAATTCAGCTGGGTGTTTAGAAGTGACAGCTTGCCAATTTTTTTTCACAAACGTTTTTGACTTTAACATCTTAATCTGAAATCATTGCAGTAATTACAAGGGGGTAATGGGTAGGAGGAGGTGGGAAAGGTGGCAGCGTTTTCAGGATGCTCAAACTAGGAGGAATGGTGCTAAATATGTAGCTCTGACAGCTAAGATCAACGTTTGCATCTTTGCTGGCTGATGAATAGCAGGAACTGGGTTATACAGGACATCGAAGTACTGCCTTCTCTGAAGTTTTCTCATACTTTAGAAAATGATCGCGCCTGCAAGCCTGGAGAGTAAGCTCTTCGAAGGCAGCAGAGTCACTGAAGCAATCGAAAGGTCATAATCTATCCATTGATATTTATTAGGAATCTGCTCTGCCTAGTGTACTCGCTAATCTTTTATTCTGCTTTACTTTCTTCATAGCACTTGCTATTAATATTGTTATGTTTCACTTTATTTATTTGGTTTAGTGTCTGTTTAGCCAATTGGAATGTAAGTTCCATGAGGACAGGAACCTTGTTAGGTTTTGTTTGCTATGCATCCCCATCACCATGAAGAGTGCCTGGCACATAGTAGGGGCAGGATAAATATTTATTGGAATGAATGAGAGGATGCTGAATTCTGAAGCAAATTAAAGAATGATAAGATACTTTCCCCCATCTAGCTCTAGCTGGAAAGCAGAATGTCTGAATGATCAGGGAGCCTGAAAAGCAAGGAATGCCTCAGAACCCTTGGTTTTTCTTCGAAGGATATTCCTTACAAGTGATGCCTATATACTTCCTGTGCCCACGAAAAAAAGAACCTTTAAACATTGACCAGGGAGAATAAGCTCACATCACTCTTGGACCTGTTTTCCCAAGTCCCGCCTGGCACGTGCTGCCTTCCTCTCTTCCTGACCATCCCCCTTTCTTCTGATTTCATGGTTGAGATCTAGAGGCTCCCACACCTGCCAATGTTACCGACTGGTTTGCCCCCTTCCTGTCCCCATGGAACGTGTTCAGAGGGTAGCTTGATACACAAGTATCCCTGAAAGAGGTATCTTCAACCACAATTTTCAACTTGTGTTGCAAAGAAGTGAAATAAACCTTGTGGCTGTTAATAGTTGCCCTAGTCAAACAGGTGTGGAGGATACAGAGTTAGAGCCATTCCCACAGGTTGTCGCCAAGCCTTCAGTGCACTGATGTGCATCTCAGTGTCTGAGAAAGAGCCATAGTACATAGTGAGTATCAATTTATTTGACCATGGAAACTTTCGCTCCTAAACTATACATTATCTCTTGTTGTCACTGACACATACTCTGGGAAACACTTGTCTACAAGCTTTGCAGGAGAAGGGCCTGTAGATGTGATGAGCCTGAGCTAGGTTTTGGGGAGTTTAAAGATTGGCTGGTTGATCACCACCAGTTAGTTGGGGATTAATGTGATGTGTAAGTTTTTACAACCAGGACCATAAGAATTCAGATGAGGAAGAACCAAGAAAGTATCATGAAAGAGATAGGATGGAGCTGGGCTCCAAGTGATAAAGAGGATTTAGATAGAAGAGAAGAAATGGAAATGTCAAGTGTGGACAAAAGTTGAAGACAGGGAGGTGCATGATAATGAATTTTTATTTTCAGAATTTGATTTATTCAGATCCCGAAAAGTTTGGTGGGATTTCAATGAATGGTCCTATTTGCAAGTTCTACTTTTTCCTATTGATTCGGTGTGTTAATGTGCATCCTCTGAAGCAGATACTAAAACAACGTGGAAGGATTTTATTAAGGAAAATGCCTGTGTGACAGAAGATGGGGAGAAACCGGGGAAAGCTGGGATATCCCTCAGACCGTTAATTTGAGTCTGGCCCCAAGTAAAAGAAAAAGGGAAGGAAAGTTGGGTGGAAGGATGCTCAACTGCTGTGAAGTCTCACCAATACTATCGGGGTTCTGATATCCAAGGGCATCAGAATTGTGCTATGTGTCCCAGGGGTAGCTCTGCTCCCGTATTCCTGCTGCAGTCATTTGCCGCAGGAAGCATGGCCTTGATGCAAATATGGCACTGGGTTTCCGAGCTCCTCTGTGGGCCCCTGGGTCAACTAAGCTCCCTATAGCTGGAATTCTGCAAGACACATTCTCATGACCACCGCACTCAAGAAACAGATCTTTATCAAAAGTGAATGAACCTATATATGAGGAACAAACTGCCTAGAAACTGGAAGTTATACATCTGAAAGGAGGGAAAAAGGCAGGACAATATCAGATGCAAATGGCCAGTGATTCATCCTGGTAATAAGAAAAAGAGTCTTGGTACTTCTCATTTTATAAATCCCCAGATAAGCATATGGTAGTTTGTACAGGGGCTCGATTCAGTTATTGAGGGATCTCAAGCTTATACAATTGGATGCTGAGCCTGGGGAAGAGGATCATTAGAAAAAGAGTGAACTACAAATACAAAATTGCCAGGGCTCTTGCCAGGGTCTTGAAAGGGGCTCCTGCAAGGCCAGCTCCAGTCTCGTTTACTCCATGATAAGCCCACCCCTGCCAGTCTGCAAAATATGGATAAGTAACTTGGAGTATATTGTATAAGCATATTCAAAAATAATTCACTGCTGATAGATTCATGAAAATGTAAAATGTTATCTGAATTGTGTGTGTGTTCAATGGTAAACGCAGAGCTGATGAGAGATGGAGAGAGGGAGCCACTGAGGTTAATGCACAGAGGGTGACCCTGGCCCTGTCGCTCTGCAGAGGTGACAGAGCTGCTGACATAGATCCAGGAGGACTCGTTCTCCAAAGCCAGCTCTAGTCCTTGGACTAGATCACAGTCCTTGGAGAAGATCACAGCATGGCCTTTGTTCTCCGATTTTCTGTCTTGTTAGGGACCCAAAATAAGGAACCCCAAGTAAATATCCAGTACAAAAATAGTTGTTCTTTTAGCCAAACACTACAAGGGAGTGCAGAGGCAGTAAAATCCTGAGGGCTGCAAATAACACACCTGTGTGATTTTGTAAAGATTTAGGGATGAAATGAGGTTTCCCAGAATTCATTTTCTTAGAGGATTCCAAACTATTCAATCGACAATGCTTCTAATGAAAGCAGTGAAACAAGAAAAAAAGTGTAAATGATGGAGGAATAAGAAAGAAAGAGGGGGCTGGCTGGTTAGCTCAGTTGGTTAGAGCGCCGTGCTCTTAACAATAAGGTTGCCGGTTCGATCCCCACATGGGCCACTGTGAGCTGTGTCCTCTACAACTAGGTTGAAACAACTATGTGACTTGGAGCTGATGGGTCCTGGAAAAACACACTTAAAAAAAAAAAAAAAAAGGAAGAAAGAAAGAAGGAAGGAAGGAAGGAAGGAAGGAAGGAAGGAAGGAAGGAAGGAAGGAAGGAAAGAAAGAAAGAAAGAAAGAAAGAAAGAAAGAAAGAAAGAAAGAAAGAAAGAAAGAAAGAAAGAAAGAAAGAAAGAAAGAAAACAAAAACCTTTGGAAAAAAAAGAAAGGGAAGGAGTGAGGAGAGATGTAAAAGGGAAAGAAAAAGGATAAAGAGGAGAAGGAAAAGGAAGGAGGCGAGGTCTCAGAAGGTCACGGCTGAGAGCTAAGTGGGACCAGAGGCCTAATTGCTTGTGGATTTTTTAGCATCATTTGAAAATAGACTATGACCCAAAGTATTAGAGTCATGCAAATCTAGTTAGAGGGAGTTTGGATATTGGATGTGCCTTTGCTGTACTCTGATAATCCAAAGGTCTGTCCCTATGGTTTCCAATGCATCTGAATATTCTATTGCTGGCACAGTCTTCCTTACACACAATGATACAATGACACTGCCCAACTAAACATGGAATGGATGCAAATCCAAACACCAAGCATAGTTTTCTATCATTTATTGCTAACATCTTACCTCATTTCTTGCTCTCTCTAACATTTAATCAGCTTTATGTCTCATTTTTATATTTTTCTCTACCTAGACCCATTGCTCTAACCAAGCAGATCCCTGTCTTATATATGTAATCATAATCTATTGTACTTTCCTGCTTATCTCTGCATTCCCATAGCCTGTACATTCAAGGGACATATTGTCTCATCAATAGCACCTATCCCAGTGGATGGCATATAGCAAGATCATGATAAATATTTCTTGTAAGGAATGAATCAAAAGGATTTATTTATATGCACATATACTCCCCTCATGATTCCTATGACTTGTTTAATTATCTCCTTTTCTTGAAGTTTATCTTTTCCAGAAAAATGACTGAGAGGCTTATTTCACACACACACACACACACACACACACACACACACACACACACTCCTCATTATTTATGTTGGAAGCTTCTAGATGCTGTTTTACTTTTTATTTATTTTCCTACTAGGAAGTAGCTTATAGTAGGCCAATGAGTCAAGAAATGCTGTATTTAAAAACATCCCCCTATTTCAAGGCATCAGAGAACTGAACAAATCAGGACTTAAGGAGTCAAAATCCCAAAAAGAAGGGGAATTCATTCATGTGACTCCAACATTCTACACTGTGCCTTTTTTCCTCAGGGTGTATGCCAACTTTTTGGCCTAACTTGAAAGCCTGAGAGCTCACACAAGAATGACATCTAAGAGGTAGAGAAGCTGGGTGAGCTTTTAGCAATCTTCTGGAACTAAGGAGAAAAAAATTCAAGTTTGGGGCTGCCAATGCATCCAGGACTTCGTAGTCCAGAGCTCTGAAGGAAGGGACAAGCAGAGAAGAGAGCTGAACCGTTGGAGTTTCCCCCCGCCCTGAGGTATTTGATGGTTGGATGAAAGGCTTAAAATACAAGTTAATACAATAAAAACCAGGGTAGTTTGTAGCCATTGCTTAGTCCAGGGGAGATAAAAATTGGAGTTCAGGATAAGCAATATTAGACACCCCAGGATCTCCTCTGGGAACCCTAAAGAACAACCCCCTAGGAAAAGAAAACAATCAGAAGAAATCTGAGGTTTCCTTAGTTCCTAATCTAGCTGCCTGCCAAGGACAGAGCACATTCTCTCTGGAAGAAGGTGACCTCATGCAGAGCCTCTCCAACTGTTCATACACAAGGTGTCACGCAAGCTACTGAAATTTAAGGAGACATAAGAAGGACAAAGAGATGAAAACAGAAAAAGATCCACAGGTGAATCAGATGCTGGAATTACTGTGCATTGTCTTGATCATGTTCAGGAAAGTAGACGACAAGATGGAGAATTTTACCAAGAACTGGAATCTATTTTTAAAATCATCAAATGAAAATTCTATAATGGAGATTAAAATATCAATAAGTGGATTTATCAGAAAATTGATTCGTTAAAGGTTAGTTAACTGAAGGTTACATCAGCAGAAAATATCAAAGCTAAATCACAGACCAAAAAAAGGACATAGAATATAGAAAAAAGCATGAGACAAATAAAACACAAGGGAAGGGTCTGATATTCTTGCAATTGGTGTCCCAGAAGGAGATGAGAGAAAGGGAAAGAGCAACATTTAAAGAGAAAATATCTGATAATTTTCCAAAACTTTTGAGAGATCAAGCCACAGATTGAAGACGTTCTATAAAGTAAATACAATTTGGGCCAAATACAAAGAGAACCACATAGCATAACATGACGACCAAACTCTAAGGGCAAAGGAAACTCATAAAAGCTGTCAGATCAAAAAACACATAACCTTCGCAGGAGCAAAAATTGGACAGACAGAAGACTTCCCCAAAGAAACAATAGAAACTAAAAGACCAAAGAATGAGATCTTTAATGTTTGGAGAGAGAAATCCTGCCACTCTAGAATTCATAACCAGGGAAAATAGACTTCGAAAAATGAAAGTGAAATAAAAACTTTTTCAGTCAAACAAAAACTGAGGAAATTTCCCCCTTGCAAAATTGCACTTACAAGAGGAAAGAAAGGGGGATAAAAGAGAGCAAGGCAGTTTTCTTCAGGAAAAAGAAAGATAAGCTCAAAAGGAATTACAGAAATGCATGCTGGAATTAAAAAGAAAAAAGAAAACAATGAAAAGAGAAGAATATGTGGATAATTTTACATTAATATAGACTGTATGAAACAATAATAATGGTGGTAGAGTTTAAAACACATACACTCAAAATGCACGGCAGCAATTTTACAAATTAACAAATGAGTTTATGTCACGTAGTCCATCTCTGTGTCATCAATGTCTGGCCTACAGTTAGAACCATGTTGAGTGTTGGCTGAATGCTCCTTGGAACCCCTCCTTTTACAGATGAGGAAGAAAAGGGAAAACCAGAGAAATGAATTCACTGCCAGAGCTGTGCCCAGAATCCAGATCTTTTCCACAGACCATCACTCTTTCGGTGCTGATTTCAGCACTCAACCCACATCAGGACTGGTAATGTTTTAGACTCCTTTCCATTCAACAAGTGTGCCTGTGAAAAAAAACCTCACACCCCATTACAAGAGCCTGACCCCAAGGCAGTTCTCTGCATGCTCAGCCACCGGAGGCCAAACTCTCATCTGAGTCCTGGTGTGTAACCAACCACTTTCCCGTCCTCTTCCCTACATATCCTTCTCTAAGTGGCAAAGCATTGTGAGATAACTAGAGTAACCTCTGAGGATTTCGGTCATGGCTATTTACATTGGCTCCACCTCCCCCCTTTCCTCCCCACACCACCTCTCCTACTGTTGGGGCTTTGTTCTGGAAGAACGCAAGGTAGATGGAGGAAAGCAGTACAAACAGCCTGTTCCAGGAGTGTGTCTGTGGCGCTGTCAGCGTTCATTTTCCTAGCAATTCTTCCAAAGGTCTTATGATGACAATCTGCTTCTGCCTTGTGGATGATTTTGGTTTTAAAGGCAGAGCCCTAGAGGCTGCAAGGAATTGCTAAGGGGGAGGGAATAAGATGAAAGCATTAGCTTTCTCACCACCTTCCTCCCCTCTTCTAACAAAACCAGAAAGAGCTGGCATGGAATATGGAATATGGGCTTGATTTATAGACTGCACAGCGACTTTGTGATATGTGATATTGTAGCAGCTCTTTTAATTTCCCAGACCCTTCACAATCAAGTTTTAGTTAATGTGCAAAACAATCAAGTGCTGGGTAGAGAAGAAAGAGCTCAGGGTTTTGCAGTTATATAGCTTGATTTCAGTCCTTATTCTTCTCCATGGAAGCTGATCATAGAACAGTCACTTAACCTCCCTGAATCTCAGTTTCTCCATCTGTATGTGGTAAAGATAGTCATCCTTACCCAACCAACTTTATGTGGTTCTGTGGGGAGAGCAAATAAAATAACATGCATACACATGCTTTTGAAATGGAAGAATCTTGAGAACAACCTCAATTTTTATTTGTCTTAAGAACACTGCAAATATTGCAAACTATGACAGCTGATGAGTAATCGATGGCAAAAATGCTAAGAATGTTTAGACCTGGAAGGATACTAAGGGGTCTTTTGGCCTAAGACACTTATTTTTCAAATGAGAAAACTGAAAAAAAGCCAAAAAATAAAGTTACTTTCCCAAAGTAATGAAATTAGAAAAAGAGGGGGACAGAATATCCTCCTCATCTGTTTTAAATTCTGCATCGAGTCTTCTAGAGCGTGGAAACCAGGATTACCAGAACCTATGTTTACGATTTCTTGTTTTTGATATACACAGATAGTCCTGAGCTGAGGAAGGAGATTAACAGGTGATCAAAGAGAGATGTTAAAAGTCATAAGTGTGTATCTGATGTTTTCTTCTTGGCATAATGTCAAGAATTACAAAATCACTAGGAGACTTCTGTAAAGAATGTGAGCAACTTATCTGAAGAATGTTATGTCAATAAAATCATCTGGTGAAGGCACTGACATACTTCCACAGTATGAAAGCATGGCCTGGACACCTCTTCAGGACCATTTCTAAGAACCTCCGTGGTTTCTTTGCTGCTGCTCAGAAGTCAGAGAAAAACATGGAATTTCAATGGGTCTCGCATCATCTGAAGAGCACCTGGAGGAAGAAATGAAGACACCTGCTCAGTGAGCGCACACCTTTGGTGTGGATGCCAGACCTTTGAACACATGCCACCTGGGGGCTCTCCAACGATGGTCACTTCTGAGTCCTGATCAACTGGGTTGGAGTGTCTCTAAAAGGACAGTTTTGGGGGGTCTACACAGAGAAGACAGGTCCACTATCCACATGGCACAAGGCCCTTAGAAAAAGTTATTTGAGCCCTTGATCAAATGGCTATTAAAATAACACTCCCTACCCTAGTCTCCTTCAGCACTGCAAGGCCTCAGGTGTCTTTGAAGATGAAGTGGCCATTTGATCCTGAACTTACTGTCACCACCACAGCTTGAATCAAGGCTTTCCAGCAAGTCCTTTTTCCCCACTCTGTTCAAAGGTTAGGAATCAAAGAGCCCCAGTTCTCAGTGGGTCCCGGAATGCTGCTGGGTTAACCCAGCCACATATGGGCACTGGGTTAATGCCATTGTTTGGACTTGGGTGTTCCCAGATCACATTAATCCTTAATCAGTGTTTTCCTCTGAGGTGGCAAGCCCCAGAGACTGCCCCAAATCTTGGGTTACATTGATTTCATATCATCAGGGACTGAATAGAACACCTCTAGTTTAACAAAAATAACTACCACTGATGCAGAAACAAGAAACTGGCTGTTCCCGAGGGCAGAGTCACCAGGCAGGAGAGCCCTTCCTAAAGTATGGTCCTTTTGTTCTGTGCCAGTCTGTGATGTCATCTCTGATTCATCTCTCTCCTTCCATGTAGGGTGGCTCAGAGGCAGTAAAGAGCTGTGCAAAGCCCTGCTACATTTAATTGATGAAATACAGCCAGTTACTCCCAAGCCAAAGGGGACGAATGGACAGTCCAAGGACGCACTGAAGTGGAGCACTAAGCAACATGACAAGTATCTGTGGCTGCAGGGAGCGGAGAAGGGAAAATAGTTGACTGGCTTAGCTGGCCTTCAGCCGTTTTTGAGGAAAAGCATCAGAAGCTCGAGGGGACAAAGAGGCAGAGCCACAGCACTGATACGGCCCATAAACACCAGCCAGGGGCACTAAACAGAGGCAGGGCAGTATGAGAAAAACCACATTGAATGATTTTAGTCAGCTATTAAAAAATACGAATTAAATACTGTCATGTGTAGGACGAACACTGGGGTAGGACAGTAGGTTATACATAGAGGAACAATATACTTCTGTACCCAGCAAGCTGGACCCTAATTAGGTGAGAGAAGATGGCACAAAACTTGACATTTATTTTGAGCAATAACTAAAGAATATATATATTTATATATTTTAATACATATTTGTACATTTCATATGTATATATACATACATACACATACATATGTATATACATAAATACACATACATATGAATACATACACATATACCTCTACTTTAAAAAAAAGTAGCCTATCTATCTGTTGCATTCCCCATCTGCATATTGATTGAACCTACTCAGATACGTAAAAACCCTTGATCATTGGGTTAAAACTAAACAATACAATTTAAAAACACCTTTTTTAAAAAGTATAAATACCATGTACAAATATAATTTGCTTCAGGTAGACAAATACTCATAAAGAACAGAGAGGAAATTAAAAGTATTTTGAGTTAGAGTGTAAGATTGTCTTGATTGATTTTTTTTTTAAATTTTATTTTATTAAATTTATTGGGGTGACAATTGTTAGTAAAATTACATAGATTTCAGGTGTACAATTCTGTATTACATAATCTATAAATCCCATTGTGTGTTCATCACCCAGAGTCAGTTCTCCTTCCATCACCATATATTCAATCCCCCTTACCCTCATCTCCCACCCCCCACCCCCCGCCCCCGTTACCCTCTGGCAACCACTAAACTATTGTCTGTGTCTATGAGTTTCTGTTGATTTTACTGGACTTTGAACTCCCTATTTCTGAATTCAAGGAAGTTGTTACTTGCAGTGGGTGGCCAAGAAAAGTCACTTTACTATAAAGAGGGTTGGACCATCAGTAGGCAAACACAGAAACAGTGGTGATGCATGTGCTGGGAGGCCAGGGTCTCCGTCCTAACTACTTGCTGGCCTGGTTCCTGGGCTCCTTTGAGATGAGTGTGCATGCCTAGCAAGGTGATGTTTTACAAAGCTAATTCCAATTGTAGGATAAAGAGTGACTTAGAAGTAGGGGAAGATTGGAGGTCGGGAGAAGTCAGAAGGTGATTATACGAGGTACCTAATACAACATAGCAGGATGGCAATGGAAACCGTGCAGTGGCAGAATTGCTGAGCTTGAGTATTGATGGCATACTGAGACAGGGCTTCTATTCCAAAGAGAAGAAGAGAGCCTTACATGTCTGGCTTCTAGCTGTAAAAGTCAGGTTAGTATCTAACATAGGCTATCATAAAACAACTCCCAAATCTTAATGGCCTAAAACATAGCAAATGATTCTTTACCCAAAGACCAGTCTCCATGGATGTGAGTGGATACAAATAGTTACAAGAGAAAAAGATAACTAGTTCTACTTGCCAGAAGTACTTCAGGCCTGCCAAGATAACAGATACGGAATGGAGGTATTTCCCAGAAAAGACCAACTAATTTCAATTGCTAACATCTACACGGTGAGCAAGACGATATACAAGAAAGGCAACCCAAAACATGGTGTTGACATTTCTTTTGTGCTGTGTTTTGCAGACATCAGTCTCCCAAGCTCAAGTTTAATTCTTTCTGCCGGTCACCCCTCATTTTCATCCATCATCTTATAAGCCTCCATTGCTGGCTAATAACTATATAACAAAGCAACAGAAATGAGTCAATAAATATATACAGTGTTTGGTTGAAAGAGGTGAAGAAGGATTGCAGTATGGCTGCAGTTCATGCCATTGAAATAGGAAGGAGACTCAAGTGTGTTTTACTCCTACAGTTCATCGGCTTATTGCTGCTACTCTTTTCTCAGAAGAATATAAAAGTATTACAGAATATTGAGAGAAGGTCTCTAGTTTACCTAGTCCAGCCTGTCCCATTTTATAGATAGGGAAACTGCATAAATGGCTTCAATAAATTCCCAACATTACAGAGCTGACAAAACCAGGACAGTAGAATACCCAGTTCTCAACCCTCTTCCCTCCTCCTCCTGCCTCACTTCTCCTCTCCCCTCCCCCCCATTAAAATGATCCTAAGAAAACGAGTATGGATAAAATAAGTGATATATAAAGTAGCTAGTCACGTCATCTCATAGCTCAAATAAAAAATAGGGTCTTATTTGTGGATCTTAGTATCTATCAACAGACAGGTGCTCCTGGGGGATGGTCAGCAAGTCTAGAAATGGAGGAGGCTTGCTGATGGTAAAACACTTTTCAATCCAGTGTGTTCTCAGAGGAAGCAGCCATGGCGGCACATGGTTCTTTGTTATTCGTAATTGTGCTCTCAAAACATTAAAGGAAAGCAATGTGTGGGGCCTGTGAGCCACTTGATTAGCAGGCATACTAAAGAACCAAGATGTAAGATCCCAAAATGTGCTTCAGCACATCTTCCTGTTCTACATGGGTCCTTAAATCTCATCCCTGAGCAATGTGCTAGCCTTCTTATTGAAGGATGAAACATTGGAGGCACACCATTAGAAAATGAGCTTTGAAATTTTTTTTTTTCTCTAAACGTAATGGGGTGTGTGATGATCTGGGGTTAAAAGTGGTCCATAGACATAATTATGACAAGGAGCTAGTCACTTAACCTCCTTGACTTTTTTTTTTTTCCCCTTCAATTTCTAAAATGGAAGAATTGAATTAGATGACCTCTAAGACCCATTCTAGCTCAGACATTTCAAATCTATAAGCACAAAGACACCTGCCTCACATCAGAGTAAACTCATAATTTTGCTTCATTAGCAATCTGTCCTAATCAGCCCAAAGAAAAGGAGAGAACAGCTTTTATTTGAGGTGTAGGAAAACCCAGATTCTTTCTTGATCCAAATACCCTTCTTCAGAAATGATTTTCGGTTTGCTATGTGGTCATGAATCCCCTAGCTCCTAACTTGCTGACTTACTGGTATTCAATTTTAAATCAAAAGAAAAATAAGTGAGTTCTGGGTAGATAGCCACACTAGACCTGAACTTACAGCTGTTTACAAATATTCTTGCCTGTTCCTGAGAAAGAATCATACAAACTCATCTACATGTCCCAGTTACTAACACTCCTAGGAGAGATGTGACAGGAAATCTGGTCTTACGATGAACCATCTACATCTCCTTAGGGAGAGGAAGGGGATAAAGTGGAGTTTTTATTGGAGCCTTTCATTTGGAAATATAATAACCAGTTGTGGTGGATAATGTTTATGGTTAATCAGGTCTGGCTCTTTTTATACAGGAAAGATTGTAGGTGGCTGATTCATACATATATATGAATCTTTTTTTTTTCTTAAGAGCATAACAACCTCCATAAAGAGGCAACATCTCTGTGAAAGAAGATGCTGTTTCAGAGCTAATTGAAAGTGTCATCTGTGGAGAACAGGAGTTATCTTAGATGGTTCATTCATTTCTTTCTTCCACCACAATTTTTTTGAGTGCAAAAAAAAGTTCTCTAGAATTAGGTGCAGATATTGTAAATATAAACAGAGATGGTTCACGTGCCCGAGGGACTCGCTATCTAACAGGGAGACTAACAAGCTCTGGTTAGTCACCTACATAACGCAAACACCAGGAATGAGAAGGACTATGGGAGACGATGGTAACTGCCCCAGCTTGGGAGCGTTGGGGTATTGCTGAGAAGTAACATGTGGGCTTTATCTTCAAGAATGGATATAGAAATCTGCAGCAGGGTTGTCAGGGGAGGGAATGTGGGCTGGATATCTTTTGTTTGGCCCTCCAGACCCCATCCTTCTCACCTCTATTCTCTGCTGGCGTGACGAAACCAGTTGACCTGGATGAACCATATCAACAGGCTTCTTGACCTTTGGCTTTAAGTTGTGACCTGTTGATGTGTAGCTCCCACAGGAGCTTGGAGGGAGAGGAGGGTGAGTGAGATCAAGGTATTTTATTCCCCTGGTTTCATTCCTGAGAAATTGCTTCAGGCTAATGTTTCTCAGTCTAAAGTTAAACCAAAGATCACTGCTCCTCTCAAGGTGGCAGGACCCTCCCCTTTGGAGTCCCAGGAAACATTTTCCCCTAGAAGAGACCAGTGTAGGAATGGCATGTTTCTGCCGTGGCTGACCCTATGTTATTTCACTAGGTCTCGAGGCTGTCTTCCCTTGAACTCCCCCTTCCTGTGCAACCTTCCCTTTGTACATCAGTCCCTTTGCACGTCAGTTTGAATGTGCAATCTCTTCCTAGCTGGGTCCTTGACTGGCACGGCATTCGAGGCTGAGTAGGCAGACGGAGCAAAGACAAAAAGAATAAAAAACTATTGTGTCCTTAGAAGTCATTGTATAGCTCAGAGATGCTAGAATACAAAGGACACTCTGGTGGGGGTGGGGGTGGGGACGTTGTCAGGCCAGAGAATCACCGAAGGTTTGTGAACTAGGATATTAGGACAGGACAGGACTTGATCTGAGTTTACAAAGCTCATCCTAGTAGTGGCGTGGAGAATGAACTGGAAAGAAGAGATTTAAGAGAGTAGTTGCGATAGCTGTGACTCCAGCTGCCTGCAGCCAACATCACTGTGGCTCCAAGTTTTGTAAGTCGACTTCAGACACTGAGCTCCTGGAACACCACCCATTTGCTCTGGCTCTCCAGCTCGCTGTTGCTACTATGGGGTTGCCTGGCCGTCCCATACTTGGCTCTCAACTTCCCCATCCCCTGAGCAACCAGTGGCCTGTAGTAAATTCTCTCTTTTATAAATTTTGAAGTGTTTTGTAGTTTTTCTGGTTAGACCCAGATGAACACAAGCATCTTAATAAGCCAAGACAATGATATGGCAAGGGGTGACATATTCTAAGGGGAAAGCTTGCTGGCAAAGGGCTGCAATGTCTCCTCAAGCCAGAAAGCTGTTGCCATCTTTGATGAGGGGCAAAATGGTGCAGTGTTTTTACATGGATTCCAGAGCACACTGCCGGGGCTTGAAAGCCTGCCTCGATAATCACATGCGGGTTTCTGGATCTCTGTGTGTGTTTCCTCAGATGTAAAATGCAAATAATAGTGCCTCCCTCATGGGATTTTGCAAGCATTAGATGAGCTAATATGGTATGTATAAAATGCTTCTAAAAGTTCCTGGTAGGGGCGGCCGGTTGGCTCAGTTGGTTAGAGCGCGATGCTCTGAACACCAGAGTTGCCGGTTCGATCCCCACATGGGCCAGTGTGAGCTGCGCCCCCAACAACTAGATTGAAAACAATAACTTGACTGGGAGCTGATGGGCCCTGGAAAAACACACTTAAAATAAATAAAAGTTAAAAAGAAAATGTTAAAAAAAAATGAAAAAGTTCCTGGTAGATGGTAAGTGCCATATAAATGCCAACTATTATTGCTTGCCTAGGGACTCTGGATTGGAGCACAAAAGGCTGATGTCTCCAAACACCTACCGTGTTTCCCCGAAAATAAGACCTAGCTGGACAGTCATCTCTAATGAGTCTTTTGGAGAAAAAAATTAATATAAGACATGGATATCGTATCATATCATATCATATTTATATTATATTAATTATATAAGACCCAGTCTCATATTATAGTAAAATAAGACCAGGTCTTATTTTAATTTTTGCTCCAAAAGATGCATTAGAGCTGATTGTCCGGCTAGCTCTTATTTTCGGGGAAGCACAGTAGTCATCCCCATATTAGGAGAGTACACTTTGGCTGCCACATCCTAAGAATCACAGCTTTGGAAGTTGGAAGAAGCATGCGCTGATTGACAAGGATGCTGTAAGGAGAAATAATTTTCCAGGGGCAAGCAGTGGTTGCCATGGTTTCCAACTGGCAGAACTCCAAGGTCAATTTCTTGGAAATATTTCACTGCTGATATGAGGGTGATTCCTCTCTGCTCCTAATCATTTCCTCGGCACAGGGCAGATTTCTCCAAAACTGGCCCCTGTTTCAGGCAGGGCAGCAGGAGAGTGAAATCCAAATAGGTAGAAATCAGAAAACACAGCCATCCAGCTGACCACTAACCACGAAGGCAAATACAGCTCATTCCCCAGGGGAGCCAGAAGAACTGAAGTTTTAATACTAAAGGGGGAATAAAAGCATTTTATTATAAGACTCAGGTCTGCATTGATGAAGATCACTGAGGACAACTTATACTATTTGAAATTTTAGTTCTACTCGTGAGTGATTCATTTTTACTTCTCTGCAAATTCAAATCCCAGGGCGTTGAAGAAATTGCAATGCACAAAGCTTTGGTAAAAGCCCAGAGCACAGCTCACCACCCAACTTAACTCATTGCCTGCCTGCCTCTGGCCCCCAAGTGTGTTTCATCCTCAAATCAATGCTCCCTCCTTCAGAATTAAACTCGTCTGACAGCCCAGCTACAATATCGATTAAACATTTTCCTTTATAGAGTGGCTCAAGTTGTTTCGGGAAGCCTCTCCCACCAGGCAGGGTATTACTTTCCCAGCCTATTCTCCAGGGAAGTGACCTCCCCCACAGTGTTGGGCATTTGGGGCCTGAAAGCGGGTATGTTCATCATGGGCAGGCCAGGGATTCATTGTATAGACCTTCTGAAAGATGCACATTTCTCCACTATAAAAGGACTCTGCCGGAGTGAAATCCAAAAAAAAAAAAAAAATCTTCTACCGGTTATTAACACCTCAGAACGTACCACTACACACTGACCAGTCATTCAAATGCTTTTGAAAATGCTTTTAAATGGCAACCTAGAAAGGTTAAAACAACATCCTTTTCCAATGGCACAGCATAAAACTCTTCTTTTTTTTAGGGAAGCTGAGGCCTAGCCATCTATTTACAAAGTTGTATTAAAGATTTAAGGGATAAAAAAGAAATCGTAGTTAGGACTTGTGATATTTTTAAAATGGCTACAAATTCTTTGCAGCTGTTCCTAGTCAGAGGTGGCTGGCATCTTTCCCCTCCTCTTGGACTGATCTGGAGGGTTACTTTGGTCAACAGAATGTGGCGGAAAGAAAACTGTGAGAGGTCTTTGTCTTGGTCTCAAGAGGCCTGTGGCTTCTGCTGTCAACCTGCTGAATGTTGCCTCCATGTGAACATGTCTGAATTGGTCTGTTGGGAGATTCCGTGGAGGAGAACCCAGGCACCCTAACCAACAGCCTTCCAACCCCCAGATATGTGAGAGGCCGTCTTAGGCTATGCAGCTGTGTTGACCACAAGATGGCTGCAGCTGTACCAGTGACCCCAGAACTCCCAACATGAGCCCAGCCCAAATGGCTGACAGAATCAGGTGCAAATAAGACAGCTGGTTGTTTAATCCATTAAATGTAGAGTGGTTTGTTACACAGTAACAGACATAACAGCCGCAGGATTCATTTCTAATTTAGTGCTTGATTTATCTGAGAAATCAAGAAAATCACATTCAATTACAGAAAATATTCAATCAGTATTCACACTAAATCTTATGGACAATATTGAGAGAATTGAAGAAATTACTTAGGAAATATAAGTAATCTGGATTATTCATGCCAAACAATCTGAGTCCCCACACCTGCTTCCCCTGAATATCCACCTCCATTTCTCAAAAGCAGATATGTTTATGAAAATTATCAGCAAAACTGACAAATTCCTACTTTTTTCTGGAACAAGATAGTCGCAGGCTTGTTAATCATCCATTATTGGGGGATTTACTATTGTTCTGATTGTAAGCTATTCTAAACTCTCCCTTTCTGTGTAGTAAAGAATTTAACATGGCCCGAAGAAAGGTCTGATTTTTGCCCTCAGTTTATGGGGGAATGATCTCTAAGCCATTGGAGTGTCATGACTTTGTTTGCTTGGGGGTCTTGGGTCAGCCAGATAGTAAAAGTATGATTTGGGGCTTTGAGCCACACCAACAGTGTGGTTCAGGGTGGGGACTTTGGGTTGTGCAGTACCAGCTTGAATACTGAGGGGCTGGAAACTGAGATCAGCCATGTGAGCAGTCAGTGCCTATGTGACAGAGCCCCCAGTAAACACTCTGAACACCAAGGCTCAGGTGAGCGTCCCCAGTTGGCACTACTCGGTGTGTGTTGTCACACATCAATTCCAGGGAAATAACACTTTCCTTCCTCCATGGGGGAGGATAACTAGAAGCTCTGCATTTGGTATTTTTTCTGGACTCTGCTCTATGTGCTTCACTTGGCTGATTTTAATCTGTATCCTTTTCTTGTAACAAACCATAACTATCAGTATATAATGTGAGTTCTACGGCCCTCTCTAGAGACTTTCCAAAACTGAGGATGGTTTTGGGAACACCCTGAACTTGCAGTTGGTGTCAGAAGTGAGGGCAGTTCTGTGTAGACCCTTCCTCTAACTTTTCAGTTAGCATCGGCACCTTCCATCAAGATACACTTGAAACCGGCCTCCGGGAGGCCTTCCCTGGCCACCCCAATTCTCAAGAATTCCTTCCTCTGAATTTTTAGAGCTTGTCAGGCTCACCTGTAACTCTCTTTTGAGACTTAGAAAATGGTTCCTGGCTACGCTATTGACCACGTGTACCTATCACATTCCCTGTTCTGGATTTTAGTGTCTTGAGGACTCAGCCTGTTTCTTCCACCCTTCCTACTTCTGATAGCCAGCACATTGGTTTTAAACTAAACATTGTGGTGTTCAACAAAAACTTTGCTTCTTCTAATGTCAACTAGCAGTTTCGAAGTTTAGGTCACCTTTGTATTATTACTGAGGCTAAAATAATTATTCATTCATTTAACAAATATTTATCGAGCATCTGCTATGTACTAGGTTCTAGGTCTTAGCAAAAAGCAGTGAAGTAAGTGCCTGCCTTTGGGGAGTCCATTCTGGAGGATCAAGAGAAGAAATCAACACATATATATTATATTAGATAGTGGTAAGTGGCAGAAAGATCAAGCAGGGTAAGAAAATGGAGTATATGGGCCGGCCCACTAGCTCAGGTTGTGTGAGCGCTGTGTTCCTACCGCCAAGGTCACCAGTTCGATTCCCACATGGGCCAGTGAGCTGCGCCCTCTACAGCTAAGATTGTGAACAATCGCTCTTCCTGGAGCTGGGCTGTGTGGGCTGCGTGGGCTGCTGTGAGCTGCTGTGATGCAGCCTACCCATCCATGACTGGTGACCGACTGCCTCAGCCAGGGGGAGTGCAAGGCTCATAATACCAGCATGGGCCAGGTAGCTGTGTCCTACACAACTAGACTGAGAAACAAAGGTTTGAATCAGAGTGGGGTGGGGAGGCGGAAGAAAGGGGGGGGGAAGAAAATGGAGTGCAATTGGAATAACTAGTTTAGTTAGAGCGTCAAGGGAAGACTCTCAGAAGAGGTGACACTTCAACAGAGACCGAAAAGAAACAAGGGAGTGAGCCATGCAGATAGGCTTGCAAAGTTGGTTTAAATATTGCAATTGCTGAATGACTTCAATGGCCAAATTGGCTTAAGAACATGGCTATCTGATTTCTTGAATGGTGGCTGATTCTTTCTTTAAAGGAAATATTTTTTAATGAGTTAGGAATTCGTACCCAATCATGACACACAGACACATTGTCATAGTTCCTCTAAAAATTGAAAAAAAAATTACTGACATGTAAACAGTTTAGATGAGCAAAAGTTTTGTTCCTAGCTGACTGACGTTTATAGCTGACTCAAGACAAAGTTCAACCTCTGAATAGTCTTTATGCTCTAAATTTCTTGGTGGGACACCAAGGAAGACAGCTTCTGTCTAATTGTCCCACTGGGGAAGAATCCTTAAAGCAAATTTCTTTCTATTAGACTGGGGAATGTGCAGCTGAAGGTTGACAAGATGTCCCCCAGTTCTAAGGAGAAGGACTGAGTGATTCAAAAAGAAGTATCTGAGCAAAGGTAAATATGAAGAATAACTCTGTAAATGTAAATTATAAGATCCAGGGAAATTTTTCTTGTAATTTTTCATTGTACTTAATTTCAATGACCAAACCTGTGGTTCATATACTTATTTAAAAAAAAAAAAAAAAAAGACAAAGAGGATGCAATCTCATTACAAGTAGAAATGGGTGTTCTGAGAGAAGAAAGGTATGACTTTTAAAGATGGTATTGCAAGAGCTGTCCCATTTCTACTTTCTGATTTTGTTTAGTCCCTACCATTGCTCTGCTACCTCATGGTGAGCAAGGCGTGCCTAATGGATTTTTGTTTGAATATGGTAATCCGTCCATGATCTAGAATTCCACTCTCTACAATGCTCTATTCTCTGGCATTCTTGTACGTATATAGAAGAATAATTAAATGTCACAGAAATTCTAAGAAGTATTCTGAATCATCAAAAGAGGATTAAAATATTTGAGGACAGCTCTGATGCTGAGTATATTAGTGTAGTCTAGTTCTTTAAAAAATGGCAATCCAGCGTGGCCAGATGGCTTGGTTGGTTTGAGCGCAAGCACTTAACATCAGGGTTACTGGTTCGATTCCCACATGGGCCAGTGAGCTGCACCCTCCACAACTGGATTGAAGACAACAAGCTGTCGCTGAGCTGCTGGAGGGGTGGCCGGATGGTCACTTGGTTAGAGCGCAAGCTCTTAACAACAAGGTGGCTGGTTCAATTCCCGAATGGGATGGTGGGCTGTGCCCCCTGCAACTAAGATTGAAAACGGCGATTGGACTTGGAGCTGAGCTGTACCCCCACAACTAGATTGAAGAACAACGACTTGACTTGGAACTGATGGGCCCTAGAGAAACACACTGTTCCCCAATATTCCCCAATTAAAAAAAAAAAATTGTATCCCATTCAGAAACAAATGGCAATCAATCCAAGTACTGTGTATAGTAAATCTTGACTAATTAGAATAATCATTAACCAGAATATACCATTCTCTAACTATGCTGAAGAAAACAGAACTATTCAGATAAGCTTTTTCTGCACTACTCATATTTCTAGATTTAAAGACAGAGGCTTTAGTTTGGAAAAGGTGGGAAATGAATTATATGACAGTCCTTCCAGACATGGTGGTTTAGAGCTGAAGTCCAAAGTCTCCAGAATACCACCTTTACTTTATATTTTTATTCTCTTTCTTAATTGTCCAGAAAATTGGTGAAAATATTGATGAAAAGTTGAAAAAAGAGGACACAGATTTGGTTCAGAGAGTTGTTTTGGAATAGGAGAAGAGAGAAATGTCTTGCCCATTTCTCTCTTTTCCCCGTCAAACACACTAGAAGACTGACATTGACTATGTTGGCAGCATTTTTGTAGAGAAATGGAAATCTTTCAGTGTTCCAGGGGGAATGAACATGCTGATTGCTATAACTATATTTGTCAAGTAGGAGTCATGCTAAGAAGCCCCAAATTATAAGTAACTTTAGGGAAAGTCTTAGGAACTTAAAATCAATTTATTTAGCATTAAATAAGCACCTTCTATATGACCAACACTCAACTAAGTGCTGTGAAGGACATAAAAGAAATATAAAATATAATCCCTGCTTAGCATTTAGCATTTAATTAACTCACATACTTGGCTAAGCATGGTGAAACACATAAATTAAAAAAAAAGAAAATGCATGAAACTTGCTTTCTAGAAGCTTATGGATTTGTGGGAAAGACAAGGTATGCCCTTGAAATATTTAAAATGTGATCCTTAACAGGAAACGCCAAGTTGCCAGAATGGCACTATTTACACAGTCTAAATAGTTGTTGCCTGGAAGGGGGAAAAAAATGGTTGGCAATAGAATCCATTGGTGAGGAAAGATTTGGTTGTACCTGTGGGGTCATAACTCATAAACTATTTTAATTCATGAGGAAGTATGCCTATCATACAGCCACAAAGAGAAACTCAGGCAAACAAGCATACACAGAACAGCAAAGATTTAAGATGGGCTAAGGCACTCCTAGAAAAGATAGCATAGCCTAAAAGCACATTAAAACCTGAAGAGAATCTCAAAATGTTAAACATAAAGTTGCCATTCCTCGTTATATAACCAAAAAGATTGAAAACATGTCGACATACAAACTTGTACACAAATGTCCATAGAAGTGTTATTTATCACAGCCAAAAAGTAGAAACAACTCAAATGTCCATCAACTGATGAATGGATAAAGAAATTGTGTTATATCCATACAATGGAATATTACTCGACAATAAAACTGATTTAACTACTGATACATGCATTAACATGGATGAACCCTGAAAACATTATGCTAAATGAAAGACATAAATGAAAGATGATATAATGTATGATTCCATTTACATAAAATATGTAGAATAGACAAATGCATAGAAACATAAAGCAGATTAGGGGTCACTGGGGGCTGGAGGAAGCTGGGAATGGGGAGTGACCGCTTAATAGGTACCAATGGGGTTTCTCTTGGGAGTGGTGAAAGTAATTAGATAGTAGTGATGGTTGTACACTTTAGTGAATATGTGAACTGTATCTTAATAATGCTGTTATTTAAAAAAGAAGGAAGAGAAAAGAAAGAAATGAAAGAAAGGAAGGAAGGAGGGAAGGAAGGAAGAAAGGCAAACCTGGGAAGAATAATTCTCCCAAAATTGCTAAGAAGGCTGGCTTCTAAGAGTGAAATTATAAAACAGACATCTTAGAAATGAAGAAAAGACATGGAGAGAACACAGGAGAGTCATAGAAACAAAAATTCTATCTAGAGCTTTGCCTCTCTGTTGGTGTCATGGGGAATTTAAAAAAGAAAAGAAAAGAAAAAAAGAAATACTATAAGATGTATCTGAAATAAGAAAAAAAGTGGGGTGTTGTGTTGTATTACATTGGTAACTTAAAGTCATGGAGTCAGTCATTATTTGCACACATTTGGTTAAAGATATGCTAGAGTGATGATTTTTTTTAAAGCATTGTTATTTAGAAATAATTTCAAACATACAGAACAAGTACAACAATAGTACAGAGAACACCCATATATATTCTTAACCCTTTACCCAGATACACTTATTGTTAACATTTAGTCCCATTTACTCTTTCCTTTATGCTTGCATGCTCTTCTTTCTTTGTTGTCTTTATCTTCCTCTCTCCTCACCCGATACATATATAGTTGGAAACATCATGGCTTTTTAACTAATATATTAGTGTGCAGTATATATTTATTAAGAATAAAAATATTGGGGTGGCCAGTTAGCTCAGTTGGTTAGAGCATGGTGCTAATAACACCAAGGTTGCTGGTTCGATCCCCGCATGGGCCACTGTGAGCTGCACCCTCCTTAAAAATAAATAAATAAATAAATAAAAAATAAAGATATTATCTTACCCAGAGTAAAGTTATCAACTTCAGTAAACTTAACATTGATATCATATATTTACATATTTAATCTGTGTTCTTAAAGTTAACTATGTCTATTGTATCTAGATGGTGAAAATATTATACAATGGTTCATCTCTCTTCCAACTTTATGTTCAGTGACATCATATAGGTAGCTTCAATTTGTCCATGGTAGGAGAATTACACCATGGAAACTGGCAAACACTGCAAATTAGGGCTTTGTTTATTTTTTTGTTGATTTTCTAGACTTAGGTGATGGACAAAATGTTAACGGAGCCAAAAGTGTATCAGGTCTGTAGCAGTACATTGTAAATAGCAAAAAAAATTGAGGAAAGGCAAATTGCAGGACTACTTTCCAAGCATCTCTGTATCACATCTGCCACACGACTTGTAGTCAATGGCTTCCAATGGGCTAAAGCAAGTTATGTGGCCAGGCCTACAGTCTAGAGGTAGGAAAATACACTCTGGCCCCAGTGAAAGGCACAGCAAAGAACTGGGATTAAGGGAGGGTAGAAGAATTGAGACTATATGCAATCTACCACAATCATCATATTAGCATTTGTATGGGAACTTAAATGTTTATTTGTGCTTTCCCATGTATTGTTTGATTATCATAACAGCTCCATGAGGATATACAGAGGGTGCGAAAACATTTTAAGAAAGGAAAAAACTATTAAGATTGTAATAATATATACCAATAACTAAAGGTGAATAAGAGTCACGTTTGACTCCTGCAATTACAAGAAGTGCTCAAAGTGGTTACCATCGGCGTCCAGATACTTCTGATCATGGTGAACTACTGCTTGAACAACGTTGACCAAAGTGTCCACTTGTATACATTTTTTGGCATCTCCGATGTATTTTAAAATTTATTTTTCAATTACAGTTGACATACAATATTAGAATCATGTGTACATAGTGACAAAACATTTATATACCTTATGAAGTGATCACCCTGATAAGTCAGTACCATCAGACAACATGAACAGTTATTACAATATTGTTGATTATGTTCCCTATACTGTACTTTATATCCCTGTGACTTTTTATAACTGGCAATTTGTACTTCTTAATCCCTTCCCCTTTTTCACCCATTCCCCCAACCCCCTTCCTATCTGGCAACCATCAAAATGTTCTCTGTATCTATGACTTTGTTTCTGTTTTGTTTATTTTGCTGTTTTTACATTCCACTGTTAGTGGAATAATATGGTATTTGTCTTTCTCTGACTTATTTCACTTAGCATAATACCCTCTAGGTGCATCCATGTTGTTGGAAATGTCAAGATTTCGTTCTTTTTTTGTGGATTAGTAATATTCCATTACACACACACACACACACACACACACACCTTCTTTATCTGATCGTCTAATGATAGACGCTTAGGTTGCTTTCATATTTTGGCTGTTTGTTGTAAGTATTGTTGCAATGAACATAGGGGTACATATATCTTTTTGACTTAGTGTTTTGGATTTCTGCATATAAATACTCAGAAGCGGAATTCCTGCATCAAATGGTAGTTCTATTTTTAATTTTTTGAGGAACCACCATAATGTTTTCCGTAGTGTCTGCACCAATTTATAATTGCATCAACAGTGCATGAGTGTTCCCTTTTCTCTACATCCTTGCCAACATTGTTATTTGTTGATTTATTGTTGATAGCCATCCTGACAGATGTGAGGTGATATCACATTGTGGTTTTGATTTGTATTTTCCTGATGATTAGTGATATTGAGCATCTTTTCATGTACCTGTTTGTATGTCTTTCATGCTATTTCTACATCTCCTTTGGAAAAATGTCTATTCAGTTCCTCTGCTCATTTTTAATCGGATTATTTTTTCTGTTGAATTGTATGAGTTCTTTATATAATTTGGATATTAACCCCTTATCAGATACATGATTTGTAAATATTTTCTATCATTCCATAGGTTTCCTTTTCATTTTGATGATGATTTTCTTTGCTGTACAGAAGCTTTTTAGTTTAACGTAGCCCTATTTTTTAATTTTTGGTTTTGTTGCCTTTGCTTTTGGTGACAAATTTTTTTAAAAAATCATCACCAAGACTGACTGATGCTAAGGAGCTTACTGCCTGTGTCTTCTTCTAAAAGTTTCATGGTTTCAGGTCCTTAATACATTTTGTATAATATTTATTTTTGTCTATGGTGTAAGTGGTCCAGTTTCATTCTTTTGTAAGTGGCTATCCAGTTTTCCCAACACCACTTATTGAAGAGAATATCCTTTCCTCAGATATAACAGTTTTATATAACCTACAGCCTACATTCCAATTTTTTCAATTGACAGGGCATATTAGTTATGTATTGCTGTATAACAAATTACCCCAAACCTTAGCAGTTTAAAACAGCAAACATTTATGAGCTCACATTTTCTTTGGGTTAGGTGTCTAAATGTTAGCCTGGTCCTGTGGCTCAGGATCTCTTACCAGGCCATAAACAAGGTATAAGCTAGGGCTACGGTCTCATTTGAAGGCTTGACTGGGGGAGGATCCACTTTCATGGTCATTCACATGGTTGTTGGCAGGATTCAGTGCCTCACTGCTGTAGGCCAGAGGCCTTTCTCAGTTCTCTGCCACTAGGGCCTCTCCATAAGACAGCTCACAACATGGCAGAGAGTGAGAGAGCAAGCCCCCAAAATGGAAGCCTCAGTCACTTTTCTATAACTTAATCTTTGAAGTCACATTTCATTACTTCTGCCATTTTCTATCCACTAGAAGCAAGTCAATAAAGTCTACCCATGATTATACAAGGGCGCAAATACCAGGTGGTGGGGTTACTGGGGACCATCTTGGAGGCTGCTTACCGCACCCAGTAATGAGTGTAGTATAGGATCCAATCTAGAATCATATATTGCATGTAGTTGACAATCTCTTTAGTCTTTCTTTCTCCTTCCTTTTTTTTTTTTTTTTTTTTGGTGGGTGTGACACTGACATTTTTGAAAACACAGTTCTCCTTTTGAAAATAGAATGTTCGTCATTTGGGTTTAATGTGTTATTTCCTCATAATTAGATTTAGGCTATGCATTACCAGCTGGATATAACATGAATCATGTTGTATCCTCTTTAGGGTCTTTGTCTTAGTCAGTGGGGTACTATGGGGTACTATGTACTTGGGGTACTATGACAGAACACTACAGACTGGGTAGCTTATAAACACAGAAATTTATTTCTCACAGTTCTAAAGGCTGGGAAATCCAAGATTCAGATGCGGGCACATTCAGTATTTGGGAGAGGCCCTCTTTCCAGTCCAGAGACACCCATATTCTCACTTCGTCCTCACATAGTGGAAGGGATGAGGGAGCTCTCTGGGTCTCTTTTATGAGGGCACTAATCCCATTCATTAGGGCTCCATCCTCATGACCTAATCACCTCCCCAAGGCCCCACTTCCGAACACCATCAGGTTGGGGATTAGGTTTCAATATATGAAGTGTGGCGGGGCACAAACATTCAATCTGTCTGGAGATGGTGTCATATCCAGAGACACATGATGTCCATCTGTCCCTCATTAGTGATGTAAATTTTGATCCCTCGTCAAAGTATTGTCTGATTTCCCCACTGAGTCCTAGGCTGTCCCAGTTTTCCAGACTGAATTACTATCAAGAAGGAACAATTTCCTTGAGTGTTGGAGACTTCGCAGGCGTCTGTACAGTCTCACATTCATTCAGTGACATCTGTGCATTTTCACAGAGAGCTCATGCTGGCTGAGTGTATAGTGAGTCAGCCTCAGAGTGTAGACCATTCTCAGGTATGCTCTGCGCCCAGCCATGCCCAAGGCCAGCAGGTTCCTAGCACCACATTCTTTTCTGTACCTTATTGTCCCCCCTGGTTTGGGTGTGCAGACCCTTGTCTGCTAAGGCCTCGCAGGACTCTTACAAGCCCTCACCGCTATCTAGGACAGACACGTCATGTTGCCTAACTTTTCACTGTTGTCTGATTCTGCCCTTCCTCACAAAATCAGTCCTCTAAGAACAAAGCTTAACTCCTTCCCCTTTCCTACCCCTATCAGTCCTATCAGTCTCTCTCTCTCTCTCTCCCTCCCTCCCTCCCTCCCTCCCTCCCTCCCTCTCTCTCTCTCTCTGAAAAGGTTGAATCTTTCCCTAAAAGTGGGTGGTGGTGGGCATTCCCAAGGAAAAGGAGGAAAGGTTTCAAAAATGGAGTCATTTCCAAACCAGCCTGTTGGTAATTCATCATTAAACACCCGATCACCATTCTAGTAGGGAGACAGCTCATAAGCCATGTACTTCTACTCTCCAGCTTCCCACCACAGTCTGGGGAAGGCTGCCTTCTGGCTCAGCAGCGGGGGCTCAGTGGTGTAGGCCGAGGTTTCAGAACTGACCCAAGGCCCACAAGGATGTGGGCCGCTCAGTACTCAGGCGGCAGCGGGAGCTTACCCAGCTCGTGCCTTCGTCCCACTCCCCAATCCTCAAAGCTCCGGTGATACCCAACATCGGTGGCTGTCCCTGTGTCTGTCCTGCTACAAAGCAACCACCAGGAACTGGGAGGGTTACGTGAGGACCCCAAACAGTAAGACAGGCTGCGAATGGAGTGACAACCACAAAGGAGAAAGAAAAGCTCTAGCATCCGGAGGCTCATAGGGTTAACATGGCCAGGCATACACAAAGGATGGATGAGGGCGAAGCAAAATGAGAAATCCAATGCACCGAGTGGGGAAAAAGAAAAAAGAAAAAAACCTTCCGCCCTTTCTTTTTGCATCAGGGGGCACATTTACATTTCAGAGTAAACCCAGCTACAAATGAGGGTAGCTGGGAGCGTGTCCTTCCTCAGGCAGCTGATGAAAGACCCTCCCAAATCCTTTGATGCGGGGTGCACATTGGAACACGTTTTTAAATGTGCATCTGTGGTGAATGCAGCCAGGGAACCCCAACAGAGCAGCAGCAGCAGCCAGTGGGGGAGAGGAAAAATCTAGTCTGGAACTTGAAGGGCCTGGAATGGGCCATCAGAGCAGCACCAAGCAAAACCTGGAGTGGATTTTAGGAAGCAAAGTGGGCGGTGCTCTGGAACTCTGTACCCGGTCCCACAGAAACTCAACGCCAGGCTTGGGCTCTCCATTTGAGCCCACCATCCCCAAGGGCTCGCGGTGGGAACCTGGGAGGGGCCGAACATGCTGTTCAGAATAATTTAGGAGGGGGAATATTCTTCCTGCTTAGTAGTGTGAAATCACTTATTTATGGCTTCCATTCAGGCCCGGGTTTGCAGATAATCCCCCTTTCTAGGCAGTGGAACTCATGAATGTTGATCTTGCAAATCAAGCTGACACTAGCAGCTTTTGTCTACCAGGGCATACATCAAGACCTGCCTTCTCCCTAGCACGGTTTTCCCCCTCTCATCTGAATGCAAGTCCCAGCCTCCTGAATTCATGAAAAGGGCGCTACGCCCCTACACGACCTGGGATCTCCAACAACAATCAAGGGGCTTGTCTGCCAAGCGCTCCAGTCCGGATTGGAGAGTCCTGTTCAGGGCCCCAAAAGCTCTCAAGAAAAATGGCCCGGGTGTGTGTGTGGAGGGTAGTTGTCACCCAATGAGGGGCTCTGGGAGTTTTAGACCCTAACTGGGGGGGGGGGGGGGGGGCATTGGTCTTAAACACGAACGCCTGGCCAAGCTGTGACAAAACTCCACTCGTAGAAAGGAAGCAATGAGACAATCGTGTTTACATGGAAGGAGGACCTAGGACCTAGAGGAGGCAAAGCCAGCCAGGATGTATGGATGAAAAATAATGAGATCAGACGGAGGAGGGCAGATGTCAGCTATATCTAGAGAAGCCATCAATAAAGGAGGCCTAGCTCAAAGCAGAGGGTAGCGCTGGTTTTTAGAATGGACTCAGTGGTAACTCTGGAGCATGGTATAATAAGATGCTTTTTAAATTAATGCTAATGAGCTAATGTTTATAAAGTACTCTGTGTTCCAGAAGAATAGGTACTAACTGCAGACCAAATATGTATTTGAGTATTTTGTGATTTACGTGACTGCTTAAAAAAATAAGAGTCTAGGCACCACACCCTCACTCTTAGGAATCAAAACTCATGAATAAAGACATTCATGCTTAATTTAAATTTGATTATGACAGTCTCCAAATTGTTCTCTAGAGCGGAGGAAACTCATTCTGCTTCATAAATGCACAGTTTACCAATATAATTTTTCACCATTCGGTCAGGAGTCTTTCAACTATTCAGGTAGGACTATAGGAAGGTATATAAACACACGTAAGTTTGCATTTAAAAAAAAGTATTATGTTGGTTGCTGATACAGAATGAGTAATGGAGGTGGTCAGGATTCCTATTGGCATAGTAATATTTCCCATCTCCCTCCCCTCACCAGTTCTCCAATTTATAAGCCTCCCCCCACCACAAAAATGAAGCCCCTGAAGGAGTTGAAGGCCTGTAAATGACAGATGAGTCCTCTGCCTTCAATGTTGGTAATGACCATTCACTCCATGCTTACTAAATGTATTTTTGTTAACCACAGATGCTAGCGTAAAACTGAACCACTGTCCTCCCAAAGAGGCCTGCGATGAAATAAGACCTGATGGGATTATTTCTCAGCCTGGTGGATCTGTCTATTCACATCCAAAAGAGGCAGTTTGCCTTTTGTATCTTATAAAGAAAATAGAGTATCAGCCAGCCCTTCATAGATACAACCAAACATATATTGGCACAACTCTAAATATTCAACAAGCGTCTTTCTCTCTCCTCACTCCCCACCAATTTTTGTTCTTTACTCTCCTTCTCTTTGATCAATGTAGGATAATGAGAGACTACGTGTAGACATACTAACAACAAGAAACTTCTGGGTGCTAAAGAAACTTAGGGTATGGTTTTGGATTCTGTTCTATCCCAGGAGACCATCTGGAACAGGGATGGCAAATGGGTTTCATTTCAAATGTCAACTCCAATTGACTGCAGGAATGTTTGGAGAAAATTCCAAAGTCACACCTGGGCTCTGTGGGGAAGAATGTCATGATGGTTTAGTCATATTATCCATAGTGTGGGGTGGAAGAGGGCAGGACTTATGTCACCTGCAATCTAGAGCAGTGATTTCCAAAGTTGGCTGAACTTTAGACTCATCTAAGAAGTTTTCACATGTACCAAGCCCAGGCCCCATTCCAGACCAATTATATCAGACACTCTGGGAGTGGCTCAGACGTCAGTACTTTTAAAACCCCCAAGGAGATTCGGGTGTGTAGCCAGGTTAGAGAACATATAACTAGAGCAGTGTTTCTCAACCTATTTTTCATAATAGCCCCCTCCCAGAAGGAGCCTTTTGAGATATACATTTTTCCCTCATCACCCTCCCTTCCAGGAAATTCGAATACCATAGAAATACTGTATATGAGTTTGTATCCTGTAGCTATATTTGTGCTTTATACATTAAAAAGATTTTGTGACACCCCCCCCCACACACACACTCCCCAAGAACCAATTTTTACCCTCTGGGCAGTGATTTCAGTTCTGTTGACAATGCATAACCTAAAGAATAGGAATTAACTTTTAGAGAATTGTTTATAGTGACAAAAATATGACTTGGTACCATTTGCGATTCAGGAGAGTTAATAATTTACTCTGTGACAGCGAAAATGCCGCCGTAAGCATGGTAGTGGAAGTCCAAAATGAAGCATCATGGCCACTGAACACCTTGGTTATGTTGTTTATAGTTTTCAGAAATAATTAAGGGGTAATGCTAATTGAACAGGGCACTATCAGATATGCTGATCCCCTGCTGCTAGGTAAGTACTGAGACAGGTGGAAATGTTTACCTTTCTAGCAAAAGAAACTGCTTCTATGGTAAATAATTTCTAATGACACAGTGATTGTTTCTATTTTCCATTATTAACAAAATTGATATTATTTTTTTCTGATGGCGTTTTTTGCCTTATGGTGGTGTCTGATTGCATTACTGTTCTTCACCAGCTTTATAAAAGTCTTAGAGTGAGTTTTAACCCAGAGGGGGCATTTATTCACCCATAGCCTGTGGTGGTCCTTATCAGTATTTATTTTCATCTTTATAACTGAGAAAAACTTAGCATTTTTTAAGATGCTTCAAATAGACACAAATTTAAAGCCTTAAATTTCTTAAGGAACACAAATTTAGGACCTGGGAGGTCTCATTAATCTCTTCCATTTCCTTAAACTTCCCACCCCCCCAGCCACCTCAGCAGCTGACCCAAGTGTCACCCTAATACTTGCCCTGTCACCTAACCCATTTAACCCATGTGTGCCTTGGTTTTATCTCCCTTCTGAAAATTTGAAAAACATTTGCTGTACCACACAGGCTTCCAGTAAGCATAAATATGTAAAGCTGTTTTGTAAAAGTAGAAAGGTCTAACACAAATGAAAGGTAGCAATAACCCAAAGCCATTTAGTAAATATTTATCAGTCACCTATGTCCTAATCACTACCTGTAGCCTCTGCAGCCCAAAGATCAATAAGACACTGACTGCCCTCAAAGAGCTCACACGGTTAGTCTTCCTGCCTGAAAGTCTTACTGGTGGCTTTCACTACCTGTGGATTCTTGTCGCCCCAAAAGAGAAGAGGTGAGCAAACCATCAGATGGGAATCAAGTAAGAACTATTCAGGCACACTGAGGATTGTACCTAATAGAGGGATTGCTGTTTAGAACTGTCTTTGGTTTTCAAAGCACTGACTCATTCTCAGTGCTACAACATATAATCATAGAGCGGCCTCATCATGTCAGTTTTGTCACAACTGGACTGCTCATTTGTCCACTGACACCACATTGATCTGTGCTGGGTTCTTCTTTTTTTTTTTTTTTTAAGGAGGGCGCAGCTCACAGTGGCCCATGCGGGGATCGAACCGGCAATCTTGGTGTTATGAGAAACACGCTCCAACCAACTGAGCTTACTGGTGTTAGTTTCTTTATTAGAACATAAGCCCCTTGAGATCAGGTACCTCTGTTGTCCTTAGTGGGCCCCAGAGTCCCTAGATCTCTGCTCCCAATGACATGGTGCTAGTGGAAAGTAACCTGGACGATGGGTATTGACCAGTTAGTGAGGCAGAGGGACCAGCAGACCCAATGTCTTATTAATGACAATGTCATTCTTTAAGAACGATATCATCTGAAATGTCCAGTTCCCAAATTCCCTCTGGTTGGTCTTGAGCAAATCCTGCCATAATCCAGAGGAGCCGGCAGACACTTTTCTTTCTATTGTCCAGGTATTTCTTTGTTCTCCTGCCTTCTCCCCTTTCTTCTCTCAGAAGCTCCGTGGCAGTGGCTTTTAGGACTCTACTTAGTGACACATAGAAATGAAATGAGAGTTCATTGAGCCAAACCTGCTGTCAGAACACCCTAGGCCCAAGATAGCTGAAAGTTTCCCAGCTTCTTGCGACAATTATCCAGTTATCAGCAGCCCCACCTACTGAGGGGAAGTAAGCCCATCAACACCCACCCTGGGCTCAGCACCTACAGTCTTTAGAGAGCAACTGGGACCTGAGAAAAGAAAGCCAGAGACAGGGAAGGGGGCACTGAAGGAATGGCTAACTGAAGAGCCATAGAAGTCACCTCAGCCCTGGGGTACATGGAGTTTGCTGTGGGGGTTCCCTTGGCAGGGACTCCATGAGGCATGCCCACTGCCTTAAAGATACTTTCCACTTTTTGCAATGTCTTTGTGTCTCACACTCTCAAAAAATGCAATCAACGCATTTCAATAAATATAAGTGGCAGATCTCTCAATCTCGAGCCCATCTGTGGTAGAGCTTTTCAAGCCCTGTACTAATGGAGAGATGACACAGGCCAGCTGGTTGGAGTTGGAGACCTAAGAAGTGGGAAGAGGCAAGGGAATCACAGCCTTGGGGTTGGCAGTAGACTCGCATGTTTATTTTTAAATGATGAACACTTAAACATGAGCGGCCTGTGTTCTACTCTCAAAACCCCCTTAAAGTCTAGCTTCGCTTAATTGGGTGAAATAGCCAGACACCTGTAGTAGGGAGCAAGGAGCTTGTGGTGCTTTTGCCCAGCTGTTTTAATTTATTTTATGTTCTTGAGAGAGTTCAGCAAATCACACATAACCCCGGGAAAGTGTGCTGACGTGGCAGTTTCACTGAGCTGAAAGATTCTTCCTATTAGAGTAACAGGCCCAAGCATCCTCCACATTTCGTTTTTCAGAGATCCCAGTTGCATTAGGTGCTATTCTAAAAAGGGCAGCTATTTCTTCTCCTGATTTAATCATCAGTATCCTATTTTTATAACTTGAATAAATCTTATATAATTTTTACTACACTTAAGGTTGGCTATTGACTTAGAACACTCTAATTTTTTTCTAGGCGATAAATACCTGTTGTGAGTACTTACAACAGGTATCAGCAATATAGGGTAGCTGCTGCCGAAGGCTCTTCGCGGCACTGCCACTGCCTCCCTCCTTTTACGCAAAGTATTACCTGTTCCCTCTAACTTCCTTTCACATTCTCAGAACTGCTCATCCACCCTCTCTTCCCACTGAGGGCAAGGCCTGCACACCGCCGCTGCGTATCACAACAGAGCAGAATCTGGAAACCGGAGCATCTTGGTTTTGAAATGTTTACCTCTCCAGGTGAAAAAGTGATTTTCTAAGTTGTTTCCAAAATATAACCTTGATATTCAATTCTGAACTTACTGGAATGTATAGACACTACCCAGCTAAGTAGAGCACAGCACTTACCCTGACATTCACAGTGTTGATTCACAGTAACTCTAAGACATCTCTGAACACTCTGTGCATCAACGTATGGAGATTTCTGGGCTGAGTGTAGCTCCAAAAGTTTCCCAGTCTGCATTCTGCAGCGTCAGAAAATGTTAAGATGTGTTCCTACGAGTTCCTTGAAATAAAGGGTGGCATGGTCCAATAGGTTTGGGAATCACCAAATACCAATGTCCCTCTTGGAAATTCTCAATGCGAATTACCACAGTAAAGACTCTGAGAAGTCCCACAGCAAAGGAAAAAAAACTTCCTTTTATCCAGCAGTTTCCACATTGACGCCAGCACACCTTTTACCCAGATAGCCTGAGAAAACAACAACTGTGGGGGTGGAGGAATAGGATATTCCAACTAAGAAGACGTTACTACTCAGGGATGGATTTGAGTAGACCTTGTGAAGCGAAGCCCAGCCGTGAAGTGGGGAGGGGTATCCTGGACCTGCTTTGGATTTGGTCTGATATTGAAGGATTTTCATCTTCCTAGATTTTGGAGGTCATCTCATCCTCCAGATAAGTCCAACCGTGGCTGACAGTGAACCTGTACATGACAAAGAAAGTAGCTGTGCTTTAGCTTTGGATCTAAATCATTTAGCTAAAGGCCTTTTCCACTTGTAATAAGATTTCTGGACTTCATTTAATCAGCAACTTTTTATTTTGAATGGAATCTCAAGGCTCTCTCTCTTTTACGAAGGTCATGCTGCCTTTGCCTTGCCAAGTCTGGGGAGAGAAAATAGAATTCTCTGGAAGAAGCAGTCACTTAAGAAACAGTTGATTGAGTATTGCTCTGGATTTGATTCACTAAGCTGAGCACTTTCTACATGAACTGCAGAGGGTGTGAGAATGCAAAACGTGTGCTTTTCAAATTTGGCTGTCTAAACAAGGTGGAAGTGGACTAGTATGGCGGCTCGGTTCTTAAACTGCTTTGTTTGCTCTTTATGCTCACAAACCAGGGAATACGCAAAGACAGCGGTCACTACCGTGTTTCCCTGAAAATAAGACCGGGTCTTATACCAATTTTTGCTCCAAAAGACACATTAGTGCTTGTGGGGACAGAGTCCCAGAGAGCAGTTTCCAGTCTCTGGGCCTCACATGGAAAGGTGCTGGCTCGGTTATTAGATGAGCATCAGCTGTAATCAGATGACCGTCCGCTGTGGCTGGGTGGCCATCAGCTGTTACCGGTTAGCCATTAGCCACTAATATAACTGTTGTGGCTATGCTAGCAAGTGGGGTTGGTTGGTTGGCAGAGAACTGGAGTGCAGATTGCAGCTGGCAAGGTGGGTGGGTTGACAGAGAAGTGGACTGCATATTGTGCGTCATGTGGAGCCTGCTTCCTGTGTCTCTACCAGCCGCCAGCAGGAATATAGTGGTGTGAGCCCGCTATCCATGGCTCCGTTGGTGTTCCTTTTTGGCCTCACCATGTCCTGGATTCTTGTGTGGGGAGTGAGACCAGAGACCCCGCATGACAGGGCTTATGTTCAGAGGATGTCATCCTGAAAAATCATTCTAGGGCTTATATTTCCAATTAGGTCTTATTTTCGGGGAAACATGGTAAATGTTTATTCCTTGGGGCAAATTGTTTCAACACCTGCAGATGCCATCATCTTGATTATACCCTAGTGGCTCAAAATAACACTGGTCACAACCTCAGTCGCTAGTAGACCTTCCAGTTCTTCTTGGTTGCATTTCCCTAATAGCTGTGGTATTAGGGCTCGTTGAGCTCATCTCTGAAACTGTGAGCTTTTCCAGATAAATAATGGAAAAGGAATGAACTGAGCAGGAAAATGGCAAATATCACTGAGATCAATAAACTTTGCAGGGTTTATTGAAGAGAACATTGGGCTGAAGACTCATGATACACGCTGTCACTGGGTCTTTTGAATGTAAATAAGTTACTTTCCCATGTTTCTGCAGAATGGGAAATCTGACTTGCCCTGTGTCCTGTGGAGAGGGTGGAAGGACCAGTGACAACATTTTGAGCACTCTGGGATGTTAACTTTTCCTTCAGAGGTCTGTGGAAGGACTAAATCATCATCTACGTCTGTATAACCTGCTTGGGTTTCGTATGTGTGCTTGCGATGAACAGTCTCCCCAGAAAGTTCCATTTGAAAGCGTTTTTGTTTTTTTTCTTTTTCTTTTTTTGAAAGGATTGGCTGAAAGGGGGAACTCGGACTTCCCTGGCAGCCACCGAGAGAGACCGTTCTATGGTAGGGTCCCCTAAAGCTGTGACAGGAAACAGTCTATTCTAGATCCACATCTACTTGCAGTAAGGTCTCAGGGCTGAGCTCTTCACACCAGCATTCTAACATAAATGTAACTCAGCTACCTCTCGTTTTCTTACTGTGATTTCTCGATTTTTCTCTTGCTTCCATTATGCTTTATTACCTTCTTCTATCTCCATTATAGCGTCCATTTATTAATGCTTCTCATTCCTCCAAATATGGGCTTATTTAAAACATTAGCTCATTCCTAATCCCCACTCTTTCTCATGCTTCAACTCTCAATTGGTTCTTCCCATATTTTTCAATTCAGACTCAGCAAAGAGAGAAATTTTAACTGGGCCACCTGGTTCCTGTACAGGCAGAACTTTCAGGTCCAGGCCACCTCAGAGGCCATTGTCTAGCTTGCTCATGCCTTGATCTTGGATCATTTGCTGACTTCAGGTCCAAACAAATTAGCTCATGTGGGAGCCTGGGGTGGGCAGATTGCTGCCTTCATATGAAACAGAATATGCATTCTAGATACACCCTGTACATAGGGCTTTAACTTGACCTTACTTTGCCAACCAGAGACATCAAAAAAGAGGACATTGCAAAGCAGGGTGTCTAGTTGCTATAGGAGGAACACATCTGGAGAATACAGTGACTCCCCTTAAAGCAGGGACCCTCCATGTCATCAAATATGTGCCAGGTGCTGGGAATAAAAGAATAATCAGATTCAGTCCTGATCTAATGGAATTGAGTCATACCTCATGAGCTTGAAGAGTAGGAGGATAATTATAAAAGAAATAACTAGAGGTGGTGATTGTTAACTACTCTTTTCTAAAAGTTTGATAGTAAATGGGAGAGAACCTCAAGGAGCCTGTAGTGTTGGGAGAAGGACTAAGTTTGAGTGTGTGTTTGAAGATAAAGGATGCCTGAGCATGTTAGTAGATGAGAGAGCCACACTGAGGATGAGGGGAAACCGATGGTGTCTTTCAAGAGGCTTCTCCCCATGAGACTGATTCATGCATCCACACTCTGATATACTGGTGCAACTCCACACTCCTTGCTATGTACCAGGCTTCTTGCTAGGCTCTGGAACAAAATAATGCCACAAAAACGAACAAAAAAAGCCACGCTCCCTTCTTCCCTCTAAACCACTTCTATGTGTGTTTCTGCCTCATGCTCACTTTCACTCAAAGCCTGGTCTTTCCAATCCCATCACTCCTTTTGTTTGGAAAAGAGGTCGGAAACTGCTTTTGCAACAAGTTTCTTGTCTTGGGCAAAGCCCACTAGAGCCTGGTGATTTGGCGCCCCCCAGGGGTACCCGATCAGCCCCATTCCTGCTCAATGATGGATAAGGGGCCCTGACAGCGGGTGAGGCTGGCAGTTACTCTGCCCAGCCCAAATGACAGACTTTACCACGTGCCCAGGATTTTCTCATACGGCACCAAAAGAAGAGGAGGCAGCGGCCCCTGGCAGCAATCCTTGGTGTCACTGACATTGGGAGACTTAGAGTCCTCAGACATGAGCTGAAACCTAATGCTGCTCTGCCCTAGTCCTGGGAGAATGGGCAAGTGACTCCAGGTCTCCTCATTTGTGAAGTGGGGCAAAGAATATCTCCTTTGAATGCTTCTGTTAGAACTACATTAGGCAATGATGTAGACGTGGGCTTCAAAATGACCCACAGAACTCCTAAAGACCCATGCTTTTAGTTCCCAAAGCCCAGAGGTTCCTTGGAGTCTCAGGGAGGGAGGAGAGTGGACAAGTCACACACACTCCATGGGAGTCATTCTTCATCCTGAGAGCTAGAGCAGGTCAGACACACTGGGATGGCTCAGAACACGGGGGCTCTTTTGTGTTGCCAGCTGCCACGCAGCCTACGTGTGAAATCTGGGACCCCTGTGGTCTGTCGATCCCCAAGTATATGCTGATTGGCTAGCCTAGGTGCCAGGCAGTGGGTTCAGTTCACAGGGATCTCAATCCAGGCTGATAGGATCAGATAAAGATGTAAGACTCTTACTGTTTTGCTTTTCCTTTAGTCTTTAATCACGAAGTGGGAGTCAAAACCTCACTGCCTTGGCAAGAAACCCAGGCTTTGTAATCAGTCCATCCCTGAAAATCAGGTCATGGTGTTTCAAAAGACAATTTTCTAAAGAAAGAGTTTTTAAAAGAAAATGCCCAAACTTGCTGTCATGTTCACAGGGGTATTATTGATCATGAATGTCAACCCGCCTAAAGAACTATTTGTCTACCTTCTGCTATTGCTCTTTGCAGTACGTCTCATTGAAGTGGAGGGCTAGGGGGAGACTGACCAGTGAAATGAAGAAACCAAACAGGGCTTCCTTTAAGCCTCCCTTGGGGAAATAAATCATCACTGGGACTTAGGGCCATCTGTAGAGAGATGAGCTGCCTACTTTTAAGCGTAGGTACCGTTCATCATAAAAATCATAGAATATTAGAGCTAAAGGGAACCCTAGAATATTTGTCAGTCCAGCTCTTTCCTTTGTGGAAACTTAGGCCAAGACTGGTGGAGCGATTTGCCCAGGGTCAGCCAGAAAGCGAAAGTGAATACATTGTGGGAAGGGGTCTGGGGCCTCTTGCTTTATGTGAATTCTAGGAATTTTTAAAAACAAAAATTCACAAATATGTTAGAAATCAAAAGAGTGGTCATTTCCCTTGGGGGAAGGTAGGGTCACTGGAAAGGGGGCGGCTGGGATGCTGGAAATGACCTGCTTCTTGACTTTGCACACACCTGGGTCTTCATCATGTGAAACATCATAAAGCTGAATTCTCAAGTATGGCTGCCTGTTTGTGTTCGTGTGGTTTACCTAAAGTCTATTTCTGTCTTATTTTGAGATGAATAAATAAAACTTTTAAAACTGCTACCATGCAAAATGCTACAAAGAAGGTGGGCAGTACCATGGGCGTGCGTTGTGAGTCAGCAGTGGGGTCTCATCTCATCAGGGGAATCAGGGAAAGCTTTCTGAGGATGTGAGTTTTGAAGTTGGAGCTCAAGGATGAGCAGGAGGTTCTGTGTGAAGAGGGAAGGGAAAGGATTCCAAACAGAGGGAGCAGTATATGCAAATGCCCTGTAGCAGGAGGGAACACGCTGTAAAGGAGGAATTGAAACAATGTGAGTCAACACAAAGGTAGAAAATAGGACAGATGGTAATGAGAAGAGGCTGAAGAAATGGGTGGGGCCAGATCATGCAAGGTTCTGTTATCTGTGTTAAGAATTTATTTTTCAGTTACAATTGACATTCAGTATTTTTTTGTATTAGTTTCAGGTGTACAGCATAGTGGTTAGACATTTATATAATTTATGCAGTGGTCCCTCCAATTAGTCTAACACTACCCATAGTTGGTGCAACATTATTGACTATAGTCTCTATACTGCGCTTTACATCCCCATGACTATTTTGTAACTACCGATTTGTATTTCTTAATCCCTTCACCTTTCTCACCCAGATCCCCAAACTTCCTCCCCTCTGGCAACCATCAGTTTGTTCTCTGCATCTATGAGTCTGTTTCTGTTTTGTTGGTTAGTTTATTTTGTTCTTTAGATTCCGCACATGAGATCATATGGTATTTGTCTTTCCCAGTCTGACTTATTTCACTTAGCATAACACCTTCTAGGTCCATTCATGTTGTCACAACTGGCAAGATCTCATTCTTTTTTTATGGCCGAGTAATATTCCATTGTATAAATATGTTAAGAATTTTGATGTTGGTCTTAAGCACTGCGGTTCGCCAATGAAGTGCTTTTAGTAGGAGGAGCCATGATCAGGCTTGTGCTTCAAAGTGATCTTTCTGGCTTCTGTCTTGAGGATGGAAAAGAAGGGCAAGTGTGGATGGGGAGAACTGTTACGAGGCTAAAGCACACCCGTTTTATCGCACTTCACTTTATCATGCTTCACAGTTGTTGCGTTTTTTACAACTTGTAGACAAGACCCTTCACCAGCAAAAAAATTATGACTCACTTTACTGCAGTGCTTACTTGACTGCCGTGGTCTGGAGCTGAACCCACAATATCTCTGAGGTAGGCCGAGGCAAAGGTGGTGGATGAGAAGGAGCAGGAAATTCAAGCAGAGCACCTCAAGAGGTATTCTATCGTAATAGCATCAGGGCTTACCGGTGGAGCACAAATGAGAGGTAAGGGACACAGCTATCAAGGATCATTCCTAGTGCCATGACAGTGCTGGCAGAGAACTGGCACCCATGCTGCTGAAATTAGTAGGTGCGATCCCATAGGATGCTTTGGAGCTGGGAAGGTAGCTCTTGAATGCATTTATCAGCACATCACTTCATCCTAAAAACCTCCTTTGAGAAATCTGAAGTTGCTTTCACTCTGGAATGTTATAGCACATAGTTTAACAATAGGGTTTTCATCAGAGACTAAACCCATATTAAATTGGAATACAAAACAGTTTCACTGCAGAGTTCAAGAGATGTTTTCTCAGTTGGGAGACCTGGATGATGAGAGAGGTGGCATAGGTGCTCTCGGTGGAGAACAGACAGTCTCCAGTCCCCAACTGAGGATGTCTGGCTGTTGTTTCACAAAAATCCAAGCCCTCAAGTTAGACATACAGGCCTCCAAAGTAGACTGCAGACAAATGCTGGAGGAAGAGGAGACTCTGGACTTAGGTCTCAAGAGGGAGCTAGAAGCCCTGAACAAACAGTGTGGCAAACTGACAAGAGAGGAAGACAGCTTATCAGAGACTAATATGGGCTTAGTCTCTGATGAAATGTCCTCTGCATTGGGCCGCGTAGAGGACTTTGGTAGGACCCTGGAAGTACTCAGTGACATGACCGAGTACATGCGGGGAGGAGGTAGTGGGGACCCAAGTGACTATCAATTATCATCCAACAGTTACCAGACTTTAATTCTAGCCCTTGATTTTCAGTTCTTTTCTAATATGTGTATTTCTTTTCTTGTAACTTGGAAACCGATTGAGTATATATCTTAACTTCTGCCAAAAAAAAAAAAAAAAAGGAATACAAAGCTGAAAACTGAGACCACACCTCTGAATTTTATTTCTTTTCAGTTCAGCACTCTTCACTCCCACTTTTACAACAAAAACTTAGAAACAAAACAGGCTGGTGTTGATGAGATCCTCGGTATAAGAAAGAGAAGCTAGGTGAGACTTTTTCCAGAATCTCACTAGGAGAGCTCAGTGTTCTGCAGAGCTGGTCTGAGGGGAAGGAGCCAGAGTGGGGGCCACCAGACTGCAGAGAGTGTGAGAATGGCTGTGGTGAGGAAAATGGAGACAAGGGGAGTGGTTGGGGAGAATGGACAGGTGTATGCTAGATGTCTCCAACTTCTCCAGCCCTTGGGGCTCATACTTTCTCCCCTGTAATGACCACATGTCATGAGTCTGAAGCCTCATCTCACGTGACCTCTAGAATTCCAGTTTTTCCCCCCAGATTCCTTATCCAAAGTACTTCTGGAACTTTCTGAGAATGCATCCCGATGCCACAAACCTCTCCTGGTTGCCTATTGCCTGAGCCTGTGGCTTCTTATAGAACTGCTACTTCAAGTTCACATTACGAAAGTTCAAGAACTGCCATTTCCACATGGTGGGTGGGAATTGCAGCCCGTCTGAACACGAGCAGTGCTCTGCTGTTTGGCCATATACAGTGCGCTTTCCCCAAGCCTGAATAGAGGCTCGTTTTTTAATTCCCCAGAACACAGAATATGGTGAGCTGTAATATTTAGAAAAATATACTGAACCCGTGCTGGAATAGGGAAACCTGAACTATAATTGAAAAACTGCTGGAGGCTCAGTGTAGACAAGTCAGAGAGTCAAAAATTCCAGGGGACTCAGTCATAAGCTGGTCCCCACACTTTTCTGAGTTTAGCCTCAAGAAGCTTGAACAGAGTCTCACAGCGAATACCAGAAGGAGGAGGAAGAGGAAGGGGGAAACCGACGTGTTAGGAAAGGAGAGATAATAGAAATATTTTAAATGTCCAATTAAAAGCACAAAAGGCAGAAAAAGAGTGGAAGACAGAAATAGGAGCAAAGAACAAGGGCAACAAATAGAAAACAGTAGCAAATATGGAAGATATTAATCCAACTCTATCCATAACCGATTTAAATGTTGGTTGTCTAAATATATCAACAAAAAGACAGAGATGGTCAGAGAGAATCAAACTACATGAACCAAGTATATATTGTTTACAAGAAACTCACTTTAAATACAAAGACACATATAGATTAAAAGTAAATGGATGGAGAAAAATATACCATGCTGATACTAATCAAAAGAAATGGAGGTAGCTATGTTAATTTCAGACAGACTAGATTTCAGAGCAAGAAACATTATTAGGGATAAAGAAGGTCATCACACACTGATAAAGTGGTCATTCTCCAAGAAAACTTAACAGTCCTTAATGTTTATGTACCTAACAACAGAGTATTAAGTGATGTGAGGCAAAAATTGAAAGAGCTACAGGGAGAAATAGATGACTCCACTATTATAGTTGGAAACTTCAACACCCCACTATCAGAAGTGGACAGATCCAGCAGGCAGAACACCAGTAAGGACAGATGTTGAAGTCAACAGCATCATCAAGCAACTGGCTATAATTGACATCTATTCATCCAACATTCCAACATCAGCAGGAAACACATTCTTCTCAAGTTCACATGGAACATTCACCAATGTAGACCACATTCTGGGCCATCAAACACATCTTAAATTGAAAAAAAATACAAATCATACAGTGTCTCCTCTCAGACCACAGTGGAATTAAACTAGAAATCAGTAGCCCAAAGATACTGGAAAATCACCACATACTTGCAAATTAAACAATGCACTTCTAAATAACACATGAATCAAAGAAGAACTCTCAAGAGAAACCTAAAAATATTTTGGACTAAATAAAAATACCAATGCAACTTATCAAAATTTGTAGCTTGAGGCCTCTTCCCAGTTCCCTCCTCCCAATCTCCAACTGGGTCATCATAGTGATTTTAGTTTTGCAAGACTGAAGGCTGAAAACATAATCTCCCCCATTCCTCCCATGCCCCCTCCAAAGTCACCACAGGCCCCCAAAGGTGAATTCAAGATTTGGCTTGCAGGAAAAGAGAACCTGTTTAAAGTTTGAAAATGGTATTTTCTCACTTCCTTCTAACCATCAAGCTCTTCAAAAATTATTGGTGCACTGACTTAGTTAGAGCATCCCATTTCCTGGTTGGGAGGCAATGACTAGAAGACAGAAAACTGACTAGAGCAAGGTGAGGCCTAAGTCACCGGAAGCTTCTCTCTCTAATAGTCCCCTGCAGAGATACAGAACCATCTGGATAACCTGGCAGTCCCATTGGCCTGGGAGCCTCTCTGCAGTACTGCCCATCACAGAACAAAGCAAGAACCAGAAGCAAGAACCAGAGGCCACCTCCTTCACCTCAATAGCTGAGTAGTCAATGCTAAACTTTTGAGTACTAGGGCCTCTATATCTTTTTTTTTTAATTTTTATGGAGGAATATTGGGGAACAGTGTGTTTCTCCAGGGCCCATCAGCTCCAAGTCGTTGTCCTTCAATCTAGTTGTGGAGGGCGCAGCTCAGCTCCAAGTCCAGTTGCCGTTTTCAATCTTTAGTTGCAGGGGGCACAGCCCACCATCCCATGTGGGAATTGAACCGGCAACCTTGTTGTTGAGAGCTCGCGCTCTAACCACCTGAGCCATCGGGCTGCCCCGGGCTTCTATATCTTGATCATCGCTGTCATATATGATGCCTGATTCTTCTAATCTAGAATGATGTGAGGGGTTGGATTGATGACACACAGCTTGGCCTAACAAAACCAAGACGATCAAAAGAGCTTAATTAGTACCATAGGGAGAGGAAGTGATATATCTAAGATTACCTCTATAACTAGGGACAGGGTTTGTTCCAGGCCTTAAATTTCTACCTAGCACTTTACCTACTATGTACCTTGCTGTTCTCTGAGGTCCTCTTCAAATCAGATTCTTGAGGATTCTAGAGACTTAAGAACGTATTGTTAGATTGTTAAGAAAGATTATCCTTGAACCTTGTAGTGAAAATGGAAAACATTTACCAGTAATCCGACTGGCTTCCAAAAAACATTATAGAGGAGATTTTTGTTAGCATTCTTTATTTTTGATACAGCTGAAATTCCCTACATTGGAAAGCTGGCACATGTCATTAATTCACGTAGTCAGTCAACAAACATCATTGGTCCCTTAGTTCCAAACACTGGGCCACACCCTGGTAATTCCCAGCCTTCCCCATGCATGGTTTTGATTGTCATTATTCTATAGCTTATAAAAGCTGTCTCTTGATACAATAGTTAACATGTTTCTTTAATAATGCATAGGAATGTTAAGTGATGCCTCCTATTCTAGTTGCAAGAGTAATGCTGAGATATACCGGACTGTAAATTATCTATGTTTGAGCCTTGGTCTGTTGAATCAATTCCATTTTTCAATATTAGAAAACAAACTTTTTTTCTCATTGACTTTGATCCCTCTTGCTATTTTTTATAGTAAACATTAAGAGACTTTGCGTATCATGTGTCTAGTCATTTCTGTCTGGTCTTGCGTTGTCATTAATTCTTAGTATGAGAGATGGATGGCCTGTGCAGCCATCCTAATTCATGACACAGGACTGCCACCAGCCTATGAATAATTAATAAAAAGACTTTGCTAGTGAGGAAACGCTCAGGCCCATTAGATTTAAGTCTAATTTCAGTTCCCTTCCTGTAACTTCTATTGAAATTTTTACAACGTAGAATCAACTTTTAGTAATACAATAAAATGACACTAATTTAGACAGTGGGGCCTTGAGAGAGAGGAGGTCAGTCAGAATGAATGAAAAGTGAAATGAAGATTTATTTCTTTAAAGAAATACCATAAATGAATTTCTGCTACCAAAGGCTTTTCTAATGGAACTGTTCTAGTAAGAGACTGATCGCAAAGAAAAGGGACTGACTCTAGCATAAGGAAAGAGACATGGACGAGACGCTCTTCGTTCCTCTCTCACCTTTCTCAGCACTCACTGATCCTCACATGCTGTAGCTTCTCACTGCAAGTCCACCTAAGGGCTATCTCTGGATGCAGGAGCATGGAAAGCCCATGCTGGGCAGGCCAGTATGTCAGGAAGGTAAACAGAGGAGCCTTAAGCAATGGTGGGTAGATGTGGAGAAGTACCTCAGCTCCTCACCGTGCTGGTAGACAACTCTGAGGTGTGTTCTACATAGTCTCCTAGAGGTACCCGGTGGCATTGCACCCCAATGGCCCACAGCAGTAACCATCTCAGCACACACTGCTTTCTTCTCTTCCTTGTTTCAATTTCCCACTCCCCTGCCAGTGCTTCTTGGGACCACCTCCCAAACTACTTGCATTCCAATCTTTGTCTCAGTCTACTTCTGGGAGAACCCAGCCTCAGACTGCAATGCAAGGAGCGAAAGACTATAAGAGATCATCGTATGGAACATGTAAGTACTAGTAACCAAAGATGGCCAGGTAGATAAAGAAATCAACCCATCCGTAATAAGTCTGCACTCCATGTCTGTAGAGAAAGAAATTAAATTTCTCAACACAGTGATAGATCTCTAATATTTTAATGACAAACACTGCAATCTTTTCTAAAGAGTTCTTTTAAAATGTGCTGAACAGCCCTCCAGGACTGCCTTCCCCATTCAAGATGCGTAAGGGAAGTTCTCTCTACCTGAGCGTCTCTAGGGACTGTCCGTGCTGACCACAGATGATGTGAGATTAGTTCCCTGCTTTCTTTGGGAAATGAAATTCGTATCATCAACGAAGTATTATTTTAAAAATTGTGAGTCTGAAGTCTGTTTCATCGAACCAGTCCCATAGGAACTGAAATTATGAAGTTAGGAATTCTTGGGTCTCTCACAGTCTGTCTGATCTCTTGACCCTGGACTTATGTAGGCATCTGCTCCTTTCTCCTACTGTCGAGTCTCTGTTTATCATTTCTTGGTTCTATCATTGACTCAATTCCAACAACACCTAAATGTGATCTGTATCTTTACTTCAAATTCCCATGAAAAGGAAAATTTGATTGGCTGCCGAGCCTGTGCGTTGATCTAATTGGAGGGAGGACCACTGAGGCTCACCCCTCCAATGGAGGTCTTACGTGAAAGGGAAGTTCCAAATTAGTAAGGCTAGGCTGGCAAGGCCCCCAAAATATAGTAACTATAATATTAATATTGAATATCTATTAAGAACCAGAAAATCTGTTGTTATGATTAAATGATTCTTTTGAAGTGTATAAGGCTGCTTGAAGGTTGTTTCTGATACAGAAAATCTCCCTCTTCAGTTTCTTCATTGGTTAATATTGGCTGTGCTGAACTGAAAGAAAAATAAGTGGATTATTGGTATTTAATTTTACTTCATTTGTCATAGCTATAATAATTTACACAGGTTTCTCCGTATTTTGGACAAAGTCATATTTCCTATTTGTTTTCATTCTGTACATGCGCCGGTGTGCCTTACACAATACTCTGTTCCCACTAGGAGCTAAATAACGTTTGTTGAATGAATGATAATACATAGGATAATACGTGATGCACTGAATTGTGGCTTCTTTTGAGGCTCAGTTGTGGAAACATAAGCCACTGGGGAAAGGAGGAGATATTGACAGCTACAGGCCAATGAATTTGTTGTATTGTTGAGGATTTATAATCACTAAAATACTCTTTCCCCAAGATACATTTTAATTTGCCTCTAAAGTTGATAATAAATGAGTTTAGGTGTTTTTGTGTTTCTATTGATTCTAGTCTGATTAATAATGTCTGAAGTCTACATTCTATCCGCTTAATAAAGAATGACATACACATGTTGGAAGGCAACATTGTAGAGGGATTAAATATAGGGCAGGGCTCTGGCACCACGTTGTGTACTTGAATCTTGGCTCTGCCACTTACTGAGTGACCTTGGACAGGTTGTTTAACCCTCCATGCCAGCTGTCCTCAGGTGTAAAATAGAAATCATAACACTCTCTGCTTGTATACTCATTTTGAGGATTATTTCTAGAACAGCACTCAGACCTGTGTTTAGTATATACTAAACCACCATATTATTAGCAACTGTTATCATTGTTTCATAAAAAGTGGATGGAAAGCTTTAAAAATAATATATCACTATTTAGCAAACATAGGTTGTCTTTTCCATATGCTTGTATATTGTTAAGAAAGATTATCCTTGAACCTTGTAGTGAAAATGGAAAACATTTACCAGTAAGGTTTGCCATTACATAGATTAGTGGGGGAGGGTGAGAAGAAAGAAAACTAACACTCATTGAGTGTCATATACGTCCTAGGCCCTTGATGCGCATTGCCTCATCTCACATGGTTCATTGGGACTCAGTCCAGATCCATGGGGCTCCAAATCTTGCCATTTCACTCTTCCTTCCAAGTAAAATACAACCCCTGCCCATCTTTATCCAGTGAACTATGTAAGAGGCAGTACGTTGGGTTTGACTCCACCTTCAGTCACTAGTTCTATGACCTTGGCTGACTTCTCTGATCCTGTCTCCTCCTGTTTCACACCTTAGCTTTCTTTCCTTGTGGGCAAACTCACCTAAGAGCAGCTCCAAACAACTCAAGCCCTTCAGTGTCCTTCCTGGTTCTGGTTCTGCAAATCCCCAGATCATGTTTGCTGCTAGGGCTTTACCCTCTTAGCCAAACCCATTGCAAAGCAGCTAAACCAGTGCCTGAGCTTGGATGAGCAGAGCCAAGGCCCTGGGTGTCCCCTAAGCCCTATCCTTCCGCTTGCCTTTGACTTGTTTTCATTCCATGGATCAGAGAGACTATTTTTACTGTAGCTCCAAAGGAGAGACACGGAAGCATCGGTGCTACTTTAGGCATCTCACAGTTTGTGAATCTTTCATGCATTCTCAAATTTCAGTGAAGCTACTGACTCTTAAGAATAACAAATCAATTTGAGGTTTCTTATGTTCACAGGCTCGCTTCTTGGAGTGTTGCTTTGAAATGTCTGGGAGTGACTCCATCTTTGTCCGTAAGTGTCACTGAACACAAGCTGGTATATTGCCAGGTTAAGTGAAATATCACTGGCGTGTTAAGTTACACAGGGGCTTTCCAGTTGATTTTACCACATACTTACTCCTGAGCTATTTAATTTCATTTGCTTGAGCATTGCTTCAAAGCAAAGATCCTCACTGGTGGCAAAGAGGTAATAAGGAAACAAGAACGTATGCAAATTCTGGTCATGCTCATTAGCAAAGATTTTTCTTATAAATGATTGAAAGCTATTTCTAAGGATTTTAGAAATTAGACAAAATATATCAGTATGTTCTTCCTTCCTCTTCCTCTCTTACCTGGTCAGGACTAATGAAATGCAATTTTTTTTAATGCATTGCCTTTCCATTGCATCTGGAAACGTTATGCAGTCTTTCTTTTTTAATTATCTTGACTCCGAAGAACATTTCAATAGTCTTTTCAAGACCTTCTGAAGTTATTTCACTTCTGGATGTAATAGTTACTCGTCCCCTCCAAACACACAATCTCTAATCATTTTCTTCATATAAAGTTGACATTTGTCTCCTAAGCAATGACATGACTGCCTCCATGAATAATGAAGTATAGCAAAGGCTGAATGTATTGTGAAGCACATAGCAAAACTAATTGCATTAAACCCAAAAGTCTAATCAGCATAAAAAATTAGAATATAGACACTCATTGAATGTTAGTGCCAGAAAGGACTTTAGAGATCATTTGTTACCAGCTCAGCTTCCAGATGAGAAAACTCAGGTCCAGAAATATTAAGGAACTTCTGAAGGTCACGTACTAGCTTTTGGCAAAGCCGGATCTAAAATTCTGTTTCCCAGGGACTTCAAACTCTTTTCTCTTAAATTGACCTACTTTTTCACATATTATGCACTTTGAAAAAGAGATTAAAAATGTACTTTTGAATGTACTTAAGAAAAATGTAATTTGTTAAAGGACATAGATGTTCTAAATCTTATTGCAAGATCAGGTCAAATGCTACGGTCACCATGCCAGATTTCCAGATCTCACCCCAAGCTGGAAGAACTTTCTTTCCTCTGAAGGCTCATATGACATTCTTTACTTGTATATGACACTTACCTCTTCCTATCTCATGTTACGTTTACTTGCATCCATGACTTACCGATGCTGAGCTCCTTAAGAACATAATTTCTACCTTTAACATTTTTGTGATTTCCTAAGTACCCAGTATGGATTTGGAATCTCTCTCTCTCTCTCTCTCTCTCTCTCTCTCTCTCTTTCCTTCCCCCTCTCTCCCTTCCTCGCTCCTTCCCTCCCTCCCTCTCTTCCTCCCTCCCCTCTTGTAAACTTTTTGTGCCAAATTCTAAGAATCTCTAAAATAATATTGACTGTCTTAATCTGAGGGAAGAATTTTCTCTTTGTCTTAAACCAGTAAATTGATAGTGGAGTGCAGATGATATGCAAGATAATAGAGCAGGAGTCTGTAACTTTATAATGTCATAGTATTGTGTTTATTTCATTATTTCTGGGTTTTAGTAAATTGAGCAAGACAAAATGAAGCTCAAGCTAGTGGAATATTTTAAATAATTAAGGAGTTTAATTTTTAGTTTTGCACTGCAGTTTTAAGATAAATTTAATTAAAAATAACCATTTGCCTTTTTGTTGTTGCCTCTGGAAGTAGAAATAAATCTAACATTTCATTTCAGCCACCTAGGAGAAAGTCTAAGTTTCAGCAATATTGTTTCAGTATCTCTTCTAGATGTTTTATGTCTTCATTCATTCATTTGGCCAACAAATATTTATTGAACACCAGCCAGGTGCCAGTCTGATACTGGACCAGACACTAGGATATAGTGGTGAATAAGGAAAAAGTGGTTCCCTCCCTTCAGCAAACTCAGAATGATGGGCAAGGTACATAAGCTAGTGGGAAAATACAGTGATGTGTGGTAGCTTTGATGGGAGAAGCACAGGCTTCTATGAAATCGCATAGAAAAGGCATTTATACTGTCATGGGGAGAATACAGCAGGCTTTCTAGGGAGAGTGGCCTCTCAGCTGAGGCCTGAAGTGTAAGTGGCAGTTAGCCAGATTGGTGTGGTGGTGTTGGAAGAATGTTCCAGACAGAGAACCACATGTACAAAGTCACAGAGTCAAGAGAGAGCTTGGCGTATTTATGTACTGGGAAAAGTCCAGAAGGTGGAGGTTGGGGGATGCCAACTCAATTACAACAGGGGCCTCAGTATTGTAGAAGAGTGAAGTGGGCCTTCATGACCTTTCAAGAGAGGGCACTCGCGATGTGGCTCCTGCTGTTTGTTTCTGGGCAGAAAAACAGCCTTATATAATTATATTTATACATTTTTTGACAGAAGCTTAGAGTCTGAAGTTTGAGAAACTATTTTTAAATGTTGGTGGTTACTTCAAAAAACTTGTAAAACACTTTGTGATTCAAATAAAATGGTCTACCAACTGGATCCAACCTGTGGCTACCTGTTTATAATCTCTGATCTAGAACACTGGTTTTCAATGTATGGTCCAAAAACCAGTGTGAACACCACCTGTGAACTTGTCAGAAATGCAAATTCTTGGGCCCTCCCAACTTAATCAAAACCTCTGGGGGCAGAGCCAGTAATCTGTCATTTAACCCTCCAGGTGATTCTGACACAGCTCAAGTTTGAGAACCTTAGGTTTCCAGTTGTGCTATCCAGTATGGTAGCCACATCTGGCCAACAGCACTTGAAATGTGGCTAGACCACACTGAGACATGCTCCATGGTAGGCCATATTTAGGCCAAGAACAGAAACCTTCTTATCTTAAAAGCCATCTTGTCTTGCTTTTGTACCTTGTACCTGACGGCTTGTGTTTGCCTTAGGCCTGGAGAAGCCGCCTGGAATGTAGAAACCATCTTATCCTGTCTTGCTTTGTACTTTGTTTGTCTCCTAGGGGCTTGTGATCAGAGGGCCTGGGCAGACCTGTGCGGTCCTGACGAGAGGTCTGGGGACCAGGATGTGGAGCCAGAAACTGGTTTTCCAATATTTTGTATAAAAACAGGAAACAAAAATTTTTTTTCATATTGATTACAAGTTGAAGTAACATTTTGGAATATATTACACTAAATATATCATTAATATTAACCTCACTTATTGCTTTTCATGTTTTAAAATGTAGCTACTAGAAAATTTAAAATTACACATGTCATGTTTCCATTGCTCAATGCTAAGTCTATAGTTTGTGAGGCAGGGAGTGTGGGTTAGTGAGGCTGATGCAGTGAAGCAGAGATGAGCCTTATGGAAATTGTCAGTCATGCTAAAGACCTATACTTTACCCCTAAGGCCGGTGGGAAACCTGGAAATGCTCTAAGTTGAGGAGAAGTATGATCAGATTGGTGTTTTAGATGAACGCTGGCTGGAGTGTGGCTCACGCTGTGGAAGGAGGCCACACTTACACACACAGACCAGGTAGAGGAATCCAGTGGGCGAGATGCTGGACTGGCATTGACCTTCTGTGTATCCTGTGGTGGCAGAAAAAGACAACTCTCCTCCCATCTTCTGCGTTCTTCTAGATGGGCTAATAATAAAATTTAGCAGAGACAGATTAACAGAAGAAAATGTTCAAAGTCTATTATGAAAATGTATATTCAGGGGTCCATAAGAATGAACAAAAAGACATTGGGCAGTTGAGGTTTATATGCCATTTTGGACAAAGGAGAAGGGATGAGGGGAGGGGTCTGGGATTTCAAAGGGGAAATAGGCAATTCACAGGTAGCTGAGAAAAATTCCTGCTAGGCAACGCAGAAATAATGAAGGGGGGGGGGAGAATCTAGCAGAACAGGTTTTTGCATGGATCCTTCCTGTGTACCATACTTTATTCAAATTAGGCTAAGATGAAAATCCTAGAGAATGTGCTAACATTCCCTTCCTGAAGCAGGCCTTTTGATCTGAATTCCTTTAGGCAGGAAAGGGGCAGGGTCAAAAGTTCTTTCTGAGTCTTTTGCTTTGTTGGAGTGCAAGTTTCGAACAAGGACTCTGGAGCTAGTCTGCCAGGAGATTGGATCCCAGCTCCACTAATTAGCTGAGTGACTCTTGTCAGATCATTTCTTTAAGCCTCTATTTTCTCATTTGTTAGACAGGAATAATAACAGTGCCTATCTCATAACGTTGCAGAGATTTACATGAGCCTATATCTATAACCTTATCTTTATGTATGCATCTACCTATAAAGAGCTTAGAACAGAACACATGGTAAGCAATATTGCAATTATTATCACTACTCAAGGGGGACCAGTGTGGGCAAGGAGCTGAGTTAAGGAATTATCCAGTCTCCACTCCGAACTGGAATACTGGGGTTACGATACTGTTCTAATATCCTGGCAGTCCTAAAGGCTGAGTGAAGTTGAATGAAGTTCATCCTGAGAGAAGGATGAATGAATTACTTAAACCTGGGGCCACTCCAACTTCACTTTCCTCATTTTGTTAGTTTCTCTTACCCTGGTCGACATTCTTCAACATGCATGCTTTCACTTGTCTCTAGGAACCCACTGCAAGTTTCTCAAGTGTTATCTGAATCACCATCATCAGTTAGTCCTTTAATATCTCTCTTATAGACCTATTTCCTGGTGCCATGGGTCAACCTGAAGGAGAAAGTGAGTAATGACTATTTCCAACGCCCTTTCAGCATTGTGAGCTGGGCATTAATTTTCCATGATTACTGAATGGGCTTTGAGCAAGTGAAAGAAGCTCCGGGCAAACATTTTTTGTGAATTGTTTGAAATATGCACATTCTAAGTGAGTGGCTTTCTTTTCTTTTAAGTTTATTGGGGTGACAATTGTTAGTAAAATTACATAGATTTCAGGTGTACAATTCTGTATTACATCATCTATAAATCCCATTGTGTGTTCACCACCCAGAGTCAGTTCTCCTTCCATCACCATGTATTTGATCTCTTTTACCCTCATCTACTACCCCCTCCCTTCTTACCCTCTGGTAACCACTAAACTATTGTCTGCATCTGAGTTTTTATTTCTTCATTTGTTTGTCTTGTTCCTTTGTTGTTTTCAGTTTTATATACCACACATCAGTGAAATCGTATGGTTCTCTACTTTTTCTGTCTGACACAAGCGAGTGACTTTCTTATGGCCTACTCAGGCCGAAATTCAAAGAGCAGTTTTATTTGTATGTTTTCCCCTCCCTTCAGTCTCAAATCTAATTTCACATTTTCCATAAAACCTTCAAGTTCCCTCCATAGCATTTGGCTCTCACCCTTCTCCTAGCATTCATCATTTTTTGGCAATGAGAAATAAACACAGACTGGAAACAACTAGAATGTCCCATCAATGTGAAACTGTTTAGACAAATTATGATAACAACATAATGGAATACATACAGTAGTTAGAAAGAGTGAGGCAGCCCTTTATGCACTGAAATGAATGCTTTCCAAGATAAATTAAGTGAAAAAATAAGATGCAGAAGAGTGTACATAACTTTGCTACATACAGTATTTTAAGAAGAAAAATGCACGATATTTTGTTGACGCCATCAATTGTAAATGCATTAGTATTTTATATATTAATAAGAAAGACAAATTGCTGCCAATCTAAATTGTGACATAAACTGAAAGACATGAATGTGTCTTTCAAAGATGTAAAGATACGTAAGTTTTAGACTTGATAATATATAGCATATTAGTATTTGTTGTATGTACATGGGCTATCTCGTTATTGTCACATCCTATAGGACCTTTGTGGACTGGAGTTGCTCTGCTCCGTGGGTTCCTCACTCTGTATGGGCTGCGTGACCACAAAACTTTGGACACACCTCTGTGGGCCCCTGAAAGAAGACAGGAGTGATGTGTTCATGTGCTTGTATTTTTATCTGGTGTGGACTAATCTCCGTATCTGGTATACATCCTTTACACTGCTTGCTTTCTGGTTTGGGAGTAAACAGAAGGGCAACAACTTAGAAGCAAGCCCAAGCTGTGATTCCCATCCATCCTGGAACCCAGGGGAGACACTATGGTTTGTACTTGCTCGACCTTATAAAGCAGGCCAAAGAATGTGGCACTCAGTGGGTGACGGGATACCACTGCAGGGGTGTTAAACTGGGTACATACAACCATTAGCTCTGGAGGAGGGAGTAAGGGTGACAGAGTGGACAGTGAGGGTTCCTGGTTGTAGGAGAGATGTGAACAGGTACTGGAGCTTAAGTCTCTTTGGCATTTTCCCCAGCACTGAGCATCACATCTGGCATGGGATGCCCTCAGTACATTCTGTGAAGGAAGGTCATCAGGGAGAGTTACAGGCTGAAAACTGGGACTAGACTTTGAAAACAATAGAAACTGTATTTGACGCTAGTGAAACCCTTCTTCTTTAGGTTGTTTATTAAGGACACGGATTCTCAAGAAATGCTCCTAGAGAGTCCGAAGAAATTCCGTACGGTCCTAGGAGTTGATGCAAACTGAAGGAAAGTATGCTCAGAATTAGACACATTGATTACATTGTGCCTTGCAAATATGCTACAATCCCTTAACACAGTTATAGGACAAAGAAACCACATCGTGTCTTATTATTATTACCCTAGCCCTTTTCTGGAAGTAGCATTTATATATGGGGCCTATACTTGAATCAGTGTAATATTCAAAATTCTTAAATGGAGTTCTATTGTTTCTCCAAATCAACCAACCTAAAAATGCTGGAATAAATATGAATTCTCTGGAATTATTTAAATGTGAATTATTATTACTCTCAGGCTGTCCCTCTCTGGTAGAATTTAGCCTCGGGATCACACTCCTTCCATGTATTCAACATGCCAAACCTACTCAAAAACAGAAAAATCGTGGTTTTTCTATTAAAACTCCACCAGCAACAAATTCATAACCTTACCACAGAGAGGCAATGGAAAACTGGTGTCACCTTGATGGGCCAGCTTCCCTAAAAGCTACCAGACTGAGAAATTTTCCTTAGAAGCCCAGGGGTGGAGAAGAATTTCGTCTTGAGATTCTTGCCAGCTCAGGGGGTTGGCAAAGAACCAGGCCTGAGGGCCCTGCAGTTCCCAAACTATGCTTTCTTGGAACATCCCGAGTAGCACTCACCATTTTACAAAGTTCAATGACAGGCAAATATGGGTACTTTGTTTTCTCAACAAGCCCTTTCCACGTGCAACTAAATGGGTTTCTTGAGGACAACAGAAAGTTGGGTTTTGTCTTTTGGTCCACTCTGACAATATCCGATTTTTAATTGTTGTATTTAAACCATTGATGTTTCAAGTGATTATTGATAGTTGGATTGATAGCTACCATAATTGATACTGTTTTCTATCTTTTGTCCTTGTTCTTTGTCTATTGTCTCCCCCTCTTTTTCTGCCTCCTCTGGCTTTAAGTATTTTGTATGATTCCATTTTTTATTGGGGAATCCTGGGGAACAGTATGTTTGTCCAGGGCCAATCAGCTCCAAGTCATTGTCCTTCAGTCTAGTTGTGGAGGGCGCAGCTCACTGGCCCATGTGGGAATTGAACGGGCAACCTTGTTGTTCAGAGCTCACCCTGTAACCAACTGAGGCATGTGACCACCCTCAATTATACTTTTTAAAAATTGTATCTTTTTTAGTGTCTGCCCTTGAGTTAGCAATATACATTTACAACTTAAGTTCACTTTCAGATAACACTATACCACTAAACAGGTAGTGCCAGTACCTTATAACAAAGTATTTCCATTCCCGCCTCCCAATTCTTATGATACTGTTGTCATTCATTTCACTTATCCAGAGGATATAATCATGGGATACATTATTTTTGAACAAACTCTTACCTGTTTTATCAATTAAGAATAAAAGTAATAAAACTGTTTATTTTAACTTCATTTATTCCTTCTCCAATACTCTTCCTTTCTTTATGTGGATTCAAGTTTCTGACCCATTTTCTTTTCTTTTTCTCGAATGAACTTCTTTTAACATTTCTTGCAAGGCGGGTCTACTCCCTCAATTTTTATTTGTCAGAAAGTAGTTCTGTTTTACTCTTTTTTTTTCTCCTTCTACCTCCCCACTCCACTCCAGTTCAAGCCATTGTTTCTCAGTCTAGTTGTGTAGGACACAGCTCCCTGGCTCAGGCTGGTATTATGAGCCTTGCACTCTCCCTGGGCTGCGGCAGTCGGTCGCCAGTCTCCGTTGGCCGCTCATAGCAGCTCACGCTGGCTGCCAGCCACTCATGGCAGCACACAGCAGCCCGCAGCAGCACACAGCAGCCCGGGGGACAGTACGCGGCAGCACACAGCAGCACACGGAAGCCGGCAACAGCACACAACACAAACAACACACACGCTGACTGCCGGCCACACTTGCTGGCTGCTAGCCACTCACGCTGGCTGCCGGCTGCTGACGGCAGCCCAGCTCCAGGGAGAGCTGTTGTTCACAGTCTTAGCTGTAGAAGAGGGAGCAGCTCACTGGCCCATTTGGGAATCGAACCAGTAACCTGGGCATTAGGAGCACGACGCTCCAACCACCTGGGCCACCAGCCTGGCCCGGTTTTACTCTTTACAAAGGATGATTTGATAGAATACAGAACTCGAAAGTGGTGGTTTTTTTCTCTTCTTCTTCTTCTTTAAATTGTTCACTCCACTCTCTTCTTACTTGCACGGTTTCTGAGAATAAGTTGGCTGTAATTTTTATCCTTACTCTGCTATAGGTAAGAAATTGTCCTCCTTTGGCTTTTTTCAGTTTTGTTTTTTGGGTGTCTTTGATTTTCTGCAGTTTGACTATGATATGCCTACATGTATTAATTAGGTTGGTGCAAAAATAACTGGTTTTTGCAATTTTGTATATTTTTTAATATTTTTGGACACAGCTCCCTGGCCCATGCTGATATTATGAGCCTTGCTCCCCCCAACCCCAGGCTGAGGCAGTTGGTCACCAGGCTCGGTCGGCCACTCACAGCAGCTCACGGCAGCTCACACGGGCTGCCGTCCATTCACGCTGGTCACTGGTTGCTCACGCCAACCTCCAGCTGCTCACGGCATCCCGGTTCCACGGAGAACGTTGTTCACAATCTTAGCTGTAGAGGGCGCAGCTGGCCCATGTGGGAATCGAACTGGTGACCTCAGCGTTAGGAGCACGGCGCTCCAACCACCTGAGCCACCAAGCTGGCCCTGCAATTATTTTTCAACATTTTAAACTGCAATTACTTTTACACCAACCTAATAGATTTTTGGTATTTATTCTGCTTAGTATTCACTGAGCTTTCTGGCTCTGTAGTTGTTTCTCAGCCTGGACAAATACTTGTTATTGTTTCAAATATTTCTCTACCTTTTCCTCTTTCTTCTCCTTCTGGTATTCCCGTTATATGTATGTTATACCTTTTGCAATTGTCTCATACTGCTTATTCTTTTTCACTTTTTTTCTCTTCAGAGTTCATTATTAGAAGTTCCTGTTGACATGCTTTTAAGCTCACTGATTCTTTCCTTGGCTGTCTCCAGTCTATGAGACTACCAAAGGCATTCTTCATTCAGTTATGGTGTTTTTGGTTTCTAACATTTCCTTTTGATTCTTAAAGTTTCCATCTCTTGGCATACATTACCCATCTATTCTTGCAAGTCTACTTTTCTTCATTACAGCCCTTTGCCTATTAATCAGTAGTTTTAAATTCTCTGATAATTCCATTATATCTGCCATATCTGTGCTTGATGTCTCTTCACAGTGTTTCTTCTTTTGAAATTTTCCTTGTAATTTTTTGTTAAGTGGGACATAATGTAGTAGGTAAAAAGAGTTGAGATAAATGGATTAGTGTGGGTGTGGGGACAGAGTCCCAGACAGCAGTTTCCAGGCTCTCAGCCTCACGTGGGTAGGTGCTTGTTCAGGAGGTGAATGACCATCAACTGTGATTCATTGGCTGTCAGCTGTAACTGGTTAGCCAATTGGCTACTGATGTAACTGCCGAGCTGCGTTGATTGGTTGGTTGGTTGGAAGGCAAATGGGTGAATGGCGGACTACGGATCGTGTGGATCCTACTGCGTGTGTCTTGCTCCGCTGCCAGCGAGAATATAATGATATGACTCCCCTATCTATGGCACCGTGGGTGTTCCTTTTTGGGCTCACCATATCCTGTGTTCTTATGTGGGGAGCAGGAGCTGAGACCCCGCATGAATCCCTACATGACAAATGGTGCAGCGAGCAGGGTGTCGTGTTGGCGGAAACTCCGAAAGGTAATGGAACAGTTTATAAGTCTGAAAGCTCAGTTTCAGGAAGCCTGTGAGGAGTGGCGCCGGGAACAGGAGGCGCGATCTGTTTGGGAGAAATGTTACCCCTCAGTGAATTGGTGGGCCTCTCAAGCCACCGGATGGCACGCCACCCTGTTGGCCGTGGCAGGTGTCACCTTCCTTTTGGTGGTCTGCTACTGCCGTGAGCTCCTAGAGTTGTGGGCATCTGACACAGTGGGTGGTGGCCTCAGTGTGCCTGGCATGGCGAGCAGGATTCTGGCCAGGTAGAAATGGCGTCTGACTCTGGGCAGGAGGACAAGTGGGTCCCACACAGTGTGTGGTACCTGGTAGCCATTGTTCTCAGGAGTTGGACCCTCTCCGGCCAGTGTGGAGAGGGCCCTGCAGGTTCTAGCTGAGCGATTGTCAGAGGAGGCGAAGGGTACAGCTGGTCGTGTGGGCTGGGTGTTCCTCACCGCCTTGCGTCATAGCATGGAGGATGCGCTTAATGAAATAGCTCAGGTGCTAGAGCAGCAGCCCCGGGGGAGGCTCTGGAAGCCCAGGACCGCCAGTTGGAGGAGGTTCTCACTGTGGTGCATCATAACTCGCAGGAAGCGCTTGCTGGAATAGCTCAGGTGCCGGACCAGGTGTCCCGGTGGGAAGCGCTGGAAGCTCAGCTCCACCTGTTAGAGGATGAGCCCCACAGTGGATACTGTGAGGCAGAGGCGGACAATGTGAGTGGAAACAATGTAGCTCCAAACCCCCAAGCCCTACCCATCTTGAAGCAAAAGGTAAAGCATGAGCAACCTTTGGGCCCCGGGGGTGTTGCTGCCAGTAACCCAGCTGTGACTGAGTTCACAACCTACACCCCTTACACTTCCACTGAGTTGCAGGAGCTGGGGAGGTGATGCCGACAGCGCCCTGGAGAGCCAGTCTTGGGTTGGCTACTACGTTTATGGGATGAGGGGGCAGACAGCGTTCTCTGCTCCCCAGGTGAAATGGAAAAGCTAGCCTCCATGACGGTACATCCGTCCCTGTCACAAAGGTTACAGAATTGCCATAGGTTGGCACAAGACCAGGGCAACCACACTCTAATGGAGTGGCTCACTGCTGCAGTACACACAGTATGGGGACAGGCTGGCGAGCTGCCAGACACTGTGACTAAGTGGCAATCGTGTACTGACCTTACGCAAATCATCCGTGAAATGGGTATGAGACATGCTATGTTCAACCCTAATATGCGGGGGCTGGATGATGAGTGTTTTACAACCAGCATGAGCGATCTCATTTTGGATACTGCACCTGCAAGTGCTTTTGGATCCTTGGTTGCCATTCTTATGCTCTATGTGGGGCGGTGGATCCATGAAGTTACCATTGCCATGGCCACCCTTGGGAATGTTAAAAGCCGGCAGCAAAGGAAATTAAGACCTGGAAGCTAAGCCAAAAGTAAGGGGGCAAAGTTGCAGGCCTCAGAGAGTAACACGCACACAGATGTGGCGTGATCTCGTGGCAGCAGGGGTTGATCGGGGAAAAAAATACACCGACAACCCAATGCACTCTTGTTGGAACTTTGGAAACAGTTGCGTCCGGAACAGCAATTCCGGCGAAGCCTAAAGAAGTCTGGGAAAGCGCGACCTGTGTCCCTCCAGGACTTCATGTGGTCGCTTGAGGCCGACTTCTTTCAGCTTGATTAGGGGTGGGGCCAAGGCATCCGGTCAAAGGGGACAAGCGGGGACCGGAGGCCCCATGTGGAACTGTCCATACATTGATCCCCTTCTAATGTGCAGAGGGTTTTGGCCCTAGTTGATGGGCACAGACTGCAGTCTCATTTATGGGAACCCAGAACTGTTCCCCGGACCAGCAATCTGCATTGATGGCTACGGGGGAAAGATTGTAACTGTGAAAGCCGTTTCCTTACCACTGGGTATAGGAAGGCTTCCTCCTCGTACCTACAAGGTTTATGTCTCCCCCGTTACAGAATATATTCTAGGGGTGGATGTGCTACATGGCCTCAGCTTACAGACGTCGGTAGGAGAGTTCCGTCTCCGGATCCGGGTGGTGAAAGCGGTGACACGCGGGCATGCTCACCACTCTCCTCAAGTGTTGCCACAGCCCTGGCGCGTGGTTACAGTGCGGCAGTACCGCCTGCCAGGAGGACAGGAGGAGATTGGTTGTACAATATTGGAATTGGAAAAGGCACATATTGTGAGGCCAACGAACAGTCCCTTTAACTCCCCAGTATGGCCTGTCAAGAAGCCAGATGGGACCTGGTGAATAACCGTGGACTATAGGGAGTTAAATAAGGTGACGCCACCTTTGCACGCTGCAGTGCCTTCAATTCACGATTTAATGGATCGTCTGACTGTCCGCCTGGGGACATATCACTATGTAGTGGACTTGGCCAATGCTTTTTCTCCATTGACATTGCACCTGAGTGTCAAGAGCAGTTTGCTTTTACTTAGGACAGGCGGCAGTGGACTTTTCAAGTCCTTCCGCAAGGATACTTGCACAGGCCCACTATCTGCCACGGGCTCATAGCCCAGGATTTGGCACAGTGGGATCACTCGTCCTCTGTGGCCTTGTTTCACTATGTTGATGATATTTTACTAACATCTGATTCTCTTTCAGATTTGGAGCAAGCAGCTCCCTCTCTTCTCGGCCACCTGAAGACACGTGACTGGGCAGTGAATGAGGAAAAGGTCCAAGGCCCTGGCTTATCCGCCAAGTTTTTGGGTGTTGTGTGGTTGGGTAAGACAAAGGTCATACCTAAGGTGATTATTAATAAAATACAAGCCTTTCCCCAGTTAACTTTTCCCAACTGCAGATCGTGTGGATTCTACTACGTGTGTCTCGCCCGCCTGCAAGAATATAATGGTATGACTTCCCTATCTATGGCTCCGTGGGTGTTCCTTTTTGGCCTCATTATATCCTGCGTTCTTGTGCAGGGAGCGGGAGTTGAGACCCCGCATGAGTCCCTACATGACAGTGGGGTTTTATGTGTGGTTGTGTTCACTGTTTACTGTAGCTATAGGTCAGAAGCTAAACATTCCTCTGGTGGTATTTTTTCTCCTTTGTTATCTTTTAAGTTTTCATACTTAAAAAAAAATCACCTGAGGTGTATATAGTTCTTCTCATATTGCCTTTTTATTATACAGAAGCCTTGTTGACGTGGTGCTGAGGGGAAGCGAGAGGTTGGGGTGGGGTGGGGAATGTTCTATATCCTACGATTAGGTATCAGTCTGTTAGTGAGTCTACGAGAGACAGGAAGGGAAGAGGGTACTGGGGTTGGGTATTCCCTTCTTTCTGGGCAGTTAGGTTCTGGTAAGTTTCTGTTGCAGACAGACTTGTTAAGAACAAAATACCTGGGGCATATTTTTAAATGGTGACTTTCTCCCTCCCTCTGCTGGAAACATAAGATTTTTTCCTCCTGTCTTCACTGTGAGATCCTGATAGGGCTCCTGGAGGTGAAGCTCATGGAAGTGTGGGGGTCCTCCTAAGACGGGCGCCCCCTGGAGTTTTCTCTCAAACTTGTCCACACTGTTTCCAGCAATGCACTGTGTTTCCCCGAAAATAAGACCCAGCTGGACAATGAGCTCTAATGCATCTTTTGGAGCAAAAATTAATATAAGATCTGGTCTTATTTTACTATAAGACCGGGTCTTTATAATATAATAATATAGTATATGATACAATACAATATAATATATAATACCCAGTCTTATTTTACTATAAAACATAGTAAAATAAAACCCGATCTAAGACCGGTCTTATATTAATTTTTGCTCCAAAAGATGCATTAGAGCTGATTGTCCAGCTAGGTCTTGTTTTCGGGGAAACATGGTATTACTTACAGATTAGGTTTTCCTAGCTTGGTACTGATTATATGAGTTTTCTGCTCCTTGCCTTCTGCTCTAGTAGGCTGTGATTCTCTGTATCTGCCTATGTGTGTCTTCAGTTTAGGGGGCAGTGGTTTGTCCTACGACCTCAGTTCTCTGATCTAAGACCAGCTGTTGCTTTTCAGTTTGTTCAGCTTTTTTTTTGGTGGTGGTGTGTGATGAGATGACTTACACACCAGGTTAGAAAGTGGAAATCTCAAGTGCTTCGCTCTGGGTGGTAATATTGAGTGATTTTTTTTCTTTGCATTTTTTACACCTTTTCTACAATGTGCATATATATATATATATGTTTTATTATTATGACAAAGAAAATGTTCTTAGAGAAAAATGTTTAAAATGAGTTTAACCTCTGTTGACTTGGAAAGAAAATAAAGCAAGAGTTTCTGGCTAGTAAACGGAATTGAAACCACTAGAAAAGGTTGAGGAGGAGCTCAGTGGGGGTTGGCCCATGGCAATATCTCCACTGTGGTTTTAAAGTCACCAAAGTAATAGACTCCTCTCCCTTGCAACACCTGGTTCATTTCAGAAGATGGCTTTCTCTCTCCTCAATCTCTTCTACCCCTACCAAGTGTTCTGTAGCAAGAGCCTACCTAGCCCCCTGCAGGAGGCTGTCACTCAGGCACCAGGATTTCAATCCTCTAGAACTCAAAAACAAGAAGCAGCATTTGTTGAGCTAACTTACCTCTTTATTAGGAAAGCACCAACACCACATTCTTGGTAATTACTGGAATTTTATTTGCCTCAGGCTTATGACTTGCAACCAAAGACATTGTGCAAAGAAAGCAAAGATTAAGTACACTTTAGGGAGAAGGAGACGATACACACTGGTAACAGAGGAGATCAGGTTGACAAAAAAAAGCCATCCAATGCACTATATAGATTGCAATATTCAATAGCGTTTTCAACAAAACCTTTTTTTAATCAAGAGCAAAAAAATTAAGCAATGTTTACAGTAGACATAAATCTTATACAATTCAAAAAGCATTTTTTTTCAGATCATAGAGCATAAAATGGAAAAATGTCTATGCAGGTGAAGTCTAACTACTGTACATTAATCACCTATTAAAGTTGCTTATATGTACCACAGTGTAAAAAAAGCAATACCGAACAAATAAAAACCTTGAAAATTGCCTGATGAAAAATAAAATAACCAGTGGCTTTTAATGGCTTCTCCTGGTTATCAGTGCTACAAAAAGACAAAAATCTCATCTGAACAGGTGATAAAACCAGGCACAAACTGTTACCAAATTAGACCCACCCATAGAAATATACTATCCACCCACATATTTTCCATCAAAAGCTTTGTTTTGTTTTAATCTTTGAATCTTTGAGGCCCATTTGGTCACAATATGTTACAAATATTTGTATGTGCACATGTTTTTTTTTGTTGTTTGTTGTTTTTTTTTACACCATGATATCATATGTTTGTCTGGCACTATCCTAAAGCTAGTTTATAGATGATGACGATATAGAAACAACCCAGTGCCCATATGACAAATGAACTCACTGGGTAGAAATGAGAGAGGGGAGGAAGGAATTCAGTTCTACTAAGGAAAAAAAGGTCCATACTGATCACTCATCATCCGTCCCACTTGCTTCTGACTGTTCCTAAAAGTAAAATGAAGATAAAATGGAATAAAGTTACATACAAGAAAAAAAAGACATAAATCAAGAGGCAACGTAGAAAAGAAATGACATTTTGGAAACAGTTGACCCTCCAAGCCTCTTCATTCTGTGAGAAGATGTAAAGATGCTAAAGAGGCATCAACAGCCTCTAAGCTGAAAGGGGTGCGCCCAGTTGAAAATCCTGAGGCAATTCCCACGCTCTATGCTAGTACTTTGCTCTCTTTCACTTTGGCATGAAAGGTTTACAGCTAATACTTTCTATTTTTAGCACTGTTTTAGAACATTCAGGGAAGAAAAGAATACAATTTTCTTGTCTACTCCCTGGTAAGTCTGCTGAAGAAAATACAGTAGACTAATACATTTTAAATTTCTAATACATTTTCAATGTATTAGAAAATACTTATGTCAAGGGTTAAGTCTAGGTGGGGGTGAGATAAAAATTCTGAAACTTTTTCATCAGACCCAAATGACAATGTGTTGAAGGAAAATCAAACTAGCCTACATAATAAAATGGAAAATTAACTTTCCAGAAAGAAAAAAGTAAGGAGTGGGTGGTCGGAAAACTGAGGTCCTCTGAAAAGTGAATGAGATGGAGGGCACTTCAGAAGGGAAGGTATTAGAAGTTTCTGCCAGCTCTGCTGCCTTGATGTGCACCACAGCCAGGCATAGGGCCCTAGACTGAGTTAGGCTGTTTGGATCTGAATTACACCTCTGCTATCTACTTACCTGTCCTAGAGCAAAACACATATAACTTAAGCATTGCTTTCTGTAATATGTTGAGATGCTAATAGAAGCATTAAATATAGTACCACATGGGATGGTACTATATGGTATTTAGTATATAAAAATAACACCTCTAGGTACTTAAAAATCCATCTGAGTTTTTTGTACGGTATCTTAAAATCAACTCAAACCAAAAACTCAGCTATCCTTTCTTACTCTTCTATCTAATCATCATTTCGTATGTATACTGCTATATACTAGGCACTATGCTGGGTGTTATAGATATAAACTATTAACTGACCATGGAGAAAAGTGTATCTGTAAGTAAGCAGTTGGAAGATAAGAAAGGGAAAAGGGAAACTTGATTTAGTGTTTTCCATTTTTGAAGACTACTAAAAAAGAGCAATAAACAAAGCCCGAAATTCCGTTATAAATCATGCTGCTCAGTTCACATCCCTCAAAACTGAAATCTCACCAAATCTTTACATTTTCATTTCCAGGAATTAAAGTGAAGAGGTTGCAAAGGGCATGGAAACATGAGAAGAAAACACAAGCAGAGAGGGCTTCCCGGCTTCAGTCAAAGTCAGCTCCACTTACGTTTTCATCCTGTTCTTCATCACTGTCAAAATCGCTCACAACAGGTTTGGCTTTTCCTCGATTTGGCCTTTTTTTGCCTTTTCCTTTGTCCCGATTTTTCTCATCTTTTTTATTGAGCTTAATTTTCACCTTAACAGATTTTGCTACAACAACAAAAAAGCAAAACAGACAGCAATGAGGAATCACAGGGACATATTTTTAGAGGTAGTAAAAAGATTGCCAATCTGCATATGACAAATCAAATGTCCAGGAGTGCCCAGAACATTCTCTATTGATGCCTGTTTTCCATTATCCTGTGTAGTTTACACCCCCTTTTACTTAAAAACATGTCTCTGTTTAGACAATAAATTACATAGTCACTCTAAACAGGCAACAAAAGGGAACGAGGTGCCACAAAGGCAGCTGGGCTGGGCCCCTCTTCCTGTCTCCTAATGGCTGAACAGGGATTTCCCTAACCAGGATAACGATGGCTGTCTTTCCTACTGTGTGGAGGAGTCTGGGCATTTATTTAACAGAGCTTTGACACTAAAAAGTGTAAATAAGTATAAAGGCTTGAAAAGGGCCAATAATTTTACTGTGTAGATAACTCCAGCTGACTTAAACAAAAAGAAAATTCAAATAGTTGAGGAATATTTTTAACAGCATAAAAAGGTTCAAAGTGGAAAGTAAAAACAAAACATTCAAACAAATGAATTAGAAAGCTTCCTTCCCCCATCTCTAGTCTTTCTGCCTACTCTTCTCTTTCTGGTGATTATTTCCAGATAGTGTACATTCATACCTGCAAATATATCCATTCCTGTGTATGATTCTCTCTCTATATATAGATTCCATAACATTCTTTCTACATAATTCTATAGAGGATATGAAGAATCCAAGTACACACACACACGCTTTATACAGATATCCCAAAGGGATCATTATACATGCCCATATTTCACACCTTGTTCTTTTATACACACATGTGGGATATTTCTATGGATCAACTAATACACATCCGCCTAATTCTTTATAATACCTAAAAAATTTCCATCTATGGGTACACTATAATTTTTTTTTTAGCCAGTCCCCTATTGATGGGCACTGAAGTTCCCAGCTTTTTGCCACTATGAACAAAGCTGCCATAAAGTTACTTGTTGGCATATCTTGGCAGAATTTGGGGGAGGTATGGTGGACATAACCACATGGTAAATTTCTAACAGGGCTCTGCTAAACTAGCCTTCAGAGAGATAGCACCCATTTCCACTCTCACAAGAGCTATTACAAGAATAGAAATAAAAACACTTAGAAGATTTCAAAGTGCTATAACATAGACATAGGCGTGGTACCACAAGATATAAAGAAATTCTTTTCCATGGCATTGTTCTGTGACGTGTCCACAGAATATCATTTTTAGGATTTGATAATGAAGTCACTGAGAATGCGGGTCTCTCAATTTAAAGTGGTTTTGCTAGAATATCATGTTTGGTGGGTCTCAAGGCACCTAGAAATGGAGATTGTCATGGAGAGGGTCATAGTTCCAGAAGGAATCCCAGAGATGAGAGTTTTTCAGACTTCTTTTGTGAAGTGGAGGATCCACAAAAATGAAATCTTCCATGAAAGTGTAGGCTAACAAGAAATAGGAGAGCAGAGCTGGTCTGAACTGAAGTATTGCGGCAACACACCATCCCAAGTGGGGCAAACACTGGCGAATCCTAGTGCACAAAACAGTGTTCCCATCAAGGCTTCTACCTATCATATCCAAATGACTGCTGCTTAATGAGCTATATAAAGTGGGGGACTGTTGCTTTGGGTGGAGTAATTTAGGACAAGAAAAGATTGGTGATGAAAAGGTCTATCTTTTAATGGAGATGCATGAAGGTACTGAGGACTCAAAGTTTTCTAAGTAAATTTGCAAAGAACAAGTGCAATATCTTTATCTACTATAGAGGTGTCACTCTTCCTGACATGTGCGTACAGGAAATCCAAGCAAGGTATACAGGGCAGAAGACTGGCATGGCAGAAAAGGTAAGAAAATGCATCTTTAGGAATATAATCTAAATGCACCTTATAGTGTGGGACATTCTAAAGCTATCAGGCTTTGTGATTCACTCAAAAAAGCTCACCTGACAGGTTGCCATGGATGACTTGGCTAATAACTAGACCATCAGGTGAAACCTATAAACGGCATCCATAAGGCTTTATGATACCACTATATAGACTCATGAAAAGTTCTAATTACCAAGGATGGTAGCAGAATAATGGTCCCCCCAAGATATGCATGTTCTAATCCCCAAATTTGTGAATATGTTAAAATCCATGGCTAATCAGCTGACACAGAGGTAAGGAGATTATTGTGGATTAATCAGGAAGGCCCAGTCTAACCATATGAGTCCTTAAACATAGAAGGGCAGGTTCCATTTCAAGATGGTAGCATAGGAAGATCCTGAACTCACCTCTTCCCACAGCTATAGTTACATAAGGAACAAATTCTCCTGGGAAAAAAAAGAAAACTAGCTGAGTGACACCTACCCATTGGGCAAACAAGGAAAAACTGTGCATCCAAGCAGGTACAAGAAGCTGAGAAGCAATCTCACCATAAACCCCACCCATAGTGTGGCCACCCACAATTGGGAAGGAAATCAAAACCTGGAGCTTCTTCCTGAAGAGCAAGAGGTTTGAACACCAAACTTTTAAGACCTGCACCTGAGAGATGTGTCCCCAAAGCAGCTAGCTTTGAAAAATGATGGGGCTCAAGCCCATAAGACCCACAAGGCTACAAAAAATCGAGAAAAGGCTCTTAATGGGTTTGTGCACTCAGACTCACTGACCTCAGGGCCCAGTGCAGAAGCAGCTAATATCACACTTAATGGTGAAAAACTGAAAGCTTTTCCTCTAAGATGAGGAACAAGACAGGGTTTGCCCCTGTCACCACTGTTATTCGATATAGTATTGGAAGTCCTAGCCAGGGCAATCAGGTAAGAGAAAGAAATAAAAGGCATCCACACTGGGAATGAAGAAGTCAAACTGTCACAGATGACATGATTCTTCATATGAAAACCCCTAAAGACTGTACCAAAAAACTATTAGAAACAATAAGTACCATAAAGTTGCAGGACACAAAATCAATGAACAAAAATCCATTGCATTCCTATACATTAACAACTAAATTTCAGGAAAAAAATTAAAAATACCCAAAAAACAATTCCTTCTGCAATCTTAACAAAAAGAATAAAATACCTAGGAATAAACTTAAAGGATGTGAAGGACCTACACACTGAAAACTGCAAAACATTATTAAAAGAATTTGAAGAAGACACAAGAAATGGAAAGATATTCTGTGTTCATGGACTGGAAGAATCAACATAGTTAGAATGGCCATATTACACAAAGCAATATACAGATTTAATGCATTCCCCATCAAAATCTCAATGGCATTAAAAAAAGAAAAATAGAACAACAAAAAAAACCCCTTCAGATTTGTGTGGAATCACAAAAGACCCCAAATAGCCAAAGCACTCCCGAGAAAAAGAACAAGGCTAGAAGTATCACACTCTCTGACTTCAAATTATACTACAAAGAGACAATAATCAAAACAGCATGGTACTGGCAGAAAAACAGACACATAGACCAATAGAACAGAATTGAGAATCCCAAAATAAACACATATATATATGGGCAGATAATTTTTGACAAAGGAGCCAAAAACATACAATGAAGAAAAGAAAGCCTCTTCAATAAATGGTGCTGGAAAAATTGGAAAGTCATGTGCAGAAGAGTGAAACTAGACAGCTATATTTGTCACCATACACCAAAATTAACTCAAAATGGATCTAAGACCTCAAACAATAAATTGCATAGAAGAAAACAGGATACTAAACTTATGGACCTTGGTCTTAGAGAAGATTTTATGAATTTGACCTCAAAAGCAAGGGAAATAAAAGCAAAAAATAACTAACTATATCAAACTAAAAAGCTTCTGCACAGCAAAAGAAACCATCAACAAAACAAAGAGGCAACCAACCAAATGGGAAACGATATTTGCAAATAGCACCTCTGATAAGGGGCTAATATCCAAAATATATAAAGAACTCATACAACTCAACAACAAAAAACAAACAATCCAATTAAAAAATGGACACAGGACCTGAACAGTCAGTTTTCCCAACAGATACATGAAAAAAATGCTCAACTTCACTAGCTATTATAGAATGCAAATCAAAAAACACAGTTATATACCACTTCACACATGTTAGAATGGCAATTACCAGCAAGGCAACTAATAACAAGTACTGGAGAGGTTGTGGAGAAAAAGGAGCCCTCCTACACTGCTGGTGGGAATGTATATTGGTACAGCCACTATAGAAAACAGTATGGAGGTTCCTCAAAAATTAAGAATAGAATTATCATATGACCCAGCAATCCCTCTTCTGGGTATCTACCCAAAACATCTAAAAATATTTATCTGTAAAGATATGTGTACCCCTATGGTCATTGCAGAATTACTCATTGTGGCCAAGACATGGAATCAACTGAAGTGTTCTTTGATAGATGATTGGATAAAGAAGATGTGGTACATGTACAGACGGAATACTACTCTGCTATAAGAAAAGATGAAATACTGCCATTTGTGACAACATGGATGGATCTTGAAATTATCATGCTAAGCAAAATAAGTCAGACAAAAAACGTTGAGAACCCTATGATTTCACTCACAGATTGGGTATAAAACTGAAAGCAGCAAATAAACAAGACAAACTTAACAAAATCTCATAGACAGAGACAACAGTTTAGTGGTTACCAGAGGATAAAGAGCAGGGGAGGTAGAAGAGAGTAAAGACAATTAAATATATGGTGATGGAAAGAAATTTGACTTTGGGTGGTAAACACACAATGCAATGTATAGGTGATGTATTAGAGAATTGTACACTTGAAACTTATATAATTTTATTAACCAATGTCACCCCAATATATTTAATTTAAAAAAAAATCAGAAAAAAGTTTTCCAGACAAGCAAAAGCTAAAAGAGTTCAACATCACTAAACCAGCCTTACAAGAAATGTTAAAGGGACTACCTTAAGTATATTTATCCACCTATCATTGGAGCACTTAAATATATAAAGCAAATATTAACACACCTAAAGAGGGAAATAGACAGCAATAATAGTATTAAACTTTAATAATCCATTTTCATAAATGATGCCTCATCCAGATTGAAAATAAGTAAGGAAACGTCCTTAAATGACATATTAGACCAGATGAACTTAACAGATATATACAGAACATTCCATTCAAAAGCAACGGAGTACACATTCTTCTCAAATACAGGTGGTTCATTTTCCAGCATAGAACATATTTCAGGTCACAAAATAATTATTAATGCATTTAAGGAGACTGACTATAAAGCGTCTTTTCTAACCACAATGGTATGAAAGTAGAAATCAATTACAAGAAGAAAACTGGAAAATACACACACATGTAGAGATTAAACAACATGCTACTGTACAACTAATGGGCCAAACAAAGAAATCAAAGGGAAATAAAAAACACCTTGATACAAATGAAAATGGAGTACATCATACCAAAATTTAGGAGGTACAGAAAAGCAATTACTAAAGGAGAAGTTCATAGTGACAAATACCTACAAATCAAGAAACAAGAAAAATCTCAAATAAAAGACTTAATTTTATAACTCAAGAAACTAAAAGAACAAATAAGTCAGTAGAAGGAAGGAAATAACAAAGATCAGAGTGAAAATAAATGCAAGAGTAATAAGACAATAAAAAAAGATCAATGAAATCAAAAGCTGGATCTTTGAAAAGATAAACAAAATAGACTCATCTTTAGCTAGACTCTCCAAGAAAAAAAAGGGAGGACTCAAAGTCAGAAATGAAAGAGGAGACATAACCAATGACAGCACAGAACTACAAAAGATTATGACACTACTATGAACAATTATACATCAAAAAAGTTTGACAACCTAGAAGAAATGGACAAATTCCTAGAAATACACAACCTACCAAGACTGAATAATGAAGAAATAGGAAATCTGAAAAGACTGATTATTATAAAGGAGATCGAATCAGTAATTAAAAACTTCCTAGAAACAAATCTAGGACCATATGGCTTCACTGGTGAAATCTACCAAATATTTAAAGAAAAATTAATGTCTGTCATTCTTAAGAAAAATTAATTTTTAAAGAAAAATTAATATCCGTCATCCTCATTAGAAGAGGGAACATTTCCATACTCATTCTACAAGGCTCATATTATGCTGATACCAAAACCAGATAGAATACTACAAGAAAATTACAGGCACGGGGTGTCCGGTTGGCTCAGTTGGTTAGAGCACAGTGTTCACAACACCAATGTTATCGGTTTGATTCCCACATGGGCCAGTGAGCTGTGCCCTCCACAGCTAGACTGAAAACAATGACTTGACTTGGAGCTGAGCTGTGCCCTCCACAACTAGATTGAAAACAAAAATGAAAACGACTTGACTTGGAGCTGATGGGTCCTGGAAAAACATAGTTCCCCAATACTCCCCAATAAAAATTGGAAGAAAAAAAAAAAAGAAAAGAAAAGAAAAAGAAATTATAGGCTAATATCTTGAATACAACAATACATTAAAAGTATCATATAATATCATGACTTATTGTAGGGATGCAAGGATGGTTCAACATCTGCAAATCAATCAATGTGATACACACATTAACAAAATAAAGGATTAAAAAATCATATGATAATCTCAATAGATGAAGAAAAAGCATTTGACACAATTCAGCCACCATTTATGATAAAAATTTTCACACACATAAAAAAAATGGGTATAGAGGGAACATACCTCCACATAATAAAATACATGACAAGCTCATAGCTAACATTATACTCAATGGGGAAAGCTGAACGTTTTCTCTCTAAGATCAGGAACAAGACAAGGATGTGCACTTTCACAACTTTTATTCAACAGTATGGGAAGTCTTAGCCAGAGCAATTGGGCAAAGAAAACAAAACAAAACAAACAAAAAAAACAAAAACAAAAAGAAAGAAAGAAAAAGAGAGAAAGAAAGAAAGAAAGAAAGAAAGAAAGAAAGAAAGAAAGAAAGAAAGAAAGAAAGAAAAGGCATCCAAATCAGGAAGAAATAAAACTGTCACTATTTGCAGATGACATATTATAGAGAACCCTAAAGTCTCCCCCTAAAAACTGTTAGAAATAGTAAATGAATACAGTCAAGTTGCAGGATACAAAATCACTATAGAAAAATCTGTTACATTTCTATACGCTAATAAACACTGGAGAATTAAGAAAACAATCCCATTTAAAATTGCATCAGGAAGAATAAAACACATAGGAATAAATTTAACCAAGGAGGGGAAAGACTTGTACACTGAAAATGGTAAGACATTGATGAAAAACACTGAAGACAAACAAATGGAACTGAAAGAATTAACATTGTTAAAATATCCATACTAACCAAAGCAATCTATAGATTCAATGCAACCCCTAGCAAAACTCTAATGGCATTTTTCACAGAAATAGAACAAATAATCCTAAAATTTCTGTGGAACTACAAAAGACCCTGAATAACCAAAGCAATCTTGAGAAAGAACAAAGTTGGAGGCATCATGAGCTCTGATTTCAAACTATATTACAAAACTATAGTAATCAAAACAGTATGGTATTTGCATAAAAACAGACACATAGATCAATGAAACAGAATAGGGAGCCCAGAAATAAACCCATGCATATATGGTCAATTAATTTATGACAAAGGAGCCAAGAATACACAGTGGAGAAGGACAGTCATTCAATAAATGGCATTGGGAAAACTGGGCAGCCACAAGCATAAGAACGAAACTATCTTACACCATACACAAAAATTAATTCAAAATGGATGAAAGACTTGAATGTAAGACCTGAAACCATAAAAGTCCTAGAAGAAAACATAGGCAGTAAGCTCTCTGACATCAACCTTGGGGATGATCATTGGATTCGACACCAAAAGCAAAGGCTGTAAATGCAAAAATAAACAAGTAGAACTGTATCAAGCTAAAAAAACTTCTGCACAGCAAAAAAAATCATCAACAAAATGAAAAATTACCCTATGAATGGGAAAATATATTTATAAATCATATATGTGATAAGGAATTAATTACCAGAATACATAATCATACAACTCAATAACCCCCTCCCAACAATCTGATATAAAATGGGCAAAATATTTGAATATACAGTTTTCCAAAAGAAGATATACAGATGGCCAAAAGGTACTTGAAAAAATGCTCAACATCACTAATCATCAGGGAAATGTGCATCAAAACCTCAATGAGATATCACCTCAACTCATGCCTATTATCAAAGAGAGAAGTGCTGGCAAGGATGGGAGAGAGGGAACCATTGTGCAATGTTGGTGGGAATGCAAATTGGTACGGCCACTATGGAAAACAGTACGGAGGATCCCATTAAAACTAAAACTAGAATTACTATATGATCCAGCAATTCTACTTCTGGGTATTTATCTGAAGAAAACAAAAACACTAACTCAAAGATATATGCACCCCCATGTCCATTGTAGCATTATTTACAATAGTCAAGATATGGGAATGGGGTGGGAGAGTGGGGATAAGGGGGAAGGTGAGGGGATTAGAAAGCACAATTGGTAACCACAAGATTGCCACGGGGAACGAAAGTCAATTTGGGGAATGTAATCAATAATGTTGTAAAAATGTTGTAGGGTATCTGATGGACACTTGTCTCATTAGGGAGACCACCTCAGGGATGATATAGATGCCTGATCACTGCCCTGTACACCTGAAGCTGAACAATAATGCATGTCAGCTACAATTTTATAGATAGATAGATAGATAGATAGATAGATAGATAGATAGATAGATAGATATAGATATAGATATATAGATAGATATAGTTACAAGAAGCGGAGTACAGCATTAGGAATAGAGACAGTGGCAATGTAATGGCTGTGTGTGATGTCAGAGGGGTAGTGTATAGGGGGAGGGGGTTGTCACATTGTGAGGGATATAAATGATAAATGTCTAACTATTACATTGTTTTGTGTACCTGAAACTAATAAAAAAATGTTAAAAAAGAAGATACGGGAACAACCTAAGTGCCCATCAATAGATGAATGGATAAAGAAAATCTGATATGTGTGTATGTATTCTGTTTTACATATATAACAAACTACTAAGTCATAAAAAAGAATGAAATCTTGACATTTGTGACAACATGGATGGACCTTGAGGGCATTAAGTTAAGTGAAATAAGTCAGAGAGAGAAAGACAAATACTGTATGATCTCAGTTCTATGTGGCATCTTAAAACAAACAAACAAAATGAAAGAAAAATAGGCTCATAGATACAGAAAACAGATTGGTTGCTGGAGATCAAGGAGGAGGGCTGCGGGGTGGTAAAATGGGGGAAGGGGGTCCAAAGGTACAAACTTCCAGTTATAAAATAAATAAGTCACGGGGTTAAGGTATAGCACGGTGACTACAGCTAGTAACACTGTATTGCATATTTGAAAGTTAAGAGTAAATTTTAAAAGTTTTCATCATAAGAAAAATCAATTTTCTATGTGTAGTGATGTATGTTACCTAGACTTAATATGGTGATCATTTCACAATATAAGCAAATATTGAATCATTGTGTTGTACAACTGAAACTAATATGGTATTATCTGTCAATTACGTCAACAAAAAACAAAGTATATGAAGAAGAGGCAGAAGAAAGAGTCAAAGAGATGCAATGTAAGAAGGATGCACAAGGAAATGGATTCCCCCCTCCCCCACCCACCCAGAGCCCACAGAAAGGAACAGAGAAACCCATACTAAACTTGTGACCTACAGAACTAGGAGATAATCAAGTTTTGTTTTATTAAGTCACAAAGTTTATGGTAACTTGTTATAGTAGCAATAGAAAGTTAATACACCAACCGTCAAGAGACATTAGAGAAAAACTAAACTGATAGATGGGATGAGAAGGCAGCTATTTAAAAACAGATTAGAAATCTGGCTCTAAGATAAGGAAATATCTAGCTACGATAGATTATGTAGACTTATTCATCAAATGCTAGGATATCAGAAGGAGGTAATAACCATAAGAAATTGAAAATATTTAAATTAATAAATAAAAGGCAGAATCACTCAAGAGAATAATACTAAGAACAGATGTGGGCATGGGGAAACACATTTATGTACACTGCTGGCAAGGGTATAAACTCATTCTGTGTGGTAATATGTACGCACCAGATGTTTTAAAAATGTTTGTAATGATTTATGGGTAAGAATTTTCAGGATAGCATTATTTAGAGTGAGTTTAATACATTTTGGTATATTCATTAATGAATGGTAATATGTATTCTGTAGAAAAACCCTGAATGCTATAGGAAAATACTCATAATAAATATAAAAATCATGCTATAAAATAGTGGGCTATGCTTTTATAAACAAAATACTTATGTATAGAAAAAAGCTAGATGGCAACTTCTCAAAATGCATATAAAATCATACAAATTTTCCTGTCTTAGAAAATATTTTCCAGGTTGTCTGTACTAAGTATGTAATTAGGAACAAATCTAATAAAAAAATTTTCAAAGCATATCTGTACTGTTTTACACAGCAAACCATAAATCAATGGGATTTATTACTTTGAGAGAAAGTTTGGGGTGAAAACATAACTAGGTGAGAAGAAATTTTAGACTTTTGAAAACAGCTTTAACCTTAAAATGTTAAAGTTATTAAGGAGGGTTGAGACTATGGTAAGACGAGGGAGGTACTTGCTTTGGGTGCAAAATTTAAGAAGCCACAAAAATCAGTAATCAAGATAAATAACATTCTAATGCAATATTCTAAAAACTCAAAAGTAATCACCAAAAAAAAATCTATGATGAACAAAATATCAACATTTTAAATACAGACAGCATCAGAGGCTGATCCATGATGGATAAAACGGACTACCGTTTCAATTCAGCGGGAGGATTATTTTCTAAAGCAGTGGTTCTCAAAGTGGGGTCCTGGGCCCAGCACCATCAGTATCCCCTGGGAACTTGCTAGAAATACTGACTCTAAGTCCCCACCACATGCTACTGAATCCGAAACTCCGGGGTGGAGCCCAGCTATTAACACGATCATTCCCACTGGATTACAGAACCACTGCGCTATAGAACAGATAGGTATTAACCACAATGTTGGTAGAAAATGTAGATTACACTGATTCTCAAAGGCAACCTTCAGAGAACCTCTTTACATGCTTGGGGGTGGGGCATGTTTAGTACCTCAGTTTTACAGAGGAGGAAAATGAGCAGGAGCTGGGTTAAGTACACTGCCCGAGGTTGCCTGGCAAGGACATGGTAGAACAGACTGGAATCCAGACTTGCCTAATGTCCGTTCCATTAGCATCTGTGAAAACACTGATGCGGGTGGCAAGGGGCAAAGCTGTGCAGGAACCGGAAGCCTGCGCTTACCCTCCGACTCTGATTCCTCTTCATCTTCCTCTTCCTCCTCTTCATTGCTTTCATCCTCACTCTCTTCTTCTTTGGCAATTTTCTGCCGCGCACTCTTAAACACGGACTGTAAGACGATGGAGTCTTCGTAGATCTAAAGGTCAAAGTGGCATCTGTTAAGAACTACGAGCTGAAGGCCTAAGATTCACAATCGCAGTATGCAATTCTCTACCTTATGCAAAACACTGGCTTTATTTTACATGAATTTTAGTAGAAACAGCAACGTTAGCTTTTATGCCTACAGGAAACCCAAATAGGAAAACTCCCAAGTCCAATACAGACATTATACATATTCTCACAGGAGAAAGTCCATGCGCAGTTGAAATAATTTCTGTGTGTGTGTGTGTGTGTGTGTGTGTGTGTGTGTGCATGCACACACTTGGGAGAGAAGGGTGGGCTTCTATAAGATATCCTCTCTCCTGTGACAACAAAAATAGTATTTAAAATAGTGCTTCTTATTTGAACTCATCTATCAAATACTGCGGCAAAGCAACCTTCTTTAAAATGCAATTCCCATAACAAATGGAGGCTAGTCTTTATTACTGAGTTTATCAGTACCAGCCAATACTTTTCCAATCAGTACTTTATTTTTAGTGTATGCCTGAGCATAGATGCTGAGAGAGATATAAAGTTGAAATGGTCCTTTTTCTCAAAAAATTAAAAACGAAGTACCATATGATCCAGCAATCCCACTTCTGGGTATATGACCAAAAGAACTGAAAGCAAGGTCTTGAACAGATATTTGCACACCCATGTTTATAGCAGCATTATTCACAATAGCCAAGAGGTGGAAGCAAACCAAATGTCCACTGACAGATGAACAGGTAAACCAAATGGGTCATATACATACAATGGAATATTACTCAGCCTTAAAAAGGAGGGAAATCCTGTCACATGCTACAGCATGGATGGACCTTGAGGACATTATGCTAAGGGAAATAATAAACCAGTCCCAAAAAGACAAATACTGAAAATGATTCAACTTATATGAGGTATCTAAGGCAGTCAAATTCATAGAAATAGAAAGTAGCACCACGATTACCATGGACGGGGGAGGAGGAGACGCGGAGTTGTTTAATGGGTACAGAGTTTCAGTGTTACGAGATAAAAGAGTTCTGGAGACCTGTTGCACAACAATGATAATATACTAAACACTACTGAACTATGCACTTAAAAATGGTTAAGATGATCAATTTGTGTTAAAATCAATCATTATGTGTTTTAGCACAATAATTTAGTACAAAATAAAGAACATGGGAAAAAAATGATCCTTGCTCTCCAGGAACGTGTATTCCTTTATTGTAAAGATGAGCCACACACTGGGCAACTTGTGGTGAGCCCCAAACAACATACTCCAATAGGACACGGGACCAGGGGGAGAGTAGTGAGATGGGGCCACTGGTGTTGAGTTGGCCAGAGACATCAGAGTTGAGCTGGATCTTAAAGGGGAGGAGGATTCCGTCAGGGATGAGAAAGGAGAGGAGCTTTTTAGGGAAGCAGAGCCAAGTGAGAAAGGTGGGGAGGCAAGAATAAAAAAGATGCACATGGGACTGCGTCAGTGTCAACTTCCAGGTTACAATACTAGCCTATGTTACACAACATGTTACTATCTTGTGATGATATAAAGGGTACACAGGCTCTCTGTATTATTTTTTCCAACTGCATGTGTATTCAGGGAAGCAGGTATTCAGGGGACCGGTCTGACTGGACCACAAACCGGTTAGCAACAAGGGCAGCAGGAAATGAGGCTAAAGAGTTAGGGTAAGGCACGATGTTAGAAAACAGCGTCTGGAGATTAAGTTCATTCTAGAATTTAACATGGGGAACCGCAAAGCTGTTGGGCAGTAGACGGACAGGGTGAGAAGGAGGTGGTTGGAGAAAGATAAACTAGTATCCGGGATGGACTGGGAGGGAAGACAGTCTAGAGGCCATTTATCACCCCATTTCAGATGTGAGACCGTGAGCGTGGCCTGGAAAGGGACAGGGCACGGATCACAATGTTGCCACAGTATTATAAAGCAACCCCAAATCTATCCAGAGGTTACAAAAATGGTCCTTCACAAAAGACTTCCTTGTCGACTCATGTATTTACTCTCTATGTCCTGGTTTTCAGCTTAACTTCCTTTGACGAGTGTCTTGAAAACACAAGGTTTGCTTTCTAGACCTACTATTTTGGTCAAAATACTACTATTGCGGGTAACTGCTATTAACCTGGAAATGTACAGCCTGTGTGAGGCCCATTCTGAGGATGCCCTAATGTTCTCCTAATGTAGTGACTGGAATTGACACGAAGGTCAAAAGGCAGGAGCAGGAAAGAGGCTTAAAGAATTTAATGGGGGCTTGGCACTGCACTGGTTGGCGGACACACTGACCTCTCTTGCTCTTTCTTCTTCATGGGTATGAGAGCATTAGGCCAGAAAAACAGGTAGGAAAAAGGGAGTTCCTACAAAAGGTGAGTGGAATTGAGGTTTAATTAAAGTGAAAGTGTCTTCCCCCTAGTTACTTTAATAAGTTCAGTGTCACTTACTTATATATTCTTACGCTTGCTTACTATGGAGATTGAAAGCAAAAGGAATTACAAGTGGCCTGATGAAAAGATTTTTTTTTTTTGTAAGCAATTAAGGCAATTTTTTTTCCTGTTATTTTAAATCATAGTAGTTTCAACGCTTAATACAAGGCTACAATCAGAAAAACGAATGTAAATATAATCAAATATACAATCTCTATAAAAGCAAAAACTGGACCTCCCACCTTTAATCATTACATTAAGTGATTTACTTGCATCCCTCCTCTAATTAGAAGTGAAGCATTTAAGGGAAGCATGAGCAGGAATTAGTATAGCTATGGCGCAGACGAGGCGGCATGAATTTGAAAATGCCAAAGCAATTTACTTACACAGGTAGCATGGAATACAGGCTTTTATTTTTCATGTTTCTTCTGCCAGGGTAGTAGGAATGGTTCAAACAGTAGAAAATGAAATATTTTACTTAAAAGAACATAAGCACATTTAAGGTTTAAATTATTTCAGATATGAAAGACAGACCTGGGATCCCTCCAAGTTGAACGTCTGAGCATTGTGACAGAGAAGCATGACATCTTTCTCCAGGTCGCCCAAGCTCCGGTACTTATGATTACGAATTCTTTCCTAATGAAAATTTTGGATACAATAGAGGAAAGAAGAGGGAGAGACAATGCAACAATCATCATTTGGTTAACAGAGCCTGATTTCCCCCTTTGTCTTCTCAGCATAGAACCCTGCCAGGGATGTGGGACTGCACAACTTCAGGGGCTGCCATTCACAGAGACCACCCTCCCACTAGTACGCCTTCTTGTATGGGGGAGGAAGGAGCATATGATTGGGAACAGAAAAAGCAATGGGTCTGAAAAGTCTGCAGCTTCTTAAGTAAAATGCAATATAACATGAGCTCTCAGCATAATGATTAAATAACACACACGTAAAAGCCCAAGGACATCCCCGCTTTTCTGGTGTCAAGCCCTGGATGGGTGTCAGTGCTTGTCAGACAAGATGCTACTGCCAAGTCCTAACTGTCATCGTTTCAATGAATTTACATTCCTCCTTTATTTAAAATAAAGTTTGTAAACAGAGTATCTACCTTTATTTTTTTGAAATCCACCGGCTTCCTAATTAATTCATAGTATTCTGGTAATTCTTTCCTCGAAGGCAACTGAATGAAGACTTCGCTGAGCTGTCGCCCTGAACTGCAGGGTGGGGGAAACAAATAAGAACATAACAGATCATGCACTACCGAGGAAAGGTTTTATTCCTTTCAGAAAATGTTAAAAACAGCAAATCGGCACCCCATGCATATACACATGGGGCTCTTTAAATCAAGGAAAATTCTACAACTCTACTGAAGATTAATGCCCCGGTGCAAACTTCAAAATCACATGAAAATACCATTAGGCCCCCACTCTGTCACACATGATATGGGAAGTCCACTGTGGATTCCTCTTTCAGAGCAAGTATCTCTTCATTTTGATAGAAACATTCAACATATTCCATTCAACCAAAATTCCAATAGTAAATGAATAATAGTGTTGGTAAAAAACAAAACCACACACTTTATTTCTATATTTCTTTGTCTTCAAAATCACTTTATATTTAGAAAAGGTTAGAATATACACAAATGAACCTCAAATGAAAAGCTTTTGTATGTACCTAGTGACTATCTTTTCGGTGTTGTTCCTTTCAGGGTATTTTACACCCATACCTTTATTATTATTTGCTAGAGGAAATGCTTTATCTTGTGTAACTGCACTGCGGTGTGTATGGAGCAATTTGGGTCAAAAAGAACAAACATATTTAGCAAGTATGGATGCTTGATGTTGCTGGAGTTAGTGCTGCACCCTCCCCCAAATGCATGGTAGCTTTATTTGAAAACAGATTTAATAGCAACAAATGTTTAGCATTTTATAATTTTTAAAAAACAGACTATAAAGCAATATAAGCTTTTAACGTCAGTTAACATTAGAAGCAGACATGATCAAAGGAACAAAATATATATAATTTAGATTCAAGAGCCTAATATCTCACTTGGTCTATCCAGATCAATAATAGCTTGCTAGATACGGTATAGTCATTTTTCACAAAAATCTTGCTTCTCTTATGATGCCATCTCTATTTTCTTTGTGAAGCCAGAAATTCCAAAAAAAATCACCATAAATCACTGCCATGCAAATTTCAGAAAGTGATTCCAGGAGTGTGTAAGAATGCTAGAAACAGCAGCAAAGAATGAGTGACAATATGCTGTTTTAATCCATAGTCCCAGTTGTATAATTAAAAAATAATCATAATGACAGTTATCATAAAAAAGGCATGCGCACTAACTCAAACGGTTGCCTAGCAACCAGTGGGGAAAATGCTGAAGTGCAAAGGGGCCTGCATAAATTAACCGAAAATCCTCTGTCAAAAGGGATGGGCGAGATTTTCTGTGTCACTGTTTTATTTTATTTAATGCATATATGGGCTTCATGAATACTAAAATCAGGGGCAAACACAAGACGTTTAAGAAGACTGCAGTTTAATAGGGAATTGGATTTTTAGATTATTATGGCAAGAACCAAGGTGTTCTCTCACACTGACAACCACCCCCTACCCCACTTCCCAGGTTGAGAAATGCATTTGTACCCCTATAAGTTATAGCACATAGTATATAACAAAACCTACTTTATTTACTATCACCTTCAACATACGGTCATAATCTCTGGTCTACTCTTTTTCTATCACTAAGATTTACATGTATATATATATATATATATATATATATATATATATATATATATATATACACACATACATACATATATAATATATATATATACACACATGCATCTATATACATATATATAAACACTTTACCTATTTGAAAAGGAGTATCTGAAAGGCAATTTACAGATATACTTTTTCTATTTCTATCTGGTGACTTCTTTATAATTGGCATTCTTTCTAAACTAGCAACAATGAAACAGTCAGACCTCTTTGTAATCTGGGATTTTACACCTGCCCCTCAATGGTATTCTATATACTGTCATTTTCCACATTGCCAACAGATGGTATCATTTTTCTGTTGACAGGTTATGAGCACATCTTTGCTTTGTACACCTGTGATAGACATACTCTTAATTTCAACTGTGCCACTGGTGAAGTAAGAAATAAGTGGTTGGCATCAAAAGTATGATAAAGCTCTAACAGGGCCAAAATACCTAAAACGATCTGAGTCTGTTATCTCTGTCCTGAGTTGTCAGAAATTCTAGACCCTAGGGTGGCCGGATGGCTCAGTTGGTTAGAGCGCGAGTTCTGAACAGGGTTGCCGGTTCGATTCCCACATGGGCCAGTGAGCTGCGCCCTCCACAACTAGATTGAAGACAACAAGCTGCCACTGAGCTTCCGGAGGGATGGCCGGATGGCTCAGTTGGTTAAAGCGCGAGCTCTCAACAAGTTGCCGGTTCAATTCCCGCATGGGATGGTGGGCTGCGCCCCCTGCAACTAACTATTGAAAACAGTGTCTGGACTTGGACCTGAGCTGTACCCTCCACAACTAGACTGAACGACAACGACTTGGAGCTGATGGGCCCTGGAGAAACACACTGTTCCCCAATAAAAAATTAAATAAAAAAAAAGGAAGAAAAAGAAACAAGAAATTCTAGACCCAAGTCCAGAGTTATAAGTGCTCATAAAGGAGAGAGCTGACTGTTCTGAGACGCAGGGCCAACACTGTAAAATGACACAAATTTCTTGTTTCAAAACAATCCTATCCCACCTCCTTTTTTCACCCTCGTAAGCATAGAGGGCATGTGCAAAAGGAAGACCTGGAAGCTAAGGGGGTCTTCCTGTGTTGGCTTCATCATCATTCAAACATCTCAGTCTGGCTTTCAAAGCCCTCCTCAGTTCAGTCTCTGCAAGTTGAGTTTGTACTGTTGACCTGACTCTCCTCCTGTGTACCCCCAAGTGTCATGGCCAACCCTCCCTTATGACAAAATCCAAGTTCCCAGAGCTGACCGACCTATCACTTGGCTGGAAGGGGCTCTATCCTTTTCCCTTCTTCAAATACTTCATTATCCACCCAGGATCAAGAACCCATTCTCCACAAAAATGGAAGAAATTCTCAGTATTAAACCAATTCTCAGTACCTCACTGCTCAGACACTGTTCTGTGTATTTTTTTCTCTCCTCCATGCAGGGTGGAATATTTTGCTTGCAGTCAAAACCTTTCCTCTTATCTCTATCACAGGCAACGAACCTGACAGACAGTTTAGGCAGGAAATGCCAGGAGGGTCTGGAAGACACTCCACTTTTCCATGACCTAGAGAATGCACTGAGGTAGTAGGACCACTTATTAATGAATCACTACAGTAATTCATTTTTTTCTAAATTAAAGGTTTAAAAAATGTAAGAAAAAAAAAATGGAAGTGAAGCAGCCTGATAGAGTTTTGAATTCTTGGCATTTCTTTCTCAAACTTAAGCTCAGCAAAGGTTTTTTCAATATACCTTTCCAAATGCTTTTTTCCCCCAGTGCTGGAAAGTTTTCTTTTTTTAAAGAACAGAACAATGGAGTAATTGTACAGTGGTTTGCGGAAGGTGTTCTGTTTCTGTTGAAATGCTTACCCTACCCCCAAGGCATTTTCCATTATGTGATTTTACACAATTTCAGGGCTAAGCATAAATTGTTACTTCAAAATGCGCTGCTTCCTATCACAAAAGTGATACCCACTCACCTCCTCCTAAAAAAGGATTCCACTGATGGTCTGTAATTTCAGATCTACTTTGTACAATGATCTATCACGGAGTAAGAAACATGACCCTGATCAGACATAGGATGGGTGGGGGAGAAGTGTAACCTGCAATACAAATTTAAAGGAACCCAATTCACTTAATGTGAGTTTACAGGTGCTGGAGGGCAAGCACATTTCCTCTCCACAGAGGCCAATGGACACAGAGACACATGTCCATGATGTTATGCTGTATGAGGTGGAAAAGCCCTCCATGCCACTGCGTAAATGGTGGTTTGAAACCCTGCATGTATAGCTTACACACACACACACACACATTTATTCTGCTGTGCTTCATCTGGGAACCAATCTTTCTTCCATTACCTCCAGAAACCAAATGGCAATAATCCCACATCTATACTAGTATAATTCTAAAATGATGACTGCATACATTATAAACATTACATCAATATCAGCCTGTTTATAGTGTAGGTACAGCTGAAAGAGTGCAGAAGACTGAAATGCTAGCTAAGAAACCTAGTCCTTTAAAATACTAGATATTATGTCTTCCCAACAAGTCCAAAACAAGATGTATTGGGTGAGAGATTTGTTTTTCGCTGCTTTATGATTTTGCTTTTTATTAACAAGCATTTTTAATAGATACTTTTAAAAATGAGATTTTTAACTATAGCTGAAATAGGTTTTGTTTAGTTAGTGAATGTAAAAGTGTGGTTACATTGCTTTGGTAAGCAAATGACGTCACAATTTAGAATACCCACTTGGAAGGATTTTAGAGAGAAGTTATTATAGTCCTAAAGGAATCAAACACAGGCAATCATTTGGGAAGAAAACTATAAAATTGGGTCAACATTGGAGGGCAGTAGGTGAAAGCAAGCTGCTGCTTTTCAGGATCAGATTCTTATTAGGTTTATAATACATATCACTTAAATCAGAGTAGTACCCCAATTATCCAGAAAGCCCCCAGAAATTTGAGCCAGACACAAACTAGGTGTCACGAGCACCTGTATCCCATATTCACTACTGAGATCTCTCATCTGAATCTTACTGAATATTGGCCCATGATGTTCCTCTAAGCTTAGAAAGCTGACTTCCTAGCCTCTTAAAGCATATATGAGGTAACAGCAAAACAGAATGAGATGGGAGCAGAATTGGTAGCTGTTAAATTTTACCAAGGGTTATGTTAAGAACTGTAGATATATAATATGCCTGAGTTATCAACAAAAATAAGGCTACATCAGGTTAATGAAAGGCAAATGCCTCAATGTGAGGCGACTACAAAGGGCTTGCTCAGCTCAGTAAGAAAAGCACCAAGGCTTTATCAAGAGTTTTAAACACAACCACTCTTTGAAGCAGTTTTACTTTTGGTAATCTACTTTAGGCTAAAATATGGATACACATATTTTATATATACATAATATATATATATGTGTATATATATATATGTATATATAGACATGTGTATTTATGTGTACAAATATTTATATATGTGCATATATACTCATATGTGTATATCTAGGTGCATACACATACATGTATATGTGTATATACACACATATATGTGTATATATAATTTTATATGTATATGCTAGATAATCTAAAATTATGTATTTTAAAGTAATGTGCCTTAAGGAATGAAAAAAACGCTTATGACATTCACTGAAGAAAAGAAACCAAAAAACCACACGATACCAAATTGTAAATGCAATACAACTTCTACTAGGTTTTTAAAAAGGCATTAACTAAGCACCAGAAGGAGATATGCCAGAGCATAAATAAACATTAATAATAATGTACTGTTATTCAACAAAATGAAGATTTATGATCTAATGTAATTTGGAACCATATTATCATCCATAAATAAAGTAGGTCTCAAACACTTTTATTGGGTTACCTTCTTTGAAAACATGTAATAAGTCAAAAATCTAATCTGATTTTTTTCCCAGAGAAATGATGTCTAAGGGGCATAATGACCAACTTTTATTTATATCAAAGTAAATAGCACATATCACCAACTGGCACCTTTTAACTTTACCATACAAAGCCAAATAAATAAATAAAATAGAACAGAATAATTCTATAACATTTTTAATATATTGCAACTGTCAGAATTTATATAAAGTTTCTATTTATTTCTTCAGAATTCTCTCATTGAATTTATTACTACAAATCAGAGGTGCTCAGCAGAACCGGGGCTTCAGCGAGTATTATTTATTTGTTTGTTTAGACAAGTATTTTGAGGTGACGTTTGCGAAGATTTATCATCTAACACTTGACTTTTTAGAAATAGTGACTCAGGAAGTCTTGATGCTTCTCTTTTTCTCAGTGACATTTCATGACAGCAGGTACAGATACAGGACCCTAACTGTCCATCTGTCTAAACATGACAGCTAAAGGGCTGCTGCTTCCTTGGTCACCCACTTCACCAGCTTTCGTCATCTCATCTTGTACACTTGGACGTGACTCAGAGGACGCATTCCTTCCAAAAGGTAAGGACCCACCTTCCCTTCCACTGACCATTCTGTCTTTTGATCTTTCCCTATGTCTCTACTTGTTAATAGTAAAAACTTGGCAAACCTTTTGGTTAAATTGTGACCAAACTCCAAAGCACAGAGCTTTTGCAAACAAACAAAATCAAATGCCTCTCCACATAAGCTGCAAATCCCAAACGTCACTTTGTTAAAGGGCTGGGTCATAGCAGGCTCTGGAAATTTGCTTTTTCCTATAATGGCCCTTTTAGTAAATTCTTAAGGAAGCCATTATGACATGTGATTCTAAAGGAATGAGGCAGATTTTTCCTCCATGAATATACAAGAACATATATGCCCAAATAACTGCCATCATTCAGTGCAATCCATTTTTGATCAAAGACACTTATAGAGAGGTTTTGAAGACAGTTTATAAGACTGTAAAACTTTTGTTATTTCCAGCTGGGATTCCTTCCCCTCCCTCAGAGAGAGGTCATTTATGCTGGAATTGGCCTGGAGCTTTGAGAGGCAGAGACCCTGGGATTCTGGGCCAGGCTAATGCTGGAAGCCTTGGTGAGGCCTTTTGTGCCTCACAAAACAAACAAACTTAGTTTATTTGTGGGCTGCCCACCTGCTGTATGTGGGTATAATTGGCTGAGCAACATAAATAAGTGTCAAGCCACCAGGAGTCAAAGCAGCCTATTCCAGTAAACATCTGAAAGTATCAATATTTGTAATGAGGGCAAACTAAAGTACTGGAATCCACATTTCCCTGAGCAGATTGTCTCTGGACTAAATGCAACTTCTGAGCTCAAAGTCAGCATTTCCCAAAGTGTTCGCCCTGGAACATGAGCTTAATGGATGACTAATAGCGTTCCTTGAAAAAGAGAGTTCGTTGGTCAAATGAGTTGAGGAAACACTGGGTTCAACAAAGTTCCACAGGTTACTTTTATAGCAAAACTTCTCAGAGCCTCTAGCTGCACTGGGAATTCTCCAAGAAGCTACAGGACTCAAGTGTGAGCCCCACGCTCTAGAGAAGCATCATCCGGGATCGTGCAGGAGGCTATGACCTTGCCCGGTGGCAATTACATAAGAGCAACTGTCAGCCTGAGGCTGAGACCAAAGTATCCCATAAACGAAGAGAGGCTCTTCACCCAGCACTGAGATTTTTCTAAAAGTGTATCCACTTGGTCACACTACTGTTCCGTGGCAATTCCTCTATAATCTAATTAGAGTGATTCAGTGCAAAGGTGCTTGGGTCTGAGATCCACAGTCACAGCCTGTCTGGCCCATTGAAAAAGAATACGGAACGTCTCATGCCAACATTGGTAAAAGTAAATTTTGTCTGAAAGAGTTTCTTGGCTGGTTCTGAAGGGATAGTCAATACTAACAACATAATCACAACGTCAAGGGCTGTTAATAGTTATGGAGAGAATTTTGATTTCCTGGGATGGAGTATGGGGCTGGACAGCTACACACACACACACACACACACACACACACACACACACACGTGCGCAGGCGGCACCCACACATACCGCCTTATCATTTCACCCACATTTCTGTAGCTGATACCACACTCACTTACCACTCAGCACAGTGATCCAAGAGTTATCTTTAGAGTCTCCTCCTCCTCTCACATCCATCTGACCCTAAGTCTTGTCAATCACAGCTCTAAGTATTTTATTCTCTTGTCTTCACGCCCCATGCTCTGTCCCTCCTCTCTTGCCTTCAATGACCCAGTCATACTGAGATCCATGTGGTCTCTACAGGGGTCCTGCTCTTCCCTAACTCCATGGCTGCCCACACACACGGAACTACGTACCTCTGCCTCACCCACTTCTCCCCCACCCCCCAAGTCTACTAGGGGAATCCCCACTCTGCCACAAGTCGACTTGAAGCTTTCCCCATTCCTGACCCATTCCTCCCCTCGCACCCCATACATACACTTTATTAACACTATGTATCCGTTATCTATAGAGCTCTTTCCAACTATGCTTTAAGGGATTCCGTTTTATTCATTTTCCTACATTCTCCATACTTGCAGAGACTGACACATTGAAAATGCTCAGTGCTTCTGAATCCATGAAACAAGAATTTAGAAAATAACCTACAAAATGTGTGCATCATAATACAACCTCTGAACGACATGCCATGAACGCAGGCGTATGGGAGAAGGAAGCATATGTGACAGTAAGGGACAAGGCAGGTTCTGGAGCCCTGAGGAAGCAGATGTCAGTCTCTTGCTATGGCTCTGGAAATTACAGTTTAAACATGTCTTTAGTAAAAATGGTTTATCTAGGTCCCAACTACCTATGGTCATATGGTCTCCTCAAAAAGCCCAGGCATGACACTGGAGCCTTGTAGTACCCTTTAAAGTTATAATTAATCCACTTTTCATGGTCACATGACCATTTTGATGCAAGAGGGAAAAAAGAGCTTATGTCTGTCCTTGTTCACTGGGCTGGGAGTTTAGCCTACATCATGCCATTTGGATCCTAAAACCTCCTTCCTATGTTGTGGTGCTGGAAGTTTCTACCCAAGTTGGTTAATTATTTAAAATGCCCAAACTAATAAAGTCAAGTATTTATTGTTTCAACCCCAAAATGTGAATCCAGACTTGAGTTGTTTCTCATACTGGCAAAAATGGAATACAATTCTTAACGTCTCTCAGTACACACTATGGATTGGTAAGTATTTACCACCAATGGAAAAACAAAAAAACAAACAAAGCATGGCAATCTTGCCCAACAGTTTCATCTCTACACAGATATGGGTAGGTACACATCCCCCCCCCACTTTTAATCTCCTATAATCTCCTATAAAGGAGAATGCCACACCTGGTGGTTGGTATTTATGCTGAAATACAAAACAGAGCTTCAATTCTTTTTTCTCCTGGCTCCAGATTGGATCCCAAACTAGCAGGGAAAAAACGCCGTCAAGGGAGTTATTGGGTCAACTGACAAATGTGGAATATGAGTGGCAACGCATTGTATTGATATTATTTTAAAAGTACAAGCTGATTGCAAGGGGAAAAGAAATGTTGTTTTCAACATACTGGGGATGCCAACAAACAAACACCCCCAAACGTACACGTATCACTGGCATTCATCTTTCATTGTCAGCATATATTATTACATTTTTAACACCGTTTTTTTCTTTCTTAAAATGTGTATACATTTTTTGGCACCCTCTGTATTACTAACAACTCCTAACCATGGTAAACCATGCACATCCCTCTGTCCCGCTCACCTTACATCGCATTCTCACGTCACTAGGAGAAAAGCATTTCCACCTTCCACCCAACAGGAACAAAGGCACACAAAGTGGATTAGAACACACACTGGCTTAGAACACTGAGGACCCCATATGACAGGCAGGCCCAGAAGTCACACCCAGGAGCCAGCCCAGAACAGACCCATCAATCCCACGATCAATCCCAGAGTCTCAGACACAGTGTCTCAGACATGCCTCTTCGCGTACTGCAGGAGATCCGAGCACCAGGATGCTTTTTCATTAAGCCTCTAAAGCAAGACAGCACAGAGTTAAGAGGTCCGCAGGATGTGAGACAGAAGCTGCTGCACTGAAGGGGAGAGAGAAGCAACAGAAACCCATGTCCAAGGTGCTACAAGTAAGAACAGACGCAGGCAGCTCCCAACGCCTTTGTGAGAAGAGCTTTTACCGAGTGGAAACCCCAAATGGAAACACAGCACAGAGAAGCTCAAAAGCCACAGCAAGTGTTTTGGAATGTCTGTGCCTCCATCCCTCACTCCAAGTAGGGGTGATCAGGAGGCAGATGGAGAAATGTGCTTCCGACTCCTTAGGAATTGGTCTGTTTGGTGTACCAAGGGATACCTGGATTTAGAGACACGGGAATACAAGACAGATCCTGACCTGTTTCCTTCTATTTCCAACTGAGAATTACTGGGCACCTTCTCCACGTTACACCTGTGGTAGAGTAGAAAGAACACTTGAGTCAGAAGACCTGGGTACTCGTCCTGGCCCAGCTCCTGCCTCCCAGGTTGGGCGACCTTGGGTAATTCATTTCACTCTCCAAGCCTTGGTCTCCTCACCTACCTGTCTTGCTTACCTCATGGGATTGTTGGGAAGATCCCATGGGCTTAAAGTTTGGAACCTCATTCTGAAAAAATACAGTTCTCCAGAACTGGGGCGGGGCGGGGGGAGGGAGAGGAATTTCCTAATCTCTTTGGGACTTTTCTTGCTTCTCTGAAACACGTACACGCTTGCTACTTTGGTCCCATTTCCCTCCACACACGTTCTGCACGGCATTTAGGACCCACATTCCATCCACTGTTTCAGAAGCAGTGGAAGACAGGCTGCATTTGCGAGGGGTGTATGTGATCTTAGGAAAACAGCTCTAGCTTATCTGAGTCTAGCTCCTTATTTGTAAAATGGGGATAATACTTACCTCAGAAAATTGTTGTGAATATTAAAAGGATACCATACTTTGTTACAGCAGCCAGCACACACAGGGTGCACCCAGCAACAGCCAAACTCGGCTTCTGAACTTCCCCGAGGTAGTGGCTCTACTTCTCAGGACTCTATTCTTTTAGAATAGATCACTGAGCTAATGATGTTCAACTGGAAATGACAAGAAACCAGCACCTGAGGTCTTTCGTCCTTCCACGGGCCTTCTAGGGAGGCCTCTGCCGTTGAGGATTTTGAAACTGCTATGTTGGTGTCCCTTTGTGTGGTGGCAGAGAGGAGACTGACAGGTGTGACAAATCTTGAGAAAAGCCTACATCCCCTCAAAATCTTCCTCTAGGCACAGACGGCACGCTTTGGTACACACAACCTACTGTGGCCACTTGGAGACCCCTCCTCTGAGCCACTGCCCACTCTGCCTGAGGAGAGCGGGGGGCACTGCAGAGAGGGCGAAGCATAAACCAAGGAGTGCAGGAGGAAAGTGCAGGCTAGATTCAAAGGATGGAGAATTATCTGGGATGTCTGAAACATGAGGGAGAGTGGCATGTAGGAAAACACAGTTGGAGAGGTTGCTAGGGCCAGACTTGGAAGACTATCCTTCTCCTGGTTGAAGTTTGATCATCATCAGGCAGGCTACTGGAATGTTCCACAGGAAGCTACTGAACATTGAAATGTCCCATGCAGAGCTATTGAAAGTTCTTAAGTAACAGGATGACATGATCAGCTACGTGCCCAGAAGGAAGGCAGAATGAGGGGCCAACTGGACGTAGGAAACATAGGCAGGACACAGCTGACCCAGGCTAGGCCAGGGATGGAAGGGGCCTATGGAAGACAGTGCGTGAGGAGGCAGAAGGAGGGCAGTGCTGGAGAGATGCCTGTGTGTGGACGGAACCTGGCGTCTGAGTGCATGTTAGGGATACAGTACAGAATTGGAAACACTTTTGGGATGCTGGGCTGATGATGGGGTTGACTAAGGGGACACAGAAGCCGAAACAGACCGGTGTCACCTCAGAATGTGTAACAGTGAAGGAAGAGAAACCTGGGAATGACAAACACTAACTTAGACATTTTATGGGACATACTATAAATAATTTGAAGAACGACAGGCATGGTTCTATGATGTGAGAATAATGGAAATTATAATTCACTGGGGATGTGAGGCTCTGAACAAAGGAAACTCCAGCAGAATAATTTAAAGCCATGCTCATAAGGAGTATGTGGGGACAGACCTACATGGTTGGTCAGCAATCAGAGTGGCTGGGGGGAAAAAAGTACAAACAAAAAAACTCCAAAAAAGAATATTAAATAATGGTATGGATTTGATTTTAAGAATGCATATTACTACAAATCTACGTTTATAAAGACAATATGAACAATGGTATGAAGAGTCCATCTTGGATGGGAGCCTCAGGATGACGGTCAATGCGGGAAAGCCTTCGACATGGCAAATACCTCACGGCATCTCAGGTAAAGCACTCTGGAGAGAAAATTTTGGGAAAAGGCAACATTTTAAAATAAGAGCCTGTCCCTTCTGGAGAATGGGTCGACTACAGGTGGACCTTCAAAGCAGTAGCTCAGCTTTACTCAAAGTGAGGGAAATGCTATGAAGGACTTTTCAGCACGCATAGGAATTAAACAAGTATACTTAGTCCTTAAGTTGCAGTGTACCAAATCCTTGGAAAGGTGCTATAATGGAATGGAATGAAATGTTGTATCTCATTACCCCAGCGAATATCGTTAAAAGATATGGATATAAATATGCATATATATATATATATTTAAATATATCTATATATCTATACCTATATTTATCTATGTATCTATCTATCTTCCCCTAAAAGTGACCACAAACACTAGATAATGTCATTATACCCTCATATAATGGCTCCATGACCCCCTCTTGCCCCCAGTCCACTGCCTGTTCAGTGATAGCTGGTAGGAGGGCTGTCTCTTCCACTGACGGTGAGCTTGTGGGGGCAAACTGTTGAGTTTTTAACCTCTGGCCCTGCTCAGCAATACAGGGCTGGAAATAAGGGGGAAAAGCAATAAATAAATGAGTGACTTTCTACAACATGAGGAGACTTAAAATTCAGAACAAGCTGAGGCTTTCCACCATTCATTAGGTGGAAAGAAGATAGTCCTGGTTCAGGGAGGAGTACAGAGCCTGAAGAGCCTCAGGAAGGAGGGAGCCCAGCAGTTATTGCCCCTGCCACCCCACTGTTTGCCAGGGCTGCATCCACCATCCACCCGAGAGGCCGGGAAGGTAGCTCCCGCTTCCCCCACTGCTTCCCTGTGTCCCTCTTCAAAGCTAGTGCACCTGAAGTCCAAACCCTTCCCAGACAGCAGGGCCAGCCTTACTGGGATGCTTCTGCGACAGTCTTCGAACAATTGGTAGAGAGGGTGGAGGTGACAATAACCTCATATTCTGATTCCAGATTCTTCAGGAATGAGAACAATGCTCAGACTTGAGAAGCAAGGCATAGTAAAGGTTGAACAAAAGCTACTGATAGAAAAGAACATATGAAGACACTTCAAATGAGTTCAAGTGCCCAGATGCAAACTAATTACATCCTGAAAGAGTATGTAGATTGCTTCTGCTAATAATGGTTAAGAATTCACAGAGAACAGAAAAGGAATCAGAAAACTAGAGATAAGCAAATGTCCCAATTTCAAAATGAGAAAGCAAACTTGAGGCTGCTCTGCTTGATGTGGACCCTTGGTAAAAACTTAGAAGAAATTATTCAGATGCCACGGGGCTATTTAGAGAAGATAAATAACATCATTAAGGACCAGTAGGGGGTCTCTTAGAAAAAGCTACGGCAAGCTAACCTCATTTCATTCTTTCGGCAGGGTTTCTAGGTTGATAGATTGGAGAGGCCAAAACTGTAGTGTATCTTGGTTTTAGCCTTTTTTGATAACCTTGAGAAAGGACAGATAAATGTGAGTGACATGCTAGCATGGTCACGCGAGTTCACAGATGGCTAGTCAACTTTAAGGATTATTGGATAATAAATTCATGTCAACCTGAAGTGATTTTCAGGGGCATATTATAGAGACCTGTCCTTTGCCCTTTAGAAGTTTCTCAGCAAGAGCTTAGAGCAAATCTTCGGATGACCAAAAACAACTTAGGAAGGCAAGTAAACAAACATGATTTTTTAAAAAGGCATACAAATTCAGTTCTATCAGTAGACTAGAATAGTGAAACAAAAATCAATTAAATGGAATTGCACAGGGATAAGAATAAAATTAATAGATATAGGTTCAGAAAAAAATAAACGCTTAGTTAAAGGCTTACCTTGGCAGCATTCAAGTGAGAAAAGAGTTGTCTGCATGTTTTGGGGAGCGGGAGTTTTACCAAGTCACATGTTCAACAAAAGTTAATTCTGTGTCAAAGTTGCTGGAAGACGTTAACACACCCTTGAATTATCTTAACAGAATTTTGTTTTTCAGGATTAGAAAGCTAACCACCCTGCAATTAGCCCTCAAAAATGCCTTGGGAGTTCTGGGTGCCTTGTTTTAAATGGGACACAAAGACCGTAGAATGTGCCCAAGGAGGGGTAACTAACCAGGGTGTGAAACTTGAGGTTTCGCTCAGATAACAAACGGAGCTGCTGCAACCTGCAGGACAATGTCCTGAGGTGAACGTGTTTACCAATGCTTTACAGGACATTTCTTAGATTGAGAACAGATGCACTTTGGAGGTCTAAGCATGACCAACAGCTAGAAGTCAGAGGGCTGAATGGATCTTAATACAGGAAATGACTGCTGTGTATAGAGCTGTCATTTGGTGATGTGAACTGACACCCAACACTGGGGCTGAGCGAACACTGGGTGATGGTCTGCCAGAGGTTTGGGGGACATATCTGGGTTGTGGGAAGCTGGACCAGGTAGAACTAAAACCCCTTCCAACATTAAGAATCCCTTGAGGAAACTCTCTCTTTATTCAAGCAACTATAAGCCATGTCTCTAGTCTTGGAACAGGTCCCCCAGACCCTACTCTTCTCCATCTTGTTCTACATCTCATCCCAGGGACAATTTAAAAGGGTACAGATGCAAATGAGGATGAATCCCTTTTCAAAGAGCCTTAGGGTTAAATAGCTTATACACTGAGAATAGTATTTTAAAAGCCTTCTACATAAGCAGAAAACAAAGCATGCTTAACAAGTCAAAACAAAGCCTTCTAATTCTACTTGACATAAAGTTTTTTACATGGGGAAATAAAACCGTGGGAACGAGTAGCAGCAGACCAGTACTACCTCTAATAGCAATTACTGCAGCAAGATTTCACATTTATGAATCGCACACAATTATTGGTTCTTTGGGGTGACATTTTATGAAGTATCCTCCTTTAAACAAAATGAGGCCTGGCACTGAAAACAAAGGCAATAAACAGACGCTTACATTATCCTAGTGCTTTATAAAAAATAAAGATACATCTGTCCCAGAATCGTTCAAGAACTTTGAAAAAACTGTCTCACGAGAGCTAATTAATTCTTGTCTATCAGTTAAGTATAGATGGCAGGTCTTACCGAATGCACTGATACTCTGCACCTCTGTCAGAGCCCTAACATTTGACTGAGGTGATAGGAGGGAGGTTCGCACAGGTGGCATTTCTTTCACAGGCAGGTTGAGTTACTATATTAGTAGCTGACTTTAATGGTGCAAAACTCTGAACACATGGAGAGGTACATTTCCCAGCAGCATTTTCTAAAACCGACCAAAAATATGATGACATATCTAATTTTAAGGCCCTCCTAAGTTGAGCGCCTCCTACTTGAGTACCAAGTTTGGTAAGAGAAATAAAAAATATAAATAGAATAAGTGCTTTTTCTAGAGGATTACTAACATGAAATATACATGAAACATGCAGCGGTGGGAAATTTAGTGCATACTCCTTAGCATGTACTTAAATATGGGAGCTAATAGAATGGGCCTTATGAGGGTGCTTTACAAAGGAAACATAAAATAAAAAAATAAAACCAGAGGAAGTGGGGGGAAAATACTACTCAACGTCTGCATGCTGAAATATTTAAATATCCTTTCAGTACAGTACAACTAAAGACTTGCTCAATAATCAGTCCCAGGGAAAATGCATGTTCTGGTCCTGGAAATAAAAAGATGGAATCCCTATTGGCAACCACTTACTTTATAGTGCTTGGGGCTCCATTCACCCACCTGATTAACTATCAATAGTCTGAAAGGCAGATTATTAATAATTAAACTGTTCAAAGAGCTTGGGTTGTATTAACTCATCAAATCCTCATAACGCCTCTAGAGGCAGGTACAGTAATTATTCCATTTTGTGGATGAGAAAACTGAGGCTCTGAGAGGGTAAGTAAATTGTCCAACTGCCCCCTGCCCTTACCCCTGGTAGGAAATATTAGAGTTAGGATTCAAACACAGGTAGTCAAATCAAGACAAGAACCTGTGCTCTAAACTACTGTGCTATGCTTAGCTGAAGCTTAAGGGACCTAACTGTACACTACTCTGTATTTTGGGTGGTTTTTAGGAAAGTGGTCAGTCGATAGCCATGTAAGTTGCGAACTCAAAAGATTACGGAACCAGCAGGTAATGTAAATGAGTGAAGTAGGCCAGGTGTGAAAAGCATGATAAATAGTAACTGATACTCCATACTCGAGGAACATAGTGGGTGATGGGGATTATGGCGAATTAGAGCATGACAGGAGGAGGTAGCCACGTCTTCACTCTGACTGACTGTTACCTTTGGGAAAGTTGGGTAGAGTGCTGCTAGATATTTAGGCTTTACAAAAAGGGGGATTAAAAAAAAAAATCCTCTGCAGTTTTATTAAAAAAAAATATCTCTAGTTCCATGTGTTTGCTTTAAAAAATTTTTAAAACTACATGAAACATGAAATAAAACAATCTGTTGGCACTATGTGGTTCACCGACATCGTGCCATTAGAGGAGGAGATAGCCATCACCTGGAATGAAAGGCCTAGCTCCTAAACCTCCAAGGGCTGTCTTGGCTCTTCTCAGCGCTTACAGCAGCCCGAGACTCACTCATCAGGTCATGAACAAAATGCCTGTCAAGTAACAAGGCACACCCGGTCAAAGAAATAGACATTTCATTCTCCTGAGACAATGCCAAAAAAGTTAGAGGTATATGCAGAGTGATACTCTCTACTTATTTTTTTCTTTACACCAGAGGCTGATAAAATAAGGCATAATTGTCCAAGCTGGCTTCCTGCATGGAAACTGTTCTCGCACTGCGGCAAATCTCCCAGTACGGCTGCGGGTAAACAGAAACATGACAGGAAGAGTTACTGATTCCTGGTTTCCAAGGAAGTTTGCGTGTTCACACTGGTCAAAGAATGGACTTGTGGCCAAATTCTCCTTCCTGTATTGCTGTCATTCCCCTGTGTCAATGAATAGCTCATCCAAACCCAATATAATGGGGCTGTCCTTTGTGGCCACTTCAGTATTCTGAAAGAGGATACACTTAAAAACAAAAAAACAAAAAAGGAAAATAGTAAAAATAGTAAGCAGGAGTCCTAAGAAACCTGGTAGGCAAAGAGGGGCAAGAAATTCTGACTCTTTCACACACTTTTCTTTCCACCCATTTGTCACTATTTCTGAAGACCCCTTTCAGATAATGTAATAAAGATTTAACAATACAATGAAACTCTATGGTTAAAAGTATCTTGCTTTTTACACTACTTAATCTTTATACTGAGGTTTCCTTCCTGGTATAACACATGCACTACAGTCACAATGAAAAACTAAAATCACAACTTAGCTATTTGTGTTAAACACTTACAGGTATACAGAGCAACACTAATGTAAAGAAAAAATAATAATAAAATAAAAAAGGTAACTAAAAAATGATTAATACCACTATGCAATTTAGAGAAATAAAATGTCTGTTTTGTTTCCTATCAATTTTTCAATCGGAATGGGATGTGATCTTCCCATTAAAACTGTATCACATGATTATCAAGTGGACACCAAATCAACTAACAAAAATGTAGCATAACGAGTTTATCTACTGTATAGGGCTGCCCAACACCCTAACACACCTTTGCTTTGGTTTTCAAATAATTGTTCCCTGTTTAAAATGGTCTGTGGACAGTGTCCAGTACACAGTTCTCCAAGTTCACATTCAAAAGGTCCATGAAAAAGAGGTAGATTTGCTGAAATACCATGCTGTCAATATAGTATTAGGAAGTAGAAGATCGCTCAACCAAGTACTCAGAAACTCAAGTGTGTTGGAAGGAAAAAAGGAACAATATTTTTGAGGAAGTATTTGTTTGGCTGTAAACAGAGCCTCAACATGAAGTATTTACCTTAAATATGCTAGGACTCTTCTTTCTCTAATAACTCACCCCAAAAGTATAATTTCACTCAATCATTCCAATTCTTCCACATAAATGACGGTATTTCAGAGATCCTTAAGAGTTCTTTTCCAGTTTAGATGAAAAAATAAAAAACAAAACTGTAATCTAAACTTGTATTTGCAAGTATCTTAAATACTATATGGTAAAACATCATACAAAACAGCAGGAGTGGCTAGTTTGAACATAATACAAGGTTCCTGCTATCTTTGGAATGAAAGTCATGAAACAAAAAGTAGAAAGAACTTACAACCCCAGTGTGCACCTTGGTAAACCTTGCTCCTGAGGTAGTCTCACTACGGTCTTGGTGAAGAAGACCATGGGGAAGGAGAGAAACACTCACCTGTCTTTGTAGTTTATCACAGTATCAATGATGGCATTCATCTGCTTTGTCAGTTTGGGGGGATTTGGTGATAGTTTCTCAGCGGGAGGGCGTCCTCTTCTCTTCTTAGCTTTTTCCACATCTTCTTTTGCAGGATCTTTATCCACATTTCTTCGTCTTTTTCGCTTCTTAAGCCGTACTTCCTCTTCCATTTCTTCCAAATTGCCGTCTTCAATGGCCTGTTAACAGGAACGAAGGAGAAAAATTCAAGACAAGAGACTAACAACTATATATACATGTACACAGTTGGAATAATTAATATAAAGTGAAACTAACAAAAAATAAATAGAAGTTAACAGTAATCAGTGGACTAAGAAGAAAAAGGGAAGACCACCATATTGGATAAATGCATCTTTAGCCCAAGTCTATTTCATGAGTAAAATATGATGAAGGCCAGAAACATTAACAGTAAAGAGTATGACAAATATGAGAAGATCTATACATTTATGTGTTTCAAGATAACTGAATCTAAATAAAATTTTGGCTCAATATAAGAAAAAGACATTAACTGTCTCATTGCTGTAAGGGGGGAAAACATGAAACTGAAAAAAAAAAAAAAAAAAATTTCCCTAAGACTACATCCTTAAAATCATGTAAGCATTGACCATTCTTCTTTAAGATTTTACATCAATTTAGTCATGATTCACAACATAAATCAAAATTGCATCCAGATTTTGTTCTAACGTAGCAATTAGTAAACAAGGAAACGGAGAGGTACAAAGCCAAATTCCTTTGTAAAGGCACTTAAATCATCCGATAAAGAACACACACACACTCACAAACAACAAACACTTTTTTCCAATTACCTGCAAACGCTTGCTTTAAACCACAGCCAGCAGCACTAATGCAGAGAGATAATAAAATAGCTATAAAAACAACCAGGTATAAAAGAAACCTGCTCATATGGCTAAAAGATCCATGTGATAGACCCAGAAGTTTAAACTTTTTTTTCTGGTAAACCTCAAAACTTAAGAAAAATGAAGGGGAGGGAAAAAAAAAAAACTGCAAAGAAAAAAGAAACCATAACAGATAAAAGAAAATTTGACCATGGAAAGAAAAATATTTTTTAAAACCTTTAAATTATATTTCAAGATTGCTTTCTCACACAAAATAACTGATGTTGTTATTTGTTCCTCCTGCCTCTCAATATTGCCTCCAGTATGCAAATGCTAATCAATCCTTTCTCGTAGCTGAAAGAGCTCTAATCATAAGGCAATTACCTTCATTTCTCCACAGCACCAAACATGGCTAATATTTATGATCATGTGAGTATAACAATCAATATAAAGAGTGATTACAGCTCAGACATAATTTCTTTCACTTGTGTACAATGCCTCCTGAAAAAGAAAGGTTTTGTGAAGAAAACCTGGTGCAGAACACAAAACAACCTGGCATGTTAAAAATGCCAGTGGGATTAAAAAGAAATGTTTTCTATGCATTTTCCAATGTGCAAACCCATAGAAGCAACATGCACACAGACAGAATAGAATCCTAAGGGACAGTCTGAGCCTAGGCCTTAATAATCAAAAGACAATTTCCATCACGATCCTACAATGTTCAGATAACCACTATGAAGGAGGCGAGATCTGATGAGTTATGAGGAAAAAGCCAGAAAAAAAAAAAAAAAGCTCCACATTATTTCATTAATATTCATTTGCCTAAAAGCAGGACACCCACTATACAGCTAAACACCGTGCAGCTAAACGAAGATTAAGAAAAGGAAATTGTCCCCGCAAATCTTGGAGGCTGAACATGCTAATAATAAATACAGCATGCAAGGCTGTCAACAGTTAATGGTATTGCTCTCCTCAAGCACCCAGTTGCACACAGAAATACGGAGAACACCGGCTTTTGATGTGTTACACACCTACACATGCCTGGGATGTAGTTCTACTGAATCTTCAAGACGGCAACGAAAAAGGATATTTACCTTACCACTATCAGCAGGCCGGCTATCGGAAATCACAGTTAGTGGGGATAAAATTAACAAGCCAGCAAAGCAGCGAGCTGCTAGTCTCTTCATCAGCTGATCAGGAAAAAAAAGAGAGCTGGGGAAAGGCTATGTTTTCATATACAAGTAATTTTATTTTACTGAAAATTTAATACTGAAAGGATTGTGGATACTCAAATCTGCTGTTTCATTCTACCTACTACAAGGCCCGAAGCCTTCCTCCTTCAGCCTGTTTTAATATTGACAACTACTTATCATATTTTTTTTCCCCCTCTTATTATTCCAGGCAGCAGAATTAGAGATTTTAGCTCAGGCGGCTCCTGATTCTTACTCGCATTATAACAATTAAGCCAATAAAAAACAAATTAATATTCAAATTTATTTTAAAAAATTAAAACAAGGTATGCTTTTTTTTGGTATTTTAAACCTCATTTTAGAGCTTTTTTAAAAATAGGCTACATGATTTTGGAGCAGCCTAAGATGATTTTTTTTAATAAAAGAATTTTTTTTTCATTAAATGCATGTCAGTAAAAGCAATGTGCATGTTCTCAAATGCAAATATTTTAATAAAATGTTATTCTGCTCTTTAAAGAAAATCCCGAACAACTGTTATACTTCACTTTCAGTTTCATGCTGTAAAAAATTTCATTGTTTTTCTTTTCAGTGGGATAAATGAAGAGGGGGAAGTTGTGAAAAGGATATTTCTACTCTCACCCCCCCACCCTTAACTTTGCAAAAAAGGAACAAAGCATAAGCTTGTGATAGCTGGACTTTTAAATCTCTAAATCTAAGTAGCTAAGAAGCGAAAACAAATTAAATTGCAAAAAGAACTAGTAAAACAATTTTTGTTACAATTGCTAATACGTGCAGATTCCTATTAAATTTAGGTTTTGGAATCACGGAAACACACAAAGTACTGATCATTATTCCCCTTAAATTAAGGTTTTATGCAGGAATGCGGAGAGCTACAAAACATCCTCCTTCCTCCCCAAAGACCCCAAACACATCCATATGCAGTGCTTTATGTTCAGGGATTTCTAAGGGTCTTTTGCTAATGGAAATCAATTCACTAAATATTTCTCAGGCTTTTCGCACATAAAGAGGAGTAGAGTAAGATTACTCCTGCATGTAAGTAAAATTATTCATGGACATTTAAAACTGTTCTTTTCTTTTTTAAAAAATTACTTATTAAAAACTGGCTCAATTGACTCTACTCAGTGCTGGGGGGTGGGCACAAAAAAAAAAAAAAAGAAAAAAGAAAAGAAAAAACTTGCTACACAATGCTAAAAGTACTACCCCAAAAAGAATTCCCTCCCAAACCTTTTACCAGCACAATAATGAAATAAATCACAGAAGCAAACCCCCAGTTTCCGACTGGTGACGTGTTGCGCAAGAGTGCGAGCCCTAATTCAACATACAGACGGCTCCCATGCTGAACTGCCTCTAGATTTAATGAAGTGAATAGGAAGGAAGTCGGGGGAAAAAAAGTGTACAAATAAGAAATTAACACTTTCCTTCCCTACGCAAACGGTGAGATACAACTACAGCGAAGTTTGGTGAGGCGCTTCTTTTCTTAAAGGCACACTGCACCCATTTGGCTCCGGATGTCACTGAAAAAACCCTTCGGGGGATAAAAATCCCCAGCCGAGTTAAAATAGTTAAGCATTATTTCAGCTTGCGTTTTTCTTGAATGAAGCTGGGAATTACTCCTTCCTCCACTGGATGGCAACCTTTTTTCCCTCCCTTCTCTTTTCTTTTCTTTTTTTTTTAAAGAACACATTTTTCATGACACAGGATGTACAAGAACAAGATACAGGCAAACTCCTTCAGTTAGTTCTTTAGAAGGCAGTGTGTAGGTTCTGATAAAATGCAGGACAGGTCATGCAGGATTGGCTGTTTGAGATGAACCACTTTGCCGCTTGCAAAGCACAGGGCAGACCTGGGAATCAGCCACACGTGGGTCCAGCCGTGCCCCAATCATCCTGACATACACTACGCCTTTTAGTGAAAGATGGACAGTCCAGAAAGTCGGCATTATCCTGCTCTTCTTAACCTGTGGTGTAATGAGGTGCTGTTATACATGACTTCACAATACACAACACACAGGAGAACCGGTCCATGACTATGAATAGGTAAACCGGGACAAGCAAACAAAAGCCACAAGCCAACTCGGGTGCATTGTTTCATTGTGGTTGCTGACAACCTCAGCATCACAGCCCTTACAGTGGAACAGACCATCTCAGGGGAAACTGAAAGGAGCAATTCGAAAGACATCTAGACAATGCATGGGGAATTTCTTGGATATGAAATGGGAATTTTAGTATTGTAATACTTAACTCATATTTAAATATCACATTTCTGCCCAGCGACACATTCTCTTTCGAGGGTCCTCCTCCCTTAGGAGCTGTAATTGGATTCCAGAGAGGACCCTAGGATGCTGCTGGGGTGGAGGTCGGGTAACAGAGTTGAGGGGGCTAAGCGTTCAAGAACTGCGTCATGTTAATACTAGCGCTTCCTATGGACCATTCACACATCACGAAACTTGATTCCAATATTGGGAGCCTAACCCTCCCTCAAGCCCAGCTGAGAGCCTGGAAACCAATAATACTGGTAATGATCCCCCAAACAATAAGAACAGCAGCAACAACAAAACAGTGGAGTTTTTAAGAAAATTTAAGATGTCATGTATGAGAAACTTTCTTATAATAGGAGTATTTAACAATAGCAAAACCAAATTGAACATGGAGTTCCTGCTTAAAATGCCCTATCATTTTAGGCACTTGGTTTAACAAAGACTGCAGCACTTTTAGATATAGAATTTCAGACTCAGGACTTTGGACAATTTCAAGTTTTGATAATTACCATCCTCCAAATTCCCTAAGGTGAAATAAGCCAGACAGAAAAGGACAAATATTGTATGATTCCACTTGTAAGAAAGGAGAACAGTGGTTACTAGGGGTGGTGGGGCGGGGGCAGGGGTGGGGTGGGAAGTTATTGATTAATGAGTACAGAATTTCAGTTTGGGATGATGAAAAAGTTCTGGAACAACTGTCTGGTTGCATAACAATGTGCTAAAATGTACTTTAGAATGATTAAAATAATAAATTTTATGCGTATTTTACCATTACAACAAAAAAGTCCCCGGGAAAAAAAAAATCAATTCCCTATATATTAAAGGAAAAAACCAACAACTGCAGGTTCATGCATGTTCCTACAACCCTAACACACAGCACACAATACTAATGAAATCTTGCTAGCTTTCCTTCTAAACTAAAACCTTATAGTATTTCAACAGGTAGCACGTTCAGTCTTGCCCTGAGCAATGACTAGAAGCCTTTTCAAAAATTCTTATTCATTCAAACGTTGTTAAGGAACTATCCCCGATGTATGAAAATTTCCTGTATACAGCACACACCGATTCACAAACTTTTTAATTTTGTTAATTTGAATAACAAACATTAAGAAAAGAGGTAAGTTGTCTGAAGGCTAAGAATGTTCCAGCGTACTTTTTTTTCCTTTTTCATGGTGGTACAATTATAACTGATGACATATTATTTCAATAGAACCTCATTTCTTCACTCCTTTGTCAGGCAACTCAGATGCCAACTGCACTCTCAGCTCTCCCTGAGTTGGGGACTGAAATGTACAACGCTGGCCATAAAGGGGAAGCGAATGGGGCCTCAGTTTAACTGAATGAGCTTTTCAGTTTCTTGTTCAGTAACTTTAGATCACTTTTACAAAAACAAACCAAGCCTCTCTCTTTCCCCTATGGCATAAGGAATCTTACAAAGGGAAATCCAGGGAGAAAAGGGGAAAGTGGATGCACTGCTTATCCAACTGAGACAAGGCAAATTAGGACATTATATCAGGTAAAAGCAATATGGGGTCGGGAAGAGGAGGAAAAAAGTATAGGGAGTATGAAAATTATTTTAGCCACAAGATCAACTAAGAACCCATAAGGTACCTCTTCAGCAGTAATAAGCACAATACTCAATTCAGAGAATGACTTTTAGATTTAGTAGATAGTGGCCCCAGCAAATATCTGGCCGCGTAGACCCTACCACATAACGAGCACAATGTATTGACATCTTTGTTCTTACAAGTTAGGCATGCAGTATACTCCAGCTCCCTTGGGTGGAATCAATCAAAGAACCTGAGAATCTGTGAGCCGAAAAGATGCTTAGAGAAACAAAGGAGAATTAAAAGAAATGCAGTTCTGTTTTCTTATCGTGAAACCATTTATCCAATTACTATCAACTCATAACACCGCCAGAACTCTGCCTGCTTATCTCTTGAGCAGGGCTTCTGAGGGAGGCCTGGGCCACCTCTGTACTTCAGGGTTCTCAGTATATTAAAAAAAAAAAAAAAGAAGAAATGCCAAAAGAAGGTAACATACTGTGGTATAATTTTAATATCTGCAAACAATAATTTAATGCTATTAAAACAGCCAATACAATGATTATGAGTACAACCTCTTTTGTAGATAACATCAAATGGTGAATTGGAGGCCCTTGAGCTGAAATAAATGGTTCTCTTCTGGGTTTCCCTGCGAAAGGCCATCCACAAGGAACTGGGCCCTCATCCAGGCTTACACGCTACTACAACAATACACAAGTTCTCTGGTCTATAAACCCTCTGTGGTTAAAAGCATTGAATTCAAAGGAGAGGGTGGCTGAGAGTAAGATGCTTCTGCTTGAGGCAGATACAAAGGCCATGAGGAGCCAAATTACAAGGAAGAACACGTAAGTAAAACAACCCAATAAATAAAGAACACGGTAGTTTGAGGCCATCTGATAGAAGAAAGAAATAGCCTCAAGTTCAGTAAATCTTGAGATACATGGTATGGTGAATACTTCTACCACTCCCACCGTCACCACCAGCAGCAGCAGCTCACACACATTGTTCATTATGTTGCCAGGAGCTCAGTGCGTTACATACATTTGCTCATGTAATACTGGTATCAACACCATGAGGTAGGAACTATTCTTCTCCTCACTGTACAGATGAGGAAACTGATGCACAGAGAGATGAAGCATCTTATTCCAAATCATACAAGACAAGTCGCAGAGTCGGGGTTTGAACACTGAAAGTTTGGTTGCACAAACCACACCCTTAACAAGGATGTTAATCTACTTTGCAGCACAAATAATGATTTTGCACCATCAGGAAAATGCTCAATTATGCTTGCTAGGCTTAGGGGAATAATGCAAGTAAAAACATACATAACATGGTACATCTTAGAAGGAATTCCAGCAAAGGGCGCATGCACATGCAGTCCTGGTGTTGCATGGAAGTGTGGGACCATAAAAATGACCATGTACAAAGTCACTTTAATAATCAATGGAAAAACTATGATTGTTCCATGACATATACATAGAAGTTTATGTCAAAACATTAAAAACACTATTGTCAGTTATACATGTACAGGGAAATGAAAAACATGGTAAAATAAAAAATTATTTAGTATACTGATTTAAAACATTAGAAACGTTGAACAATAAAATGGTTTTTACTTATGATATGGAGCAATCATCTTTTCTATGCCTTGGCTTCCAACATGTTATACTTTGCCCTTTCACTATAGTGAGATATCTCAGAGTTCCTTTAATTTGAAGGTTTTTTTTTTTTTTCCCCTCGTCACTTCCTCTGAGACATCTTCATGCTTTTCTTCATAACCCCGTTCTCATTTATGTCAGTAAGGTTGCCTGTGCGAATTCCTCTGGCTGTCTATCTTAGAGTCTCTCCTTTATGGACACTTTGTCATCCAACATCTTTCTTTGCTTATGCTCCTGATAGGGCTGACTTCTACAAAATATCTGTCTCATCAGTAGTAAATGTTTGATGATCACCCTAACCACCTGCCCTAACTAATTCTTGGAATGTGGGTGCTAATTTCACAGCAGCATACTTTGTCCCGGCAGCACCACCAACCTGTCCCAGAGAAACCAATCCATGCTGACTTTGGCAGGAAAAGATTCATCTCCAGTCTCCTTGTAATTACCAGTTTCTTTCAATGCAGTGACTTAACTTCAGCACTAAGGCCTGAACACTAGCCAAATTGATTGGGACTTTTTTTATTTTTTATTATAGTCTTCAATCTAAACTAAATGCTCAAATTCAACCATAAGTGGCTTTCTGTTTCTAGTGCAATTTAAACTAAAATACACTGATGCAACTTCAGCTCGTTTTCTACACTCAGCAGACTTTTCTAATATGGTTTGTATTGCAGTTTCATGCAGGACTCATTCTATCCTCCCTTTGATGTTGACATTTTCAAATCTTCTAATCAAATCCAATTTTGTTTCCTGTGCTGTCACTTTTTATTTCTTTGCCACACTTTCATCTTTGGTGGTCAATTCCCTCTCTTGATTGTCTATTTTTGTAGAATGCCATGTGGGTTTATCACTGGGAGACACGGAGACTCCACAACTACATGCTTTGCTGTGTGCGTGTGCATGGACTGAAGAACACACGCTCAGTGACTAATTGCCAACACACCTGGAAAGCAGCGATGTGATTGATCGGCTGATCATAAAGTGCATCTGTTATTTACATGGTGATTTGTGGACTGAAGAGCTAGCAGCAAAGTTTGCACCTTACACAATTACTCACAGTTAGGATACCATGGTGTTATGGGCTGAATTGTGTCCCCACACCAATTTTGCATTGTTGAAGTGCCAACTCCCAGGACACCTCAGAATATGACTATTTGGAGACAGAGTCTTTAAAGAGGTAATTAGGGTGGGTACTAATACAATACGACTGATGTCCTTATAAGTAGAAGAAGATTAGGACAGAGACGGAAGACCATGTGCAGATGCAGGGAGAAAACGGTCATCTACAAGCCAAGGAAGAGAGGCCTCAGAAGAAATCAACCCTCTCAGCACCTTGATCTCAGACTTCCAGAACTGTGAGAAAATACATTTGTTGTTTAAACCACCCAGTCTGGGGTATTTTGTTATGGAAGGTCTAGAAAACTAATACATAGGGTAACTGAAATTTGTTACTGGGGGAACTCATGATTCTTTACTATATTACACTAATGGAAATTGGTACGTATTATAATGGTGCAAAGTGAGGCCTGCCTGGATGTATATAAAACATCCCTTTGAATAAGTAATGGCCGCCTTTCTCTTTCATGCCATCCTGTAATCTAAGGGAAACTGCCCTGCCCACAATGCTTGCTGTCTGGGCAGCCAAGTTCTCTATCAGGCAACTCCTCTCCCTCCTGGTCTCACAAGGTGGGTGTCGGAATGGTCCCATCTCTAGACTTGGGCAGGGCCTGGCACGAGGGTCTCTGGATAAATAGACATGAGAGTGATTGGCTGAGTTAGTTCACTTCTCTTAGAAATTTCAGCTGCAAGTGTGAAAGAATACATCCAGCTGGTGTGGGAGCTGAAGCTGAATGAAGAGCATGAGGTAGCACCCAGGCAAGAGATGTTAGGAGTAGAAATGAATAAATGGATAAATGAAATGAATAAAGAGAGGACAACTGGAGATATGCAGAGTACACTGTGTGAAGGGGAATGAAACTAGTCCCAGGGAGGATTTAATTCCATATGCACATACACACCTGTATTTAATTCAACTATATATAGATATATGAAGACATACATACATACATATATGTACACACACATGTATAATTAAAATGTCAGTAAAGGAGTGTCCAGCTCTAAAGATGAGACATCAAGTAGAAATGAATATATAGTTGGAAAATAACTATAATGAGTTCAAATCTGGATTTGTTCAAGTTATCTCTGGATGGTGTTTCTAAGAATTCACAGGACTCTTTGACAAGTATGCCAGGTCAATAAAGCTGAAAATTTAAAACACAACTTTGAGCACTGCTCAGTTGATAGGAGCGCATCCTCTCAACCATAACGTTGCTGGTTCGACACCCACAAGGGATGGTGGGCTGCGCCCCCTGCAACTAACAACAGCGACTGGACCTGGAGCTGAGCTGCGCCCTCCACAACTAAGATTGAAAGGACAACAACTTGACTTGGAAAAGTCCCAGAAGTACACACTGTTCCCCAATAAATTCCTGTTCCCCTTCCCCAATAAAATCTTAAAAAACAAAAAACAGAAAAACTTTGAGCCCTGGTTAACAAAAAGCTATACATATGTTGCAAACACAATTTGCTATGCAATAAACTTGAAAACAAATCTCTAAAATTAAAGCTCAAAGAAGCAAGAAGTAAATATGACTAGATTTTACTAATAAACACACACTTAGTACTACGTGGGCCTTGTATAACTCCCACAGCTTCTTGGTATTCTAAACCAGGACGAGCAGTTTTTCTGGGAATACCTGGCTGAAATCAACGCGAGCAGAGTCGGGTGGCAAAAGAGGAGACACCAGGAGACGAAAACATGGTCAGCGATTTGCATGGGACAGACAAACATAGGAACTGGCTCTAAATGGCAGTAGCATTCATATGGAAAACACCCAGAAAAAAAACTTTAGAGGGTGCACACCTGACAGTCATTAAATCTGAAGGAAGTTAAAAGGTTCCCTCAACCAACCCCCCCACTTAAGACTGAGCCCACAGCATGGCCCCTGTGCTCACCCCACTTGACTCACATACCCATGGTCAGCTGTGCTCCCCGGCATCTTGAGGCCGATCACCTTTGTTATTGGAACTACATGGTCCAATTAGGTAGTACATAAAATGAAACACAATTGTGAAAATAGGTTTTTTTATTTCTACACACAGTGAGTACAATGAAAGAATTCATAAAAAGTGAGTGGCTTAAAAAAACAAAAACAAAAACAAAACAAACACTGAAATTTACCAAAGGCAATTATAATCTCTTAAAATCTGGGGAAGAGACCACACTCCATGTGTTTGTTAGCATCAGGATTCTCACTCAGGTGATGGACGTGTTAACTAGATGGGGGAATCCTTTCACCGTGTATACATATATAAAATCACCAACATGGATACACAGGTAGCTTACAATTTTGTCAATTATATCTCAGCAAAGCTGAAATAATAAAAAAAAAATTCTCACTCACTAAAAACACCAAAACTAGAAATCCTAAGTGATACATAAAGGATGTCACTTATGCAAAAAAGACTACAAATTCTAATCAGCAGATTCAAAAAGGCAACCCCAGACTTACATCAAGAATGTGGCAAAGATATACATTAAGTTTTTCATTAAAACGTCCCTCTACATATATTATTCTTTCATCTTAATTGATATTTCCATTGACCAACCTGTGACTGGCTTTGATTACTTTGGTTAAGAAGGCTTCTGCTATTCTTTCTTTTTTGGAATGGAGGTGGGGGTGGGGCACTAGACAAGTCCTATGTCCTTATTCTTTTTTTGTCATGCAGTCCTTTTTCTCCCCTGCAATAATAGCTCGACTCTGATTTTTTTCTCAAAAGTTCTGGGCTACATCCCATTAGTCGAATCTTACGTACTTCTGTCCTACTCAGGTTCCTAAATTATCCTCAGTATATCGATTCCAAGTCTCCCTGCCTGGACTCTAGAGACTTCATGATCTGATATTACCCAACCTGACTTGCTACATTTCCCGGCATGTGAACATTCCCCCAGTAACAGGATCGCAAATCCGGCAGCTCACCACAGCACACCATATTTATTCCCCACTTTGATTTCTCTCCCACTTCTCACCTGGAGCATCTTTTACAATTCCTTGCACCTGTGCACTCTGTACTGTGCTTCGATGATCAACCCCATTCTGCCCCCCGCCCCCAGAGGGCATCATTTCCCACAACCCTCCCCTGTTCCCCAATTATTCAGACTAGAAACCCTTAAAATCATCAGTGTTCCTGTCAGTCACCACGCGTAGTTTACCTCTAAAATAAATACCTTAAACAATGTTTACTTATAAACATCATAAACAATCTTTCCCCTTCTCTCTCCTTGCTCTCAGAAAGGTCTCCTCTTTCATAGGGTCAAATATAATGGCCCCGCTTATGGGTTTTCCTCACCCTTTCTCTCCGGCCCTTTTAATGCACATTTATATTCTCTCTGCTTAAAAAGAGGGACACAGCATTTCACAAATGTTCAGACTCTACATTCTTTCTACAGGACAGAATAAAGCCCGTTTTCTTTGGTGACGCATAGCCTCCAGGGTATAGCCCCACCTAGTTTTTATTCTCCACTCCTATCCCTATAAAATGCTCCCCAATACACAGGGTCAGCACCTATGAGGCACATATTTCCATGCCTCTGTGTGGTTCCCTTCGTCTGGAATTCTGCTCTTCTGGTCCCCCTCTCCTATCCAAATAATGCTTATCTTTTAAAAAATGGCTAAAATGTATTCTTTCACAATATCATACTTGATCATGAAAAATTAATTCTTTTCCTCTTTTCTCTGTACTTTCGCAATACATTACAGGCACTTTTATTCACTGTTTATTTAATTCTGCTTTGTATGAGTTTTGTCTTAAAATATGTCTGAATCTCCTATCAGTCTGAAATCTCTTTTGGAATTTAAAAAAGTCATTTTAATCAAAATAGCCTCAAAGGCATTTATATTGATGCCTTGCTCACCAGTGGGACCCACAAATCTTGTTGAAATAAAACCAGGTCTTATTGTTTACTCCTCTGTTTCCTCAAAATGACAGAGTTTACCAAGGAAACACACTCTAAGGTCAGGCTTAACTGATTTCTGTTCAAGGGAGGCCTACACAACTATACAGTGAATCAAAATGAGTCAGATAAGTGGGGCAAAACTGAGGATTTTTATTTTTTGTCAGCCCTGCTCCAGCCCACTTCTTTAAACAGCCTTCATTTTAACTGGTCACTATACAGGCATACCTCACGTTATTGCACTTTCCAGATGCTGCGTTTTTTTGCAAATTAAAGGCAAGGCTCTCTACCAACAAAAAGATCACGGCCTGCTTTATTGCAATACTTGCTTTATTACAGTGGTTTGTAACCCAAATCACAGTATCTTCAAGGTATGCCTGTATAATCTTCTCTCTTGCTCTGGCTTTGAGAGTTAAATGGCTTGAGTAAGATATTTAACCCTGAGGCCGGCCTGGTGGCTCAGGCGGTTAGAGGTCCATGCTCCTAACTCCGAAGGCTGCTGGTTCGATTCCCACATGGGCCAGTGGGCTCTCAACCACAAGGTTGCCAGTTCAATTCCTCGAGTCCTGCAAGGGATGGTGGGCAGCGCCCCCTGCAACTAAAATTGAACACAGCACCTTGAGCTGAGCTGCCACTGAGCTCCCAGATGGCTCAGTTGGTTGGAGCACATCCTCTCAACCACAAGGTTGCCGGTTCGACTCCCGCAAGGGATGGTGGGCTGTGCCCCCTGCAACTAGCAACGGTAACTGGACCTGGAGCTGAGCTGTGCCCTCCACAACTGAGATTGAAAGGACAACAACTTGACTTGGAAAAAAAGGCCTGGAAGTACACACTGTTCCCCAATAAAGTCCTGTTCCCCTTCCCCAATAAAATCTTAAAAAAAAAAAAAAAAAAAAAAAAAAGATATTTAACCCTACTGTCAAAAATGACCATCTAATGTGGAAGAGCGATAAAGAGCAACACCCCTTACTTAGCCCCAAGACAGAACAGTGTGTGCAATTCGTTGAACAAAGTAAGGAGGACAGGAGGGGGCCTGGCCTCCCTGGAAACAAGGAAGAAGGGGGAGACACTGACCCGAGTCCCCCAGAGACCTGTTGCTCGGCAGAGAGAAGTCCGCAAAGGCTGTCCTGGGAGAAGCAGCAAGCTGGCAGTCTTCCCGAGTAGTCTTATATCCCACCTAGGAGGCTCTTTGAAGACTTCTAGCAGTAAGTCCTCCCAGAGTCATCAAGAGAGCCACCTGTTGCTGATCTAACCTGAGCTCCTGCACGTTTTCAAGCAGCAGCTGGAATTCACAAGCTACAAGAAGGTCGGCTTGGGGGCAAAGCATCTGTAAATGGGATGTGATTTGTCCTTCACCAAATCACCATCGTCCTGCAGACTTGCACTGATGTTCATTTTCAAAACATGAAAGGCAATAAACTCAATATTCAACCTTCATTAAACAAATGTACCCACCATGAGCTAAATGCGACATCCAAAAACCATGCCCTGTGCCCAGCAGGCTTAGTGCCTCGTCAGTAAAATGGGAGAAGTACCTATCCCAAGTCTTTAAGGAGATGAAAACGCGATGAGTGTGCATAGTGTACAGCCCAGTCCTGTGTGGTGTGGAGAAAAGAGAGGGCAGTACAGGAACTGAGAGAAAGGGTCTGCTTTGTCTCAAGAGTCCTGAAAATTCTATGGGAATGAATTTAGGTTAAGAACTCAGTCCTGGCTCTTAACACTAATGTAACGTTCTAAGTTAATTATATCTCAGTTTAAAAAAAAAGAAGAATTCAGTGCTGGGGACAGGAATAGGGTGACGTGAGCCAACTTTATGGCAGTAAAAAGCACCCACTATGTAACACAGGAGAGGTGAAAAGCCATCTTTAAGAGAAGGGGAAACTGCCTGTGAAACTCGAAGGGAAGACGTACAAGCACTGTTTACGAGACGAAGCAAAAATCGCTAATGCAGTGTGGGAAGGCATACCCCCACATACCCCTCATGGCCTTTAAAAAAAAAGCCAGTCCTTTGGTGCCCTGTAAAACAGGGTGTTCTTAAGACCCAGTGGAAGAACACGCAAATACTAACAGGCTGGGGCTTGATGGGCCTCATGGGTTGGGGTTTAGTGAAACTGCTACAAAAGGGCTGAGCCTCATCACAGGTTAAAAATAATTCTGAACGTCATGGCACCAAAATAACCTGTCAGTGATTTTACTTGGCCCCTTCTCCAACCTGGAGACGTGACGGTCAATGAAATTACAGGTGATACTCTTTTCTTTCCCTCAGTCTGATTCTGTGTTTCTTGTTACGCTTTTTTGACAGGGAAAATGCCTCCAAAGAAACTTTATTGTAAACTTTATGTAAAAAAAAAATACTGAAGCTTCAGGCGTTTCGGGTGCTGATTATAAAAATGCAGAGGGATACAACTAATAAAACAGTCAATCAGATTTGCGTAACAAGATAAAATAGTGGCAAACAAAACCCCTACACTGGGTTTGATAGTTACCTTGCAGAACAAATGTCCATACCTGGATTCCCCTGGAATGTTGACAGCGTAGTCTGTGGGACTCCACAATACCCTTCCACATGCATCCCAATAATATTGCATGACTATTAGTGTGTTGATTTGTTTTAATTAAAGTGAATGCAAAGGGATTCAGTGTTGATAATTCGAGGGGAGACTTGATATGTTTCAATGAACAAGATGGATCCATTTAGCAGCTGATATGTATTCTGTTAGGTAGTGTGCAAGGGATAAAAAAATGATGAGGTGGGTAGTTTCTTCTTGATGACAGAGTGCTAGAAAATTGTTGGTCTTGGTCTATACTGAATTACTGAAGCCCCCAATTACCTGTGTATGGAAAGTAGCCCCCTGCGGCAGGTAGGCGACGCTCTCATCACTGGCTCCACCCTCTTTTGGAGTCCTGTCCATCATGTCCTGTCAGCACACAGGATGCATCTCAGCTCTCCAAATGCTACAAACAACCAGTTAGACCCGAAAGTGCTATTCAGTGGCTCATGTACTGAGCCCACCCAGGGTTGCTCGAGAACCCCTTGCCAAACCTGCATTTTCGAGAAAAAGCCCAAGAACAAGGAGAATATCTCTTATCCATACCCCTCTGAATATTTCTTTCTGAGAGTTGTGTCTCAGAGCTGGCGCCAGACCAGGGCAAACCCACATAGTTCTGTGCGTCACCAAAGGCAAAATCAAAGAAGTCAAGGGCAGGAGACATGGGGCCATGCGCTCTTCCTCACCCCCCTCCCTCATTTCATGACTCCAGGGACACTGGACACAGACACTGGGGCTCGGGGAGGTGAACTGACTAATCCAAGGCATCACATAGCAAAACGACGATGGGTCTGGAACCAGAGCTCTGACTCCTGATGCCGAAGGCCCCGTTCCTTCCACTAAGTGGAAGAGAAGAACAGAAGCACTGGCAACCCTGACGAAGCTGAAGTTTTGAGGACAACATTCTAACTAATCTTTGGAAAATAGTCTACAAGGTCCAAGGGAAAGACGTTTTTAAAAACAGCATCATACGTTAGGAATATGCTTTCGACAATGGACTACGAGTACAGTAACCTTAAATATAGTATTTCAGGAAGAATGGCAGAACAAGAAATCAAGTTTTGCCTGGAGCAAAGCTTCGCAGTCCCATCTGTAATTTTTCATGATTCTGACAATTTAACATTCTTTAGAAAATAAGAAAGGAAGCCATCTAAAAGGTATATCATTATGTTCAAAATCAATATTCTCAACGGGGGACTTTCTTGTACAAAAGTAGAAATGAAAACCCAATTAATTTAGTACTTTCTTTTTGTCTTTTAATTTTAAATTATATTAGATGCATTAATCTGTTTTTTGCTGAAAAAGAAAAGGGTTGGAGCTAGAAGATAGCTGTTGGTAAAATCTATGAGAATTTTGGAGGTAGGCTGAAGCAATGGTTGTGTTTTTTATGTATATTTAAAGAACCTTTATTAATGTGTTCTTTATTTAAAGAATATTAATGTGAAATTAGAATGGAACCTTGACATTCTTGAAAAATTCAAGAGCACTTTTGTCAAAACTGCATGCCTTTAGAATTCTTTTAAGAAATCATTACATGAAGACACAGATCACTGTAATCTAATGGGAAAGAATGCCAACAATTTCTACCTTGACCCTTATTGGTCAAAAACACCCAGAGTATTTGACTGACTCTGCAACCAAATCTCCTCTCCTAGCTCTCATTTCTGGCTGGTACGCTCACTTATTCACAAACATTTATTGAGTGCTTACTATGCGTGAGGTGCTATTCCAGTGCTGGCATGTCAGTGGACTAGACAGCTGAGGGCCCTGGTTTTCTTGGAGCTTGATATTAGTGAAGGACAATGAGATCACCTTCAGATGGTGGCATGGGCCATGAAGAAAATTGGTATGGGTTATGTGACAGTTTCTGGCAGGGGCAGGTTCTTTCAGCTAGGGTGGCCGGGAGGGATCTCTCTAGAAAGAAACCATCAGGACAAGTAGATGGTCATGTGATGATCTGCAGAGGAGCCTTCCTGGAAGTGCAAAGGACCAGAAAGACAGTCCAGTGTGGCAGCCACCCAGAGAGCAAGGGGAGAAGATGAGCTCTGCGGGCCCGGCAGAGGCCAGATGGCCAAGGCCTCATGGGCCATGTTAGAGTCTTTGGATTTAATTACACTTGCAATGGGCGGCTGCTGGAGTGTTTTGTGTGGGGAATGGGGGTGGGTGGGGGGTAGGAGTGGGGTAATGCGTGAGGGTGATCAGACCTGGTATCGTATCGGCTTTGGAAAGCATACTCCGATCTCTCTGGGTAGCCACCTGAACTGTGGTAAACAAAGAGAAAAAGCTGTCCTCCAAAATGTAAGTGTCACATGCTCCAGCTCATTATGTTGGCACTTAAATCCCTGAATCTCTTTCTCTTTGGTCAAAGGCGTAGGGATGTGCTGTGCTGTGTATCTCCTCACGTGGCGGCCAAGCAGGGTGGGTAGAAACCCCAGGAGCACAGGTGTGGCTATAAGAGAGGCTCGGGTCTCTCTCAGCAGCAGCAGCAGCAGCAGCAGCAGCCAGGAGATGAACTCTGTTACCTTCTGTGTCTGGAAGCCAAACTGTGTGCCAAAGAGGCAGCTGCCCTTCCATCCTCTGGAGTCTGAGGATGGGGTATGGAAAATCATAAATAACACCCCCAGAGGCATGACACTAAAACTCTAGCATGAAGTAGGAAACATCATGTTTAAACTCTGCTGATTTCCTGAACAGTTAAAAGCCCTCCAAGTTAGAGCATCTCACAATCTATTTTAATCTCTATTAATTCCCATCTGTGTACACTCGGAGACCTGCTCTTGACAAGCTCTTCAAGGTGGCTAAGTATGCGATATTACCTCTAATAGCATCTCTAAAATATGGTTCTTAATTGCACTAATAAGGTGGGCCAGACATGACGGTGGAATAGAAACTCGACAATTAACGCCGCTTTCCCCAGTCCAAGCATCATGTGTGGCTCCACTATCTATTCAATGTCAAATAAATTCATTGAATTGAATTTGCTTTTTAAACAGCCTCCATGAATGGACCCACTGATAAGAAAGCAGGGGATGACCATTATTAAACCATAGTGAAAAGTAAAAGTAAAAGCAGCTTCCGGTGATTTTGGAGGTTGTCTTTAGATGTGTGGAAGGGATCTTGCAAATCAAAGATAATGCAACTCAACCCAGGAGGGTAACAGGAACTGTCCGAGGCCACATACTTAGCTGGCATCAGGGCCAGGACCCGCAGGCCAGGGTCCTGACCACCATCCCCAGAGCTCGTCCTGCAGGCACAGACGATTAAGTAGAAAACCAGGGCAGAGAGCGTTGAGAGCAGAGTGAGTAGTACAGGTTGGTGGGCTTGAGGTGAGTAAGCCTGTGGGCATGTCCTATTAGAACATATTCAGCAAGTAAACATTTCATCCTCCTCAATTCCACTAATGAGTGACCACAGGGGCCTCTTTATCCACCCTTTTACCCGTTTCCTGTTACCCCAAGCCTTGGATTCAAGACATAAAACAGAAGTTTCTTCTTCTTCTTCTTCTTCTTTTCCTGTCACCTATTAGGTATTCTCGGAAGTAATTTAATACTTTTTCCTTAATAGCTATTTTTGGGGGAATCTTTCTTATATGCTAGGTTCTATGTTACACATATTTAAACTTCAGAAAACTCTATGAAGAACATTGTACAAGGAAGTTAGGAGAGGTTTTGCTAGGTACCCAGGGTCACAGAGCTAATTTGGCGGAGCTGGGATTTGAATCCAGGGTCATCAGATTCCAAGCCTTATGTTATACTCTTAACCACAATCCTAAATGCCCCAGATAGATAGCCATCAAAGTCACAGTTCTGACACCCTCCCAGACATGGGCACAGTGACAGTAAAGTCACCCTGTCCTATCGTGTTTCCCTGAAAATAACACCTATCCGGACAATCAGCAGCACTAATGCGTCTTTTGGAGCAAAGATTTATATAAGACCCAGTCTTATTTTACTATAATATAAGACCAAGTCTTTACTATGATATGATATGATATGATATAAAATACCAGGTCTTATATAAATTTTTGCTCCAAAAGACGCATTAGTGCTGATTGTCCAGCTAAGTCTTATTTTCAGGGAAACACAGTATCTTTAACTTCCTTACCTATACTCTCCCCAACTGAGAAATAAATGCGGTCATTTCGCAACGTATACCTGTATCAAAACATCACATTGTACATCTTAAATATATACTTTTTGTTTGTCAAAGATAAAAATTAAAAAACTTGGTTCTTCGAGTGACTTTATTGATTTTTAAAAAGTACAGGACAAAACCAAATCTTGATTCAAAAAAGCAGACATTTTTAAAACCATCTATTTCTCTGTAATAGTTTGCTCCATGTAAAGATGATGGGAACTTATTCAGGCTGGCTTAGTATCTGTAAGCCAGTCCCAATTTCCCATGGTTACTTTTAATGACTGAGTTAGATTTCAGAGCTGGATCTCAATTTCAAGGGATAAAACTTGAGACCAGAAATTCCAGACATCACAGTTTAAAAGAAATCAATCGCAACAAGCCTCTCTCGCTTCTCAACCTTTACTATTTATTTTAGTTGGCCCTCTTCATGAATTTGCCCTACTGAATTTTGACAATAGGGGACATATTAAGGTCCAGTCTCTGTGAAAGGAATCTAACCAATAGATTTAAAAATAAAATAAAAATTGTATAAAGTTATAAAAATTCTTTTACTACTGTCTAATATTTTCCCAAACAATTCACAATTCTGACCAACATTAATTAGTTCAGTACGTCCTTTCTGAAGTACCAAAGAACCTGGAATTTGGCAAAACCCAAATCTATTTACTAGGGCCTTAGCTCTCCCTTGTGTATAAAAACGGAAATGCAGCTTGCTAGAAATGTTGCCCCAGTAAATCTGATGACCCAATTTTAAAAGTTAAAAATGCCATTTGATAAACGAAAATAAAATAAAATAAAATAAAATAAAAAATAAAAAAGAACTCTAAGTAATTTTTAAATCTTATATAAAAAGCAAGGGAAGATTATGTAAAGTGACAAAACAAAAGAGAAGCAGCAAACTATTAGGTGTTATGCACATTATGCTTTAGATAAAGGATTCAAAAAATTTTGCTATTATAAAATAAGATATTTTGGGAGAAAAGCACATCTCACGGAATCATGGATGCTCTCAGCAGTGATTACAGTTAGGAGATTCCAGCCCTGGTCTCTGATTTCAGGCTGGATCATATTTAATCCAGCCCAGAGGGGACATTGTCCTGTTTCAAAGATTTCTAGAGAGAGAAAAAAAACTCTCTTTATATAGATGAAAAAAATACTTCATTATTTCTCATTGTGTATTTCACCAGAATTTCAAATACTTTGTTTGAAATCCCAATGTCTTTAAACTTTCTTCCTACTTTTTCCAGTACTTTGTGACTAACTCCGTGCATTTCTTGGCCTTTTTCCTGTGAAGAGTTTGGCGTGGGCTGGTTGTGATGGAATGCCAACTAAGGGATCTTCTCCTGTATTTGCACCTGGTGTTATGTAGCTTTTAAAGGCACACGTTAAATTCCATTGAGAAGTGTCACATTTTACTATACTTATTATCCCCTACTATTATATGGTTTAACAGTCTCTGACTTTGTTTTCTCCACCTTGAGTTTTGGGAAGAGGAAACCTCAAAAATCCTTTTAGTGGTCAGTAGACATGCCCATGGGGACCTCATTCAGGCATGTAAATCCTGGGATGCTCAAACCCTTATTCTGGTGACAGACTGGTGGAGGAAACAGAGGGTGTTCTTTTCTATGCTGCCTTTCCTCGAGGTCTCTCTTGAAACCATATGGCTTCTAAAACTAGTGCTATCTATTGCCAGATTTAAAGATCTGAGGAAGTGAGTCTTATCACCATCATTTACATAACATGGTTTGGGGCCCAACTGTCCAGGGCATTGCAAAAATCCGGAGGTACCCTCCTTCATCACCAGGAGCTTATACTGTATGCCAAAGCAGCAGCCTCACACTCATGCATAAGGACCACACAGACACCAGCAAATGAGGACTTTTCCCACTACAGTTTCAGGACATCAGCTCCATTGTGAAACAAAAGCATAACTCTCTGAAGTTTGCTCCTTCCATCAGGCTGGCAATTAAATATTATACAGAGCACATAATTTAGATTGCATTCCAATTATCTTCAAGTGCTGCAGGGCACAAATCACTCACCCAGCAATTAAATAAATTCTAGAAAGTCACTAAATGTTTTAAGGAAGGGAGGGATTCTGAAGTTGGCAGAAGGACCAAAACAGAAAGAATAGAAAAACCAGGCATTTCAGAATACGCCCTCAGCCCACTTTTTCGCTTCCCAGTCACCCCAATTTTATGGAACCCCTGCCTCAATAATGATTACAATACTAGAAACATCACAATCGGTGCACACGATTCAAGTTACACTGAAAAAACCTGGCCCACTGGGCTTATCAGATGCCTGTCAATTTAGGTTGATGAAATGCTCGCTATCACAAGTAAAGAAACAAAGATATTCCTCCAAGAAATTATCAACATGAGCCAATTATTCTATGTGTGCAAATGCACACATATATATCATACATAATTTAGTGCTGTTATCACCTTGGATACACCATGAGAAAGCTGTAAAATGTAAGGGATAAAATATTTTTAAGACCACATTCTCTTCCACACTTTCTAAGAGTCCATTCCCTGTTCAAGGGAGCGACACACTGCCTTGAGGTGAACTGAGATGCAGTTGGTATGCAAAGACAAAAAGACAAATGACACCACTGACTTCCAAACCAGGATGGCTGAGCCTACCAGCAGCAGTCTGAGTCAGGCTTTTTGGATGGAGAGGAGTTTCCTCAATTCCAAGTGCTCTTTGGCATTAAGAACTAAGCTTTACTTGGTGGGCGGGGACTCTCAGAACTGCACCAGAAGCCATGGTGCAGAGCGCTATGGCGGCCACGTGGGTATGGGAAGTTGCTCTAATACAGGAAGGCAGGGTAGGTAGAGAGCCCTTTCACTGGAGAGCTCTGTGTCCCCTAGAGAACTCGACTATGTCTCGCTTCATTTGGCTGGTCATCCTGATTTGCATCTTTCATAATAAAATTATAATCACAAGTAGCACCTTCCTGAGTTCTGTGAGTCGTCACAGCAAATTACTGAGCCTGGAGGAGTCATGAGAACCACTGAATGTATAGCCAGTCAGTTAGAAGTACAAGTGGCCTGGGGACCCTAGAACTTACAGCTGGAATCAGAAGTAGTGCAGTCTTGCTGGGGACTCAGTCCTTCGTGCCTTGGTGAGGTTTATGCTAAAACTCTGGGTAGTTAGTTCCAGAATTGAATCGCAGGGCATCCACCAGGGGTTGAAATGGAATAGTCACTCTTCAGGGTTCAAACCTGGTGTATTATAGGTGTGGGTGCAGGGAGCAAGAGGATTGAGGCACTCAAAATGCCTAGAGGTAGATTTACTGTGAAGTTAATGAAACATGAGCTTCAGGACTCTCACTTCACAAGCTCCTTCCAAGGCTCTGGGAGGGTCGGTCACTATGTGTTCAAATGGTCAGATAGTTTTACAGAATTTGCAAAAGAAAGACATTTTTTATTGCTTGTTTTAAAGAGCTTCCTGATCTGCCCAACCATCAGATTCCAGAAGCTTCAGGCTTGACAACTCCTTGATGATAACTTAGCAGGTGCTGAGAAAAAGAGTTAGACTATCCTACATGTTCTAGCAGTGTGAAGAAAGAAGCCACGAGTTTGCAGATTTCCTAAATAGGACACAAACGAGCTGAGAGCATTATGAGATCAGAGAGGTCGGGGTCTTCATGAGTCTTTGGAGTGCGGAAAACCTGCCCACTGGAGACTCTGGCCTGGATCCCAGACTTTAACTGCACATGTGATCAAAGTCTCAAAGGATGAGATGGGACGAGTTACAGGTCAAGACCTCCAAGGAAGGGACAGACCAGCAGCCCTGCACGAGCCCAGATTACACTCACAGGAGAGAGGGAGAACCGGGGGCCTGCCCCCAATGTCAGCTTCCACCTTTATCCAGATATCATCTTGGGAAGAAAGAGGGGCCAGGAATCCCCCAGGAAAAGAGAGAAACAGCCCATAGGGTACATGAATGTTGAAATGACTACCCCAAAAAGATGAAGCAAACTGGAGACTGGCTAACACCAAAGAAATTTAAGTTTCCTCAATGGAAACAGGAATTTCAAAACAACCTAAAAACCTTTTTTTCTTTTCTTTTTGACTGAGCTATGTTGGAAATTGTTATCCTTCTCATTTAAAAGAACATTAAAAATACAGAAAAAAATTAAAAATCTTCCAACTAAACAGATTGTCTAAAGGACACTGTGGGAATTTTTAGCTAACTATGATTATAAAATAAAACCTGCTTGTGATGAGACCATAATAAAAATTTTAAAGAAAGTGGCCAAATAACTTAAATTTAACCTAAGTGTTCTGAGGGAGAGACTGCCACCAAGTCACCAAAATCTTATTTTTCTGGGCTTACTGCCCAGATTTCCCAGGCTTCCTTACAGCTAGTGTGGTCACATGACTGAGTTCTAGCCAATGGAACGTGAGCAGAAGTGATACGGAACCACTCAGACCCAGCCCATTAGAACTGCACACTCACCATTCCACGCTGTCTTTCTTCCCTCCTTTCAGCTCACTGGGGTGGGGACGTCCAAGCTGGCAGAGGCTCGCTCAGCCTGGATCCTTGAATGGACACGTGGAGAATAGCTGCCCCCACCAACCAGGAATATCCACTTTGGACTTTTATGTGAGAAATAAAATTCTCCTTTTTTCGTTAGGCCTACAAATAGGGCACGTGTAGGTCCATCTGTTGCAGCGGTGAACATTACCCTAGGCTATACTCTGACACATCAATTGATGTTATTTCAATTTGGCAATTGTTGGGCACTTACTATTGGTACATGGAAGACCTAAGTTCTAACAAGATTCAGCTTATTAACTAGCCAGGAAAGCAGGAATGTTGGTACCTACCAAGAAAACTAGAAAATTGGATTTGAGCTGTGACAGAAGGACAAGCAAAGAAATACGAGAACACAGTAGAAAGGCAACTGCGTTGGTTGGGCCTTGTAGGATGAGAAAAGTCCAGATGAAAGAGGAGGGTAGAAAGTTCATCCCAGACAGTACACGAGTCCTCGAACATTTTATCCAGTGGGATGTGATGCTAAAGAGGGGAAAAATATTGTTCTGTTCACCCCAGGGAATGGAATCAAGGCCAGGGAGGAGCAGCTCCAGGGAAAGAGGATTCTGTTCAAAGGGCAGAAGAACTAACAATCGGGGCTGGCCACGAACTGGAGGGGCCAGGCAGACAAAAAGGCAGACTGCTTCCTTTAGGGACAGCCGGCCTCTTGGCACGGGCACTGCAGAGACTGTGATTTAAGCACAGGATGCGTAGCTGCTCCATTCAGCTGCCTCCCAACTCTGGGATTCTATGTATCTTCGATGCCTCTGCCAAGCAGGCTTTGGACAACATTGCCAGGAAAAAGAAGAATTATTTTAGCCCTGTTACAGCATTTCTTACATGATGGTTCTTGCCAAATTCCCTTTCAAGGCTGTGTTGGCTGGGTTTGCTCGACGCGTTCAATCATAGGCCAGTCGAGAATATCTCATATCCAGGCCCATGAGAACCTTTTGAATATAATTTTTATTATCAGAAAAACTTAATAGGCTGATGTTAAGCAGGATTGCTACTGGTGAACAAGAAAATAAACGACAGCAAGCACCTATTTTGAACACTTAGGCTAGGGGGCATTCTATATTCCATATTAATTGTATGTCCCCGTTAACAGCAAGTTACCAGCTCATACCAAAAATGGGCATCCAGTTTTCAAAAGATTGGTTTACAAAAAGATATATTACAATACAGCTGTACTAAGAACAGTTTTGTCCTTCTTGGGTGACTTGGCATTTTGCAGTGTACCTAAGGTTGAAAACTATGAACAATCAATTTCACAGTATCGTTTTGTAAAACAAAGGAGTTTCCCATTTCTAGATAAAAGGAAGTCTACTAGATACACTAGGAAGAGAAATGCTATCGTAACATTACTGATAAATTAGTAACTTTCCACTTTCCTCTCATAAGGTTATAATTTCATTTCACAAACATTCATTAAGTCTCTACTATGGGCTAAGTATTGTGCTAATCATTAGTGATAGAAATTGAACAAAAAAGAGAAAAATGAGGTATTCTAAACCTGCAAACTTTCTAAGATTCAAATTGTCTTTCTTAAGAGTATTTCCAAATGATTATAAAAAAATGAAAAGTTCAGCTACATCCTTGCCCAATAAACCGGGTTATTTTGCATTTGTAATATCTGAAGATTATACATATATAAAATTAACTTTAAAATGTTGGCCTAAATTATTGTCTTGTCTCCTGTAACAGTACTTCAGGTACTTAATTCTTTGCTTAAATAAAAAGAAAAGGAATAGATTTTCCTCAACTCAGAAATTATTATTAAACAAACACAAATATCCCCACATTATAGAATGCGATACAGCTACAACCTTACAAAGAAATCCATAAAACTATATTCTGAGGCCACTGGAATATTTGGATATGACAGTAAAACAAAAACACAAAAGTTACATTTCCTAGCCATCGTTCAACCATAAACATGAGCAATGCTGTCTTAGTCTCTTTTCAGAATACCACAGTCTTCAATCTTTTCGAAATTCAGCTCACATCTCTCTCATCATACAACATCCTGAGTAAATCACATCTCAAGTGGAGCCAAGACCTGTCTGCTGTTGAACATCCAGTCTCAAAATACTTCCCCATCACGTTTCTACTCACCTACCTACTTATGACCTGGGTCCTAAAAATCTATGTTTTACAAAGCTTGGGGATTATATTCCCTTTTGATAAAATGAACAACTCAAAAACAGCAGCCTCTGTTTTGCTTGCTTTTCACCCAGTTGCATTACTATTTCCGGCATGCATTTCCTGGTCCTGCCTGGAATGTGTGTCCCTCATCACTCTGTCTAGGTAATAAGTCTACCCCCGCTAATGGAAAGTAGGGCCAAACCTTCCAATGGAAGATGCACACTCGCCTTGGCATTCACATACGTGGCTCCTGGGAACATTTTGATATTTTTGTGCTCCCCAAAGAACCTTCTGAGATTTCATTCCTCAGTCAAAATGAGAAATCAACATTTTGCAAAGCAGGGGGAAAAACAATAACACAAAAAACCCCCACAACTAAAGAATAACATTTCTAAGTGTCAGTAACCCGAGTCCCAGGCCCCAGTCTGTGTTTGTGATGAACAGATCAGATCCAACTAAAGGTGAACCCACAAATGCAATAGCACTTTCTAGCCAGCGATCCTGCACAGTCACTTAACTTCTCTGGGCTTCAACGGTGTTGTCTGTAAAATCAAGAGAGTACAAAGGCACCTTCCGGCTCTTATGAAATAACAATGCAGTTAGAAAATGCCGCACTGTCCCTGAACCATTTCTGCAGGCCTTGGAAAAGTAAAACTCCAATTAATGACCATGAAATGAGGGGGAACGATTAAAAAACATCTCTAAGGCCACCTTCCACATTTTGATTCTAACTTCGAGAGAGTGAGGCATGACCAGGCAATTGGTCATAAAACACTAGTGGGTCTCATAGCTCTAATAATCCTGTGCTTCCAATGACCAACTCTGCTCCAGCAAACAATTCTTCATTATATTTCAAGGCACTGCCTTGACATGTAGAATGACTCCACGGCAACAGCAGAATAACTTGATCTATGTTCAACAGCCATCTCCCCGTTTACTAGCAACTTGTGTCCCTCAAAAGAACTCTAGCTCCCGGTCCCTGATTTCTCCAAGCCCACAAGAAACCACACCTGGCAAGGACAGTTGAGAAAGCCACACCTACCCGCAGCCACTGCTTCTCCGTGAGGGCGTCGCTGTAGTCCACGTCCCGGCGCTGGCGAGACCCCCTCCCGAATATTTTCTCCTCCTCTTCTTCACACGTAAGCCTTTCTACTTCGGCGTCATCTTTAATAATCCAGGAGGGCAGCTCATCTTCCTCCATTAAGCGAGGCTTGCGCTTTGGGTTCCGGGCATCCTCCCTCCGCCGGTCCATGTCCATACGCTGCACGTATGAACAGAAGTTTCACCAATCGGAACTGGGATTCTGTACGGTACAGACTTGACAGCACATACGCCTTTCACAAGTTGGCTCCTACAGCTGCAGGATCCCTCTCGGCTTCTCCCATGGAGACTCTCTCCCCTGGCTGACTCGTTCTAGCCCATCCCTAAAGTACAGTGTCCAGTAAAGTCTCTTCCCTTCCTCTATATCCATCACTGAAATTTATTTATGCATTAAAAAAAACTCTTTAAAAACTCCTCTTCTTAGTCTATAGGTGTGCAAAGCTTCCCTTAAGTAACAGAAGATTCAAATTGGGAATGTATTTTAAAAAGATGAGCCCTGGTGATACAATTCACTGCTGCCCCAGCATAAAAGTGTTCTTCCAGCATATAAAAGAGAAAATTCATTAAGAAAACTTCCTTTTTACTCAATAGGGCTCATGCTTTTGATTAAATAACCAGGTAAAAAAAATCAGCAACTCGAGTGTCACTAACAGAACAGCCACCAACTTCAGTTAAACTTGGACATGTGGGCACATAAATGGTTTGATTCATGGTCAGCTGGCCATGAATGTGTTGAATTTTCAGTACACCATGGGCTCTGTGAGAGGAATGCCCCTCAATTCTTTAACTTTTAGAAAGTTTAGCTTTAATGAAAATATTATATCACAGAGAGACATACCTCAGAGGTAATCTCATCTCAAAGGGTCAAGTTATTAGTGAAATGGCTGCCTTTCGTGTCCTTTCATAGCCTTCAAAATGTCTATTTCCCCATGTCTTGCTTGCTTTTTAAAATTCCAGTACACTTGTTAATAAATTAAGTGCTATGTATATGGCTTTAACCTATAACTAAACAATTAGATAGCTAAAAAACAAATCAAAACCTCCACTGAATTGCTATACACATTAGTTACATATTACTAGCTAGATGTTCTCTTTCTCCAACTGAATAGGCCATTAACCATAAAACGATTTACCTTTTCCTGCTTTCTTCCTTCTGTTCTACCGAACTGAAATAGGGATTCAATATAATTTTTCCTTAAGAGCTAAAATTGGTAACAGAATGTAAATGAAATTTCTATTCAAATCCAAATTTGATCTCTAGAATCTATTTAAAAATTAAAGTTCAAAGTTCCTTAAACTATGCTTACACATTTTTGGAAATCATTATATTCCCAAGATGGGTAGGCTTGGAGCATCGTGGAGTCCCATTGGTAGATAAATGTGGCCATCCTGTTCTGTCATATGCTATAGTTAGCTGGAGAGGCTGTCTTAATCCTGCCTTCTAATGTTCTAGGATCAGAAACGGGACCCATCAAACCTTTGTAATTAGCACACAGAGGGTGCCTCATTAACAGTGCAATTTAAAAAGGGGTTTTTGAGGTAATCTCCTAATAGTTATTAGACAGCTTATAAGAAAACCATTTTTTGTTAAAGTGCTACACTGAAATGACAACATATTGCCACTTCAACTTTTACGTTGGCTACTACCATTACCTAAAGCAAGACCTGTAAAATGACATGCCATGCATATGTCCACAATTGACAAAATAAACCTTTGCTGAGATTGATAAAATAAATCACAGTTGCTTTTTTTTCTTTTAGGAAGGGTTGATGCAATTTTTAATAAGCTTAAAGTTTTGATGAATGCATCTCTTCCCAGAGATTTCTACTTGTAGAACACCAGTACAAAATCTGATGTTGATATGGAAGTAAGTCTATTTTATTATTCAGATACTAGATGAATATGTTTGTCTTAAAACCCGATAATAAACCTTACAAGTACAGTCATTTTTAAAAGGACTTCTTGTCTTTGTAGGGAGCATAGCAGATAAAAGCTTAATGTTTGAATGTTAGCAAAATGTTTCAGATATATACCTTGACCTGTCACAGATCTTTTTAGGAAAAAATTCATAGGTAATCAGTATGAGAGATAACTTTTTCTGAAGTCACATTTTTAGACGGAGAAAACAAGAAAAATGTTCAACGGTAAGGTTTTCATTTACAGAGACTATCTGCTTAATATGTGTTATTTAACTACAGTGTCTATGATACAAAATCAAATAAGTTTGTATTAATTTTACAGAGAACTAATTCTTTTATAATAATAGATAGAGTTTTAATACTGAATCCAAATCTAGCTTACATTTCATTCTTGTTTCTGACTAAACTTTTTAACCAGAGTAGCTGGCAAGGATTCAAATTTGATTTCCTGCCCCCTGGTGGAGGTGCTAATGAATAGTCAATTGACCAAAGGCAGACAGTCCATTAGAAGACTTTAAAAAACATACAACGCAATATATATGTTGTGTTATAAAGTTGTCCACCTGAACCTTATATAATGTTATTAACCAATGTTACCCCAATAAATTTAATTAAAAAAACAAAAGAGAAACCAAACCAAACCAAACCAAAAATCTGTATAATCCAAAAACGAGAAGTTAACTATTAAGAAACAAGCAGAACATTCACAAAATCAAAATCCCTACAAAAAAGTGTTCCTTAACCAGCTTCACCTGTTCAAAGTCTGTTCTTTATGTGATAAAATGTTCTCAAATTAAAAGAAAGCTGTGCCTTGGCCCAACATTCCAACTTTTTTCTGAGGCTTTCAATTTCTACAAATACCCAGCCCAAAAGTAAGAAAAGAAAAGTCCTCGTTTTCCCTTAGTTAGGGGCTGCTGATGGAAATCTCCATCTCTGAGCCTAATCTAATCTGTTTGTATAAAGGCAGGCAGTTTATGCTTCCCATGGTCTCCAGAGCACCTACAGCTGCAGCAGTGCTGAATTACCACCCATCAGTGATCAGCCAGGGAAGTAGAGGGCCTCTTGCCTCAGTGTTCCCCACTAATCTACATTTCAATAATTTCCTCCAGGAGAGAGATGTCTATTTCCTACGTGTACCTCCAATCTCCCTACATAGAGAATAATCTATAAAGGTGGTGACCAACATTATGAGTTCAGAAATTTAGGTATGAACACACCATGTCGACCGTGCTGTTAAAAGTCTTTGTTTTTTTTTTTCCTTCTGTCATTTCTCTCTAAAATGGCCTTACCTGAGTAGGGTGGTTCATTTAGGAGGGGGAAAAATGTACACATCCCAGGTTAGGAGTTATTCCCATGGCTACCTAAAAGTTTCCTGAGAAAGCATTAAATGTCTTTTATCTTGAATCATTATGTGTGGACACAATCATTGTTCCCTAGAGAAAAACACCCAATCAAAAATAACATAAGCCTCCACACAGCTGGAGTTCCCCTCTCCGCTGGTCTAGGCTAACAAGGCAGAGATTGCAAACCATGCTGGTCATATTTGGCCCATGGTCATGTTTTGTTTGGCCTGCAGTGTTATATAATAATAAAAAATTGAATTTAATTGCAAACATTTTGAAACCCAGAGATTGCATGTAACAACCCAGATTTCTAGTTTCTCCTGAAAATTTGGAATTTCTGGCTACATGAGGTTTGCAGCTCTGTGCCCTTGACACAGCAGCTCCAGTTCACCGCCATCTACCCACCGTGGTCCACTTGTTTCACTCACGCAAAGTATTTGTCTGAGACCCGAGGGCATTCAAGTTTGGGGCCCCTGATTTTGGGGTTCTGCATTCAAACGTCAGAGTTTCAGTTTACATTTATTCACTCACTCCACAATCAGGCTAAATGTTCTAAAGATCAAAATGATTGAAGGTATTAGAGGGAGTCTCGCAATTTCACACATCCTGATGCATGCTGGCGTTTTCACAAAGCCTGCGATTTTGCAAATGCCACCATTCATTCAACAAATATTTATTGAACAACTACTGCGTGCTGTTTTGAGCATTGGGGATGTAGAGGTAAACAAAATCACTATAGCAAATGCCTGAAGAATGCAATAACACATTACTTCTGAGAGCCTCCCTCACTAGGCAAGGGGCTTGCTCCCTATACATTGTGACCTTGTGGCAGGCCACACACACATAAATCAAATTCAGGTTTTAGCAGATGACTAGGTATCATGAAATGTCAATGTTGAAACCATGGACATCAAATCCTCAAATGTCCAGGTTCTTTTACATCTACTTTGTACCAATAAAAACCAACCAATTTCGATCTTTAAATGAAGGCTACACCTTCATGCGCATCTGGAAGGTTCCTATTTGCTCAAGCATGCGCTCTTCAACAATAAGAAGAGGCACCCCGGTATTGTTTTAGTTGCTGTCCACCCACCCCCATAGAGAGCATGTTTGTTTTGCTCCAGGTAGGAGACAGCTAAGGAAGAGCTGTAATCTCTGCCTTGAGGAGCAGGGCCGGTTTCCTGAATGCTGCTGGCCGGGGATGAGAAATGAGCTGGGAGTGGGGGAGGGGGATCTATGGTAAACTGCAGACCACATGGCTGGCCCAGAGGGTGCAGCTGCTACTCAGTTCCAGCCAACTGTTTCCATATAGAGACGTGGGTCTGGTATTGCCCACTCTCAAATTTTAAGAGAAGCCAGAAATCAGGATTCTTTTTTATGTTGGCAACAAATTCAAAATTTTAAAAAACACTGCGTGGGCCAAACAAAATATGTCTACAGGCTAAATCCAGCCAGTGTGCAGCCTCTGAACTGAAGGAAAGGCACAGGCTTCACAAATGAAATTCTGCCAGGGCACACAGGCTCCAGACATCTTGCATTAATAGAAAAAGGGGAATAAGGCATTTGTTTCCACGATTTTCTGTAATATTACCATAAAAAGATCAAATTCTTCTTCTCGTCGAGCGATCATTTGGTTCAGAGTCTCATCATCTGGTACTTCATCTTCTTCCTGGGGTTAAGAAACAGAATGATTTAATGGGCTTTAGGAGAGACGTTGAACAATTAGAGTGAGGTACAAATGAGTGAGGTGAATTTGTCCTCCAAGTCATAGGGGTTCCATTTCTCAAGCCAAAAAGAAGAGTCAGTGGGTACAGTACTTGCCATTAGTATTTTCCAAGTTGTTCAAACCATCTTCCTAAAGCAAAATCTGTTTAGGAAAAAAACACGGTATGCTATAAGAAATACTGGTCCTCTTGGGTGTGTATGTCGATTCTCATATTTTAAAACAAGTTATTTAATGTCTCCCCACCTCAGGGACCTCATCTGTAAAATGGGCATGACATTTACATCACAGAGAAGATGTAAGATTTAAATAAGGAATGTAACATGAAAAAGCGCCTAACATTAATTCTTTTGACGCTTTGAATCTTATCTCAAATATAAATGCTCATTTTCAAAGCCTTACAAAAAACATGAGTACATGAAACTTTGTGAGTAGGCACAGAGCAAGGCCATAAAAATCATATATACGGCAAATATATAGCCTTTAAGATATGTTTAATCAATGTATTTTAGTGGGCATTATTATGCTAATGGTTAGATCTGTGGATAGGAAAAAAGGTATCAAAAACAAAACCGCTATATAACTGTACCTGATTAAAATAATTTAAATGAAGTAGAGAAAGCAATTACATAAGGGTCAACATTTTCATTTTATATTATGTTAGACCAAGGTATATTGTCTCTGCAAAATTCCTCAGAAACTGAGTTCTTGAGTTTTTTAAGAAATATTATTCTATGACTTCTACACTTTTAAAAAAATGACTCTAAAAGTTAGGCATATACTATAGAATTTAACCTTACAAAATTATTTTTGTCACTTGCTGAGTGAGCTTGTTAAAAACCAAATGGGAAATTTCAGTGTATCAGCAGATGGAAGAAAGAGGAAAACTCAGAATTTCAAACATCCAATTTCTTTAATCATGTGTTCAGAACGAGACAGCTTGGTCTAGAAAGGGTACGAGTGTAGCAGCAGCTGAAATGAGATGATTCTGGCGGGTCCCAAGATAACATTTCATGCACTGTGTTAGAAATGAATGCAATTCAATAAAGTGAAAAACTGATGTTATAAAAAATCGTCTATTCTAGGTCATCCCTAGATTGATTAAAGTCACATTTTATCTAAATATTACATTTCATCTGCCAAAGACACAGACTAGCTGGGAGTGGGCTGAGACTTCACAGTATGAAGAATCTGGTTCACATGTCCTCTGGTGAACAATGTCCTGCTTTGCCCACCCTGTTCTTAGGACCACGTTACACGTTACCCTTTCATTCGCTGCCTGCACAATGGGAGGTTTGGGCCTTCCCCAAGCCCAAGATGAAAAGATTATCTTGTCAACTGGCAAGAAACCTGCCCACAGTAGCCTGACCTTCAGAGAAAACAAACTCAAAGGGAAGTGAACAATAATCTTCCTGGGTTATTTGCGCCCTAGTAATTCTTGTTCTGTCAACCGTGGAGATGGCAGTCCACGCTGCGTTGGACACTCAGAATCAGAGCCCTTGACTGTAGTCTATCAGTGTCTCCAAACCTTCTTCACATCATGATACTGGCCCCTCAGAAAATGGTAACATGTGTCTGACACACTGATAACCTGGCAGGGGTGTGAAGTCCCAGCAAGGCTGCTCACAGCTAGAAGCAAGCAGCACTGGATCCCACTCCAGGCTCCACGCGGAGGCCCTCGGGGCTGCAAGAGATCAACATCTCCCTGTGGCATCGGCCTCCAAAGGTTGGGAAGCTCCATGCTACCTTGCATCCTATCTAAACCAGGTCAGGTACTATCTTCACAAGGCTGTGAAGGCTTGTCCTATAAATGTACTGAGGTCCTGTGATCTCTGATCAAACGACAAGAGACAGAAGGCTCTGGAGAAGGGCAGAGAGAAAGGGCAAGCGGGGCCCCTTTCAGCTTTGCCTTATCTCATCTGGCTGATTCTGCCCCTACAAGTGGCCTCTCTGAAGTTCTGCATCTGCCCTACGGAAAGCAGCACTTACAGTACAAGAAAGCATGCTGGTTGCACCTCCCGGGAGACACGAGGGACGCATCTACTGGCCAAGCCTTGAGGTCCCTCTAGCAACTGTTTTTAAGATAATCTTGGATAACTTTCAGAGGCTTTCTGTGCTCGGGATGTAAGAGAGCAGCTAATTTATTCATTTTAATTATCGCCAGCCCAGGAAATTCTTTCAAGAACAAAGAGGTTACTCTTAATCCTCTGAGACAAAAGTCACTGTTTGATTTCATAAGGTGGCTTTCTACAATACCTCATTTTCCTCTTCATGCTCCAATATGGCCTGCAGGAACGCCCTCCGCTCATGGCTTGAAGACTTCTGATCGAACATGCCCGCCTGGATCACCTTCTGATCCACATTCAGTTTGTACTTGGCAGCTGCCAGGATCTTTTCCTCCACACTGTTCACAGTGCAGAGTCTCAGTACGCGGACCTCGTTCTGCTGGCCGATGCGGTGAGCTCGGTCCTGTGCTTGCAGATCCTGTGGGAGAGGACAGTATGCAGTGAGGGCCCATGCGCCTGGAGTAGCCGAGCAAACAAGTCGCCTGGCCAAGAGGAAAATATGGGAGGGTTACTGAATCCACCTTCAGTAATGTCAGATTTTGCTTACGTTTTTAAACGACATAAGCTACCTTCTTTGGAAAAATTCGAGGTCATTCCTAGTTGAGGGAGCTTGGGTTCAAATTAGCCAAGCCGACTGAAATACACCTCAGGTTTTGAAATCCAGGTCTTGGGATGTTTTTATCTGTCCCTAGGTTTGCCATCAGAATTGGTCCCTAACTAAAACAAGAAAACAAAAAAACAAAAACCAATAAATTTGGTGTTACCTACACCTAACCTTAAGTTGCAGGAAATACCTTCCCTTTGGTGTGAGGTGTTGAAGATGATTTTTAAAACATCACTGAGTAATACATACATTTTAAATATATATATATTATGCATACATACACACATTATATATACAGCAATTGCTCATGTATCAAATTTCCCGGGATCTAATTCCATCAAAGATTAAATCTTTAGTTCGGGGAATAAAAAAGACTGCTAGCGGAGTAGTAAACTGGTACTACCTTTTGGTAAACTTTTTTAGGGATAGAAATTTGGCACTATGTATCAAAAGTGTTAAAATTGGGTATGGTCCCCGACCCAGAAATTTCACTTCTGAAAAAATTTATCCTAAGGAAATAATCATGGATATGCACAAAGATCTACAAATCAGAATGCACCTCTCAGCATTATATATATATATATATATATGGCAGAATTAAGTAAACAGTCAATAATAACAGATTGATTAAATTAGTCTTCTACTGTATGTAGAAGTGCTATGGTACTACCAACATAGTACCATAAAAGTTATATTGTAGATTTAATGACACAAAGCCGTAAGTGAAAACTATAAGTTATATGAGTATGCATATTATGACCTTTTATGTGCGTATCTATACCAAGGAAAGGCAGGAAGGACAAACACTAACAAGACAATAATGTTTATATCTCCAGGTAATAAAGACTACAGGTGTTTCTAAATTTTCTTCATTTTACTTTCATGTAGTTTAACAAACTTTTTCTGTTTTAAACACCTGGGACTCTTCCGAAAAGAAAAAGGTTTTAATGAAATCTTTAAATAAAAGCCTTCGTAAACCTATGAAGCAGAGTTACCTAATTTTAAGGCTGCGCCAAGAAAGTTCTATGAAGCAGAGTTACCTAATTTTAAGGCTGCGCCAAAAAAGTTCTTGGTCCAGGTGATGGTCTCTGGGCCAATGCTAATTAGTTGTTTCCATGTGTCCCCCATTAGATCTGGATCCATTTTTAGGGCAAAGGTTGGACCTCTGTATCCTGCATCGCTAGCACCCGACTTTGCACAGAGCTGATGCTCCACAGCCTAAGAAACTTGACCACACAAGTTTCTTGGTCACTCAGGCAGCACAAGGAGACAACAGCTCAAAGTCTGCCCAGGGGATCTGTCGTTGCTGCAGGGACCCTGACAGTCAAAAGACTAATTACGTAAAACTTTTTCCTCAGAAGATATTTGAATAAGTTAATACAAACAGCGGACAGCTGAACCATGAACATGGCTGGGACTCATCCAAATTAGATTATTTTCCAAACAGGAGAAAGTGAGGAAGGTAATTAAAATCCAACGGGGGGTGGGGGGGGATGGGGGAGGGGGAACCCTAAACTTCATTTTCAAGCCCTTAGTTCAACCAGCTCTCTCAACAGATCATCACCAGAGCAGCTAAGCAGCAGCCAAGATGGCAGGTTTTGTGTCATCAACCTCTTGATTGAATCCTAAAAAAACAGGGGTGAGAAAAAGTTTCCACCAAGGGCCTAAGACTAAATACTCCATCCAGGCTGTCCGGGCCAAGAGCACACACTGGGGAACTGTTCTCACCAAAAGGTTGATATTCCTTTTTTTTTTTTTTAATTTTACTTTTATACTTAAAAACATGAAAACCATTCTTTGTTTGCAGGTCATACAAACACGGGTGGCAGGCCAGAATCAGCTCGTGGGTCAATTTGTTGACCCCTATTCTAGAAAAAGCTGATAAACCATAAAAACACTATGATGCAGGGAGCAGCAGAACATGACAGGTGAGGAAGCAGAAGGTACAGAACATCTACAAACAGAGGATTACTCTCTTAAATCCTTGAGAATTTTTTGTAATTAATTTTAATTTTTGGTGGTGGTGGCAGTGGTGTGTGTGTGTTTAAGATCATCTGTCTACTTGGAAAGTAACAAAAAGGAGTATTTCTAGGCTGAAGAAGTGTATGCAATGTAAGCCTGTGAGCCTCTAAGCTAAAATGGCCCATGGCCGGGGTGGGGGGGTGGGGGTGGATATTGTGACAAAGAAATCAGCACTGTAATTACTGAATGGATTCCTCAGTATTTCTGAGGTCTTAGTGGCCTGACACTTCATCACACTGGTTTGGGTGTGATCATATCTGAAGACAAGCACAACCTGAGCAGAGGACCCCCAAGGCGACTTTGTGATTGACCATTCTGTAATAACACAGCTCCTGCTCCACTGGTTAAAAATAAAAGTACCAACCCATGTTTCTAACCAACAGTTTGGAAATGCAAGTCTCAGTAACCCTGAGGGATTTTATTGCTAATTCCACATTTACGTATTCTATCTTTGCTTCTCGCTATGGCTCCAATTAGGAACTTTAAGGCTTCTATCTTCAATCTGTCCATTTATATCAAGCAAACCCCCTATTTCATCAATATGTCTTAATTTTGATTCAACATGATAAAGAATAATTACAGATTTTTTTTTTTCAATGCATGCAAAAGCCAACATGGTAAAAAACCGACCAACCCACCAACCAACAAAACACTCCACAACTTTCATTTTGGGGGCTATGCAACACTTATGCAGGGGTACACGTTAGAAAGAACCCAAAGCCAGGATTCAAATTCAAACCCAGACAGACATAGGTTTGAACCCTGGCTATGCTCCTGCACAAGTTAATATCAACAAGTTTCCTTACGTGTAAAATATTTTGAGGATTATCTGAAATAAGGTACACAAAGTACCTCATAGTACCTCGTAGAGTTGTTTAATAATAGTTTGCTTACCTTTCAAATGAAAAATCAGTACTCATCTATATCATCATTCTAAGATCACTGATTTCCATAAATGAAAAAAAAGTTTGCCCAAACTAATGGTCATGTTTAAGGGACAGACATGAAAAATCTGGTCAGCCTAGTTGACCAAATCAGATAGAAATGAATCCACCTATGGCAGCTATAAATACTTACAAAAATTTTTGAGCCAGTGTGAGAAATTTATGGTAAATTAGACCAAAGGAATTTTGATGTTTTGTTGCCTAAGTTTTAGTTACATGCAGTTAAAAGTGAACTGTTTGTTGCTCATGTAATTTACTTAGATTCTGGAGTTCTAGTTTTAGTTACTATTCACAGAAGTGTGTGTGTGTGTGTGTGTGTGTGTGTGTGTGTATGAGAGAGAGAGAGAGAGAGAGAGAGAGAGAGAGATCCTTTCTCATGGTAAATTAGCATTTCCAGAAACAGTGATTTCCTTTGGCTCTTGGAATTAGCACTGTACCAATGAAGGTGGACAACTGAGATGCCACAGAAATGCTTGCCTCAGAAGATAAAATCTAGTGAACTCTCCATTCACTTACAGACAGGTTATTTTTTCTCAGTGAAGATTTAGGCAGCAGCAAGTATGATAATGTAACATCCAACTACATCGAGCTCCCAAGGAGGAGAGGACTCACGTATTCCTCTCCCCATACACCCTGGCTAGCTCAGTGCTTGTGGTATAACAGCCCCTCAGTCAATGTTTGTGGAAGAGACACTGAAATCACAATGGTCCACAGGAAAACTACAGATCTCTTCCATGAAAACAAATTCTACCTGTGCTATGGAGGGCAATATAAGATATAAAAATATATGAAAGTATTTCCTGAAGACTTGGAACGAATACACTTTGTGTGGGTGGCTTGCAACCCTTTTCAAGGTCAGAAAATTTTGGTTGCAACTCTACTGTATTCACCTAGAGAGTGACTGGTAGGCATATGCAGTGGTCCAAGGCTGGGGGCCGCCCAAAGGTTTGGGATCACTGGTTTATTCTGTAAATCAGGGCTCCTAAGCTCTGTGAGAAAACCTATGTCAGATTCTCCTGGGAGCGACTGAATGTACAGAGAATATTGGGGATGGGGTAGCAAGGAACAAGAACCACGCATGTATGGTTGTTTTTTTAAAGCTCCCTCATAATTCTAACGCATCCCTGAACCTCAATTCCTGCCCAAAACAACTACCAGAGCCTCTTCTACCTGGTCTTTGCAATGACCCAGTGAGACAGTGTTATTCTGCATATTAATAGTTGAGGAAACCAAGGTACAGCGAGGAGCCAGGTTATGCTGACGTAGAATTCAGATTCATATGTGAGAGCTGTCATTTCCCTTTTGACTATCTTGAGTTCACATTTGTGCCAATATGAATCAAGTCCCGAGGAATATCATCATTCCACCCAATACTTCACAGGCAGGTGGCATAATCTCCCAGAGTAATTTAGGAAACAAGTGCCACAAGGGGCCTGTCTATTGTTTTCTTATTAATCATCCAAGGATTCCTTTAGAAGGATAACTCTAAATTTACCTGGCTAAAAGAACTTGTAGATGCTTCACAGAACACTTTTTTGATGATGATGTTAAACAAAACACACAGAATATAAATTTATTGTTTGATCTCTATAAACTCATTGTTTGATCTTGGGAATGTTACCTAAAACTTCCTAGGGCTCATTTTTCTTGACAGTAAAGAAGCAAATAGTAACATTAACAACCTGACAGGGTTGTTGTGAAAACTGAATGAAGCAACGCACAGGAAGAGGCTGGCACAGAGCAAGGGGCCAATCAACGCGAGTTGCTATTTTTGTTTGAATTTTGGAACATTTGTGATTCGTTCTTCACCGAATGTACTTGATACTCAGTGGCAATCCCAGGAAATTAGATTAAAACGAAGCAGAAACTAAATTTTTCTATCCCAAATTTGAGTTCTTCAAAGGCACATAAAAAGCACGAGTAAGTCATCTCAATTATCTGTGCGAAAAGGGAGATAAGAAAATAGCCACCATAATGTGCCCAGCTATTTTTCCTTGGAAAAATGGTCCACTCATTTAGAAATGTGCTCTGCCCCATCAATGTGAATGATGAAAGTGCTGGTCTTTTAGTTCCTCTCCAGATGGGAGGTCTGGGCACCTCAGTCAGAGACACACAGACCTGGTGAGGATTCCAGTCGCTGTCAAAGATGACCACGGTATCAGCCGCCTGAAGGTTTAAGCCCAGGCCTCCAGCTCTTGTGCTCAGCAAGAAAATGAAATACTGGGACCCAGGTTCGTTGAATTTCTTCAGCAAAGCAGCACGATCTTCAGACTTGGTGGTGCCTGAGGGGATGAGAAAAATAAATTTGCCAATTAACTCCTGTCTGAAAATGGCACAGGGCTCCACGAAAAGGCCTGCTTCCCTGAGAAATATACCCAGACTCTTCTTAGCATGGGTGAGGTAATCCCCAGAGGTTTTTGTACATTTGAAAGGAACTTTGAACTATTTGCAATAAAAAAAAAAAAAAATGGAGGGAGAGACTTTTCTCAAATCAAGAAGGAACACTTTGTCTACTACCCATGGTTCCAAAATGCTAAAAGAGTTTAAACATTTCAGACTGGGTACCTATGCAACTTTACAGATACTATAATATTCTTATGTTAACCTAAATCTCAATGAAAACATTTTATGAATTTGTTTCCGGGCTTTAAAACACCAAGTATTTTTTAAAACACACACACACACACACACACACACACACACACACACACACACCCCAATACAATTACTATAATGGCTTGAAGCAACTTTGCTGATAGGTATTAATGTGAGGTCTTATTTATGCCAAGAGAATGGAAACAAAAGGTAAATCAGTTTCTACTACAAGTTACCATTTAGGTTGCTACTGAGCATGATCTGGCTGGTAAAAACATAAAATGCGGGTAGAATATTTTTACCCTTGTTACAAGACTTGAAGCCACAATAATTAAAAGGGAAAAAAAAAAGGAATCTCTCAGTCTGTTTCTCATGTTGACATTTTCCTCTGCTGAGTTCAAAGGATGACAAACTAAAACCAAACAGGGCAGCAAGTCACACACCTGGTGGCTCCTCCCAGGGTGTCTGAAGAGGCTCCAAAACAGTGAATAAGCAGAGCGTGCCAACCCACAGACTGTGCTGCTCACTTTTCAGGTGCCAAAGCACCCACACTTGCATCCTGAATCAGCCACTCAGTCACATGCCATGGATGTGTAATGTATTTACCTGGCCATTTCATGAAATGTGTTATGAAAGGAGAGAGAGGGAAAAACAAAAACAAAAACCCTTCCATATTCTACCTGAACATATTTCACCGAAAAAGTGTAGCTGCAGAGTTGTGAAGACTTTAGACTATTGGGAAATATATGCATGTTACATGATAGTCTCCAACTGCCTGCTACACAAATATTCTTTCTACATGGTGATTTCTTTTAAAGGATGAAAATATATTAGCCATTTATTTCAGAGGATTAAAACATTTAAGTGACTACAGCTAATGGGATCAAGTTACTGTGAGGGTCAAGTTCCCAAACATGGGGGGATCTGTTTTTGATATTAATAAAAATAGTAAGTACCCTCCTGAGGAGGAAAAAAGAAACAATTCCTTGCACACAGCAAAAGGGGCTTTGGGGGCTTTCACTTAATGAAGCAACATTCTGTAGAGCTCATTTTACTTTCTAAATTAAATTTCAAGTTTAGTGACCTGGTCAAATCCCACAACAATGAATTTTAAGAATTTAGATTTCGAGGGAGAAGTACCAAATGTCTCTGTTGAATGAGGTTGCAAACATGTGGGGATCTTTTTTTTTTTCTTTTTTTTTTTCAGAACTGACTTTCTGAGATCATGGGGAAACTATTTGTTCACAATGCTAATGAAGACATGTTCTGTTCTATCACGAAACCTTTTTGCTACATCATCTTTCCAGTTGCAATCATTTAAAAGAAATTACTCACATGGAGTAAAGGTTCACATATTTACCATCTGCCTTAAATTGAATAAAAAGCCACAGAAACAAACAAATAAAATGCTTATAAAATGGGGAAAGAAGGAGTTCCCAGAGATAGTAGCTGTTTTCTGACAGCAGGGTACAAAAACTGTGCATTTATATACTCTGAGGGCAGAAGTTCAGTTTTGATCCACTGAAAAATAAATCAATTAATGATCGCATGCGTTAAGATATAAATAAAACTAGTTAGCATATATGTCTACTTGGGATGAAATGATTCTAAATGCAAAACAAAGCTCTGAAAAACAAAAAGTATCAAAATTATTTGGTCCAAGGAGTTTTCAGGTCCTATGACAGTTACCTCAAGCAAATATATCTGGTGTGTATTTAAACTGTATAAATAGCTGGGAACTTGACAAATTATAAAGCCAGGGAAAGATATATTAAATCACTTTTCATGAAATCAATGGCATTTCTTATTCCATGGTTCAGAATTTTCTGGATCACCATTTCCATTAGTCAAAGGTGCCCCAAGTCAAAATCTTTACTGATCATCAGTAATCTTTGGGATATTGCTCAGGGAGATTCAAAGTACCCTGTGAGGGTTTATACACAGGCAAATAAATGCTCCTTGTAGGTGGCACAAGATTCAATGTGCATCCATTCCATGTTCTTTTGGACACTGATGTAGAAGAATACAATTAATAGCAAGGGCAATTGTATTGAGAATTGCACAATTTGTCAGAAGGAACACACTTCCAGGCTTTCACGATTACTAATTTTAACTTAGTGTCAGCTGCTTTTGGAAATTTCTGTCTTGTAGGATATAACTTTACCACTTGCTCTCACTCAAAGAAAAAAAAAATAATTTCCAGTGAAAACAAAAGACTATAATGGAATAGTAACGAAATCTATTAATGCAACCGCAATCTTTGCAGAAAAATCTGCTTAGCTGTCATCGAGTGGTTTTTCTTCCCGAGGTCAAAAATCTGAGACATCAAATTTGGCAATGAATATCTGAAGTCATTTGAACAATTGGGTTAAGATGAAGCTGGTATAGCTGGAAGTATTGGAAGTATGTGTACCAATTTATCCATGTGTATACTGACTGTTTGCCCAGTGATTCTCTCCACCCCCAAAACAAACGGCTGCTGTTTCTTGCGGGTGGAAGCCTGTCTGGCTTTCTCAATTCCATCTGTAACATTTGATGAAACTTGCTTACTTGTCTCCTCTAACCTAATGGTAAAGACGTTGAGGGTGGAAACAGTGAGTGGCTCATTCATCTTGTATCTCTGGCACCCAGTCATTTTCAATCAATCAATCAATTAAAAGTTTTTGAACAAGTTCAAAATGATTCTTAAAATGCTGTCACTAGTGAAGCAGCCTATATTTTTCAGATAGGCTCTATCTTGCTGGATCTGCTAAAACTTGAGCTAATATGGAGGCAGAGAGACATAAGTCAGAAACTGGTTTCACCATTTCCTTCCTGTGCAACCTTTGGTAAGTCAACTCAACTCTCTATAACTTTTGTTTTCTCATTTATTAAGTGGGCATTGTTTTAGTACCTTGTTAAACAGGGGAGGACAGTAGCTTGTGGGTTGAGAAAATTAAATGAATAATGCACATGGACTGTTTTGCCTGACATTCCCCTTGGAGTAGACATTCCATAAATGTCAGCTCCTACCACTATTATCAGTAGTAACAATAAAGACAGCAACCGACAGACTATTAAAGATGTTCTCTGAGGCTGGTAAGAAAACATGAGAAAAATCTGTTTCAAGGAAATCACTTCTTGCCAGTTTCACATGCTCGACTATTCCAGGGCTGCGATCCACTAGAGAGCTGAGATTTAAAATGAAATGCCACAGAGTAGTAAACACCAATTCCGTAGGACACCTTGGGGAGGAAAGGTTGTAAACCCAGGGGAAAAGAGAGTTGGGCGGCCCCTCACCTGAGCAGCGGAGGGAGGAGGGTTTGTCTTTCAAATGAGTGCCGAGCTCTCCCACAGGGAGGGAGGCAAGGATCAGGTCAGAGGACAAGACACACTGCAGGAGATTTGCCAAAAGAAACAGACTCTGGATCATAGAATTTTGTCATGAATTCGAAATTAACATTTACTTAACCATTCATCTGTTTTCAGTGACTTTTGGAGGGGAGAGGTAAAAGGTTTTTTTAAAAATCAAGTCTGTCAGAGGTATAATGAATCCAAAAATTAATAATAACCTAAAAGGTGGATCATAAAGAGAATTTACTTAAAAACTGGCAAGTTCGGCAAGGTTTCTTATACATCCAGTTACATGTAATTCATGGCAAAAGGGGGATAAAATGTTGGATTGAAAATAAAACAACACCTCTTAATGGAATATAAACTTTAAGTTTACCATTTCATAATGACTTGGATATTACATTAGATAAAAACTGGTGTTAGTAATACTGTGCTCTTCTCTAGCTGAGGATTCAACACCATCCCATCTGTAAATTAGCTCCTATTGCCACTTACTACTCTTTGAAAGTGTCATCCCCGGCCACAGTAGGTACATTTTGAGATCTTTCCTCTCTAAAATAGTAGGGCTGATATCCAAGACATATAGTAATTTAAGAAGTATCCCTACTTTCATATTTTCTTCCATTCCTATTTTCTTACTAATCTTTTAGGACATGGTGTTTAAATTTCCCTATTAATATCAGGTAAATATTTTGCACAGTTTGCAAAACTCAGAACAACAATGAAGCTCTCTCTCTTAACACAACATATAGATGTGTTCTACTGAGAAAAAGAGATGCTTTAATTATTAAATATAATCTTAAACGAACTGTTAGTGTTGCTGGAAAAAAAGGAGACATAGCTTTTATCCCCTTTAAAATATGCCTTAACACAAAAAGCTAAAGGCTTATTAAAATATTCTAGATGGTGCATAGGAAATAGACAGTACTAAGAGCAAGGAGGGTTTTTAAATTTTACTTCAGTTTAATTTATTGTGGTACTTATCAATGACTCTAAGTTCACTTGTATTGGCTTGTATGTGGGACAAACAGCTGTGTGTATGATCTCAGCTTATTTGAAGCTTGAGGATATAAAAATTGCTGTCTAGAAAAGCTGCACCCCACCCCGCTAGTTAATTCTTCAATGATTTTACCCCTCCTTTTCCGCGGAGATCGGCTCTAAGAGCCCATCATCCCTGCACTCTCGGCATCATGGCTTCCGCGTCCAATTCCTTATCCTTGACTCACCGTCAAGGCGCAGGTAAAGGAAGTTCCGAAAAGCAAAGTAATCCTCCATGATGGTCATGAGAGACGTCATCTGGCAGAAAAGCAGCACGCGGTGATTAGTCGCTCTCAATTTTGGCAGAATACGATCAAGTAGCTCAAACTTTCCTGAGGCCCGATACAGCTCAGCCCTGAACCCAAAAATGCAAAACAAGAAGGCAGTATTACTGCTGTCTTCTTGAAGGAGCCAGTAAAGCTTTGCTTTTCATAGCGTGCCCTGTGTATAGTAAACACTCAATACATAACTGTGGAATGAATGAAGGAATATCCACTCCAAAGCAGTGAGAGTAGTTAATGGAACAAGAAAATGTATTTATACAAAACTCATAAAGAGTGCATTATATATGCGAGGTATGATGACAGAAAAGGAAACCTTCTCACGTTCCTAATGCTCTCTGTCTGTCTCACTCCCTCTCTCATACACACACATACACGTATATGTCATATTTCCTTAAATCTCTACTTATTAAGTAGATAAGATTATTAATTTAGGGCACTGAAGATTCATTCAAACACTTATTCAACACCTACTGTGTGCCAAGCACAAGGCTAGGCATGTGTATAGTGATAACCAAAATAGAATCTTTGCCTTTAAAATGAGTAATTACGAATTGTGATTAAGTATTAAAAAGAAAAATAACGTGCTCGCTTCGGCAGCACATACACTAAAAAAAGAAAAATAACAAGTTGCTACAAGAGAACTTAGAGCAACACGTGTTATCTTCTTTAGATGAGAGCAGAGTTTGACAAACATCAGCCCTGGCCTGCTGCCTGTTTGTGTAAATGAAGTTTCATCAGGACACAGCCATGCTCACTCATTTCTGTTTGTTTATGGCTGCTTTCACACTACAAGGGCAAAGTCAAGTAAGTGAGACAGAGACTTTTTGGCCTGCAAAGGTGAAAATATTTGAGATCTGGCCCTTTAGTGGGGGAAAAAAAATATTGCCAGCCACTAGTTTAGAGTGTCAGGGGTGACCTCACTGAAAAGAGAACAGTTTAGTAAAACCTGAAATAATGAGCAAAAAGCAGCCCGGTTTAAGTATGGGGGCTTGAGAGTGGAGAGAACAAGATTCCAGGAAGTACAAAGTGTATACGCAAAGGCCCTGAGGACTAAAAGAGCCTGTTGAGTCTGAGGAATTGAAAAAATGGTGTGCATGGCTTAAATGTAAGCGAGTGGAGAATATGGGAGATGAGAGCAGAGAGGGAGAGGATGGGAGTGGGGAGAGAGCCCACAGGGCTCTACTTGCCACCTGAATGTTTTAGTTTTAAGTGCAATGTAAAGTCGTTGACAGAGTTTAAACAGGGGCGTGACGACATCCGACATCTTTTTAAAAGATCACCATGTACACACTGTGTGAGAATGGGACTGGGGAGGGGACAAGAACACTGGCTTATACAGAAATCCAAGTCAAAAACGTGATGGGAGTATGTACTGCTGTCAGATGGAGAAAAGTGTCAGTGAGCTAAAGGAGGGCTTTGTTTCTCCACAATAAATCACTTTTCTCTTTTATCAACGGGGATGTGTTACATTATTAAAACTTAATAGTAGGGTTGATATTGCTGGAAAAACTTGCAGCTGCACATGCAGTCTGTAACACTGAAATTTATCATGTGGTCGTTGATTTTATGACACAGTATGTGTTATCTCTAAAAGACACATTTTCAAGTGTAGCTCTTCCCAACGTCCCTCCCCTGCTCTGAGAACTGTCCTCCAAACACCACCTGTGGCCATGTTGCTACCCTGGCCAACCTGAAGGTGCCAGGAGTTGCCAGGGAACCCAGAGGAAAGGGAGGCAAGGAGAAGCAGGAGAGCCTAGTGACTTTGTTTCTGGATGGATTCCAATAGCTGGTTCTTAGCCCAGTGACAGAGTCTGCCCTGGGGACCCAAGAATGACCTCTATATCCTAATAATACATTTTCCCTGGTACAAAACAAGCACAACAGAGACTTTCTGTTAATACAAGGTTCTTTTTTGTTGTTGCAAGGCATGATTCTCTTCGATGTCCATTGCTAATGAAAAACATTTCTTATACAGATCATATTCTAACAAATTACTGTAAAGTCATACATATTTATAGCACAGGAGACATTTCTACTCCTGCATGTTAATGTTAAATATCAACTTGAAATTTAATACGATAAATCTCTTTGAGCCCAAGCTACACTATTGGTTATAAATAACCACCTTTTGAAGCTCTGACAACATTTTTAGAACTAGGACACTATTAAGTCTATTAAAGGAGATCTATGTCCTTTGAATAGCCACTTACTCAAGGCATGTAGTCATTTATGCCAGTAAAGTGAAAGACAATGCTGATATCATTTTGGTTAACAACTTTACCCTATGCTGAGGAGAGGAGAGCTGAGGAGGATGGCAGTATGTATTTGTGTGATAGGAAACACTATAGAGAGAAAACTTTAGGTAAGACCAACAAACTGTTTTTGGGAGAAAAAAAAAAATTAAGATTTACCCATTGATGACCCCATTTGAATAGCCCAGGTGTTCAGCAAAGGATTCCTTTAAAAGAAAGAGAAAAAGGAAATGATTTAAAAAAACAGCTATGTAATTATTAACGTAATGATTAATCTTTTCATGAGGTTGTCCTATCTATTTCTAGAGTTTAGTTCAACAAAATAATAAATAAGTAATAAATACTTGTTATAAGATGAACCAGAAATTCAATGTCTTTGAATTCAGGTTTTTGTTCGGCCCGAAATGTATAATGTATCCTGTGAGTTTCTGCAAGTCTCTTAGATGCTCATGCTGAGATGACAGGGTTAGTTCACTCATTAAATAGTGACTGAAGTAGGCAGGTACTGGGGATCCAGAAACAACTAAAATATCTGCTCCCAAGGCGCTTAGAGTCTAGACTGGAGGAAGAGCTTAATATAAGCCAACAAGGACTAATATATACACATAAACATTCTGCGACAATTTTTAAAAATAAAATAAGGTGATCACATGCGTATACTATATTATAAATCTTAGTTTAGTGAAATCCTAGCATCCCTTCTAGACTGTGCCTTTCTCTTTTACAAATATGGCCAAGTGTACACTACTCCCTCAGGTATCTGCTTCTACTTTCAAAATACAGAACTTAATCACCTAATCCCCTCTTCACTGATTCTGAGGGAGAAATACATTAGCGTTCTCCATGTGGTTTTCCCTTTTCTACTTAAGAAAGGGGAGACCATCTGTGGAAAAGGACAGGATGTCACACCTCCACATTAGCCACCAGCTGTCTCCCTTGCCTGCTTCCCTTCTTTCCACAATCACGGAAGCTTTTCCTCCAAGGGGAACAGATCTTTCCCTTTGAGCTCTCCTCTCAACATGCTCGTCATTCATGGTAGGCCCAGCCCTTCAGAATGCTGCCTGACAGCAAAACCAACGCTGATGTACAACAGCCAAAAACCCCACTCCGACTCACCCCAAGAACCATGACTTCTCTTGCCACAGCAAGCCATTCCTTACTAGATTTTGAGGTTCCAACCCTATCTCTAAGCAAGGTTGTAAAAACCAGAGACAGCCTGTGTCGGTGGACTGTGATAAGATTAGGAATCAGCATCATTTGAGAAATACTGTTTTCATTTCTCTGGTTCGCAGGCTCCAGGGGAGGCAGTGAGCCCACCTGAGAGACTGGGCTTCTGGTATGACTTAGTCTGAGCAAAGGTGGTGTAGTGAACAATAGAAAGACAAAGGCAAAGAAATACACACACCATCTCTGATCCATAACTGTACATTAGCCAGTAACTGTGGCTTTCACTTCTACGAATATGCTGCAGAGTTTTTTATGTTAAAAAAATTGCAAATCAAAGTCTGTTTTTCTACTGACTGCTATTTAAAGTAAATATGCATGCAATGGAGGGCATGTTACTCAGCCTTAGCTCCCTTTACCAAGCCCCGCCCCACCCCCATCCCTCTTGCTGCAGACAGAAGCTTGAGAAGAGAAGGTGTCATTTGCCTTTCTAACATGGCATAGCATGTTTGGTTATCATTTGTATGATAACCAAAACGAAGGAAGATTGACACTTAAGTTTCATAATTTCTGAGTCCTCAAACCCCTTTATATAGCAGAGTAAATATTAAGTAACTTAAAATTCTTTTTGGAAAAAATGCGATGGTGGGTGAGGTTAACCTGAAATGACCTTATTTTCATTTTCATCATTAGATTTTCTTTTTGGCTCGCCCCCAACCCAACATACACCCCCTTCCCCACTAATTCACTGACACCTTACATCGTTTCAACATGTTATCAGTTTACAAGATGCTTCCTATGTTAATTTTTTGAAGTTTATCCTCCTGCCAGTCCCATAATCCACTACCATTGATGATAAGTGAAGTACACTAAAACTTGGAGATGCCGAGTGATTTACACCAGGTCACTACATGTGAGTAAGGATTCTAAACTCCAGGGAGCAATCTGAACTACAAAGTGGTCTGGGGTATGGACTCATTGTACATTGGATTCTCCTTCCACTGTTTGTCTAAATAGCTGTGGCTTGTTTGTTGGAGGGGCGGGTGTGTGTGTGTGTGTGTGTGTGTGTGTGTGTGTGTATTTAGTATTGTTGCTGTTGTCATTTTACCTAGATCTCTGGCTTTTTAGTCTATACTCTGTCCTATGTGTCAGCAGTGTCAGGAGTCTTTCTAATGCCCCACCACAGTTGGGACAGGGCTCCAATACAGGGAGAGGGTGTGCAATGAATACTCTTACCTAACAAGTGCGATTACCAAACATAAGGGAGAAAAAAAAGAATCGTCACAGTCAAGGATATTCAACCCGATTTTCATGCTGTGATCATTTTCTCTTAATTTCCCAGAACCTTCTAGGTATTTATTTTTTAATAAACTGGTGCGGACCCCGACCCCTACAGCGCCTTGCCCAGGCCCCTGCGCATGCGCAGTGGGAAGCAGGCACTAGGCACGCCGGCCAAGAATCGCCAGCAGAACCACTGCATCAGCAGCTGCGCGGAAGAAGGGACGCTACAATTGCGGCTTCTTTTCCTTCCTGCTCAAGTCAATCGCTCCTCCTGGGGTGAAACTCCGTAAATTTAGGAAACTTATTCACATGTAGTGAACACGGCAGACAATGTCCTCCCCCCTAAAAATAGCTTCTTAGAGACCAGAGTGTCACTTTAAATTAAAGGCCCGAATTTATGTCGTCATGATAGAAGCCAGAAGGGTAAAATACAAATATAAGTAGCAGGCCAAAGTCATTGTCTTTTATAGAGAAAATATTTCAAGAACATTTTTCTCTTTAACAGGTATAAATACATTATTTTAATATTTCGCACGGCATCTTTCTGAGAAAACTGGATGTATTTATCATTATCTTCAATTTCCGAGCTCCTACCATAAAACAAGGCAATTCACAGTACTTACCCAAACCCACACAATGAGCCATCGCTTACAACATTTTCTCACTACTTTAAACTCTTGGTTATAAAATTCCAGATGCTCAAGTGCTTGGTGCCAAAAATAATCCATAACCAGCAAATTCACATTTGTCAAGTCAGCCCATTAAACTATCAGACCATGTTGTTTCAACTTCCATCTAGGTTTTAACCCTGGTGTATTTTTTATTTTTAAAACAATTTTAAGTGGTATTAGTGGGAAAAGTGCAGTCAGGACCAGGATCAAAACAGAGAATATGGACTTACCTCAATGTGCTGAAACATGTATGGATGATTGCAGATTTTTCTCAATTGCATGATAGTGTTCATAAGTGTCTTAGCACCTCCCTTCCCCTAAGAACAAGTGTAAAGAGTCAGAACAGAACAAATAATTAACTGATCAGATATTTCTAATTTTTTAAAAGTGGACTTCAATAGAAAGGCCAAAGGGTTGTAGGTTCCTCTCAGTAACCTGCACTTCTTATGGTCCAAACTTCCTGTTATAGCAGTTTCTGAGTTAGATAGAACACCTTTCTTGTGACTAAATTATCTTCCAGAAAGGAATTTATGTCACGTTGATGGGTTTGTGACATGACTGTCTATTCTCTGGTTCTGGGAAGACAGAAGAAGCACAGAATAGATGCCCAAGGAATGGAAATGAATTTTCAAACCTTCTAAAGTGCCACCCCACATTTAGGTGGAATACATTTTCTGCAGAATTCACATGAGCAGAGCTAACTATTTTGGTGATAATGAACATACGACTTTCTTCCTGCCCCAGTGTAGTTTATATTAAGAGGTTAAGAGATTTTATTTGGCAGCTACAATAGCTACAAAAAAATTCCAGTAATTTGCTGTAACAAATCAGCATTAGCAGGATGCTTCCTGGGAATATTTCATGTCACAGCCATGAGAAGACGTATGATGGCACCTTGAGTGGCACCATCTTCTGCCACGTACCTTCTTATCTTTCTCAGAACCATCTGTGAGAAGGATCCCTTTGGCTTGCATATGGCGATACAGAATCTTCTGCAGAGCTGACATGTCACACTTGATCACATACTCAACCTGGAGTAACAAGAACAGTAAGTGGGTAAGAGCAGGAGAGAGAAGGTGCTTGCTCTAAGAAGATGGCTGAGATGCGGCAGCTGGTGGCACTCTTGGAGCCATGAAGGTACCTGTTTCCCCACATGGATTCCTGGAATGGAGGATGGGATGGGGATGGTGGAGTCATTCTGATGGAGGGGTCTTCAAAAGGTTCTATGTAATTGAAGCTAGGGTCGTGTTTTCTGAAACTTCTTGACTTATTCCGTATTTGAGAGAGAGAGGCTTGAAAACTGTTCAAATTCAAAGATGTTCAATGTAGAGGATCTTTTTAGTATTTCCTCTGTTTCCCAACTATACCCCTCTTTCGTATGAACATAACAGTTTTAGGATAAACAGTGACTGGCCAATTTCTCATGATTTTTTTTATAAAAATTTTTTTTTTTAAATGGTCATATGTGGTTATTCCCAATACTGGTCCTAAAGTGAGACTTACAATAACAGTCTTAGGTTGACGATCATTAACCCTGCTTTTGAGAGATGAGAGGATACTACGTAGTGAGGACAACAAGTGGAGGAAGAGAACTAATCCACAGCTGGACTCATCTAACGAAGGCATCGACCATCTAAAGAAGGCAAGGCTGCATATATTCCATTTGAAATAGTGCAAAAATCCAATTTAAAACAACGAAAGGGAATTCATGTGCCTGTGGGTTAGCACACACCTGCAATACTTCTAGCATGCTCCTGATGCATAAAATCTGCCTGGATTATTTCCTGTTATTGTTTTTCTTTATTAAAAAAAAAAATCCCCGGAATACAAATGTGCAATTTTCATAATAAACGTCAGATTAATGCCTAGAAATCTGCAGAATGTGATTAAAAGTAAATCAGCAAGCTGCCTAATGTTTAATAAACTGATTAAAAGTGATCAGGTTATTTTCAGCTCTGAGGACCAGAGCGTGGAGGTCACAGATGAAGAGAAGATAAATATTCATTCAATTGTTGCTTTAGAAAGAACCTGTCAGGCCTGACAGATCCACAATAAATAGTCTTCTGCCACTTGTTTTGATGCACTAGATCAGAGAAAGGCTGGCTCTCTTGCAGAAGAGTTGAGAAAAGCAAGTGACCTACCATCAACTTGTTTTAGTTTTTAATGACCTTCTTGGCCAGGGCAGAAAAAAATAAAGTCTCCGAATTTAATAAAGTACAACTTTTTCAAGAGCTGTTAACTCTCAATGAAATTTGACCATGGTGAAAAAAGTATGTTAAACGACTTCAGAGAAGTATAACGATAAAAGTGACATGAAGGCCTAATGTTACTGAGCTTTTTGTAGGAACCAGGCACCGTGCAGAAGTGCTTTATGTGCCTCCTCTCATTTCACCACACAGAAGCTCTGAGAGACAGTTACATTTAGAGTCCACATTGTATAAATAAGGAAGCTGAGCATCAGAAAGGTTAACAGATTGGCTCAAAGTGATACCGCTATTTAATGGTGCAGTTAGGACTAATGGTGGGTGTAGTTAGGACTGGAAACAGAGGCTGCTTTCCCCAGCTCTATGCTAAGGATAGCCAGGCAGATGTTCACCTTCACCAGGGCCTCCTTCCTGGAAGAGACAGCCCATGCTTGTTTTCAAGTGCCTTAGGGCACACAGATGTAGGTTTAGAGACAGAACCTGGCACCCCCTACCCCTTGGTTAGCTACTGCTAAGTGCCGGAGGTGCTGCGGAGCTTGGGAAGCAGGAGGCATGTGTGATGAAACCATTCAGACAGGGATGCCAACCATCCCACAGCGGCCAGTCAGCAGAGAGGACCCTGACCTTCTGACCTTCCTCCCTCACACCCTCAGGAGATACCAGAAGCTGGTGAGACGGGCGTGATCACCGTCCTAAGCTTCACACCTGTATTTTACAAGTGCTCCCTGCATCTTCCCAAATAACTCTAAGCTATTTTGTTTGATTTTGTACTTTTCTCTAGGCCTGGGGCGGTCCTGAGTCTTAATCCTCCTTTTTAATCCTACTCTACCTTGAGGGCTCCTTTTAAGATCTTCACCACATCTAGCAGCCAAAGTCAATCTTCCCTTTCAGTTCCCTCAAAGAAGTGGTTAGGAAGCTTCTCTGATGGCATTCCCTCATCAGGAAGACATGCGAAAGCACATCTTCTTAGCACACACCTCTATTTATTTATGAATTATATGCATGTGCTCTTGTTGTCTCAAGACGAGTTACCTTTAGAGTCAATGTTAAAGGCAACTGATTTCCACACGTATTCCAAGGAGCCAATTTGATGACATCTAATTTTTTTGGGGGGGAGGGGAATTCCAGTCCAATTACCCCATGATGTGGCTGATTAAAAACCCACACTAGGAATAGAAGAGGCAGGAGACTGCCTTCTTCTCATCACCTGTTTGTTTTCAACCTGCAATCCTTTGTAGAATCTTTTTGGGCCCTTCGTCCATTCTGGGGGCTGGGTTATTAGTTCAATTAAAATCAGATCATCCGAAAGCCTCTTATCTGGGTACAGAGAAAACCACAGTGCTTCACACAGGAACCCGCTGTGAGGCTGAGTGCACGTTCAGATGCCCTGGGTAGTGGAGCTCCCTCTGACTCCTCCCCCCGCGATAACCTGCAGTCTAACCCAGGTACGTAATTAACTTTCCAACGTGTAAACTACGTGGGTACCAGTGTCAATCTTTGTTAAATATCAATAAAACTTAATTTTTTTTTCTGAAATCTTTCTGCACCCCAAAGGACTGCTAGTAAGCACCTCTCCTCCCAAGCACACACTCCCTAGTGTGTGCTCTGGAGATCCCTGCCCTAAAGTGCTTGCATGCCTGGAACAATCCCGATGGGTTGGACGATGACACCTTTCATTGTCATGCCATTGTTCAGCATGAACAGATCTGGTCTCCACACCAAGTCTGTTGACCAATCACACGATGCCTCCTGCCATGTTTTCCTGAAAATAAGACCTGGCCGGACAGTCAGCTCTAATGCGTCTTTTGGAGCAAAAGTAATATAAGATCCAGTCTTATTTTACTATAATATAAAGATCAGGTCTTTATAGTATTATGTAATGTAATGTAATGTAGTATAACATAACATAATACCGGGTCTTATATTAATTTTTGCTCCAAAAGACACATTAGAGCTGATTGTCTGACTATGTCTTATTTTCAGAGAAACATGGAATTTCTGGAGTAGCTCCTGCCCCTTTTATCCCAACCTGAGTGCAGTACGGTGCACAGGACAGGCAGTCAGAGCTACGTCTCAGGACAGACTGAACAATTCTAAAGTAGACACACAGACCAACAGTGAAGAGGCGAAGGAAGTTTCTATGATAATCATGCCATTTGAAACTCTTGGGTCCGAGTTCACCCTCCAGAAATGTGATGGCACCTGATTAGAGCAGGAACATGAGAGTTAGTTCCTCAAAATATGCTGGTGTTGTAGGAAATGAAATCTATGACTCTTTAATAGGGATGATTCCCCCAACAAGTCAGGCTTGTGAGAATCGTTGGGGCTACTTCTGTTCAAATTATATGTGAAACTGAGGTGCCGACCTCATGTTCATGATAATTATCTCCTAAGAATTCTTATGTTAGTAAAAGATCAAACTGGCCCCTCCCAGGAGCCAAATCAGGTGACAATATTATCCCAGGGTCTCCTCCCATCGAACCCTGTAAAACATATTCAAGCTTTATTCATAGTTTCTGCCTGAGTACTAGTCTTCACTTATAATTTCCCTTCCAAAAGGATGTATTATTGCAACAATGAACCTCGACTACTATGTGTGATATATTACCACTTTCTGAATAGAGATTTCCAAATAATAAAATGAAATCTATGAAAGCCCCAGGTTCTGGGATCTACAACTATTACATGAGGGAGGAACAAAATAATGATTAAGTATATCAAATATTCCAAGTTTTTACATAATAAGTAGAGAAGTTGCCCATTTAAACAAAGCCTTTTGGTTGTGTTACACAAATTATATCAAAATCAGGATGGATTTTAGGTAGCTCAACCTCTAGTTAATCTCAGACATTGTATACATATTGGAGCATATTTAGACATCAGAATATACACAGCCAACTGCAAGTATAGTTGTTTCTTTTTTTTAAAATTGGTTCTCAATTATATGAATTAACAAAAGGGAGAGTCAGCAAAGACAACCTCAAATGGGAGCTAAATCGTAAAATCAATTTTTATTTAGCTTAAGTTGGGTTTTACATAATCCCTTTTCTACGAATAGTCATTCTTCCGAGTGTAAGGAATGGATTTTATGCCAGCAGCTAGCTGGTGGTGTTACAGGGGGAGGTGGGTACAGTACATTCTCTTGTTCGTTATGTGTTTCATTAGACTTATAAAATTATTAAATACCCATTGATTAAAACTAATTTTTATTAAATACTCATTCATTAAAACTAATTTTTCTATGAAGTAGAGCTTCATTTCTCAAACGGTCGCCCTTACATGCCTGCTTTAGTTTCATCTGAGGAAACAGATTCCTGAGGTCTCTCCAGCTGTACTAAGTAGAATTTCTGGGGCCAGGGTTGAAATTTTGTGTTTTAAAGAGTTTTCCCACTGTAAAAGTCAACAGTAAGAAAAGAAACAATCCAATAAAGAAAAACAGGCAAAAGATTTGAGCACCACTTCATCCAAGAAGGCCTATGGAGGCCAAATAGGCACATGAAAAGATGCCCAACATCATCTGACAATAGAGAAGCGCAAATTAAAGTTGTAAGATACCAGTGGCTAAAAATGTTAAAAAACGGACGATTCCCGATGAGCGCTGATGAGAAATTAGAGGAAGTAGAAGGCTCATACATTGCTGATGGAACTACAAAATGGTTCTGACAGTTCAGAAAACAATTCAGAAATTTCTTATAAAGTTATGTATACCTTTACCATATGACCAAGCAACCCCACTCCCAGGTATTTGCTCAAGTGAAATGGAAACCTATGTTCATACAAAAACCTGTACACAATGTTTAGAGCAGATCGATCCATAATTGTCAAAAACTAGAAATAACCAAATGTCCCTCAACCAAATGGGTAAACAAACTAGGGTGCATCCAGGTAATAGAATACTATTCAATAATAAGAATGAATCAACTATTATTGATACATACAACAAGTTTGATGAATCTCAAATACACTATGCTGAGTGAAAGAAACCCAATGCAAAAGGTCTGATGAGACATAGTGAATCCATTCATAGGACATTCTGGAAAAGACAAAGCTATAGGGATGGAGAACAGATGAGTGGTTGCCTGAGGCTAACAGTAGAGATTGGGTTTGACTAAAAAACAGTAGCACCAGAGAATTTTTTTTTTGAAGGGGGGACTGGGAAATAGAATTGACCTGTATTTTGACTGTGTGTGTGGTTAACATAACACTGCAGTTATCAAAACTTCTAGAACTATCTATCCAAAGAGTAAATTTTATTATATGTAAATTAAAAATAAAATTAAAACACACTTCCCTACCTGATTCTTTTTCACGAAAACATTTGAGAATTATTGGTATAGAGTAATTATAGCTAGCCTCATCCTGTCATTAGCCATAATTCCTTTCTGGTTTCTTTACACAGGCGGAGAAAGACATGCACGTTGTCTGTGGCTATAAGCAGACTATAGCAGAAGAGAACTCCTTATCACCAAGGATGACCCGTAAACGGCCAGTTTTGCTCTAGTGCAAAAATCCTCATGAAGCAGAAAAAGTAGAGAATGACCACTGGCCAAGCCACACCAACAAGGCCACATACCCATGCAAAGTGATTAGCTCCCCCACTGGCCATGAGAGTTCATGGGGACAGAAATGTGGGAGGGTCACAGAAAGTGCAAGGATGAGAGAACAGTGAGAAAGCAGTAAACAGGAAAGCAGAACTCTGCATTAATAATAGAAACAGCAACACAAATAGAAAATAAAGAAGATGGTAGCAGCAGCTGTCACTAGTTGAGTGCTCACCATGAGCCAGGCCCAGTAGTATGAGTCCCACCATCTGCCTAATCCTCTCAACAATTCTGTGAAGCAGGTATTATTTATTTTCTAGTTCACTGATAAACACCGAGACCCACTGGATTAACTGACTTGCCCAAGTTCACACAGTTAATAGGAGAGAGAGAGACAGCCGTGGGGGCCCTGGTCTACTCTGATGGCAGAACCTATGATCTCCACTCTACCAAGCTGCCTCCAGGAAAAGGAGATAGATGCTATATCACATACGGGGTATTTAACATACCTCAACTACAATGCTCTGGGTATTAAAGAGTATAAGGAAACATACTTTACCCAGGAGACACACTCTTGAAAATCTAATCTTAATTTTTTTTTTAAAGTTTATTAGTACTCAGGAAGCTCTCTTGTGGAAAGAACCATGAAATAAATACTTTAGTAAAGAATTCCTTCGTGATATAACTGATCACCCCATAATTTTTATGTTGCAAAATTTTGGGTTTTTATAATGGATTTTCTTAAAACAGGGCACACTTTCAACTTGTAATGCGTTTTTTAAAATCTATCTCTATTAGCAAGTCCTGGAACAAGTAAACAATATTAAGAAGTTTTATGGAATGAATAAATGAAGGACTTTAGTTAATTGCCTCTTATTTTATACCTCTTCAAAAGAAACAAAAGGAAGCATGGGACAAATTAAAATCTTTAACATTCTATCCCTATAACTTGTAGGATCTCAGTAACACTATGCTGGGAAGTAGCTCAAGGCAGCCAGCCACGTGACCACTGTACGTGGTCCCCAGTTTAGCTTTTCAGTAACTAAACTCCATATTTAACAGAAAGGGGAGTACCCAAAAATGCCAAGGTCAACAGTATTCAATCCCCAAGATGCATTCACTAGCAAAATAAATAAATATTTAGGCTTTTGCTGGAATAAGCATGGTACAAAAACCATGTTTGTTTTAAAATTTTTTCAACTGTTAATGAATAGGGGACTAGGGAACAAACTCCTCTCTCAGAAAAGTGATCCAATTTGTACACTATTTGCCAACTCCCACTTAAAGAACAGGATGAAACAATCTGTCCAAAAAATAGAGTCATTACACAGAAAAACACAATAATGCGAAATAACACATTTCAGAATTGGCTCATCTAAAGAGAAAACCAAATCAAAATATCTCATGCTACAAATAGTACACAACGCCAAACAATCTATCTTCAAGAGAATTAAACTTAGACCTCAAATGTGTGGGGTTCCAAAATATAATCAGAAACATACTAAACTAATACCCAAATCCAACCAAAAATCGTGGAGCTCAGGGCTCAAGAGACAGTCTAAAACACTGAAAACACAATGTCCAAAAGCAATCTGAAAAATATTCTCTCAAAATGTTCACAGGAACTTAATTTTTATGGTGTGGGACAAAAAACATGCCCAAGAATAACCAGATGATGGGTCTGTAATTTGCAGGAACTCTTATTTTTGGTTTACTATCAGAATAGTGACATTGCAAGCATCAAATATATAAATTTCCAGGAAACTTGGCAAATGTGTATTTTACTAGGCCCTTTGGTGATGGTATAAATCCCAAACTCAAACCCTTATTTGGCAAACAGAACAGTTCTGTGGCACCTGCAGACTAAAGTCAATGAGGTTAGTAACTTAAAACAAAAATCTAAAATTAAAATGCAATATTAATCTAATGCTAAGTTGCTGTAAATTAAAGTTTAAAATGTAATGAGACTCAATGAATTTGGTAATTTTATAAAATCTGCCCAAAGCTTTTGGAAACCAAGTTGAATCTACACTAAATCCTCTAGCTTCTATCAAACAAAATAGTCCTTTAAGATGTTTCCAAGATACCTGTAACTAAAATACAAGCCTGCTGTTTTAGAAACACAATTTCAGGTGCAGGTACTTCAACTATATTGACAGGGGAAGAAACTACAACTTTTGCATTTGCAACATACTTTTTCTGGAAGCTGGGATTCAACTTCTTTCTTCAGTCTCCTCAGTAAAAATGGTCTCAACACCTTATGTAGACGCCTGATGATCAATATAGTTTCTTCTTCATTTAAGTCCACCTACAAGAGAATCACAGATAAATTAAATTTTTTTATAAAAAAGGATGTTTTATGTAATAATGCTTTGTGTTACATTTATTATTCATTTCAATATATGATTGAAATTTTACATGTATTAAGTTCAGGTCACGTACACCTTAGAACTCTTCCCACCTGCCTATCAGGTGGTAATAAAACAGCCTCTAAAAGGGTGTTTGTCTTAGTGCTGAGTGTGGAAAACGGCTCATAAGCTACCGGTTTTATATAAATAGTGGTAACAGCTCAGAATTTTATGGGATACAATTGGCAATAAAGACTGACTGAAGACAGATGGAACATGGGTAAAGGGGCAATAGTTATTGTGTTCTTACTTAAAATTGAAGCATTAACTTAGGCTCTTTGTCTCAGATGCAAAAACATACCAAGGGAACAAGGCTTGAACACAAAAATGGAAACAAGAGTAGGTCCAATTTATGTAAGTGGGTTTCTAAGCCACTTTACCTTGCTCTTCCTTTTTTCTGCCCTGATCTGGTTCAAATTTAGTCATATTTATAAAATCCTCTATTTCTTTCACCTTCCTCTGTTAACCTCTAGCAGGCAGAGTTGATTGACTTTATCTTCTACAAATGGGCAAGCCAATTAATTACTGAGAAAAGGCCAATGACCTTAAAATTAAAAGGCTAAATAGTTCCAACAGAAATTTCCCTAAAGCATTCTTAGTAGCTTTTCATTCCTATACTTAAGAAATCACTAAAAGGACATATACCCATTTGTTTTCTTACAATGGCCCATTTCTTCCTTTCACAAATGAACTCTAAAGTAGATAGTGGGAGAAAAGATAATAAGAAATTTGAAAATGGCTACTTCAGGATTTGAAAGGCATTTATGTACAAACGAAACTGAGGCTCACACTAAAATCTAAAACAAAAACAAAAACAAAAAAAAAGTTCAGTTTTACACAAAAGCTCTTTCTGTGAAAATAGTTTCGACGAAGCCCAAGTTTGTAACACGGAAATATTTGTTATAAGGTATGTGTTCAGCTGGTTGAGTTGATCTGGTTAAACTGATTCAATAAATATCCCTACATTCATCCTCCCTGGGGCCCACAGATAGCAGTTAAGCATTCCACCATCATGAACATTCTCTGGTGGCCTGGTAACATACTGGCAAAAGACAAAAGAGTCAGGACACCCCACACATCACTCGATCCATTTTCTTCAGGGGGAAAACACTCTAAAATGAAAACATGTCCACTCACGGATTAGCTTCGTAAAGCACCATTGTAAGCCACCCTATGGGTTTTCTGCCCCTCTTACATTCTCAGCCTTAGTTCCTTTCATTTAATTTAATTTCAGTGTCATTCAGCGGAATAAACAAAAGTTAGCCCAGTACCCTTTCTCCAGTCATGGCAAATGGAGCATTAAACCACTGTTCAAATGTGCTGCAGCTCTTAAAAATTGTGGGCAGGAGGAAGTTGAGGAGGGCCCAGAGTTCCGGGAGCTTATTCTGCAGTGGGGTCCCTGTCAGGAGGATCCTCCTGGGGGCCACGTAATGAGTGTTCAAGACCTGAGTCAACTTGCAGTGGTGATTCTTCATTCGGTGGCCTTCATCCACGATCATATATTTCCACCGAATCTGTAACACAAGAGGAAGCACCAACATGTGGTGAGCAAGGGAAAAGAACAACTATTTCCAACAGTCAAGTGATGGAGTGGAAAACCAAAGAACCCATACTTAGTACAAGATATGGTGTGAGTCTTCTTAGAATAAAAGAATCTCAACAGTCTGTTTCTCATACCTGACAAGGTCATGTTTAATACATTACGTAATCATGGAAAGTTAAAGCAACAATGCTCCTTACAGGCCATATAACTGCAAATCACCCTTTCGCAAAGAAGGACACAGAATGAAATGGTTGGGGGGCAGGACTAGCTCCTGTGTCTCCCAATCCAGTTCTCCTCCTGTTAATGCTATAGCATGACAGCTGTCCCAGATTTAATGGTCATGCTACCTCTGCTCCTCTCCACTTGAAGCAGAATTTAATGACTGATTTTTCCAACATTTCTTATAGCTGAGACATTCTGGCTTTGTGCCTTCTTTTCTATTACACTGGCTGACTACTGCCCTTTTGGGCTTGGCTCACTTTTCTTTTTCTTTTTCTTTTTTTTAAATTTGAACTAGTTAGTTGCTAACATTTAAAAGTTAGAATATTTCACATAAAAATCTGGACATCCAGCTTCTTTTAAAAAATCCTGGCAACTGGATTCTCTCGGTTCACACATATTCCTTACCTGCCAAGTCCTAATCTGCCAGGCCTTTATCTGCCAGGTCTAGGACCCCTGTTTTAAGATACCTAAAATAAAATAACATACTCGCCGGCAGGGAGGGCAATGCTAAACTATCATTCCTCTATTACTGCTAAACCTTCAGAATTGAACACAATATACTCCCACAGCACAACTATCACTCCAGAAGTTAAGAAGGACCATAGGACACAATCTTCCTTCCAAAGTCTACAAACAGTCCTCTTCCTTTCTCACCCTTCAGTCTTCTTCAAGGTCATTGTTCTCAGTTTCTTAAAGTGAGAACAATGAGGAATGTTCCCCTAAGCCTATCCATTCCCTACAAAACAGCGGCTATGGCCAAGAAAAGCATCTGGTGCTCAGATGTCCCTGGATCCCGCTGCAAAGCTCCCAGAGAGAGGAGGGAGACGAGCAAAGGATTCCATACAGTCCTCGCCTTCCTCGTTAGAAGCACCAGGAAAGTCAGGGGAAAACAAATAAAATCCTCAGTCAGGCTGGGATGTTCAGGTAAAAGAAATCCCCAGAGTTAGTGTTTTCTCTTCTTCTACTACCTCTAAGAAAGTGTTCAACTGTGATCAACTGTCCTAAACTTACCAACAGCATGAAAAGAGGCCAGCAGATAAAATGTGCTTAAATAAATCATCTAAATCCACTTTCCTGCCTAGTTTAGCTTGTGAAGTAATAAACAAGGAAATCAGAGGCTTTAGATTTTGCTATTGGGTCTACAACTAATTAGGTCTTCCACTTGGAAAAAAATGACTGCCCTCTTCTGTATCTTCATTCCGCCAGTAACAAACAAAAGCAATACATCTCGTTACCAGGCATCTCCAATGAATTTTGAAATAAAGATGCAGAAGACACAATGTGAATTTGTTTTAAAGGATCTCAAATGTATAAACACATTTTCATAGTAATACTGAAAACACATCATTTTTGACACTCCCAAATTCATCTCCAAGTATGAGGAAAAAGAACACAGCATTGTTGCCAGTGCCATCTCAATTCTGAAACTTCCCCTGGGAACACATTTCCTTTATGTTATTTCCTGTGATGCCAGGCAAGGAACACTCAGTTCCCAGAGCAAAGGTTTAGTGCAGAGATAGAACAAACCCCAGAAATGGGGATTCTGTTCAGTTCTGGCCATAACTTAGTTTCAGATTATAGTGCTTTCAAAACACCACAGGGCAAAAGAAATTACTAAAGAAAAAAAATTAAGTTTTCATATTGGCTCCATGAAAGAAAACTACTTCCATCATTCTACATGAACATATTAGGAGGCAAGATGATATAACTGGAAAATAATTTCTATTTTATGGCTAAAGGACAACTTAGGACATACAAATTAGGAGACATGTAGGTTGCAGGTAAAAAAACAAACAAACAAACAAAAAAACTCTTTTCCAGTGCCAAATAGTCACAGAAACAGCCCCGAGTAATTTAAACAATAATAGCCCATTATTTTACCAGGAAAAACCTAAACCAGGGATAGCAGAAAAACCGCAGCTCGGAGAAATGTTCACATGCAGAAGACTATATGAAGAGGTGCCTACTCATCTTTGGAGAGACAAAGGCACAAAAGGAATGAAGTTTCGCTACTGACAATAACCCAAGGCAACAAAAACAATTATTTCTTCCACAAGCACATGCAGGGCTGCTGGAGAGAAAAAGAGTTGCAGGAGGAACCCAGGTGAATTTTTTTGAGATGTCAACTCATTAACTTTGACAGGACAGGTAAGAGCCCCAGGATCAATGACATACACCAAAAAAGTAATATGCACAAAATGAAAACCCATGACCGAAACACATCTGACTCAGAAAATGAGAGAGAGAGAAGCCATTTAATGATCATAGTACACTAGTGAGTATAATTTGAGGAATACTTTACACTCCAGTGTGACGGTCCATAATTAGAGATAAAAGAATTTTTTTAAACATACCTTTGCAAGAATGTGCTTGTCTTTTATAATGTACTCGTAAGTAGTCAGGAGGACATTGAATTTCCCACTCCGTAGCTGCGGTACAAGGGAGCGACGCATGGCAGGGGTGCCCTGAATAAGAAAGAACGGGAAAAAATATACATAGAGATAATCCAGTGCAAGTACGTGCGCATTATTTCTCACTATTCAGAGCTTAATGGAGCCCTAACACACGACTAGAGATTGCACATATTCGCATTATCATATACGGGTGCATTATCCATGAAGAAAGTGCTCGGTGAAACCGCACAGGTCTGGACACTTTTCAGAATCTTAGAGAGGCTTTCCCACTGAAAACTGAGGGGAAAGAGAGAAAAGGAAATTACAGTGACCTCGAGGTAGCAGAGAACCCGCTGCTCTGCTGAAAGGCTCCATTTCTATGGGAGCCTACAGCAGGCGGCCCGGGCACCTGGGTAATTGCCTAACTTTGCAGGAACAGTAGGCCTGGCAGCACCAACAGTGAGGCAGTCAGCAGCGCGCAGACTGTGCGGTATTTGTCGTTTGTATTACTCTCATCAGAAACCTCGCAATATGATAATTAACAATTTTCTTCTGCATTTCACTATCTGAAAGTAATTATGGTTTATTACAGTAATCTTCTTGGGATGATTAACTCTCCTGTTTTGTACATGATGTACATGACAAAACTTTACAACCAAATACAGTTCACAGATGTGCGTATGGAACGAAGAAAATAGGCTCTATTTTTTGCTGTTCCACGTTTATGTATAAATACAGTAGGTCCAAACCTTGTACGAAATTTTCACCACAGAAGGAGCCCATTTGTCAAATTCATATGTCCAGTTAGAAAGAGTCCTATAAAACAAACAGAAAAAAAAGGACATTTGTATAAAAATCAGTGGTTAAAAAGACGTTCTTATTTATGTTCAGGCCTTACCTTGAAAGGGACTAGAGAATATAAAGTATCTCAACCACATATTTATTTTAAAGGTGTGGGAATAACATTAATTTAGAAATAAGCTGCTACAAAGCATGACAAGTTTGTTGTGGGCTCATAAAAAAATCTCTTAAGAAAAAAATTAAAGAAAGCATTAAAATAGAGGGCAACCTCCCCCCCCCAAATTTTAATATAGCATTAAAAAATAGCAATTGCCAAAGTGATTTGATGAGTCTTTAAAAACAGTCACACATGTTCAGAGAAAAGTTGAGTCAGGAAAAAAATTACAAAAGCACATGAAAGTATTAAATAAATCTGTCAAGAGGAAGCAAGGGAAGAAATAATGAATGTTTCTTTTAAAAAAAAAATTCCCTGAAAGTGTCACCATAATATACAAGTCAGAACATGTAAACTACAGATAAAAATCAAAATGCATACTGAAAACATAGCTAAATGCAAAGAATGTCTACATACTATGGATTCAGATAACACAGACTAAAAAGCTCTACAAATAGTCCTCCTATAGAAAAAATTTTGAAGACAATATTAAAATAGAACCTTTTATTTTTTTCTCAAGGTCCACGTTTATATTAGCACTGAGATCCTCTCAGTGATTAAAACTGCAACCAAACACCCAGGGACACTACAGCCAGGGAAGGAGGCTGTGAATAGGTCTTCCTTCTCTTTGGAGTGTCCACTAAAGATCTATAAAGGACAATGCAGTAGACGAGACACTGGGAATTCAACGGTGAACAGCAAAGACCTGTCCTTACAAAGCAGCAAAATCACTGAAAGTAAAGTGCATACATTGAGGGAAATTTAACACACAATGCATAGGTAGGATTTTTCTTTAGATTCTGCTTTAAAAGATACAATAACGGAAGATTTCACAATATATAGTCTTTTGAATATATGTAACCTTTTGGGAACGGAACAAGGAATAAAGAAATCTTTAAATTAAAAATTAAAAAACCAACACCTTTCCCCTTCGTGAGCCACTTACGGAGTGATGATGAATAAGGCCGACTGTACAGTATGTAGGCTTGGGCTGCAATGCTAATTAATGGCTGATAAAATCACCTTGTCCAGTGCTTAAATAGCCAATCACAGAGGCTGGGAGTGGGGTGGAGGGGTGGGAAATAAAAACCTAAACCCAGACTTCTTGCTCTTGGTAGCCCCACTACATGCTACAATTCTGCCTTAAGTGTAAAACAACTGACAAGCAACTAATAGGGCCTCCACAACATACAGAAAGATAACTGCAGAATAAATGACTTTACTTACGAAAGGGGAACAATGATGAGATAGGGGCCATTGAGTCTTTTGTGCTCCATCAGATAAGTGATAAGTGCAATGGTCTGTATAGTCTTTCCCAGCCCCATTTCATCAGCCAAGATCCCGTTCAAATTGTTATTATACAGGGAAACCATCCATTCCAGGCCCTGGAGCTGAAATGAAGAGTAATTGTTTCAATTATCGAAGATCTGCACAGGTAATTAATACTAATACAACTCAAGTGAGGCTGTGACTTCTTAACTCCTCAGGGCTGTAGGTTGGATTTCCCACAGTAGGAAAGTAAGGGAAGCACCAACACAAAAAGAATTTAAAATATGAGCCTGTAATCATCCCTGCTGCTTGGCAGGTGCTGAGTGTTAATCAGATTTAGAAATGATGGGCTGGAGCATACTGGTGGGATTTTAAGCAGCTTTGCTGCTCATCCCTGCTTAGCATTTCACAGTATATGACATTCTAGAATTATTATAAATGAAGAAAACCCAAACCCAAACCCATTCCAACCACTCCAAGAACAAAAAGCCAATGTGAGGATTAAAGACGAACAAATCAGGAGGCAGGTTTGGCTCGCAGATCCCAGATCATTAGAAATAGCCTTCCCGTGGCACAGTTCCACTGGCAAAGAAGCACCTCCCTCCAGGGCGGGATCCCCTCAGTGAGGAAGCGTGGTGACCAGGGAGCCAGGGGCTCGCTGCTGGGCCCACAGGAGGGCATTTCCTGGTGGAGAGAAGTCGCCCCGGCAGCAATGTGGGCCCTTCCCAAGGGCAGCACCCTGGAGCTGACTGGCAGGAAACATGTCCCCCGTGTTTGTAAAGCACAAAAGCACTGCGCCAGAGATGCAGCTTTGGATTCCCTGTGTTAGTACAAGAAAGTTTGGGTGAAAATACAAAATTGTTATACCTCCCTCTCCCAACCAATAATTCCCTTCCACCATCATACCACAGATGCTAGATTTAAAAGGTAGGCTCAATTATATATAAATATATATATTAGCTAATGTCAACTTAGCGTGCTAATGAAGTTATACTTGGGGAAATGTTAATTTTAGTAAGTTTTATGTAAAAACAAAGTGAGTGATTCATTTATTTTAAACTTTATGAAATGACTATTCTGTGCAAGGGACCATATAAGGAGCTATTGCAGATGGGTATCTAGGTGCGTAAGACACATGCCTCCCTTCAGAAGCTTGCCGTCAACGAGAAGAAAATAAGCCATTCACATATACACACACACCGAGAAATGGCTGACAGTGCCAATGTCCTACGTATAAAATTGTATTGGCCAGAGTTTTTCTTAGGGAGAGCACTGCAATGGTTTGAAGAAATATGTTCATATGCCATGTGCAGTATCTTGTGCCATGCAAGACTCCAAGTCATCCTAAAGGGCTCTGCAGAACAACAGCAACACCACGAGACTGGAGAAAAATGGGAAGAGCCTTTGAGAAAATGGGCAAAAGATAGAGAGGGGAAGTGAGGAAATGACTGGGAACCCTAATTGGTGGTTAGGAAGAGCTGGGTGCCTGTAACATGACACCAAGACCACTAGACCTTTAGAAAAGAAACTAAATGCCAGAAACATTTAGACACTTGGTAGTAGTGAATTCTTTTTTTAAATGAAAATTGGCAAACGAGCTGCATTTCGCATCTCTGTTAATCCCACATAAAACAGAAGCAGAAACTGGCAGCAGACGGGTCTAAAAATTGATGAAAATTGTGGGAAGTGATTTGGACTTTCCTAGACCATGGATTTGGAGGGGTTGGGTATTGAACCAAGCTTACATAGGCTTTCCAGGAAGTAACAGGAAGACCTTAACAAATACAGAAACTTGTCAAGGAGCAAGAAGGTAGAAAGCTTACTTATAGACAGTGATCCAAGAAGGCTTTGACCTCCAATTGTTAGTTGTGAGAAATGGAAATGATCTCATCGGGCAGATCTGGGCAATCAGAGTCCAGGAAGAAGGAAATTTATGAGGGGGTACAGAGCAAGGCATGTTCTGGGATCTACTGTAGCCCAGTGCAGGAGAAGGACAGAACAGTCACATGTGGAAGCAAGGCAGACAAGGTTTGAAAAGACAGTAACAAAAAGTGCTTTAAAAGGTGGTGGATGGCAGCAGAAATCAACATGGCATTAAATTCCTTACGAATGATCCAAAGAATGCATCTCCCATATATAGACATACAAGGACTTATTAGAACATACTATGAGTTCACATCTACATCAGGGAGACCAAGTCAGATGCTCACCACTTGGAACCTCATGAAACTCACGTGGTCAATGGAGAAAACATGACCTTATTGCGGCCAGAGCAGTGGTTGTCAGAGTGCTCCAGGGACTCCTGAGGATGCTCAGACCCCAGGAGATCCACAAGGTCAAACGATTTTCATAACAACACTAGGGTGTTATTTACCTTTTATATTGTATTGACATTTGCACTAATGATGCAAAAGCAACAGTGGGTAAAAACGGCTGGCACTTCAGCCCAAATCAAGGCAGGACTGTAGCAGCAGTCACTGCATTCTTCATCCCCGGGCCACGGAAGCAGACACAGTGCCAAGCTTTAAGAGTGTAGAAGCCCCGACTGAATCCAAAAACTTTAAGAACTGTTGGCCTAAAGTATGTCTTTCGTCAAGTATATTCTAAAAGACACTTGTTTTACAAGGCGATACGTGAAAACAAGGTTGGGTGGCCAAAGAAGTTTGGGAAATAGAAAGTTCAAGTTATTTTATTGCAGGACACTGATAGAGTATACATTTATATTTGTAGACTCATGACTGTGCTTATGTATATCCTGGATTTCCAAAAGGGGCCCTGTCAGGGTGCCCATATAGCTGGTTGGCTCAAGATGGTCCTGGCTTACGTCTCTTATCAATTAATAAGGGCCCCTATTCACTCTCATGAGTATCCAAAATTGGAATAGTATATTATATGGGAATCCTAGTCACAGCTGATAGTATTTCCCATATTGACTTGAACACAGAACCTATTTTTGCTTTTCTTTTTGAGGTATACCTCATGGGACAAATGTTCCAAGGAACACACTTGGGCAAACACTATGAAGTGGTAGGAGACAGAAGGCAGGAGCAGGCCTCATTCCAGACAGGTCAAGTGAACCATCTGGTATGTTTACAGCCTCGTTTTCTTCAAAGCACACATCTCATCACTTCCCTGTGACTTAAAAGAGAAAAACGCATACAGGTCATAGGCACTGACTCCTAAGGTGGCTGAATCCATAGCATCGAACGACTGAAATGTCAGCAGCCACCACTGGAATCTCTGAAGAAATACTTCATTTGTTTCCAGGTTGGATATATACTGCCTGTACTCATAAAATGTGCCCGGGCTTTCCATTTTGATGAGATCCACGATGAAACGGTTACACGGGTCCCACAACCATAAAAGAGAAAGCAGATAGGCCCTAGTAAAGAAGGTAAAATGGAAAGTGCTCCAAGAGCAGAGTTAGAGACACGAGGAAGCGAATGTCAATATTATAAGCAGTGTGACCTAAAAATGCCTCACTGTCATCAAACCTCTTGAACAGTCAACGTGCGCATGACACATTCCAATCAAACTGAGGTACAAGGCTGTGACTGACCGCGGCAGCACAAAGCACAGCGATTACCTGATAGTGCTTCAGGGTCCCGTTAATGAGCAGGGCAGACTGCTTCTCCACCCGCTCGGAGATGGCATGCGCCACGGTGTAGTAGGACTGCGAGCCTCTGGCACTGTACTGCATGCTGTATTCATCATCCACGTCTTGCTTAGCTGTCCTGAGACCGGGAAAGTGGACAATCACACCCAGACATTTTGGTATACCTGTCATTTTATCTCATTCAAAAAAACAAAAAAATGAATGGGAAGCCAAAAATAGCTGCAGTAGGTATGGTTTATTTATCACCCATTATTTAATCGCTTGGCAATTAAAATACATTATCTGTAATCCTCACAAAAAACTAAGTAAGGTGGACATTATTGTTCTCATCCCCATTGTATGCAATGTGGAGAACTTCAGGCTCAGAGAGGTTAAGTAACTTGCCTGGGCTACAGAAAAGGTCGTGGAGTCAGAATTTGAATGCAGGCCCGCTTGACCTCATATGAGTGATATGAACAGGAACCATACCTGCAGATTAACTTTGCCTGTGAAGCTGTCCACGGCTCTCAGGATGCAAAAACAAATCCTATTCAGAGCACTGCCTAAAGCTTGGAGGACAGCTGAGAGAGGGCCGAAGTCACCATTAAAGAGACAGGAAAGAGGAAAGGTAGTCTTCCAGTTTCCACGCCCGGGTCAGAGCTAGTATTTTATTCTACAGGCAATGCGGAGCCATGGCAAGGTTCTTAAAACCTTCAGTGAAGGAGGAGGGCGGACTGATAAAACAAAGGTTCCCAAAGTAGGGCATTGAGCCTTGCAGTAAAAGGAGAAAATATTAGAATATCTATTTCTGGTTAAGGAAAAAAACTCATCACTTTATAAAGTTCTATTTTGCATATGGTTTCACAATTTTCATTTAATATTACAGCTGTACAAGCGAAGAGCTGTGTAGACCAGTGATGCAGAGGATGGGGGGTTCAGCACAGAGCTGAGTACTCAGGTGGGGGGGGCAGAGAGGGTTTCAAGGTTTCTGGGGTGTTTGTGGGCAGGAGTTGGTGGCTGGGACAGATGGGGGGATGGTGTTTCTCACGTGGGCTTCTGGGTGAGTGTTGATGCCATTAACGGAGGAAGGGCAGCGAAGCAGCCAGCAAGAGGGGCGCGTCTGATCTGTCCCATCTGGGATGGAGTGCACGTGACAGGTGAGAAGCCCAGGAGTGAGCCAGAGCGGCAGGAAGGGATTCAGGAGGGACCCGAGGACGGAAGGAAGGAGATGAGCCACCCAAAGCCCTCGGGCCTGGTGGCCAGGAGCTCAGCATGGACGTCTGACAGCAGCATTTCAAGTGGAGTGTGGGCATGAAGTCTGCTTCCTTCCTTCAACAAAGTGTTCTAAAAGAAACTCCATAAAGCTAATCCTCATGAAACGCATGTGCAAAGGAGAAAACTGAGAGATACACACTCGATGATCTGCTTAGCGTCCTTCTCGGAAACTTCTTCACTGTTTGGATCCAGAAGTATTTTCTCTTCGGTTTCCTGCCGACTGGACTCTTCTTCTTCATCCTAGGGAAACAACAAAGACACAGGGAAGATTTCACTTTAACAAGGGAATCTCAGGGATTGGCATTTTCAGAAAAGAGATTAAACAGTATTGACCTTCATAAAAAAAAAAAAAAAAAGGAGTCTTCAATTTCACAAATGAAGTAAATACAATTAAGGGAGGAACTAGATTTGGCACCTACCTCTACCGGGCAATACACACCGTTCCACTGCTGTTTAAGTCATTGAATGAGAGAATGAAAGGAACCCTCTGAGGATCCCCTGGAACCTGTGCTCCCAAGAATATGTAAAAATCGTGCCAGAAAGAGGGACATGTGTTACTGTTTGGTTATCAGAGTCCTGTAGACCAGATCTCTCTGTTACCCAATGACATCCTATACCCTCTCTCCAAAGCCAGACTCTGGAGATCTTAGTATTGCCCTACTCATAAAAGTGTCCTCCCTGATAATGCCAGTGGGCCTGTGATAGCCTCACAGGTGTTCACAGTAGTGGGACTGGAGCTTATACACACACTGTTTTCTGTGGCTACTTCGCATTGCATGTTTCTGAATATTTAGATTAAAACTCAATAACTTGGCAAAGGACACATTACCTCCCCACTTATCCATTATGTACAATATTCTGCTGATCTGTTTGAAAGCTTCACTAACTATACCATGTCCGATAGTAACCATTGGTGTTGAAGGCTAAATCTTTCCAAATAATACAGTCCAGTTTCCTTTAAAAGAAGACTGAAAGAGAACAATGCTTTTCCGACAGTTCTTGAAGTGAAAAAATGTCATATGACACAATATTAATGCTAAAAATCAAGGCTATGATAACAGGTCATTGAGACACTGGGGGGGGGGGGGGGTAAGCTGAGGAATCAGCACAATTCCTTCCTTTTCCAGGTGAGGAATAAAGCATGGACAGGTGACAGGGCATGTCACAAGTGACAAACCCCAGACAAGTGACGACTTGGGGTCTCTGAACCCCAGAGTCAGAGTTCACTCTATCCCCAGCTTTCTAGAGCCATCTGCAGTGTCAGTCTCAGGCTGGCACATGCGGGTTAAGCAGCCCACTTTATCTCATCTCTGTATCCCCCCCGGCCCCCAGCTCTCTTACTCAATGAGAAGATTCTTCCAATGGATCATTTACAGGCCCATTCATCCATGTAAACAAGAAACATTTTTAAAATTGATTTTGTAAGCTTCAAATATCTCACTGTAGAGTAGCCTATAAAAAAAATAGTGTGGCTTTAAAAGTATTTGCTTTTTAATAGTATGCTTTTAAAAATATATAAATTTTATTATTTTTCCTCTTTGCGCAGGCAGTCAGTGTCCGTGACAGATTAATTTAAAACACAGGTCCACTAAATAAAAGGAAATAACAATTGTCTTAACATCCTACTGAGCTATTATCAGTAAGGCTGCTTTGCCTGGCCCACGGCATCCATGGCACGCTATGAACCACGGCTCCTCTACACAGGGAAACATCAGCTCTAATGACGTGCACTAACAACGCTCTCGTACGGGAGATGCAAATCTTCTTCATTTGTAATTATTAAACATTTCATAGTTGACCTAAAGATTTATTATTTCTTAATTTCCATTGACAGTATCCAAGGTTACCCTTTTAGCTTCTAGATATATTGAATATTTCTTCCAAGAGACTGGAAAATGTGTTTCTCTTTTGGTAACATGGATATCCGAGGAATTCAAACAGGAATCACATTTAAAGAGAAACCAAGGGGATCAATAAACTCATTAAACCAAGCCCATGTTGACCTTACAAACTTTCCACTTCAAATAGACTCTAAGGCCCAAAGGACTTCAGAAGTTTTTAGGCGGCGGACCAACTTGGTGGCATGGAAGTGTCCTTCCCAAAGGAATCCACCTCAGTTCCCCCCAAAAGACCTTTCCTATCACTGCCGATTTAATGATGGCTTCTCTGTAATTTAGAATTCGCCAGGTCTCCCCATTGGCCAGAAGCCCCCAAAAGGTTTGCCCCACCAAAGCTTTGGCAAACCCTCAGTTGCAGTCATCACCCAAAGGCCAGCACTGAAGGAAAAAGCGACAGGACACAAGTGCATCCCTCATAAATTTCCAAACCAATCAACTCCAAACAGAGATGCATACATACCTCCTCCTCATAATCAGAATCACTCTCTTCGCTGTCGGACCTGGGGGCAACTTCATAACTACAGGAAAAGGAGTGAGGAAGAAGAGGGGGCTTAGTTCCTTCGATCATAAAACAGTATATATACATGCATGACTTAACTACCATGTTCCACGTGCAAATGACAGATGCAGGTAACAATTTTAACCATTTCAGCAAAGGTCATGTTGCTTTAGTTCCAAGGTTTTACAAGAACCACAACAATCTTAAAAGCCAAAGAACACCAATAATTCTACTTGAATGCTGTACCCAGGATTCATTTCCAACCAGGCGTCCAGCTGACTGGCTTTGGGTGCTTCTGGTCCAAATAGGACCTTGCCGGTTTCTGTATGAGTCACTTTGACAGGAAGGTCACTCATCTGACTGCTCTCATCTATGGGCTAGAAAGGAGAAAAAACAAACAAACAAACAACAAAACACATCACCACTTGGTGTTGAGATATTCTCCCAGTTCTATGCTGGACATGTCTTAGGCTTTTGGCTGCCCAGCATCTGAAACCTTTTCCTGTGACAGGAGATGTCATTATCTAATGAGTCTTGGTGGGAAGGGGGAGGCCACCTCCTACTAAAGAAATGGAAAAAAACACACCAGCCTCCCTTTGCACCTAGGGTGCCGACTGGCACAAGAGCTCAGCTCCGCCCACTGGATGCACTCACCAAGGCTCTGAATCAGGAGCGAGAAGTTCAAGGAAGCAGGGACCAACAGGCACACTGGCGGGAGGGCAGACCACAGTGGCAGCAGCGCCAGTACGTGGTATTGGTGGTGACAAGCTGCCAGTGTCAGCCACAGCCTCACTACCCAGGTGAATAGTACAGCATCGGGTGCAGCCTCCAGTCAGGTTCTCCAGGCTTCCTGGAGAGCTAGCTGATGAATTACCCAAACACCCTATTAACACATTGCCTTCTTACTTAAATCAGGCACAGTTGATTTTTGTCATTGGTAACTAAGAACCTAAACCCTTATATCACAACCCTGCAGATAATGACGATTGCAACGTCATGGTTTCACAGATAATGGGAAGAGGAAAAGGTATGTAACTGTGTCATCTCATTCCTGGCTGGTTTGGCTTCTGCAGAACCAGTGTCCTTTATCCAAAACCAAACCACTAGGTATCTAGACCAACCATTGGTACCTGTGTGTGATAGACCAAAAAGCTCCACTCATTTGAAAACCTGGAGAACAGACCAAGACTGAGCTCAAGTTCATTATTAGACAGTCAGTGAAAAATGGCTTGCTCAGAAAATTAAGACAATAAATGAAATTGCAGAGGCCATGCTTAACCTACTTCAGAGAACAAACTGTTTTTAAAAGGCCTAAAATTGGAGTAATCCTATGCAAATGAATGCCACTGATTAGAGGGTGACTGTACTTCTAGGAGCAGATCCTCAGGCAAGATGTTTGTTTGGAAATGCTTGATTTGTGAGAGGTTCAAGTTATCTATCTCCTTAAAAACAATAAAACTCAATGTTTAGACTATCCATTAAGTCCAAAGAATTTTTCCTAAATTATTCTTATTTGGAGTTAAATAAAAACGATAGGGAAAACAGAATTCTGTAGGTTATCTTCTGTGTCTAATGGGAAACGACCTCCCACCAAATCCGTTCTTTCCCTCTTCCCCCTCAACAAGTGCTATCAGAATAAGAAACAACGGTATTAGTGATTATCCACAAAAATAACCTTTGAAAAAAGAAAAGGCTTAATCCAGACTATCATTTTTTCCTTTTGCGGTGCTAAAGCAGTGATTGCAAATACCGTCACTTCACATGCCACGATGACGTCTTTCCCTCTTTAATGTAAAAGGACAACTACATGCTCACGTGATCAAAGAAGGCAATCTACCAGTCTCTATCACCGCCCTTAGAAAAATCGTATTCCATGATCTTGAACTATTATAATACAGCTTGCTTTATTGCTTTCGATGCCATGCCTCAAAGAAAATTGGAAATCACTGTAGCTGGAATGAAAACTTTGGCAGAAGCACGGAATGAGCACAGCAGAGTGTAATAAGAACATTATTTCAAAACAAACTGAGCAAGATGTCCACTTCGCCAACTTCAGCAAACAGAACACAATGTGCTAAGATTAAAAGGGAAAAAAAAAGGTGCATGTCACAGGCCCAACATCAGTAGGTAATTTTCCCAAGAAATAATAAGAGATAAGAGCACTGTGGCACTAACATGTTACATCTCTCCCTCTTGTGCTTATTAATTATAGACCGATGTGAGGCGTGCTTAGGTAAGGCTGGGCTTTTACAAATTAGTGTTTCTAAGTGCTCTAATATATAGTATTCTTCCCCCATAACAGCCCACTGAGAATTTCTTACACATTAGACATTTATCTTGATCCTTTCTTTCCTTGTGACGGATTATAGTGGTTAAACAACATTTATTGTTCAAGAGGTTTCTGCATAGAATAGTGGTTTCAACCTTTCTTCTGCATCCAGGCTGTTCGCATTCACAATACATCTCACGTGCACAGTGATTCCAGAATGGGAAGAGGCAACGCTCCACCCACCCTAAACCTCCAAGTAGTTTTATCTGAATCTGTGAGAGGAGAAGGCAGCTTGAAACAAACTCCTTCCTCATCCTGCTCTGGGGTCATGTCTCCTCATGAGTCACTGGTAGAGAAACTTGAGTTTTCAGAAGAAAAAAAAAAACCCCATAGATGAATAATTGTATTCTCACGGTTCAGGAGAGTATTGGAAATGCTAGAAAAATAAAGTTTAGGAATATGCTGATGAATCTACAAATAGAAGTTGTATTGTAAGCCTATAGAAGACGTCAGAAAATAAATTAACCTAGTGTGTGAATTGTTTGGTTTGTGGAATATGATAATTTCAAATTAGTTATAAACTAAGGAAAACAGGTCCTAGTTTATACTTCTGTGTCATTTCCTGGGCAAATGTAACTACAGAATCACTTAAGATTTTTATACATCCTAAGTATTCATAAACATACACTTATATGTGCACCGAAAATTCTGGACTGGTACACAAGAAACTTCATATAAGTTGATTGGCAGCCTGAGAAGGAAGTTACTTTTCAGTGTATCCCTTTCATACTATTCTAATGTTCTATTATGCTAATGTACTACTATTTTTACTTAAAAATGAATAGCTGAGGAAAAATAAAATTAGTATACCTGGACAATGGTACTTGCAAGGTATGGCAGAGACTCAGAGAGCAGAACACAGTAGAAATGGATGCAAAATCCCTTACCTCTCCATCTGGTCCCAGGGCAGACTCTCCTCCCTCTGCATTCTCTTCAGCCTTCTATAAAACAACGTGTCAAATGTTATGTGTCAACCAAGAAGATGGATACCCATCCTCATCTAACACAGCTTAAGTATCAATGCCTTTTAGTTTTATTTCTTTTCACTAAGACAAAGTATGTATTTTATTAGCAACTTGCAGAGCATTAAAGCCAGGTGTGATTCAAGGCCTGCACACTAGAGATTTGTGGATTGTGTGCTCTAGGATCCAAGCTGTTTAAGACGTGGCAGCATTGAGAGAGAGGTCAGGATCTGAAATGTTCTTGTGTTTGGCACTATGAAGACAAATCCTGGTGTAATCAGCTCAGCTTTCCTATTCCCTTAGCAAGTTTTCTAAAAATGTCTATTGAGAATAAACTCTGAACCACACTCTTGACTCGTAAAAATACAAAATGATACAAAATTCTGTGAGTTCTCTGAATGTTTTTCATTCTACCTAATGGGCTTTTATAATATATACTCTTTCCACAGTGGATATGTGGGGAAATTTGATGTAGATATGGCAATCTCATATAAAATTCTGTCATCTACCATTTCTTAACTATTCCAATATCTTAGTCCGTTACCCTCTATGTGCCTCAGACAGCCTAAACGGAAAGCTAAGGTTATGTCACATTTTGTACACACCCACGAGAGTCTCATCTACAATATACACAAAATAGTCTAAAATTTCTTATGCTTATAATGACCTCTTTGACAAGTGAAATCTTTAACATCACCTTTACAGAATCTTTATTTTAAAGTTATTGCTGGAGAGTTATACTATTTCTGGGTAGTATAATGAGGGGAAAAAAAAAACTTCAGTCATTTCTTTATCAAGACATTTAAGAAAATGAGCTTTCCTCTCCTGGGCCCTTCATTTAATTAAAAATATATATAATGATACAGAATCAATATTAACTCCACTTTGTTTACTTAAGGTATCGATTGTATAATACGTTTTTCCTTTCCATGAAAATAACTCAATTGTCTTTTGACAAAACAGCTTTTGTAGAAAATGTTTAAAATCCAACCTTTTGTCCATATTGAAGAAACACAGTTTCCATAAACGTTTGAAAATTTTGAAGTTCTTTTATAATTATCTTATAAAAATAGATGTATGTGTGTATGCCGAAGTACAAGGCACTGCTCCCTTTGATGATGATTTCCCATGAATTTAATCTTCTATTTATGTTACCCCAAAGTGAAAATGTTTACAAGCTCAAGAGAAATGATCAGTATCGCAAAGCACCAGGCCCTGTGCGTAGGCTAGAAATACAGAGAGAACAATGGCAGAAAACTCAGAAATGAAACCAGCCCCTGAAGTTTCCATTTTTGGAATTCTCTACTCAGGGAACTGTTTTAATTAATGGGAGAAAGTCAATTAATCCCACCATTCTTTCCATACAAATCAGAAATAAGCTACAAATTTAGCCAACAAAGGAAATCAAATGAGACAATGAATAAGCCAATTTCCAGTATCTAGCTAGTGGAACTGGATCCCCATTTCAATGAATAATACGTTAAAAAGCTTGAAGGACCATAAATAATAGAACCAAAACTATTCTAAAGGATATTCTTCTCTGGATATGCTACAGACTAGCAGTGTGTTATCTCAAAACTGCCTCATCGTCAGGCCCTTTCATTACTTAAAATCTTCTCAACTGATTTTTAAAATTCCACTAGGTCTCAAATTTGAGAGGCAATGTAATATTAGATTTAAGAAACTTGGTTTTGGAATTAGATGACCTGCTTTTGAACCCCAGCTGCATCACCAAATGCAAGAGACCTTTGCCGTGTGGACTTGAGCAAATCATCTCTGTGTCTTGGTTCCCTTAAATCAGGGGGTAACAGTTCCTTGTACACCACAGGGCTGCTGCAGGACTGAGTCACTATTTCAATATGTACAATTCAATGTCACATGTGATATACATTGTGAGCGCCAATCTCTACAATGTACAAGAATTAACAATAGTCCAAGAGCTATTCTTTTATGTGTATATAAGACTGGCTATAGCACTGTCTGAAAACTGCTTCAGTAGGTTACAAGGTCAAGGATTTTTGTCTGTTTTATTCACTCATGTATTCCTATACCTACAAGGGTGCCTGGCACTTAAAAGACTAAATAAATTATTTTGTGAATGAATGAATGAATACAAGCAACAAGAACAACACATATGCTCAATGAAATTATATTGTTGTGATTAGGTGTCCACGTTTGCAAGCCAAAATAGTTAAGAACATATACACAACTCCTCATTGAACTAGCACTCTAAAGCTGCTCTTACACTCAATTTAGCTATGTTATTATATGAGGTGGAAGCCAGGTGGCAGTCTCCTCTATGGCAAGAGATGCCAAGTTCTCCCATCATGCTTTGGATTCCTTCAGATTGGTGAAGATTTCTGGTTGGTGTGCTTTCTTTCATAAATTCATGTTCTCACATCAGACTGGTACTTTATTCCCCCCCCCCCCACACACACACACAAAAACCTTCCCTTTTTCTGGTTCAAGATGAACACCAAACAGACTGCGACTGGTGGTAACTGTTTGAGCTAACTTTTCACATTTTCAGTCTCTGTGCACCTGGTGAAATGGCCTGGTGCTGATGTAGTAGCTGTTACCATGTCTCCCACTGCCTGAGGAATTTTCACATCCAGTTACTGGTATTATGTGACTGCAAGCACATCCTATCAATATTACTGGCTGATGCCTGGGCTTAGTTCCACTGATTAAAAACAAAACACTGAAGTTCATCCATTAATCAGGAGTAAAGGAACTTTGTACTGGCTTCTTCCTACCTGAAAAAAGTTTGGAACTAATTATGTTGATGGAGGAAGGGAGGAGGGTAATTAGCCTAGTCATGACACAAATTACTCATAAAGACAATTTGGGTTCCTAATTTCCAAGGCCAATGTCAATTCATTCCTTCCATAAAGAAATGTTCAGGAACAAAGCTATGCTCATAGCTACCCATCTTCCTTGAAGAAACTGTATAAAATAATCAGTGATAGGACCAAGAAGGGAAAGAAATCCCTGAACATGAAAATCCCGTTTAAGCTGAACTCAAGAAAATAGATTTCAATGGGGCACTTTATTTAGATTACTACAACACAGGCCACAAACAGCCTCATTTTGTAAAGAAACCATTGTATACCAAATATTTTACAATCAATATTATAAAATGAATGCATTTTATTCCCCAGCAGGTGTTGTTATAATACACTGAAACAACATTCAAATGTGCTGGCATCTTAAAAACTCATTCTGTTTCAGTGGAAACCTAACCTTTCAGAAAGCACTTGGGTTATTTTTACTGTCATTTAAGTGGACCTTTGAGCATTAAGATAGGGGATCAGGCAATAAAAAATAGCCAAGAATATCAAATTAACAGGCAATTGCATATTGCTTTGGTTGTGCCTTGCAGAGAAAACCAAGTCTAACATTTTGACTCAAGTAACTGGTTAATCCAGTTAAGCAGGACTTTGATCCAAACCTCTGGTTTCACCCATTTTGACACTGAGCTAATCAAATAAATCTAATCATGGTGGCATTGTGCTCACCTATCTTTACAACAGTGGATACACTCAAATGCCCACAGTTACCTAAGAACCTTTCTTTTACCTAAGAAAATCTCCTTGTATAGGAAAGCCGCAATAAACTATATCATCTTTGGGGGAAACATGACAGATAAAAGAACAAAAAAGAATCGGAGATTAACTTGAATTTAAAACAAATGTCTGAACAACATCACTACTTTGCATATGATGCTCTTTTCACAAAAAATTACACTAAAAGGCTTTTCTGATTTCTTGATATCTAAAATGGATAAAAACACATTTCCTATCACTACATTATGATGGACAGGTTCCCTCCTTCCAGAACGTTCAGTCCTGCGATTTGCTTATGATTGTGCTTGATGAGAGAGAGAATAAAAGAGCTATCAGAAAGAAAAGCAAACACAATGAAAAAGATCCGGCATAGTGTTCCCTTGTGGATTCTGAGTATATTCCTATCAGTATCACGGGTTTCCAAGAAATGTCCCAAGTCAGTAACGAGGACATGGGTCTGCTGGTATATACCTCATTGGGAGAGTCAAAAGAGGGAATTAAATATTTATGTTCAGCCTCAAGTCAACAGCTCGGGAAGCTGAACCCCTGAAATGGCTAGACTTCTAAGCAGTAGGTTCGAGTCAGGAGGTGGCATGGACTCCTCACCACAGCTTAAGGAAAAATGCACCCTAAAACCCTGCAAGACAAGACATACCTTATTATCACCAGAAACCATTCTAAATTAGAGGCCACACAATGACAAGTTCTCTTTGTAGGAGCTGGGGTGGGGAGCGGTAAGCAGAGTCCACCAGAAATAATAAACTTCCTACTGCATGCCTCAGTAGTCAAAGAACCTGTCACTGTCCTAAAAGACAATGTTCAATTAACCGTCAACTAGAAATAAAATCGTGGCTATTTATTTACTCAACATCACAGAGAATATACAATAAGGGGAAAAAGAAGACTTCATTTCCAAAAAACCTATAACCGCATTTCAATAATCATGAGCCTACACGTATACCACAGGGCTACTTGGTAAAATAACTAAGATTTACTGAGCAATTGCCAGGTGCCAGGGAACATTCTAAATGCTTTAGAGAAACTTTTCCCTGTAACCCTAACAGGGTAGGTACTGCTCCTATCACCTTCTGACAGATAAACAGACGGAAGCACTAGATAATAGATCTTTTAATGAAATATCCTACACGGGAATAAGCAAATTAGCAGGATAGGTTTTCTTATGCAGTTATGAATTTAAAAGACTGTGCTAGTAGGATTTGGACAGTGGTCCAATCTTCTAATTTGGCATAACCAATCCTATTTGTATACATCCTGGTGACTTCAGCTAACCCCCTCCCCCTTTTTATCCAGTAGTCCCCCCGTAAATGTTAGAGAGCAATCATGGCAGAGGACGGAGACCTCAAGGTCATGCTAAGTGCACATAATAGTGCATTCATCCCGGCACACTGCGGAGACTGGTTTCACATAATTAGGGATTTCAATTCCTTAAAAATTATTCCTCCTCTAACACTTAAGTAGATGCATACAGTTTACTTCTTTTTCTTCCATTTCAAGGGCATTAATGGAAGACCAGGCTGAGAAGAAGTTTCGGGATGATTTATAAATGTACATACTTCATAGAAATTGTTCTAATGGAGAGAAGAGAAAATTAAACAAGGTCGTGACAGACTAAAAGAATCCCCCTATTAGTTAAAGGAACCCCTTTATCATTCACTAACAACAAGTAAACACAATAAACTCCCAAAGGGGAAAGAAAAACAGGCCTTGTCTTTCACACTGGGGCTATTTAAAAAAATTATACATGAGTTTAACACAGAGTAAAAAGTATCCCTTTCCAATTAAACTACAAGGTCCATCATACTCGTCCTTATCTGCATAGTTCCAGCTCAGTGCTATTAGTTCACCAGGTAAAAAAGGTTTTCTCAAAACAAAGACCTTTGATGCCGTTCTTAATTTAAAAAAAAATGCAGACAGGTACAGCATAACATTCAATTCTATGGAAAAATACTGAAAGGGATGGCACAGAATATTTAAGCTTCTGGACACAGTTTCCCTCCTCAACAAAGGAGTTGGAACAAGCAACTCCCAATCATTCAGTCTAATGGAGGGGAGAAGAACTACAGATAAACCAAAGTGTGAAGTAATCAGCTTTCGAAAGCATGCATTTTCTTTGCACTGGCATAAAGGTGCATCTGGAATGGGGCAATTCACTTTGAACTAAGTCTCAAAGCCGCGTGAAAGACAGTTTTCAGGAAGGACTTGGAAGGGGCCCAGTTTCTTTCTTTATCCCATTTCTCCCAGCAAGATGGCCCAGGAAGGAAATACAGCCTGTCCTCCTTAGTCCTGCTGAGGGCTCAAATGCTAGGCATCCTGAGAGCATGCCAGGGGAGAGGTAAAGGGCTGACAATGATGTAATAATTCTGCACATTCAACCATGTGAGATCACCACGATGATATACGCAGGGAAGACTGAAAGTGCTTTGGTATTATTATTATTCATCTGCCAGGAAATCAGGCCCCATCTCCAATTTGACTAACAGTGTTTTTCCTTCACATCATACATTATCGTTTATAATTATATATTTAGGTACATATTTGATTAATGTCTGTCTGTCTGTGTCCTTCTTTCTCTCTGATTAAATTGAGAGAGAGGGGAAGAGTGCTGCTCCCTCACCATTACACTCTCTCCCCCAGCATTCAGCACACTGCCTAGATCATAGGAAGTGTTCAGTTAATAGTTGTTGAGCAAATGCATAAAATAGAGTTAAGTGCCATTAGCAAACCTGAAGGCAAGAGTTTGGAGGTAGAGAGCCAACCAATAGATTAAGCAGAGCTGGCAGCACCATGAGAAATACTGTGACAGGTTCTTGCTCTGTACGGATTAACACAAAAATAAAGGCATAATCATTGTCACTCGATTATGTATCTTTCTTTGCCCATGATGAGATAACGATCGAATACCATGGCAGGAATCTACTAATTATAAGCCAAAAGCTCAAATTTGGGCCATTAGCTTTTATTCACAAAAAAATGTAGAATATTAACTTTAATACTAAAAACACTAACAGTGACCTTTCTGTGACAACCTCTGCAAAATACATGGCTGGGTTAGGAAAAACTAAAAGTGCCATTTTGTGGGATATGCCACATATGGAATATTATAGCAGTGTATCTGTTTGCCTATGTGCTCTTCATGAACTCTGAAAACGTCTTTTTAAGTCAGAAATTGGGAGCTGGAATTTTGCAAAGTCTGTAATGCCACTTTGACAAGAAAATGAGGTATTCTTCACCACTGAAATGTCTAAATCCAAGCCCTGTGTCATCCATCGTTCAACTTCACAATAAGGGAAGCTATCTTATACTAAAGAAATCAGGTGTAAGAAGGCACCATCTCAATCATTTATTCTACCTTCTTAGTTATGAAACCGGTACGAGAATTCAGGAGCCATGAAATTAATTATTTTTGGAAAAACATTTTCTTCAAATTATTCAGTGCAGAGAATAAATGATTATATGCTACCAAACCTCAATCTTCACAATTCTGAGGAAGACTTCCTGTTGATGTTTGTACCCCAGCCAATCAGAATTTACCATGAAAATGAAATATCAACCAAGAACTAAATTACCAAACTACTTAAGCTTCAAAGAGGAGCTAAATTCACAGGCTTACACTGGCATGTTACACTTGAATTGAGATAGAATATCTGCAGAGCAGAAATTCTAAATCTTACCCTTCACTTCTCGTGATAATTAGGACATATTTTACATAAGACTACTGTTTTCTGTAATCACCTAAAACCTTGACCTGCACACTTACCTTAGCGTGACACAGGCCAGCTGAACTGAATGAACAATTTTGGCATTGCTATCTGTCCAAATAAACAGGCTGAAATTTGTTCCAAAAGTATCCCAAAGCTATCTCTTGCATCTTTCTCTGGCTTCTTTCAATCTGTACAGTGCATTTTCTTCTTAATTTTCACTCCAGTTTCTTAACAGAGCAGTCCCCTGCCACACTGTCATGATCCTTAAGTGAACACTTATTTGTGTCCGTGTTTTTCCTTTTCCTATTGACCATGTACATTTAATTTTTAAATACTGTATGAAACAAGGGAAATATGAACTGCATCGTGTCAGCTGAATACATTCTGTCCGTTATGGCCTCATCTCCGATCTGTTGCCTAGTATACCTAACCGACTCTTCCATGCCACACCCTTTGATCTAAGCAATGTTTGCAATTCAAAAACCTAAACCTTGCATTCGTGTGGTAAGGAGCACTTGTGAGAGTAATCCACGCCTTAAACTGTTCCTTGACCATACATCTCCAACTCCGCTGCCACCAGGAAAGCACTCACCTTCTTTCTCCTTCTCCTCTTCTTCTTCTCTTTGGCTGCTTGGGCTTGTTTGTGCTCCCAAACCAGGTTGGTCAGGTTGGCCACATACTCATCAGTCTGCTGCAACAGGTAAGCTAAACGCCTGTCTTTCTTTTGATCAATCAGTTTTCTATAGCCTTCTTCATCTTCAGCCTGTTAGGAAAGAAGAATGTGATCAGAGCATAATAAAAATGTTCAGAGGACACCTTTTACCCCTCATCCCTCCTCTTGACAGTCTGAAGTTTGACTGGTGGTGAGTGCAGCAAACTGCATTTTCCCAGGCCACAAGAGTTCACACACAGTCTGCGACTGGGGGAATACATGGCAGTATGATGCCGGCATCCCAGGACACCAGGGTGCACGGCAAAGTCAGGACACATAACCACACCATGAGCTGTGATCAAACACCCTTGAGTTAACTCTTTGTTCTTCTGTTTCATTAACTGCACACAAAAAATGTTAAGATTTGACAATGCACCATATGAAGTTTATTCTTAACTTTATATTTTGGAAATTTTCAAATACAAATATTAATACAATAAAAAGTAGAGAGAATAGAATAATCTCTCGTATAACCAACACCAAGCATCAAATACTAACTCCTGATGACTCCTGTTTTATTTCTACCCTTCCCCTAACCTCCTTCCCCCAATCCCAAACTGGATTGTCCGGAAGCAAATTCCAGACATAATACCCTTTCATTCATAAATATTTCATTAAGTACTTCGAACGGCAAGGATCAAAAAGGCACTGAACAAATAACTTCTTATACTTAAAAGCATTACAAACACTACGGCTGATAGGAAAAGTCAAATTTGGGGGGAGTTTTGTCACATATCAGTACTATTTGTTATGGGCCTTGGTGGCTGCAGACAAGTCATTTAGCACCTGAAGTCTGATACTGCGGAGCAATAAAACAGATACAATAAATCCCACCTCCACCTCCCATTAAGCAACATTACGAGGTTAAATGGAATAAAAACTCTGATGTACTCTGAGCCATTTCAAGAGAAATCTTTTTTATATGTTACAATAAAAGGACATCTCAAAAATATTTTCCTCACGTGATGCAGGACAAAAGGAACATGCTGCAAAATCTTTAAGAGGCAGCTCCATTACAGAAAAGCTTAGGATCTTCATTCAGTCCCGAGGTGTCACTCCGGCATTTGCTCAAGTGACAGCAGCTTCATCACCCAGTCTGGCTGCTGTCTGCCCCGTGGATGAGCATGAACCTCAAATGCTATTATAACTCTAATTGCTTTTGGTTATGGTTGATCTCACTTGAAGAAAGAATGATAAAAAACTTCAGTTTCTCTGTTATCTGTATATTGCATCATTTAATTGCAAAAATTAATGATTTGCAAATGCCTAATCATTAGTGTCAAACCAATCTGTTACTGAAGTTCTAATATAGTTTCACTTCAGTTAAATAAGACAAATTTTACTGCTTACTGCTCAAATTACTATAAAACTGTCTCCCTAGCTAGTTAGAAATTTCTTGGGCAGTCTTCTCCCTCCCAAAAAAGGAGAGCGAGGCATGAGAAATTCCAGGATATAGTATAGTACCTAGACACAGAGCCTTTTAAAATAAGCTGTTTACTTTCTGAAATCCAAAAAATTAATGAAAACAAAATGCAAACTGTGATTACCAGCAAGGAAGACACTTGGAATTTTCTGAGGATATAATTACAGGCTGAGGCTAATGACTTTATGTGGTCATGCAATAAGCAGGCATTATGTCCCAGACAGAATTTACAGGTCATTATAGATCATATACACTTTTGCAAAAATCCATGGTGTGCTCTAAGGTCCAATTCCAAAAAAAAAGTCAATAAAACCAAATACACCGGCCAATAATATAAACCAATCCTTTCTGTGTTATATATCCATGAAAAAATAACGGTGCAAAAATAATGATCTCTGGATAGCCTTTGACAATACCCCAGCTGTAAACAAAAAAGCAACATTTCAAAACTCACTTAACAATCACTTTTTACATTGTTAGAGAAAAATTTCTGCTGTAAAAACAAAAAAAGACAAGGGCTTCAAAAAAACACAAAAACCTTAGATTCCAAGATACAACCTAATAAGATATTCATTCAAAATAACTTGCGCCATTAGACTCAAAGAGACAATATTTTAAAAATATTGTCACTTACTGTCATTTCCATCCTACCAGATATGGTTATCAAAACTCCTGAGAGATATAGTACCTGCTTTTCTGTGGGAAACTATAATCTGAACGGCAATGCCACACTATGACATGCGAATACTATACTCTTCAGCTGTAGCCCAAGATTTGTGGCATGACTTGTCTCGGAAAGAGAGGATGTTTTTACTCCATCACTGCGAAGTTCAAAGGAACGTATTCAAATTCCATAGGCAGCTTTTCCTTTCTCCTTTTTCTGTGGCATATTTAACATCCTGAATATAGAAGGATGCAAAGGGAGCACGTTCCTGGGTTCCTGCAGGCGGGGAGCGGGGGGAGGGAAGGGGGAACCTTACCATCAATCTGCGCATCCTCTCCTTTTCGATCCGCTCTGTCTCTTTCTTCTGCTCCCTTTCCGTGTTGGCATGCCAAGTTGCCACGGCTTTAGAAAGCTTCTGGATCTTCCCGGCCACAGAGCGATGGTACTCCTTAAAATCTTTTGCATGTTGCAAAATGCTATTCAGGTATTCCTAAAGGATCCAAAGAGGGGTGAAGAGAATACTTAAAATCCACTTCCCAGTGCCCTATGAGGTTTCAAGGCAGTCCAAGAAAACTCTCAGTGTGTATTTAACAACAATGGAAGACTAGAAACTTGGGACTACTTTGGGATGGATGCCTGCATGTGTCTCTCTAGCTGAGCTATGGGCTATGGGGCTGGTGGGAAAGATGACCTCTCAAGGTTCAGTTTAGTGCCAAGCTGTGAAAGAGAAGTCTCTGAAGCTTCGAGGGTGTGGCCACATGAAAATGGAAAGATCAAAAATGGAGAGACCTGCAAAATGGTGATGACAAAACTAAAAACCAATCACTCTCAAATAAACCCGTGGGAGGTAGGTCTCTCCGACAAGAATTATGTTATAAATGTTTCTTCTCCTCTAATTTAAACACTTTAGAATAGTGACTCAAGGTTTTATAGGGAGCTAAACCCTCCATGCATAATTTGTATACACTTTTTAAATAAAGGAGGGGAAATGTGTACCCTTATTTAAACTAAAGTCCAACATTTTTAAAAACAAAACTAAGCTAGGCATTACATTGAACACAGAAAAACAAATACAACTTACAGGATTATGACACAGAATCAAATCCTGTATCAAAATATTTCTAAACCCCTAGAAAGAAATGTTCTTAAATATCTGCCCCTGTGAAACCTCTAACTGGGCCCTTCAAAGAGCCCTGGGTACCATATTTATATTTGTTATAAAAGTAACTTTTTGCTTTCTTCTTTCCTTTTCCAAGTTTCCCAGGATTTTGGTCTAGGAAACCCATCCAGTCAGCAGCTTTCCATGGGATTATGAAGATGACACCTGGTTAGAATTAAGAAAGCCCACTTACCTGGCTTGGCCTGTTTCCTCGCCTATAGTATGGTGAGACTACATAAGCTCCAAGGAACTTTTCTGTTCTGTGAGGCCCTCATTGCCCACAATAGTACATATTTCTAATTGTTCTGACTCCATCCAATTACTTAGTCGGACATCCCTGTCAACATGAGGAAATGCAAAGCCCAGGCCTAAATACCTGGTGCTTCTGCCGGCGCTTCCTCTCCTGCTCAATCTTCTGCTGCTTCTCCAGTTTCTCAGTCATGCGGGCTTCCCTCAGCGTCTGGCGCTTGCTGCGTTTGTACGCTTTGGAGTTGAGAGCCGTCTCGAGGGTTGTGTCCCGTCGCATGCAGGCCACCACTTCCTGTCTCAACTATCAAGAAGAAAGCAGTAAGAGAGCGTCCCCAAACAGGGGCACTCCGGAACCCTGCCCTTCTCTCGTTTCCATTTAGTGGAGGCAGAATGGGGACTCTACAAGTTTCTCAGTCACAGTTGGCCTTTTAGGAAAATGAAGGGACCAAATCATACCAAATGTATGTGGTATTCTCAAAAATGGTCTAACTTTTCTTTCCAAGTAATTCATAAAAAAAAAAAAAAATTATAGCAGCACTGCAAAAGTAAAAACAAAGAAAACAGTAGATGTCCTGGCCTTCAAATAAGGTAATTCATTCTATTTAATTATTCTAATGATACCAATTAGTTAATAAGCTTTAAATATTTTTTACTTTTAAATGCCTTGCTAACATTCTTTTTGTGTTTAAAGATTAATTTAATGATGCTCTGCAAAAAGAATAAAGACATTACTTCTTGTTCATGTACAATAGCACCAGATACTCAATGTTAACTCATAGTTTCATATAAAAGATGGAAAATACTATTTCACTGATATGTGGGATATAAAACTAAAAACAACAAAGGAAAAAGACAAACAAATAAAGAAACAAAAACTCATAGACAAGGATAATAGTTTAGTGGTTACCAGAGGGTAAGGGGGGAGGAGGATGGTAGATGAGCATAAACGGGATCAAATATATGGTGATGGAAGGAAAACTGAGTCTGGTGAACACACAATATGATATATAGATGATGTAATACAGAATTGTACACCTGAAATCTATGTAATTTTACTAACCATTGTCACCCCAACAAACTTCAATTAAAAAAAAGAAAAGATGGGAAATACTAGTATTGGCTTCCTCCCACTGCTAACAATGATGTTCTTTGCTAGATATCCAAATTTTATTCTATATTATGGACTTTTTTTAGATTATCATAAATATTAAATATAATTACTTACCCATATTATAGGTTATGTGGTGGTAGGTAGTGGGAATCGGGAATATACATTAAAATAATAATTCCATTGAGTCTGAAATCAGTATCAATTACAGTTAATTTCTTTGGGAAACTCCTCAGATAACAGCTTTCTCAGTAATAGCAAGCAAAAATCAGAGAGCAGTATGAGAGCCCAGGATAGTGAAGATAATCTTATTCCTAAAAACATACCTGGATACTATCCTTTTAACAAAATTGTATCTAACATTTTATCAATGCAGTGTATGAAGTCACCTACAAGAAAGTAAATGGAACTCAAGAGTTTGTCTTTTTTTTTTTTTTTTTAAGCTCTCATCTACTCTCACAAACCTATGGCCAAGTTTTTTTTTGTGTGTGTGTTTTTTTTTAATTAAATGTATTGGGGTGACATTGGTTAATAAAATTACATAGGTTTCAACTGTACATTTCTATAATATACCATAATACATCATCTATACATTGCATTGTGTATTCGCCATCCAGAGTCAGTTCTCCTTCCAACACCATATATGTGATCCCCTTTTCCCTCTTCTACCATCCCCTCTCCCCCCTTATCCTCTGGTAACTTTATTTTGTTTAATTTAACATCTAGTCTACTCTCACAAACCTATGACCAAGCAGCAGCCAGACACACTGATTCCCTCTTGTGATGTTATAACCAATAAGGTAAATGTACTCCCAAGTTCATATGATAGAAGCAAGTGATTTTAATCACATCCACCAACAGACCAAGTCATGCAATATAACACTTCTAAACTACTACTTTCATGCCTTTTGCATGCCCAGAGACCTTCACCAAACAAACCCATCTGACTGGCGACAAACAAACTCTTTTGGCTGAATGAGTCGGTGTGCAGGCCAGGAGACCTGCACCTTTTGGGTTCACAACACAAAACTCACCAAAGTGGAAATTAGCTCTACTTCATTCCACTAGTTTCCTACTGAGTTAGCAATTCTAAAACACATCATAATGCTAGCTCGTATTAGTCAGTGACTATTAAGAACCATAGCAGGAACAATATATAATAATTCACTGATTAGTCAGTATGTGGGTCTGATGGGATCCAAACTTGTCTTGTGATGAATAATCAACAATTACAAAACAGTTTTATGTATTTCCATAGATGCTGTGCTATTAATTCAGTAGAATGGCTATCATACTTGTTACAATTATTTTCATGGTCATGGCTAAGGTTATATACATTTGTGTCTAATCTACTACCTTACTGTTTTTCTTTAGTCATAAAGGCAAACACGAGCTGTCTCATTTGTTCTCAAGGTTTCATCCACGGTAACAAATGCCAGACTTGGACTTTGTAAACCATAATGCAGGAGAAAAAAATGTCTCTGATGTTCAGAAGAGAAAAACAGAGTAATAAGCAGTTCATCTTCATTACTTTAAGTTCTATGCTGCTGGTCTAAAAGACACACTATCTTACTAAGTTTATGTCTTTATAACAATATTGAACAGACTTAAGGAAACACACAGATCTCACACAGTTACATTGATTTCCTACATCTCAGATTTGCTGGGGAAAAGGTATTACCTGACGTTGGAAATTGAGTAACCGAAGTGCTTTCAGTTCCACGGTTGCTTTGGTTCGTAAATCTGGTGGCAAAGAGCCAGGCAGATTTTCTAATTCTTGTATCCTGTGAGCTATGCGCGCCTGAAGTCTAAAGGAGATAATAAAATAGGGGCAGGAGAGGTGGAAATAATACATTACAATTTAGTCTTAAAAGGTAAACAATAATCTTAGGTTTAAGTTCATGGCAAAACCTGTTCCGGACACTCATGGCTGATTTCTGACACCCAACTAGATTTTCTGATGTTAAACAGAGAATAGCTACCATGGCATTCATGCAGACAGATGCTATACCTTACTTAACACTCTGGTCTTGTACATAACCTTTCTCTAACACCCAGGAAAGAAAGCTCATGATGTATCTAGGAGGAAAATCAAGTGCCATTGCTCACTCTGAACACAGAGAGAAAATGAGAGGCAGGAAAATCTGACTTGCTCCCAAACGCCCAGCCAGCCCTAGTGCAGGGCTGAAACACAGTTTTCTTTTCTAACTTCTGGTTCTGTCCTAAGGCAATGGGGCCATTTGCCCTCCTTGCCAAGATGCTGCTGACTACGGCTGTCAAAGCTGAGTGAACAAGAGCAGTTTTAGGTGCTGAAGTCACAGAAATCAGCCAACCCAAAACATTCAGAGAGAGCCCTGCCAACCACAGCCACTTCCTTTGTGCGCAGTGCTTGCTGGAGAAAAAAGAAAAGGCAAATTAGGCATTTTTAAAAATCAGGTTTGGGGCAGCAGCAAATAGCAACGTAAACAGTATTTAAAAACTAAGAGTTTCTGCTGGGGATTCTCATTTTAGACACCATCAAAAATATAACCGCAGGTAGCTCCTCATAATAAAGGCAAAATAAAAATAAAAGGCACCTCACTTTCTTCGTTCATTTGGGATCCATTACTGCTACCCATATAAACCAGTTTTAGAATTCACCTAGATCCTTTTCTTACAAATAATTACATGCCATTTAAATCTATTTTTAAAACTATCTCCCCCAAAATCTGGGGCAAAACTGTCTCGGAATAAACTTCAACAAAGAAAGAACAGTAATAAAAAAGGCAATAAATTAAACTTAAGGTTAACTGCATTAATTGAAGTGCATTTAATGCACCATTTTATTTCTCTCTCTCTGTCTGTCTCTGTCTCTCTCTCTGTTTCTCTCTCTCTCTCTCTCTCTCTCTCTCTCTCACACACACACACACACACACACACACACACAAAACCCCCCCTACAAGGTATAATGGTCTTATTTTACTGATGAGAAAACAGAAGTTTGGAGATATTAAGAAACATGCAGACTTCACAGAGCTAGTAAAGAGGGAGCTAAGACTGAACCCTGCTTTGTCTGACACCAAAACCACTGCAGGGACACTGCAGACAATTAAAATACACTTTCTGAGAACATTCCTGGATCTCAACTATAAAAGTTGATAATTAAAGAGTTTGTTAACAATTAGTATTATAGTTTTGTCCATCTTTATGATATATATATTCATATGAAAAAATAAAACCTTCTGTAACTTAGATGCCGCAAAATACATGAATATTTTATATAACTCAATTATCAAAATAAGCGTTTTTCAAAACTTAATTTGCTTTAGGTAGAAAAACAAAATGTCATCTTCAAAATTGTAAGTTATAGTAAAGGAAATGCATTGTTTTTCATTGACTCACTGAAAACAACATTATGACAGATTCCTATTTTATATGGTACATACATGCTATTGATTCTGATTTACTGAATGATTTATCATCATAATGTGTTATTATAGTATTATCATGGTTACCATGCTGTTATTTCAAGTATGCACACCAACACAAACAACAGTACTTTTAAATGGCTTAACTGTGCAACAGACTAAACATTTGTTAGTTCAAACAACAATAACAAACTTTTACCATATTACTCTTTCAGTCAAATTGTTCAAACTCTTCCAATTTTCTTTGATATTCCTTTTACTATTGATACTCACGAGGTTATTATGTTTTTCTTCACTGTATGAAACAAACATCTATACTTTATCCAGTTCAATTTCTTAAACAGTCACCTAGCCAAAAATCTCTAAATATAGCCAACTGATGATACATCTTAACAATTAGGATATTAAGAGAAAAATCGATTGTGAATTTTCTTTTCAAATATATAATTTGAAGGAAAAAAAACTAAACTGAAACAATTTCACTTTTGTAAAATAAGGCCATAGCATAAGAAAAATTAAATGTTATAATTGGGTGAGATGGAGGCCGCCGACATGTTATTGTACTTCCTTGGTTCTAGATTTATTGCGGACCTTTTTCATTTGAAAAATCCCAGAACCCAAACCATGCCTTCGTATTCTGGTTTATTCTCTTTGACAAAGTGAGTCAGGTGCTAAATGAAAGAAATAGCTGCTTCTTTCTTAATCTTCTCAAGGACTATGGAACTAGGCTAAATAATCTCAGGGCAGCTGGACAGACTGCAGAGATTAAGATCACACTGAACTGGGCAGGTGGGAGTTGGGGAGTGGAGAGCGGAAGTGAGGAGGGGGGAACTCGGGTGGATGGAGTTGGGTGACTGGGGCACTGGAGTGGGTGGGGACCTGGGGAGGTATACTTCTTCCTGAAATGACTGCTTCTCCAAACGGCCTAGTCATGTGTCAGCGAATTTCAGATTCCCCAGCACAAAAGAATCTCTTCTTAGGAGAGGGAGACAAGAAGTATAAATTGCAAACTGTAGGGGAAGGGTCGTTTCCATAGTAAAATTATATGCATTCAATTCAGCACGTGGGGGGTGGGGGTGGGGACAAAGGTACAGGAGGGGCTTCTTTAACACACAAAACTATCTTTTTGTGGGGGTTGCTGTTAATAGAAATCTTTATTTTAAATAATGCTTCTCTCCAGACAATTTCATCTTCCTAGCAATGGGATTCAGCAGGCAGTCTGATAAAGAGATTCAGGATTCTAAACTTCCCGAAACAACAACAGAGGTAATACTGCATAACTGCAGGAGACTCATTTAGTGTCCTCACGAGCACAGAAAATTGAAGCAGAATTAGGTCGCTCAGGTTTTTCATACAGATTGAACAGTAAATCAAGAGGGGTGACTGTTCTGGCAAGAAAAAGAGTCCCATTAAAGGCAACAGATATTTGTTCAGGTCCAGAGGAGAAGTTTATGATTCCTGTAGGAGAGTTATTTGAACAGAAAATGACACTGGTACATTTTGTTCCTTCAAGGAGCTGAGTGACACTTTTAAAAAAAGAGAGAGGGAGACTGACTTTTTGTAACTCTTCTGATAAAGCGGCCTTTGGCAATTTTTGAGAAAGCTTTTTCAGGGTTGCAATGGATACCAGGGCAGGATAAAAAACACAGTAAGCAGACTATGCTTGCTTCCTGAAGCAAGGGGGATATACTACTGTTTTCATACTAAATTCTAACTCGATACCAAAGAAGGCTGACAGAATTCAAAGATGCTCTTCTCAAATAAACTGCAAATGTGAAAAATATCTCCCATGCAAACATTTATGGTATTAGTTTACATGCTAACGTAACAATTCCTGGAACACTTGTGCCAAACATCTAACTCTAAATGGAAGAACCGAAGTATATTGACAGGGCAAAAAAAAGTGTGCCAAACACACACACACACACACACACACACAAAAGAATTAGGACTATCTCTGATACTTACTACAGAGAAAAGTAATAAAGGTCTATCATAAGAGAAAGATGGTCAAAAAGATCCAATTTAAATGAGAAAACAATGTTTTAACTAGAGACTGTACAGATCTGAGGCAAAATGTTCATTTGCAGAAATTTATTTATGCTATTACGAAATAAAGAAGGTCAATTTGTCAAAACCCTGATTTTATGATGAACAAGGAAAAGCAACCATGTGACTTAAAAGTTAAAAAAAATTAAAATTCTGACAATTTCCTTTCAATTTTCATAGACAAGGTAAGTGATATTACAATGGTCAAAGAAATGAACATCTGTTAAAGAATTTCTGACACATGATTTTTGCTCAAAATAAGTTTATAAAGTTGTAAAAGAGGTGATTTTTTTTTCTTTTTTAGACCTTGCTCAACTCCTTCATCAGACAATAAGATACCCTGGACCCTTCCAGTTACCAGTACTAAAGGCTATAAGCCAGTCTCTCAGAGGGACAAACGGAAAAGAGTTTCTTTGTTGTCTTTTACAAGTGACTCACGAACTTAATCTAACCCTAATCCCGGCAGGTGAACAATTCATCTTCATATACGCAGAAGCCAGCTACTGCTCTATAACTAAAGAAGATAAAAGATGCTCCTGCAGTGCAGCCAGTGCAGACCTCTGCTGCTTCTCAAGATGGCCATGGTAATTTCATTCCAAAGGACCCACCAGCTTTTTGGACCCAGGGTTGCCAGATCAATCATTTTGCAGCTTTACAAAAGAGGAGACATTTATTGACTAATAATAATACGGAAAATAGCAATTCTATCACATTCTACAATGCTTCGAATTTAAAAGATATTGACTAATACTTTTTTTTATTATTATTGATACAGGAGTGGAAGCCAAAAGCTTGTCACACACTCGAATAGGCTAAATACAGTATACTTAATACTATATTTTGGGAGCTCATCCATTAAGATCACTTCCAAAAAAAGGTACTAAAATGAACTCACTAAAAGAAAGGTCTGCAATTAAAATCTGGTAAAAATAATCAAGAAAATCTAGGAGTCAGTAAAATACACACACACACAACACAACATGGGCTGAAAAAGACAAAGGTCCAGATGTATTTCTAGGTCCAGAGAGTGTCTATGTTATGAGAGCATTTCACATGCCTTAATAAAGGTACTGGTGGTAGCTTTGTGCCTTCAGGGTAGGGAAAAAAATGCTAGATTTGAGGAAGTCAGAATTTTAGAGTAACTAAATGATACTCACTGTCCCATTTACTGTCTTAAAAAATACTCTTTTATAATCAATAGCATCATAAAGAGAGGACTGCATATAAATAGTTTTTCTGCCCCAGATAAGTATACTATGCTGATATTTGATTTTACAACACAACAATTACTCACCCAACAGAATCTGCCTATCACCACTGAAACACCCATTGAAGGGTCAGTCCCTAGCTCTCTAGGGAATATCTAAAATGCTGGAGACAACAACATGAAAGCTCTGAATTGAGGATTAGTAATCGTAATGAGACTAAGGTTACACTCTTCATCCAAAAAACTACACACATTTAATGGCAAAAGTTACTGTGTTTCAGAGTAATTCAAAGCTGATAGCTTAGTATTTTAATCTAATAACAAGTAAGTCATGCATTTTTCAATAAAGTTTAAGGTCATGTTTTAAAAGGGAGCCCAAACATTATTTACTAACATTCCCTATAATTTTTAAACAAAATTTCTTTTAAATTAAATCTTATTTGGGAAAGTAATAATAATAGCTAATATGTGTAAAATGTCTCAGTGTCATTTTATCTCCCCCCAAAAAGAAAGAGGTACTCTAATACCTACCCTCTTTAAACAAATGAGAAACTGAGTCACAGAGTCACAGAAAAGAGATGTAACTTGACTAAGGTAACACAATTAGCTAAGTGACAGAGCATGCTTTCTGGCTAACTCCAGAAACCACCATCGTAGCTTTGTTTAAATTTTGACTCAGTACTTACTGGGTTCCTTTTTTGGTTAACATTAATTATTTACATCAGGGGTCTGCTAACTACAACCTGCAGCCTGTGGGGCCAAATTCGCCTATTTTTGTAAATAGAGTTTTACTGGAACATAGCCAGCCGATTATTATCTATGGCTGCTTTCTCACTCAAAGGGCAGAACTGAGTAGTTGTGAAAGAGACGATGAGGCTCCGCAAACCTGAAAATATTTCCTTTATGGCCCTGTATAGAAAAGGTTTGCCAACCCATGGTAGAGATAAATGTGTCAAATCTGGTGAAAATTAAGTTTCTGGAGGAAGAGTTTAAATAAGGACCCCCTATGAAGACACTTACATAGGACTTACTGCTAAAGTTGGACCAAGCCATAGACCAAAAAAAAAATGCATGAATTAAAACAAAGAATAGATCATGCCAAGCTACCAAAGAATGCTTTAGTATCATGAGCTGTGTCACTAAGCAGAAGATCAGGCCAACACAAAACACTCAACATCTGACGGGCTTATAGTCATCACTGAGGGACAAGCTGACAAACTAGAACATGGCACTGCATAAGCTAGGTGTGAGATCATCATTTTCTTGAATCCACAGGAATTCCAGGCTGGGCTTTTGATTTCCACATATCCAGTGCCTAATACAGTGCCTGTCACAGGAGCTGATAAACGTTTTCTGATTGAATGAGTGAAAATCCGTCCTGTCCCCCAGAGCCATCAAAGGGCCCCCACCTCTCCAACCCCAATGGGAAACAAACTGCAACTTTGTTTTGAAATCATTCTCATAGCATGAGTTTTGACCTGTGTGATTTTCCTTGTCCCATAGAAAGGAATGACCACAACACTAGGAAACATCGCACCCCCCTAGACACAGTGGTACTTGAAAGAACACAGTAGTTTAGCCCCTTTTAGGGCAGGGGTGCATTACCTGTATTCCCGCTCCTGCAGAATCTCCACGGGGTCCAGGCCTTGGGGTTTCTGAATGGGGCTGATCCGGCTCTGCTTCTGCTGCAGCTGCAGAATGGGCGAGGGCTGCCCCGGGGCCGGCTGCGGCACGGAGGGTCCAGGCACCGCGGCTGCAGGTGGCTGCGCTGCTGCGGGGGGCGCAGGTGAGGGCCTGCCGCTGGGCGCGGGCACTGGCAGCTTCTGTGGGGTGCTCGGGCCACTCAGCTCCGGCCCGGGGCCTGTGGGACAAGAGCAACATGAGCAGCTTGGGCGGGTCATTGCCCTGTGTCCACACCGGGCTGCCCGCTGCCCCCCTAGGGTCCCGTGATGGGATCAAGTAAATGTTTTAAGAAAAAAGGGAAGGAAAATAAAAGGGGGGGGAGGGGAGGAGAGGGAAAGGGAGGGGAGAAGAGGGAAGGGGAGGGGAGGAGAGGAAAGGGAAGGGGAAAGAAAAAGAAGAATCTGGCATCTATCCCCACAGGAAAATAGCATTCACTAATGAACATTAGTGAAAATGGTCCAAAAATGACTCTTAAGTAATACACTGATTAAGGACTGGACTGCCAGCTTTTAATGTAGACCTGCAGTAGGTTTTTAAAAAGAATTACAGGGTTCAAAAAAGTAAGGGAGTCACCTAACAGTCAGATGCAATTTGGGTGTGGTCCTAAAATCACATTTTGCACACTGCAGGGCAAGCCCCTTTTGGCAGACCTCAGAGCCAACCTGGAAGTATCCTGTGTTAGAACCACGCTTTACAAATGCAGCCAGCAGCTTACCAGGCCTCTGATGTGAACTCCAAGGGGCAGGCATTTGTCCTTAGCGATGCAGAAAGTATATTTCAGACTTAATTTTTTTACTACATATTAGTGCATCTCAGAACTTAATTTTTTTACTACATATTAGAAAATATTTCTAAAAACATTCAATATAAGGGGAAAAGTCTGCTCATTTCACCTAATAAAAACTAGCAAATATTAAGATTGAGAGTATTTTTCTCATGTTATCAGAATAAAGGGATACACAATCAGCAAGCTTCTCAAAATGCACTTAATTTAAAGCAATTGTTTGCATTTAATTTCAGAAGTTTAAATTGGTAGGTAAAGACTTAAAATAAGAAGTATTCCATCTCTCCTCCTAGGTGAATTTTTACTTCAAAACTATAAGTAAGACTAGTGATGCTACCAGATGAGTTAGTAAACTAAAAAATATCAAAACAAAAATCGCATGAGCAGATGTTAAAACCTCTCACAGACATTTTCCAAAGTATTTTCAATATATTTTCCAAGAAAAGTTAAAATTATTAAATAGTAACAAAAATAAGTCCATATACTTCAGAGTAACTTAATAATTAACCATACAAAGACATAAATTATGAAAAATTAAACATATTTATTCAATTTCCAGCAAACACCATTTAGAAATGGGCTTAAATGACAATACAAGGATGGCTATACGCAAACTTTTTGACAGGAGGAATGTGAAGAACTAGAACAAATTGCTTAGGAAACTTGCGTGCGTGCGTGCGCGTGCATGAGGTGTTACCGTTGTTCTTTTTTCCCCTTCTGAAATTAGGTAAAACTTTCCCAAAGATGTAGAGCTAGATAAAACTTTTTAAAGTAATCTGTAGCCCTGGTTCTGGGGTTGATGAAAAATTCTTAAGGTAAAAACACTTATTTTTATTTTTTATTCTAGTCATTGTAAATGTGCTGTCATAATAAAGACATTCTTTTTAGTTAAGTACATTCCGATTATTTCTGAATGGGTGGTCTTTTACATAATTTTTAGCTTTTCATAGTATTTCATATTTAGAGTTTCTTTCATCCATATATAAGAAACCAATTTCTAAACATTAAATCTCAGGGTTAACAATGGAATAAATTATGCAGGGACACTTTAGAATGTTTTTTCCCTAAATTTCTTTAAAACAGTAGATTTTTCATTTGGGTTGCTTTAGTTCTGATCTAGCCAAAAGAGAGGAAATAGAGATTTCTAATATTTCTTTTAATTCTCTGCGATTCTATGAATCTCCTTAATAAGCTCAAAAAACTGGTAGAATTAAATATGTTTGAAGACTTGGTATAAGCATACTAAATAATGAATTTAATACATTTAAGCCCTCTAAAAAATCACCACCTTTAATAAAAAGAAAATCAGGGTCTTACTGAGAAGATAATATCATAATAATTACTTTAAATTCAATTCTGAAAGTGTTTTTCCTCCTTTCAAAGTTAAAACAGTTCATCAACAAAAGCCACAACAAGGTGGCCTGTTGGCTCAATGGTTAGAGCGCAGTGCTCATAACAACAAGGTCGTCAGTTCAATTCCCACATGGGCCAGTGAGCTGCGCCCTCCACAACTAGATTGAAAATGACTTGACTTGGAGCTGAGCTGTGCCCCCCCCCCCCCTTTCCCAGATGGACTGAAAAACATCGACTTGACATGGAGCTGATGGGTCCTGGAAAAACACACTGCTCCTTAATGTGCCCCAATAAAAAATAAAAAAAAAATTTAAAAAACAAAACAAAAGCCACAACAGTGCAATAGTATTACACTTTCAGTTATTCTAGGCACTTCTAGGTTTCAGTTATTCTAGGCACTTTTCTTCTTTAGCATTACAGCCTGTAAATACTTATGTAGAAGCCTATGATGACTCCTTGAGGTATTTTTAAGTCACTATTTTAAAAACCTCATTTAATTAAAAAAAAAAAAAAAAAAAAAAAGGTATCCAGAGCATGTCTGTCTGATACCCGTGGTTCTGAATCTCGTCATTTTCAGCCTATGACTCTGAACTACAGCTGATACATACATGGCTGGCCTTCTTTAACTGATAACTGTAAAGACATCCTTATCTGGTTGAATGATCCTTAAACTTGAGAAGCAGAGAGAGATGCAAACATGGACTTATATATTCAAATCTCCCATTTAAAAAGTACTACAACTTGCCATGCATTAAACAGGCACATTTAAGGCACCCGGCACCAAAAGAACCGGTAAGGTTCACCTCAGCTCTGTCACTGCTGGTTGTGTGAGCCTGAGCAAGTTACTCAATCCCATGTGCCTCTGTGTTCTCAACTGCAGAATGGCAATAATAACAGCACCCACCTCACAGGGTGGGTAGTGAGGATTCAATGAGACAATGTGACCATGCGCTAAACACTCAGCTCTTGTCATTTTTACTGCCACCAAGGACATGAAGGTAGAGAAACCTAGTTTAATTGCTCAGCTTTACAGAAAGACTCCATGGCAAAAAAAAAAAAGGCTTTTAGGAAATTTGGTACTGTATCAGATGGAAACTTTGGGAGTCCTCCTTTCTATAGCAGACTTCAAAATGTTTCTACAGTTAATACAACTCAGCACAAATACTCCGATAACTTGGCTTGCCATGTGCTTCCTGTGAATCTGCTATCAGAGTCACAAGCAAACTCCTTTTCTAACTAAACACCACAAGATCATTTACTGTGTGGGTCTATTTTCTACTCCCTCCAACAGATTATATAAAAACTTCTATTTACAGAGGCTGGGGAACTGAACACAGCCTGCTGCAATTAGACATGCCCAGTGTGTCACTACCTATCCTTTAGGTTTTATGCCTGTCCCTCAGGCGGCTTATAAAAGTTGAGTTGCCCAACTGGACTTGCTCTCTATTGACAGAAATCACCTCTACAACAGACACTCTTGGTCTGCTAAATGAGTAAGACTCTCCCTGGTATCTTCAAATGGAAGACAAATTACATTCTTTAGCTTATCTCCTACTCCCTCTCCAACGTAAACAATTGTCAGAGGTACAAAATGTGTCTGCTTTCCCTTTAGGCCTCACTTTAGAAGTCAAGGAAGAAGTATGCCCTGACACTCCTGAGGGGCATCCCAGGGCAGCGAAGAGAGGAGGGGGTCTTTACCAGATGCACCCTTATGCTTGATTTTAAGAAACAGGGAAATAAACTCATTAAAATACGTAAATCTCCCATGAACAGAATTTCTGTGCATTCAATTCCCAATTTGCCTAGGACACAAGATATTTATGCAAATAACAATTCTGTGCATTCAACGAAGATTTAAGTGGTTTCCACAGGTTGAAAAACTAAATCTAATAAAGTGTATTTAACTTGAACATGCCAAGAAACTTTAGATTACTAAAAAAAAGTAGGGGAAACAGGAGAGGGACAAGCACTGAAAAAAAATTAACAATAAAACTTTTACTTTCTACCATAAGGTCTTTTCTGCCCCCACAAAACCCCCAAACCTTTTTCAGTTCCTATTTTGAATGTTGCTTTAGTCTCTAAAAGGAAAAATGAATCAAAATGAAAAGGAAAATGGTAGGTTATATCTGAGTGGAGCCCAGAGCATGCAAGGACTGAAGAGTTATTTGTTCGTTGTGCAATTCCTCCAGTCAAACTGTAATTCTCTGGTGGTATCTATGATGATGTCAATTCTGGTGATTTATAACTTTGAAGTAGGTTTGAGCAGACCACCCCAGCCAAAAAGACACTTTTCACACATGAATAACGCTAAAAAACGGGACATAAGAAAAATGAAATCACAGCTATCTCTAGATAAGTGGACATACTTATACTTATTTTTGTCCTGAAATATTAGTGGAGGTATTTATAAGCAATTACACTTTTTATTTAAAAAGGGGGGGGGGGGGAAGGAACAGAAACAATAACAATAAAAGGTAGTATTAACTTAAAAAAAATTTTTTTTCCTTATTTTGACTTGTCCTAAAAGCCAATTCAAATAAATGATCTTTGTCAAGTAAGGTTGTCATCTCCCTATGAAACCTGAGATTTGGGGAAAAGTTCAGCAATGCTGTCAGATGCAACCTCCTTCCCAGGGGCAGGGATGGGTCTGCTCTATTTGAAGGAGGTATCTTCTTTCCTCCTTCTTTCGTGGCCTCCTTGCCCACTTTGTCATAAAACACTATCTGCCCAAATATTTTCATTTCTAATGAAGCTTGACTCCTGGAAATACAAAAGACATGAGTAGGGAGTAACAAAACGAATTCCCCCCAAATGACAGGGGCCTGGTAAGGAAAGACAGAGGCACTGGAGCTGGGTTAAAAACAAACAAACAAACAAACAAACAAACAAAAAAACCAGAGCCCTCTCTTCTGGAAATGATCCAGAAAATGCACAGGATTGTGTTTATTAGGATGTGAAGTATTTGTTATGTACAAGTGTCCAGATAACGGAAACTTCATACTTTAACCTATCCAGAGAAAACAACACCCATGGAAGGTCATCCTACAGCCCCTGCACCTCTGAATCCTATCAGTGGGATCAAGCCAGACTACCAGAAGTCCATACAAGGACCATCTCGTCTCCACCCATGACATAATGCCACAGCTTCAGATTTGATGCCAGGGTATGTAAAAAGTAGGCCGCGTGGATTCTGTTACTCTAATTATTATGAACAAACGTCATCAGTGCCTATATCCTGCAGTGAGTGCCTCTTATGATAACGATAATTTAAAAAACTAATTCCACAAGAGAAATCTACTTTATACTCTTATGTTAGAAACGGGTATTCTGTCCTCTGTGAACTGGGAAGCAACTTCCTTCTGAATGATGAGAATCAGGTACCTGACCCTGTCTCCTTTCCTGACTGCCAGGAAACTTGAGTTATGTTGGAAGCTCAGATGCAGCAACCAGGAGAACTCTGGTGGCCCCTACAAGCCTGGCCTCAATTTCTATTTCCCTTTATATCTGATTTTCTACTTCATAATTAGTTCACTCCAGGTATGTTTCTTGGAAGCCTCCCCGAATGCTTTTCACAATAAAATGGGGTAGACATGAATAAATCAACAAACAGAATGGCTTGAGGAGAGCAAGCCGATTCGAGGAGTGCGTTTTGGCGATGGAATGTGCTGGGTTGCAGGGGGTGTGTGGATGGGCTTGAAACTCTTGAAAGGGAATGCAAAATCATGGGGGATAGTGCTTTTTACCTAGGTCTGCAGCACGCACCAGAGTCCCCAAAGGTTAAGAAGCACTGCTCCAGGATTCTGTAGCAAAAAAGACTAAGAATCTCGGCCAACTGAGTGAAGGCAGATAAGGGAGCCAGCGAGGTACAACAAAAGGCCAAGTCAGCCCTGGGCTTATACCAACCCCATGCTTCTGCGCAGTAAACAGTCTTTCTCATCCAAGTTGGACCATCACATTACTCATCTGGTTGCATATTAACCTACCAGATGGTCTGCTGAAGCTACCAAGGGTCTGCGGCGGCTGCGGCGGCTGGGGCTGCGGTTGTGTCTGTTGCGGCGGTGGCTGCTGCTGCTGCATGCCAGGCAACGTCCTTTTCCCCTGGACTGCAAGCTGCAGTGTTTCAGGGAGGTGCTGGCCCCGGGCCAGCATTTTGTAAGCTAAAATCTGAGCTCTCAGCTGATGCAGCTGGACAGGACTAAAAGGCGAGGGACCTCTGTTGGGCTGGTTCATCGCCTGTGGATCGCCCTGGATCAGGGGCCCTGGTTGGTTCGGTGGCATCTGGGGCGGGGTCGGGCCGCCTCCCGACGACAGAGGGCTGGAGATATGCTCTGCAGCTCCCAAGGGAGATGGGTGCGGTGACATATAACCTACGAGAAAACACAAAAGGAGATCACAGGCTGCCCCTGATGACCCTGGAATAGAGGCATTCCTGAATGTTTTGATAATTTTCTACAACAGCACTGTCTGATAGAAATTTAAAGTATATAAAATGTAATAATTATTTAATTACATATAATTTTAAAATGTACATATACAATTAAAATTTTCTAGTAGCCACATTAAAAAGTAAAAGAAACAGACAAAACTAATGTTAATATTTCGTTTAAATCAAAATACCCAAAATATTATCAATGAAAATAAAAAATGATTAAAGAGATTTTTTACATTCTTTATTTTTCATGCTAAGTTACAGCACATCTCAATTCAGACTAGCCACATTTCAAGTGCTCAATAGCCACATAAGTCCTACAAACTAAATTGTTAGTGGCTGTTACACTAGGACACCTAAAAGGAAGGCACCAGGGGTTAGTATTACACATTAAAAGCAGCTCCAACCTGCAGAACAAAACCTGAAGGTGTCTACTATATCACAATGTGAAATGAAGGGTCTCTTATGGGGATAACAAATAGTATTTGGTTTATTACTATGCATATTATGAATAACTTGCAGTTATTGAGGGTCTCCAGTGTTGTAGGCAGTATGCATAGCACTGTACACACTATCTTCGTTGAGTTCTCTCTCTGGAAACAGAGCCTGATGGAAGGATTAAGTGCAGGTGATTTATATGGAAGGTGCAGGGACACTGGCAGGGGATGGAAAGGTGATACAAGGAAGGGAAGGCAGCCAATAAGGAGTGTGTTATTAACCCAGCTGCTGCAGTGGGCGCCTAAAGATTAATCTCATGCAGAAGCTTTGCGACAGAAGGTAAGTAACTTGCCTCCAAATTATCCTAGGGAAGGGGTGACGAAGCTGGGGTATGTATACTCTAGGGACCATCAGTCACTGCTTATGTCACTGGCTATGACTCTAAGGATAATTAGTTCCCAGGGACTTTCCATGTGTTGGTAAGTTGGACATAAACAGACTGAAGGCAAGATGGTGGCCCAGCCAGTGGCTATCAGGCTGGTGGGAGCACAGAAATGGTAAGGAGAATGAAACAGATATGAATGGAGCATACATTATTTCTTTAATCCTCAACATCCCAGAACATATATATATATATATGGTCACCTTATGTTTTTAAAATGAGGAGATTGAGACTCAGAGAGTAAGTGAGTCACCCAAGGTCACGCCATTAGATCTTGGCAGCTCTCGGATTCAAACCAAGCTTCATCTGATTCCAGTGAGTATATTCTCTCCATGGTCTAACATTAATTTGGTTTTATAAAAATACCAACATTAATTTTGGTTTTAAGTTAAAGACTGAGAAGTTTAAAAAATCTTCTAGAACATTATGATATAACATAAAAATGAGAGTAATTTGTTGGGCTATAAGAGATCTCAAGGAAATTTGAAAGTACTTTTCTTGGTGAAAAGAAGTCAGAATGCACAAAAATGTCAAGGAACTAATTTCAGAAGATGAACTGTACAGCCTGGCCAAAGAATTCCTGGAAAAACATATGACTGAATATTGTTGGAGGGAGATCCAAAATGAAGGAGAAAATAAAGTGTCCTACTGCAATACAAAAGGTTGCCTTGAATTCAAACTAAGTGCTAATTAATGAAGTTAAAGGTGTCCTCAGACACAATATGCAATATTAGATGAAAGCTCTTTGCCCTTTAATAAATGTATTTGCATCACAATTATCATAAAGGTCGTCATGCAGGTGTTTATTAGACATCTGCCGTGTATTTGAACCTATGTCAAGTTAGAGCTGAAACAGCTCTGTGCATTTATGTGGAAACAGAGACCTGAGACTATGCAACCACCACTGACTGGGACTCACCATCACCATTCACAAGACTGCAGAAAATAAAGGACACTGTTACTTTTGTCTCAAATTGCCATTTGGAAAGGGAAACAAATTTAGATTGATCCCCTAAGATAAGAGTAGGTTTTTGTTCTATCAGCTGGTGAGAAGTAGAACCCCATTCAGAGAAATCCTGTCCTGAAGAGAAATGGAAGAACTACTCTCTTCGCCAAATCTCTATTCCATAATGGAGCACAAAACCATGCAGCAATTAGTCATGTGAATTAGCCAAGAAAATACCCCTGAAATCAGTCTGCAGGACTAGCAGAAATTTAATCCCAGTATATTGTTATTTATAAAGAGAATATCAATAACATACACCTAACATCATCATTAACATTCAACATTGTTCCCTTTCCTTCTTAATGAGGCTTACATTTGCCCTTTAACTGTAATGTCGGTGCAAAATGGCAGTTTGTTCATTATGAAAGCAACTTCCTGCCACCTTTTTGGCCAACCTGGCACCTATCACAAGGAGAAAAACTTCCTACCAAAGCTAATGACATTTTCATAGTAGAACAGATATAACCAGGTGTTAAAATGGGTCACATGTCTCTTGCCTTCTGGTCTCTCCTACCTGAAGGTCATCAATTATAGCTTACTCATGATAAATCACAGGATGCCTAATATAATAAACCAACATGTTAGACCATCCAGTCTAAACTTAACTACATAACACTGTTTATCAAATCACTCTTCTAAACTATGAACTACGTGGCCAGGCAAAGTTATGAAGGTGAGACAGTTACATTATACACAATAATTAACTTTATCTCACATTCACTAAGAAAGAATGGAATAAAAAAATTGTTTTCCAGAATTAATCAATAAACAAACTTTTACGTCACACGTAATAAGAAACTGAGGGTGGGAAAAATTGTTTTCTAGAATTTATAGGGGATGTTAATAGAATTATTCTATCACAGTATGATATTAAAAATGTGACAGTGTCTCAGCTAGAGAGTTTTTTGTGTTTTTTTTTTTTTTTTTTTTTAATGAATAGCAGTCTATAAAACTTCAGGAAAAACAGAATCTAAATGATGAAACAACAGAACATATTTTGGTAATTATCTTTAGTTGAGAAAAGAGTACAGGAACTGTCTGAGAGTGGATATGCGTTTTTGTCTGAAGGGTGACAGGGTTGAAGCAGAATCTGCTCTTTTTGAAATCTGGTTTGATTTGCTCATTCAAAAATAGTCAAAAAGTGGCAGTTTTCCTTCCCGAGTCTTCAAGGGCTATTATCTCCCCACTTTCACCTGGCCTCAGAGAGAAGCAATCACCTCTCTCCTTTTAATAATCTTGAACCAACTGCCAATTTTATATGAATTTTCTCTTCATACATACACACACACATTCATACATACACACAAACATTAAATATTACATAACTTGCCTTCTGAGGCTTTTTTTTTTTTTTACTGAACAGACTAAAAATAAACAATGTTATCATTGGGACCATAAGGTACACAGTCCAGTATTTGTTGAAGGAAATGGTTTTGCTTCTCAACCAATACCTTAAAATAACCTAATAGGTTGCTAGGTAGTTAAAGCTGGCAGCTTTCCGATCAATACCACACCTCTCTGTACCTGTGTTTATAAATGGCTTTTACAATAGTGTTTTTAAAGATACACACTATTACAGAGTCTAAATTCTTTTTAAATTATATAGAATACGACTGCATTATATCAATACTACTTTGTCAAAAATACACTTTTAAATAACTTATTCCCCAGCCTACAACACACTTGGACATTTTAGAGAAAAATATTACATGCTAATTCTGACTCCATTTAATGCAGACCTCTGTATTTCAAAGTAATTATAATTTACTGAAATTATATAAAAATTAAGAGCTATTTAAAATTGTTAACTTTTGAAAGCATAAGTTCGTTATTCGACCTAATTGAACAAAATTTCCGAAGTATCTATACTAAATGTCTATCTAGCTATGTACTAGACGTTGTGCCAAGTGTTGGAGATTCCAAGAAAAATCATCATTCTTAAAATGAAGAAAGGAACTAAGCAATGAAAGAAATTCGAAGATACATAAACGTAAAAATGCTCAATTATAATTCATGCATTTAACATGTTTTGTTTTGGAGTTTTCCTATGGCCCCACTATTAGAAGTACTACAAAGCCACGAGCAGCTACAGCTAGTAACTGGCTTTGAGAATCACTTAATATAACTTACCTACACCTCCCAGGTATTAAAAATGAGATCTATATTAACTGCGTGAACACACCTGGCTCCTTAGAATTTAAATGATAAACCTGGAAGTGTTGTCTTAATTCATTCTTAACACTGAATGGGTCAAAGTTTTTCTTCCTAGACTGCAAAAGTTCCAAGATTTCAGGCTGCTTTTCTGACAGGGCCAAGATTTTATGAGTCATCTGCAACAGTTATGCCTACCTGTCATCAAAATTCAGATCCAAGTCTGGGATACTCAAAATCTGTTTGAACATTAGTAAAGACGTACTTCTATGCCTCCATGACATGCATATATACCGTGTTTCCCCAAAAATAAGACCTAGCCAGACAATCAGCTCTAATGCGTCTTTTGGAGCAAAACTTAATATAAGACCCGGTCTTATTTTACTGTAATATAAGACCGGATCCTATATTAATTTTTGCTCCAAAAGACACATTAGGGCTGATTGTTCGGCTAGGTCTTATTTTCAGGGACAGTGAGTGTGTGTGTGTGTGTGTGTGTGTGTATACACATACACTATATACACACACATACATATATGCATATATATACATACATATATATATACATACATACATATATATTTTAACTGAATACATTTTTCTAAATCCTCAGTCAAAAATCTTCTCACAGATGGATGAATGTCTGATCATGGATAAAAAAAAACCTCATACCTTAAATTACAAAGGAGTATACACAATAATACATAAACTTTCAATTAGAATATCCAAATATTAGGGTTAATTAGTGCTAGGTTAACGCCTGGCCTTTGCATGTTGAAATAACCATACAATCATTTTGAAAACAAGTTACATTGTATTCAAAAGACTTTGAGATACCCTTAATATGCCCCCAACAGTGAAGGATGAAGGCACCAAGGAGAAGAGAAATATATCATATAATGATTTGGCCATTATTGTAGGTTGAATTGTGTCTCTACAAAGTATGTTGAAACCCTAACCCCTAGTACCTGTGAATGTGACCTTATGTGGAAATAGGATCTTTACAGATGTAATCAAGTTAAGGTGAGGTCATAGCGCATTAGGGTAGGCCCTAATCCAATGACTGACTTCCTTGTAAGAACAGGGAAATCTGGACACAACACAGACACACAGGAAAAATGTCATGTGGAGACCAAGACAGAGATAGGAGTGATAGATCTACAAGCCAAGGAATTCCTCGGATTGCTGGCAATCACTAGGAGCTAGGAAGAGTCAAAGAATTCTTCCCTGGAGGCTTCAGAGAGCACGGCCCTGCGGATACCTTGATTTCAGACTTCTGGCCTCCAGACCTGTGAGAGAATAATTTTCTGCTCTTTTAAGCCTATGATTTGTGGTAATTGGTTACAGCAGTCCTAGAGGACTAATACAGCCAGCAATGACGGGTAATTCCACTGCCAGAAAAAGTCACCTTACAGACACTGTATTAGCATGCAATTGGGGACAAAGGTGGCTTGTCTTACCTTCACATCTACACTGTTGTTGGGAGGCAGACCAGGATTCTCCGCCTGGCCCTGTCACTTACAGGTTGTGCCAACTTAGGAAAACAAGATAAATTCTCTGAGCATTAGCTTCCCCAACTATAAAACTGGGATAATATAATTTACCATCCAAGAGCATGGTGACGATTCTGCATGAGGTACACGAAGCACTTTGCAGAGTGCACAGACTCGTGGAAGCTAATAAAAAGTACTTGGATTTTGTTAACGAAATGGACTTTGTAAATCATAAAGTTGTGTTGGTGGAGGCTGGGAGACATTTGTATAGGGAAAAGGAACCTGCTGGATTCAATCTTCCTTAGACATGTTCTTTGGCAGTCATAATTAAAATAAGCAATACAAAAGATGGAGACTACGGTATGGAGCCCAAATCCGGTATTTCGCATTACAGACCTTGGCTGTGTTGATCCATTGGACTCTGGGGAGGGCCCATTCCTGGGTGAGGTGGCCGCATTCCAGTGCCTTTCATGGATCCACAATGGATATCTTCTACAATCCCCTTGTCGTGCATACCATCAATGGGCTGAAACATTTAACAGACATCAGTCACATACTTCTTTAAGGTACAGTATTTCTACTTGGAGTTTTAAGAGCCCTCCCCAAAGACTTCAAAATTGAGGCACAATCATCTATATGACAGTCACATATTTTTACACCTACATTACATATATTATTATACATGACATATATTTTATAGGTGGGGAAAAAATTATAAAAGACTATACTGATAGGATCAGCAAAACTATCTGTAAGTCAGAAGTTACAGAAGACTGTAAACAATAGAATTTTTTTTTGGAATGTCAAAACCTGAAAATAAAAAGAAAGGCCTGTTCTCAAAGTATACAAATATAAACTGTGCTGTCATAACCTTTGCAGTTAAGTCCTAAAATCTGCTGTATGTTGAAGTTAGTTCAAAGTCTGAAGGAAGACTGTTTGAAATGTCTGCAATGACTATTTTTTGGTAATTTTTTGGTCATCGGAAAGAACCATGGAAAGTTTAAAAGTTGAAACCAGAAAGTTCCATGGCAATTGGGAAAAGACAAACAGACATGGTAGAGAAGTGAATGGGGGTGAACACTGGAGAGAAGAAGTGTGAACTAGATGTATATACTACAGCGAGAGGAAGACCAAAAAAAGTTCAAGGCCCAGTGTGGGAAAAAATTAAGAACACCGGGTCTGGAAACAGGACTAGAGGCCTAGTACCTAACAGACACACAATAAATAGCTATTGAATTGACCTTAATCCAATCCAGAATTGGGCAACGGAGCATGTGTTTGAAAAAAGAAAAATCTATTCCTCCCCAAACTGGGATAGCAATTTTCAAAACAGCCTGAAAGGAATATTTCCAGGAGTTTATAGAAACCAAATGACTTCAAGCAAGAAAGTATGAGTGTTAGCATTTTTGGAGAAAGGAAAGTTCATTTCTGCAGAGTCAAAAGCATACGCTTGAAAAGAGGAAAAATTTACCATAAAGAGGATGTTCAAAAGAAAAATGGGAAGAATTTGGTATAAAGAGTGTCTCTGATTCTGTTAAACAGTAATAATAGAGATGAAATCAAAGCAGCACAGCAGATGTATTTAGGCCACTTGTTTATTTCCAGTTAACGTTGAAAAGCAAAAAGCTGAAGCTCAGAGGGAGCAGGAGGAGAAAGACGAGGAATAAAGCTGCCTATAAAAAGAATCTAAGAAAGTGAAGGCATCTGGTCAGCAGGTGTGAACTTGAGCACTTAACCACGTCCTCACGCAGGGAATTATCTGAGGGGCTGGGGGTTAAGGCAATGCAGGATGTCAAAAATTACAAAACTGGCAGAATGAGAGCAAAACAAAAAACAAAATAAGAGCATTGATGGGGGTAGAGAATATGAGAAATTGGTAACAAAACAGAAGGGATCAGAAGAGATAATTATCAATAAAAATAATCCAGTGCAAAAAATGTAGTGCTAACCCAACACTCGCTCATACATTTAACTTTTAAATGCTTAAACAATAATAAAGGTTAACTGAGTATTTCCTTCAAATTGTATCTTTAATTTTGGAGGTGAGACATCCTTAACCTCTTCTGAAATTATTCAACCTGGACTAAGGTTTATAAGTGACAGATCAGATCTATAATGTAGTTCCCAAATTAATATAATATGAGCACAAGACAATTTAATGGCTTCAGTATGTCTGTATGTTCAATATATCTGCTAAAAAATATGACATGGAAAACAAGCAGCTTTATTTCTTCAGATACTTGACAAGCTAAAAAAGAGGGAGAAAACTTGGGGATATTATAGGGAAATCCAGGATATATTTGTAAATGAATAGAGGACGTTTCAGAGTAATTAATAGTGACAATATGATTCTATTATGGTAGCAGTTATTTAAAAATCACACCTGTATATATATATCCCTGTGCTTACATAGTATTTTTACTAAACATGGAGTTAAGTAAGGTATGAAAAGCATGTACAATGAGCTGTTAGCTGGGGTGAAGCCAGGATTAACTGTTCCCTTTATTTATCTCAGCATGGTTTTACTTTTCAAAATAAGCATATATCACTTTCCTGATTCGAAAATCATCAAATAACAAAATTTGTAAAAAAGACGATGTTCTCTTCTGAACTATAGTGCCTTACCTTAAAATTGACCTACAGTCCTACACAATTAGAGGAAAGACTTGCTCTTTTTGGCAGTAATCTTTGTGTTTTAAACCAGTCTCTTCCACGGCTTGCCAACATCAAGAGAGATCCGGTCACCCTATGCACCTGTGACGTTGTCCAAAAGGGATGTAAAACCTCTGCCTCATCAGGCACTACCTTCAGGTAATAGGCAACAGCCTCACAGAATTTCTTTGGCTTTTGCTAACTTTCAGAGCAAACTGTCACAGAGGTTCTTGTTTCCTTTCTCAAAAGGCTGTTCTCTCTTCTCCGCATCTCCTGAGAAGGCGCGATGCTAAACTCGTAGCAATGTGATCATCCCCACAGCAACAGTCCAAGTCTCATAAATAGAGGATTATAACCTTAGTCCAGAAACAAACAACTGGACCTGAGCTCTGCTAAATCAGACCTCTCTTCCAAAACCAGAATAAAGCCACTTCCCAGGGAGAAAGCAAAGTGTATTTTAGGGGTCCCCTAAAAAATTATTTCAAATCTTTAGGAAAGGACTCATTTTTCTCTTACTCTCTGGGATCTGATTTTTTAAATAAATACCAACACTTTTAGTGAAGAACAATTTTCAGTTATGTTCATTCATGGATGATGTTAAGTTATTTAACACATAGTCTGGAAAAAGAAAAAAATCAAGACACGCACTTACATACTTACTCACCAAGCCAAAGTACCTGCAACCCACAAACCACAGAATTTAACCGAACTGCATATTCTATCCAGTATTTTTAAAAGGCCAAGATCTGCTCTTCCTGACTAATACATCTGTAACAATAAAAGAGCCTCAGAATGTATGTTTTTAATAATATTCAAGATAAGACAAAGACCTAGCTTCTCTCGTTAAAAAGAGTAGAAAACAGAGGGGCAGGGGTTATCAGGGATATGAGCCATCCACGACTCACAAGACAAGACTAAACAGGAGAACAAACTCTTACCTTATGCATTTGATGCATGCCTTCCTGTGGGAAGTCGGCAGATCCCATTGTAGGCATAGGATGCGAGACACTTGGAGGTCCAGGGCTTGGCCCCATCATACTGTGGACAGAACCTGGGGATGGTCCAGGTCCTGGACTAGGTCCGAGAATTGGTCCAGGAGAGGGTCCGGGACCTGGTGAAGGCCCTGGGTGGGGCATGGCGCCAGGGTCTGTGGGCGTGGACATCTACTTCTCCTGTCTCTGCCAGTCGGTTCAATGATACTGAGTTGAAAAGAAGAAAAGAGAAAGGAATGTTTTAAACATGATGTTAAGATCAGAATAAAACAGTTGTTAGTATTTGATGGTGCCATTTCTACAACAAACATCAAACAGAACTGCCCTGTCTGGTCCAGATGTTTGAGTGTGATATATATCCATCTGCCCTAGTCTTTATGAAGACCACTTGTTTAAAAGAAAAAACACTGTAAATGATTCCCCAGAAAGATATAAATCATCTAAGCTACAAAAAAAGACTCACTGGAGAAACTCAAATTTAACACATAAGCAGAATTCTAAACAAGTTCGAAATTTATTACTAAGTCAACAGATGCTCTCCAATACTTACTGGCTTGGGCACCATACAAGTCATTAACCCCCAAAACCATTAAAATATAAAACCCCGAACAAAGTATCCAAACAAGACCCATTTTCATAAGTAAATGGACATTCAAAGCTTCACAGAGAATTCCGGATTGTTAAGGGGTTGGGGGGAAGTACAGTTTCATAAATTAATAATAAAAAAGAATTCGTGATTATGGGAATAGCAAAGGTTATGGGAATCATACAAATATGGGTTCAAATACACATATTATATAATTACTAGCTGAGCGTGAAATACAACAACAGTACATGTTAAAACACAGCTTTCTGCCTGGCACAACAAGCAGGCATTTATTATTATTATTATTATTATTATTACTGTAAAATTAGTATACAGATTACATAGATTCCAGGTATTCAACATTATAGATATTTGTATACACTACATAGTGTTTACCACTGTAAGTCTAGTCACCACCCATCACCATACAATTGATCCATCCCCTTCACCCATTTCGCACTCCCCCAGCCCCTCCCCTTTTGGTAATAACCACGAATCTGTCCACTGTATCTATGAGTTTTTGTTATATTTTCTTTGTTCATTCAGATTCCCTGTCTAAGTGAAATCATTAAGTATTTGTCTTTCTCTATTTGACTTATTATACTTAGTATAATACTACCCTCAAGGTCCACCCATGTTGTCGGAAATCGCAAGAGTTCCTTCCTTTTTATGGCTGAGTAATATTCCATTATAGATAGATAGATAGATAGATAGATAGATAGATCTCACATCATCTTTATCCATTCACCTGTCAATGGATACTTAGTTTGCTTCCATGCCTTGGCTGTGGTAAATAATGCTACAATGAACATAGGGGTACATATATGTCTTTCTGAATTAGTGTTTTATTTTCTTCAGCCATCTTATTTAGCATTATTTTTCCCACCACCTCTACTGTACCAGAAGAGATCAGAAGGATCAGTTTAAGATGTGGTCCTCCTGCCAGCTATTAACTGAAGACCAGTTGGGCAGTTGAGGATTTGCCCTAGGACTCTCTGTGGTCCAACATTCCTAAAAGAAGTGACCCCTGACTTCTGGATCAGGACCCACCACAGACAAGGTACACAAATTCCGGTTCTCCAATTTCAGCAAAGCAATATTCCATCACCCACACCACTCCAAAACTTCTTGGCATTTCCACTGGGGAGCTGCCTCATAGGATGTGCAAGACTACATCTTCAATTATGAGCCAAAACAAGTAAATAAGCTCTTTTCCAAATTCTGATGGAGATCAATGATCTCAGCAAGATAGCTTACCGCCACCAGTAATAGTAATTGTTATATATTATGCTATCTGGAGGCACACACCTGTGTGCACACAAAAACTCTTCTGCTGTCAACCTACAAAATACTGAATAAGACTCTAAGCAATTTGCTTAACCATTACTTAGTAGCAGGGCTGGAGTTAGGGCCCACTCACCCATAGCAGAGCTCTTTCCGCAGTGAAATGAGAGGTTAGAGGGGAAATATAAAAAAACCACATTAGTTCCATTCTTAGCTACCTACTGTCTGCCACCTCTCGCTGAGTCTCTAAAATGTGAAGGTCAAAAAGGCAGAGTGTGGCTCTTCATTCCTAAATCCCCAGCACCTCCAATCAGCACGTAGCAAGTGCTCAAAAAAGATGTCAATGAACTGTGGACACAAGTTCAAGGGCAAACTATTAAGAGAGTCAATTATTTTATAAATAAAAATTAGAGAGTAATCAGTGTCTGAGGTGTGTTCACATAAAATCTTAAAAGTATAGGCAAGAATTTAGGGTAGAAGTCAGACAGAGAAAGACAAATACCATATGATCTCACTTATCTGTGGAATCAAAACAAAAAAAAAACAAAACAAAAGCCACAACAGTGCAATAGTATTACACTTTCAGTTATTCTAGGCACTTCTAGGTTTCAGTTATTCTAGGCACTTCTAGGTTTCAGTTATTCTAGGCACTTTTCTTCTTTAGCATTACAGCCTGTAAATACTTATGTAGAAGCCTATGATGACTCCTTGAGGTATTTTAAGTCACTATTTTAAAAACCTCATTTAATTAAAAAAAAAAAAAAAGGTATCCAGAGCATGTCTGTCTGATACCCCTGGTTCTGAATCTCGTCATTTTCAGCCTATGACTCTGAACTACAGCTGATACATACATGGCTGGCCTTCTTTAACTGATAACTGTAAAGACATCCTTATCTGGTTGAATGATCCTTAAACTTGAGAAGCAGAGAGATGCAAACATGGACTTATATATTCAAATCTCCCATTTAAAAAGTACTACAACTTGCCATGCATTAAACAGGCACATTTAAGGCACCCGGCACCAAAAGAACCGTAAGGTTCACCTCAGCTCTGTCACTGCTGGTTGTGTGAGCCTGAGCAAGTTACTCAATCCCATGTGCCTCTGTGTTCTCAACTGCAGAATGGCAATAATAACAGCACCCACCTCACAGGGTGGGTAGTGAGGATTCAATGAGACAATGTGACCATGCTAAACACTCAACTCTTGTCATTTTTACTGCCACCAAGGACATGAAGGTAGAGAAACCTAGTTTAATTGCTCAGCTTTACAGAAAGACTCCATGGCAAAAAAAAAAAAGGCTTTTAGGAAATTTGGTACTGTATCAGATGGAAACTTTGGGAGTCCTCCTTTCTATAGCAGACTTCAAAATGTTTCTACAGTTAATACAACTCAGCACAAATACTCCGATAACTTGGCTTGCCATGTGCTTCCTGTGAATCTGCTATCAGAGTCACAAGCAAACTCCTTTTCTAACTAAACACCACAAGATCATTTACTGCGTGGGTCTATTTTCTACTCCCTCCAACAGATTATATAAAAACTTCTATTTACAGAGGCTGGGGAACTGAACACAGCCTGCTGCAATTAGACATGCCCAGTGTGTCACTACCTATCCTTTAGGTTTTATGCCTGTCCCTCAGGCGGCTTATAAAAGTTGAGTTGCCCAACTGGATTTGCTCTCTATTGACAGAAATCACCTCTACAACAGACACTCTTGGTCTGCTAAATGAGTAAGACTCTCCCTGGTATCTTCAAATGGAAGACAAATTACATTCTTTAGCTTATCTCCTACTCCCTCTCCAACGTAAACAATTGTCAGAGGTACAGAATGTGTCTGCTTTCCCTTTAGGCCTCACTTTAGAAGTCAAGGAAGAAGTATGCCCTGACACTCCTGAGGGGCATCCCAGGGCAGCGAAGAGAGGAGGGGGTCTTTACCAGATGCACCCTTATGCTTGATTTTAAGAAACAGGGAAATAAACTCATTAAAATACGTAAATCTCCCATGAACAGAATTTCTGTGCATTCAATTCCCAATTTGCCTAGGACACAAGATATTTATGCAAATAACAATTCTGTGCATTCAACGAAGATTTAAGTGGTTTCCACAGGTTGAAAAACTAAATCTAATAAAGTGTATTTAACTTGAACATGCCAAGAAACTTTAGATTACTAAAAAAAAGTAGGGGAAACAGGAGAGGGACAAGCACTGAAAAAAAATTAACAATAAAACTTTTACTTTCTACCATAAGGTCTTTTCTGCCCCCACAAAACCCCCAAACCTTTTTCAGTTCCTATTTTGAATGTTGCTTTAGTCTCTAAAAGGAAAAATGAATCAAAATGAAAAGGAAAATGGTAGGTTATATCTGAGTGGAGCCCAGAGCATGCAAGGACTGAAGAGTTATTTGTTCGTTGTGCAATTCCTCCAGTCAAACTGTAATTCTCTGGTGGTATCTATGATGATGTCAATTCTGGTGATTTATAACTTTGAAGTAGGTTTGAGCAGACCACCCCAGCCAAAAAGACACTTTTCACACATGAATAACGCTAAAAAACGGGACATAAGAAAAATGAAATCACAGCTATCTCTAGATAAGTGGACATACTTATACTTATTTTTGTCCTGAAATATTAGTGGAGGTATTTATAAGCAATTACACTTTTTATTTAAAAAGGGGGGGGGGGGGGAAGGAACAGAAACAATAACAATAAAAGGTAGTATTAACTTAAAAAAAATTTTTTTTCCTTATTTTGACTTGTCCTAAAAGCCAATTCAAATAAATGATCTTTGTCAAGTAAGGTTGTCATCTCCCTATGAAACCTGAGATTTGGGGAAAAGTTCAGCAATGCTGTCAGATGCAACCTCCTTCCCAGGGGCAGGGATGGGTCTGCTCTATTTGAAGGAGGTATCTTCTTTCCTCCTTCTTTCGTGGCCTCCTTGCCCACTTTGTCATAAAACACTATCTGCCCAAATATTTTCATTTCTAATGAAGCTTGACTCCTGGAAATACAAAAGACATGAGTAGGGAGTAACAAAACGAATTCCCCCCAAATGACAGGGGCCTGGTAAGGAAAGACAGAGGCACTGGAGCTGGGTTAAAAACAAACAAACAAAAAAACCAGAGCCCTCTCTTCTGGAAATGATCCAGAAAATGCACAGGATTGTGTTTATTAGGATGTGAAGTATTTGTTATGTACAAGTGTCCAGATAACGGAAACTTCATACTTTAACCTATCCAGAGAAAACAACACCCATGGAAGGTCATCCTACAGCCCCTGCACCTCTGAATCCTATCAGTGGGATCAAGCCAGACTACCAGAAGTCCATACAAGGACCATCTCGTCTCCACCCATGACATAATGCCACAGCTTCAGATTTGATGCCAGGGTATGTAAAAAGTAGGCCGCGTGGATTCTGTTACTCTAATTATTATGAACAAACGTCATCAGTGCCTATATCCTGCAGTGAGTGCCTCTTATGATAACGATAATTTAAAAAACTAATTCCACAAGAGAAATCTACTTTATACTCTTATGTTAGAAACGGGTATTCTGTCCTCTGTGAACTGGGAAGCAACTTCCTTCTGAATGATGAGAATCAGGTACCTGACCCTGTCTCCTTTCCTGACTGCCAGGAAACTTGAGTTATGTTGGAAGCTCAGATGCAGCAACCAGGAGAACTCTGGTGGCCCCTACAAGCCTGGCCTCGATTTCTATTTCCCTTTATATCTGATTTTCTACTTCATAATTAGTTCACTCCAGGTATGTTTCTTGGAAGCCTCCCCGAATGCTTTTCACAATAAAATGGGGTAGACATGAATAAATCAACAAACAGAATGGCTTGAGGAGAGCAAGCCGATTCGAGGAGTGCGTTTTGGCGATGGAATGTGCTGGGTTGCAGGGGGTGTGTGGATGGGCTTGAAACTCTTGAAAGGGAATGCAAAATCATGGGGGATAGTGCTTTTTACCTAGGTCTGCAGCACGCACCAGAGTCCCCAAAGGTTAAGAAGCACTGCTCCAGGATTCTGTAGCAAAAAAGACTAAGAATCTCGGCCAACTGAGTGAAGGCAGATAAGGGAGCCAGCGAGGTACAACAAAAGGCCAAGTCAGCCCTGGGCTTATACCAACCCCATGCTTCTGCGCAGTAAACAGTCTTTCTCATCCAAGTTGGACCATCACATTACTCATCTGGTTGCATATTAACCTACCAGATGGTCTGCTGAAGCTACCAAGGGTCTGCGGCGGCTGCGGCGGCTGGGGCTGCGGTTGTGTCTGTTGCGGTGGCTGCTGCTGCTGCATGCCAGGCAACGTCCTTTTCCCCTGGACTGCAAGCTGCAGTGTTTCAGGGAGGTGCTGGCCCCGGGCCAGCATTTTGTAAGCTAAAATCTGAGCTCTCAGCTGATGCAGCTGGACAGGACTAAAAGGCGAGGGACCTCTGTTGGGCTGGTTCATCGCCTGTGGATCGCCCTGGATCAGGGGCCCTGGTTGGTTCGGTGGCATCTGGGGCGGGGTCGGGCCGCCTCCCGACGACAGAGGGCTGGAGATATGCTCTGCAGCTCCCAAGGGAGATGGGTGCGGTGACATATAACCTACGAGAAAACACAAAAGGAGATCACAGGCTGCCCCTGATGACCCTGGAATAGAGGCATTCCTGAATGTTTTGATAATTTTCTACAACAGCACTGTCTGATAGAAATTTAAAGTATATAAAATGTAATAATTATTTAATTACATATAATTTTAAAATGTACATATACAATTAAAATTTTCTAGTAGCCACATTAAAAAGTAAAAGAAACAGACAAAACTAATGTTAATATTTCGTTTAAATCAAAATACCCAAAATATTATCAATGAAAATAAAAAATGATTAAAGAGATTTTTTACATTCTTTATTTTTCATGCTAAGTTACAGCACATCTCAATTCAGACTAGCCACATTTCAAGTGCTCAATAGCCACATAAGTCCTACAAACTAAATTGTTAGTGGCTGTTACACTAGGACACCTAAAAGGAAGGCACCAGGGGTTAGTATTACACATTAAAAGCAGCTCCAACCTGCAGAACAAAACCTGAAGGTGTCTACTATATCACAATGTGAAATGAAGGGTCTCTTATGGGGATAACAAATAGTATTTGGTTTATTACTATGCATATTATGAATAACTTGCAGTTATTGAGGGTCTCCAGTGTTGTAGGCAGTATGCATAGCACTGTACACACTATCTTCGTTGAGTTCTCTCTCTGGAAACAGAGCCTGATGGAAGGATTAAGTGCAGGTGATTTATATGGAAGGTGCAGGGACACTGGCAGGGGATGGAAAGGTGATACAAGGAAGGGAAGGCAGCCAATAAGGAGTGTGTTATTAACCCAGCTGCTGCAGTGGGCGCCTAAAGATTAATCTCATGCAGAAGCTTTGCGACAGAAGGTAAGTAACTTGCCTCCAAATTATCCTAGGGAAGGGGTGACGAAGCTGGGGTATGTATACTCTAGGGACCATCAGTCACTGCTTATGTCACTGGCTATGACTCTAAGGATAATTAGTTCCCAGGGACTTTCCATGTGTTGGTAAGTTGGACATAAACAGACTGAAGGCAAGATGGTGGCCCAGCCAGTGGCTATCAGGCTGGTGGGAGCACAGAAATGGTAAGGAGAATGAAACAGATATGAATGGAGCATACATTATTTCTTTAATCCTCAACATCCCAGAACATATATATATATATGGTCACCTTATGTTTTTAAAATGAGGAGATTGAGACTCAGAGAGTAAGTGAGTCACCCAAGGTCACGCCATTAGATCTTGGCAGCTCTCGGATTCAAACCAAGCTTCATCTGATTCCAGTGAGTATATTCTCTCCATGGTCTAACATTAATTTGGTTTTATAAAAATACCAACATTAATTTTGGTTTTAAGTTAAAGACTGAGAAGTTTAAAAAATCTTCTAGAACATTATGATATAACATAAAAATGAGAGTAATTTGTTGGGCTATAAGAGATCTCAAGGGGAAATTTGAAAGTACTTTTCTTGGTGAAAAGAAGTCAGAATGCACAAAAATGTCAAGGAACTAATTTCAGAAGATGAACTGTACAGCCTGGCCAAAGAATTCCTGGAAAAACATATGACTGAATATTGTTGGAGGGAGATCCAAAATGAAGGAGAAAATAAAGTGTCCTACTGCAATACAAAAGGTTGCCTTGAATTCAAACTAAGTGCTAATTAATGAAGTTAAAGGTGTCCTCAGACACAATATGCAATATTAGATGAAAGCTCTTTGCCCTTTAATAAATGTATTTGCATCACAATTATCATAAAGGTCGTCATGCAGGTGTTTATTAGACATCTGCCGTGTATTTGAACCTATGTCAAGTTAGAGCTGAAACAGCTCTGTGCATTTATGTGGAAACAGAGACCTGAGACTATGCAACCACCACTGACTGGGACTCACCATCACCATTCACAAGACTGCAGAAAATAAAGGACACTGTTACTTTTGTCTCAAATTGCCATTTGGAAAGGGAAACAAATTTAGATTGATCCCCTAAGATAAGAGTAGGTTTTTGTTCTATCAGCTGGTGAGAAGTAGAACCCCATTCAGAGAAATCCTGTCCTGAAGAGAAATGGAAGAACTACTCTCTTCGCCAAATCTCTATTCCATAATGGAGCACAAAACCATGCAGCAATTAGTCATGTGAATTAGCCAAGAAAATACCCCTGAAATCAGTCTGCAGGACTAGCAGAAATTTAATCCCAGTATATTGTTATTTATAAAGAGAATATCAATAACATACACCTAACATCATCATTAACATTCAACATTGTTCCCTTTCCTTCTTAATGAGGCTTACATTTGCCCTTTAACTGTAATGTCGGTGCAAAATGGCAGTTTGTTCATTATGAAAGCAACTTCCTGCCACCTTTTTGGCCAACCTGGCACCTATCACAAGGAGAAAAACTTCCTACCAAAGCTAATGACATTTTCATAGTAGAACAGATATAACCAGGTGTTAAAATGGGTCACATGTCTCTTGCCTTCTGGTCTCTCCTACCTGAAGGTCATCAATTATAGCTTACTCATGATAAATCACAGGATGCCTAATATAATAAACCAACATGTTAGACCATCCAGTCTAAACTTAACTACATAACACTGTTTATCAAATCACTCTTCTAAACTATGAACTACGTGGCCAGGCAAAGTTATGAAGGTGAGACAGTTACATTATACACAATAATTAACTTTATCTCACATTCACTAAGAAAGAATGGAATAAAAAAATTGTTTTCCATAATTAATCAATAAACAAACTTTTACGTCACACGTAATAAGAAACTGAGGTGGGAAAAATTGTTTTCTAGAATTTATAGGGGATGTTAATAGAATTATTCTATCACAGTATGATATTAAAAATGTGACAGTGTCTCAGCTAGAGAGTTTTTGTGTTTTTTTTTTTTTTTAAGCTCTCATCTACTCTCACAAACCTATGGCCAAGTTTTTTTTGTGTGTTTTTTTAATTAAATGTATTGGGGTGACATTGGTTAACAAAATTCAGGAAGGAACCCTTTAAGTTCTTTGCAATTAAAGTGGATAATGGCCATTTATGATGTTAATATGCCATTTAAAAAAATCACCATGTAGCTAATTTTATCTGAGTTTCAAGTTCCTTATCTACAAAATAAGCATAATAATAGCTGGCTACAACCTCAATCTAGATATGAATCAAATAAAACATTACATCGGAAGACACCTGGTGTGCGGATCATATAAAAAAAAAATGTACATTATCCCAAGGATCCTTCTAAAGACTTCAATTCCCACCCCAGACTTGAATCCATAATCTGCCAGATTAATCTAAAATATATTTTGTTCATGAATTCCCTTGCTCAAAACTTCCGAGAGACAAGCCTCCAATACCCATTGGATAAAATATTCATGCTTTAGCCTGGAAGTCAAGTTTTTCTACCGTCTCCAATTTCATCTTCTGAAAATTCTACCCAACTGGAACCTTTTGTCCTGGGCAATGAGGTCAAAACTGGTATATTAGTCTTCTCACAGATTCTTCAGGCTCAGTCCCTGGGATTCAGAACTTTCTGATCTCAGATGATCCCAATCCACCCCACCCCCACCCTCCACTGGCAGCAACCCTACCCCATCTCCAAGACCTTATCTATCCCATGTACCCAAGAGGGCTCATCCTAATCTCTCCCTGTATCACATGGCCTGTGCAGTTTACCATTTGCTATTCATATGTTTACATGTTCAGGTACATTCCTTAAAACACATAAATTCTCATCGGCCGATCATTTACTTTTTATAGAATTATGGATTTTGCTTAACAGCATTTTAGAACATGTAGGAATACAGCACAAGAGCAAACTACAAGAGAGTTGCAAACATTTTTGAAGATATTATGTGCCCAGTTCAAAAGCACAGGGGGAAGATGGGAGAGGGCATGCCTCATGGATATTCAATTTCCAAGTTCGATGACTTATCTCCCAGTGGGATGGAAAAACTGGAATATACAACATCAAGTAGCTTAAAAAAATGTCCAATCACCCTAAATAAGAAAATCACAATTTAAACACAAACTGATACAGGATTTCCTTTGGACTACTATGGCATTAACCTATAAACCCACATATCCCAATCCTTTTTGGTCAGAGGGTTTCTTTCTATTTATATACTTTGAACTCCCAAATTCCGAATTCAGTTAAAAAAAAAAAAAAGATGGGGGGTGAGTTATAATTGCATTTAATGATTTTTAAATGTTAAATTTACTTCAACTTCGGTGGATTCCATTCATCAATTTACAAAAGGCCGTATTTTAATTAGGTCAGTTTCTAAAGTTTCTAAAACATTAGTGCTTGCGTAGAGGAAGGTGATATGTTGGTATAAGATTGGTGCTTAAGTTGATGTTTATACACCTAAAACTACAATAGAATGTTGCTATATTTTTTTAAAGATTGTAAATCATAGAGGCATATGGCCTGATTATAACTGTCTGAAATGTTCTGAAAGTCTTATATATCTAACAAGACAGCATAAGTCATACATACTAGGCCTGAGTTACATAATAATGTATTATAAATTCAGAAGTCTTGAAGGGTAAGGCTTATGTCAACATTTCACTCAAAATCCTGTATTCCATATTGACTCATAATTAAATGTTGTTTATATCTAACATTCAAAAGACCTAGCTATTTAGCTCCTGAATTTTGTCAGCTCTATGATATGTTTTGCTAAAGTATAATTATTCAAGTATCTTTTACTACATCTTTAAAACTTGTATTACTTAAAGTCTCTCTCTAATATATCCTGAATACGTTCAAGGAAAAGTGCTGTATTACTATGAGAAAAAAATAAAGTCATAATAAACAGTAATAAAGTGGTAAAGTTTTCCAAACCCAGATTGCAAGATCCCATTTAAATTGGTGATATATACCTTACGCAAATAAATACGCTATCTTTCCTAATGACTCTGGCAGAACTAAGTTTTAGACTCCTATGTTTCCTGGTAAATATCAAGTCTCGGTTTTCTATTTAGAAAAAATAAGTACCCCAGGCCTTCCTAAATACTCTACTAAATAACTTACCACCATCTGTACTTTCTATTCCCAACTACTTATGGAATGATCCACGACTTTACTAAGTGACTAGAAATTAAATATCTATAATGCAAATGCTTCCAAAGATGACAGAAATTTCAGAATCCTCTGTTGGTCAAAAACAATCTACAGAACACATTTAAGGAAATGGAACAATTTAGAAAATAATTCTTTTACATAAAAAAGGGACAAAAAATCAGAAGTAGCTTCCAAATGTGGCTTTTACATTGGGGAAATTTTCTCATCTGTTCACAAGAAATGCTGCAGAAATGTGACTCATTTATAAGAGAGCTTTCTAAGGCCACTCATGTTAAGAAACAAACTGTCCATGAGTTCCCTTAAAATCATCTTGAGCAGAAACTGAGACTCAAAACTTCTGGTGTTAAATCAGGTCCTACCAACACACCCTCAATAAGCTAGTGCTGGGAAATACTCCTCAGTGTTATGTTTGTGATAATTCAGTTGTTTTCATGGCAGCATGTCAAGACGTCATAAATAGTGATTTATTATTTCTCTGGAGTATCAAAAAGCTGCTGACCTAGGAGAGTTTGACAAACAAAGGCCTTGTTTACAAAGGAAGACTTCTAAAGGGAAAAAAAAAGATGAAAACACTGGAGGACAGCACCACTTTTATAATTTATGAAAGTTTTCTCTTGCTCCAACACATAATAAGCCTTTAAAAAGAAATGTCAAAATATTACAGTAATATAGGGGGTATCCCAATTATCTCCTAGAAAAGAATGGGATATGCTGTTATACTGGTCTGTGAAATGAACTACTTTAAACTTAAAAGAAAAAAAGTTTTAAATAATTATTCGCCAAAGTCTTCTAGTTATACTGCCAGAAATATTTTAAACAGAATTCAAGCATTAACAATATAATACAAGGCAGAGGCACTTTTTTTTTTTTTTGGTCAATTCCAAGCCTCAGGTGTTGGTCAAAGCCCTTTTCAAGAAACTTGACGAGAAATGCTGAAAACCCACTTTAAAAACGAACAAAAGAAAAGATCTAAGGCTGCTTTGAACACACTCTTGCGGTGAATATTTTCTGTGAAACACCACAGAGCAGCTAGTCCTGAAGCTGGGATGTAACTCGTGAGAGAAAGGCTGCATTGAAAGAAGCACTCCCTCACCTCTGCCAATTCTTCAAGGGTTCTGATACCCCAAACTCCTATTTTATTTTACAATGTTCTTTACCAATATAGCATCTCTCTTTAATGATCCCAACAAAAGAAATGGAGCTCAGTCTACAGGTTTGGGTTTTTTTCCTCAGTCCACTTCAATAAATATCTTTTGTACCTAATTGGTATCTCCAAATCCCTTCTTTCCAGTAGCAAACATTTGAGTTGCCAGGGAGCTTTTTAAAAAAGTCCAGGAGAATAAAAGGGCAATTAGATTCCTAAAAGTGTGTCTCAATTTGCATGACAATGCACCAACTTGAATTCAAAGCTGCCACACCTCTTCTTCAGCAGTATGTTAGCAGTAGGTTGGATGCATACCAAGTCTAGTGTTGGCAAACAAGCCTTGGATAGTGGTCCCCCAAATAACTGGTGGAAAATATTACCGAAAACATCTGTATGTGCATATATAAGTATACACACACATGCATACAACACTCAGCATGGCTTTTATTTTAGTACAGCTCTCAGTGATTTCTGAGTCTTAGTGGTTGAACAGGAATTTACTTCTCGACATGCAAACAATATTTCTGCTCATACCAGCATTCTGTTCCTACAAGCATGGCACAACCAGGTATAAATAAATAAATCCTTGGAAATGGAAGTTTAAAATTTACCTTTACTATTGGTAACACAGAGATGTTAAAAATAACCACTCAATGCAGTAGACAAACTTCCTTACGCTCCATTACACATACTTAGGAATACAGCCTACATAATGGCAATGATGACACCTCTCCATCAAATTCTAACCTGGGTCACTTTACTGTTTCAAAAGCACCAAGGGGAGGGGGAAAAGGTGACAATCTTGCAAAACTCTCCCCAAAGTTATATAAACAAAAGCGGGGAGAAGCCCAGAATGGGCTTTGTACCCATGTGCCACTAAAATTACATAACAGCCTGTGCAGACATTAAAGAAGGCATGGATTCTGCACAACACCCCCACTTCCCTCGACTCCCGAGCCTGTTTTCTTCTCTTAAAAAATCCAAACCCTGCAAGACCAAGTGGACGACTCTAAATACTTATTTTATTGCTACAGTAAATCCTGCGAGAGTTGAAGGCACGTTTAGGCCCGAAGTTTGAAAGTGCAACAGCCCCAGAGCGCAGCGACTCCACTCTCCGGACCCGCAGGAGAAAGATATGACAAGCGACAACAGCCAGCAAGGCCTTCGCCTTCCTCCGCATGATGCCTCCCTCTGTAAAGTTTTCCACGCGATCGATCGGAGGGAAGGAGCCCGTTTCCTCCGCCTGCCTGACTGCAGGAAAAGAGAGCCGGGAGACGGGAGGGAGTCGGCAGGGAAAGTGCTGGAAAGCTCCGCACACAACAGGCGGCGGCAGCGAAGGTTGCTTACCTGGGCGACGCGGAACAAAAAGAGAAGCCGTGGCTGTGCTGCTGGCGACCCGAAGCGGGTCTCCCCGCCGAAGCCCTAGGCCTGCGCGGGGTCCCGCGGCCGGGCCCCCGCCGCCGCTTCCTCCCTCGCGCGCGTCATGTCACGGCGATCAAACATGTCTGTGTGCGCTTCGCTGCTGTGACTTCCTGATTCTCTGCCGCTCGGGCGCGCACACTCACACTCACAGCCACACTCACACTCCACCCCAACCAGCCCCCTCCTCCAAATCTTGCCAGGTCTTCCCCGAGCTCCGGGGGAGGGCCCGCGCCCTGCTCCCAACGCAGTGGACCGGGCGCGCACAAAACACACACACACTCACGCGCAGACACACTCGCGCCGGCCCCGAGGGCGCCGAGACGCAAGCCGCCGGAGCTCGCCGCCCTCTCCTACCCCTCCACCCCCCCCACCCCACTTAGCTGCCCTGCCAAACTTTTTTTTCCTGCCTGATCCGCGTCCAACTTCCCTCCCCCAACCCCCACCCTAGCAGCCCAGCCAGCCCCGCGCTCACCAGGATCCGCCGCAAACAGCAACCCGGATAAAAATAATAATGCAATCCTGGCGGCCGGGGCAGGGGCGAGCGCCCAGAAACTGGCAGGAGGCGATTTCCCCGCGTGTACCGGAAACCGGTCCGAGTGCCCAGAGAAGGGCGCGGGTGTCTCCGCGAGCCCGCACTGCTGCGCCCGGCCCCTCTCGGTGCAACTACGCCCAGGCTGCGAGGCCTGGTGCGGGGCACCCTTGGCACTGGGCTCTGGTGCGCCCCGCAGCCGGAGGGTGCCTAGGTGCTGGCGCGCCGGACCGGTTATTTGGGGAAGTGCATCTCGACACCTTTGCAGATGGCATGGCCATGTTTTGCAACACAAACGGGAGGAGGGAAGAGGGCCGGCCGGATAGAGGGAAGAGCAGAGGAAAAGGTAAAAAAGGTTGGGATGGGAATAAAGCAACTCGAAAGCAGGGAACGAGAAAGAAGGGGTGCGTGTCATCGTCGGGAGGAGGCTCCCATCGGGTCTCCCCGCCTCCAGCCCTCGCCTCTCCCCCCCCATTGCTTCCCCACCCCCCCAGCCCCCCGCAGCCCTTCCCCTTCTCCGGCGAACGCCACCGCCACTGCCGGCGTGCGCGCGGGTACTGTTTGTGACAGGCAGAGAGGATTATCTGGATCATGGCCTCCCGGCCCGCAGCCACCGTGGCTCTCCCGGGCCCCAAAGCGCCCCTAGCACCCAGACGATTTGGGGCGATCTACACCCGCGGTTCCCGCGGTTCCAGCTAGGGGAAGGCGCAAAGCAAAACAAGACAAACCCGGGTGCAGGGGGAGGAAGGGGAGGAAGGCAGGGTAACTGAGCCCGGCTGGCACCTCCGACCTCTTTCTTTGGTGTCTCCTCCCTCCCTCCCAGCAGTGCGGCCCGGGCCCGACACCCCGAACTTCAACACCCAAGCCCGCGCGGCTGCCAGGTACCAGGGGCAGGGACGCCCGCAGAGCCCCGGGCACAGCTCCCCGGCGGCCCCTTCCCCTAAAGGCCTGCCTACCGGTCAGCATTCCCATCCCCGCCCGAGGGAACGCGCAAAGTGGAGGTGACACCTCCGATCCGGCACGCACCGACCCCGCGGCGGTGGCAGCCTTCTGCTCGGCGCGCCAGCTCAAGCTTCTCCTGCAGGGTTCCGCTCAGGTCTCCGCAGCCGGAACCCTTTAAACTAGTCCCCGGGAAGCGGGTGGCAGCCGCTTTGGTTGGCGCCCCGCCGCAAGCCCGGGCTCCTTGCCTCCTTCTCCCGCTCCTCTTCCAACTCTTCCGGGGAGGACTGCTCGGGATGAACTGTCGCGTTTCCATCCTCCTCCTGTATCCTCCTGCCTTCCCCTCCTTCCCACCCCCCACCCCCTCCGGCTTTTAAGGGGTTGGCGGGGGGGGGGGGGGGACTGCAACCTTGCCGAGAGTGTGTATTGCAACCTTGAGTTGGCAGCGCATCGCTGACTGCCTACCCAGGGTCAAGGCTGTGGTGTGTTGGGAATTCCCCCCCACCCCGCCTCCTTGAAGTAGTAATTATTACTGTTATTATTAGAACAGCAAGGTTCGGTTGAAACTTTCCCGTTTCTTCCACCGCCGCCCGGGTGCTGTCGTTAGAGCATTCCACCTGAGGCCCGCGGGGAGGAGGCGGGCTTTTTTTGTTGTTGTTGTGGCGGTTGGCCCGCCTATTTGTTTTGGTCTCTGTGCATGCACAATAAATAATAATTAGGATAATAATGAATAATCCCCGGCGAAGGCGGCGCGGTGCCAGAGGGGTTTGTGCGGCGGCTGCAGCCGGGGAGGCCGGAGGGAGGGGAAAGAGGAGAAAGGAGTTGTAAGTTATATTTACCTTGCTCGCGAGGAGTGTGCTGGCTGAATCTCTTCCCTCTCTGAGTCACCCAGAGTACAGAAACAGAGGGAGAGAGGACTAGATTATGAATATGACTTCATTGATGACAGCCATCCCCTCCTCTTCCTAAACTCCGGCTCCGCCCCGCGTCCCACCCTCAGCCTCCTCCACGGGCGCCGGAAGACGCGCCGCAGTTGGCCCCGCGCGCCGCTCCTCCCTGCCCGCCCCAGCGCGGGTTGGTGGGACGCGCCTGTCACTCGACCCGCTCAGCGACTCCGGGAGCTCCGGGGGAGGAGGGGGCGGTGTGCAAGAATGTGGACGGAGACAGCTCTACTGTATGCGTGGATCGGTGTGTGTCTGCAAGGCGCCGGCTCTCGAGCCGTGTTTGTGCCTGGAGCAGAGAAACTGCGCAGGACGCAGAGAGCCCCAAGGCTTGATGGAGCTGGGCGCCCGTTATCCCTCTCCGGGTGGACCTCTTCCAGGGGCGCTGCCGGGCTCCTCCCGGGAGGCTGGGGAAACGGAGGAGGCAAAGCGAAAGGGGGAGGGCAACCGTAGTAATAGCGTGTAGTAGTTTGGGGGTATGTGAAGAAGGTGCTGGAATTTAACGGTGCCTCCGCCTGCCAGAGCGAGCCTGCAGAGGGAAAGGGAGGGGACAGGGGAAGGGCTCCGAGTGGCACCGAAGCGGTTTGTGGCATAGTGTTGACTGTGGGGGCGGGGGGAGGCATTGTGCCGGCTGAAACTTTTTCTCACTCCCCCCGCCCGCCACCCGAGGCTGCAGTTATAAATCGGCCCCCTTCTCCCCCATCAAAAGGAAGGAGGGCACAAAGAACATTCCTGCCAAATCTACCTCTTTTCTAAAGGACTGCAAGCTTCCAAATGCCAATGAGGGGAAAACAGCTGAGAGGCTGAACGCCTTATAAATAAATAAACCCGCCCTAAACTGTCTGTTTACTTTGTGGACCAGACACAGCACTTTGACCTCCCTCACTTGTCATCTTCGGTAAAATATATTCAAAAATTTGGAAAAACAACCCTGTGGGGGCAGGGCGGGCGGGTTAGGGGGCAGTTGAAGCATAGAATCTGCTTTTGATTTAAGAAGGGGAGTAAATCTCTTATTCTCTACAGACCATAGAATCTTCTCTCCCACCCCACGTTTAAGACCAATTAAGGCTACAAACAGTAAACTGCTGGCACTTCGCGGTTTTGAGACCTCTTGTTCCAATTTTCCTTGAAATACAGTACTTTGGCAGGAGGAACAGGTCAGTGTTTGCTGAGACAATTTTATTTTTAGTTTTATGAAGTGTGAAAGAATGTTAGACTTTAAAATCAGGGGCCTATTATTTTAGACTCAGATTAATGACGGTGCTTGACTGTTAAAATTAAAACTGTTCCTATACTGTACTGTTCTGAAAAGTATGATTTATCCCTTATTTTGTAAAGTAATGGTTTAAATTAGTCATTCAAAGTGCACGGTGACTACTTGGTTGAGGATGTTTCCCCCTAGAGTAAAATCCTATTTTAAGACCATTTTACTGTTGCAAAATTGACTCTATTTGAGCAATCAGGTCTGAAATGCAATTCTAGGATGCTTAAAACTATGCAGTGGGTACACTGAAGACACAAAGCAATGAAAGAACACTAAATGCTGCACGTGGTCATTAAGTGACGAGAATTGTTCACCTTGCTGGTCCACTGCTTGAGGAAGGACAGTCTGCAAGGGCACCACTTTCAGGTGGCTAGGTGTGTCAAGGGTCACCCACCCTGTTGTTTTTCTATGGCCCTGTTACCTTGCTTGTGTCAACTTGAGCTTCATAATTTTCTGCCTATCCCAAAAGTGAACCTCAAGACAACAAATGTAACACATCTAAGAGAAATAAAATATAGTATGCATTGAAGAATCTTTTGTGAGAACTTCGTTTTCTGCCTGAGGATATGCCAGTATAACTGTTAACTGGGAAATAGACAGCCAGAAGTCTTAAACAAAATTAGCAATGTAGTAAAAGTATAACTTCTAACTGCCTATTAAATTGCAACTAATAATATAGCCAGATAACCTAGTTATCTACAAAAGGACTTTAACCTTATGGCAATACTCATTACATTAGGTAATATTAAGTTTTAAATTTGGTGGACCTAATTTGTTTCTCTGGCATGTCAACCTCACATGCCAATTTTTAGAAATTGATGACTTTACCATTATTTCCTTGCGAATAAGTGCTCTTTATCCTTTTAAGATTCTACCTCCACCTGCCATGCCAAATTTCAAAAAGAGAACAATCATCTTAGTAAGAAACTGGAGTAAGAGATTGGCCATTTTTTTCTGGCATTTTGTTAGAAGGAAAGTAAAGAAGAAACACTGCCTTTGTTCCACATATATATTCTTCAGCTAATATAAAATCTTGATGCAGTACCTGTAGGGATGGGTATCCATGCATTATATGCACAACTATGGGAATTAAAAAATAAAATCTATGATTGGGAGCAGAGATTAAATATAGATATTCCATTTCCTTTTCCCTTCACATTGGTCTAAGAAAGCACCACCTTACTTCAGGTCTTTTCTCTAAAGAATTGTCTTGTTTGTAGCTTGTACTGTAGCAAGTAGGAATGTTATAAAACAAGACTTACACTCAGAAAAAATCAAAAGGCAGCACCATTCACTCATTATGAAAAGATTGTAGAACATATAGCGTGAGCTTTATCTCTGATGTAAAGCAAAATTTAACAACTTATGTTAAGGAGAAAAAAGATGATTTTTTTTTTTGTTTTGCAGAAAATCACATAAACCCAAACATGGTTGGAGGTTAAAAAGACTGGGAGGCCCCACAGGATGCTATATTCACATGAAACTTCCTTTTGGTCTTGGATGAGTCATAATGCGTTCTCTGAACTTGATTTTTCTAGTTTGGGATCAAGGGCTAGAAGTCACTTTTTATGTCTGTATGGCCACACTCACTTCTTATGTAAGTCTGCTACGGTAGACATTCTGTATACGGTAGATACTGGGTTTGAAAATCGGTATCACAACACCCTCGTGAAGAAAATTTCCATGCACAAAGATAGGAAGCTTCTAGTCCCACTAGGCAGACTGTTAACGCTGACTGAAAGAAATGTTGCCTAGCTTCAAATGGGCGTGAAGGTAAGACCATTTAAGGAATGAGTGCTTCATCTGCAGGAATGGAAACGAAACTCTGACAAAGTGAATCAGTTGACATTTAATCTAGCGAGAGTTTAGAATTAGCAAGTAAATTTATTGCAGAAATAAACACTCCTCTCTATCCTTTTTTTCTAGTCAATAGTCTCAGAAGATTTTGTTTCGCTACAATCACTCCTCCAAAATACCACCCCAATTCTTTTTGTGAGCATATTACTCTCTAGCTTAAAAGCTTTTGTCTGTTCCCAATCCATCATAGGATAAATTTCAGATTTCTTAGCGTGTCATCCATCGAAGGCAGTGCATGGACAGATCTCTCTGCTAGCCTTGTTCTCCTTCCCCAAATGCCTAAGCTCTGGAAACCTTGTCTACCAGCTGGTTCCTAAGGGGCCATATTGGACATACATTCCTCTGACTGAAATACAGGTTCTCAGTACACATACTCCAAGAGTCAGCTAGGGCCCAGCATCCTTCCGGTGGCCCTCCTTGCCCTCCTTAGGCAGAGGAAGCCACTTATCCTATTCTGCTCCCATAGCAACCAGTGTGTATGGCCGTTACAGCACTTATCACTTTGATACGATTATTTGCTATCCTGCACTAGATGGTTGGTGCCTGGAGGGTGTAAAGCAAGTTCAATTCATCTTTGAAACTTCAGCAATTAGCTGGATGCCTAGCACGGTGTACAGTAGTCCCCCTCCAAATCCAGTTTCGTTTTCCATGGTTTCAGTTGCCTGCAGTCAACCCTGGTCCCAAGATATTAAATAAAAAATTCCAGAAATAAACAATTCATAAGTTTAAAATTGCACTCCATTCTGAGTAACACAATGAAAGCTCACACAGTCTTGCTCTTTCCTATCCAGAATCATCCCTTTGTCCAGCGTTTCCATGTAGTATACATTCCCCATATGTTAGTAGCTTTCTAGACTATCAGGTGGACTGTCGCTATATTGCAGTGACTGTGTTCAAATACCCCTTAGTATATTTAATAATGGCCCCGTATCACAAGAGTAGTGATGCTGGCAATTTGGGTAAGCCAAGGAGAAGTCAAGTGCTTCCTTTAAGTGAAAAGGTATGTATGTGTAGGAAAACACATAGTATAAATAGGGATCGATGCTATCTGTGGTGTGAGGCATGCACTGGGAGTCTTGGGACATATCCCCATGACTACTGTATATTGTTAAAGAAAAGAAAAAAACTGTTGAATGAAAGGATGAGAGACATATATTAAGACTATCTGACAGAGAATTGAGCAGGTCTTCGTTATTACTAATTAGCATGTTAATGAACAAGATTTTTACTAAGTGTTCTGTAGCTTTATGATATTTTCCAAGCTGAAAATGCTGATGATATGTTTTTCTTTTGTTTCATTTTGTTTTGTTTTGGTGGGGCACGGAGAAGGTGGGAGGTGAGGAGAATCAACTGCTCTTGCAGTCAAATAAAGAGCATTGAGAGGAGGTTTTGTTTGGTTGGATCTTAAATTAGTCTCGGAAAAACATGAATGCTTACATGATAATTGCGTGATAGAGTAGTATTAATTATAATAGCTACTCTCTTTTAATGAATTTTAAAAATCATCTGCCATAATTTTTGCAGAGACCTTTACCTATGTCCTTTAATTCATTTAAAGCTATGAGATATGTGATATCATCCCCATTTTACAGATGAGGAAGCTAAGAGGCAGGCAGTAAGCAATTTGCCTAAGGCAGCGGTCTCCAAAGTGGAGTGGGCAAGATAATTTATTGTGATATGGGAAGAATGTTAGAAATTCTCTCTTTTCTTCAATGATTAAAAAAATGCAATGATGTAATGACAAAAAAAAAGATTATAAATGTTTATTACGCTCATTTACCCTAGCACATTTACATGGTTCCAAATAAAGTGGTCATGTACCAAGAATTGTACCTGAAGAAGAATATTCACAGAAAAGAAGAGCCATGGCAGAGGGGTAACAGTGGTGCCCCCTCTGGTTCTTGCGCTTTCAGGGCATTGGCATTACCTGAAGTTTACAGCTTCCACAGATTATATTATCTGTTTTTAACCAATCAACGCCCTTATTTGGAAAACAAGTGGCTTTAAAAAAGATTCCTTCAAAGAAATAAAAAATAGGGATAAATCTGATAACACAAAGCACAGGTGAATCAAGATCAAATCTGCCACTTTAACCTCTGAGAGCTCTTGACAGTCATATTGAGAGGTAAAAGCAATGACAATGTAACTAGATCTGACAAGAAATAAGTCAAAAACATTCACAATTATCCAAGACTACTTGAAATTTGGATTTATGTTAACTCTCATTAATGATGAATTCTGACCTAAGCATATATTTTGCCTTGAGATATTACCTATTGATAGTTTGATATCATCATGATTAGCAAGATATTTACATTTCTCTATCACTCTATTCTTTTATAACTTCTATTTTGTGTATGTTTTATAATGCACTTAATATGTTAAAACTGAATATAAGTATTGTGAATAAAGATATATAAATGATGCTCTATTTTTCTTTTTCTTTTTTCTTTCTAACTGCAAGGGGAATGTGGTCAAGCTACTTGGAGGTGACGAACTGATGAAGTCAGAATCTTTAACCCAGACTGGTCAAACTCCAGACAGAGTGATCTATGTTGCTCATGTAAGAACTGCCCAATAATTTGTCATCTGTATAGGGTTCCTTACCCATATGGAGTATGGGGCAGGTGGAATATCAATGACTTTTGGAGCATTTGCGAATCCCCTGAAACTGTGTTTGAAATTCTGCGATCATGTTAATGTGCACTTTTTGCAAAGAGAGTCCATACATTTCATCAGATTCTCAAGGGGATCTTCCTCAAACGGGGTAAGAATAACTGATATCAAGTTATCAGTAATATTAATGATGCATTAATTCCCGATAAGAAATTAATTTTTTTCTGTAACTTTTATAAAACTAAATGTGACCTGAGTAGACATTTCTCCAAAGAGGACATACAGATGGCCAATAGACAAATGAAAAGATGTTCAACATCACTAATCATCAGGGCAATGCAAATTAAAACCACAATGAGATATCACCTCACACCTGTCAGAATGGCTATCATCAATAAATCAACAAACAACAAGTATTGGCGAGGATGTAGAGATTTTTTTTTCGCACTGTTGGTAGATTGCACATTGTTGCAGCCACTATGGAAAACAGTGTGGAGGTTCCTCAAAAAATTAAAAAAAGAACTAACTTATGACCCAGCAACTCTACTCCTGGGTACTTATCCAAAAAAATCTAAAACATTAATTCAAAAAGACATATGTACCCTTATGTTCATTGCAGCATTATTTACAATAGCCAAGATATGGAAGCAACCTAAGTTTGTATAGACAAATGGATAAAGAAGAGATGGTACATATATACAATGGAATATTACTTAGCCATAAAAAAGAATGAAATTTTGCGATTTGTGACAACATGGATGGACCTAGAGGGTATTATGCTAGTGAAATAAGTTAGACAGAGAAAGATAAATACAATATGATTTTACTTTATGTAGAATCTAAAACACAAAAATAAATGAACAAACAAAACAGAAACAAACTCATAGATACAGAGAACATTTTGATGTTTGCCAGAAGGGAAGTGGGTTGAGGGGATGGGTGAATAAGGGGAAGGGATTAAGAAGTACAAATTGCCAGTTTTAAAAACAGTCATGGGGATATAAAGTACAGCATAGGGAATATAGTCAATAATATTGTAATAACTATGTATGATGTCAGATGGGTACTAGACTTATTGGCGTGATCATTTCATATGTTATATAAATGTCTAATCACTATGTTATACACCTGAAACTAATATAATATTGTATGTCAACTGTAATTGAAAAATAAAAAATTAAATTAAAAAAATTTAATTACAATAAAAAACTAAATGTGTACGTTTTATATGTCCAATCATATCTATCCTTAAATAGACCCTATAGAACTTAATATATCTTTAGATAATTTAAATGCTCTAACTGCCCAAAGGAAGGCTTCATTGGTTTCTAGAGATAGGCTTTCTGAGGATAATTTCCTTCTGAAGGATTTTCTCCATAATACTCTATTATATGTATGTTGACTCGACAAGAAAGGATTTTATAAATGTTGTCATCAAGATGTCTCTGAGACTTTGACATATCTTTGTGCAGTTGGACATTAGGAATGAACATGATTTTAGGGTCTAAAAATTTTTTATCGTCATAAACTCTTTAAGTATTTTAACTTTCTTCTGGCAGGCTATTGTACTTACTGTCCTTTGGTTTGTACTGTTTCTCTGAATGATAACATCCTTCTGTATCAGTGTGACACTAGCTCACCTCCAAGCCTCTCAACCAAATGCCACATTAGAGACTATGCTGTATCCATCTCTCATGAGGCTTTATTAGATTTTATTACAGCATTTACTTTTAGGCCACCTTCAGCTGTTACTGGACTTATCTTTTCAGTTACTGTTCATTGCCTTTTATTTGTGTGTGGCCCTTTTACAACTTGACTTGTATTATGTCACCCACCCAATTCTTACTTCAAGTTTAGTACACAAAAATGCAATCTGCTGTTGTCTTATTTCAGTCATTGTTCTATGCTTGAAGTTCAATGTAAATTCAAGAGAAGAGTAAAAAATGAGCCAGGAACATATAAAAACAGAAATAACCACGAAAACCACATTAGATGACTCTAAAGAAATTGAGATAAATAACCTGCTTTTGGAGTGGAAGGGGAGTCATTCTCTCCACAGGTAGGGATGAAATACATTCCCCATCCAAATGGTTTTATTTTAGTTTTCATGTTATTACCAGCCAGAAAGTGATGAGTATATATGGGGAAAGGGTCGCAGCATCTGGATTCTACGTGGGGCAAAAGCTTTCATCTCCCCTTCAGATAAACGCAACTGAATAGTCAAGGATATCAATGAGCATTGGGCATAAAGGAAAAGCCTGAGATTGTGCATATTCAAGGGCTTATCTCAGCAGAGACATTGTGACATCTGTTGGACTTTTACTTTCATGAAGACTATTTGGGGCCTATTGGTAATAGACTTGCCTAAATGGGGGTCGGGGGAGAATAAGGGATCTGCTGATAAGGTAGAAAGAAGATCATAATATAGAACATTTTTTTGTGTCTGTTTGGTTAATACTTAGGACTTAATATTTGGAGGGTATGTCTGAATCTTAGAGAGGTTGATACCTCACACTTTACCTACATTTGATCGAATGACTTTAAAAATACACCCACCTATCAGGGGCATTTGTCTTTATATGACACCTCAATTTTATGGTGTGATTTATTTACTGACGTTAATGATTGTCACCACTGTTACCTGATATTCCACAGGTCCTGTATCAATGTTTATTATTTTCCTAAGAACCTAAGATCAGAATGGTGAGCTGTTATTTTTAATGCTAACATAATAAATGACTACTTATCAATTGAGGAACGTAATTAAATAGTAAAACAACTTTTAATGATCTAGATAAGTGACAATTTTTTCAAATAGCCTTCAAATGCTAATATCACTGGTCTTGGAGCTGTTATAGATGATACATCAATGTCTTACTTGAAATGGTAACACTATAACTTTTTATAATAGTCACTAGTTTAAAAAATACATACCAATCTGAGAACTTCTGGTTCTATGCACTTAAGTAAGCATAATATGCTAGAACACATGGTTGAATGGACTGCCTATGACCACCCAACAAGGTTAGCCTCGTGGATTCCTCACTCCCAATCAGTACACCTTCTACTATACCACACTGTTTTGTTTCCAAAGAAAAACAAAGGCTCCAAATTCATGTTCTTCAACTCAGTAATAGTCATCAATGTCTGACCGAAAAAAAGGGCCCGTCACCATTCACTACATGCTATCAAATTTACTTTCATAGACTGTGGCTTTCATGCTCTTTTAACAACTACTCTCTGTAAGAAATGTATCATATGTCATGGCCCAATATACACATACTTTAGGTACATAGTGAATTGTATCACTATGGAAAACAGGAAAACAGAAGGGATTTAATTTAGGGAATTAGGCAGGTGATGGAAGAGCTGAGAAGTCAAATAAGGAATTGAGAGTAGCAACCGTAAGAAGTCACTGTTACCTGTAAACTGGGGAAAGAAAAGGACTGGCAGAATTAACAGAGCCTGGAGGCCGGGGTCTCCTGGTGAAATCTGAGACCACGATGTTTCTCAGAGTTAGAGCCAAGAATGAGATACAGTTTTTGCTGGAGATGCAGCTAGAGGCAGAAAGAGAAGGGAGAAATACCCTGTCTTTTCTCCTGTTCTTTAGTGGTCCTGTCTCTTGCCAGTGTCACTCATGGGCTGACTGCAGATGACACAGGAGGCCGGGAAGTACAGCATGCAAGGGTCAGCCCCACTTGCCTTATGGAGCTGAGCAGAAGAGGGAGGAATGCATCTGAAGGCCAACAACACAGTAACTAAAACAAAGTTTCCTAAAACAGTACATGCTCTTACTAAAAGCAATACCCTCTGAAGTTAATACTTTCTACTCTATTTCCTTTTTATGTTGTACACACCCCACTATGACTTACTTCACAGGGAGTGGAAACACACCGTTTGGACCAATAGGAGGTACACATTTTAGGAACTTTTTGCCCTCACCTAAATATCCCGCTTTTAGGTCAGGTTACTAAAACACAGGTCTCATGATCAGCAGTTTAGGGATTATATTATATTAATCATAGCAAAATAAAAATTTCCACTGTGTTTAATACTTGGGCCATCTTTTTTTATAATAGATATAGTATATTAATAATATATAAATATAAAGCTAAAATGACACATGCTACAGTTATAGATTTGGAAATCTAGTAAAACAGATACACTTTTTAGTAGACTCATGATGGATTTGTTGGTGGATAGTCACTGTCAAGGGTATAGTATCTGGCCTATGTTAATTAGTTCATTCAGGGTATTTTCGAAAATGGGGCAACACTATCTAGAACTGTCTCCATCTAAGATTCTACCTATTAACATAAACATTGAAAGCAGAGATCAATTAGGCCAGTTATACCTAAACAGCTTCTTTTATAGAACTAAATTGTCAATGTGTAACATTAATCACACTTTAATCAGTATTCTATTAAATGATCACTACTTTTCCTCTCCTGAATAACATTCATCCCGACCTCCCGATGCAGGTAAAAATTCCCACTTTAGTGATGGATTCATTACCAGGCTCAAATAGCATTGCCATATATGACATCTTGTATAACTGTTGCTAATAATGAAATAGGAAAACTACTTGGGGCAGCCACATAACATTGAATGACATTAGCATCAAAATTTGTACATGTAGACAATTTACGCAATATTGAGAAAATGTAGAAAGTAAAGATAAGGAACTACCACTGCAGGGCTCAGCAATACTAGGAGGTGGGTTGGCCATCATCACAGGAGGATTTGAGTGCATAGCCTCCCTCCAATGTGAGCTCCCCTTCTTCAGATAGGTTCTGCCCTGGATAAGTCATGTAACCTTGACTTGTGAACCATTTTCCCTTCACTGATAAAACGGGGATTTGTGCCAAATAATTTCTAAGTTTCCTTTCATCTCAAATGTTCTGTCTCAGTTTCCTCATCTATAAAGTGGGGATAATATAATAATGGCACCCAATGTAAGGCACTCTTACGAGTACTAGACAATGGATGTAACACACAGGTCATGGTGCTAATACAGAGGAAACACTAAGTGAAGCTACTATTAGTTTTTTCAGCGCCATCAGTCAAGATTTTTTCTCAGTCATAATTTTTTCCTAACTTTTAGAAGTCAACTATCTTATAAACTTTTAACTTGCATTGGTCTCTTTGTCCTAATAGATTTTAACACTTCTTGCTCTCAGGTAAATTATGTTCAATCCCTTCCATGAACTTCACTTCCTCCTCCTCTTCTGCACCTTCTTGGGCAACCCCCAAGGCTCAGGTCTTCTTGCTCAGCCCTTCCCTCAGCTTTGAATTCCCTGTCAGAATTCTCTGTCACTCTCATGGCTCACAAAACAGGGTGTCAAATCTTCACTGCTCACCAACATTTTAGTTTCATCACTCCAGCTTCCCCAAAGCCATCCATATTAGAATGGTTTTCCTTTTATCTTACTGTGTCTAAAGTATAATTTGCTATTCATCTAAAATTAGTGTCCCCTTTATGCACCTCTTTCTCTGTCAACATTTTTTTTATTTGCACGCATTTTGTAATGACAAACTGCCGTCACATTACCAAAAATTAGATTAAAGAAAAAAACTCATATACCGATACAATGGAATATTATTCAGCAATAAAAAAGAATGAAATCTTGCCATTTGCAATAATATAGATGGACCTGAGAGGCATTATGCTAAGTGAAATAAGTCAGACAGAGAATGACAAATGCCATATGATTTCACTTATATGTGGAATCTAAAAAAAATATGAATAAATAAAACAGACACATAGATATAGAGAACAAGCTGATGGTTGCCAAAGGAGATGGGGTAGGAGATGGCAATAAAAAAGAAAAAAAGAAAAAAAATCACCCATAATTCCACCAGCCCAACCCCCAAACTTCAATTTAGTAATAGTAGTTCTTCCTACTCTTTCCCATTGCATATGTTTTTGTGCCATTGTAATCACAGTTCGCAACTCTAATTGTATTTTGCTTACAATTTTAATTATTCCATAACAACTTTCCATGTTGAAAAAGCTTTCATAATAGATTATTGTTTTATTGTTATCTCTGCTTCCAGTAACTCTCTCCTCCAGTTATTCTACACACCTGGCTAACTTTAATCTTATTCACAGCATGGCTTCACTCATCTTTCACATGCTCAAGAACCTTGGGTGATTTTTGTATTGTTCAAAAAAAGGAAGCCAAGTCACCTTAGTCAAGGTCAAATACCTCCTTCAAACAGGAGTCTATCCTTTCCAGCCTCATCCTCTATTATAGAATCTTTCCTTACGCCAAACTGCACTATTTGTTATTCCACACACACAAAATGATTAATAGCCCCAGTGCCCTCCTTCAAGCCATTCCGCGTACCTATGATGCCCACTTCCCTTTGCCTCTTTAGCTCAGGAGCTATTTTCTTCACCTGAAAGTCTTCCCCAGCTGCCCCAGCCATTGTGGTTACTCTTTACTCTTTTGAACAATTTCTACTTGTTACCGGAGCCACTTGTTGGACAAGCTGTAGTACCAAATCTACCTCTCTGTGTCCTCATTGCTCAGCACAAAGGGCATGATCAATAAGTATTTATTAATGATGGTTATGACGCCCACTGTCAGCACAGCTGTTCTGCTTTCTGCGATAATGAGGAAAGCAATATGGGGGCATTAGGGAGAAAATTCACTATAGTCCTCTTTAAACGCTGCCCAAAGTCCTAAGAGACTGACGTACGTTCTACTGCAACAGCAAAGATATGATCAAAGTTAAGGAGGAAGGAAGGAAGGGAGGGAGGGAGGGAGGGAGGGAGGGAGGAAGGAAGGAAGGAAGGAAGGAAAGAAGGAAGGGTGATAAGCAAGAATTATTTTGCATTTTCACTTAATCTATTCACCTCATCTGATATCGCAGAGATAGATGTGAAACATTCTTAGATTGTAACATCTCTGTTATAAAATGTCAGGAGACGCAGGTAGCTTAAACAGTGGGATAGTAGAACAGTCCAAACTAGAACCCCAGGCTTTGTAAGTTGAGCCAATGTATTTCAGTCATATCATAAACAGTATGATGGTTAAAACCTTGGGCTCTCAAGTGGTGCTGCCTAGCACACAGTTTTAATTCTACCAAAACTACTAGTGGCATGATCATGGAAAATTTACCTGACTTTTCTGTGTACCAGTTTCCCCAATCGGTGAAAGAAGGACAATAGCAGTGATACTCTAGAAAATGTTTAACAACTGGCTCTCCTCTCCAAAGCACTGATTTGTAACCTATGTCAATTTCCATGGTGTAAATATTCCCGCAATGGCTGATTTCCAGCTAGCAACAGGCTCACAAAATTCGTGACAATTTGAATTCTTACAGCGAATCTTTCTTATAGGGTTGCTGTGAAGATTAAACGAGTTAATACATACAAAACAATTAGAACTGGGTCTGGCACATTATATACTTAGTTTAATAAATATTAGCTACTTTTATTATACCATTTTAGTTTGCCTTCTATGGAAATGGAGGATAGAAATAGCAAAAAAAGCAGTTGGCCTCGATTTGAGTTCATTTCAACCTCTTCCCAATCTCATGTTTTATGTTCACTATTACCAAGCAGCCCCATTGACTTATTTGAATTTCCTTTCCTTCTTAATTCATCTTTTTTGGGGGAGCATTCTAAGAATCAGAGGACTGGTTAAAAGCCACAGACCAGGAAAGAAAAGAGGTTATAAAAAGTAAGTATAATTCCAACCGAAAAATTATCTTAAGAGAGGCTTAAGTACTCACTCAAACAACTAGATGTGAAAGTTTATTTGGCTACAATTACTTACTGCCCATTTATGGGGGGAATATGAATTGTACCCCATCAAGCTACTTTTCAAAATAATTTTATACCCTGGTGTTCTTCCTGACACAAAATAAATGAGAATTTTTATTAAAAAGAACCCCAGAACATATGACTCCAAACAGTATGACTTTCTTCTTTTTAACTTCTGTGGGTATTTCCACTTATAAAATATCTGCTTATGCATACCGCAATTGCTGGGTGTTTCATCAGGACATTCAGGCTACCTATAATAAATAGGGCATTTTTGATCTTTTTGTTTTTTTCTTAAATTACATAGATTTCAGGTGTACAATTCTGTATTACATCATCTGTAAATCCCATTGTGTGTTCACCACCCAGAGTCAGTTCTTCCATCACCATATATTTGATCCCCCTTACCCTCATCTCCCACCCCCCACCCCCTTTACCCTCTGGGCATTTTTGATCTTTAAACCAAAAGTTGAGCATCCAACAGCTCTGTTCATCAGCTGGAACCCTCGGACCCCAGCATTTTTCTCTAGAATGTCTTCTTTCTTGCTCAGCTATTTTGTAATCCCTGTCTTTCACAACTTCTAAATTCCTTATTTGCTTCTTCCACTCATAAAATGATAAATGGTTTTCAATTTTACTTTTGTGAATTTTATTCCTTTCTCAGTCATTTTTTCCATTGTTCCTTTTCTCCTGTTGCTATTCATTTGTTACTTCTCTTCTGAATGCCACACATAAAGTCATCTTCAACTGTTAGGAAATCTTTAGGTTATGAAGAGCCTCTTTTTGCTGTTGGAAGAATGCAGGTGACAATGAAACTGTGTGGCTATCATCCCATGCAAGCACCTGCTTGAATTCTCCCTATTCTGAGAAAATGGAAGTCTCTCCCAATCTTTTGCCTACCATTTCTCCCTCTCCCCCCAGCAACCAGAAACCACCCTTCTACTTACTCTCTATATAAATTAGATTACTCTGTGTACCTCATATAAGTGGAATCATACAATATTTGTTATGTGGGGAATGGCTTATTTCACTTACCATAAGGTCCTTAAGCTTTACCCATGGCATAGCATTGAACAGGATTTCCTTCCTTTTCAAAGCTGAATGATATTCAATTCTACATACATGTTATATTTTGTTTATCCATTTATCCATTGATGGACACTTGAGTTGCTTCTACTTTTTTGGCTATTGCAAATCATTCTACTATGGACCTAGGTGTGCAAATATCCATTCTAGTCCCTGCTTTCAATTCTTTGGGGTATGTACCCATAAGTGGAATTGCTGGATCATATGGTAATTATGTTTTTTAAATTTTTTGAGGACTTTCCATACTGTCTTCCTTAACAGTATGTTTTCCTTTGTGTACCATTTTCATTCCCACCAACAGTGCCAAGGATTCTAATTTCTCCACATTCTTGCCAGCACTTGTTATTTTCTGGGGTTTTCATTTTTTATTACTAATCTTCATTAAAAGCATGTATGTTATTAAACAAAAAGCTAAGAATATCGAATTTCTGTCCTACCCCACCTTAGTCCCATTTTCATAATTTTCACAATCCCTGGAATTCTGATTGTTGCTGTTTCTCTCATATCTGTACAAAGATATAGGGCTATGTTTCCAGGATGAGACCAGAGAATGCAGAACCTACTTAAATTCTATGACATGCTTGTTAAAAGGTCTTTCTCTTCACATTTCCCACATGAAAGCCATCTTATAGGACCTCCTATGTTTGGCAAACATCTCTCTCTTTACCTGGAGGTCAGTAGGCCACTTTTTCCTGTACTACAGTTCTTTGTATCTAATAGATGTTTAATAATATTTGGAACTGTAGAATTTTAAAACTCAAAAGACCTGACTGGAAAGAAAACATAGGGGTACATGCTCTGATTTGGCAATGGTTTCTTAGATATGACACCCAAACCAAAAGCAACTAAATAAAGAAATAGATAAATTGAACTTGATCAAATTTAAAAACATTTCATTTACTTTAAAGGACACTATTAAGAAGGTAAAAAGACAGCCCACAGAACGAGAGAAACTATTTGCAATTATGTCTGATAGGGTCTAGTAGTATCCACAGCATATAAAGAATTCTTACAACTCAATAACAAAAAGACAAATAACCCATTAAACAATGGACAAAGAAAATGAGTAGACATTTCTCCGAAGAAGATATATAAATAGCCAACAAGCACACCAAAAGATGTTCAATGTTATTAACCACTAGGAAAATGCAAACCAAAGTCACAATGAAATATACTTCACACTGACTAGGATGGCTATAATAATAATAGTTTTTTAAAAAATAGAAAATAACAAATATTGGTGAGGATGTGGGAGAATAATTGGGACCCTCATACATTGCTGGTGATTTATAAAATGGTGCAACCTCTGTGGTTCCTCTCAGCTAAGCATACAGTTATTATATGAGCCAGCAATTCCATTCCTAGGTATATACCTGAAAGAATTAACAGAAGGTATTCAAACAAAAACTTGTTCATAAAAGTTCATAACAGCACTATTCACAATAGTCAAAAGATGGAAGCAATGCAAATCTCTATGAACCTATGAACAGATGATAGGATAAATAAAATCTGATATATCTATACAATGGAGTATTATCCAGCCACAAAAATGAAGTACTTATCCATGTATCACATGGATGAGCCTTGAAAACATGCTAAGTAAAAGAAGCCAGACACAAGAGGCCACATATTGTACCATTCTATTTATATGAAATGTCCAGTATAGGAAAATCTATAGAGATGGAAAGCAGATTAATGGTTTCCAGGGGGCTGGGGAGAGGGAGAGTGGGGAGTGACTGTTTAATGGGTGTGGAGTTTTATTTTGGGGTGATGAAAATATTCTGAAATTTAATAATGATGATGATAGTACAACATTGTGAATGTAATAAATATCACTGAATTGTATACTTTAAAATGGTTATGTCAATTTTATCTAAATTGAAAAGAACTTGTCGATGAATATATTGTTCATTGTCTATGGGGTAGACATAGTGGATGTAGGGTTGATTAAGATATTGCTTCTCTCTCTAGACTCTGAGGTCCTTAAGGAATTGACAAGTAAAATAATATAAAATGAAGGTATATGATCTAACATGCACAGGCTGCTAGGGGCCTGACACTACCTGTGATTATAGAGCTAATGATGGCAGGGCTTTTCAACAGAGTCTTGGAGGATTAATTGATTAATTCATTAAAACTTTCCTGTGCCTGATACTGTGCTAGGTTAGGAATTCAATGAAGGACAAAAACAGATGCTATCCATCTCACATGAAATTTGCTTTGGGGGCAGAGACAGACATTAATTACAACTACCTGCAGACTAATGTAGGTGCTATGAAGAAAAGGAATCTTCTTCTATGAGAGTACAGAATAAAGAAAGTTAACCTAAATCAGAGATCAGAGAAGGCTTCCTTCTGAGAGTAACTCTTGAACTGAGCTCTGTAGAATGGATGGGAAAGATGAGCACGCTGTCTATGAAGAGGGACACCATGTGTAAAATCGATGGCAGGAAGAACCATGACATTTGAAAGCATGAAAATAGGTTGTTGTGGTTGGAACATGCTGCATAAGGGGGAGATGAGGCTGGAGAGACAATCAGGGCCCGGTAGGGTCTCCTATACAGACCATGGCAAAGATTGTGTTCTTTAACCTTCATCCCAGCAGTCAAGAATGGATTGGAGAGGGGGCTAGAGGATGTGGAGATTAGGAAGCTACTGCAGTTATCCAAAGATAACTTGCGAGGTGGAGACAGAGATGGAGAGAAGTGGAGCTAGGCCTATAGAACAAGGTGGAGTTCGAGAGAAAGACGAAGACTGGCCCAGGCAGACTGACATCCTGCACCGAGGCATGAGGTATTAAAACAGGAAGCAGAAGCTGGGTGAGGCATAGCAGAGGAGGTCACTATGGCAGAATCCATGAAAACGTAATAGGTGTGGGAGCCCCGGGAAGGTGTTGGAGAAGTCTGCAGGAGTCAGATCTCTGTGCTGTGCATTGGCAAGTGTGAACCATACTTTGGTGGACATGGAAAACTGTAAAGCCTTTAAGTTGGGAAATGTGACTACCAGAGTTATGTTTTACAAAGATCATTACAGGGGCGCTAGAGAATGGATTTAGGGGGAATAAAGGTAGATACTTGAGGATAAACAAGGAAACTGATGAGAGAAGCGGATATAACTGCTCAGCATGAGAGCTAATGAGTGCCAGATCCACACACTGTGGATCGTGAGGCTGGGGAAGTGGCATGGATATAAGACTATTGCTGCAATAAGATCCATTGTTAATCACAGTCGCCATGCTTTGTTGAGCCCGTAGCACATATACCACCCCAACATCTTCTCCCATACGGTCTCTGGATCCTTGCCAGTTTAGGGCAGTGGCACAAAACAAATAAAAAGATGCCATCGGAACAGTCTCTGGCAGCATTTTACTTTCAGAATTTCCCCCCATTTTGATGTGACATGGTCCCCCATCTAAACTACAATTTCTTGATGGAGAGGGATCATGTCTTGCTCCTAATTTCATGTCCCACCTTTACTGCCATACTTGCTTCAAAGTAGGGTCTTAATAAATCCTTGGAGAAATGAGTATGTGAAATAAAAAGGCTCGTTTCTCAGTGGATCTGCCACACTATTAACATTAAGGGGAAAATATAAACACATTAAATAATTATGGAACTCTGAAGCCCTCACTGGTGATCTTACTGATGTCTGAATTACCTTTTCAAAAAAAGAAAAAATATTTTTTTATTGGGGAATATTGGGGAACAGTCATCACTGACCCATGTGGGAATCGAACCAGCAACCCTGTTGTTCAGAGGTCGCGCTCTAACTAACTGAGTCATCTGCCCCCCCCAACTACCTTTTAAGACAAACTGTTGCCTTTATCCTGCTTGTGCTGCATAAGAATCTGTCCTCTTTATCACTGAGGCAGATTGGTCTTGATTGGTATTCCACTGTCACACCTGATGTATGTTCATTGTGGGGTATGTGATTTACACAAGTCTGGATGAAACTATCTCAGGCTCAAAACATCTATGAAGAGACTATCACCCCAATATCCAACGTTTGCACCCCATGGATGCAAACATTTCCTTGAACTTGTTCAAATTGTGCCAACTCCATCTCAAGTGTTCTGCAACAGAATGAAGGATTTCCTTTTTTTTCTCCCCATGGACTTGACTTGTCTCAAATGAAATCTATTCATCAGACCTCTTATCTTCAAGGTCAAAAGCAGATCCCATTGGAAAAATCTGGTTCTGAGAACCCTTGCTCAGAAAATTTTAGTCTCACAAAACTTTAGTTAAGACATAATTCCCCCAAAGCGAGGCTTTGAACATATTGGGGATGGAGAGAAAGCAATTAAACTAGTAATTCAGATCTTAGGACTTACATTAGTAGTGTTTAAAGCTTAATAAAGGCTTTAACAAAGAACAGTTTAATAAAGTCACAGAAAGAAATCGGAGAAAAAGAAAAAAGTTTGATGTGTGAATACTAAATAGCCTCTGTGTGTGTGTGTGTGTGTGTGTGTGTGTGTGTGTATTGGCAGGTTTGGTCTTCTAATTATGACACAAAAACATGGAAGAAAGGTCACACAATTTCTTTTAGAATTAATTTGTGCAATCTAAGAGACAAATGCTAACCTTTTTTTTCATGACAGAATCTAGTAGAGCTCAGCTGTAGGATTATCATTTCCTTCAGTGACCTAAGGCTACTTTGAAACTAGCTATCCTTCCTGGTCATGATTTAATAGATGGAAATGGGAGGAGGCGGTCAGGAAAAGTGGCAAGAGAGGAATAAGAAGGAAAAACAGGCTCAGGGGACATAGGGGCTGTGTGGAATATTGTGGTGCTGGAATTCTCCATCTGCCTCGCCAAATCTACTCTCTACTCTTCTGTGCCTTGTTCTGTGTCCCGAAGAAGGCTGACATTTGTTCCTGGACTGCATGAGGAAGCTCCCTTGTCTTCTGTCTTCCAGTTGTCTTTTGTCTACCAGTGGGAACTCTACCCTATCAGCAGAGCACTAAGAGTGGGGTGGGGGAGGACAGTGAGGTCAGAATGCCCATCCCCCTGTTGAACTTCCAAGCGGCTACATGCCTCCACCTTTCTTCTCTGGGAGAGGGGTCATCTTCTATGGCTACTTTTATGGGACTTACCCCTTCACCGCACCCTCTCAGATCCACAGGTACTAATGGTTCTACACTATTGACAGCCTTTGGATGCTTCACCATACTCTGTGGATTACACTGAACACTGTCATAACTTTGTAAATGTCCCTCCATTAACATGCCTCAAATTCCATTTAAATGTACTATCAGCTTCTTGCTGAGAACCCTGAGTGATAATATAATTGTCCTCTAACACATATGCAGCACTAAGCTCTGACAAGATGATCTTGGAAAATCCCAAGGAGATAGGGTAACAATTTTTACTGACCTTTCTCTTTGGCCTTAGTAATGAAAAAGTGAATGGATGTTTAAAATGTAATCTGTAGTTAATTATTGATGGGATAATGTTCCCTTTCTTAACGCTCACTCTCCTCTGGTAAGCCCAGCTCTCCAATTAACCATAAACAAAATGATGAAACTACTTTATGAATTAAGTTTTGAGCAACTTAAGTTTGAGATGCCCGAGGGAGAGCCTAGTAGTAATACTTTCTAACTCTTTGAAGATGAGATTATTTGCCACTACAGACAGTGAGCTTCACATTGTAGGAAGTATTCAAGCAGAAGGGGGAAAAACAATGGATTGGTTATTGAACTTGACAATTTTGATGTCTTTTCCAATGTGTACTTTTATGATTCATAGCTTTATGCTCTAGGATCTATCACCATAATATTTAGTATAAAAATGTTGACAATTCAGTTAAATATTTTAATATAATAATACTTGAACAATATACACATAGACTTTTAAGCACATAAATGTTAAAGAAAATTTATCTTCAGTATGACATGGTGAAAATCCTAGTCTCCGGAGACAGACAAACCTGTTTTAATCCTACCTCTCAATGAAACGCTGTGTCTTATGGAAATTACCTAACACCTCTCTATCTCAATTTTCTCACATCTTTCTCATAAAGAGATGGTGGGAATTCAGTGAGATAATAATACCTAGGACAAATCTGATAAACATTAGTTCGCATTGATTTACCATCACCATTAAATTGTTCTTCCTGACACATCAATTTACAGTGCAAAGGTAAATAAGAATGCATTTAAGAAGAACAAAGTTGGAGACATCATGCCCCCTGATTTCAAAATATATTACGAAGCTACAGTAATCAAAACAGTCTGGTATTGGCATAAAAACAGACATATAGATCGATAAAATAGAATAGAGAGCCCAGAAATAAACCCACACCTATATGGTCAATTGATTTACCATAGAGGAGCTTATAATACAATGGGGAAAGCACACTTTCTTCAATAAATGATGCTGGAAAAAGTTGGAAGCTACATGCAAAAGTATGCAACTAGACTACCATTTTACACAATTTACAAAAATTGACTCAAAATGGATTAAAGACTTGAATGTAAGACCTGAAACCATAAACCTCCTAGAAAAAAGTCTAGGCAGTAAGCTCCTTGACGTAGGTTTTGGCTCTGACTCCAAAAGCAAAGGCAACAAAATAAAAAATAAACAAGCAGGACTATATTAAACTGAAAAGCTTCTGTATAGCAAAGGAAATCATTAACAAACTGAAAGGGCAACCAATTGAATAGGAGAAAATATTTGCAAATCACATATCCAATTAGGGGTTATATATTTCCAAAGTATATAAAGAACTCATTTAACTCAATAGTCAAAAAAATAAATAAAAAATAAAAAAGATTAAAAAATGGGCAGAGGACCTGAATAGACATTTTTCCAGAAAGGGCATACAGATGGCCAATAGGCACATGAAAAGATGCTCAACATCACTAATCATCAGGGAAATGTAAATCAAAACCACAATGAGATATTACCTCAACCTGTTAGAATGACTATTATAAAAAAATCAACAGATAAGTGCTGGTAAGGCTATGGAAGAAAGGGAACCCTCATACACTGCTGGTGGGAATGGAAATTGGTGTGGCCACTATGGAATACAGTATGGAAGTATCTCAAAATTTAAAAACAGAACTACCATATGATCCAGCAATTTCACTTCTGGGTATTTACCCAAAGAAAATGAAAGAAAAAAAAATTCAAAAAGCTACATGCATCCCCATGTTCACTGCAACATTATTTACAATAGCAAAGATATGAAAACAACCTAAATGCCCATTGATGGATGAATGGATGAAGACGATGCAGTACATATCAGTGTGATGTGTACACACACACACACACACACACACACACACACACACACACACACACGAAGGTCTGACAATTAAGTTCACGAACTTGTTGCAACGACATTGTAAACTTTTTTGCTATCAGAGGGTTTATTCATTGTGAATTTGTACCAACTGCCCAAACAGGTAACCACATTTAGTGCTGAAGTGCTGAAATGTGGTTAACTGTTTGGGCAGTTGGTACAAATTCACAATGAATAATTGTGAAGTGCTAAAGTGCTGAACAGGCTGCGTGAAAAAGTTAGACGACCTGAACTTTTCGCCAACAATTCATAGCTCTTATATCATGACAATGCACCAGCTCACACGGCCCAGCCTGTGAGGGAGTGTTTAGCCAATAAACAAGTAACTGTATTGGAACACCCTCCCTACTCACTTGATCTGGCCCCCAGTGACTTCTTTCTTTATGCAAAGATAAAGAAAATATTGAAAGGAATGACATTTAGGACATCAAGTGTAATACAATAACAGCTCTGATGGCCATTCCAGAAAAAGAGTTCCAAAATTGCTTTCAAGGGTGGACTAGGTGCTGGCATCAGTGCATGGTTTCCCAAGGGGAGTACTTCGAAGGTGACCATAGTGATATTCAGCAATGAGGTACGTAGCACTTTTTTCTAGGATGAGTTTGTGAACTTAATTGTCCAATCTCATATATAATAGAATATTATTCAACCATAAAAAAAAAGATGAAATCTTGCCATTTGGGATAATATGGATAGGCCTCCTTGAGGGCATTATATTGAGTGAAATAAGTCAGACAAAACCAAATACCCTATGATTTCACTTGTAGGTGGAATCTAAAACAAATAAACAAACAAACAATGCTCATAGATACAGAAAGCAGACTGGTGGTTGCCAGAGTTGAGGGGGATGAGGATGGGGATGGGTGAAATGTATGAAGGGGGTCAAAAGGTACAAAGTTCCAGTTATAAAATAAATTAGCCATGGGGATGTAATGTACAGCATGGTGACTATAGTTAAATAATACTGTATTGCATATTTAAGTGTTGCTAAGAGAGTAAATCTTAAAGATCTCATCACAAGAAAAAAAAATTTTGTAACTGTGTATGGTGATGGGTGGTCATTAGACTGATTGTGGTGATCATTTTGAAGTGTATATAAATATCGAATCATTATGTTATACCTGTGAAACTAACATAATGTTATAAGTTACTTATGCCTCAGTAAACATAAAAATTCTCTTTTTTAATTGAAAACCACAATCAAAGTCGTGATCAGCACATCCCTTTCAGCATCTCACAACTTTGAGGGCACAGTGTTACATGCGATAGATAATACTTTCTATAAGAAGGTATTCCCTGAACTAATTAATATTTTTAAATACTAGTGATCAAATTCTATTCATACAGTGCTTTTTGCCTTATAGCCATTTTGCTTGGAGCCTCACAACTATGTTATAAGCTAGGCATTATTTTCTCCCTTTATAAAGGAAGGAATTTATAAAGGGAAGAAAATCATAATCCTGGAGGAAGTGGTCTTTCTACAGACTCATTCAGACATTTTCTTTGGTTGAGAAAACCAGATTTAAAAAAAAAAAATCAAAAATATTTTTTAAATTAAAAAATTAAACAACCCAGCAGCACAGATGTTCTGCATGAGGTAAACCAACTCATCTCTGAGTACAATTAGGAATTTCATGGACTGGGGTAGGGGGGCAAGTAGAGAAGCATGTAGCCTAGGGGTTTAGAGCACAGGCTCAGAAAACTTGGTCAAATCCTGGCCGTTTCACCTCCAAATGGTGCTTGTTGCACTTGGTGTTAGCCTTTCTATACCCCAGTTTCCTCACCTGTAAAACGGATGTAATAAGAGAACCTCCCCATGGGATTTTTATGAGGTTTAAATGAGATAACCTAGCTAAAGTGCTTGGCATAACTCTTACTTCGCAGAAAGTGTTTAATAAATATAGCTATTATTATTACAAGACAAACCAAAGGAGTCCCAGTGGAGAGCTAATTTGCCTAGAGTCACAGAGCTGGTTAGTGACAAAGCAGGGACTGGAGCCCAGATCCCGTCCGTTGTCCTTTTGTTATAAATGAACCACCGCTTAATTAGGTTTTGCAACATGGGTGATAAGCACTTCAGCTACAAGAGAGAATGAGAGCTAGATATTCTACTATCTGCATTCTATCAGTGTTGCTTTTCCAGGAAGCAGACACATCACGCGTATCTATGCAGAAAACATAAATACACCAAATTCCTTCAGAACGTTACTGTCTTCCTCCTACATGTGGGACTACCTCATAGTCAAACCCCTTATAACATGGTTCGTTGGTGATTTTGATAGGGTAGGGAGATAGATAGAAATGAGTAGGAGAAGGAGAATGGTAACAATCCGAGGGACCATATCCTCTTAGGTATAAAAAGGCACAGGCTATACCATGGCTGCCTCTTGCTGCGACTGGTGCCATAGTGAGGCCCCAGTGTGTAGACAGTTCTGGCAGGAGAGAAATGAACATGCAGATTAAAGAACTAAAGTAAAGCCTGCAGTCCTCTTTGGAACTAGCTTGAGCCTGGTTTTATAAACACTCCTTAGCTATTTTGAGTAACCAGGGACTTACCACTCCCAGCCTCAATTCAGAAAGTATTCTTCTGGTCACATGTCATAACCCAGAGAGCAGTAATCCTACAACCAGTTACCATAATGTCCTTGGCTAATAAGAGCAGGCTGTATCATCACACATTAAGGGAAGTGAATTTGGGCAATCAAGACTTAAATAATAATGAAACTTTAAACAAGACTGAGCTTAACATGATTCTGTAGCCTTTTCCCTGCTTAGATCTCTTTTGCTAGAAATATTTGTTGTTCTTCGCCTTTCAAAGTAATTTCCCATCAACCCCAGTCCATTCCAGTGAGCACAAGCTGACCCAAAACCTTTATGGGGCTCTTGCGGCACCATTTTCCCGACTTCTCTTGGAATAAAGGTAGAGCGCTTTAGAACGTGCTTTTCTGGTTAATGAGGACTACACAGTTTCATTCCTAATAACAGTAGTCGCGTTTATGGTGTCCTGTTTCTAGAAGAGATAGGAAAGTTTGCATCCTTAAATGCCAAGCCAGCAAAACAGTTGTAGCATATACTAAATTCTGAGTTGTTATAACATTCTATTTAATTCTTTAAGACTAGTAGAGACACTGCCACACGGACTGTCAAAAGATTCCCAGAGAGGAACATAGGAGGACGTTCTACTCCAATGTGTCTGAGCTGGGAGTGAGCTGAGAAAGCTGCAGTTTTGAGAACTTGTATATCAGACAGCCTGAGAGATGCCTTTCTCAGCTCCACCAGCTTGAGAAATCTATTCATCTTTCCCCTTTCTTAAAGAACAAGGTGTGCTTCTCTGGTAAGTGCAAAGAATGTAAAACTAACCAGTTTAGAGAGTCTTGCTCAAATCATACAAGTGTGTCTGGATTTTAGCCAATCTGTATGGTGCTGATATGAATGTTTCAAAGTACATTACCCGACCATACTACTATGTAGATTTTTTTAGTCTTTTTGGGGAGGTTCTGCATATTTAGCTTATATCCCTTTAGTTGGCTCCTCCCTGTTTTGATTTCACTCCAGTTACTACTCAACTTCACCCTTAAATCCATGAGGAGTTTGTTAACCACTTTTCTTCTTTTAGAAAATATGATGGGTAGTACCTGATGTGTCAACAGTGGTGCTACGAAAGACAGAAGGTAATGATATTCCCATCTCTGACCTTGAGTCACCTTTCATGCTAATTCAGTTGAGACTTCTATGAAGAAGCCAACATGATAAGACAGAATCTGACTTGATTCCCACCATTGCCACACATGTTACCTTTGAGTCTCAACTTCCACATCTGTAAAATAGGGTAATAGAGCCAATCCTTAGGTCTCTCTGAGAATCACGGGATAACACATAGAGAACGCAGAGCTTGGTGCACAAAGAAAGGCTTGCCATGTGTTTGTTCCCTTTCCCTTTCTCTCCAAGATGATCAGATGAAACACTTAAGAGCCTGCTTAGGAAAGGCCATTTGCAATAGAAACTTCAAAAATTGTTAACCAGTGAACATGTCCTTCTTTGGTAAGGAATTAGAGAAAATTAGAGAAATTTCTAAATATGAAAGTTGTTTCATGTACTTAAACTTAGAACTTTTAGACATGAAGTAGCAAGACCATCCTACATAAAGAATATACAATCAAGCTGGAGATTAGCGTTTGCCTACTTACCACCAGGGGACAATATCAGGCTACAATTACTGTGCAGACACTCTTTATGAAATACTGGGCTGGTTGATGTCAGACCCCAAAAGAGGTATGTAACACTTTCTTCCAATAGCATCCAACATAGGGGCACAGTATAGTGGAAAGAATATTGGTTTTTGACTCCAAGTCTTGTTACCTATTAGCTAATTAAACATCTAGGACCCCTAGTTTGTTTTGTTGTTTGTTGTTTTAAATCTATAAAATAGGCAAGGGGATTTCTGATTTACTCACAGGACTATGAAAAGTAGAACTTCTCAAACTCAAATGTGTATACAAAGTACCTGGGGCTCCTGTTAAAATGCAGAGTCTGGTTCAGTAGGTTTGGGGTAGAGCCTAGGATTCTGCATTTCTGGCAACTTCTAGGAGATGCTGATGCTGCTGGTCATGGACCACACTTTGAGAAGCAAAAATTTAGCAGATTGTATGAGACATCATACATGTAAAAGGACTTGTAAACACTTGGATACAGGTAGCAAGTAATGCCATGAGTAGCAGCTGTGGTCATGTATTCCTGAGAAATGTTCTCTAATAAATAACGCTACTGATGTCCCTGTCTTTCCATTATACACTGTTCTTTTCAGTGCTTCTAACAGTACTTATGTTAAGAATTAGTTTTTTTAGTGTGGTTATAATGGGGCCTATGGGAATGCAATATGTCTGGCACAACAGAGACACTGGAGGAAGTAAAGGTGAGTTAAAGAGAGAAGGGAGGATGGGAGAAAGTATGGCAGTACATTGGGCTGTAGGCGTAGAGGTGGCTGTGTCCTGTCAGAGATAAGGAGATGTGATGGAAAGAAGGGAGGCAGCTTGCTGGCATTTTGCATTGAGTATGTAAGGACAGCAGCAAGTGAAGCCCGATTAAGTGAAGGTGTTTACATTGACGATGGAGAAATTTAAGGATGCTACTACCATAAATGGATGTGGCTTGATACATTTCCAGAAACTGCTTGCAATGCTTCATCTGTCTAGATGGCTATATCTACTCACAGGCCCCTGGGAGAGAGACAACAACGTGGAGAAATTCATTTTGACAAAAATCAAACAAATGAAAACATTACTTGTAGATCTGATCTAAGGCCATGGATCTTATGTGTGAGTGTGCAGCATTTATTGAGCACTCGTTATGTATAGAAGAGGATACCAAAGGCAGCGTCTTTTCCCACAGGACTCGCCGCAGACCATGCTATGGCACAGCGGTGCGGGACTTGAGAGCAGGGCTACTTTACCTCTCATCGTGTTTGGCAGGCTGGCTTTACCATGTAAGTTTTCAAAAGACTTCACAGCTAATTCTAAATTACTCTCGACTAGTACTTGGACTAAAAACAACAATAGAAAAAGGAAAGGGGTCAAAGGTAAAGCTCCCTAAAACGTGTCTACTCAAACAATACCTCACAACATTATTTAAATTGCACCCCATCTCACCCTGTCTTTCCCTGATCCTAGTTCCTGACTTGTTTAACCCATAGCACGTATCACCGTCTCAGACACTCAAGAGTTTTCTTACTTATTTTGTTATCCTATGACGTTGCCACTCAGACACAAGTTCACTGAGGGCGGGGACTTTTGTCTGCTTTGTCCACTGCTGAATCTCAGCAAGGGGAATTGCGTCTGCGCATAGCAGATGCTCAGTACTCTTTCTTTATGCCTTGGTTGAAGGCATAAATAGTGAGATTTTCTAGTAGATAAATTTCTGAGCAATATTTTCTTGAAGAATTTTAGAGAAGAGACTGTGCGGGTTCAAACTTGCAGAGAACATCTCTGGATTTCTGGAAACCACATCTAATGTCTCATTATTGAACTCCTTTTCTCTCACATAAATAACTTTCTGTTTCCTGCTAAAGCTGATGTTCAATGTAACACATTGTATAAGATTTAATGAACTATTATTGAACAGTGGAAATGATCAGGGCATCTTTTTTTCTGCATCTGTCCAAAAGAAGGCGCTCACAGAGTCATTCAGAGGGCTCCCTGGAGAATTACCTACCCAAGAGCTTTCTGGAGTACACAAAGTGACTTCTGAGTCCCTAAGGGATCTCTTTCTCTTTATCTCGGTGACTGGGGAGCCATAGGAATAGAATTGGGGAAGATAGTGAATCTTCCTACAGTCAGTCAAGGAGAAAACCTTGGATGGATCGTAATCAATCTCTCACAAGTCTCCTGGACCAAGGGGCAGGAAGATGCACAGCATCTCCGGAGGCAGAAAAATATGGTAGGAAATGCCAGTTGAGTCTCAGTCAAGCCCCAATGGAGAAAGTGCTTCTGTCCTTCCCTGTAGACCACCTATCTTGGGACGTCTTGGAGCCAGAGGCCTTCAGTTTAACCCCAGGCTCATTTAGAAGCTCCTGAGATGACCACATTTTACTTTCTTAACCCTTTAAAAGTGACATTGACAGTATGTAACAGAGGGTCATCATGACCTGAACTGACAAGTGGTTTAGTGAGAGCTGAATCGTATTTTCAGTCTTCACGCAGTTTTAAGATTTAGCTCAATTTCCAGACCATCCCTTTCCCAGGCTTGAAAATGGCTTTATTTTATACTTTGCGGTGGGAGGTAAGTGGGTTTCTACGTGAAAGTGATGTTCCCAAAGACATTTACGAACATTAAAAAATGTCTGAACGTGGCGTCAAGCCACTCAGCCGATTTCTCATCCTGTGCTGTGCCTTGCAGAGCGTATGCAAGTTCAGAGCTCGCTTTGAAATCAGTGGCAGTTATGAGATTGGAGGAACTCTGTGGGGCACGAACAATATAATAAATGAGCCCCTTTGAAGACCAACCATTGTAGTTGGGCTCTTTTTGTGTTATCTGACACTGGTTTCTCAGGGATGTTCTGTGGTGGTGAGAATGGCCCACCAACGTATGTCCTCTGGTTTCAACTTTGGGCCTGAAAGAAGGAAAGGGGATGGGGAAAGTAAGTCCTCTTTTTTTTTTTTTTTTCTTCCTTAAAGAACTGGCCTAAACCCTTTTGCTATCCTTTTGAGATCAACTCCTGGGATAAACCATCCCACACACACATACCTTGAGTTAAAATAAAACAAAAGCTGTCTTTCATCTGCATGTACTTATTGGCCTATGCAGCAACAAAAATAGCAACAATAACAATAAGAAAATTAAAACAAAAACGAAGCTTTTATCTGCTAGGAGCTAAAACAGACTTATTTATATACAGCGGTTTTCACAGATTATTTATTTAGTTGAAAGTAAAGAACATTTTTCATGTTTCTCTGATGACATTGTAGGCCAAGTTGATATTCTGATACCACGATGAAATTTATTGGATATTCTTAAAAAGTATTAAAGTTTTTTGTTTTAACTTTTGACTAAATATTCCTAAATGACTAATAAATGTTATTTCAAATAATGAAGTTCAATGAGAAAAATACATTCAGGTTGTCTTTAAATATATTTAAGAAAACTGACTTATTTGGCCCAAGTTTCCAAGTATTTGTTTGAATGGCTATTTGAATGCCACGTCTTGTATTACTAGATACAGATTCAACTAATTTTTGCTGTGTGCTTTCTTTATTTCTCACAACCACACTGTGAGATCAATATCGTTAACCCTACTTCGCAGATGAAAGAACTAAAGCCAGAAAGTTCCAATGGCAAGAAGCTAGTAAGTGGCAGAGGTGGCATCCGAACCCAGGCCTTTGACTTCCAAATCCAGCCCTCATCCTATCATGAACCTGTAGCTGCTTCTCAAGATACAATAATCCATCCCTCTCTGCAAATAAAGTACTATGTTGTTTATTTACGATGAGAAGTATTGGAGCAAATATTGAATTAGGGCGAAGTCCCTGTAGGGGCTGATCAAGAACGATTGTAAGAAAAACAAATATCAGGTGAAACGGACTTCAAGGAAACTTGCTCCAAGTTTCCTTGACCTTTTAAAAAGCTCCAAGACCTTTTTATCATCTTTGAAACTTCTAAAGCAGGGACAAAAATAGGATAGTTTTTATAGTTATTTATTGATTTTTATAAGACCTCCTTTAGTTTACTTTCTTATATTCTGCCTCTTTCCAAAATGATGCCAGGTAGAGATCAGATAACAGATAAATGAAGTATGGGCAAAGAACAAAAGGAAAAAATAATAACTAGAAACCAGATGTAAATGAATACAGGCAAATGCATGTCACACTGTGGATGAAGACAAAACACAAAACCAAAACCGAAAAAGAACCGTTATAAGATAATAATAACAACAATGATAAGGGCTAATATTTATTGAGAACTTAGCATTTGCCAGACACAGTGCTAAAAACTTTTACATAGTCTGTCTCATTTAATTCTCACTGCAGCCTTTGAAGTAGGTACAGTTATGTGCGTTATTTTACAGATGAGGAAATTGAGGCACAGAGGACTGAAGAGGTTGAAGGTTGACTAGATAATAGGGGATGGTGCTGGATTTGAACCCCAGCATTCTAATTTCAAGACCATGCTCCTGGGAGTCCTTAGCGTTATGCCAGGTAAACACATAAACACATTGTCATTACTCATGAAAAACCAATTGTTTCCTGGCATTTGGGTCTAAGGGAAATGTCTCTGTGTTCTCACGAGTGGAACATGAATGGTTCAAGGGCTAGTGCCTTTCTCAACATCCCCCATGAGGCTAATAATGCTGACCTATGGTTATTTCTTGCTGGGTCCCCCCATGCAATGCCAAAATACAATTCAGTAAAAGTGAGTAAAAGTAAAAGACGCCAAAACAATATGGTTCCAGTATTTAGTTTGGATGGTTTACCTTGATCATGAGATATAACCTCAACTATCTAGAGAGATGGATGGACTTCGTGTCCTTCAAGCAATCCTCCATGGAGCCTCCTTAGCTGTAAACATTCCTTGAGCACTACTCTGATAGAGAAAAAAGAAAAATCACAACCATATAGAATGGAGACCATAAATCTGGAGTGAAACTAATCTCAGTGGTGCCTTCAATGTTATTCGGCAGTCCTATTACAAGTGCTTCTCCCATTTCCCTCAGCTGCTATTCCAAACCTTTACCACTCTTTAAAGCAGGGGTGTCCAAACTTTTTTCAACGGTTCTCACCAAGGGCCATATGCGGTAAAATACACAAACAGCCGGGCCACTCACTTGAGGTGAAGTACGTATTGCCTCACCTGGTTTATTTAAGTAAACTAAATATATTTTTGGAATTTGCTGCGGGCCAATTAAAAATGGATTGCGGGCCGCAGTTGGCCTGCAGGCCGCAGTTTGGACACCCTTGCTTTAAAGGTTTCAATCTTCTCTTTGGGGGATGACCTTGTTTCTAAGTTAAGGATTAGCAGCTATCGAGAGTGGCTTTTTTCATTTTCCCACTCATTCACCCATGAGCCCACCGGTGTCTGCACCCATTCTTTCCTTCCTCATTCCAGCAGAAGACAGTTTTCCTATCAAAGGCAATTCCACCCACTGGTGCAATGGACATTATTCCACCATGCCTTCTTAGGAAATTTGCTTGATAAATAATGGCCTTTTCTTACCTTCACTGCTTCCTTGGTTGTTTCCCTCAGTGTAAAAATATGTTCATTGCTCTCACTTAAAAACAAACAAACAAACAAACAAACAAACCAAAAGATTTAATGGCCATTTTTTTTTAGCATCCTCATGCTTCTTTCTTTGATAGTTATTATTATAGTTATTATTTTACAAGTTGCAACCTAGATTTACTCTCAATGACTTCATATCAGCCATTCACCTTTTGATCCATTCTAACCTGGCTCTACCCATATTGCTGTGCTGAGACTGTCTTGCTTCACTTATTAACCCGGCGGAATAAGCATTATTAGTTCTCATCTTATGTGACTTGTCCTGCTGACTACTTTCTCATTCTTGGTGTTCTGGCTTTGCCTTCCATGACATTTCTCTCTCTCTCTCTCTCAATCTCTCTCCTAGTATACCTCTGCACTGGTTGCTCATTATCTGGTGCCTTGATTGGTTTCTATTTCTCGGCCCTCTCCTTAAATGTTGGTCTCTTCTTTTCCCACTTTACACTCTTTTGGGGGGATCTTGTCACTACCCAATCTATACATTTAAATGCATACCCTGATCTCTAGTCCCATATCTCCAACCGTTTCTAAATAGTTCCACCTGGATATCCCACTGGCACTGCAAACTCAGTATGTCCAGAATTGAACATGTTCTGCTTTTGTACCTATCCCCAGTGACTGCTCTTCCTCCTATATTCTTTACATTAGTCGATGTTTTTAGACCCTTCGCCCAATTTCCCAAGCCAATACTTTGGAAGTTTTTGACTCCTTTCTCACATTCTAAACAACACACCCAATATATTCTTTTCTTTGTATATCTCTTATACCTAAGGGGGCCACGATTCCACTTGAAAAGGTCCATCAATACAATCATTTGTCTAGCTCCAATTTTTATTTCCAATCACACTTTCATAGTGGCCCCAGAGGTCAAATACAAAAATTTGATTATGTCATTCCCTTGCTCACCGTTGGTCATTGGCATCTCATGACACACAGCATACAAAATTCAAAAACTTTCGTCTGCCTGGAAAACATCTATTCACGTTTCATGTTCCCCTGGGAAGTTTTCCAAGACAGATTTAAATGTGTTATCCTAATTTGCCATTCAACTTTGTGGATTATCGAATTTAGTAAATCTCACTGTATTTGCTTCTTTGCAAGTCTGGTTCTTTACTTGTTTGAATGCCTTGAGAGCAAAACCTTGCTTTCTCAACTTTGTATGTAGAGCCTGTAGTATACTTGTAGGCACTCCATAAACATTTAGTGAATGAAGGAAATGTATATATTTTTAAAGGTATATCATTGCAACGAGTGGGAAAAATTTTCACTAGGGAATCTTGAAGCATGCTCTGCCAAAATTAAAATCAGGAATACCCACTTGATTACACAGACAGGGATGTATCCTGACCGCAGTTTGTGCTCTAATAAGAATGTGTTTGCCAAGCCACTCCCAGCACATGTATACATTTTTAAGAACTCTAGATCATGGTTGTGATTGTGCTTGATGTTCTTAACCAATAAGAGTCCAACAATTCCAATACATTCACTGAAGCAGGTGTTGGGGAAGGGATCAGGTGAGGTCTGTGCTTTAACCCTGCTGAGATACCCTCCTTCAAGAAGATGGATTTCAGCATTTCTGACAAGAGACTCCTCAGCCCCCGTAGATTTTTTTGGCCATCCATCTCAGATCTGCCATATGCCAAGGCCAAGGATATAGAGGCCCCTTTAAACTATTACAGCTGTCTCCATTTGGTATCAGTGTGTAGGGATAGGGAACACTCTGTCGAGTTTGTGTTCCAGTGGGACCTGTCACATTTTTTTTCTATGAACGTTCTCTAATTTCCCTCATCCCAACAAGAGACCAATATTCAATTACTGCATCGTTATAACTTTTTCTTCCTCTCACAGGGAATATGTATACAGAAAATATCACATATTGAGCAGTCAAAACTCTTAAGATTTACTAGAAAAGTAGAAATAAAGGATGATTTCTAGTTGCCTGTTGTTTTGAAAGAGCATCTTGGAGGCAAATGACCAGGCTCTGACACCCAGTTACAAGCTGGGCGACCTGAGGCAAATCTCTTATCTTTCCTCTGTCTCATCCTTTGCGTTCTATTTGACTCTGAGGTTTGCATTCCAGGGAAAAAGAACCTTTAATCTCATCTGGCTATTTAGGGTCTTTTCTCCAGGCCCATATGGAGGTACAACCCTCCTGTCATTTGTTACTTCAGTCAATATGCAATTAACACACTATTAGATGTTTATTGGCTATCTTCATCTTTGCCACACTTTTAAATTGCCTTAATGGTAGCTAAAGCTAGGCCTAGAGCATGATTTACCTATTTGACTTTTGACCTGGCCTGGAGTCTCATTAAAATTTGTATTTTCATGGTCTGCCTGTATTTTAATCATTAAACTAATTTATCCTCCTTTTTTTTTAAATTCTTAAAAGAAAGTCATATTATTAATTTCAAATCCAGAGAGAATCATAAAAGAGAGAGAATCATGGGATAAAAGACTGCAAGTAGCAGGGGAAGAGGGAAAAAAAGCAGATTATCAATGGTTCAAAGTGAAAACTATACATTACGGCAACTGGTGCTCAGTGGTCAAGACTAAAGAAATTTAAAGAATTTTTCAAAAACTGCTCACACTTCTGGCTAATTAGTGCTACAGAGAATCAGCATTACAATTGGCAAGGTTTAAATAAAGTATGCCCTTTGTCATCTGCTTCAGAAGGTTGTTATAGAAGTAAATGTGGTAACATGTATGAAAGCAATTTGCCAATTATAAAGTTCTGCATAAATATGTAGTATTCCTGGAGCAGCCATTTCTTGGGACTACCAACTTTTGGGTCACTCATTTCCACTGTGGTTACAGGGGCTTTCATCCAGTGAGTCTCAGCGAGCACGGACCTTAATGGGCACTGCAGAATTTGCTCCCCTAAGAATACCAAACATACCACTTGCAGAGTATTTTATTTGCCTTGAAGGCCAAAGATCTTTTTCTTATTAAAAAAAATGCAAAAGACTTTCTGTTTTTGAAACAATAAGTGGCACTGACATCTCTCAAGATTGAAAGCACTATTGTCTCATTTTAAGCACCCCCTTATTATTAGGTGAGGATGTTGTTGGCAGGAATGAATAATTAGGTAACTCTTTGAGGGCACGTTATATTCAGATCCCAAGGGGAAAGTACAATTGTAACATCTCCTTGGATTATTTCACAAACATATGGCAAATGAAGCACCTGAGCCAGATGTACAAGCATATTATACTAGGTCTGTTTTAACTTAAAACTGTGAAATACATCAGATGGTGAAGTTATTTTGGTCATGAACATCCATCATAGAAATAGTATAGAAGCATCTTTTCTTTATTGTCCATTTTACTTGAACTGGAAATAAGAACAAAATAGCTTGGAAATCGTCACTTGCAGCATAAGATTCCAGGTAAAGTTCAAGACCTAATGAAGTATATAGTCTGGATTTACATGGCCCTCAGACATCTCCACATAAGTTTATTAATGCCTATTATCAATATATACTGCTGGCAGGTCTGGAATCTGAACAATGATTACTGTATTTTCAATTCTCTTTTTTTCATCTTGTGTTTTCACTTCTCTGGAGATGCATATGGGTAATTTAATGTGGAATTTTTTAATAATGAGAGTATATTCTCTACTGATTCAGTAGGAAGTTTTTGTGGTTTGTTTTTTTTTTAGCCTATTTTATTGTTATAACATTGGTTGTTTATTTTACTACACTCATCATCTGGTATTGGCTTCCCGGAATCCTAGTAATCTAAGCAGAAATGCCCATCCCATTTACTAGTGGGGACATCATATTTGAAAATGAACGGAATAATTTTTAATCTGAGTTACTTATGTTTCAAAATTAGGAGATATGGATACCATTGAACTCCCCAAGTGTACAGTGTTGTGCTCGGTCTGATAAGAAAATAAAGACTATACAGGCACGGGCAACTATATTTTCTCTTTAACACACATGTGCAAACTCCATTAGCATTAATGAGTGCTCTGCATGTGCACTGAAGAGGATGTGGACCAAGTCACAATGGAATCTATTAGTTTATCCAGTTAAAAAACAAAACAAAAAGACTTGCATCACATTCCTGAGAAAGAGAAATACACGGTGCTGAGAGTATGTAAGCAGTATAGTATGGTGGCAGTGGCACCAGGGAAAAGGTACTTACTTTTTATGGCCAGGATGGCAGGAAGCAGAGATTTGGGGTTGAATTACTATGGTTGGCAAGTGTTGAAGCTGACAATAGCGGTCCATAGAGTCTTGGACATTCTGCCTTTGTTGAATCAAAATAAAGAAACAAAATATTTATGAATTTAATTCTGCCTCGCATTTTTTTTCTGCCTCTGAAATGGCAATTCTCTGTGTGATGATATGTACAGATGTGCAGTTCAGATGGGTTCCTAGCCAATGTGATATTCCATAAATGTGGTGCACCTGTGTTTTCTTGGTCACCCTGCTGTAACTAGGGTGTCTTAAAGTGCTCTCTCCAAAATAAGGGAGCAGGAGAGCAGGAGGTGGGGGTGGGCGTGTGGGGGAAAGAGATAGGATCTCCTCTTTGCTTTTTTTTTTTTTCTAATTTGTTCTCATTTGGAAAGCCTTGGAACATAGGTTTAATTTCAGGCTAAAAGGTCAGGTTTATCCCAGTGCAGAGATGTTGACAAATCCCAATTTGGGACTGCGGTGGCCCTGTATGCCCTCATATTCTACCTATCTCACAGGGATGTAGCTATATTTATAATACACGGTTCTAATATTGCAGAACTGCAAAGGTCAGGGCATTCGGAGCCTCATGGTATCAGGCAAACATCCACACAAAACTGTGCATCACTCAGAGGCCCCCTTTGTAAAGCTGCTAACCTAACATCCTCTCTCCTAAACCAACGGGGACACTAATGCACAGCAAGCCCTCAACGTCTTTTCATTCAATGTTGTTTTGTTATAACATTGTGGGAACTTAACTCTTGTTTATATCAATTAGCCTGTGGTAGAATTGGTTTTGTTATACGTTGTTTCACTTAAAGTCACAGAACCTATCCATGACATTGAGGACTTCCTGTGTTAACAACCCTCTGTTTAGCAAGCCAAACACTCTGATTAATCTGAGAAATGGGCTTTTAATGTTGGGAGAAACCATCAGTGAAACAAAATGACTGCCAATGAAGGCAGACAACAAAAGAACAATACTGATTCTGTGCCTCTACCTTCATTTCCCCCTGAAGATTTAAACTTCCAACCGTAAAAACAATAATGTTCTGACCTTAAAGGGCTGAGGTTCTGCTGCCATTGGTTGTTTAAAGAATCATTCCTCAGCAGCAGTTGTACCCCTGGCCCTCACAGCCGGCCGCTGTGGTGGCAACCACAGACGCTAGAGTTCAGTCATACTGGCATCCAATTCTGGAAAGGGGAGGGCAAGGAGAGAGAGAGTCTATTGGCCTAAAAAGCTGAAACATCTGCTGGAGTTATTAACAGCTTTTTGGCTGAGTTCAGCAGCAGGGCACCTTGTGGTTGATAGATTCTTCTCTCAGCAATTCAAAACAATGCAGTTAAAGCAAATTTCTCATTTTCAGAGCACAGCTTAATGAGGCATACAGTATTTTAAAAATAGTCACACTTAACATGGTCAATAGCAACGACTGCAAGCGGTGGTTACCTTGGGTCCTCCGTTGTATTGACTTTGCCGGGGCGATTGCTTAACATGGATTTTTCAAAGACCATGGAACTCATGCTTAACTCACTTTGTAGGAACTTACATTATTTATGAAGTTTATGCAGATTAGCCTACGGTGTAAATATTGGAAAACTTGCTCAAACCACTTAGAGGCTGTGTGGCTCTCCCTTCCCAAAAGTGTGCATGAAACCATTTTAGGCTCAGAAGTCCAATTCCAGGAAAGGTTCTGAGGGGCCAAATTTTGAAGACAAAGTGAAGCTGAACATGTGGCAACAGCCAGGGCTGGAAAGAATACTGGGTTGGAAGTCGGGGCGGAGGGTTCTAGCTCTAGTCCTTGCACTAACTGCCTGTGTGAGTCCGGGGGGAGGGGCCACTGAATCTTTCTACCTCAACTTCTCCCTGTATAAAATGATCAGGCCTCTTCAGGGGTATGTCTCCAAATGTTTCCATTCAGCAATCTCATCCTGGGAACTGTGGAGTTCAAATTCAATTTTACAGTATTCCTCTTATGAAATCTATGAGTTGTAACTACATTGACACCAGTGCCTGTTTGCATTAACACATGACAGTATGCATGGTATTTGGGTGGGGGTGTCAGACAAACAAACTACAAAGTTAAATAGCTCTGTCAGCCACTGCAAGTGAATGCACCATATGCTGTAACAGACGTGGGCAAGTACAACCAGCCCCAGCTGGATTTCCTAGCCTGTGAGTTTATCTGGCTAGATGACTGTCCAGCCTAAGGACGGGTCATACACAGCTTTATGCCCTACTGATCCAGCATACTAAGTTTGGCAGAAGGAAGAGGGTGATGAGGGAGAGAAAAGGCTAACCAGTGCGAAGCCAACATCTGTGACGGGGGCTGCAGTCTGCCTTTCATCACTTGTCCAGCACACAGCGGAGAGAAGTTAGCCAAGTCGTGGCTTCCATCAGACTGGTGGTGTGACCCTTTCCTGCAGCGGGAACTCAAAGGAGGACAACACTTCCCTTCCCTGCAGTCTGATCCAGGAATCCTTAGGGACAGGGGCAGTACTATTATCTGTTCAAAAGTGATCCTGGTTGGTTCTGAGATGCACTTACATCCTGAGAGGCAAGGGGTTCATGAAAGGGAGAGAGGGGGTTCCTAGCCTCTATAACCAAACAGTTTCTATTATTGAGGCTGAGGGACATGGTCCAAGTCTAATTGATCTGTCCGGTCCTCGACTTCAGTAAGAGCCTCAGGTTTCACTCAAACTACTGGGAGAACTGTACAAGTAAAGTGAGTAAAAACAAACCAAAGCCTTTCCACACCTTTCAGAAAGGTTCAGGTGATGTGGTTCTTGATTACTGAATGAATGTAAGGAAAATCCTCACAATGTCCAGAGCCCTTGTGCCCTGCAGATGAAGGAGGAAGGTTTCCTCAAATTCCTTGATGTGGAACCCACTTGGATGGTACTGGGCTTGTCTTTTAGATGGAACAGCATATCTAGACAAGGAAACCTCATACTTCTGTAGATAGCCTGGGAGATATTTCTATGGAAGTTCAGGGTTTTGTTGCCATTGGAAGCCCGGATGGTATCATGCCTTGTCCCCAGAAATACCAGCCAATGTGCTGTTCTGAGGTTTGCTGTTCTGAGGAAGCTTGCCCATTGTTGAACAGTTAGCACGTGGAACCCTGTCTAACCAGCTCCAAGAAGCTCTCTGAGAGCTTCAGTTTGGGAGGATAGTAAACCCAGGGCAGACCACCAGCCTCTCATCAGGGCATCATACATGGACCCGTGGCTCTGTGGTACAAGAGTGCCTCTGTGTTATATGGATACTGCCACCTCATGCAACAATAAAGGGGTCACCAGTGGGTCTGATGTGGGGGAGTACTGGCCCAGGAAGTCTTACGTAAGCAGAGCTTATCTCACACCAGCTCCCATGGGAAGTCATATCTGAATTCTCCTTTGGCAGAGAGACAGATGAGAGGGAAAGGACGATCCAGTCTCTGCTTAAAGACAGTGACTAAGAATTCAGGGTAAATGGGATGTCCAGCTCCTGAATCCAGTGCTGCTGAACATGGGGTTGCAGACTTTCTGAGGATTGGCTCATTTCATGCTACTTGCTCAGCAGTTCCCCACTGAAGCTTGGGAACTCAGGCTGCTACTAAAGACTGTTTGCAGTTTCCACACCACGGGCTGCTGAATGGGTAGCCACCGCCACACGGAGGCCGTAAGCTGGCCTTCCACAGGCTCTTAAAGAGAGCACTGAAATAAGATTGATGGGAAATAAATATCAACTTATTACTCCACTCCCCCAGATACCAACAAATCTATGTCAAAGACAACTGTAGACATGCCCTCACATCTCGTGTCACCTAGAGCATGGATATTGATTAGCTGAAAGTGTGTGTGTGTGTGTGTGTGTGTGTGTGTGTGAGTATGTTAAACACAATATCACCTGTCAAGTCAGAGCATGCATGAGACCCAATAGCAAACATTTTTTGTATTACTGAATAAAAAATAATAGTATCTTACTTGAACTTTGCCATACTTGACAATTGCCGTAATAAAACACAATTCTAATTCAGATTCAATGGGCATGGGTAGTGTTTAATAAAACTGAAAAGTAGAAATCAGAAAACCCATGGGCTGTCTTATTTTGGCCAAAAATCTAATAGTTCATTTTGCCTACGTTGCCTAACCTGTATATAATATTCTTTCTTTTTCCAAAGTAAAGTAAGACTTTGTTATCACTTACTGTTAAAACATAAGGTATCATACTTTTTTAGAGTAAGTATGAAAAATTTGGGGGTCTAATAATGATTGAATTACAACCTAACATCAACAATTGGTAGAACTAACTATTCCCATATAATCTGAGCTACATCTTGTAATGATTTGTTACCTAAATGGAGAATATTTCTTAGGGCTGCATGTAGATAAAAAGAGATAATACAATAATGGTATTCCACAGCAAAGTAACCACATCCTCATAGCATTCCAAGAGACAACAGTGGTCATTTGGTCCAATCTCCTTGTTAAATGGGAGGCAGGCTCAGAGAGGTTAAACCACTTGGCCACGGCTATGCAGTGAGTTTTCTTTGCAATATATTCTATTTCTCAGTTTAGTTTTAATAACAAAACCAGAGTCCCTTAAAAGGTTTGTTATCAAAGACAAAATAACCTAATATAGGACTCTAATCATGTTATCTGTTTGTCTTTCTCTTCCACATGCTCGCTCAACACCTTTCTGAAGGAGAAGAGTGTCTACACTCTGCTCCAAAAGGAGCAGGAAATTTTGCTCCTAAAAATCCGTCAGTGGAAAATTTGTGCAAATTTCCAGCAACAATTTTTATCAATTTGCCAATGAATTAATAACTATTTTGATGTACTGAAATACACAAGAATATAAGAATATGAAATACATAAGGATATAGTGCCAACTGTAAGGAAGGGGCTCTGGGGAAGAGACGCCAATATTGCTGAGTACTCTTCATGTTCCAGATACCCTGCAAAGAGACTTTTAAAGTATGTGATTTATTTTAATTATTTCAATCCTATAAGGTAGGCACTCTTTGACAGATAAAGACACTGGGACACAGAGAAGGGAAGAACACTACTGAATGTTACATCATTGCTACGTGCTAGAGGGAGGCTTTAATCTTAGGTCACCCTAACTTGATCATTTACCCATATGTACAACAGATATGCAGAACGATATGTGTTCAGAAGAACATACATAGTAAGTGATGGGTGTTATAGATAACACCTGTCATGAGAGTGCAGAGGAGAGATCACTGGATGTCCCCAGAATGAATCAATGACGAATCCTGTCAGATTAGAGTGGTTAGGTTCTATGTTTCATTAAGAAAGTGGGATGAACCAAGTCATGAGGAACGGGTAGGTTTTAATAGGCAGATATGATAGGAAAAAACATTTACTTTGGGGAAATAGCTCCTAGCAGGGAGTGAACAGTAAAGAAGTATGAGTAGCTCATCTTGACTAAAAAAGAACATTCTCTTTGGGAAGGTGTGAAGCAAAGCCTGAAAGGAAGCTTGGGTTTTGGACTCTAGAAAAATTCAATGTCTGGGTAGAGGGCTTGGATGTAGGACTTTGGGGATCAGTGGGTTGAAAAATTTACTTGGAGCTAGATTACAAAACCAGAGGAAGGAGACAAGGAGAATGGTATATAGTAAGGGCTCAGTAAGTGTTCATTACCAAGCATTCAACGATTTCATTGAGTTACATGTCCATCCCTTAATCACTGGAACAAGAAATTAGGTCACCAGGATTAGCTTTGAAAACTTCATATTTATCCTGGGAATGGGACCTAAAGATATGGGTTTATCTATAGATATACGAATAAAACTTGGGCTTTATTAACAGGGAAGGGAGAAGCAATGGATGGCTCTTGGGAAGACAACCAATAGTGTTGACCACACCATATACAACTCGCCACTTGCTTTCATTCTATTCATTACCAGTTTGCAGACAGTGGTAATGTTGGGAGAAGAAACTGGAGGCAAAGACAATATTGTGCTTATAATACACTAGTGACATATTGATAACACATATAGTCTAAGCAGAATTATGCTTGAATCTGACTAAGTGAAACCTGAACATATATTTAAAGTACCTAACAATTATTTATAATATCATCTCAAACTGAACATATGTCTATGTCCATTTGCAAAGCTTTTTCTGCCTACCATTTCTCATTTAATTCTCACAACAACGAGGTAAGATATGAAGGATAGGTGTTATTCCCATGTTGCAGATGATTAAATTGATGCTCTTAGAAATCCAGTAGGAACTTTGGATACAGAAGAAAGAAGTAGCAGAATTCAAACTTAAATTCAGATCATTCACTTCCCAGTAAGAAGATTTTCTTGTCTATTGCAGCAACTTTCTTATAAAATACACATATTCTGAAATGTTTTCTTCAGCCATTATTAGCAGTGGCTCACTCCAATGTTACAGCCAATAATTAATATATTGTGCCAAGTATATGCCAGAATATATGAGCACATAGCTGACCATTGCACTCTTGGTGCCATTCATTCCCAGAGAAGTGAACACACACATTTACATGTCACTATTCTATAGAAGGGTTATCTGGAGTCTTTTATTATTATGAACATTCTTTGTTCAAGTGCCCAGTGTTAATTGCTAACTCCTATTTTTTTAAAAAACCAAAATTGGCACTGGCCTATTTGAAAATGTGACCGCAGAGAGTGTGATGTATGAGTAACCTTTACACAAGAAGAACTGATCACTGAAAAAAACAGTTTCAGGGGGCGGCCAGATGGCTCAGTTGGTTAGAGCATGAGCTCTTAAGAAGGTTGCAGGTTCAATTCCCACATGGGGTGGTGGGCCGCGCCCCCTGCAACTAAAGATTGAAAATAGCAACTGGACTTGGAGCTGAGCTGCGCTCTCCACAACTAGATTGAAAGACAACGACTTGGAGCGGATGGGCCCTGGAGAAACTCTCTGTTCCCCAATATTCTCCAATAAAATTTAAAAAATAAATTAATTAAAACCTTAAAAAAAATCCAACCCATACAAAACAGTTTCATCCCAGAAAGGTAAAATTTGAATACATCTCTATTAAAAACCATGTAAAAAAATTGCCAGTAACTTGTATTTCTTCTTTTAGAAAAAAATCTTCATAACCAATGGAATGAGGGTAGTTAGTGACCTTTAAAAAACTTTAATTAGCATTTTAATAGAAAGTATTTGGCATGTTTTAAAAGACTGCTATAATCGTTTTTATTTATATCACGATATGCTTGAAGTTTCTGCCAGACGCTCTAGCTGGGGCCTCTGACCTCTGGACACCTGGTTAAATGTTTCGGCACCCCATTTCCATGGCTTGCGACAGTCTAGAGGTCTCCCTGTGATTTCTAGGTGTTTTTTCAGACTTACTTTTATGATTTTCTTTGTTTCTACACTACAGGATCTTGTAAGATGCTGAGAGTCTACTCTAAATGAATCAGGTATGAGGCCCCAGTTACTCCCAGAGAAGTGAATACACATATTTACGTTCCACTATTCTATATATAGAAGGGTTATCTGGAGTCTTTTATTATTATGAACATTCTTTCTTCAAGTACCCAATGTTAATTGTTAATTCCTTTTTTTTTTTTTTTTAAACCAAAATTGGCACTGGGCTATTTCTAAAGCAAAGCAAAGCAAAGCAAAACAAAACAAAAATCCACTCATTCTAAATATTTTATGAGTTAAATAACCCTACTAAGGATTTGGAGGTTCACAGGGTAGGGTTACATGAGAATCACATACACTGCTGTCATTTCAATTCCTTTTAGGAACAAATGGAATATTATTCCTCTTTTCTCGGATACACCAGATTTCCTCATCCCAAGGTCCCATGTTCTCACTTTCTACTCCCACGCACTTGTCAGGATAGTTTCTCTTACTGCCCTCTTTCTAGGAGGAAATCTAGCATCCACTGTTAGTATCAAACAATATTTTCCCTCTTCTTTACATTCATTAGCTCACCTTGTTCAGCGTCTGAACCAGAGTAAGTATAAAAAAAACAGATTATTAAAAGTTTACTTGTTCTGACTTTTCTACCCATTTCCTCCCCAGGTGAAATCATAAATTAGAACAGCGGTTGGCAAACCATGGCCATACCCATTAGTTATCATTTTCTCGTCTAAGGCTGGTTTCACACTCTCACAGGGCAGCTGAATAGTTTTGATAAACCATTTGTCCACAAAGCTGAAAATATTTATGATCTGGCCCTTTACAGAGACAGTTTGCCCTGATTTAGGCAACTCTCTTAAAAGTACTTGGCCTGTACCTAGGGCTTTACTGCTCACAACATTTTCATATACCTTATTAATCTTAAACCTCTAGCACCTCTGAAATACCTATTCTCATTTTACAGATGAGTAAACTGGAAAATGACTAGTCCAAGATCACAGAGGTAATACGTGACAGAGATGGGATTAGTAAAAGTTCATCTGCTCATATATGCCAGAGGATGCCCTGTGGAGAGGAGAGGGGAATTCATTTGCCATTGAAAGAGACCCTCTTATCTTTCTGCTCCTGTGGTTGAGGAGGGAACACTTTTGTCTGGCCCTATTCCATTCACTTCTGAATTCTTGAGGTCAACTTGCCAGCTCAGTTCCCCTGCCCTAATCTGTCATGGGGTAGGAGGTTCTAAAATGGAGATGAAACAACTTTAGATTAATTCTTAATTCAGCACTCGCCTGGAGGAAAATTTGAAGGCATTCCTTCCCCAGAGTCCAAGAGCTAGACATGGACGTATAGGCACCTCAGAACCCAGCTGTTGCTTTGGCTTTGTTTTGCCCCTGGTTGAGATTGTTGGCGTGGCCTTCTCACTCTGATTTCAGTCCTCTTTCCACTGTATTAAGGAGACTGTTAAATAACGGTAGCACAAATGAATGATTAGGATTTCATTAGGAAACACAAAAGAAGAGATGAAATTTTGTGTTGGTTTCCAAATATGACCATCATCAACCCCTTCCCTCATCGAAGGTGCACGCTGCTCCTCACTCATGTGGGTGGTACAGTCTAATTCCTCTCCCCTTGAACCTGGGTGATCTTAGGAACAGGTTGAGGTGGAAAGTGCTGTGCTGAGACTTCTCTCACTAAGTCACAGAATTTGGCAGTCTCTGCCTGAGTCTCTTGGGAGACTCATCCTGAGATACTCCCTCTCAGAACCTAGCTGCCTTTCTGTGAGAAATGGAAGCCACATAGAAAGGCCATAGGCAGGTGTTCTAGAAAAGGCTCCAGCTCGTCTCTCAGCCAACAGCCAGCATCACAGTCCAGCCATGTGAGCCTTGGGGTGACTGCACGAGAAATTTCAAGCAAGAAGCACCCAAACAACCCCCCAAAACTGTGAAGGTTAACACAACGTTGTTTCAAGCCACCACATTTTGGCATAGTTCTATGCAGCTATAGATAACCAAACGAAAATTTAGGAACAAAAAGATAACTTCGTTATACATAAGAAAAATGAACATATTTTATGAAATATGTTAAACCAACCAAGAAACCCATTTTCCAACTACAATCTGCAAAAAGAATTCCCTAAAATTAGTGTGACCAATCAAAGTTTCAGATTCCTTTTGCCTTTTTTTTTTTAATCCTTTTGAGGAATGGGGGTTGAGATGTATGCAGGTGGGAAGAGATTCTTTTAGCATTATAATGCCTTGAGGTTATGTCCATTGTTAGCAAGAGAACGTTTTCTCTTGTAGATACTTCAGGCACAAAAATCTGATCTTACTCCTGGGGAAAATTAAAGCGGTACAGAACAGAAATTTTAAAACACCTTCCCAGGATAGAACCAGGAATGAGGATCTCCAAAGCCTTGACCTACAGAAGTGGGCGCCTGGTTGGTGGAAAGACTGAGGCGTAGAAAAGAGAAGAATATTGGAGAGACTCCAGGAATTCGTGGGTTTCCATATGAGGCTGACTTTGTGTGCCCTAAAAGGCAGTCTGTGGAGAGAGGGAAGAAATGTTTTGCCCCGTATGCTATTCTTCATGTGTGCTTTCAACTGGCTAATAAAATAAGGCTGTCTATGCACCTAACAGTGAATTGTGTCTGTGCTTTAAGCTCTCATTAGTGTCTGGATTGCAAGGAGCTCGTTTTCCTCACAGAAAGAAGAGTGGCTATCTTGTGTAGTGAGGAGTGACTGAAAATGTCTTCCTTCAACTTTAGAAGAAACAAGGAAGTCCCAGCACTGTGTTTCCTGTTTTGAAAGGTGTGTGTGTGTGTTTTCAAGAACCAAGTGAATTCTCTGGAACTATAAGTGTTAGTCTTTCTTTCTTCAACATCTCCGACCCCCAGCCCAAGTTTGTTGCTTTTACTTTGTCTTCCTCTTCTTGCCTCCCTTTTAGTTCTTGGTACCCCATTTACCCATCCAAATCTGCTCTGCATTCATTTCTACCCGGCTCTGCACAGGAAAGCTGACTTACAAGAACTTCATCAATTGATTTCCTTGTCCTCCAGCTCTGGTTGATTTCAGCCAACCGGGAAGCTCTGGAAAAAGATTGAAGGGAAGGATAAAAGTGAGATCAGGCTATTTATTCCCCTGGCTTTCTCTCTGTAGGATCACCTTGGGCCAGTGGTATCCCTTGTTTAAAGGTCTGAGCTCCTTTCATGACAGCCTTCTCTGCATCATGACTTTCTCATTTTGGGTTCCAGTAACTGCTCCTTCCCCTCCTTTCTTGGACCTAGGACTGGTAACAGCTGTGTTTTTATTAGCTCAGGGTGCTGCACTAACCCTTGAGGCTTCCTCAGAATTCTGTAAATAGTCTCTTTATTAAACTCTCCTGGAATGATCCTAATTTGAGCATGCCATCTATTTCCTGCAGGGAACCTGAGAGGGTACACTATTCTACACTATTGGTCATTTACATCTTAATATAAATGTAGTTCAAGGCTTTTCTCTCCCTTGGCTATTTGTACTTTTAAGTCCAACGAAGGCACTAAAAGAGCTTTAGTCCCCAGGAATTTCACCAATAAGCAATCAGGTGGAGTTTGCTTTGGTGGGGGAGGAAAGGACAACACATTTAAATCTGCCCCTCATGAATCCCAGCCAAAGGGAGTCTTCCAGTTATTATAACACGAGTCTATATAATCACCTGCCTCTTACCTCCAGGAAAGCATTAGTTCAGCCCACTAATAGCTAGGTGCAGGTGGAGAGCTAGTTCTCTTCTTCCTGGTGGATTGGGATGGAAGATGAATACCTGCTGATGAAGGGGCTGGAGAAGCACTGGTGGTGGGGTGGGTGGGGGACACAGCAACACAAACCTTTCCTAATCTATCATTGTGCTAAGAGTAACCACAACCACGCACAGAACTTCTTAAAGGGACAAATACAGATTTTTCCATGTCATGTCTGCCTTCATTGTTGCGAATGTTGTTAGTTTTAAAACCACCATGTTTGGGTAATGTGGGTGATGCTGTTAAAAGTCTCCTGAATAATTTGTGAGTTTTTTAATTGACAACCTGCTCAGCAGGAAATAGGAAAGAGAGGTATTTGATCCCATTGGTTACCATCCTTCCCAAACATCAGAGGCCTTCCCGGCAATGTCCAAACCTTAGCCTGGAATTCAAAGTACTATCATAGGGACTAAGGCTTCCATTTCCGACTCTCTCCTATTCCTAGCCCTTCTTCTATCTCTGTGCCATTATTTCTCCATGCAGGTTAACCTTCAGCCAAATCAATCAGCTTCCTCATTTCCAAGCACGCAATAGAAGTGCCCACCTTATTGTGGCCCACCTCAGGGCCTTTGCTCAGCTTTTCTGCTCGCTGAAAATCCCTTCCCTCACATACCCAGCCCTCCCACTGGAGTGAACTCTTGGTGGCAACAGTGGTGCTCGAGTTCTTCATTTTGTGCATCTCTCTTACTTTGCATATTCTAAGTATCCTCAAAAGAATTTGTGAAGTAAATTAAAGTAGCTGATCCAAATGGCAACTTTTCAGGAACTGTTTCTAATTTTCTTTGCTTGAGAAAAACAGGCGAAGTGGAGGCTCAGAAATGAGAGAGGTAGACAGCAAGCATTCTGTATGGTAGGACAATCCTTAACTCTTCCTTGTCAAAGCAGTATCTATGTGTCTGTCTATCAATCAGTCCATCTCAATCTTTCTGTTAGGCCCCATTCATGCACAACACAACTATAAGGACGGGGAGTAAGTCTAGATTAAAAAGAAATCTTCAGGATTGCCATCTGCCCATGGTAAGTGCTCAGTACATGCAGACTCCATTGAGGGTTGATCATGTGTAAGCTTTTCAAGGTGCTGTGGGGGAGGGGACAATTAATTTCACGGTTTCTCCATACTTATCTGGGTAAAGAAGTAAAGAAAATTGGATCTAGAAGAGAGCCAAGAATTGGAGAGATAAAGTTGAAAGTTTAAACTTTTTTTTTTTTCCTGATTGGAAAATTTTACTATTCTGGTGTTTGATGTTCCAAAGAGATTCCTTCAGCAAGGAGTTAAGGTTAGATGTGGCCCGATGCCTAGTGAAATCCTGTGGGAGGCCAAAGGAAGGCCAGGGATGAAACTGTGTGGAAAATGTTGCTTCCAAATTTCAGTTATTCCCGAAAGATGGGCCCCAGCTCTAACATTTACCCTGTGCCTTATAATGGCATTTGGGGAATCATTAAAAACTTTTGGTGTCACTATTTTAATTAAGAGTGAAAGATCTACATGGGCCAGGCACGCTGGGGCTCTGTCAGTAGTGGTCACCGGGGAGAAATGGAATGTGAAATAAATACTGGCTCTGAACTACTGCCACCGAGTCCTAGAACCCCTTATTTAAAGTGTGTTTCAAAAGAATACTTCATCTAACAAGGAAAGTGATGTTGGCACACTAAAATGAAATGTGCGGTGTTCTCTCTAAATCTATATCTATACCTGTAACATTCATGCCCACTGAAATACTAGAATACATAGTCAAATAAGGAAAGAGTTTACATTTTTTGATAAAGACTGTAAAAATATAAAATTAGATATGGGAAAAGGTAGACAAATCTTAAAATATGACTTATGACAGAATTTGGTATATTTAGAGCTTTAATTTTTTAAGCTTCATCCTTGGATACCTTGTTTATATGAGATATGTGAATTGGCAGTTAGTGAGGTAATGCAATGTGATGATTCGTATATCTTCTTCCAAGATTGCACAACATATTGTTTTATTGACAAACAGTACTTTGAAATTATACTTTCTTTAGGTTACTCTACTTCTCCCTACCTTTTATAATAAACAAAGCAATCCTTTTCAAATTCCTCATTTATTATAAGACACAATTGCTGAATGAGCATATTCTGTAAACTAACTACATTCTCATTCTTTTGGCTTTGGAGAGGATCCAGGGATATTTAAGTACAGTGCAATCTTGCTATAATAAAATACTGTATGCGAAACATTTCCCAATAACTGCTTACATTAGGATGTTATGTAGTTAGCCATTTCTACTCTACCCAGGGTATAGTATATCAGAGAAAACACTAAACTTTAACTATTTCCTCCTTGGGGAATCTGAGAGATCACTTTGCACAGATTAATGTGTTATATATTCTATGCTCTGTAAAAATAGTACTCGAAGGCAGATTTTAGTATGCTTGCCCTTTGTAGATAGCTATGTCCATGAAAACAGGGATCCAGAAATACAAGCATGTGATGATTCTACATGTATTCAGAGAACACTTCAGTATGCTGGAAAAAAAAAAAAAAAAGAAAAAAGAAAAAAAAGAAAAAGAAGGTAATTTATATACAACTTTGCATGGCCCAGCAGTACCACATTCAGGAAATACCTCTAGAGCTGCAGACACTAGTGTGTTAATGCCTTTGATTACTTTCATATGGTACTCTTGGAATTGTTAAAACACAGCTGCCACACATCAGAAGGTACTAGAAACAATCTGTGGGACAATACAGCAAAATGGCAGTAAATGAATTTCAGAAATACCCCACGTTAGTTGCTAGGGGGCAATTTACATAAAAAAGGAAAAACAGCAAAAATTTTAAGTGCCAAACTCATCAGGAAATATTCTCAAATATCATTGGATATTCACCATGTTGTATTCCTAATGAATATATATGTGTATATATTTGTGTGTGTATATATATACATATATACATAGTGGATATATGAGTGTAATGAATATATATGTATATATATCCTCCAATATTGATTAATATAGTTTCTTTCCCCTTAAGACAATTTTGTTTGTTATAAGACAGTTTTGGATGACTAATTATTATCTAAAAGTAGAAAAACCACCTTGCTAGAGCATATCTCAAAGGGTGTATTGGTTTCTATCCCTAGCTTCTAAGTGCTGTGATATCTCATCTAACAGAGGAAGTTACCTGTTCTATTCTTAAAACTTTCCAATGAAGATGATTCAGCAGTGTGTCTCAGAAGCTCATTTGGTGTCAAACTAGCCACTTAAAAGGACTTGGAAAACATTAGACATAACCCCTGTGGGTATGCAAAGTTGCTAAAATACAAGCAAGAGACTTGAATTCTGTCTGAAACAGAGTCTCAGCTACAAATATTTTTAAAGCAGGCACCGTTTTGAAGATCAGTTTCCATAAAGTATACAGGTGGTTGTAGTGTTGCTAATAGAGGAAAAGTTTAGCTTGTATATATGGCTGATAGATCGCAAATTCTCATTAATGATGTGTTGTTTTAACAACACTGGTTAGAAGCAAATTCGGAACAGTAAATATATCTGATGCTCTAGCAAAATATTGATATGTGAAAAATGTTGGCGTACAAAGATGTTAGAGTCATGAATTTGAAAATGATCCGTGAACACATATAAACAAGTCAAGACTGCATACGAAGTTTGAGGCAGAAGTTTCCCTGGTCCTCATTTACCTGAAAAATGAATAAGATAAATGGTCTAGAGACACTGTTTTTATGTTGACCTATGGTGAATAATTTCCACAGTTGCAGGAAATTGACAGTGAATGTCTCAAATGAACTGATTCAACAAATTCTTGAGGAGCACTTCCTATGTGCCAGGCAGTTATACGCTAGGGAATGCAGCTGGGAATAAGATAGACAAATGCCCTGGACTTTTTGGTACTATATTTTATTGGATCTAGACAGGCAATAGACAAGTAACTGAAAAAAAAAATCAAACAAGATCATTTCAGCTAATGATAAGTGTCATTAAAAATATAAAACTACATAACATGAGAGTGACTGTGGGTGGAAAGACGTGCTAAAAACCTGTATAGTCAGAGAAAGCCCCTTTGAGGAACAGGAATTTAAGCTGAGATCTGAATGACAAGGAGCCAACTTTGCAAACCTTTGAGGGAGAACATTCTAGAGAGAGGGAGTAGCAAATTCAGAGACCCTCAGGTAAGCATAAGTTTGGCATGGCTCTGGGGGGCCAGATAAGGCCAGTGAGGAGTGAGGCCTGATCATAATGGGCAAAGAACGATGAACTATTATTTAAGCAGTCTGTATAATTTTAGATGTCAGAGGTTGAGCCCAAAAAGATAAACTTTTTTAGACACTTGAAAATCATTTCTAATTATGGATATAATCTTAGTTTTGATCTGTTCTTACAGTTGTTGGAGAACACATGTATTTCCTCAGAGGTAAGACTTGACCATCACTTAGGTTTTGCTGGCTCTTGCTGTAGCTTGTGAATGCTGGATAATAGGCTTCCACAAAGTCCCCACCTTCCATCCAGTCATCTCTGCAGGTCCCAGGTGGCAGGTCATATATACTCACAAATACATCCATCCCTTACCATGTGGCTCTATGATCATCCTTCTCTGTCAGCTGTAGTGCTTCAATAGCCCCTACCTGCTGGCCCCACGGAGTCTCCAGGCCTGGGTCGTTTCTGCTGTGGCTCCTTTCACAGCCTTGGGGAAGCACCAACCCCTTCAGAAGGCACCAAACACCTGTACCTCCACAACTACCCCCCCACCAGGTGCTCAAACCGCAAGGGATTTCTACAAAGTAGGGAGGAATGCCACCTTTTGTGACACTGCTCTGTATAGAGGCTCAAAAATGTGGCTATTTGTGACCAATGTCTGACAGTTTAGTGACAGTCCTTGCAGTTCCTATTGACAATGCCACCCATTTCCTGTGCCCCATCCTCCCACCTTCAGACTCACACGAGTGCCTGGTTTTAGCCAGGAGACAAAGTGCTATGGGGGTCATCACTCTCCTCTCAGAATGATTCCTCTTCTCTAACAAGTAGAATGTTTGGTGTCCAGCTCTCTGTTGCCCTGAATTCATCTCTGTTTTCAGAGTCATGCAAATAAAACTTTGATAAGCCCATTCTTTCTAATATCCCATGTGTCCAGACAAGGCTGACCCCCAGAGTAGACATAACTTTCTCTAATTTGCTACCCCTGTGTATATGTCATCTCTGTCAAAGTCTCCCCCCTTTCTGGGGTCACCTGACAGATTACTGGAGCAATGGAGCCCAGTAATGCATGAGGCTTCCCCAAACTTAGGGCCCTAGAACAGCTTACGGCAGCCAGGACACCAGTGGATTTCTTGGCCTCTCCCATGAGATGACCTCCATCAATTTTAGAATCTCTTCCAGGCCTGTAATCATTATTTTCAGGCATGGGTAGGTATGACACTTTCTGGTTCTAAAGAGTTCTTTCCCGAGCTTTTTGTGTCCTTTATGACTGGCAGCTGTTTGGGACCACAAAGCACTGTATGGCCAGATGGAAGGGCTAATTCCCTGGGCTAGTGCTCCAGCCACACATTCCTTGTTTCAGTTCAAGCAAAACCTGTGGCTCATACCTCCAAAAGCACATCCATTCCAGGTTTATTCCTGGTTCTTACTGTAGGGTGCATTCCATGAACTCCCACTCTCATACCATATTATGTCCTGATGTGCTACCCCAGAGAGTTCTGCATTTTGTGTGATGCACAAATGCATAAAGAGATTGGGGGCCTGTTCCCTGCTTGTCAAGCTGTGCCCCCTGTAGGGGGCTGTCAGCCTGAGGAAGGTGTGTCTCCTTGCAACTTGGCCTCCCACAGAGGCTGCCTTTTTTTTCTTTTTAAAGATTTTTTATTGGGGAAGGGGAACAGGACTTTATTGGGGAACAGTGTGTACTTCCAGGACTTTTTCTCCAAGTCAAGTTGTTGTCCTTTCAGTCGTAGTTGTGGAGGGCACATTGAACTGGCAACCTTGTGGTCGAGAGCCCACTGGCCCATGTGGGAATTGAACTGGCAGCCTTTGGAGTTAGGAGCATGGAGCGCTAACCGCCTGAGCCACTGGGCCACTGGGCCGGCCCCTGCCTTTTTTTGTAATTTGCACAAAGACACTGTATGTACTGCCCTGACAGGTGTGTTAGAAGTGGCTCATTTCTCCATCCTAATTACATCCTTTCGGAGCCATTCCAGATTTTCCCCCGCTCTCTGTCCTCCCAACAGTCTCCCCAATTCACAGAGAGAAGACAGATCGTCCCCCATGTCTCTTAAAAAAGCTTATCATTCAAGGGGCCAGGGTAGCTCTGGCAAGTACCCAAATGGTACCCAAATTCTCCAATGAAAGAGTTCTTCATGTTGGCACCTCAATTCAGACACTGGGCACTCTTGCGGCATCACAACTAGAATGATGAGGATTTTCACTGGCCTCCAGAAACTCCACTGAAGTTAGCAAAATGGCTTTCTTTTCCTTTGAGGAAGTAACCCAAAGACCAGCACATCCTAGGATCATTGATGGGCATCAACTGACTGGCAGTTGGGCAGTGGGATGAGAATGTGCTCTTGGCTTTGTGCTAGTAATATGTGCACCTGGAACCTCGCAACAGGACGGGAAAAGATGCAACTCTTTTTTATAAGCTCTTGTCACTACCCACGAACGCAACACTTTATGCCTCTGCAAGCTCTTCCCCGTCCCCAAAATTTCTCAGAATCCTTAAGTAGTACATCCAGTGAATGCCAAAATAAGTCAGGTTAGTTCCCATGCATCACCCTTGTGTTTGCTCTTCTGATATAGCTCCCTGGGTTCTGCGCAGGGTGTGTGAACCATGTCTTATGTTTACCTCTGCTGCTTCCATTAGATATTAACACATCTGTCCATCCCAGTCACCTCACCAGAGGGACGGCAGCCTCTGATCGGCCCAGCTGCTGTTTTGGCAGGTTACCACATCTGCTTGCCTCAGGACGCAGACATGGTCTGGGGGACAAGGCCAGGAGCTAATCCAAGTGACAGATGCTCTGATGTATTCATAATCACCCCTCCCTGGCTCTCTGACTAAGCTGATGCTTGGTTCCCTTTTCCTTTCGAATGAGATCTGCCTGGGAAGCACCTTAGCTCATCACACAAATCAACTTAGGGCAGTCCCACCTTGCCTGCTTGCCAGACTCACAAAGCTCCGTCCTCCCTCAGCCTCTACATATATTTCCCAAGTCTGATTAGGTCATAGTTTTTTTCTATTGGCCGTTACTCTGTCTAGTTGTCTTATAAGAGAATTTGAAATATTCGACCACTTTGGCAATCTCTTAAGTGACAAAATACGTTAATGAGAGATTCAACCAATTTTTGTCTTCCACGTCCTATTAATACAGTCATATTTCAAAAGGATATAATTAGGATTAATTTGTTTGACGGTTAATGAGCTCATCATGCATTAAAAATGTGGACTAAAACGTTAGTATGCTTCTTCATTTGTGTGTCAAGAATATATGTAGCAGATGAGGCAGTACAAGATTGAATTTAAATGTAAGTTATAATTGTTTCAAGAAGCTGAAACTCCACCATTAGGTGCATGTACCACTATTCTAAGTTGTGCAGGTGAATATCTTTGGGTTTACGTGTATAAGCTTCAGAGACTTCTAACTATTCCCTCCAAAAGAAATAACGCATTCTGAGATTTTCTAGGTTAGAGGACTGTTAAAATAGAGGAAGTGATATATAAAGGTTTTAATGCTTGTGATATTGGTGACCAAATGTAATGGACTGATAGGTAACTCAGGGTTAGAGCAATGGTTCCCAACCTTTTAAAAAGTATCCTTTATCCAACCCCCAGATTTTTGCAAATTTAAAAGTTGTACTTTCGGTCGGTAAAACAGATACCCAGTGATATGTTGGTAAATGTGTAACACTGGACTGTCCAGGAAGTAGGGGGTGGCAGGGAAGGGCTCATGAATAGCATGTGTCTATTTCCATGGTGTAAATACTCCCATCTTCTGGAATTTCAAGCTGCCAGCATGATGTCACTGAACACAGAGTTGAAAGGAGATGCACGGGAGCACACCACTTTATGGTATTTATGGTATTTAAACCATACAGACATAATAGATGTCAGTAGCCGCAAAAGCAGAGGTAGAGTAAAATGTAGTTAACAAATAAGGAAGTGATGGGTTTTGAGTATTTATTGCTTTTGTTTTTAATATTTCAGTATTTATTGCCTCTGTTTTAATTTTTAAGTTATTTAATCATGAGTTGATTTAATTTAATTTTAATGATGGCTGTATTTAATAAGTAGCTCAAAGAATCCTGAATTTTAACAATCCACTCTTGAGAGCTAGTCTGAGTTGATCCTAGCACACCACCCCACATACCCATTGCTCAGGGCTTTAGGATCTCACTTTGGAAAGTGGAAGGCCATAGACAATGCCTCATGCATGCATCTCTGTACCACTGCCACTGACAAATATAGGTACTCCCTCCTTTGTGGATTATGTTGGAGTGGTCTTTTGTTATCACAAAATCTCAATTAATTAAAGTCCTTTAAAAAAATCTCGGTGAACTAGATTGTATTTTTAGCAAGAGAAACAAGTTATAAGGTTGAGTTAGTGTCTGCTTGAAAAGGTTTCTACGTCAATATATTAATTCATTAAAGAAAAATCTTTAACCCAAAAGAGGCTTAGAGGTTGACGTTATAAACTTCCTATGTGCCATAAAAAGACAAACAAACAAAAGTAAAAAGGAAGGTAAAGAGCAAACCTCAGTAAGAGAAGTTGCCTGCACAGCATGTCTGGGTCAGCAGCTCTGTCCTGTCCTGGCTGGACTGGGAATGGTCCCCTGTTCCAGGTGGCCTGTTTCCGTTTGCCAGCAAACAAGATGGGCCTGGCATGAGGGGCTCTGCCCAAACAGATGTGCAAGTGCTTGGCTGAAGCAATCACATTGCTTCCCTCAGGAATTCGAACTGCAAGAAAAGAAAGAATTTGTCTAGTTAGTGATGGGAGTTGAAGCTAAAACAAGGTCATGAGATAGCACCCGGGCCAGGTAAGTTATAAGTAGAAATCATGAGTAAGCAGAAGATAAGAGTGATGTGCCAAGCAAAGAAACAGGCATTCTGTAAGAGGGGAAATGAATAGCTGGTCCCTAGTCAGCCTAAATCCTTGTCAGCTGGCCAGTGCCAGACCAGGTGTAATCCTTTTAATAAACCAAGGTAAAAATGAAGACAGTGTGAGAGAATGTTATATAAATGCTCACTGCATCATAGGTAGAATCATAATTGTATATACATAACTGAGCAGAGTCAGGCCAGATAGGAATGATTTGAGAATAGAAAACCACTATTTCCCCAGCCTGATAAAAGAATTCAGAAAAAATAGAATTGCTAAAGAGGTATTGGATGGAACCCAGAGAAGAGAGATTCAGCAACCTGAATTTTAGGAAGCTAAGTGGATGGTGGCCTTGCTCAAAAATGGAGAGGGTATAGCCTGGTTTTCCAGAATAAAAAGGCTCTCCTCTACGGCCATCGAGAAGCTCGAGAGAACCAGATTTTTGGCCAAATACAGAAGAATGGGGAACAGCCAATTCCCAAATTAGACTAAGGTATATTTGGGGGAGGGGTGTCAATGAATATTTAATTTTTCTGTAATGTTATCCATCAGATTACAGCTTGCACCTTCAAAATGTGCATACACTACAAAGAGTTTAGCCTCAGTGCCTAAATGACTGTATGTTGCAGAAAATTCCCTTGTATAGTGGCAGCAGTGAATTTTACTAGTAATTAGCAGTGACTTCTGTTTGGGGAAACCTAAACTGGCTTCATCATCCCCTAAATAGAAAACACAACAAGATTAATTTCTGAAGCACTGGGTCAACCAAGCACTTTTTTGTAATTAAAGACATCCTGGGGCTTCACAAATGGAGAGTTTGGAATCACCTCTATAACATTCCCCAAACCCACACATATCCTTTCACCCCCCACTGCTATGATCTTTTAGATTGCTAGACCAGTATCATCGTTTGCTTGAATTACTACCGTGGTTACTATGCATGGAGTTACTCGGGATTCCTTCCATACCCTCGTCTCATTGTCTCAGGTGGATCTCCTCCTTTTCCAGGGCTTCAGTTACATGGAGGACACCTATGTCCCCACCTCCAGCCCAGACCCCTCACCTGATCTGACTTCACATCTGCCACCTGACCATACTCACTTCCGTATCCCATTGGCACCTCAAACTCAACATGCCTAAAACAGGACCACGGGCTTCCTACTCCACTCCTCCAAACGAACTGCTCAAATGTCTGAGATTTGTCCCCCTGCCTTTCTGTTTACATAAGCCAGAAGTCTTGAGTATTAACTCCCAGTCTTCCCTCTCCTTCACTGGTATAATAACTCAGTAGAACTGGACTTTATACACCCAGGGCTGCCCTCTTCAAACTAATGCACTCTTTCCATGGCAAAGAGAATAGCTTTCTAAAACGCAGATCCTGTCATGCCTCCAGTGTAAAAACCTCTTAATTGCTTCCTATGCTCTCAGGATAAAACAACCACTCCTTAGAGTGATTCAAGAGGTTCTTGCCATATAGCTCCTACCATTCGCCCCCTCCCAGTCTAACTTCCTGTCACCTCTATACCTTCAATTCCTTCTGTGTGTGTGGCTCCGTTCTGCTTCTGAGCCTTTGCTCCTGATCTTTCCCTTGCCAACACCTATCACTTATCTCCTCTGACTTCTTTAACTCATATTATCTTGGAAGTCCCAGCTTAGATGTTGCCTCATCCAGGAAGACTTCTTAGATTCCAGAGACTGGGTCAGGCATTCCTTCTGTGAGTCTAGACCTACGTTAGTAACATGAGACTGCTGAGGTTGAATCTTTTTCCTCCTCCACGGGGCTGTAAACACCATAAGGGGAGGTACCTGTTGATTCCTAATTGCAAAACAGTGCTTAGTACAGTGTCTGACACAGGGTTCATATCCACATTGTTTATTTGCACACTGTATCCAAAATACCTACCTACTGATTGAACAATAATGACATCAATATAAATTTAGTGTGTAAATGAAGCCTTATCTTAGGTTTCCCAAATGCATTATACTAATATGAAGGCAGCTGAGAATTGTTGCATATCTTCTTGTAATCTTTTATCCCAGAGGCATTTTAATGGAAATTTGAGTCTTTTTTTTTTTTTTTTTCAAATTCACTTCCATTTACGTTACAAAATGACTTCAGCATCTGCCTTATTCTCTTTTTCCATACCATTTTTTGGGGCTTTAACATTTCTCTTAATAACTTTCTTCCCACTGGGCCTCAACCACATCAGCAGCGCCTACCAAAGACAACACAACTATACAAAAATGTTATATGCTTGAGATCTGAAACTCTGACCTTCTCCTTGGAATCTCCGTTTCTTCCATTCTCTCACCACCAGAGTTAGTAGGTCAAATGCCTTCCAGCTTATTGAAGCTTTTGGGTTGGGGGGTTCCAGACCACCTGTTCTGTCACTTTGCTTCTCTAGTACACTTGGCCAGCCATTTCAATGATGTGTTTGCTATTCTATCCAAATCCTGCATTCTCTTTACATTCAGCCATTCATCCCTGACGAATGACTTCCAAGAGGGCTTTTTCTTCTCACATTCTTCAACTGCTGAAAGCTGACGAAGAAACTAATGCAAAAGTACCTATTAGATCATTTACGGTTTTGTGCAGTCTCATCAGCTGAACCCTAGCAAAACCGAGTATAATAAAAAAATGTACTTCATGCATCTTGTTGTTTACAGCCTATCGAACTCCCCACAGAGGCTCCAGACTCTGTCCCCTTCTTAAGCTCCCAGTGGAGAAATTAATTTCCTTAGTTTGTTTGCTAGAGAACTTCTTCCACAGAGCCATTGGGCTCTTTGGGCTAGATTTCTACTCCCCCCCACCTTTCTGTTCTAAAATCCTACTATTGGAAGAAGCAAAGCTCTTGGGAAGAGAGATTCCAGGGAACAGATGGAAGCTGAACCAGACAAAGAGTCAGAATACCCTTTCCTGAAAATGAGGAAAGAGGGCAGAGATTAAAAAAGGCAAAACATGAAAAATGCGGAGAAAATTCAAGGTAGACAAAAGTTGAGTTCAGAGACTAGACATCAAATGCGCTTACTTTCTCCAAAGAGATTTATTTAATAGAAAGATCAATGGAGTGGGCATTAGAAGACTTGCCACTTTATTTCTTTTTGCCTCAATTTCCTCCTCACCCAAAAGAAAAATTTGAACTACACGGCCTCTAAGATGTCCTCCAGCACTAATGTCTGAAGATTCAAGCACACTTTCTGAGTATCACAAGGGTCTCAACAGTGGTGTGTGGGTGGGTGGCACCGAAGATGTTGGGAATGTGTAAGGGAATGTTCATGATACAATGACCGGGGAGCTTCCGTGGCATTTAGTGAGTGAGAACTGACAATGTGCAGGACTGATTTCCACAAGAAAGCATTGTCCCACCCCCTTAAAATGTTGATGGTACCCCCATCAACACTGCTGTAATCACATTGTAGAAGTTCCAAAGACAGGCATCATTTATTCTACTTTTTGAGATCCCTTGGCAATGACTCTTCAGGACCAGCTGAATTTGTAGTAGGTGCTCAATAAAGGCTCATGAAAAAATTCTGTGGCCATAAAAGTTGTACGTAATGTGAATATTTGCAATTCTACAATGAGTTCCCTTTGACATACATTTTAATTTCAGAGGCGCTTTATCTTCACTTCTGATTGACTTTTAATTGGCAGTGACTCCTAACACTGAGAGAGCTGTTATTAAAATGGAACCCTGCAGGGAATCCATTTGTAAAGTGATAAATCCTTTTATAGTGTGAATAATCACCCATTAATTGATCTGGTTTGTAAATTTGAATTTTCATATGCTGCATTTTTTCCTTAAATGTGGGCATGACTATGGTCTCCTCATTATGAACTTAAAGTTCAAGAAGGGTCTAACATGTATGACAGTTTTTCTACTTTACAATTAAGTCCTTTTTAGTAACTTCCAGGCTTTCCTTCCTATTAATTTCTCTTATAGAGTATCTTGAACAATTCAATTTAAACAATAATTTGTTGCTTGGGAAGCTATTGGTCTGTTTGCTTAGCTTTAAAATGCAATAAACTATCTGTCTCTGGGGATCTTTGGGCCACTTGCAGATTTTAAAATTGCATTTATTCCTAGAGGGTTTCCTTTAATATAGAAAGGCGACATTCCACCTTTGACCATTTATGAAACGGAGTCACAAAATGGCCAACAGAACATTACTCCATCAGTGTCTGTGGCTGAGATGACAGCAGAATTCAGATCACCTCAACTCTCATTAAAGAGCTGCTTCTTGACTAAAGCATATTTTCTTAGTTCTGTGGAACTCTATTCAGGATGGCTTCCTTTGATTGACATGATACTGATCTGAGACATGGTCACGTGAATGAGTTGCCTCAGAGAGTGTTACAGGTGTCTGTCTGATTCAAACAAATTCCATCCCTAGCTTATTTGCTAGAAATGAACTCCGTCACATTAGGTTTTCCATCGGTAAACCCATGCTTGATAGTATTCCGTCCTGCTGCTTTGGGTATTATAACAGTTCATGCAGAAAGTGCTGGATTAGCTTCATCACAGATGATGATGGAGGATATAAATGTGCACAGAATATTATTACCAATAATTACGGAGGGAACATTTAGCCTGGTGTTCAAGCCACGATGCCCATAGTGTAGGTTATAACAAAAAGACTCTCAAATGCTCTGAAGATACCTGTTTCTGAAGTAATAGTACCATAGGGGTCTTGGGTAACATTCATTAATATTTAGCATAACTGTGGGAAGTTTTTCTTTTTTTTAAGGTTGCTATGGTACACTTCATTTTTTCCATTTCCACTTCAGCTTTTTTCCACCCCTTTCAGATTGACACGGGCATCATTCTCTACGATATATTTTCCTTCTATTAGTCTGTCCTTGGACTTATTAATCCATCATTTTATTTGACCCTGCTTTTCAAACGTTAGCTATAAGCTGAGATATTTGTCTTGAATAGCAAAATAAATGGGATGTGAAGATTCACTCAGAATGTATCTTTCTTATGTTTTTTTATGTCCTCAAGAGAAGCCTTGGAGACATGCCTCGTTCTGACTCCATTCCCCTCTGACTAGTCCCCTCGCTTATAGATAACATGGCATGATCCTGAAAGCTGGCGAGTTCCGTACCCAGATGGGTGGGAGAAGCAAGAAAGAGAACATAGAGGTTTATCAGAAAAACAGAAGTGATGCTGCATCAGCACAGAAGCCTCTCCACTCAAAGAGAGTCGGTTACAAGCTGGAAAGAGACAATAACATTAAAAGCAATATTTCTGTCATGAGGCCTTCTCAGAGCTGTGAAACTAACCTGCTTGTATTTTTTTTCTGCAGCCCATAAAAGGGCTCACAGCCAGAAAATACAAATCCCATAGGCTGCTATTATGCTGATGACAGTGAAGAAAGGGGGAAAATTGTTTCGTTGCTGAATTGCAGATATAATTATGACATTTTGTATATTTTGCAGGCTGTACCAGAGTTGTATTAATATCTATGATACCCTATGGCAGGAGAGAAGTTAGCACCTTAATGCAGGCCACGCAGGCTCTGATTTTGCTAGGATTGGATCCCCCTGGTTATTTACTAATAAGAATTTTGTGGTTAAAGGAAATTTCAGAAGCAGGTGATAATGGCGGCATCTTTTGCAGGACCCGCTGATTCATACAAATCATTTGTACCAGTGCAGGAGAAAAGCTAATTGCACTTGGACAGCGTGTCTTTCACTGCCAAGACCGGCAGCCGAAGTCTAACTGCTTACTTCAGCCAAAGATGGATACAATGGGGCCTTGAGAAAAATTTAACTATGTAGCTGTAGTACACAGGAGAAATGTTTGGGCGTCAATCTGTGAGGCTTACAAATCAATGCAATTATGAGGAAGAAGCTGAAATTCCTGTTCAGGATGTCACCTGGCAGTCAAGTATTTATGCGTTGAAAAAAAGTAAAAAAAACAAAAACGTCTATCAGTACTTTCAAACGTAGCTCAGGCCAAAAGGTTGGGGTTGACCACCCAGTCCATACCTTACATGAAAAAGTAAGTATTCCTGGTGAACAGTGAGTGAGCCAATAAGTAAACAGACAACATTTTGGGAGATGCAGAATAGACAGGGAAATAAAATGTGTAGTAATGAAATATTCATAACCTTGCATTTTATGGACCTCAAACTCTAGTTCTGTGATTTACACTATTTCTGTATGCAGTAGTATGGGTTCTGCCTAACAATAATAAAGATGGCATTAGAATGCTACTGCCTCAGTGTCATGGAGAAGGGAGGATTAATCAGTATTGTACGATAGCTGTAAACTGGAGTAAATAGAAGCACATATAGGTCGTTACTTCCCTGTACACTGTATGCTTGGCCCACGGAAACAGAGATGAGGAATACAGTATTAAAAAGGATGAGCGTTGTCCCCCAGTTTCATAGAAATACCCACAGTATTTTCTAAACTGTGGCTACTACGGGGGTGCAGACCAGGGGCCCCCAAGAAAGTGTGATGGTCATTATTTCACATTCAGGGCTACCTTTCTGAAAAATCTTGGCCCACCTGACCTCTAAACTCAAAATGCTATATTTTGAACTTGGCAGTCTCCTGACATAGGAAAGAGGAGCTCCGGGTTGATCGGGCTTTTGCCCTCACCATTTGTCGTCGAGCTCTGGTCTGAAGGGATACAGAGCTGCAGATGAAAACCTGGGATGAACAGGTAAATTGCTATAGCCTCTTGCTTTAAAGAATATCTTAAATATTCCTGCTATATTCCTGTCTTTCCATTTGAGAGCCATACTCAAACTCTTAGCGTTTATTATGTCCCAGATTTCACAGTACAGTTGGCTGCAGCTTGGTCAGAGCTTCTGCTACCGAGTCCTTCTCAGCAGGGCTGTTTCTCCGCTGTTTTTACTGAGGGATCAGATAGCACACTCCCTGGGAGCTGAGAGTGCCCTTTGCTGCCATAAAACTATGGCCGTGTAACGAAGCACCCTGAAAACTATGAAGTCATCTGTAGTTCTCTCATGTCTTTCAGACTTGCACATATCAGTCACTGGGACCCTGTTCTCTACCTCCTTCCTTTTTTAGATGAACAAAATTAATTAGCCATCAACATGCCTCTAAAGTACGAGCCTAATACTCAGAATACATCCACTAAACTTCCTATGGGGCAAATTTGAATATATTTCATTAAAATTTTAGCATTTATCTTTTGATATTTATTTTGTCATGGTAAATCACCATCTCTTCCATTTTCCTTAATGAGACAACATGGTAAGCCAAATTTCCTACAGTTATATATTAAGATTTTGATGAAAATAACTTAGCATGCTTTTATATCTTATTAGACCTAAGGGATATACTTATTGTTTTGGACCTGAAGGCACAATTACAAAACTTTTTTATTATGTAAATAAATTATCTATTCCAGAGAGAGTCAGAACTCATATCCATACTGGTGACAAACAGGCACGATCAATATATTAACTATAAATCTTGGGGAGTAATTTTTTTTACCCTTTGCTCATTCCTCTATTTTCATTGCTCAGAACTAGGAGTATCATGATGAACAAAGGGAAATCATACTAGGTGCTCAGTAAAAGTTGAAGAAATGAATCGCTGAATTCCACGGTCTCCGTGAATTTTTCTTGTTCTTATATGTGGTGAGGTTGGCTGTCACTTTGTTACAGAGAAATTAATTCAAGATGGGATGTATTGTTGTCAAGAGTAACTAAGTAGGAATATTGAACTTAATTAAAACACAGTGTTTTTTATTGGATCTCCTGGAAATATAGTTTCTTCCAGAACATCCTTCTTTTTTAATTTTTTAAATCATCCTTGTGTCTTTCTCTTTAAGTGCTGGAAGATGCTTTTACTTGGAATCTTCAAGCACGTTCTCCTCTGTTACCTACTCAGGAAGGCGGGTAGAACTGGGGATGCTTTTATTCAATTCCAATGGGGTTTTTTAGAATTTTCCTATCTTGTTTACGTGTATGTACCTATCGTATATATTTAATACACACATTCCTACAGACACACACACATATACATCTCAGATATATACAGCTGATGAAATGCAAAAGAAGGAAAAGGTAATAAACGGAAGTTCTGCGAAGCTGTTGTCTGATCCAGAGCCTCTTAAAAGAAGAGAAGCTTAGAATATTTTGGGCCAGGTGATTCCAAAGTGTTTTATGGATACTGACAATGTTCAAAGATTAAAAGTGATGAAGGGTAAATAAATCATTGAAAGTAATGACGGAAATCATCACCTACCTTGGGAAACAAATGAGATGAGTTATCTCATTACTTATGAAAAGCAACCATTAGTGAATCATGACTATTGCTTGAAACATGGACTCTTTCCTTAGCTACAGAAACTGTTCTGAACCATCAGGTTAGATGAATGCTCCCAGCCACACAATCCTGCTAACATGTTCATTCATTCAGGGCCTTTCCACTCCCTGCAAATATTCCCTAAAACAGTCCTCAAAAGGGATGTACTTTATTCTAGAAAGGTAATAGCAGTAGATCCCGAAATAAAGTTGTAAAGATAATAAGTTGCAAACTCTACCCTTTCCTTTTCTTTCCCCTCCTGCTGGCATCCTTATAAATGTCTCACTCTGTAACATTTTGGTCTAAGTTGGATAAAACATACCTTCCCAGGGTTCTCTATTTGCTAATAGAAAAAGAGCTGAATTGTTGCCACTGAACTTGCTGTGAAGTGCTTTGACTTCAGGTGAGCTCACAATCAGCTTATCACTGCAGGGCTTTGATTCGGGTCATAATTAAAAGATTTTGCTACAGAAAATGACTGTGCTGCTTGTACATTCCTTTCATGTCTTTGAGGAAGAATGACATCAATCACTTGTTTGGTTTCATATGATATTTTAAAGGCAGCATGATGAAATAGAAAAAAAAAATGCCATAAAAGATAGGCCTAGTTTCAAATCCGGGCTCTGTCAATTAGGAGCTTTGCGAACTTGGGTAAATTACTTAACATTGTTGAGCCTTAGTTTCTTCAATTGTACAATGGGCCATAACACTAGCCTTGCAGGATTCCTATGGATTAAATTAAATAGTGTACTTATGCATCTGATATTTTTGTAGGTGGTTATTCAATGCTGTGTTATCATCATTATACTGTCTAGCCCTCCTTTCTACATTACTATTTCCTTCAGTATTATACTCCTCTGTGTGATTCTGCCAGGCTCTAAACTGCTTGATAAGAAGTTAATTAATGAGACCAGTGAGTTCACTTTCTTTTTAATCATGGAATGCGGAAAGGACTCCCCATCCATGAAGTATTTTCCATTTTTTCATGAAAATTTATCCTCCCCATGACCCATTCTAGCCCTTTGCTTCTATCCCAATTTGAGCCATAAGTTAAGCAAATATTCTATTACAGTCTGTGGATTAGATGACTCTCTCCAATAGGTGGAAGCTCCTTCTGTCAATTAGGGAGGCCCAACTTTGTTTCTGCCGTAGACAATACCACCAAACCTGGGGTCTCCAAAATACTCATTACTTGGACAGAGAATGCAATAAGGTGCTTTCCCAGACTTGGAAGAAGAAGGAGAATTCATTCACATTCACTCTACAGTTCTGCTCTGCAGTGGTACACCGTTCCGTTAGAGGATCAATCCAAACATATAATCTTCTAGATTGTGCAACTTTGAGAAAGGGAAAACGGTCCCCATCCTTCTGCCTGCATCAGGAGGTACCTCAAGGAAATTCTCCGAGTTGCCCTACTTACCACCCCCCTAAGGTGATGTGTTTTCCAATTCCTTCCTCCCCACCCTAAATGCTACCTTCAGTACAACCAGGGGAAAAAAAAGAAAAAGAAAAAAAGAAAAGAAAACGAACGAGGGGTTCTACAACTAATTATAGGTTTTGTAAGATTCATACATGGCCTTTGAAGGGAAGGTAAAGAAAAACAACTGCCATCAGAAACTATGGTGGAAATGATACAGTCAGACTATATTTTTTCAAAGGCCTTTGTAAAGAGGCTGTGGAGATGTGATGGTGTAGCAGTGCTCTTTCTGCAGCGGAAGAGAATGACTGCATTTTTAGCTTTTGGTGAAACTGGGAAATCAGGCTCTCTTACTATTGAGGTGCCCTGATGTTTTTCCTTTTAGGTGTAGTATCAAATTAAACAAAGTTTAAACATTGTGAGAGCTTTGGGTGGCTTTTTCATTCATCTAAAACTCCTTTAATCAACAAACAAGGGGTCACTGTAGCAGAGTTGCCAAGAGAATGGGCTCTGGAGCCCCCTGCCTGGTCTGAGTTTTGCCTCTGCTACTTACTAACTGGGTGACCTGGGGAAAGCTGTTTTACCTTTCAAAGTTGTTTTACAGTTTCCTCATCTGTAGAGTAAGGAAATTAATAGAACCCACTTTATAGGGTTATTCTTAGGATGGAATGTGTTATCATAGGCAAAGCATGTCTATAAATGTCCTGGCATGGAGTAGACTCAACACATTTAGCTAAAAGGCAATAACAAAACCCACCAAGCCCATTTGTAGGTACCTCTATATACTAGACACATGTAGTTAGGTCGTGGGCATTAAAATGAATGAAAGGTTGCTGGTCTTGAAACCCTCATTCTAGTAGGAAGAAAGACATGTAAGCAAGCAATTACGGTGAAGTATGGTCTGCATTTACAAAGTGTTGCATCCTCATTTTTGGTGGGATGGAAATTTGACAACAGCTTTCCAGACAGGGTAATAACTGTGCTGGGCTTTGAAAGAGTAGTTCATGTTTTCTAGGTAGAGAATGGGGCAGGGGACAAGAGTGCTTCCGTGAAGAAGGTATGGCACGAGCAAAGCCTGGATGGATGACGTGACACTGTATTCTGCAATGGCAGCTGCTCTGATGTGGCTTGAGTGGAGGCACGATGGCTAGGACAGTGATGAAGGATGGAGCTGGAGAGTTTATGTTGGGGATAGACGGCAAAGCCTACATATGTCATCCTAGAGCTCATCAGTGAGGGTCTCCCATAACAGGCTTCCAAGCTAGGGGATGTCATGATCACAAAATTGAGCACTCATTTCTTATTGTATTCATGTTTCATTTAAGCATTCAGAGAGAAATCATTGTAACTAAGAAGTCTAACTAACGTAGACATGGTGAGTGTGCCATCCAATGCACCTCGTACTACCTATCGATAATTACCTATTGCCTTGAGCCTATCGCTTAAAGTCTCGGAATCTCATTTTTATCAGACTTGTTGAGAGGTTTGAATGAGATCATGTATGTTGGCACTTTGTGAAAGGTAAAGGAACAGGGAGACATGCCGTATTAAGTGATAAGTGCACTTTAAATCCTTTTGGAACAAGGAAGGCATAAAGTAAATTGAGAATCATGGCTCCTCCTACGAGCCCATAAACAGAGGGCTGTATCCTCCAGAGGACTAGTGGGGCCAATGCTTAATATCCTCTAACAAGAAAGGAAATGGGGCCAGGACAGGGAAAAAGTTGAAGGTTCTATAGAACTTAATGGCCTTGCCTTCTGAAAATGTGAGATTTTTCTCTAACCTCCATTTCTCCATCTTAATTTAGAGATGACACCTACTGTGTAGGCACTCTTGCCAGGACTGGAGACGATCTACATATTAGATGGTGCAGACAATGCTTAGGGGGTAGTCTTTAGAGTCAGCTGTGTCGGTTTTTTTTTAGTTTTTTTTTTAGTTTCAGGTGCACAAGACAAAGCAAAACTTAGACGTTTATCATTTATATCCCTCACACTGTGTGAATCCCCCTCCCCCCATCCACTATCCCTCTGTACGTTCACCAAATTAGTTTTCAAAACCCCATGGCCATCTTGTGGTTACCAACTATTTTCTAAACCTCTCACCTTCCCCTTATCCCCACCCCCCCGCCCCTCCAGCAACCCTCAGTTTTTCCTCCATGTTTCCAAAACTGTCTCTGATTAGTCGTTTTGACCCTAGCTTCCTTGTTGAATATCCTTGGGCATTTTAGCTCATCTAAGTCTCACCTTGCTCATTTGTAAAATGGAGAAAATAATACTAATATCTATTTCATCATCAGATTGTTATCAAGATTTAATGTGATAACAGAAAAGTACTTAGCATAGTGCCTGGTTCATAATCAGCATCCAGTAAATTTATCATTGTAGTTATAAATTTAAAAACTGAAATTCAAATTGCTCTTTAATGAAGGACTCCCAACCCCCAACTAGCAAAAGGCACACTTGGCTTTTAAACTTAAATATATGCAGCTCCAAGGCTCCTGTTTGTTCACCTATATCATGGTGCCTCTCTTGATATGTCATAGTTCCCAACAAAAAAACACAGCACTGGGATAAAATGAGGAATTGAAAGTGAGTAGAGATGATATTTCTAGATTGTCAAGTTTAAAAAATGTGTTAAAGTAAACAAGCAGTAACCTGAAGCTGAGTTGCATATTTAAGATTCCTCCTTTTTAATAATCTAAGCTGTTATTAGCAGTGGATAAGGAAACACTAATTTTAAAAAGAACTGTATATGATTTTTTTTTTTACCCTGATGCATTTTTACCTCTAATGCAATGTACATAGTATAAATAAGTAATGTAATCAAGTTTATCTTTGGAAGAAAAAGTTAATAATCTTACTGGAGAGTTGGAAATAAGTGGCACTCTTATTGCATTTATTACAAATCACACAAATCAAACCACTCCAACCTGAAACTGTGTATCAGGTTGTGTACCATTTGAATATTTTGAATCCCTTTGTGACCCGTCTTACCTTCTCAGTTGCCTCTGGACTCACAGGCAGTACATGACACAGAGAAGCTGCATGGGACCGGTTCAGGAGAAATTTGGAACCTCCAAACCCTATTTGTGACTTCCAAAGGTGCCAGGATTTGTGGACTTGCATGAGAGAGCTGGAGACCCCAGGTGGCTGGGCTCAGCATCCAGGAGCCTAGAATGATTGTACTACTCAGGTCAGTGGTGACAAACGATTGACAAACTGACCCACACAGCTGGATGATAAAGGGAAACCCATTTGGTTTGTGAGACTACAAAGTGAGTGAATTGTGTGTAAGAGAGGGGAGAGGAGACAGTCTGACACTGAGCAGAGAGTGGACAGAAAGACACTAGAGGAAAGAGTAGAGAGGAAAAGGAGGCAATGTGGGTCCTTCTGTGGCCTCCGCTGGGTCTTGCTCCTGGGAGAGCTTCTGTCAGTCATGATCAGGTGCCTGTGAAATGTGGCCCAGGGACTCTGATGACACATCCATGGTCTTTATTCGCTAGACAGATTCTTCCCCTCCACCCCCTGATTCTGTGTCTCCTTTTCTGTGCTGGGAATCTAGGATTCCTACACTAGAGGAACGTGGAGGGGCCAACTTTAGCTCTGAGCCCTACGCCCAAGCACTTTGTCAACACTTTCCATTCTGAATGTGGGCTAAACTCTTCCCAGTTTCACCCACTTTTCCCAGTATTTTCTATGTCTCTCTCTATTGGCATCTACTTCCCAGTCTTTAAAAATATGCAAATCTCTCAAAAAAATCAAAACAAGCAAAATTGAAAACACCCTTCTTCAAGTCTGCCTTACACATGCCCAAGTGGCCACCACCCCACTTTGGGAAATCTGAGACACCCATTCCCCGTCCCCTTAAGACTCTCCTCCCCTTCAGTTGAGCTAAGGGGTTCCTTCAGACCTCTGGGCATCCCTCAATTATAGCGCTTTTTCATGATATCATTATGGGGGGTCTTCTCTCCAGTAGTAGTCCATAAGTTACTTGGGGAATGGGGATGTATTTTTTTTTTTAGCTCCGTATTCCTGTGCTTGTCACTGTGCCTGAGGCTTAGAAGACACTCAATGTGCTAAAAGTTTTGTTGCATACCTGTTGTAGTAGTCAGGATTCTTCCTAGAAAACAATTGTGGTGATTGAGCAGTCCTGAGATCTGTATCAGCAAGCTGGAGATTCGGGAGAGCTGATGGTACCGTTCTAGTCCAAGTGCATGGGCCTGAGAACGAGAAGAGCAAATGGTGTTAGTTCCAATCTGAGTCTGAGTCCAAAGGCAGAAGAGGACCAATGTCCCAGCTTGAAGACAGTTAGGCAGAGAGAGAGAAAGGATTCTCTTTTACTCAGCTTTTTTGTTCTATTCAGGCATTCAAAAGATTGGATGAGGCCCACCTACCTTGGGGAGGGCAATCTGCTTTACTCAGTCTACTGATTCAAATGCTGAATGAGTAGAAACACTTTCAGAGACACACTCAGAATACTGTTTAACCAAATATCTGGCTACCCTGTGGTCCAGTCAAGTTGACACATAAAATTAACCAACACACACGTCCATCATATTTTTCAATTCCCATTGCAGGTTCTATCTCCTTCAGAAAAACATTAGCTCCACATCTCTTAGATGTCCCTCCCTTCTTCAGTTTCCTCCAATGATTATCATCTGCACTGTACTCATATAAGACTGATGGTAGCCCTCTCCTATTTTTCTGTGTTTCAATTAATATCATGTGACACACTTTCATCGCATTCTTCATAGTTGTTCATTTGGAGCTGGAATAGAGGAGACATTCCCAAAATATTTTTTTCAATTGTATTAAATTAAAATATATTATGATGAATGAATTATCATACATTAATGCTATTGTATCATATTGCTAGTTACCATCCAAAATTCATTCTCCTCTATTAATAAGAAATAGAACTTCTATAAATTTGGGGTATGGCAATGTGTTATAGCCTCATATTAGAAACTGTGAAGGGTGCAGGGAAAGGGATGTGGTAATTACCCCAAGGAGCTCGATATTTTAGTAAAGAACTCTGCTTGCTTTCGGGACTAGAACAACAGAAGAAAGCTATAGTTGGGTCTTGGATGGTATAGCGTAGTCAATAAGCATTGGAGGAAATTGGAGAAGTGAGGGATCTCTGTATGCTTTGGTACTGTTTTCCCAGCTTCCTTTGCAGCTAGGGATGATCATGTGATTATATTCTGGCAATTGAGATATAAGCAGACTGTTGTATAAAATTTCTAGGAATGCCTCTTAGAGGGAGATCAGCCACCTTTAACCTGGGTGCTGTAGGAGTTTTTCCTTTCCCTGTTCCCCTTCTGATTGCCAGGATCCCAGACAAGATGCTGCAGCACCGGCAGCCAGCTTTACGTGCTAAGAATGGTAAAGTAGAGAGATAGAAGATTCTGGAGTACTGATGTCTTTGTAGTGCTGCCCTACTAGCCCTGGTCTGCTCATTTCTGGATGTCTTTTATATGAAATAACAAATCTTTGTGGTTTTAAACTTCTTTCATTTTGGTTTCCTATTTTATGCTGTAGAACATAATCCTAGCTGAAGCAACGACAAATTAACACTTGCAAAAGAATTGAAGGGAAGTACTGTCTGAAATAAAAGCAAATATCCTTTCAGTTTTCTTTAAAGGCATTTTTATTAATATCCAAGGCACAATTGAAGTATTACCATCAAATATATTTGGTATCACTAATATAAAATATATTCTGTTTATTCATTTTCCCCCCAATCACAATGACTCTTTCAGTGATGTGGGCTTCAGCTTGTCTTCCCATGCAAGGACAATTTTCTTGTAAATTAGAGCAAAAGGAAAAAAGCCTTGAAAATCATCTCTCTCACTTAACTTGCCCATTGTCCTCTCTCTGCAGGAAACCTACAGGTTGCAGAGGAAAATGGCTGGTGGAAATGCAGCAGGAAGAATAACATGGGTTTAAAATGAGGTGAGAATAAGTAAAATTAGTGTAACAGCAGACCTTACTTTTTTCCCTCTTACTTCACAAAGTTAAAATTGGGGAAACCATCGAGAGGAGGCTGTTTTAAATGAGTGCAAGACAAGGACATATCTTTCTGATGATCACATTAAATGAGGTGGAACGAGAAGGGAACTTGGATGCTAAATAAAAATTCCCACCGCCTTCTGTCTATCACCCCCACTACAACACATCAGGCCAACACAAGGGATCATTTTCTAATCCTAGGATGTGGTACTTCTAGAGAAAAGCCTAACTCTTTAGGTCTTTGACAATTTTAGAAGGATGTTCAGAATATGGGCATCAAAGTAATGTCTTGTGTTTCTCAAGTTCTGCAATTTTCCCTCAAGAAGGGTAAGAACTATTTAACCAAATTAAATCTTTTGTGATGAGACAAATCCCAAAGCAAAACCAGTAGGATTTAGAAAGCAAGTTATCCTATTATAGAATAAAACAAAGTGATGCAGAACAAAGGTGGTCCTCTCATGACTGGCCAGGATAGCAATACAACAGTACGTTAGCAATACGAAGAAATGACTGCAGCAAAATCTGCAGGATCCACTTTCAGGATTTCCTCACTCACATGGCTGGCTAATCAGTGCTGGCCCTTGTCTGGAAGCTGAACTGGACTGGGGGCTGGGAGCCCTGCTTTTTTTCTACACAGGGACCTGGCCTCAAGCTGCCTGGGCTTCTTCAAAACATAGGAGCGAGGTTCCAAGAGCTGGTATTCCAAGAGCACTGGGCAGAAGTGCATGACGTTTTGATCCTTGTATAGAGCATATAAAACATATTATACATGTGGATTGAGGTTTGCAAAACAAGTTGTTTACTAACCGGGACAGAATTATGGCCGCACATGTGTGAGACTGATAAGAGCAAAGTGAAAGTAAACATGTTTATGTGCAGAGCATATACATAGAGGTAAACATGTTTACGTTCATGTGTGAAACTGAGCATAACAAAATTGAGTGATAAACATGTTCACCAAAACAACTTCTGGTTATCACCTAAGAGGTAAACAAGCCCAAAGAAAAGAGGATAAAAGCAGAATTCCAGAGCAATGCTGTGAGTGGTCCGACTGGGCGTTCCGGCTAAGATCCTTTATGAGGTGCAAGCCGTGATACTCCAGGACTCTCTGAAGTTCTCCTTGCAAGGCCAGTTTGCCTCAGACCCGTCATGGGCCCAGTCGCCTCTCCTGGACCAGGGACCTTCTCCACCTCGATTGACTCTGTGACTTGGTTCGTTATTAAATTCTATTCTATTCTGTATAATCCTCTGTGCTTACCAGAGCACTGGCCTCTGGAGGGACATTGCTTCCCAAAGAAAGCTGTGTTACTCACTTTATCTGAACCTCTGTGCCGGGACTTTGTTCCCCACTTGCGTCACGAGTACCACACAGGGACTTAGGGCCCTGCGGAGGGGTTAATGTCCCCTTGACTTTCAGGAAGAGACTGAAATGTGGCGACTGCCTTCACAGGCGCTCGTGACAATGCTCTAGGCTCAGAAGTCACATTTGAGGTGTGATCAAAACATACGGTGAATGCTGCTGCTGCGTGCCTTCTGATGGAAAGGCAGGGATCTTCAATATGGGAAGTGGCGCATCGAAACTTAGTTCAGTGTGTGACAAGTTTCAAACTTGTTTGGTGCAGTTGGGTATGAGCTATGGTTGAAAGTGTATTTTAAAGTGTGCCATAAATCATCCTCTGCCATGACAATGCTCTGTGTCACACATCGCTTCTGGTATATGGCAATTTCTGTCAAATAAAAACATTATGGTGTGTCCTCATCCACCTTATTCATCAGATTTGGCACCTTGCGACTTCTGGCTCTTCCCCAAAGTCAAAATGATGCAGGACATGGAGGCAGCCACGATGGTGTCACTAAAGACACTCATGAAAGAGGACTTCCAGAACTGCTTCAGAAAGTGGCAAGAACAATGGGATAAGTGTGTTTGAAGCGAGGGGGGTATTTTGAGGGGGATTAATGGTAATGTGTCTTTTACAGTAATAATTTTCTTTTATTTAAACATTCACCATATTGTTTGATCACACCTTATAGCTCTACTTCTAATGTTCTCTATATTTAAAACAGTCACAAAGTTTCACACAGATTCAAGGGAAGAAGACATGGACCCCACCATTCCATGGGAGGAATGTGAAGGTCACACTGTAAGAAGCGCATGTGGGATGGGAGCTATTGTAGTCACCATCTTGGGAAAATACAGACTGCTGCAGTAGGAAAAACCAGTTCATAGTAGGAAAAGGGGAAGTTTTCAGTCACCTAATTAGGTGGAGAGCTAGTGTACCATGTATTATTAGGTTGGTGCAAACATAATTGCGGTTTAAAAGGTTAAAAATAATTGTAAAAACCGCAGTTACTTTTGCACCAACATAATAGTTCTTACAACACCTGGGAAGGCCCCTAGAGATGAAATTCAACTCCCCATTAGCATCATGAGCTGTCCAGAAGTCACTGGCGTCATGAAACTTTATGAAATTCACAGAGTCAAGTACTAATTCTCACTTTCATTAAACATCCCATAATCCTTTTGCTTTTGTTGAAAAACGAGGTGGTTTTGGGGAAAATTGCTCTCTCCTGTCCCCTGTCCCCTGAGAAGAAGGGCAATCCCAAACCCACGTTTCCATGGCAGCGGGCTTCCATCTCAGTGCCTCCCTGTCAAGTCTACCCTTGGGTCTGCAAAGGCAGGCAATGCATGCTGGGAGCTGGCCTTTGGGCAGCCATTGTCTCCCCTACTGCCAGGGTGACATATGTCATTACTATAGCAAATAACACTAACCCAAGTTTTGCTAGCCTGTGGGTACAACTGAAGCAACATTAACAGCAGTAACTCACATTTCAGTAATACCCTCACCCAGTGTCAAATCTCAGGAAGTGTTCTGAGAGTAGGTTATCTCACCTGTGTTCACCCGTCAGCTGCCCTTTCAGCTTTTGCTCTAGTCCCTCCTGGTTGATGTTTCTTGCCGGGGATGCTATTCAAAAGTGGACATCTCCTCACTGTTACAGCTGCCAGCAAGGGACCTGGCATCTGCACTAAGGGCCAAGGCAGAACTGGGGACTTAGCGGTCCTCAAGGAGCTAAGCCACACTGTTTGGGGCAGAGATGCAGAGAGGGTTTCCTGCCCCACTCTCACCCCTGCCCCGTCTCCAGCTCCAGGACTCACTTTGTTCCCTGGTCACTGGCGTAGCATTGCTTGAGTCCTTTCATCTTACAGAGCACCTTGTGACAACAGTGTCCTTAACCTCGGCAAACAACCTCTCTCTCCACAGGGCTCAGATGAGAATCCAGGGAAACCAAATTCTTAAAAACAGATGCCAGTAGGCTGCCTGCTCCACTAAGTCATTGGACATTTCCAGACATGCCTGGTTGCCAGCCGAGAACACAAATTAGGCTCAAACCCCAATCTCTGCTACATCAGTCAATGTGCATAGCTCACCACAGTGATTTCTCCTGAATCAACTCTGTAATGGAGGTAGGGCAGATACTATTATGGTTTCTGTTTTTCATATGAAGAAATTAATTCTTTGTGGGAATTAGCAAGGAGCTTGAAGTGAAAAATAATTAAGATTCAGATAGGGCATATGAATGCAGGGCTTTGAATGGCAACTCTGAAATTCTTGGAGTCACTTCATGGTGACAGGTCACTAAGTTGGCCTGGATGCTCTAGGCAGTTAGATGCATTTTCCTTTCTGTGCTCACAGCACGTTGGTCTGTTGTTGCATTTGTCACATTTTATGGCACCACTTTAAATGTCATACTTCCCCACTAAACACCTCTTGTGCCAGCAGAGTGCCTGGCATGGAGAAAGCACTTGATAAACATTTATTGGTGAAATGAATATGAATCGCTAATGTTTCTCAAGTAGAGGTGGTATTCACCCCCACCCCCCACCACAAAGAACATTTGGAAGTGTGGAACATTTTTGATTGTCACAATACTGGGGAGTGATTTTTCTAGCCCTTAGTGACCAGGGCCATGGATGGATATGGCATGCCTTACAATCTGTCAGACAGTTCTTCACAAAGAAATGTTCTGCCCCAAGTGCCCATCGCCCCTCCTTTGAGAAGAACTACAAGGAAATCCAAATGCCAGGGCTTCCCAACGCTTCAGATTTAGCCTGGAAACACCTAAGTTAGCCGTGACATTGCTATTTGCACTTTGGAATCAAAATGGGGTCTATGCTGAGCTCCTTTCTAGAGGTCTTCAGGTAAAGAGATCAATGTATCAGTCTGGACTATAGTATCACTCAGAAGAAAGGGATTTTGTAAGCAGGCCTTGTGTCCCCCAAATCTGCCTTTGTGAAATTAAAAAAAAAAAAAAAAAAGTCCTATGGTAGGCACATCACCAAATTGTTATAAGGATTCAATGAAATAAATATGTAACATTTCAAAAGACCAGTGCTGGCACTTAGTGGCTTCTTGATAAATAGTTGACTTGATGACCAGACAGCAGAGAGCCAAGATAAGCAGCACTCTCATTTAGATATGAAGGCAGCTTCAATCAAATCATATTCTCTCTCTTTAGCAAAATTGAGTGAGATTTCTTTAGTAAGTTTCCCTTCATTCTTTATTTCCTGCAAATTAAACAGTTTTCCTGCAGATAACACACTTCTTGAGTTCGTTTTCCATTCCCACCGCTGCAGGGTAAGAGACGCTTGGGGCAAAACCACATAGGAGTCACTTGCTTTATTGAGTCCCTTTGTACCCTTCCAGTTCCCACTGGTGAATGTGTTTACTTACCACCTTCTTATTAGATAAATTATGTCATAGCAATATTTAAAAATGTTAATAAAAATAGAAAAACCATAATCCTACCTTATCACAACTCTTAAAAATAGCCTTCCAATGCCTTTCTGTAAGAATGGTTTTATAGAATTGCTATCATAACACACATACTATTTTGATTTCTACTATACCTAATTCACATGATATATTTTCCATGTTTATATGTAGGCTGCATAATTATGATGTTTGATGACAGCAAATTTTTCCAGTGCCTTAATAAGCCATCCCATTTTGTTGGATACTGAGATTGTTCTCACCAGGCAGTGCGGCAATAAATACTTTTTTACAAACAGTATTTTAGTTGTGTTAAAATATTTCATAGAATTAATTCCTGGTACTTCAGATACAGAGTCAAAACATTGCTAACATTTTGATTCTTGTTCTGTATTTTCTTATTACTTTCCAAAAAGGTTGTACCAATTTACAATGTTTTTAGAAGTATATAAAGATCTAACTGTACTGCAGACTTGGATTGGATCATTTTGTTAAAATTTAGCAGGTGTAAAATGATACAAATGAAGCAATTTGCATTTATTTGATTATTATCAAGTATGATTATTTTCCACATGTTTTATTTTCTCTTTGTATTTCCTTTTATGTGACTATTCACATAATCAACCTTCTCTCCAAGCACAGTCGTGTACAGTAGCATAAAAAGAATACTAGGTTGGTTGTGGTACCTCTAACCCCATGTCTTCTAATTTCTTTCTGCCCAATACACCCCTTTCTCTGAAGGGGATTATCTGATTTCGGATTCTTTCCAGTTCTAAATTTAAATTACTCTAGTTCTCTACATGAAACAGACAAAACTCAACCATATACAGCATCATAAAGAATTATACCTATAATTAGCATAGGTAAATATCTGGAATTTAACACTGGGGTATCTGAAATTCTCCGTAGATTCTATGGGTTCCCATGATTTTTGAGCAGCATGGGAAAGTAAATAGAGAAAGTCTTCATTCTTTGTTTACTCACTTACTGAACAGATATCTAGAGAGGACTTGGGATATACTAGAATCCGTAATAGATACTTGGCATATAAAGATGAAGACGATGTAATTCTAGGGATACTATTGTCAAATGGAGGAGATAGGTGAGCAGAGTCATTACAATTGAGTGTGGTGAGGGCTGCAGTGGGTAGTGCTCATTTAGGAAGACTTCACAGAGAGGGGACATTTGAACCCAAACTCGGAAGATGAGTAGGATTTTGCCCAAAAGAGGATGGAGGAATAGGGGTGATGCAGAAACTTTAGGATACAGTGAATAGCATGTAAAAGACACAAAACTCAGCAAAAACAACTTAATAATAGTCAGAAAGTAAGCTTCTAGAATATAGTGCATTGTACAGAAATAGAGCTGGCCAGATAAATTGTGGTTAGACTGTATGCCAAGCAAAGGAGTCTGTTTTTTATCTTCTGGGAAACATGGATATAGAAGGGAGCCAGAGGAGGGTTAGAGGCAAGGGAGTGACATGACCAGCGCTGTTCTTTTTAATTTTTTTTCTTTTAAGATTACTTCTGGGAAATTACCAAGTACCGTTAGTGTTTACTCATCTCAAAGCTAGGACTCATTGAGAGCATTTGGGAATTCTTTGTTTTGGGGCCTTCACCAGCATGCATTTCACACATTGTTAACTCAGTGCCTCTATTTGCCTATGACCATCAGGTGTCGGAAAAGTTGGGAAACAGGATAAACTTATGTTTAAACAGTATGTTAGTTATGTTTTCACATCTTCTGAACAGTGTTTTCCTTCGAACTCCAGATAAAGCACCTCTTCATTTAAAGCAATGGGGTTTGTCATGCAGGGACTCAACTCCTGTTCCCTGCATAAGAATGCAGGATATGGTGAGGCCAAAAAGGAACACACACGGAGCCATAGATAGGGGAGTCATGCCACTATAATCTCGCTGGCGGCTGGGTTGGAGACACGGGAAGCAGGAACCACACGATCTGCAATCCGCCCTCTGCTTCTCTGCCAACCAACCTCACTTGCTAACTGCACCCTGTGCTTGCTAGCTTAGCCATGCAGTTATATCAGTGGCTAATGGCTAACGGGTAACAGCTGAGGGCCAACTAGTCAGGGTTCAATTGTGAATTTGAAAAAAGTGTAATAAATACAGGGTCCCATCTTGTTTAATTAATAATTTGGTCCCATTTGCTAATCTGGGACATCGCAGATCTTGTGGCAAAGGAAAAGAAAACACGGTGGAGTCATGAGAAGACTCTTATGACTTCCACTCAGACACAGTACAAATTACTTCTGCTCATATTTCATTGATCAAAGCAAGTCACACACTTGCTGAGTCCCAAGTTCAATATGCTTCCTCCTAAGGGAAGGCACTGAAAGTCATACAGACAAGCAACCTATATAGGGAGAGTGTATGCTTATGCAATGTATACACCCGTGTCTACACCTAGATCTATAACTCAGGTATTTAAAAAGATTTTAATTAGTGTTTGAGCGATGAAATCAGAGTCAGTCATTTTCCATTTGCCCTTGGCTACATTTCTTCAACTTTCTAGCCCTGCTCTATTTTTCAGAGTACTGATCCTTGCAAAATAGTTTCTCTGGCTTCCTTGATTTTATTTAGGTTTGTTCAATGATAGAGTCTAGACGGAGTTTGGAGGATGGGAGGAGGGCAGAAGCCAGGTATTTTCCCCCCTCTCTCTCTGTTTCTAGTGGCCACAGCTGTGTTCCTTCCCCAGCTCCAGCAACCACTTCCCTGTTGGTCTGAGCTGCCCGTGAGCGAACTTCACTCTATGGGCCCCTGTCTTTGTCCATCCAGCCTCAGGGATGAGAGCGGCTCCTTACAGTTCCTCATTCCCCATTGCTTCACTGTTTGCTCCTTTGGCTTTTTAAACACCTTATGGGTAAACATTCCCCATATTAAATCTCCACTATTGAATGACCTGGTGTATTTTCTATTTGCCTGATTGGACCCTGTGTAAAACAGGCTCTATTCTGTTCTACAAATTAGTTACCCTTCTCAAACGTCTCTAGTACGTAGAAGCTGAAGTCATCTTTACTCCAAAGGTAAATTTAATGGGTTGGCTGTGGATAGTTTAGAAAATGTAGTTAAGCTCCATTGAGCCTCATATCCCAAGACTAGACCTCTAGTTTTCTGTTCTAGGCCCAACAGCTATAACAGTGTGGCACAAATCAATACTTTAAATATTTAAAACATAAATATCTAAAAATATTTACAAGTTGTTATCCCCTTTAAAAACATAGCAGGGCAGAATAAGGATGGGAAATTCATCTAAGAGCAAAAAAACAAATGCTTGGCCCAGGTTCCACCTCTCAAAAAAATAAGATAAACATTTCAGTGTGTGTGATTAAGATATATATCTACATGTAGCTCTTGGCACTTACCTTACCATGCGGGTATATACACATGCATACATATGGCATTCATAAAATCTTATATGTAGACATAGATGTCTATCTACATACATATGCAGAAGATTGAACTATTTTTAAAGGACTCTGATTATTAGTAATCTTTAAAGAGATTATTTAAAGGCATTTAGAACGTACTGATCAAAGCCAAAGGATGATTCATGTACAAGCTCCGATGTTTGTATTGAATTTCTATTGGTATCTTTGGTACAATAATGGAAGCAAAATTTGAATTTGGAAGGGAGTTGATAGAGTTGATAGAAAAGATTTGATGGCATCCAGACGGAAGAATATTTTTGCCAATAAGTAGTGCGTGAATGGGCAAGTGACAGCCTTGGAGACAGTGGAGTCACATGATACTTCCCCTAAATTAACAAGGGAATTTGGCTTGGAGGTCTACGAGGAAGAGGAGCTGGAAGGGCTGGTTTCTAGGGAACAGTTAGCTCCTTCTGCCTCAGTCTGCTACCGGTCTAAAACATAGCAGACACTGCTGCTGCTGGGGAGGCAGTGGCAGAGGCAGCATTGCTGAATGTTTTCTAATGGTCCAAAGGGACCCCCAAGGAGCTTCTCTCCAGGGACTGTCAGCACTGGGCAGGCCAGGATCACACATGGGAGCTGGACAGCCATTAGAATTTTTTGATACAAAATAATGGCAGGTTTCTCTGAGGGACATTTGCTAAGGAGGAATGTAGTGGCATAGTGTCCCTGATATGCCTTCTTGTGGACTTCAGAGACAGACGGACCTGCTCAGCCACTTACTATCAATGTAAGCTTGAGTATGTTGTGCAATTTTTTTTGAACCACTATTTCTGTGTTCATAACAATGGGCATATGTGTATGTATATCCTGGTCTATAAAAAGCACTTAATGATGCATTATTTTTAATTATTGACAATAATAACAGTTATCCACATGCTGTATTTGTAAAATGCTTGCAACCACTTTATTATATAATTATATGCTCCTGCTTTTCTATAATGCTACAGGGACTCTTGAATGCAGTTTTCTCACTATACCAACTAAGAAAATGAAGACCAAAGAAGGTAAATAACTTGCCCCAGCTTACTCCTCACTTGCTCAGATAGTGAGAGATAAACACTGAACTATAACCCATTTCATGGCCCCTTTCTACTTAACCAGGAAGATCAATGAGCATTCCACTGGGTGAACACACCCTCACTGCCCACCCCCTAATAGTGACTTTCCCAACAATGGTTGCATAATGCATTGAGAAAAGGTCATATCAGCATAAAATCTTTTTCCTTTCTCTCATTTAAGTTGAGTCTAACTCCCTGCCTCTTTCCATCTCTTGTTTTCATACTGCAGACTTAATTCTTTCCCCTGGAATCTTATTCTCCACTCACTCGCCTTTAAATGCTCTGACATTCTATACCTATTAGTTTATTTTTTAATTCACTCAACAAACATTTATCGAGCAGTTCTGAAGTATCAGATACTAGAGAACAAATGCTTCAGATAACTCCAGGGGCTTGCAACCTAGGGAGGGAATGAATTTGTAAACTGAAATTGCAATATCTTTGCTGAAGATGGGAACAGAAGACCCTAAGACCCCCGCAAACCTCCCACCAGCAGGAGGTAGTATAGCACGGTGTTGACAGCATGGGCTCTGCAGTCAGGTGCCCAGGATTTCAGTCTCAGCAGCCTCCATCCATGTGTGCCCTTAGGGGAATTGTACAGACTCAAAGGACGCGTTGTATTTTCCTCCTTTGTAAAGTAGGAATAATAATAGTACCTGCCTCAGAGGGAGTGTGGAGCTTAACTGCAAACTTTTAAAAATTGAATATTTAAAAACATTTACACATTGTCATCTTCCTTTAAATATAGAGCTGATCAGAATAAACGTAGGGAATCCATCTGAGAGCACATAGTAAGCATTCAATCAAAGCGATTTCTTATTTCCTTAAGAAGGAGTGTAAACAAAGATTACTCATCGAAAAGCTAGGGTCTAGGTTATTTTTGAAAAAGGATCAGGGTCTCTCCTCTTTCTGCAGCCAAAGCAAAAATGTCATAGTTCTGTTCCAAACCCGAATGATGAACGTGATCAAGAGAGGCTGAAGAACTGACCCTGAGGGTGGTTGATGATTGACTTTATATGGAGAGTGGCCTGCAGAGCTGATGGGTGAAGCTTGTGCAAATCCTCCTTCTTACAACCTGTGTGGTCCAGCTGTGGACTGAACAAAGGGCAGCATATGTGATGTGAGAGCTTTGAATAGAGCCTGAGATTGCATGTTTCTGTGTGCAGGGGTGGGTGGGGGGAATGGTTACTCAATGAATACTTGATATCTTTCTAGCATCTTTTCCTCCTAAGGAACATTGGACTGAAACCATGAGGATATTTCTCTACCTTGCTGGCTCTGTTTCCTGGGCAAGAGATGAGATTATCATTTTCTATTCAGCTCCCAGCTAAGAGAGAAGTTCCCCAGGCAAAAGCAAAAACACACCGACAAAAAAATCAGCCAGAACAAAACACAAATGTCCTCTGCCTTATTCTAGTGTTTGGAAAAATGAACTTTCTGGAAATAAGGGACTTGGATTAACTCTTCAGCAGGCTGGCACACTTGTGGGTTTCAGCTAGGGTAAAGCTGTAAGCTATGTTAATGTATGTGAATCTTATGGTCCTTTGTGTGTGCGTGTGTGTGTGCACGTGTGTTGGTGGGGGTGTGAGACTGGTTTAAAGAGGCTTGCAGTAGCTCGAATAGGGTGGAACTGATTTTCATTTTGAAATCAAATGTATTCAGAGCTGGATAAAATGAAAAACTTTATTCAGCATTTTCTGAAAGAAGCCACCCAAGGTCTCCTTTCTCAACATCTAGGGCCACAAATGCCACTGAAGTCACACAGGTTGTGTACCTGCACAACACATGTAATTTTTAATAGCCCCCACATGACCAGAATGGATTTGCTCCATTCAGTGGGAAGCCACAGCATTTATTACATCTCTTTCTCAAATAAACCTCAAAGTGAGCATTTCATCTTTCCTCATGTAATCATCATAAGGTAGAAAATGAAATTTTCCAAACCTAAAAGCATGTTGCTAAGAGCTCCAGGGCACTGCATGTCACTTCTTACTTTGATGTGTTCATGGAGGGAGGTGGGGGATGACAAAAAAAAAATGAGAAAGGAAAGAGAAAGAAAGATGCACTGCATCTTTCTTGAGATTTTCAGTAAGCATATATATATATATATATTTAACTCTTTATGTCGTGACAAGATGGAGCTGATTAAAAGAAGACAAGGGAAGTCTCCGTGCCAGACTCCTTCAGAAATGAAGCATTCCAGAAAGGCATGTAAGAACTCCTGTCAGAAACAGGAATGATTTCACAGCCCCTCTTGCATATTAATGAACTACAAGTAACCTCGGTTTAGTGGTGCAGATGCAACATTTCAGGAGCTGTGCCAGAATTCAGCGATAAATGCCAGCTCCAGGGGAAATACATTTCATGATAGAATTAGGAGATCAGCCATCTGAGACGTCCACACAAGTTGTCCCCGCCCCCTTCAACATGCAAAGGGGTTTCTGGGGAGCAGGGTGCTGGTTGGCGTGGTGGATGTGGGGTGTACGGTGTTATTTATCTGAATCTGTTCCTGAACATGCACTCAATGTTCAACTCTTCTCACATTGCCTATTTCCTCAAGAAACAAATCCAGCCGCCTAAAGGTCAAGCACAGGTGAATTGATTAATTTTGCTGCTTATTTTTCTGATGTGATTTTAAAAAATTGTTTAAACATATAATCCTCCTTACTTTAGAAACAAAACACCTTGTTTTTTTGCCTCTTCTCCTCCCCACTGCAACAGCCTGTCAGGTGTTTTTCTTTCCTAACTTCTTACAACCTGTGGTTGCATTTTCAGACAGAAGACAAGCTCTCAGCCATTCCCTTTTTTTTTTTTTTCCCCAGTTCTCCTCTTGGATTTGTTCAATTCTCACCCCCTTGCTCACTCACTGCCCTTTGCCCCACGCACACAGTACGACCGTCACTGTCGTCTGTGCTCACCATCTGTTTCTCAAATTCCTATGATACAGAAATCACATGACAGTTTGAGGTGCAGCCATTTCAATATTGCAAGGTTTCGCTTGGCAGGATTTGGAAGTGATGGCTGTGTGCTTCTGCCTGATGAAACTGACCAGCTAACATAGTGTGATAGTTAGCGAGCTCTCTAGAAGGACCTTCAAAAGCAGCTGCTGACTATGTCGGATGTTTTTGTGAGATTGAAAATGGAGCATAAAGTCGCAGCCGACATTTTCATCTGAGGCCCAGGTTACACTGCAGCCAAGAAGAGAAAACATGGACAAAGCGATGCTCTGTGCTGTCATGTAAGAAAATAGCGCACACCAGAGTTGACGTAATTGTTCTCAGTTAGCTCTCACCACAATAATGCTACATACTGAAACACTCTGAAACTCAACAACTTAATGCAACAATTATTCATTCTTGCTCACAGGCCCAAGTCAGCTGGGGGTTGGCTGACCCAGGCTAGGCCTCCTCCCTGGGCTTGCCTCCAAGCTGCAGATTAGATCCGAGTCTGCTGCACTGCACATGTCTGTCATCCTCTTAGACCAGTGGACTACCTGGTTTATGTTCATATGGTGATGGTGGAAGCACAAGAGGATAGATCCAACTGTGGTTGTGTCACATATACTGACATCTCATTTGGCAAAACAAGTCATGTGACCAAGCTCAAAGTCAAGGGCAGGGAAGGATAAGTCACATGCTTAAGCCTAAATTCAATGGGAGTCAAAAAGTATGCTCTTCCTGTGGAGATAGGGAAGCGGTGAAAAGCGATTAATTAATAACATAAAGTCGACCACCCTTCCTGTTGTAGACATATGAATGCCCTCCCAAGAACTCATTTCTTCTTTGTAATAATTTTGATTTTCATTCTGGTACTTAATTCCTTAGCAGTTATACCTTTTGGAGAAACAGATGCTCTACCAGGTTCTAGAGATGGAGTATGTAGAGCATAATCCGATCCCCTGGCCGCAGTGAACACACGTTAAGAATAAACATGTGTCCCCATTTGGACCAATAAGACCAAAGTGGAAATTTGTTAGGAAATCCTGGAAAATAGGCTTTCTCTGTATGCTTTGAGAACTACTAGAAGATATGTTCTAAGTAGTGTGCCTTTTGCAACTGTTGAAGAGTCAGGATGAAGCTGGCACACAGAAGAGGATATATGTTAGAGAATTATAGGGAAATCAATCCATCTCTTGATCAATCCTAACCTGAAACTTAATCTATTTCAGGAATTTTCAGTTAGATCAGTTAATGAGTTACCTTCTTATTTATTGAGTTTTCAAATTATTTGCTATTAATACATATTTTAGTGTGACTTCGGGATACCGGTGTGCGTGTGTGTGTGCACACCTGTGGGATTTAATCCTTTTGGGCCTGAGATTCCTAATCCACAATATGGGAGCAAATGTTCTATTATAATAATGTGATAATATATGTCAAGGCCTCAGTACACAGCAGGTAGAGATATTCTGCACCTTACTGTAGGTTGTTCCACAGATGAGGGAACAAGAGGGAATTGAAGTCAATTCACCAAGCCCTGTTCTTATGGAACTGCCTCCACCAAGAGAGGTGTCTTTTCCTAATTTTCCCCATGCCCATAGCTAGCACAGGCCCTGATAGAAGACGTTTAACAAATATTAGTTCCTCCTTTTTCCCTTCTATGGTCATTACTTCTTTATAGCTAAAAGATAAAAACAAGTGAATTTTTTGTTGTTCAGGAATAGGACTCTTAAGAAATATTAATTTTTATTTTTTCTCTCTTGAAAAGCAGAGAATTTCCTCTATTTTGTTGTCACTTCTTTTCCTTAGTCTTCCCTCTGAAGCTCATTTCCTTTCTCTCTATATTCTTTGTTTTCTCTCTTTCCGTGCTTACCCACTAGCCTCCTCCTTGAGCCCCCTTTCTTTTCTTTCTCCCCCAGCCTCTGCTGAGTTTTGTTTCCCTCTCTCACTCTAGGAAAGGACTTCTGAGGACTTAGCCTTTTCAGTCCCAGGGTTTCTTCATGTAAGAGTTGATATGCATTCTCTAAGAACAGAGTTTCTGGAATGAGACCTATCTGAATATAAATCGTGTTTCTATGACTTTGGACATACTAAGCTCTCTGGGCCTTGCTTTTCCCCACTCACCTTTAGGGCCATTGTGGAGGACTAAAGGAGGTAATGTGTGCCAAGTGTCTGAGACAACATAAGCAACCAATAAACTGTAGCTACTTCTGCCTTCCAGGTTCATTAAATAAGGTCATGGCTGTAAATGCCTGGCCGAGATTATGCTCTAAACATTTAACATACATCACTCACTTCTTATTTAAATTGAACAGCTACTGACACCATCACTGTCCTGTCTTAGCCTTCTTCCCTCAAAACAAGTCTTTACCTAATTGTTTGAGTAGCTGAAACATTTCTTGTCCAAACATAGATAGAGACTATAGGGCTAAACTCTTCAGTTCATGGCTACTGAGAGAATTCTGGAAATGCTTCCTGCATGCCCTTAGGCAGATGGTGGGCCCACATATATTTCAACAACACAAATTAATGTAAAACATATTCATGTATGTATTAATTAATGTTAATGTAGTTACAAGAGATTCATAATGGGCAGTCCATTCTGATACCACTTTCTTAATTCATTCACCTTAAAGAGACTGAATCTTGCTCAATTTTAGGCTCAAACAAGTAGATCTATTGTGATTTGGGGAACTCCCTTTCTTCCATACTTCCTCTAGCCACCTGCTAGGTATCTAAGAATTTCTTTAGCTGGTGAAGAAGGCTTCGTATTATAATTAGATGAGGGGAGAAATGGTATCTGTGCAAATACTAGGTCAAAGTAGTACTTGAGTATGAATGAATTTCTATTTCAGCGAAATGAGATGAAAAATAGGCATGAGAGTAAAGTAGTAATACTTGAAGAGGATGCTGAAAATGAAGAAGTCACTTGGGATGGGAGGAGGACCAGTAAGGGAAGACAGGGTGAAATAGGCAAGCACAAAGATGTCTGAAAATTGCCCAGAGTTAGATTTTCTATCTTGAAATAGAAGATGTGTTCTGAGGAATTTTTTCATGGAATAACACGACATAATTTAGGCAAGGTTGAATTTTAAGGTTATTTTTGTTACCGCTGTTTTCTTAAACTGATTTGTCTTCAGTGGAGGAGCATTTTCCCCATGAAATTATTTAATGGTGGAGTTTGAATATAGGGTTTAGAGATTAGTAAGGTCTCTACCTTCAAGGAGTTTATAATCAAATTTGTATAACTATGGAATGAGATAAGACAAACATCAAATGCAAATATACCTAACAAGCTGTTCTCCATTGGCCTTCTCCTAACATACACATTCTGTGGCCCCCATTTCTGCTGAATGTGCAGATCTTTGTGGGTTGTCAGAACTTCTGATACTGGAGGTAAACAGTTAAATATAAAGCCCATCCTGAACCTGGATATGTTGGTATTCTGTTTTCTTCCTTCCTATTGTTATTTCCCTGTTAAAACTCAAAGATTTTCACTCGAGAAAAAAGGAAAAGCATAACCCATGCAAGAAAGACAAATTATTAAAATCATTAATACAGGGGATGAAGAAGAATGCAGAGCAGATCTGGAATGGACATCAAGGGAAAGAGTCAATGAGGAATGCAAAATAAGCCTTTACATTTTCTTGTGCTGGGCAGTTTCCAAAGCCCTTACAGAAGCATCATCACAACCATCCTGTGAGGGCCTCAAGGCAAGTCGTAGAGTCCCGGTTTATATTCACATGGGTTTCTGCTTCTCTAAAATAAGGAGGTTGAAGGAAATGGCTATTGTGGTAATACCTCCAAGATGGCCCCCAATGTTCCCTACCTCCTGATATTCATGACCTTGGGTAACTCGTCCTCTTGACTGTGGTATGGATCTGGTGACTACTAATAACTAGACTGTGACTGAAGTGATGGATGTCACTTATGAGATTAGGTTATAAAAAGGCTGTGGCTTTTGTATTAGGGACTCTCTGTTCTTCTTGAATATTCTCACTCTAGGGAAACAAAGTTGCCTTTCGGGGGAAGAACTGATGTCTCTTGTCCACAGCCAGAGAGGATCTGAATCTGGTCAATAGCCCCATGTAAGAGAGCTTGGAAGCAGATCTTCCCCCAGTCGAGCCTTGAGATGACTGCAGCCCTGGCTGTCACCATTACTGCATCTTGTGTGACCTTGAGCATTCAATTAAGCTACTCTGGGATTCCTAACCCACAGAAATTGTGAGATAATACACATTACTGGTTTTTAGTAGCTTAGTTTTGGGATAACTTGTTATGCAGAAATAAATAATTAATAAATTGCCTTTTTTTCTATATAAATGATGCTTTTTTTTGCTTGTAAAACTAAAATATGTTTATTATTAAAACATAAAAACAAAGAAAACAAAAAGCACTCCAAAAAGTATAACCAAGAGATTACCAATATTCTACACATAGTAGACAGAGTAAGCTATTTAAAATGTGAATATATCAATCAATCCCTGGTTCAAGAGCATTTAATGCATCCCATTACATTTGTAATATAATCCAAAGTTCCTACAGTGTCCTTCTAGGCTGATGTGACCCCCCCCGCTGCTCCTCTGTCCAAATCATGTCTGCCTTTCCTCTCCTTCATTGAGCTCTAGCAAGGGTAACTTCTTTCTCCTTATCAAGTCTGTCCTGCAGGCTTTTATTTTATTTTTTTTGACAAAAGAAATTGCATATATTTAAGGTATACATATGATATTTTGATATATGTACACATTATGAAATGTTTACCATAATTAAACTAATTCACATATCCATTATATCCCATAGTTACCATTGTGTGCGTGTGCGTTCTAAATACTGAAGAGATCTATTTTCTTAGCAAATTCCAAATATATAATACGTTGTTAATAACTATAATCACCATGCCATGTATTAGAGTTTATTCATCCAGAGCTGATTCATCTTATAACTGAAAGTTTGTACGCTTTGATGAATATCTCCCCTGTTCCCTCACCCCTCAGTCTCTGCTAATCATCATTCTATTCTCTGTTACAATGAGTTTGGTTTTATTTTTAGATTCCACACATATAAGTTAAATCATGTCATATTTGTCTTTCCATGTCTGGCTTATTTCATTTAGCACAATGCCCAACGGGTTCATTCATATTGTCACAAATATCTGATAAGGAGTTAATATCCCACATATACAAGGCATTTATTCAACTCAATAGGAAATAAACAAATAACCAGACTAATAAATGGGCAAAGGACTTGAATAGACATTTTTCTGAAGCAGACATACAAGTGGCCAACAGGTACACAGAAAGATGCTCAGCATCACTAATCATCAGGGAAATAAAATTAAAGCCACAATGAGCTATCACCTCACACCTGTTAGAATGGTTATCATCAAAAAGGCAGGAGATAACAAGTGTTGTCGAGGATGTGGAAAAAAGGGAACCATTGGTGCACTGTTGGTGGGAATATAAACTCTGGAAAACAATATAAAGTTTCCTCAAAATATTAACCATCGAACTAATATATGATCCAACAATCCCACTTCTGGTTATAAAGGAAATAAAATCACGATCTTGAAGAGCTATCTACACTCTCATGTTCATTTTAGTGTTATTCACAGTAGCTAAAATATGGAAACAACCTAAGTGTTGGTCAACAAATGAAAGGATAAACAAAATGTGGCATATATGTACAATGGAGTATTATTTAATCTTTAAAAAGAAGAAAATCCTGCCATTTGCAATCATTTGTTCAGCATGCTTTTGCTTTAGGGTCAAGTACTTGCTGTTTTCTTTGCTGAAATGCTTTTCCCTCTGAGAGACTGTTGGCCTGCTTCCTCACCACATTAATCTCTCAAAAGTGGTCTTCTCAGGCCTCTAATCAAATGTTACTCAACAGACTGAGACACATTCTTTGAATACCCCATCTAAAACAGCCCCCTTCATCCTCTACCCCCATGCTTCACTCCTCTTCATAGCATTATATCATGTTATTTCCTGACATTTTTTTGTCTGACTGTCTCTCTTCCACTAGAATGTTGCTTCTATAAATGCAGGGATTTTGTTTTGTTTACTGCTGTATCCCATCCCCCAGTTCAATAAAAAATTATGAATGAATGCTATGACTATTCACTGTATTCCCTTTTATTCTTTATGCTCTCTCTGTCTCTCTCTTTTCCTCCCTCTACACAGTTTTCAGATTTTAAAAATGTTAGTTTTACCAGCAGAAAATAAAACATAATTAAAAAGACAAAAACTACAAGTTTTCAGATTTTTTGAATTCTTAAAACACAACTTCTATATAATATTTTACCATAGGGATGGGTAAGCTGAACACAGTGGGGCATAAAAAACAACCTGGCCAACGTTTCTGTGTTTCAGTTTCCTAATCCTGAATATGGAGATGTCCCAAAGAGCATGGAATGAAACAAAGCAAGTAACTCACTTTGCACAGCGTATATAGTGAGGAATCAATAAATGTCAAAGAAATGGGAACCTCATCTCAGAAGTTTCAATGAGTATTGTAAATGATGAAGATATTTATTATAAGTTTCCTTGAAGAAATGAGTTTACGTAAAGAAACACATGTGGCCAATTTTTTTGTCCATTCATCTCACATCTTTTCCCCCCTTTTGGTCCCCAAATTCCCCTAGCTGGTATATATTTTCTTCTTCCTTTGTAAAATGTAAATCAAGCTATTCCCTCCACTCCTGTAGATATAGCATTCCCAATTCCCACACATAGCTCAGTAATTCATCCTGATGAAAAATATTTGAGGATGGGGGAGGGAAGACAGGAAAAACAAGAAAGAGATCTCACCAGAATTTTCCTGGGATAGAGGCAGGTTTATTGGAGTAAGAGACAGAAAAAGGCAGTGAAAACTCCTCTATCAGAGATTCATTGTAATGTAGTCAATTGTTCCTAATTATTAGATACTTAGAGAGTTCCAGAGCTTTTACTTTTCTAAATATTGCTGTGCTGAACATATTCATGTCTAACAGTTCTGATTATTTCTCTAGAATAGTATATTAGGTGGGGTTCAGAAAGGAAACAGAAGGGACGCGTACATGGTGTAACTGAGGACTATTTAGAAAAGTCTGGGCAGGATTAAAGGAGACCAGTAAGAGCTGGTGAACAACTGGGAGCTGTTGTACCTGGGTCCAATGGGGCAAAGAGAAGGAGCAAAGGTTGGGACTAAGAGACAAAAGTGACACTGAAGCTGTGGCGGTGGCTAGAGCTGCAGGGGACAGCCTCCCTCTAAGAGCTGTGACCTGCACTAAAGGAATTCAGCCACTTGTGAAACGTGGCCTTGCATGGTCAGGGGTGGGGAGGCAGGGAACTATATACTCCCAGTTTTCACTCCTCCCATTCTCTGTTTGCCTGTTGGGCTTTCCATTAGCCAAATCCAAGTGGAAGTCAGAATACTAGGGAGTCCAGGAGGCAGGGGAAGATAGGGTGGGCAATGAATCTGGAGAACCTACTGGAAAATATCCATTGGAGAAGCACTTCTAGTTGTCTGGAACTTTTAGATCAAAGGATGTGATTAGGTTCTAAATGCTTAACTATATTGCTTTAGATCTTATTATTACTATTTTATTATTACTTTTTAATGTACAGTCTTACCACCTGTGGTAGAGACTTCTACGTGTTCACCAAAATCTACACCCTTTTCCCTCTGGAACACAAACCTGACTACATTTCCCAGCCTTCCTTGCAGTTAGGTGGTAGCCACGTGACTGAGTTCTGGCCAATGGTTTGTGCGTATAGAACATAAAAACTTCCTGTGGGCAATCTTCCATGCTTCTTTTCCTTTGTCCAGGTTGAATAAAAAACAAAACAGAACATAGTGACCTTGGCAATCATGTATTGAAGATGGCAGAGCCACAAGATGGAAGATGCCTGGATCTTGCTGTTTAGAGGATGGTTACCTGGGACACATGACTTGGCTATAATGTTAGTGAGCACTAAACTCATATGTTTTTATGCCACCGTGGCAGATGCTTCTAGTACTGTATGTTACATTCTTATGTTTCTTCAGCCCACCTGTGATTTCAGCTGCCACTGAGGTGAAAAGTTCTGTAATAACTTGGAGAGATTTTGTGTTGACCATATCCCACTTCAAATGCACACTGAGTATCTTTCTACATTTGGTCCTTAGGGTCTTTTCTGTCCCTGCAGGAATCTGTTTGGCCTGCACACAAGCAAATGCATCATAGACAAGCAAGAGTATTAACATTCCTAGGAGCAACCCTCAACCACTCAGGGACAGCAGTAGGTGGATAATTGCTCCAGTTTGCATCCTCTAGGAAGACGTTCTCCGAGGCATGCAGTAGACTTCTCAGGGATCCATGCAGAACTGAGGCCACAGCAACAGCCTCAATAACACATTTTATACTGTGTTTTCCTTCTTCCCTGTCTCACTCTGCTTACTCTTTCATTCTTGCCTCCTGGGGTCACTTTACAAATGAATCACCAACGCTCATGTCCTTGATGGCTTCTGTTTAGGGAGAACCCAAACTTAGATAGCCATCGATGTCTCAGGATTTATCTATTACAACTCCCAGAATTATCTTAAGACATAAAGTCAGTAATATCATTAAGTGGGATGCTGAAGTATAATAACAATTAAAATAATATGTGGCATGATGTAGAAGTCAGGGAGGGGTAGTGAGGCAACTGACAGTGGAGATGGAAAAAAAAAAGGGACATGCAGTGACAAAACATTTGGAAAAACTGTTTTCCGTTGTGACCTGAAAGACTATGTGTTACCGACACTGTAGTTTGAGGGGAACTGGTTGCCAAAAATTAACGTAATGGAGTAGGTTGGCTTTTATTTTCTACTTTTAGCAAATAATTGCAAAACAGATAACCATGGATGAATAGATAAACTAAATGTGATATGTACGTACAATGGAATATTGCTCAGCCTTAGAAAGGAAGGAAATCCTAACACATGCTACAACATGGATGAACCTTGAAGACATTATGCTATGTGAAATAAGGCAGGCACGAAAGGACAAATACTGTTTGATTCCACATATAGGAGGTACCTAGAGCGGTCAAATTTATAGAGACAGAAAGTCGTGGTGGTTGCCAAGGGCAGTGAGGAGGGAGTAATGTTTAACAGGGAGTTTCAGTTGGGGTAGATGAACAGAGTTATGTGGATGGATGGTGATAATGGTTGCACAACCATGTAAACGTACTTAATGTCACTGAATGGTACAGTTAAATATGGATAAAATGGTGAATTTTATGTTATGAATCTGTTACTACAATAACAAAAAAGGAGATAACCTCAGGAAGGAATTGATCTGTTTGCAAGTAAGATAATAGGGATTAGAGAGTCTGGAAATTTGGAGCACCGAAGGTTGGAAAAGCTGTTTGTTTCTAGGCCCCAAATAGTAAGAGATAAGCATGGGAAAGGATTTGTGCAACAAAGGGCCAACAAAATGCAGCCCTGTGGCAAACATCAGAAGAGGGTGTGGCCTTCCCACCCCCATCATAACTCAGGATCACTTCGAGAGTCATCACTGAGATCAGAGAGGCGCGGGGGATGATAAAGCAAAGAAATAAATCAGGTCTGAAAATAATGTTTAAAAAAGAACTTTGGGTGTGGTTACCGGCACATGGAATTAAATAAAAGCAAATATATCAGAAGCAGACTATGTCTTTTAGGGCATAGTGATTGTCAACCAAACCACAAGCCTGGACTGAAAAATAACTGAGGCTTAAAACAACTTTCAGGCCTCCACATCTGTACCAGCTTGAAGTGTGCTATGGAAACTGTATTATCCCCAGGGAGGGTTTTCTCCTCAAGAGTGATTTTGAAAATGGACAGTAAGAAGCTGGGTGAGCTCTTTCAGTCAGCACATTTGTCTTTTTCCATTCAGGTAGGTTCCTTCAATTACCTTAATCAGATTATTTGTGTGTGGATGCCTCACTCTAGTTGCTTCCGAAAGCCAGAGACTATGTCTTAGCGATATTTATATCTTTACCCTTTGGTACATAGTAGACATGTAGGGATGGATTACTGAAATAACGAACATTAGAGTTGTCTGGAAAAATCTTTAGGAAAGGAAGTACCTATCCTTTGATGAAATGATGTTTTATGGCATTTGACTTGCATATGATTTCTTAGATCTACACAGATTATTGTATATTTCTTTAACCAGTGAAACTTTGGCCAGGTGATTTGCCTCAGGCAATGGGACATCAATAGGTATGATGCCAGAGAAACCTCAAGAACGCTTATACACTGAGGCTTGCTCTCTTTAGACACCGACGGAGTCCTGAGACTGCCATGTGAAGGAGGGAAGCTAGCCCATTAAAAGACGCAACGCCACGTGGAGCAATGAGCTACTTCAACTTAGGTTCCACTCCTACTTCTCCAGACCAACATGTGAGTGACACCATCTTTGATTATTGGAGTACTTCCCACTGACCCTCAAATTTGCAAGAGAAATTCAAATATTTGTGTTCCAAGCCACTGAGTTTTGGGTTGGTTTTTATGCAACAAAAGCTAATTGGTACAGGAAGCCACTGAATTGTTCTAATTAGACGATTACATTAACTGACTTACATTTTTAAAAGATAACTGACTGCTCTGTGATAAGATCTTCTTAGGAGGGGGGCCAAGTGTGGAAACAGAGCAGTTAGGTGGCTATTGCAATAATGCAGTTGATAGATTTAGTGGGTCTGTTACAGGGTGATGGCAGAGCTCTCTCTTAAGAGAGAATTGTATACACTTGGGATATAGTTTGAGGAAAAATTGGTTTTGAGGAATTGCTCTTTTTTTTCCCCAGAGAAAAATTTTTGAAAATCCTGGATTAAGAACCAGATTTGTAATAGACTTCTCAAGAGAGGTATACAGGATTCTAGAAGACAACAGATTAGCATCTTCCAATTTTAAGGGAAAATTATTTTGAACTAGAATTCTGTACTTAATTCACAATCAAATGTGATGATAAAATACAAATGTTTTCCAAAATGCAAAGACTCAGTATATTTACCTTCCAGGCTTAGTTTCTGAGGAATTAGTTGAGGAATTAAAAGTTTTTAAACCAAAAGAAGTAGAAGACATAAGCCATAAAAAATGATGGAATTAATCCAAAAGTCTGTTACAGATATTGTCTGGTGACACTCAGCCCTACACTGATTTTCTGTGTGCTCCTCTGTACTGCAAGGGCTGCAAACCTGAAAACGACCTTTTGAGATTTCATTGACAGCTGGGTTCTGGTTTGTTTCATTCAATGGGTGGATTTTAAATGGAGTTAAAATACAAGGGGGAGGTAAAAGACCTGATTCTGGTGGTGACTTCAGTTGCTTTAACACAAATGCACTAGCCACACTGGTAGAACTTCCACCAGTGTCTGTGGGGCATGTGTTCCTGGAGCACCAGGGCATTGAAAGCTTCTTGGTGACACAGGGAAGTGTGGACCTAGGAGTTCCTGCAATGGTGGTGGTGGTGGTTTACTGCAGTTACTGTCCCTGGGTAATACCACCTTCTTCCTTTTGCTCTGTCTGTCCTTCCAACACTTTAGTAAGGAATTACTTTAAGAGGTAATTCATTCCTCCCTATTCGAATTATCTGAAATAATTTCTGCTTTTTTGTTTTGTTTTGTTTTTTGGCCTGGACACTGAATGAAAGAGACCAATGAAATGAAATCATAAGTTAAAAGACATTTCAACAGACCTTGAAAGCAACTGATGTTTTATGTAAGAAGTCAACAAGCTCTAAGAATATCCTCAAGAAGAAAAATGGAGTGATTTCTAAGCATTAGAAAGAAAAATCTAAGGAATACGATAAAAAAAACACGTATTTCTTCTCTGAAAAAGAAAGTATGACTAACTAACTCCAGGAAAAACAAAAGTCTAATGAGAAGGTCATAGTGAAAATATGAAGCAAACCAAAATATATCATGATGATTTTGAGACTTTGATGTAGTCTAAGAGATTCCATTTTACCTAGATTCTCGAATCATCCTTTTTTGTGTGGTAAAGTGGTCATCTCCTCAGAATCACATAGAAATTAAATGTAATCCTAGAAAGACTTGGCTCTATGTGAGCAGATAATAACGTTTGTTCATTTCATCTCTAAAAATCGATCCATCAGATATATGAAAGGCCGACTTATATTTATGGTTATAGAATATAATGCAAATGTAAAAATCCGAGGACAGGAATTGGGGTTTGGAAGGACAGAGATTTGGCCAGGGACATCCTCATTTTATATGTAGAGAATCAAGAAAACAATAAAACATTGATGAAATAAGACATAAGATGTCTTAGTATATCATTTAATGCTACAAAGTACTACTATAAATAATACAATACTATACAATTTTGAAGTAGAAAAAGGGTGACGTGAGCTAAGTCCTTATCTTTTTAAATGAGAAGTCAATGACTAATTTTTAAATTCAAGGAATCAAGTTATTAGCATATTATTTAGCGTTATATTTAGGGAAATGATCTTCCAGGCAGCAGAATTGAGGTTGGGCAGGGGCGGAATTGGGCTTCTATTGTTTTTCACTAATACTCTTCTATACTATTTTAATGATCAAGTACTACTTTGATAAAGTACATTTTTTTTTTTTTTTTTTAAAGAACAGTGCAGCAGGGAAGGATGGTACCTGATAACATTCCGATTTATATATCTCATAAATAAATTTTATCTTCATCTATACAATAATAGAATAAAAGAGTTAAGTTAGATAATTTGTGGTGATTTCAGCTGCAAAATACTGAGTATCTTTTCAGAATTAAATGTATCCCTCCTACAAAGAGACTTTTGAAAGTGCCTTTACATTCCTATATCTTTTTATGTATCTGAGGATCACACTTAGAGATGGCCATTCAAAATACTGAGTTTTAATCACGATGAGAAGAGTACAATTAATGCAACAGATATTTATGGTAGACCTGTGAGAGTACTAGCTTCCAGAGTTGTCATTTGTAAAGTAGAAAACTCTAAATAAGCATCATAATAATTCATACCATGTGCTTAGAGATAGGAAAAGCTCAAGTATGTATTTTAAAATGAGCAAGTCTACATATTGATGAGGCCATAGTAAAACAAAACAAAGTAACCCGAGTAGGGTTTTCTTTCCTGAAGTTCAGGGTGACAGAAGAAAACATTTCCCCTCTGCCCCCCACGAAAATGCCTGTGTAGGAAGCAGTGATAATATTTAGTTGTGTATTTTGTTAAAAAGTGGTGCATATAAAAATATTTTAAAGGGGTGATGTCCACAGCCCAATCATGATTTTTTTTTCAGATTTGTTAGACATAAAATTTTCCCCCAAAATTAAAATCTACACTCTGTGATTTTTTTTTTCTTGCTCTCTTAGCAATTATTCTGGTAAAGGCCTGCCAAGGTATCTGGAGTCAGTCAGCTCATTGGCAAGGCAGCTTTGTCCATTCATTGAACCCTGCAGGCGAGGAACCTATTGCATTTTCTTCCATCTGCCACATCCAGTTTGAATCTGGTAGGCAGTAACCATCCCTTCCAAAATGAAAGCCACCCCCTTTCAATCTGTAGGTCATCATTATGTCCCATTCCATAATATTATGCTCTTGCCATCGAGGGTCCTTATTCAGTACAACTTAGAACAGCAGCAAAATCTATAAAAAGATTTCCCATAAACTTAGGTGCAAGTCAGCTTGGGCCATAAGCCATCCACTGACCAGATGGTCCATTGAATGTTTCCTTGTATTATCCCAAACTCCAATCATCTTAATCATTTTTGACTTAAAATATGGTAGGTGATTGTACTTGTTATCTGATCCTTACAAGAATAAGTATAGCAGCTTTGTTTCTGAAAAAGATTCTTGCCATAGTGTTATTTTCTTTTCGTGCTGAGAAATTATTTCTCTCCATGCTGGGAAAATTGCTTTGTCTTTAAGCACATGATATCCTCTTTATATTATATATACACATGTTTGTGTATCTATATACGTGATGTTGTTCTGCAAATTCAGGGCAGCATTTGTCTCAGTCAAGTTCATTGTCCCACAGGGTCGTGCATGTCTCATGCAAGGCTTCCTTTCCAATAACTTCTTTACTTTCTAAGTGCTGAGAAGAAAATGAATTCCTAATGTATGGCTCTGCTAAAAGATTAGCTGACTCTTGGACTTGGCTTAATTTTTCATTTGCCATGTAGAGCAAGATACATTAGTATAAGGTAGGTATTTCTCTGCCGACAAAGCTTAGATGTCATATCCGTTGTTTGGGGTTGGCGTGTTTCTTATAACAAGATTGCGATAGAGAATGTTGCTATTAACTTTGCAGGTGAACCCTGCAGGGGCAACTCCAGGAGTAGGTACTTAACTCCATAGGTTCTGTCAGTGAGGCATCTCTGCGTGAGATCCCTGTTGAGGCTTCTCGGTCCATCCTAACCTCGCCATACATCTCAATTTTCTTTCCCTTTCACAGCACCTCTGCAATTGCCTCAGGTTCTTACTCAGCTGCCATCAGCACTGATAGATCTGTGATGTTTAGTTGAAGTCTGCATCCTCAGGGGGTGACCAGCATAAATAGCAACATCCAAGAATGACAACCCTGCAGACATCTTCACTAGAGGTGAAACTCCCTCAGTTTAAGGCAGGTATCAGGTGACAAGATTTGCAGTTCCCAAATGATGCAAATTAGTCATCCCCTTTCTTACCCACACATTTTGCAATGCGAGTGCAAACCTTACCTTGGCAAGAAGGAAGGCTGGGGTTTTAATTAGGGAGGCTGGGTCCAATCAGATGTTCGACCACCTCAGGACTCATTTGCAAACTTCCTGGGGGGGATTGAGGAATTATGCTGCAGAAAGGGCCAAACCCAGGGGCTCTCTTTAGGCAGCATTTTTATCCCTTTTCTCCTGGCATAATAGAAGGTTAGACTTGGATGGGACTTCAGATCTCAAATAGTTCAGTGTTATGCTCTGACAAAGAAGGAGTGCAAGGTAAAGAGAAGGGGCAGAAGTTGTGCTCTACCGGGGCCAAGTCAGACTCAGGCATTAGAATTCCTAGACCACAGTCCTATCTCTACAATACCCTGCCTCTTCCATTGTTCTTTCACATCCCTCAGGGCACGGAGCAAGAAATGACCCATTATCAAATGTTGACAAGTCCCTCTCTATTTTTGAAAATTAACACTGGAATAGGTAGCTTCAGCAAAAGAATCTCAAGCTGCTATCTTTTTTCCTTTTATAGAACTCTTCTGATTTGGTCACTTCCAATAAAGATGTAAAAATGGCATCTCCCATATATGGTGATGAAAAGAGACTAGACTTTGGGTGGTGAGCATACAATGCAACACACACGGTGTATTATAGAATTGAAGACTTGCCAGTTATATGATGTTATTAACCAATGTCACCTCAATAAATTTAATCGAAAAGTGGTAGCTACCTTCAGGGGGTTCTTGATGGACAGCCTTTTCCTGTGGGTATTTGACAAGTTGATGGTTTAACTGAAGGGAAGAGAATGAAATAGATGCTCATTCAATCTCTAGCCTAATCATAACATTTGCAAAGGTGTCTTTCTGACATGAGAGCATGGCTTTAGTGAAGAGATTATGTTGGTGCAAAAGTAATTGCGGTTTAAAAGGTTAAAAATAATGGCAAAAAACACAATTACTTTTGCACTAACCTACTAGATTATTAGCATCCTAGCAGGAAATGTAAGAGCTCCAAGATCTACCTCATGAACTTGGTTTACCCTAGTCCATATCTGTTGAAGACAGACTTAAAAGACATCTGGCAAGGGTTAGGCATAGCCACATGAGGATATCTTACATGGTGAGGTTATTGTGTTGAGTTTGCCACCGTCTTCTGCTGCACAGGTCTATAAAAACTGGGTTTTCATCCACTGAAAGTGGGTACACTTTCAGGAGCAGACATGCCCTACCCAAGTTAGGAGATATTAATACATAAAACCAGAAAATTGAATGCTTATTTATTAACTAACATTTGTAAATATTTCTGTGTTGTGCACTATAATGTTTATGTTGGCACATTTCCCCCTAGTTTGAAAATCTCCATGGGCAGCCATATTAAGAAGTTGGCTGCTGAGGATCAAATCAGAAAAAGGGAAGGTAGGTGATTTAACATAAATGGCATAGTATAAATTAGCATGATATGGTCATCTCTACACAGGAATATTCCAGTGAAATCCTAATACTGAAGGCCCACTGGATAAGACTTCTCTGCCCTGGTCAAATCTAGTTATGCAATTCAACACTTGTCATTGTTACTCTTTTGGTCTATGATTCCATTTCAGATCTTCTGCTCTCCTGATTGATATCATTTCTAAGATTTGTTAATATCTTTATTCTCTTAATAATTTAGTCTTACTGGCTTGGAAGCATTCCATTTTTAAGGTGTCTTTGCGTATATGGACTCTAATCCATTCGTGCAGACTTTGTACTGTATCTCTGATACAATGTCATCACTTCCAAATTCTGAAGGATAACTCATTGCCAAGTCCACTCCCAGTGCAGGTACCAACAAGTGTTCACATGTAGAAACTTGTTTTTTGTGATATGTTGAATGGATGCAATTTAGCAAAGCATTGTTTTATTAGAAATGTCGACTGGCAAAAATAACTCTCCAGATAAATCCACAAGAAAAAATGGTTTATTTGGGAAAAAGGAAAAAGAAACAAAAACAACCACTGCAGTATGGGAATGCACACCTCCAACCCAGAGCTCCAACTGGCTCCCATGTGAAGAAGGAAAATGATGGGCCAGTTCCAAGATGCTTATTCTATTTATCAGCATTCCTCCCCCTGAAGTTACCACAAAGTTCAATATGAAGTCAGGGCTAGAGAGTCAATGGGGGGTGGGCAGCTTCACCTACAGTCCTCCCAGCTCCATGGTTAAGCATCCCAAGATATCGGTTCACTTTTATCAGAAACAATATCTCTAAGCAGTAATCCAAACCTTAATGTCTGCTTTATCAGAGCTATTAATGATTTCTTTCACTTTTGCTGTGGCAATTTAGTAGCATAAAGTATTCTCCGGCAGTTTCGGGATTTAGTTAAGAGACAACAGAATGCAGCTTTGTTGAGACCACTCAATGGGAATTTAATTAGAAAAACGTAAAGCTATGGTCTATACAGAGAGAAGGAGATGACACATTTTTTTCTTCCACTAACAAACCAAGCACTCCAGATATAGCCCTTTAGTGATTAGAATTTTTTTTTTTTAACCAAGTGCCATTTCTTGGTCATCTTTCTCAGCAGATTATTTTCTAAGAATATGCTCTCCAGAATAGTGTGTGATTGGTGTGGGGTGAAGGGTATTTATAGCAGAAAAGAAAGTATAGAACAGGGAGTCAGATCTTGTACACAGCATCTAACCATCACCAACCATTAGAATTTTCTCCAAGTACAAGTTTCAAGCACTTAATTGAAACAGCTGTTTCACAGGGTTCTCATCCAGGATTTTCAGTATTGCTTCATGACAGGAAAGAGTAATGAAAGTGATATATAACTTTTGGTTGTGGGAAATGCTTTTGGCTAAGTGGGAGGTAAATTGAGATAAAACTAAGTCTAGTGAATTGAAAGCTAAGTTGGGAATGAGACAATCAAAGTTATAGAGCTGGGAATTGGGAGAAGTCTGTATTTACCATTCTCAGCCTCAGTTGTGATATAAAACGATGCATGCACATATAATCCTTTACCCAGGGCTAGTCCTTGCGAGATACAGAACCACAGGCAAATCACTTTCCTTCCTTGGGCCTCAGTTTGCTCATCTATAAGTAGTTGAGATGTTTGACTTTATATTTAGTGATCTGAACGTTCAGCTATTCGGAACCCCACAAGTAGAGTTCCAAAATGCAATCCTCATACATTTTACACCTACTTCAGTGGGAAATACAGTCCCTCCCTGTTTTAATCAGTAATAATTTTGGTTGCAAGTAACAGAAACTCTGACGAAGAGTGACTTAAATATACAAATGTTTATTCTTGCATGATTTGAATTGTAGGGGTAGGCAGCTGCTGGCTTTAGTTCAGGGTCTCAATTATGTCAGGACTGCCTTTTTCTTATCTTTTTTTGCCTTTGGTGGTGAGTTGGTCACCATAGCTACAACAGCAAATCCTCTTTCAAGGCTTCATAGAAGGGAAGTAGGGGGTAGGGGGAGATGGAGTAAATGCAATAGCTGCATAGGTCCCCTTTTTTGAAGAACAAAAGCTTTCTCTCAAACCTTCCCAACAGGCTCATGATTAGGTCGGATTGGTCAGAACTCTATCAAACGACAAACCCTAGGCTCAAGGGAGGCTGAGGAAGTGAGTGCAGTAAAACTTGGCTATAATATGATTAGTGAGGTTCAAAATGTAACTGCATAAAATGCAGGACTGCATTGCTTTGTGGTTAAGAAAAATAATATTTTGAAGTGATCCTCTTGATAAGTCCAGTGCCCATCTGGCACCTTACATAATCTTTGCAACATTTTTGATTATATTCCCCATTCTGTATTTCATATTCCCATGACTATACTGTGTCTAGTAATTTGCTCTTTTTAATTCCTTTACCTTCTCCCCCATCCCCTCCCCCTCCCATCTAGCAACCAATAGTTTTTTTCCTATATCTCTGAGTCCATTTCTGTTTTGTTTGCTCATTTATTCTGCTGTTTAGATTCCATATATAAGTGAGATCATATGGTATTTGTTGTTCTCAGAGTGACTAATTTCACTTAGCATAATATTCTCAAGGTCCATCCATGTTGTTGCAAATGGTAAGATTTCATTCTTTTTTTATAGCTGAGTAATACTCCAATGTATAAATGTACCACAGTTTCTTTAACCAATCATCTATCAATGGGCATTTCAGTTGTTTCCATATCTTAGCTATTGTGAATAGCACTGCAATAAACATAGGGGTAGATGTATGACCAATGTACCGTACAACTGAAGCTGAAGTAGAATAATACTGTATGTCAACCATAAGAAAATATCTATATCTATATATCTATATCTATATCTATATATTTATATCTATATCTATAACTATATATCATCAAGGGAGGTGGAGTATAACATAAGGAATATAGTCAATGGCATTATAACAGCTATAAAGATATCAGACGGGTAGTAGCTTGGGAGTGGAGGGGTTATCACTTTGTAAGGGGTATAAATGTCTAACTATTATGTTGCTTTGTACACCTGAAACTAATGAAAAAATTAAAAATAATATTTTTCAGGCTATATGTACTGTTACATAATAACAGTGAAGCATTTATGGTATGCAGCTGACCATCCACTGAACTGAGAAAATCTCAGTCACTTCCTAGTCACATCTCTTCTCCTGAAAAAGTGAAGAACTTCAACTCACAGATGGGAGCTGGGAAGAGCATGGGAGCCAATTTTCAGTTGTGATTTTGTATTATTGTGGGGTGCATCACTGTGCCACAGAATTTTACTCTATAGAGTTTAATTTTACTGTGGAGATAAGCTAAGGGAGTATCTACCACAATTCCCCATAAGTTTCCATATACCGTGGGTGCCAAAAACATGTATACAAGTGGACACTTTGGTCAGCATTGCTCAAGCAGTCGTTCGCCATAATCAGAAGTGTCTGGACGCTGATGGTGACCACTTGGAGTATCTCTTGTAATTGCAGAAGTCAAACGTGACTTGTATTCATCTTTTGTTATCGGTATATATTGAGTATTACAATTTTAATACAGTTTTCCTTTCTTAAAATCTGTATACATTTTTTTGCACCCTCTGTATATGTAAGTCCTCACTTAAAATTGTCAACAGGTTCTGTGACTTTGAGTGAAATGACACATAATGAAATCAATTTTACCGTAGGCTAATTGATATAAATAAGCTTCTCATCAGTACAAAGTGGTAGACTATCAGAATAGTTACTCTTCAATAATAGGAAACTTGTTAAACACACCTTGGTAAAATCACATAATGCAATCTCATGCACTATCATATTACCAACCATCTGAAACAATGTTTCAGAACTATATTTTGTAACTTAGAGCGATGTTGATGATATTTTGATTAGACTAGAGTCCGACACTTTAAGTAGGATCTGAATACTTAATATTTGTTTAATAAGTGGATGAAGATGCAGAAAAGTAAATCTTATTTTTAATATAAAATATCAACATATCCAAATAGGAAACGAGATGGAGAAAACCATATTTGATATAATATGTCCCATAAATACTCTGTATTTCTGAAATCTGTTGGGGTGATGGCAGTATAAGGTTGGAGTTCAGGCCCCAAGTGCTATGCCTGAATAAAAAGTTCTGATCAGTAAGTTGTTACCTAAGGAGCCTGGTTAACTGGATGTTTTTTGTTTGGCTGAGCAATGAAATAATGAGCTTAAGCAAACTTTGAGGCAGAGAGGAATTGTTCTACAAAAGAGGGCTGGCCTTATGTGACAAAGGAGGAAATGAGTAAATATGTTTCAATTACTTTTTAAAAAAATGCCTCCTGTGAGTCATTTTATGTAAGAAAAATCCCTGGACCAAGAAGTAAATTAATAAAGAGGATTTAGCTAAGATTCTTTTTCTCTGGGCCTCAGTTTTCCTCATTTATATAATGGAGGCATATAATTTTAAAGATCCTCAAATATATTGTTTGAAGTACATGTTGATATTTGTGGAAAAGACTAAGGGAATGATTGATGAGCATGAAATACACTGGATATAATTTTTAAAGTTGGTATTATACTTCATTTCAAATTTTAGGGTATGGGGGGTCATAGTAGAATATCTCTGTTAAAAATTTTTTTTGCAAAGATAATAAACTGTCATCTGGAGTCTCCAACGCAAGTGATTTTCCAGTTTAGAAGGAGACTATATAGTTTTTTGTATACTTTCTGAGCAAGGAGAAGAAATCTCTTTTATTTCTATCATAATTCTTAAGTGAGAAAAATGTCAGCATTTTTAGGATTGTCATAGCTTCCTGATATGTCATAGAAGAAGAGGGAAGATTGTAAAGAAAGTAACTTAGCACTTATCTTGCTGTCTCTTCAGAGTAATGCTTCTCACATTAAAAAGAGGTGACCCTCAGGAAATATAAATAAACTCTATTTTTTAAAATGCACATACTCCATATAATAATTGTTCAGAATTTCTAGAAAGCATACTCCCAAATCCTACAAGGAACATAGTCTCATGTTTTTATATTTATATATCTCTCTTTTGACTTCATAACGTTATTACCCGGGTGGACTGCCCACTGTTTCTTGATCTGAATGTTTTTCCCCCTAATAATTCCAAAAAGTTGAATGGATCCATAAGAAGAAAAATTTGAGATGATTAAAGACATTAAAATCATTAAAAAAGAAAAAAGAATTCAATGCTCACCTTTAAGGTAATTTTAAAAGTTTCACAAATATTTTTTTCAAACAATATCATCCTTGAACCAAGAATTCACCTGTTCTGCTCAGTGCCAGACTAGGAATCCACCAAATGGTTATGAATGCATGATTAAATGAACGAATGAATGGCAACTTTGACAGAGACAATGCTAATTTAGATTTAGAGTGTAATATACATGTACATAAAATATATATAATTATATTGCTTGTATATTACATTTTATATTTATTATATATTTGTATTTATTTTACACATATTATTTTATGTATTTATATATTATATTAGTTATATATTAGTTATACATTATATATTGTGTATACAATTGATATAACATGTACACACACATATATATATTGAACAAAGCTATCCTAGTATTTTTGCTAAAAACCCGCTCCTTTTAGTGCACATCACACATCACTTTGTGACACACCTCTTCAGTCCTCCTTCTGATACTCTCTCTTGGCTCATATATTTCAGGTTCCAGATGTCTCTGAGGTGAACAGTTCTGTGGGTTCCAACCAGCTGCCCACTGGTGCCAGCTGAGAGCCTGTTGGCTCCAGTCCCAGGGCTTCTCTGTTGATGTTCAGGCGTGGATCCTACAGCGCTGTGCGTGGCACTCGGGCATGTACAGAGGCAACTGTGGAGGACTTAGGCCTCATGGCGTGAGTTTTGATCGGTGAGAGATGTAAAGTGGTGGATGCGTTTGCCCTTCTCTCCCCCGCAGCATGAATGGTGATGACATGGAGTTTATTCAGCCTCTTAGGAGATGGTCCCGTGACACTGGGCAATCAGTCACTTAGAGGTGGCCACCTCAACAGTGGCTCCTATTGGATGTCTCACTTCCCTGCCCAGCCAGTCTCTCACTAGCGTCCTGGGAGTGCACTTCCTAGTACGTTTTCTGCACAAGCCATTGCCTCAGGTATTGCTTTCTGCAACACCCACTAAGGCTTAATTTAATTTAATTCCTGATGTTTAATTTAAGAGGCAGGTTCTGTATCCGGTTTTCCTTTCCATTCCCATATGTCCACAACTCAACCACCCACTCTATTGTTTCTTTAAAGGAATCGAGTGTTTTAGAAATAATAAAATAATCAACCTGTGGTGCGGTAATATTCTGAGATGTTGCTTTGTGTTCTTTTTCTTCTTCCCTCACTCTCAACCCAAACCTACACACAGGAATTTCTACCAAGACTGAAGATACTTGCAGGAATTTTCTGTCATTTATTTTCAAAGTCAAAACAGTTTGAAGAGATAAGCAGCTAGAGGAGAGAGATAGTCTTTGAAGATAATTGGAAAGAAGGAGGGTAAACTTTGCTGAGATGCTAAAAAGAGAGGTCAGAGATCAGACTGAGTCAGAAGTAACAGTGGGAGTGACATGGGAGGAGCCCAGGACTCATGCTCTCTTTGTGGCCAAACTCAGAGCAAGCTATAAGACTTCTGAGGAGGTGGCCGTGTAATGTCCTTTGGAAGGCTGGTCCCCAGGCACTGGGGTGCCAGCCCTTGGCACAGACTCTGAGACATCATGTGTGGGGCAGATGAGACCAAAGGCTTCAAGGGGATGCAGACTGGGATAATGGGTATCCTGGAAGTAACTAGCATGGACCCATACCAGGAAAAGCCTTCCTGACGTCTTGGCCTTTGTAAGACTTTAAGAGCTTAGTCTAATCCTGGGATGAATTCTGATAATGACAGGACTAAATTTCTTGCCACACTGTGTGGATTTAAGAAAACAAAGAAAGAGATAGTCATCACACAAACACATCCTGTTTTTGTAGACTGGGATTCATACTTTCAGTAAGCTTGTTTTCTTTAAACAGTCGCATCATTTTTTCCATGGACTAGCTACCCCAGGTCTATATAAAGGCATTGGTCAAACTTTCCCTTCAGATTATTCCTGAAAAGGGGGGGCTATATTTTGGGAGGTGTTACCCAGCTCATTACCACAGCCTCAGAAACCGTTACTTGAGCTGTTGAACTGTTGGCATTCTGATTGCAAGGATTAAAGGTCAGCTTCAGAATAGAAAGGTATAAAAAGGATTAGCCAATGCCAGTGGCAGCCTGGCAAGGCAATAAGCATTGTTGGAGTTAATGTTGTTTTACTGCCACTGACGGCTGCAGGTGAGTCTTCGGGAGCTATCCCGCTGGAGGTCATTCTGGGCAGAGGAACTGGCATTTGGACGATTTTGTTTGTAATGAATTATTTTGCAGAGAATGGCTTCATGCCACCCTTTACTATTATTTTGATGAACAAAAGCCTGGCTTGATGAAGGGCAGTGTGTATAGTACAGTGTGAATGCATGTGCATGCATTCTGGCTCGTCATAAACAAAAGCCAGTTATTTCTCAAGGGACATGGGTTATCCTAAGTGCACTGCTGAAATAAGGTTATATTTCTAAAGATAGTAGTCCCATGAAGAAACAATGGAACTAGATTTGCCGGTTTTTCTGGCTCTAGTTTATCAGGGTACCTAAGAAATTACATTTCTGTAGCTTGTGTTAAAATTCGAAATGATGAAGGCAATTGCCAAGTCAACTTGGATACCTGCCCCTTCTCTTTGGCAAGGGTGATCATTTTTTGACAAAAATCTTATTACTCTTGGAACTCACATTAGTATGGAAAGTCATTGTTGACCACCAAGTCTGGAGGGGAGGATATTGATTAATTTTTAATGTACAGGCATCCATATTGTACCAGTCACATGTCAGGATTTTTCCACACATTGTTTTACTTAATCTTCCTTACATCTCAGAGAGAGGGGGATATTCTATACTCTTTGAGGAAGATAAAGAAACTAAGGCTACAAAGCTACACAGCTAATAGGTCAGTATTTTATCAGTCAGCTTATTCTGCATAATCAGCAGCTAAAAAATCACTGTGCTACACAATGATAGACATCTCTCTTACTCGTCTGGGAGGTGGCTTTGTCCCACGTGTATCATTCTGAATCCCAGGCTGGAGGTGCATTTCCTTTTCTAGGAATTGCCCATGTCCAAAGGGAGATGAAGCATCCAAGGTGATACCTCCTCCTTGGAAACATCTAGCATTTATAACTAGGAGACCCAGGGTTTCAAAACCCTGGGCTTTGTGCCTCTAGTAGAGAAAACTCTGGAGAGTTATCTCAGCTTCAAAGCTCCTTATGGGATCCACATTACAGTTCAATTTATTCCTCTGTGGAGTGCTAATTTGCTTATTTCCCAATGAACCTTCTGCATGAACATCTCCACCTGAAAGTATGTTTCCAGGGAACCCAACTAAAGATAGGGAAAGATTTCCTTAAATTTTTAATTATTCATTCAAGTAATGTTCATGAAATATTTACTATATTCCTGGCACTGAGATAGGCTCTGAGGGATACAATGGAGGATATGGTAGACCTAGCCCAGGTTTGCGTGGGGCTTATTGTCTTGTGGGTGAATAACTTGGGAAAACGCAACTACAGTGCAGCGTGATAAGGACATGAATGGAGTAAGCTCAGAAGGCAGAGGCTACCCATTACTGCAAATGACTACGTATTACAGGATTGAGGCAGAACATATGCACGCAATGATGAGTGGTAGGATACGTGGCTAGGGAGATAGGAGGGAGTCTAATCAAAAATGAACTTGTGAGTAATATTAAGGCATTTGGGCATAATCGGGAGACAAGGGGAATCTCAAAACTAATGAGACATTTAATATGAGACATAATCAGATTGGTTTTTAGAAATCATCTTGGTGATAGTCACTGTAGAGACTAGATCAGCAAGATTGACTGATAACATAACATTCTTGAGGGTTTTTGGTTCTTGTCACAAGGCTGTAAGTTAAAATTTTCTCTCCTTTCTACAAACACTCCTAGCTTTCTCTTTTAGTGCTTCCTTCCCTTCAAGTCTGGACGTATGTATATTTTGATCTGATTTCATTTTCCTTTAAGATGATTTCACTGGAAAAATAAGTTGGGATATGTAAATAGAAAAATAAAGAAAAAAAGGATTGCACGTGTATCTTGGGGATGGAGGTAGGAGTAAGCAGAAAGTATACTGTGTGACTTGTGTCAGTGGATCCTCCAGAATATCTTGGATCTTAACCCACATCTTATGGACCAGTCACTTAAAATATTTTCTTGTTGTAATTTCAGTGTGTGTTCTATCATCTCTACTCAATTCTAAGTTTGTTAAGAGGAGAGCTTGTGTCTTATACATCTCTCACTTCACTATGCACTGTTCAAAATCAAGACTTTACTAGATGTTCGGCTGATAGAATGAAAGAGTGTATCTAATTGGTGACAATGGGAGGGAGACATTTTGGAAGAAGAGTAACATGGGGAGCAAAACCAGGCAATAAACAATAGCCAAGGTTAGTTTGCTCTCTGTTCACAATTCACCCAGAAAGTTTGTGTTAGGGGCAAAATATTAGATAGTGCTGATTATTTATAGCTTTTCTCCTTCTGCCTTGTGTCATGAGTGGGAATATTTAGACAGTTGGGGATGAAGGAGGAAGAAATATTTGGGTGGGGACAAGAAGCAACAGTAATAAATGGGACTTGGGTGAGACAGACAGGTGAAGGAGAGCTTGAGAATCTTTCTATGTCATAGAATGTAATATGCTTTCTTTGATGCCTTTGGGAGGTTTCACTATATTTAAATTACTTTGTAATGCTTATTTGAATGTCAGATTTTAGTTTTTGTAGAATGCTATGCTTAGATGGGCATTAAGAAGGCTCAGTTTAGATGATGTGTTCTATTTAGATTAGGAAGCAGAGGGTTCTGTGAGGCTCTTTTTAGAAAGGCCTCTGTAATACAAAGAATGAAACATAGTCCTTATTTCGTGGGATTGTCTGCCACATGCACAAACATTCTGTGGATAAAATTGATGACAATGGGTGGCACCAAAGCTTGTCTCTCAAATCCTTTGGGAAATACGTCTTGTCTGATCACCAAGACTTCCAGTGAACCAGAACTGGATTGTTCTGGAACATTTCTCGTCCCAGTAGGAAACACTTTACGTCCTTGTACCGCTCCCATCCTTTTGTAGATTTCAGCTGCATGCTAGGTTCTAGGAGATACCACGGTCGTAATATGAGGAGCTTCTGCTCAATATGTCGCACATGGAGTCATTCTGGCTGCTCATTTACCTCAGACCTTTTACCTTAATTATTACAATTATGTTCCTGCCTTGTCCCTAGATTCTTCCTAGGCCTTGTTCTGAGCGTTAGTACCCTAGCTCTCAGGGTCTGAGATCCTGCCTTAGTAATCTGTTAGGGGACCCTCCTTGTTTTTGCCTGGCTTTTGCCTAACTTTGGAGATTTATTTTTATCTAGATTAGTGCCTTGATCACCCCGTACCACCTGACCAATATCTCTAATGCAAATCTATAGTTCTAAAGTCAGCCTGTTCCCGGATCATCCATCACTGAAGTATAGCACTCAATGGCTTTGGAGAAAAGGAGTCTTGCATTCAAATCTAGGCTCTACTATTCACAAGCTCTGTGACCTTGGACAAGATTCTTAACCTCTCTAGCTACATTCCTTTATCAAAAAGACGGAACATTAACACCACTTTGAAGAGTTGTGATGACAAAATAAAATGACTCGTAATGTATTCAAGGACTCAATAATGATTATACTTCTGCTGCTGCTGCTGACCATACTTTTCTGTCTGCTCCTTGGAACACAGTTTGGCCTCCTATTTTACTGATAATCACCTGGAATATCTTTTCCAGTTCTTGGCCTTTCCCAGGACATCCAGTTCCATTGTGGTCAACATGGTCCTGAAAAATACATTGAAATATGACAGCTGGAAATTGAAGTTCATAGAATGCCTGAGTATGTGTGTGTAGGTACCAGGCATTGTGTTATAGAGAGGAAGAGGGTAGACAACTCCATCACCACCTCGTTTGGCACACTTTAGTCCCTTTGGTCTGTATTTGCATTAGGTACTTACCAGAGTGGTACCTCCATGCTACTTTCACAACCTGTCAAATATCTACTGCACACCAATCAAACCAGGCACCAAGGGGGTTACCAAGGTTAATAAGAAAAGAACTAACACTTACTCAGAATCTGCTGTGCAGTAGCCATTGTCTCATCTACATCCTTTATTTAATTTAACCCTCAGAAAAACCCAGTGAGACAGATTTTATTCCCATTTTATAGATGAGTAATCATGGGTTTCATCAGAAACAGAATATGAGACTTTAGTGGCTATAAGTTAGCTGAGACATCTAACCAGAAATGTACAACAGTAACTAAGTTTTGCCCTATTAATTATTTGAACCAGTCCTTATTTTGTCAACATATATTTGCAAAGAAAATATCCGAGTGGCATCTCAGAGACAGTGTTTTCTAATCCCGTAAGCGAAGGAGGCAGAAACCATGCCCAGAGAGGTTACACGAGCACCTCACAGGCACATCAATAGAGGAGGAAGAGTGAAATCTAAGTCTTCTATTTTTAGATCAGGAGCATCAAAAAGAGAAGAAGAGGAAGAAAGCCTATAGTATTAAAACACCAAATTAAGGTAAAATCCTTTTCTCGCATTACACATTCATATTTTTCCAATTCTGTCCCTGGATCTGCTTTGCTTATGTTTCTATTTTCATTCATGACAAAGTGCTCTCATGCCTATTGTGCTGTGCAAAGGCCAGGCAGCATAAGGGAAATCCATTTTGTTTGTTAAGAGTATAGGTTGCTACTCTGGGCCCTTTGAAAACTGTTTTGGGAGGTTTGGGAGCTTTCTTTCATTGATGACTTGTTTTAAGTGCTTGCTAGCAAGCTTCTCTCATCCTGGGGTCCCTGTTTTCAGATCACACCATTAGAACGACAGTTTGCTTTTAGGGAGGCAGAGGGGCCCTGATGCCAGAGCAGAGAGTGCAGAAGAAAGCATGAACCTGTGCGCCCACTGGGGCCTGCTTCATGCCAGCTCACTCAGCTGACCAAAATCTTGTCTGCTTTACCATGAACGGGCCAGAGCAGAAGATCAACAGAGACTGTTCAGCAAACTTCAAAGTTGGCCAAGTTCACCTTCAGCTTTCTGTCCTCTTTCTACCAAAACAGGGAAGGGCTTTGACAAGTTGCCAAGAATTCTTCCTCACCCAAAGGGCTCACTCTCCCAGGTATTTGCATCTTTTAATACTTTCATTCTTGCTTGTGAAAAGGGAGGGTTTGTTTGAGGTATATTAGGTGCTAGTCATTAGCTGGAGGAATGACCCTTGTAGTTGAGGGGTTTCAGGAAGGAAGTTCTGGAAATTGTTAGACCTGAAGGCAAGGACTGCCTTCCTGGTTTTTGTATATTTAGAGCATTAGTTCTTTCTCAGTTTCACTTCTGTTATGGCTAAGTTGCATTCCCCTCAAAATTCATATGCTGATGTTCTAACCCCAAATACCTTAGAATGTAACAACATTTGTAGGTAAGGTCTTTAAAGAGTTGATTAAATTAAAATGAGATCTCTAGAGTAAGCCTTAAGTCAATCTGACTGGTGTCCTTATAAGAAGAGGAAATTTGGACATAGTGGTACCAGAAGCATGTACACACAGACTGAAAGATCATGTGAAGACACACAGGGAAGGCGGCCATTGGAAGCCAAGGAGAGAGGCCTCTGAAGAAACCAAACCAACTGACACCTTGATCTTGAACTTTGAGCCTCTAGAACTGTGAGAAAATAAATTTCTGTTGTTTAAGCCACCTAGTCTATGGTAGTTTGCTGTGGCAGCCCCAGAAAACTAATACACCGTCCCTTCCGCGGCCAGAGTCCCAGAAGCCAAAGATATTGGGTCCACCTTCATGCTCAGTCTGCCCTGTTGGATTTTCCATCCCTTCCAGAAAATTCCAGTGGTCTAACTTTTTTGTGGTTCCTTCTGGTCCTTCTAGAATCCCAAAGGCCCCTTGGTGGTGTGGTAAGGAACGCGGTAATATAGCAGTCTCAGGGCTGGTATGTTTTCTTAGGAGATAATATACCGGATCCTTATATTTTAAAGTGCCAATTTTCCTACCTGCGTGTGGAAGCGAGAAGGACATGGATTATCATGGAATGATACATACTATAGAAGAACAGACAACCCCGATGCTAATTGCAGAAGAAAAAAGCGAGGAGAGAGAAAAAAAACAACAACTTGGGTTCGCTGTGTATAAGAAATACTAATTACAGTCATTTATGTAAAACTGCTTACCATTGATAGCTAATTATCATGCAGCACAATAACAATTATGTATATCATTAAATATGTATCAGATTAGTTTTATTTGATTACAATAATAAACTCTAGAGACATAAAATGTAAGGCCTAGGAGGGTCCTTAGAGATGAACATTTAGATCTACCTCCTCATTTTACAGATGAGGACACTGAGGCCAGTCTGCGGCGGCTGTTTACGGCAACGCAGGGACCGCAGCATATGTCTGTGGCTTTCCAACTATGCTTCCTGTGAGAAATTTGCCTGAGCTTGGCGCCAGAAATCAACGAAGACTGCATCCTTCCTGACTGTTCTATTTAAGTAGCACCTGGCCCAGGGACTAGCATGTCACCCTGTTGTATTTCCTTCACATCACCCATCAGTGGTTGAACTTATTTTGTTGATTTGTTTGTTGTGTTCTCACTGTGCCGGAGCACGGAGTAGGTGCGCAATACATATTTCTCAAATGGAATCAATGAGTGAATGATTCATCAAGAGGGAGGGAGACTTGGGTACAAGGATCACATGGGAAACACGGATTCGGGAGATGACCCGTTGTCCTAAAAGCTGGTGCTGAGGTGTCCCAGCACCAGTTCTTCCATCTTTCTGCTTTCCATGCTTGACCATGAGAATTTTCCACGACACTTGTTAAATATACAGATTCCCAGGCCCTTCCCTGGAAATTCAGATTTGGTGGACCTGGACTGGGTTCCAGAAACTTGTAACGTGTGTGTGTGTATGTGTGTGTGTGTGTGTGTGTGTGTGTGTGTGTGTGTGTTTTAAGCAGCACTCCAGGAATTTGTTATGCTTAGTATATTCAGAAAGCACTGATTAATATATTTGTCTCATCTTGAGAGTACGGCTATCAACTCACAGCCAAAAGAAACAGAAAAAACCTTAATTCTGAGTAGTTCTATGGAGAAAATGTTCAGAGACTACTGGATTGTTTAAAGCAACTGTAGGTGGTGAGATGACAGGTAACATCTGAGAAAAAAAGAGCAAGATGCATTCTTTTAACAAATTGTGCCACGTCAGGCCCAGTGCTAGATGCTAGGAGAGGCAATGGCGTGAGAAACACAAAATCCCCTCACACAGAGAGCTGTGGAGAGACAGACAAGAGACTAGGCAATTCTTTCCAGTCTTTTTAAAGGTATAATTTACATAGAGTAAAACCTACCTTTTAAAAGTGCACAGTTCTGGAACTTTTGAAAAACACAGTTCCGTCCCCCTAAAAATTTCCCTTGTATCCCTTTGTCAAGTTCCAGGGTGACCAACTGTCCTAATTTGCCTGGGACTGAGGGCCAAAACTCACTGGGCCAAAACTGGGACCATCTCCAGCACGCTGGGAGTGTTGGTCAACCATTTCAATCAACCTCACCCTCTACCCTCAGCTCTGGAAGCTGTTGATCTGGTTTTAGTCCCTATAGTTTGACCTTTTCCAGTATGGAATCATATGGGTCTGACGTCCTTCACTTAGAATAATGAATCAGTGTCATTCCTGGTGTGTGTATCCATAGTTTATTCCTTTATATTGCCAAGTAGTATTCTACTGTATGGATGTACCACAGATGTTTATTCATTCCCCAGGCAATTTTAAGTTATTGTGAAACTGTTATTTGCGGTTTAGTGACCCTGCCACAGGGATGTGCTGCCCTTGTTACTCCTCTCTGTCCTCTAAGACTATTCTCTCTGGCCCTGTGAAAATCATAAGGCTTGTTCATATGAACTTGCATTGCTCTCTCTCACTCTGGCATCTTAACGTGTAAATATACCATAATGGAGGACGAGGGTGGGTGAGGGGACATTGGAGGTGACACAACTGTTGGCAGTGGGTTGCGCTGAAGGATCACAAAGTACTGCCCTCATTGAGTGCACAATTCATTTTAGCCTGGATGCACAGCCCTGAAATAGCACATGGGAATCAGAAAGAGGAAGTCAATTGGCACCTTGCAGGAGCACAGCAAGTGAAAGAGGAGGAAAAGAAAATTTAGAACCAAGGCATCAGGGAAATGCCTGCTCTCATTAAAAAGTGCCTAGGTTAAGCACATCAGATCTAGATTTTATAAAACATCCAGGGAAAGCACCACTCACCATCACTATAGGAAACTAATTTCATCTCCTTGAGATGGTAGGAGGCAGAGTCACTTCCAGTTAATGAAAAACTTAAGGTGGGCAAAGTAAAACGGTCTCACCTTGACTCAGGAGGATATCTTTAAACAATGACAGCAAATCCAAACTCTTCCCCCCTTCCTCTGCCTTCTCCAAGAATAGACTGAAAAACACAGCCACATTTCAAAAGAATATGCATCTCCATATTCTTTGCAGTCTCTCAAGCACCTGACATTTTCTCCAGGTCAGAGACACCACATGCAAATACCTGTCTGTCTATTCATGTCCTGCCACTCAGGCAGTGAGGCAAAAAAATCTGGACTCAAACCCTGCTTTGGGATAATTGCTCAGCAAACAGGATGCACATAATCCATTTTCATTATTAATACTCCAGTTAGGAGTTAGGCTCTGTGTTGGGCTTCTCATAATGAGAGGTGCCTTACAATGGAGGTGATGAAATCTGCCATTCAGCTCACAGCACTGCGAGGAGAATACCCACCCCCCCATGCAGCCGATTTAGATTCCAGACATTTCTGCTTCCCATAAAGCAGTGGGCTGGATGGGCCCTCTATTGAAGAGCAGGATGTGCTGATTTTCCTGCCTGGGTGATTCTGGAGAAATGTGTCTCCTGCTCATCTGCTTATCGTATATTATACGTTCTTAATATGGGTCTGATAGCTCCTTAGAAGGTGTCTGCCCCATATGATTGCACACCCAGGGAGCAGAACTGCTGGCATGAAGTAGAACAGAGTATGCAAGGGATTATCAAACAGGGTTAATTCAGATGTAACCAGCACAACCCTCGTGGCTGGCTCAACCACGCAGCAGAAACCTGGTTAGTTTTGAAAGGTTATTTTTAAAAAATGCTTGAACTAGAGGTGTTTCCTGATGAGAGTTAAAGGACTTCTTGGTGAAATCTATTCTCATTCTCGTGCAACTTGCATTCCATCTCAGTGGAAGGTGGTTTGCTATTAAAAGAAAAGATAATCCATTATCACTATGAGTCTTGAACTGCCAGGGGGAAGCCTGCAGCTGACTGGGAGGAAAGGCTGATAACTTGCATTTAAAGAAAAAAAAAAAATCAATTGCCAGTTGGTGTCTTGCCATCAGTCAGAAATACACCATAAATTTGTCCATGGGCAGAGGGACTAAGTCCCTTGGAGGATTTGCAATGGGATTTGAAGACTTCCTATCTACCTCCGGGTGATTAGTTTGAGCCAAGTTTGGATCTGAAGTGACTGAGTTGGTTATTTTTGTCAAGCTCTTTGGTGACAGGTGTCCGTGTTACAAGAAACAAATTGGCACTAATTGGGCTCTCCTGTTGGCATTTTGGCAGGAGAGAGCAACAATGGCTTGATTCGAGAAACTGCACATTAATAGGAAGGGGACACCTGTTCTGGACATACCCAATCTGTCTTATTGTTGTTGATTTGTTTTTGTTTGTTTCAGGAATTTGAGACACAGTCATTTTGAGTGTAGCAATTTTTATCAGCATTCTTTCTCCTGCCTACCCCTGATACACACACACATACAATCATTAGAGAATCCTTCAAAAAAATAGTATACTGATGACCGGCCTATCACTCTGTTTATCTAAGATCATCAATGAGCAATGTTGGCCAATGGCCCAACTCTGATCAAGACCTAAGTTGCCAGTGGGCAGACTTGTATTTTTTGTTCACTTGTGTACCTGGCATCCGGTCTGGCACATAGAAGACGCTGAATAAATATCTGTTAAATGAATACATATTTGTTGAATGAATGGATGAACAATCATTCTCTCTCTCTCTCTCTCTCTCTCTCTCTCTCTCTCTCTCTCTCTCTCTCTCAACTGCTAATGCATGACAATCCTTTCAAGTAGAAATATAGATGTTTAGAGTTGGACAGGACCTTTGCAATCATCTGAAGAAACAGATATTGTTGTTCAGATGAGAAACACTAGGGCTTTGAGAGGTGACTGAGCTGAGAGCAGAATCTCTGTCTTCTGAGCCCTGGTGTGCTGCTATTTCAATGCTTCTTCTGAGGAAGAGTAATTTCAGAACACGAACCATTGCTGCTAATGAACAGCACTACGGACCATGAATAGAGAAGCCTGATTTCCATTTTGGGATTCTCTCCTGATTATGTGGCCTCAAGGAAGTCACTTAGTATTATTGGGTTTCTGCTGTTTACAGTCTATTTGGGGAGATAGACAAGTAACCAGGCAATTACAATAAAGAATGCCACGTCCGAATAACAACTTGAAAAACATGGGCAAAAAATACCAGGTATCATTTGGGGATAAATTATTTTTCATCTCTAAATAATCAGTACATTGAATTAGAACATGTAAGACTCGTGAGAGGTGGCCCCTGTTTTAATAAGTCTTAAGAGCCCAGGTGGCAATTTCAGAAGTGACTTGCCCAGTAGACTCTAATGATCCATGAGTGGTGGAAGTAGAGGTCAAGTTGTTCTGTACAAAAGGAGGTACAATGATTTGTGTTTTGTAATTAAGAGGAGGTAGGATAGCGGAGGCTAGACTTAGGTCAATGCAGATTTGAGGAGTCCTAGTCTTACTGCAATATCTTCCCCAGTGGTGGCATCTACATGGAATGACCCAAGTTTGGGTTCTCTGAAGCAACTCCGTGCCACCCTGTGCCTTTGTGATAATTTTTTAGAAATAGAAGTCTCGAGAGAAAGGAAGATGTAGCATGGCTTCTTGGCTGTAGATAAATTACATATCCAGTCACCTATAGTAACAAGCACAGAAAGAGATGAAGCTCTTCAGCCATCCAGAAACTGTCACATTCAGACTTTTGCTACAGCAAATAGCCAAACCAACAAAGTTGACTACACTTATCTTTTTTTCTAATGCAGATGCTCACACGCTTCCGTAAAATGGATAGAATGAAAAAGATGTGGTCAAATCAGAAAAATGTATAATAAGGATCTTATAGCACTTTCCTTGAGAAGCTTCAAGGAAAGGCTCTAGTTTGGGCAACCTGGAGCCAAGGAGGAGATAGCTGTGCTCAAAGATAAAAATTTCTGCCTATGGTGAGTAACTCTAGTCCTGAATTGGCAATTATCTACCTTTCGATTTAAGGGTGTTAGGAAAGACCAGTAAACATTCTGTGGGACTTGGCAAAATTCATGTTAAAGAAGATGAGGGACCCTACCAACTCACTCCAGACTATGTAACAATCTCACCATTAGAAAGACCTTCTTACCACTGTGTATGTACTGATTCTTATGGCAGACTGTGGCCACTGAGTAGTGTGCCATTATAGAGTAGCTCTGAAATGGGAGGTCACTTCATGATGCTAAGCTGAAAGGGGAGATAATTCCCTATGTATAAACTCTAGTCTAATAATAATAGTAACAACAACAACAACATCTTACATTGATATAGTGCTTTTCTGTGCCAGTCATTGTCTCGATATTAACTCAATCCTCACAATCCTATGGATAGGAATCTGTTATCATCTCTGTTCCAAAGATGAAGAAACTGGGGCACAAAGCAATTAAACAACTCACCCAAGGTTACACAACATGTCAAGAGCCCGGATTCAAACTGGAGATTGTGGTCCTAATGACTACACTATTATAAACTGTTAAAAACTGCGATAGGAAAAATATGCACAAGTTATTCTCAGACAAGCAAAGCAGTCTTGGAAGGAAGCTGCTCTCATCCTTTGACCTTGAGCACACAGGTGATGAGCACCTGGTAGATCATTCCTGTGGGGCAAGAGGTAGGGCTTGTTTACCCTGGGGGTAGACACTGGTGTATAGAGGGAAGGAGGTAGTTTGGCAGGGCTGTAAAAAGTGCCATCCCTGAAGACAGTGTGCAGGTACTGAACTTCAGCAACCTGGACTTTGAGGCCTGGTCTGCTGTGTTTCTTTGTATGATCTGTTTTTCTTTCTTTTCTTTCTTATTAAATTTTTATATGTGAAAGAATTAGGTTTTCATAGTCGCCTCTCTTGTCTGTACTAAAGGGAGCCATTCCTTTCCTTTGACCCCACATTATTTTTAAGTTTTTAAATAGTAGCCTCTCTTATCTTGGTTAATGGAAAGCTGAAGAGGAAGAGGAAGAAGGAGGAGGAGGAGGAGGAGGAGGAAGAGGAGGAGGAGGAGGAGGAGGAAGAGGAGGAGGAGGAGGAGGAGGAGGAAGAGGAGGAGGAGGAGGAAGAGGAGGAGGAGGAGGAGGAGTAAGAGGAGGAGGAGGAGGAGGAGGAGGAGGAGGAGGAGGAGGAGGAGGAGGAGGAGAAGAAGAAGAAGAAAGGGTCTTTTTCCCCTACACTCGCTCCTGGAGTTTTACAGCAGACACCGTGGATTTCCGTCCCACACCCAGAAGACCCACCCGAGTGGACATGCTACTCCTAGAACAGACAGTGTCTGGCACGCTGACAGCTTCCTGTTTCTCCCTTTCTCTCCACTGAGGCCCTTCTCTGACATCAAGGGAGCTTGCTTCACTCAACTAGGTGCAACCTGGATGTCCAAGGGGTTTAATTCCTCAAGGGGCAGACATTGGTATATGCGCCAGTCTCCTCAGACCATGGTGGGAAAATTTGGAGGTGTGTTCACAGTTTTCTAGAGGGAGTCCTGTAGGATTGAGCCCAAGGAATCCTCAGCAGTAACACACTCATTACCACATCCTTTATCATCTTTTCTTACTTCCATGTTTTACTTCCCAATCCTTCACATACGCTCTGGTCTCAGCTCCCAAATGAATGACTGTGTTCAAGTCCTTGCCCCATGCTCTGCTTGTGGGGGAAGCCAAACTAGGATAACTTGGAAAAGGGGGCTTATGCACCCCTGTAGCTGACTGTGGTGGTAGGAGGGAGGCTCAAGGTGAAAGACTTTCCAGGGGCAGGGAAAGTCAGGAGAGAATCCCTTCAGCACATGAGGGTTCCCCATGTAGAGCTTGGGGATTTTAGAAATCAGAATGTTTTCCTTCGCTAAAGGGAGTCATTCCATTCCTTTGACCCCACACTGGTTTCTGTTTGTTTGTTTTGTTGTTGTTGTTGTTGTCTAAGGCTGAGGGATTCCACAAAATATGCTTTAACAAGTGAGGAACTGAAAAGACCAGCTTCCTGAATATAGATGACTGCCCTTGGTACCGTGAGGCCAGAAAACAGATTGACGAGACTGATAAACCACAGGTTAGAAAACATTCTAAAAGCCCCAGTTCACTGAAAACTGAAACGATTTGAAAACTAAATGAAACTCCTTCATTCAACCATCTGGAATCAGCAAGAATTCCAGGTCCAGCCCTGAGAAATGGAGGTGACAGAATGTCGTGGTCTGCTCCTTCCTTGTGTAGTTTTCATTTACTGGATGAACTTATTCACAGCTCTCCTGCGTGCAGATCTCTACAGCAGGGAAGCCTTGTTGATGCCTGGCTTTCGTGATTGAAAGAGGACCTATCTGCGAGTGACAGAGTAGACAGAAGTTGGTGGTAACCCACTGGGTTTCCAGAGGAACAATATTCCCAGTTTTCTGTGGGAGACTCTAGTCAAGTAACGTATGACATCTCGCTAAGATACCCAGGTTCTGTGACTCAGGTGTTGAGTCACCAAATTTTAGTGCCCAGAACACAGGGAACAACTGTCAGTCTACAGTTGACTATTTTGTTCAGTTCTGGGAATCACACTTTGATAGGACTTTGACAAACTGGAGAATGTTCAAAAGAAACCATGACATACGCCGTATAAAGTCACATGTCGGCGTTTTTCCCTCTGCCACTGATAATTGCATCCTTTCTCCATCAAGTTTGGAAGCAATTGAGAAATACAGGGGGTTCAACTATTATCTTTATTGCTGACAAAACTACATTCATGTAGATGGGTTGGACCTGCACCATCTAGATTTTGGGGGCTATGCTTGCAAGGATTGAATTAATGAAACACTCTCTGACACAGCCCATGTCAGTGAGCATCTGTGGACTGCCTTATACCTTATACAGAGAGAAGGGACAGAGAAGGTCCCTCAGCCATGCCTCTAGAAGACAGCACTGGGCGCTGACCCAGGTCTTCTTACCACCTCATCTCTCTAGAGGTCTGAACAAAAGATAGCCAATCAGGGGCTCAGCCTCACATGTTCAGGACTTGTATCAATCTCCCCCATTGGACAAGGTGCCCCTCAACGCCTGGGAGGAAGATAGAGGGGACAAATGAAATAGTCCTTTTTAATATTTTTGAAGGGTGAAAATTCCTATCTTATGGGCCAAAACAAAATCATGGCAGAGGGAAAAAAAATGGTTTTCACAATATGTTTATCTTGGGAAAGAGAAGATTTAGAGGAACACATGATATTTATCTCTAAGTATCTGAAAATCTATCATGGAAAAGGGGGAAGAGTAGGTCCGATTGCTTAAGGACAAAAGCGAACAAAAAGGAGACATTTTGCTAGTTCTCATTATTAGGTTAATTCTGCCCTCCCCCTCAAAAGACTATCGTAGTTATTAAAAGTTTTCAAGCAAAGGTTGGGGATATTTGTAGAAGATAACTAGGCATTTATTTGCAATCTGGGAAAATTTCCTATGATCTTCCTAAACTCTGAGATTCTTTGATTCTATGAAGTCAATGCAGGTCATACAAATCTGTCTTTTGAGTAGAATGGGTAAAAAATGTTCTAAGCACAAGCAACTCTTGGGAAAAAAATATGTATATATATATATATATATATATATATATATATATATATATATATATATATATATATATATGATTGAGACATAGAAAAAGAATAACAAGAGAATAGCTAAGATTACAGATAATGGCTTCATCTACCTTCCTACCAAATCCTTATTTATATACATATCCTAGTCAATGAAATGATAGGAACTTCAAATCCTAGTGATGGTTTTCTCTTAGTACAAATTCACTCAGGAAAGAAAAAAAGGACAGCTAAGAATCCTGGGTGGTTCACATTTAGAGAATTAGCCTAAAAGTAGGTGCAAAATAAATGTCAACAGTTACAACATTCTTATTTTACTTATCCACTCTCTCCATAAAAATACCTACATGGTCCCCTATATTCTTTAACACATCTGCTTTATTAGAATAAAGATCCTTAGGAATAAGTGGGCTACCGTTAGGAATAAATTGGGAGACACCAAGAAAGGCCCCTGCTTGAAAGGAACTCATCTTCTCTACTGCTTACACATTCTTTCATGAAAATTTATTCTTATCAAAAGGAAAATATCACTGGAATGAAAAAAAAAATTAGAACCCTAAGAGGGCTTACTATAAATGACCCCCACGAATCAATGACATTTATGTTATTATTGTTCTAAAATTAAGCTCTAATGACGAATTAGACCATAAGAGCTAAAATCCAGAAGCATTTGCCCAGGGACAAAACATAAGTTTTGCTGTTATCCTCTATGCTTGCCTTCGCTTTGTGGTATCCAGTTTCTTTATCTTCTGGCATGTCTAAGTAATGCCTATCACTTATAAATTCCTTTCATTTCTCCATTTTTTCCACATTGTATAGGTTTTTGTCTATGAGCTCATTGAATGAGGGACCAAGTCTTATGTTTCTGTGCTTCTAAGAAGCTGAGTAGCCAAGTGGAAAGATCATGAACTTTCAAGTTGGACCAAACTTGCTTTGAATCTCACTTAGCCACTTTGAAGCTCAATTTCCTCCTCTGCAGGAGGTTTTGGCAAACTATTTTATCTAGATATCTGACCCAGTGTTTAGCCCAGTGTCAGGAGTCTACTAGATTCACTATAGGAGTTTGTTGAATGGTTGTCAAATTACTTGACAGTAAACAGGATTGCTCTGAGATATTGGGAGAGGGACAAAGAGAAGGAAGGAAAAAGCAGTTGTGTGGTAGAAGGCTAGCTGTCTCCAACATTTTCCTTGTTTACTGACTTACTAATTAAGTCTATACTGAGTTGGAAATTGTGTGTTTGATTTCCTACACTGAGATATCTGGGTAAAGCAACTATGATGTCCTTATAAATGGGAAGGAACTGTTTTATTTTATTTTATTTTTTTTTACCCTTCTCTAACAAGCTTTTATTTTGTAGCATTAATAGCTCCAAATGTTTTTTTCTTGTCTGCACAATAAATAATTGTCTGGTAGCAGTACTTGAGATAAGTGTGACATTCACCCCAGAAAACACTTCTGTCTGTCCATACCTGGCTTAATTAAAGTCTAAACTTCTTGATGGCAAACAACTTTCTTTGTCCCATGTCTAGCTCAATGTCTTTTACTTCAAGTAACAGGAAAAACAACTCCAACTGGCTTAAACAATGAAGGAAATGTATTGTCTCATGTAACAGGAGTTCTGTGAGTAAGGGCAGTGGGGTACCGGGAAGGGGAATATGATGGCAGTGCTATGCCTTGGAAGGCATAGTATCACTAGAAGGCAATTTATCACTAGTATTGTTGAGAACTGCCGGTGCAAGGTGATAATGGGAAGTAAGCTGACTTTCAGTAATTGTGATTATTATTCTAATATTCTCCAAAGACGATACACCCCCATTTGCCTCACCTGTGGTGGGCCGCTCCCACTGCCCCTCTCATGGTACACTATTGGGAAAGGGTGTGTTTACCATCCTCCCTACTTGCTAAACAGGGAAGTAGGTTACAGAGGAGAGGTAGGGGCACAGGAAAGGTTTTACATCTATTCATCTGTTTGATTATGTATCTATTACTTTTATTCATTTCTTTGCGTTATTTCAAACTGATTCACCTGCAACAATTTTGTGGGCTCATAGAACATTCCCATCAATGTGGCCATCCTCCTGCAGTTTTCTTGGGTGGCGGCATCTTTTTTATGAATGGTTAGTCATGATTCTTTCCTCTGCTCCCTGAAGGGGAGACCACAGTTTGCCTTTAGGTTGTTGCTGTTGGGGTCCCTCTGCCCCTAAAGGTGGCCCTATGATGATGTGGTGTTGTCGCTAGTCTGCACGGCCCATGACTCGTACTAGGGAATCATGTATCGTTCACCCTGACAAACTGCGGGGAGTGCAGGCCAGTCTCAAAGTGCCAGCTGTCTCCTGGCTGTTAGCCCTTCACATGCCCTCTAGAGGCAAGAGGCAAGGCTGATGCCATGGTTTCTCCCCAAGGCAGGGAGGGTAGAGGAAGCCCAGTCAGCCTCTCTAGGTGTGAGGTGAAGCAGGTGGTACCCCTTCCTGTTTCCTCTGGAGGCGAAACTGCGGCATGGTAACAAGTCTTTCTAAAAAAATATTGTCTCCAAAATACTCCCTCCCCTTCACACTCTTAGCTCAAGAATTGGAGAGCTGGCTTTTCACAAAGTCTTTTGGAAGTGCTGCATGAGGGGTTTTCAAGTCACCTTCAATGCATACGTGCTCTTTATTCTATGAGTGTCTTTGTCACAAGTGAGGTAGTGGTAGTTTTATCTTAACATCAGATTACACAGACATGACAACATCCAACAGAGGAATAAGACATTCCTCCTCTGTGCCTGTGAATCTGTTTCCAGTTATTCCTGAAGATACCCTCGCACATCCCACTGCTCATTATTGGGTCACATGTCCTCTTCCAAACAATTAGCTGGCCATGTGAACTGTAATAGCAAGAGTGGCTCAGACTAGTTAATGCTTATCCTTGAGTCAGAGATACGGTCACCTCTGAGAGCACATGATTATGGTAGAGAAAGATGATGCATGACCAAATTTAGGGAACAGGTACCCAATGGCATCTGCTAGTTGGCATGCAATATCTGTCCAATGCTAATGACTTTGGAAAGCTCAGAGTCAAGGATGCCTGCCAGTAAGTTCAATCTACCCTAAAAATCATTAGGTTTTTGGAGGTGCATGACAGGGTTAGAGATAGTATGGATGGGGCTACACAGATAGCTGCAATCAGAATGAAGATGGGCTGGCTGTGAATGGATCTGCAGGGCTGTCAGTATGCTTATGGGTTCCCGCTTGTGAACAGACGGCAGGTGAACGTCCCTCTGTCTGTAGGCTTTTCCTCCGTGGGGAACTCTTCCCCTGCTCACATTTGGTCAAGTTGAAAGACCTCACTTTGACCTGCTGGAGTGTTCTTTTCCCTTGTTTCTCTACGGACAACCCAAGGCCTCTCAGATGAACTCACTGGACTCTTGCTCTGTTGAATCTGTGGTGAGAACCCAGTCAAGTACAGACTGCTACCCAGCATGTTCTGGGGCCCTTGTGCCAAGCCCCTTTTCTGTCCTGATTTGTGAGATACTGCAGCCTGCTTCCCAGTGTCAGCCAGGGCTATTTGTGTCAAATTATGGTACACTCAGCTACAAAAGCTGGGTTGAGACCTACAAATTCATTTTCACAAGCAACTTAAGCCAAGACTTTTTCTCGGGTGTGCAGTGGTGTTGAAGAGAAATGGGATGCTAAGGACCACACTATGCCCCTTTCCTCAAACCCTGTAGTACTGGCCCATTGTGCTTTCCTGTCTAACTCTGATTTCATTTGCACCTGAGATAACAGTTTCTAAAGTATCCCTACCCCCATTCTTGGGATTTAAAAGTTATATTGATGGGTTTCTATTTGTTTTGTTTTGAACATGGTGTACAATATCTCAATATTTTTTTTTCCAGGGCTTAATTTAAGATCTAGGTTATCAGTAATTCTAGACTATGTTAGCTCTCTGCAGAATTAATTATAGTGTTTTTTTCTAAAGCACCACTTGGGAGGGCAAGAAATGCAGTCTAGACAAATAATGAAGGCGTTAAGAAACACATCCAACATAGTATATGTGTATGCCTGTGTGGCCATATACTCTTATACGTATAAACAGCATATACACAAAGATATGCAAATGTGTTATATCTATAGCTATGTGCTATATCTAACTCAGGATGGAGAGGCCATAGTAGGACGGCGATGCTCGGGTGCCGAATGTCTTCACAGCTGTGTTCCTTGAGCCTATTTACTGTTTCTTCTTTTTTCTTTTTGGAAGAGGTCTGGGTGGGCTCCGAGGTGGAGGGAAGTAAAAAGGAGATGTGATGACTGGAGCAGCTCACTGCTCATTGATTTACCCCTCGAATCTGAAAGTGCTTCAAGTTGGGCTCTTCACCTTGGCTGTCCCCTTGACAAACCCTAGATTCCGTTCTTGCTTGGAGAGCAGAGCAGATACCATTTGATCTTGTGGCATCCCAAAGTGGGTTCTTTTGAGAAAAGGAAGTGAGAAGTTGATTACCATGGATTCCTAGTTCTCGTTTCCTACATAGTCAGGCTCCTCTTCCAACAAAGTTCTCAGAGTCTTGAGATTTTCAGAGCTGCACTAAATCGTATATAGTTGGCACATTCCTGCAGCCAATATCAAGGAGAGCTAATATTGACATAGTGCTTTTTATGTGTGATTCACCAGGTACATGCAATCATTACCTCCCTTTTGCAGCTATGGAAACAGAGACATAGAACATTAAGTAACTTACTGAAGTTCCCAACATTGGTAAGACGCAGACCTAGAATTTGGCAGTCTGGTTTGGGGGTCTGAGCTCATAACCTGCTATGCCCTCTACACTCTGCCATGCTGTTCTTGTTTTGCAATCAGAGGCAATGTGGGGCCAGGTGTCCTCTAGAGACTGACACTAGATGCTTATATGAATGCAAAGTCATGGAACTAGAAAGAAGCAGCACTTGGGTGTCCAGCTCACGTTCATTCTGCTCTGTATCCTACTGATGTGTCAGAGGTTGGGGAGTCTAATCTAGGCATTCTGATACACAGACATCACCACATCTTACAGAAGGATAGAAGATACTCTGCCTATGTTTCTGAAAGCCCCTGCCCAGTCACCCAGAAGTCCATGGTGAGTCATGCATAGAGCAGTGTTCTTGACTGGCATCACTAGACTTGAACTGCTTAGTCTTTAGCATTGGTTCTTGTTATTAAGGACTGATCATATGCAAAATATGCCTTTCTAGTAACCGTTGTTAAGGTGTAGGAGCTTATAGAGGAGGGAGGACAGTAAGGCAGAGAATTAGCGTAAGAGATATCAAAAAGAATGAGATCAGATTTCACCCCTCAGAGTCAGGAGGACCCTTCTAAACTTCCCCTTGCTCTCTCCAAACAAAGCCTTCCTGTCTGCCAAACACTCTTTCCCACATCCCCTGAATGTGTACGCCCTGCCTCTGAGTTACTGCCCCTGCAAACTGGGGCCCTTTTTCCCATCCTCTGTTTGTGAGGGACTCTTACACAACCTTTAGGACCAACTTAGGATTTCATCTCATCTGCACAGCCTTACCTTAGCACTTTCATTTCTAAGACTGTTAAAAAATGGCTGGGACTTGGCAGAACACGGTCGAGGTTCACATCTGGGGATGTGTGATTAGGCATAAAGACTTATCTGTGGTCCAGGAGGCAGTATCTGGGTCAGACTGTGGGCCCAGTAACTGTGGTTTGTGACAAGGCTCTGAGAGCTGTCCTGGAGCTGAGCCCGAGTTCTGGGCAAGTCAAGAGATGCCCATGTTAGAGCCAGACGGTCAAGCAGCCAGGAGTGGTCGAGAAGATCAGGCATCAGCAGCATTCTTTTCAAGCCTAGTTGTGCCCAGTTCTCATCCAGGTGGGCATCGCTCTCTCCTCCGGTTTTCACCAGTATACTTACTGGTTTGTGTATACTTACTGTGTATACTTACTCTGTCATTGACATGGCATTTGATCATCTATCCCTTCGTAGTGCTAGTAAATGTTTTCTGTGTGTTGTCTCTCCAAGCTCCATGAGAAATACACACACACACACACACACACACACACAGAGGGTGCCAAAAAATGTATACACATTTTAAGAAAGGAAAAAACTATATTAAAATTGTATTATACATACCGATAACAAAAGATGAATACAAGTTATGTTTGACTTTGGCAATTACGAGGTGCTCAAAGTGGTTACCATCAGCATAATTTTAATACAGTTTTTTCCTTTCTTAAAATGTGTATACATTTTCTTGGCACACTCTGTATATACATACATACATATATATATATATATATATATATATATATATATATATATATATATATATGATTATACTGTGTATATCTGATAGCCATGCCAGAAATATCTACTGCATGAATGAATCACAAAAATCCTGTTGAATTATGTCCCTCAAAAAAAAAAAAAAAAGATATGTTAGAGTCTTAGTACCTCAGATTGTGATCTTATTTGGAGATGGGATATTGACAGAGGTGACCAATATAAAACAAAATCATTAGGGTGGGCCCTAATCCAATATGACTGATGCTCTGGTTTAAAGGGGAAATTTGGACACGGAGACAGACACACCTAGAAGGAAGACAGTGTGAAGAGACAGAGGGAGAAGATGGCCATCTATAAGCCAAGGGGGGAGGCCTGGAAAGAATCCTTCCTTCACAGCCCTCAGAAGGATCCCACCCTGCTGACACCTTGATCTTGGACTTCTGTCCTCCAGAACTGTGAGATGATAAAATTCCCTTGTGTGAGTAACCTAGTGTGTGGGACTTTGTTATGCCAGCCCCAACAAACAAATATACTGTCTATTATTTATTGAGCACTTATTCTGTGAGGCTCTGTTTGAATCACTTTACAAGTATTAACTCCTTTAATCTAACAAATTCTCCACCAGACAGGTATAGTACAATATTACCCAGGAGAAGAAACTAAGACCCAGAGAAGTTAAGTAAATTTCCCGAGATGACTTAAATAGTAAGTGGCAGAGCTAGAATTTGAACTGAGGCAGTCTGGCTCCAGAACACATACTCTTAACCAGTATCCTATAGTGCCCCAGTAAGTACCCTTTATCTGAAAGACTGCAGACTGGTGGGCTTAAGGCGATAGTCACTTCACATGTGTTTTGTTTGATCTTGAGGTAGCATGTATTTCCCAAAGATTCATGAAACCACATCTCTCAACCTACATGCTGTTATGTGGTGTGACCTTGCTACTCCCCTCAAGAGACAGAGTCCATTTTTCTGCTTACATTTGGCTAGGTGGGCATTGTGATTACTTTGACAAACAGAATGGGATGAAAATGATGCTGTGAAAGAGCCAAGTATGGTTTTTAACTGGTCCAGAAGATTCTATTTTCTGCCTCTTATTAGTTGGCTGCCATGTAACTGTACAGCTTCTTAGGACCACGATACTGTAAGAAGTTCAAGCACATGGAGAAGCCCCAGAGGATGAGACACCATTCAAAGAGAGAAAGACACAGAAAGACAGAGAACCAAGGAGCATAGATATAAAGGCACTAGATACGGGGGAAAGAATCCATCATTGCGGAAGTGGATCCACCAGCCCCAGTTGCCTCAGCTGATGCCACATGGATCGGAAATGAATTACTCAGCTGTCCAGTGATCACCTGAGCCCTTCTCAAATTCCTGAACCACAAGTCATGAGCAGAATAAAATGGTTGTTGTAAGCTACTAATTTGGGGGTTGCTTATTACTCAGCATAGATTACTGATACAAATCCTGACAGTGTTTTAAAATAATTTAAATTTGTTTTAAATGGTTCCAAGTTGAGACCGTTTTCACACCCACAGCTATCTCTCCCACATGAGGATTTTCAGCTTTTCCTGAAGAATAGAAGTGTTAGCTCTTCCTACTTAGCAATAATTGCTTGTGATGGAGTAGAGCTACCCTTTAGATGGGGCACATGCATTCTGCAGAGTTCCCTGGAGCCCATATCAGACCCACTTGCTTCCTTTATGCTATCTGCCTATCCCATCCAGACATCTGAGATTTGCAACGTAGCTTCAGCTGTTTCATTAAAGCCTCCCACCCAGTTCCCAACTAGTTCAGCAACATTCTCTGGCTCCTTCAGATAGTCACACAGCTGCACCAGGCACGGGAGCCTCTGAGCCAGTCGCCCTCTCCTCCTTTCCTCTAGTCGCTCCGTGTACCATCTCCACACTCAGGAGGGTGGGGGCGCACAGCCAGGCCGTTGTGCTTTCCGAGGCTTTTCTTGTTTGCTTGTTCACTACCGCAGGAGGGGTGCTTCTCCAAAATTGAAACTTCATACTGTGCCATTCCTTCATCTCATTTCCAGGGCCCCTGCTGCGTGACCGTGTGACACATAGTCATTCTGTGAGAATTGAGAAGGATATTGGCAGTTTGGGAGCTGTTGTTCCTGCTTATGTATGCAAAGAACATAATTGCTAAGTGCATCATCTGCTGTAATTTACACATCCACATATAGCACTGAGCAGGGCATTCTCTTCTTCCATGGGCACCCAGGGTTGAAGTTGGGTACACACACTGGCCTAGAGGGAAGCTGGCTGATTTCCAAGGCCCCAGGCGGCCCAGCAGAGGACTCGAACAGTGAGGTTTCTAAGACCTCCAAAATGGGACTGGCAGACTCTCTCCTTGGATGATTTAGAATTTTTGCAGGGAAGATGCAAGGGATAAATCTGCAGCAACTCACCTCTTTGGCATTCTTTTCAAATGAGTTTCGGGCCCTTTATAAGAGTTAGTTGTAATGATAGATCTAGGATTCGCAGCTATGTGCAAGCAATAGTGTTAAATAAGGGCTGATCTCTGCTCTCAGGACACATACCTTGGAGCAGAGCAGCTTGACATCTCTTGAGAGGATTTCCCTGGGGAGAAAGCTCTTCTGGTGGCAGATTTGTTCAGATGCATCAAGTCTGACCAAATCTTAAAGGGCACTGCTGTTTAACTTGGTTTCACTCTTGGGTTTGCCTGCGTGACTAAGGTGTATAGAAAGTTTCACTGGCAGATTGTAAAGTGGGAAGGGGCCTTTTGCCAGGACACTCAGCATTCAGCCTAATCCATTGTAACAGTGTGGCGAGAATCCCCAGGTTGTACTCCAGGAGTTCAGTTTTCTCCAGAAGATACAGATATGACAGCACTGTATCCAAAGTTGTACAGAGTAGAATAAGGTATCAGTTCTCTCCACAAAGTTATATTTTAAGTTTATGCTTTAGGTGACAAAATAATACAGCTGAAACAATTACTTTGGAGGTCTGGAAAAAGAAAATGTCAGGAAACTCCAATCCAGGCATTACAACAGATAGTCAGACTCGGATATCAGTTTTCCTGGGTTTGAATCCTGACTCTGCCACTCAGCAATGTGACCTGGGCAATTCATATAACCTCTGCCTCAGTTTCCTCATTTGTAAAATGGGTATAAGGGTGCCTCTGTCAGTGTCACTAAGGAAGTTAAAAGACTTAATACATGAGAAGGGCTGAGAACAGTGCTTGGCAGTTGGTGAGGACTCAAAGAATGACAGCACTTAGCATTTCGTCTGTAATTCTCTATCACGAGGATGTTCTTTCTAGCCCTTGCAATTTCCTGTATAGGTTCCTCATTAGATGTCAGAACAACACCCCCAGTCGCCAGGCCCCTGAGAGCTGTTAGTGAAGGTCATTTTCTAGCGGCAAAGGGAAGAGGAGTAGAGCTGGACTTTGCACCCGACGGCTGCACTACCATTGGGAGGTGTCTTACCTTGCTCCACGGGGTTAACCTTTTCATATCTCGATTTCTTCATCGGAAATGGGGACAACAGTTCCTATCTCAAAAGACTGTTACAAGTTGACCTGTATCCCCTCAAAGATGTGTCGAAGTCCTAAGCCCCAGTACCTGTGAATGTGGCCTTATTAGAAATAGGGTCTGCATAGATGTAATCAAGTTACAACGAGGCCATTAGGATGGGCCCTAGTCCAATACGACTGGTGTCCTTAAGAGAAAAGGGACACTGGGACGTAGACACTACCCCAGAGGAGAGCACCATGTGAAGACAAAGACATAGAGGGAAGGCAGTGATGGGAAGAGGGAAGACGGAGGCAGAGATTGGCATTATGCTGTGGCAAGTCAAGGGAGGCGTGTGGCCACCAGAAGCTGGAAGAGGTAAGGAAATCTCCTAGAGCCTTGCTTGAGAGAGAGCACAGCACTGACAACACCTTGGTTTGGGACTTCTAGCCTCCATACCAATAAGAAAAGAAATTTCTGTTGTTTTTAAACTACTTAGTTTGTGGTACTTTATTACACAAACCTAGGAAACTCAGAGAGAGAGTGTGTATACAATGGACTCATAACAGTGTGTGGCCTGGGGCGGCTGCTCAAAAGTCATTCTGAAGGCTACAGAGCAGGGAATACTATGCTCTGTATTTGCTATTGAGGAGCTAGCTTAATTGGCCAAAGGAGCAGGCTAAGTTCTATCGTATGCACATGGGATCCTTCAGAGGCAAGGTTTCAAAGGGGAGTTCTTCTGTTTGCTCAGAGCTTTTGGTGAGGGAAAGTGGAGCCCATGCAGGCCTTCAACCACTAGAGGGCATTTGAAGGACATCAGATCAATAGGAGCTGACCTCCTGTGTGGTCAGCCAAAGGCCACACGTTCTGTATGGCCCACTGAGTGAAAGTAGGAAATAAAGGACTCAAACAATGAATTTACTTATTGGTTTCTTTTGGCCAGTAGCTAGCCAAGTATTTGAGTTAGGAATTCTAAGCAGGTAGAGTGTAAACATCTCAGCATGTGTCTTGTCTGACTTGGTAGTGGGAGCTATTGCCCTATCTGTGTAGGATCAGGTAGGACAAAGAACTCTAATAGAAAAAGAAATAATTTTAAAACAACCAAAGAAAATAAAAACAACAGATTTAAGCCCAGTGATATGCTCAATTAATAAAAATAAGCAAGGCTATTAAAATAGGAAGCCCCAAGACTGGACACCTGCCACACACACTTTGGAATGGTTCAAAGTAGAGCCCTAGATGAGAATTCCATTTGATGGAGATCCTTGTAATTCAGAATCTGGCAAGTGACTAGGGGCTGAATGGGAAAGGCTAAACCCACAGAGGCAAGGTCAGGATCAGAGACTTAATTCTGTCTCTTTCGCAGTGATTGACATCCTGGCTGACTCTGGACAATTCACTTAACCTGTCTGGGTCATTATTTCCCAGTGAATAAAACAAGGGTAATACCAGCCATCAGATTAATTTTCTAGAGTTCATTCAGGTCCCCTAATGAAAGGCACATTATAAACACAAATTGTAATTATACCTGAGAGTGCTTTTTCCTCTGAGGGAACCAGAGGGCTTTTCTGTCTTTGAAACTTCAATTATGAAAGTTAGAATCTTATGCATTTGGCAGTGGTGGACAAAAATTTATTCATAATATGAATCATATAAGAGCAGGTTAATGATGCTCAGAATCTTAAAGTGGGGCATTACTGACGTGAACAAATTACCTGGAACCTGGAGACTTCGAGTCTAGTCATTATTTCACTAATTAACCCTGGGGCCTTGGGCAAGTCGTTTCACCTCCCTGTGCCTTCGCAATAAAATGATGTGGTTTGATTGATTAGCCAAGTATTTTCCAAACTTCAATCATTGTCTTCATGATTTTTGCCATATCCAAGAACCATCTATATTATTATGAACTTGTTAACATTTCTTTGTTTTATTTATTTAAATACATTAATCTTTTAACCTTAGATGAATACTGCACACTATAACCTTGACGTAAACAATATTGGTAACATTCCAGGTTTAGTGTGTTATATATATCGATATATCTAAATATATAGTATCTGTGTGTATGAATATATTTTTTCATTACTTATTAAAAGAAGATATGATTATTAGAAAAACATTAATTATTACAATTATAGTAAAAGTAAATATACATATTAGAAAATATAATTATTAGGAAAAATACTCTACATATATACCACCTTAAAGTAATCTCATATACCATATTACCATATCTACCCATCTGGAAAAAATATTGGCCTACATTTATTTTGAAGAATTCTTCCCAAGCTATGAGCCCATGAAAGAAATTAAAGTAAGTATAAAATAAATAGAAGAGCAGCTGATGGTTTTGATAAAATTTGGATGTACGGCATAGCAGAGAAGCTATAAATTTTTTAGACTAACTGTTTTTTTCTACCAGATAGATATATTAATGCCTGATACTGTTAAGTCAGAAAAGGATTGGCAAAAACAGCATCAAATGGATATTGATGGGAGAACGTTGGGAGTAAATGTCCTTTAAAAAATATTAACTGAAAAGACAGATCCTCAAGGGAGGAGAGAACTCATCCCACAAAGTCAGGATTTGTGTTGACTGTAGCCCAGAAGGTGGCAGAAAATAAGGTAAACTTAGAAAAAAGTGTTTATGTCAAAATATTTCATTACTTCTTTCTCTTTAGAAGGTGAGTGTGTATCAGCATCTCTACAGTTGTTGGTTCACTCAACTGGTAATGTTCTCTGAGTACCGACCACGTTTCAGGGCCTGTTCTAGGCACTGGTGATACATCTATGAACAAAGTATACGGGATCCGTGTTCAAGAATCACCCCTGTGTATGCATAGCTGTAAGATGCATACCAAGTCCATTTACTTTCCTGAGTCTTTATTTCCTCACCTTTAAGTGGGTCTAACAATATTTCCTAGGACAGTTTAAATTGACAGAAGATACATGAAATGACCTAGCATGGCACAAATAGCAAATGCTACATAAACGCTAGCTGAATTTGAATCTGAGAATCATAGCATTAGAAAGGAATTTAGGGATCATCTACCCTGGTCTTTCCCAGAAATAGAGCTGGAAGCTACAAGAAATTTAAGCTGAGGGACACAATATGGAGGCTTGGCCTGTTGCCCTGTTGCTCCAGTGTTAATATTTTTATTGTTTGGTCATGCAATTGAATTTCAAATAGGTAATTCTACACTCAGACAGAGCTACAATCAAATGTAACAGTATATAGTCACCTAAATACATCTCCACACCAATATATACTGGTTTAGTGATAATCATTCATGCTGTCTCATCAATCCCACCGATGTTTAGCTTAAGGTAAAAAATTTTTGTATTATCTGCCATTAGGGTTTCTAGGGTTACTGATATGTTTACCAACTTCGTCATATTCCTTAATACATGGCCTGGCCTGGATCATATTTGAACAATTATATTTCCACTTTCCTATTACAATTAGGAATGTAGCTGACTCAATGCGAGACCTGCACAAGAAGGGTTCCTATGTTTTGGAGGTCCCTTCTCCAGCCCTCCTCCAGTTGCACTGCTAACCCTGGAGCAAGGAGTCCAGAGGCTAAGAGGAAACGACTACTGGAGCCCTAGCATCTCCTTTTAAATCATACTCCTGGGACCTGGGACCTGGGACCTTGGAATTCCTTGCCCAGATTATTCTAGCACTTGAAGGCCTTTTGCTAGGCCCTCTCCATCAGGTGTCTCTTACTTAGGGTAGACAGTGTACTGGCATTCACAAACCTAGGCATACAGGGTGATCAAGGAGAGGGATGGTGATAGACAGAGCTGGAAAGTACAGGTTACGGTGTCCACATACCCATGCAAAAGGCCCTTCGGAGACCAGGGCAGAACGGGGTAAGGGGAAATAAAAAGAAAAGTGGAGTTCAGCTATGGAGTTTTATTTCTACTTTCCCTCCAAGCCCTGCAAATGTTTTGCTGGACCTGATTTTGCTCTTGATGGATGTCTGGTTTGTTTCTTCTCCCTTTCTTCTGATGGCTTCCTTTTGTCCATTCACTACTCTTTGGCATGTCTATTGAAGGCTGATCAGGGGCAGAGAGTAGAGGTTAAACTCAGATTAGATCATTCTCCTAGTTGATGAGTAAAGAATGATCCTTGCAACTTGTGAAGACCCTTGATAAAATGTTTTCTAGAATCACAACATCTTAAAATCTGAAGGGACCTCAAGGGTCATTTCTCAAGCCCATGTGGGTAAGAAAAATGAAAGCTGGAAGACACAAAGACAGATCGCTATGTATATAAACACATGATTAATCTAAAATCTCATCTTTGCTTATTTTTACAATCTTCTTTAGCTTTCAAGGTATGTGATTATTAGCTGGTGGTACTAAAATGTGATTTGTTCTTTGACCAAAGGTACTTGCAATTATGTGAGTTTGGAGTTGCATTTGCAGTCACAATATTGCAAAGGAGCTCTGTGACTGTTTTGTACTCTGCAGACTGTTCTGATACAAACATAATTCTTGGTCAATTTCATGTAACTCTGAAGCACTTCCATATCTATTTACTTTGTGCATTTAACTAATAATATTTTTAAGTGCTCACAACTATCCCTTCCCCTCTAAAAATCATACCTGTTCTGTGTTTTACTCCTTTTGTGGCCTGCTATTTGTCGAGGTTATATGATATTCTTATCTAGAAGACAATGTCGATAGCCAACAAAAACGTAATGGTTCCTGTCTCAGGCAGCATTATAAGACCAACCGTTAGTCCCTGAACTGAAAAAGTTAATATTTTTGAATTTTTAGACAGGAAGCCAGATCTGGAAAAAGAGATAATCATGTGACCCTAAAGCTTTTGGAATTGTTTCAGGCACAGAAGCAGCTTGAAGGAAAATGTTTTGGGTGGCAAATGGAATCAACCCTTCAACACCCAGTAGAAAACAAACAAAGCTAGAAGAGTCAGAGAACAAACTGCACTGCATTGGGTCAGTTAGCAGTGCAGAAGCAAGCAGCACTGAATGGAGAGTGGAGTCTGCGAAGCCCAGGAAATGCAAAGCATGTGATGAGACAAAGGGAAACTGAGAGAAGAAGAACTCCTGCAAGAGAAATCAACAGCAACTCTAACATCTCTAGGTAAGGTAGATGTATCCCAGAAATTACATTCAGTGACAAGGACAGTGCATAGTGTTAGGCTCTCTGTGGATGGAGAAGAAAAGAGCTGGTGACAAGAGAAGATGATGAAAGAGTTGTGTGGTGCAGAAGGAAGAATGAAGTATCTCCATCTCAATACAGGAGACTTGAAAAGCATAGACTAGCTCTGCTCTGTGTAAAAGGAAGAACATTTACATCTCAGTATAAGGACTTGGAACATAAAGTTTTAAACTTTTGGCTGTGTGATACACACCATGAATGATGTTCCCAGACAAGGCTTGTTCTGATGGGCTTGGAGTCCATCAGGGATGGGGCAAGATTGCTGGGGCCCTGCCACTCCCCTCTCCCCTTCTCCAAAAGCATGTTAGAATGCAAGGAAGTAATGTTCATTTCCACATGGCAGGAAGGAGCCCCTCCTCCTGGGGGACAGCACTGACCATAGCTAGGAGCAACGAAAGACAGCATTTGGTAATGCAACTCGAGGCTAGGTTTAAGCAAAACACAGAGGAGGCCCAGCTTGGGCATGTGAATATTCACTCTACATAAGGAGCTATCTACCCAGCCTCCACTGTGCACTCTCTGTCTCTCTCTCTTTCTCTACACACACACACACACACACACACACACACACACACACACACACACACCCCTTGAATGTAAATGTACAGGACCTGACTAATGATCCATGCTGGTTGAAGGGGAGAAAGGAAGAACACAAAAGTCTCAGTGCCTTAAGGAGATTTTGTCAGAAGAGAAGAGAGATATGCCTAAAGGTGAGGGTTGTTTTTCCTACAGTGATCATGAAACAGCCACGGGGGGAAGCCCAAAATGCTCAGAAAATAGCACGTATGCCTACTGAATATGTGGGCGAGGACAAACCCATTGCATTGTGGACTTTCTATAAATTACAAGATATGACTCAAAGTCGAAGGCAAAATTTTTAGAAAATTTCTCAGAATTATCAGGGTGTGCTTGACTTGTGACCAGGGAAGTTGCTTGGGAATGTCCTCAGCCTCCCTTCACTGCGACAGGCAGAGTCCTGGGTTCCACGGGGATGATCTGGGATCTACATGACTTTGCTGTGTGAAAAGTCAATCATAAACAAGCATTTTTGTAATTACCTGTGACCCACGTCACAGCCTGTGAGGACCCCTCTGTGTCTCGCTACTGAGATGTGCAGCATCGAGACAGTTCTTTTCCCTGAATGGCATTAAGACTGAGAAAAGAGAATAGTCAGAAGTCGATTTTTCCCTCTGTGTGTGTGTGTGTGTGTGTGTGTGTGTGTGTGTGTGTGTGTGTTCTGTGTCATGGGAAACTGGGTGGCAGCGCCTCTTAGTTTTGAATTAGAATGCTGTTCATTAGGTGAGTGGTGCTCAGAGAGAAAAAGAAACATTTTGAGGACACTGCTTTCCACGACCCAAAGCTTTTCCAAAGGGCCAAGGGTTATCTAATTTTTTGAAGGTTGGTCCTGGTAAGTCAAACTGAAACAGGGCAGTGGAAACCTAGATAAGACTTTTAGTAAACAGTTTGAGCTGAATCTTGAATAGAAGTGAAGGTGTTTTGATATCAGAGCTACAACGAAAGAATCACGTGGGGAGGCATTGATGGGGATTATGAAGGGGACATTATATGTAGAAAGACACAAAGCACAAGTGCAGGCTCCTAGGAACTTCAACGCATGGTCCATACAGGTCATGATATACTGGGAGAAGAGTAAAGGAGAGGAATGGAAACAGGCCGGATACGTCTGAACCCAGGGAGCTGTGAGCTGGAGCGTGGATGATGGGGTGACTGTATCTCTAGGCAAATTGGCCGAGCCACAGACATCCTGAAAAGTGACTTAAAGATACATTAGGGTACCTGTAGTTCTAGATTTACGAACCTATTATGAGACTAGTACAGAGAATTCCCATATACCTCACATCTAGTCTTCTCTATTATTAACATCTTATATTAGGAAGTACACTTGTCACTGAACCAATACCTATACATTATTGATACCTAACATCTACACTTTATTCAGATGTGCTTCGTTTTTATATGTCATTTTTCTATTTCAGAGTCCCGTCCACAACACCGCATTGCATTTAGTCATCATAGGTCCTTAGGCTCCTGATGGCTGTGACCGTTTCTCAGACTTTCTTTCTTTCTTTTCTTCTGATGACTTTGATAGTTTTGAAGAGTAATTGGGTAGGTACTTAGTAGGCTGTCCCTCAATTGGGATTTTTCTGATGATTTTCTCACGACTAGAATGAGGTTATGGGGTAAGTGTTTTGGGAAGGAAGAGGCCAGTTTCATCACATCATATCCACAGTATCATTATGACTTCTCCCTGTTGATGTTGACTATGATCCCTTGGCTGAGGTGGTGTTTGTCTGGTTTCTCCACGGTGAAGTTTTTCTTTCAATACTATGCTCTTTGGAAGGCTGTCGCTATACACAATCCACACCTCAGGAGTAGGAAGTTACACCCCATTTCTTTCGGGATGAACTATCTACATAATTTATTTGGAATTCTTCTGTGTAGGAAAATTGTATCTTTCCCCTATGTATATATTTGCTCCATCATTTATTTACATCAGTATGGACACATGGATATTTATTGTATACTCGTACTTATAATTTAATACTTTACTTTGTTGCTCAAATTCTTTCAGTTTTGCCCATTGGGAGCTCTTTTAGTTGGCTCCTGTATCTCTGTGACATTCCTCTATTATTGGGTTTTTTTTGGTTTGTTTGTTTTTGAGAACTTCTTATTTTTTGGCACTACAAGATGCATCGGGCTCATCCTATACATTTACTGCCCCAATTTTAGATTCAGTCATTTATCCAAAGAACCCTGGAGAATGGTATTAGAAACCAAGCCAGTGTGACTTTTGAAAGTTCTGAGCTGTCCGCTCTGCAGTACACCTATCCATATAACCTGGCATGTCAGGGATGCTGCAATTATAGCTAATGATTGGAATTGTCCTGACAGGTCAAAGGATCCATATAAAAACTTAAAGATAATGATATTCTAGATACTGTGAACTCTGCTGGGGAGAGGGGTACTCCAGCTTTTGAGTCACTCATGTCTTTTGCAGAAATTGAGCTCCATCATGCTGCCCAGAAGTTGTTGTACCTGTATAAGCTTTGTGTGACATTTACGGAAAGGAATCAACTACCTAAACATCAGCTGACATCAAAAAATTTGTCTGAAAGTAGGCTCTAGAGCTGTGGTGCGTGTTTGTCTCCTACTGAGTTTCACATCTCAGTCTTCAGCAGAGGCACTAAAAGTTATCGTGGTTAAGTGCGTGGGCTGGAGAGCTATGGCAACTTCATGTCAAAGCCCAGCTTCTCCCCTTACGGCCCCTAAGGATCTTTCTGTGCTGCAGTCTCCCTGTCTGTACAATGAAGACAGTAGGAGCACTTCTTTCAGACCTGTGCTTTTGAAGATAAAATGGGTTTATATTATATATATATATATATATATATATATATATATATATATATATATATATAATGGGTTTATTTTATATATATATATTATATATATTATATATATGTATGTATTTATATTAAAGCAGTCACTGACATATAATAAGTGAGGATTTGTTATTAAAACACCCACATTTACCTCTGTATGTATCTACAGCCTCATTAGCAGCACTTCACAATAAAAATCCTAATGAGTAAATGAGAGGTGAAAATACATTTCATCTAATGATTAAGATGGAATATCCAGAAAGATTTTAAAATTTAAAAATCCCTCAAAGAATGGCCTGGAGCCAGAGTTTATAGGGTTAGCAATGAGTCACTTGGAAAAACACAGAAATTCAGAAGCACTTTCCCCAGGGCTGTGGATGGCCATGTCCTCATTGCACTCTAGGTTTAACAGGAAAATTCATATATGGGATTGTTAAAGGGAGAGCGTCAAGGAGGCCAGGAGTAGTGACTGCCTAGGAGTGGAGGGGAGAGCAGAAGAAAACCAGTATCTTCCTTCTAGAAAATAAGGTTTTGAAATTTTTGCATTTGCTGTGTGTGTGTATCAGTGTGAGTGTGAAAAGGTGTGTATTTTTCTGCCTGGGATGCCATAAAAATTCCACAGACTAGGTGGTTTAAACTACAGAAATTAATTTTCTCACAGTTCGGGAGGCTGGAAGTTTAAGAACAAGATGCTGTTAGGGTTGGTTTCTAATGAGTTCTCTCTTCCTGGCTTCTGGATGGCCACTTACCTGCCGTGTTCTCCACATGCCTTTTCTCTGTGCATGTGAGAGAGATATCTGGGGCCTCTTCCTCTTTCCATCCTACCAAATTAAGGCCCCACCTTTATTTAACCTTAGTCATCTCTTTTAAGGCCCTATTTCTAAATACAGTTACATTGGGAGGGGTTAGGGTTTCAACATATGAATTTAGGGGGTACACAATTCAGTCCATAACTCTGTGTGTGTGTTTGTGTGTGTGTGTGTGTGTGTGTGTGTGTGTGTGTCTGTGGTTTTAGGTTTTATTGCTCTTGGCATTTGGGCAGAATTTTCCTGTCAATTGTAATAATGTTTATTTTCTTAAAAGGCAAATTGATTCCAGATTAACCTTTCAAAGATAGCGCTTCTGATAGGGATTAGAAGAAAACAGCATAAGAAAAGGAGACAAAATTCTAAAAGAATAAGCTGAAAAAGAGAAATATGTTAAATCAGACTCTCTGTGACTTAAGACCTCATACAGTGAGAAGTTGGTATGCCGATCCCTGAGTGGCCGAACCCTGAGTATCTTTATGTAATCCCTTTGGAAATATGCTTGCACAGAGTTTAATCATAGATGTATTCAAACCAGAAATGCATGACTTGCCAATGCTGTCCTGGATAAGGAATAAATAAAAATCAGGAAATTGGCCTCAAAAGAATTAATTCCACTTCATGCTGCTGGTCCATTTTTGTTAGGCTGATATAAACATTTGTTTTTGTGAGAATGGACCAAATATATTTAGCAGAATGTCCGTTAGCATATTTAGGGACCCTGAATGAGTGATATTGGAACTGCAAACATTTTTAAATGCTTTGAGGTGGCATAACTTTTTTAAAAGCTATGCTATAAAAAGATAAGCTTTGAAACAGAATTTTACATACAGCCCATCTATCCCCAAAGGGCATTATAGCCAGGAAAAAGGTCATGGTCATTTAAATTGCATTCGATATATTTAGATTTATAAAATTACTTATTAAACAAGCATGTTGAATACTTACTATGTTGAAGAAATACCTCTAGACACTGTGAGTAAAGAGGTTTTGTAAGACTCCGTCTTTTACTCCAACGTCTCATAATCTGTTTGGGATGATCGCACATGTAGACAAAAAGTGATCATCGTAATAAAAATAATAAATAGCTAATACTTATCTAGCACTTCTTATGTATGAGAATTTCCATACATTATTTCACTTGACCTAATCCTCAAACAACTATAAGAGATGGGGACTCTCATTTAACAGATGTAGAAACAAAACTCATGGAAAGCCCATGACACCCCAAAGACACATTGCAAGGAGCAGAGAAACTAGGATTTGAACCTCTTCTGGCTATTGCAAAAGCCTGACCACTAGGATCTGGTGAAGAGTGCCTGAACTCTGGAATAAATTGAAAAATGTTTTGGATTTTAGGGAAAAATGTGACCCAGTGGCAAAGTAGAGAAAAGCTTTGGGCTAGAAATATAGAAATGTTGAACACATTCTCAATAGATAGAAATGGGTGCAAGAAAGGGTAACCAGTGGTAGGCTCAGGGAGGAAGCTAATCCACTGGTGAGGCCAGAGCAAGGTATAGATTAAAGCCAAGAACCCATGGGCCCAGGGCTGACTTGGCGGTGAAACCACCTGTGCAGGAGACAGTCATAACACAGGGTAAGTTTGGAAGGGACACAACAAACTCAACAAATGGAGTTATTTGTACTAAGGGAAGAGAAAAAATAGAAAAGACTGAAAAAGACTGTAAGATAATATTTCCCTAGAGAGATAAGGGAGTGAGTGGTAAAGAAAAAAAAATGAGTAAAGGGACAGAGTATCAACCATGTTCAAAGGCAGGATATTACAGGGCAGGTTCAAGGAGGAAGTATTAGTGGGTCATGGATTCGTGCTAACAGCATGAACTAGAGTCAGATTATGGGGCAGCAGAAGTTGAGCTAAAGAGTTTGAACGTATTACATAGGTGTTATTGAATTAAAGCTTTGGAGTGGGTGTATATATGAAGAAAGAACCCTTTAGGATCAATATTTAATATGCAAAATAGATTAAAGAAGGAGAAAAATAGAAGATTGGCTGGTGGTTCTCAATTCTAGCTATATATCAGAATCACCTGGGGAAGTTTTTGAAAAATGCCAATGTTGGGGCCCCATCCCAGCCCAATGTAATCAGAATCTATGAGGATGGCACCAGGCATAAGAATTTTTTAAAGCTCCCCCAGGTGATTCTAATGTGCAACCAGGGTTGAGAATCACTGAGTTAGATTATTGCAATCATGCAGCATATAATCAGTTTTTGAGCTGGGATGATACCAGGGGAAATGATTGACAGACACTATGGAGGTAGAGGAGGATATAACAGCTGTAATATTTGGGGATAAATTATCAGTAAGGAGGAGAGAGGGGTGGAAACAAAGATGTTAAATGGGTAGCTCTGATGAAATTGTAAGAGGCTGGATTCAGAAGAACGAACCATCTAGGGCTGGTGAAGTTTTCCATCTTAGGTATGTTAAGGTTAAGTCAAGAGTGGGAAGTTTCAGAAGTCAGATATTCAGGACTAGATGGAAGGAGACATTATGAGAAGAGATGGGATCTCAGAAAGGGACAAAATAAAATAAAAAAATTACGGAAAAGAGGGTAGGATCTGGGAGATGCTCACCTGGAGGGGCAGGAAAGAAAAGAAAGAAACAAAAATCCTCCTATAAAATGCAGATTGCAAGGGGGAGAATCTCAACCAGACTTGTGATGGAGATGAAGGAATTTAGAAAGGGGTGGCCACAAGGGAAAATGATGCGAATGGGGATGATACAGCTTACCTAGCCCTGTGTCCGCAATATGCAAGAACAATAACATTGCTGTGGCTGCTGCATTCGTTTGTGTCTTCCTCTTGGGCTCTTGAGCACACAATGTTGCTCGCTGTGAATGCAATCTGGCCTCTTTGCTTGATGAGAAAAGAAAAGCACTTTAAGTATGTGTTTCCATGGAGGAGTTTATTAAATAGGCTGAAGGTTTCTGGGATAGGTTGGAAGAAACAATACAGAAAGGAAGCCAAGAAAAGGGAAGTCTTTTTTTTTTTTTTTTTTAGGCAGAAGGAAATTAAAATTGGTATTAACAAGTTGGCAAGTGAAAAACAGTGACATAAAGAAGAAACAGGAGAGAAAGACAGCATTTCTAGGGATAGATAATAGATTGGAACCTTTATGATTGTAAGCCTCCTGAAATAGTTACATCTTGGTTTTATCAGACAATGGGAAGGAAGATTCAGCTTCTAGTAGGTTTAAGGAATTCTGAAAATAATATCACCCACATGCCTAAAAGGTACTTTGCAGAATTTATAGCCTGTAAGATGGTCATCAAGCTCTAATAACATCTGAGACTGGCCTTTTTGTCATCTTCATATTCTTCGAAAATAATCAATAAATAAAAGGAAAAGAAAAGCAGCTATCATGAGGAGGTAGCATGAGCTTTTTCGGTACATGTTGAAACATTAAACTATATTTCCTTTTCTGATAAGTAACGTGGCCTGTTGATTAAAGCGCAAAGAGAAATGCGTATCTGACAATGTCTGTCATAATGTTCTTGTGACCAACACGGGGAAAGTTAGATGATAAGACATTAGGTGAGTCACAGCTTGTTAAAACATTATGAGGTAACAGATTGAAGGTAACATTGAAAAGTATGGTACTTTGCACTGGAATAAGCAGTTTGTCTATATTTCAAAGTATAGAATTTGACAAATAATAGTATAGGCAAGATGTTTGGAGTAGATATTTCCATCATTTTTCTGGGGGGAAAAACAAAACAAAACATTATGAGGGTGGCCGAATGGCTTAGATGGTTAGAGTGTGAGCTCTTAACAACAGAGTTGCTGGTTCGATTCCCACATGGGCCAGTGATTTGCACCCTCCACAACTAGATTGAAGACAATGAGCTGCCACTGAGCTTCCAGAGAGGTGGCCGGATGGCTTATTTGGTTAGCGCATGAGCTCTCAACAACAAGGTTGCTGGTTGAACTCTCACATGGGATGGTGGGCTGCACCCCCTGCAACAAAAAATTGAAAATGGCAACTGGACTTGGAGCTGAGCTGCGCCCTCCACAACTAGACTGAAGGACAACGACTTGGAGCTAATGGAGAAACACACTGTTCCCCAATATTCTCCAATTGAAAAGAAAGAAAAAAGAACACTATAAAGATGAGTAGGCCAGGAATAAAATGCCCGCACTCTGGTTTCAACTCCATCACTTAGTAAATTTTACCCTAAGAGAGCTTTCATACTCTCTGAACTTCAGAGTCTTCTGTAAAATAGATCTAATAACAGCTGCCTTTTGTAGTACGCAGGGATAAGTGAGCATCAAACAAGTCAATATATAGGAACAGGCTTTGCAATCGGAAAAGACGAACACCTTCAGGAAACTTATTATTGATGCCAGTGGTGGGCAGACTACCAAAGATGTCCTCAACCTAATCCCCAGAACCTGTGGATATGTTCTGTGGCATAGCAAGGGGGAATTAAGGTTGCAGATGGAATTGAGGTTGCTAATCAACTGACTTTAAAGAAGATTATCCTGGATTATTCAGGATCCCATGTAATCACAAGGTTCTTTACATGGGGAAGAAGGAGGCAGAAGAGTCAGAACCAAAGAGACAGCATCATGATTTGACCTGCCATTGCTGGGTTTGAAGCAAAACCCCAGGAATGCAGGGGCCACAAGCCAAGCAATGTGGGCAGCTTTCAAATGCTGGGAAAAGTAAGAAAATAGATTTTCTCTAGAGCCTCCAGAAAGAATGCAGCCCTGCCAACACCTTGGTTTTAGCCTTAGTGAGACTCATTTTGGAATTTCGATCTCCAGAATTAAAAGATAATAAATTTGTTTCATAGTAAGCTACTAAATTTGTGATACTTTGTTACAGCTGCGATAGGAAACTAACACCATGCCTTTGTACGAGCATTTCTCTAATAAAGTTCCAGAATTCTGTGCTCTTGGTCCTAACCTACCAAATTCCTATTAACAATTTATATGAAGTCATAGAAAGCATATATCCATAATTTGGATGTAAACTTTTCCCATCAGGTTCAAAATATAAATTGTACAAGTGCAGGATGAAAAGTTGTTCATGCAAAAACAACATGTGAATTTTAATTTATTACAAAATCATAATGATTGTAAAGTCATAATGAGTCAATATAGACTGATAAAAAGCTAATGCAATTCAAGGCTTCATTGATAGAATCTGAGTAAAGAAATGATCAGCAGTTTTGTTGGACTGTAACTGGTGGGTCTATATACGGGGTACAGTTTTCCTTGTGAAATACCATGTAATTGACTAATTGCATATTGTCAAAGTAGGGGCCAAACAGGTAAAAACTGTCAACACCAACACCAGGACCTGACCAGCAATGTAAGAATTATCTGTTTAAAAATAGATATTTATGACCCCTACTCTAGACTTAGAATCTTGGAAGATGAGACAAATAACATGTATTTTGAGCCTTTAGCAAGTGCCCTGAGTGATTCTGATATGTCGGGTATGTCTGATGTATGGGACGCAGATAAGGAAGCGGTGAAATTACTGAGATGAAAGGTAGGTAGGGATTGTGGAATCTCAGATTTAGGGAAGTCTTCATTATTGTCTTCAAATGTTTGAAGGGTTATTTAATAACTAACCTCTGGAGTTATATAGAATGCACAAAAGAGTGTAAGTTTGAGGCCAGCAGGTACTTCTCAGTAACTGAACTTATGTATATATACCCCAAGTTACCCCAGGCTACTCCAGCCTAAAGGTTAAAAATGGCTCTAAGTAACTGTAACAAAATAGTATTTCTATAAATATGCCCCCACCTGATGTGTGGGGACGCCAAGCCTCCCTTCCCCAAATGTTTCTGGGAGTCTCCAGGAGGAATTACATGTGTCTTTGAGATCAAGCACTTACTTTGTAAGCTTCCGTAACGTATCTATCATTTTCTGTCTCTGGCTGACTATTGCTAATGTAAACAAAGTCACCACTGTGGCCTCAGCAGCCAAAGCACAACCCACTGAGAAGTCTCTACGACAGAGTTATGTCTTCTTCAGCAACTTCCTGATTTCCAATGAGTATAGTTTCTCTTACTGCTCAGCCTGCTGAGTCCACTTGAGACTAAATGTAATTTAACAATTACTCCAATTAGGGAAGGCTCACAGTCAATTTATGCCACTCTGTGACACAGACTTGTGCTCTCAATATTTTATAGATATGTTTCCTTCCTTCCCTCCCGCTCTCCCTTCTTCCCTCCCTTCTTTCCTCCTTCTTTCCTTTCTTCCTTCCTTTACCTTACTCTGCAGCCCATCTCTCCAGTAATTAAGCAAATAACCAAAATTTAACTCTAGTGAGCTTAAGGAGAAAATGAGAAACTTACTGTACAGATATAGGGGTATTTCAAGAGGAGATATTCAAGTCTTATCAGGGATTATAACCAGTAACTGCAACAGTATCAGGAGCCAAGGCAGAAACTCTCTGGAGCGACAGATTTTTCTCTTAATAGCCTGTTTCATGCATCTTTGAGACCAGCTTTCATTGCTTCTCTGTATACAGTGTGGAGAATGGCTGCCCCAGTTGACAATAACTTTCTGAGTATTCAACAAAAATTAACCAGAGTCTGTGGGTGCTACCTAAAATTTCCCAGGAAAGAGAATCTATCTTTTTGGCCCATTTTGGGTCTGGTGTCCATCCCCGATCCAATCAGTGGTGGCCATATATCATGTGGTCCATTGCCTTATTAGCAGATATAGAAATAGAATTTCTAAGAAGTAGTATGAACAGCATATCCTGTGAAGAACATTTCTAGGAGAAAGAGACATTGGATGGGCAGGCATCACAAGGTTTGTTTACTTCACTAACCTTGGAGCAAATGTGCATACCTCTACTTTCTTCCCTTTGGATGACTTTTCCTCAAAAGACTCTCACGTGAGTAGATTTCTACAGGGGTTCTCTACCAAGCTCTAAAAGACATGCTCAGATACACCTGCCTCCCAGCATAACATAGCCTTCATTTGCAACCTACAAATAATTATAAGGAGATCTCTTTTACAAATAATTATAGGGCAATGAACTTCCTACCCTAGGAAGCATTAAAAGAAGCATAACCTATAAAAAAATTGTAGAAAAGATGCATCCTTGGCACAATAAGCTGGATGACAACTATCACGTTTTCCAACTCATCAGTAACCTAAGTTTTCATGTAAGTTGATGTACCAACTAACAGCCAGCTGAATTTCCATAGCCTCACCCAAATTGTCTAAAAGCTTGAGAACCTACAAAATAAACCTACTCAACATTTAATATATATATTTTAAAATATTCCTACTATGACTATAAATTAATTTACTTCGCCAAGGAAAGGAGGAACACATGGGATTAGTAGTTGCAAATTAGGCATTTATCAGTTGAAAAGGGTTTCTTGTGCTCTTTTTACCAAATGTTGTGGAGGTCTTAAGAGTGATTTTCTAGGTCATCAAACTAATTACTTTCAGTATTTCTTAAAGAACAAGAGTGGTAAGAAAAACTAGCTAAGATAGTACAGTTGAAAGACTAGCTACCTTGAATACAAAGCAGATGCCCAGCAATGTATTTGGGGCAGTTGATGCTGTGTTTGTTAAGTAGGCACCACTGAGTTTATAAGCCCATTTGGCAACTTCATTTCTGTTTTTGGCACTTCCATTTTAATTGTGTTTAATACTGAAAATAGAAGACTTGAGCCCTGATTTTCTAGATTTTTTAAATAAACGAAATGTCTCTTCAGTGTGTCACAACTTTTTCCTCTCGTTTCTTTCTCTAGTTTTATAGAGTGTGAACATTTGTTATTATACACAGATAGCAAATCGTGCCAGTAGCTCATGAACCATTGTTCTACAAGTCTCCCAGCTGCTTGTTCATGCTGGAGATTTTTGAGTTCTCACGTCACTGTACTTTAATCCATGGAGCGCTGGGGACAATATAATGGCCACCTTTCTTGCTATGCAAATCATTATGGCAAAACCTAGTACTTCCTCATAAAACTTACACCCCTTTTTCCCTCAACGGAAAAAAAAATTATCTAACTAAATAAACAGACAAGGAGGCATCATGATATACTACAAAGAGCTTGTGTGTTCCAAATAGACAGACCTAAGTTTGAATCCCTTACTATTTTGGCCTTGTTAGAATGGAAATAATAACATTGACCTCAAGGAGTTGTTGGAAAAACTAAATGATAAGTATGTAAGCATAATACATGCTCAATATATGTTATTTTCCTTACTGCCTTAAAGGTGTGGAGAGAATTAAATGGGGGCATGTATATCAATAATGCTTGTATATTTTTGGAATCAAGGAATCCTTCAAGATTTGCATAAAAGCTATGGAATTTCTCCTGGGGAAGGGGAAAACTCATATAGATGAGAAAATGAATTAATTAATTAGGGCTCAATCTGAGGAAATTCATGGACCTCCTGAGCATAACAGTGGATCAGCAGAATGGGAACCTCTGTCACCAAACACGAACACGTGATCATAATGTTAATTGCCATCTCCCTGCTGGATTCTCTGCTCTGAACTAAATACACACACAGTCAGGGCTGATCTTAACATACAGCTCCAACGTGATGGTAAAGATTTCAGCAGAAGAGCTTATTCGTTCCATACCTAAAAACTTGAGTTTAAGGCACAGATACAAAGACTGAAATTTGGTAACAAAACTTTGAACTTTGTCTTGAGATCTGACTGCAGACAGGGAGAGCCTGGGAACCTGAATGGAGAAGGAAAACAAGTGACCACCTTAGGGAAAGTATTGGCGAACAAAGGGTTGGGGGTTATTGGGTTTTTCTTTACCCACTTCACAATTTTAATCAAGTATGTGTCTTAGCAGGTGCATCGTCTACAATTCTTATTTAAATATTTATGCTTTAAAAATCAAAGTAAAACTTACGCTCAATTAAAAAAATGAAGTAACATATATAGCTTACCACAGGAAAAAAAACAACAAAAAACTGACAACACTTGTCTACCATCCTACCTCTACCCAGTCAAAATCCTTTTCCCAAGAGAAAAATCTCACTGTTTTTAATTCTATTACTTTTTCACTTTAGACGTTTTGTGAACTTCCTCTTATGGTAAGTGAGGATTTAACTTACCTCACCTATTTAGAGGGAAGAGAGAAAGAGAGAGTGGAAGGAAGAGAGATAAAAAAAAAAAAAAAAAAAAAAAGAGGGTGGAGAGAGAGAATAAATGCATCTAGGGTAGCCATTTCATTTGGAAGATTCATGTGTGTCTCTCTTAAGGTTTGAACATCTGTATCTTACTGAACATTTGTAAATGTGCTCCCCTCCATTTTGTTAGTGTTCTTTCTTTTGGGAAATACCTTTAATCAGATTGTGCATCTCCTCTTTAATTCTCTTTCTCTCTCTACAGTGTGATCTGGGGAGTCTCTTGTCTTTATCTTCTACTCTCTCCTTTGAATCTGTTTTTTTGGTAATTACATTTTTTTTAATTTCTGAGAGCTATTGCTTGTACTCTGGTTGTTCCTTTTTTTCCATAGCCTCCTGTTCTTGGTTTATGGATATAATATTTTCTCAAATCTCTCAGGAAAATAAAGTTTTGTTGTTGTTGTTGTTGTTGTTGTTGTTGCTCTTTATATTATTTCTGTTTCCTCTCGGTTTTTATTTTTGTTTAATTTGGTCCTTTCCTTCATGCTGAACAGTTTGATGAAATATCTGGGAGTCCTTTGTTGTCAGTTTATATTATGAATGAAAGAATGCTGACAGCAAGTTCTATGGATGCAGGAGTGGGGCTTGGAGACTGACAGCCCTGCTATAGTATGAAGAGCAGGGAGCCAGCTATTAATCTTGGAAAGGGGGTAAGGGGGGCGGGTCCCAAAATCCCAAAAGAAGTCTTTATTTAGAATTCCAGCAACTACAGTACCTTCCCTAATTTTTCACTAAATGGTTTACAGTCTGTTCAATTTGTTCAGAAAGGAGACTTCTAGGGTTTTGCTGTTTTTTCATTCAGGGCCAAATTGTTAGCTGTTGGCTCGGGCTATGGGGAGGGAGAGGCCATGTTTTATATTCAGACCCTTATATGAGCCCATTGTCCAACTCCTTCTTTCTCCAACTTTGCCATGTCAGCTATTGCCAGGTCTATATTTTCATAGAGATTCTTCTGAGAAGAAAAATTTCCTCCTATGTTTTCCCACTTTGCACCACTCTCAGGTTGAACTTTCTCTGTTTCTTTCAGTCATGATCATTTTTCCATTTGTTTTTTGTATTTGAGAAATTCGTTTAAATATGTTATCTGATGATGGTTCCTTGAATAAGGTTTATCTAGTCTATGGGTTTATCTGAAAAGGAAATCCATCCTTATAATTTACATGGGGTGCCAGGAGAGAGGGGAGGCAAATGAGTCAGTAGAGTAAGCCATCATGATATGGCGGTCATAGCAACTCTGATTAAAACCCCTGTCCTCTCCTACTGTCAGCACCCTGAAATTGTTAAGGTATCCTCAAGACTAATCTGAAATACTGTCTGTTTCTCATCCAAACTGCCCTGGATCAACATCTTAATCACCTAACTCCTCTTTCTTCCACACGACTACATACATGTACCACATGTGTCCTCTGATACGTCACATCCTTCTACCCCACATGGCTGGAGGGTAATGATTTTCATCCGAGTCTATTTTTCTCAAAAATATTTTTTTTCTTCTGAAAACAGGAGGAATGGAGAATTTAAGCAATTGCAGCATTGTCTAAATTTTGTGTCTGGGGGGATATGGAGTAAGGAAGGCTGCTCATCACTATTTTTAATGGCTGTTAACCTATTAAAAATGAAAGAATGAATTTCCCTGGAACAGTAAAACAGTAAGCTCAAGTCTTTTTATCTAGAGAAATAATGCCAGGTAGTTGGGCCAATGAAGGAAAAAGGAAACAGAGAGAGACCTGCTGGAGGAATAGTTTTTCATATAAGAATAAGTATTCTCCGTATCCATAAAATTAAGTAACAGATGAAACTTTTAATAGAGAAAGTAGCTGAATAAAGCCTTTGTTTATATTTCTTGAATAGCATTGCATTCTGTTAACTCAAACTGCTGAAATGACTTTTGAATTTTACTCAAAGTCATGGAGATATATATCTGCTTTGATTGTCTCCCCCATCACAGTCATAAATACAAAGAGTGAAGGCCAGTAAATCTGCCATTTCATACAAAAACAACACCATGACAATTTAACTAATGATTCCCTCACACCAGTTTTATTATACAAAGAAAGTTTTCTCTTTTTGACACAGAAAGACATCCTTCATAGATACTTTTTCAGAAGGGCAGAAATGTATGTCTTGGTGATAGAGAACATTAAACTGAAATGTAGAAATCAGGCAAAGAAATAAGGCTGCTTCCTCTTAATGTTTTTTATGATTACTTTCTCTCTCCCACTCTCATACTTTTTCATATTCTTTCTAAATGTAGTTTTTAAGTGGATGCCTTAACATGAGAGTTGAGCTGAATCGGTGCCAAGCATTTGAAGGACTTCATAGTGTGTAGCTAAGCAAGGTCTCTTTTATCCCTTACCCCTTTGTTCTAGCCAAACTATTTTGGTCGCTGTCCCTTGAACATGCCCTAAGCCTTCCTGTCTACCATATACACTGTTTTCCTTGCTTGAAAAGTTGTTCTCCCAGTTACATTTCTAAAAGTTCCACCCCTCCTTCAAGATCCTGTCCAGATCCCACTTCCTTTATAAATCTCTTCGTGACTGACTACCTCCTCTTCAAGCATTCTCTCCCTCCACCAAATTTTTATTTCTTATATTGTCTGTTTTGTCTTATGGCTCATATGTGTACATTGTATCTTTAGTATCTCTGCAACTGCAGCAAGATTACTCAAACTTTTGTCTTTTGTAGATGAATGCCCATTAAGATGTGTCACGAACAAAGAAAGCACCAATTTTAGAATTAAAAAAATATATATTTATCACTATTTAATTTAAAAGCCTAATATTTTTAAAATTAAAAACAATGGTTATTTCATACCTGAGAAAGAGAAAATGTTGAAATATGTCATCAAAATATCTATAGCTAGCTAAATGACAAATAGCTCAATATATAGGTCAGTTTCCTCATCCAGTTACCTTTTTCTCTTATTCTCTATTACGGCTAAAGTTCAAAACTCTAGTTCACAGTTTATGGTTTTTATAGATATTTATGGACATTAGACTGGAGCAGAGACCAAAAGTCAGGGATGGATTCCTCACTAAAGACTTATTATAGCACCACTTTTTACTTTATGCTGATAAGCACACCTACTGCAAATCTGGGGAGTTGAGTGATTTATATTGGAGAGAGGAATAAAGGTTTCCTTATCCAATGTTTGGTTGCATTTGGCTTGGTTTTAAATATTTCTTCATACTCTGTGGAAGCTTGTGTATGTGGGTTTAAAATATATTCAATAATAGCTTATAAATTTTTTGTAGATGATTAAAGAAAATCACTAAATGTTGGGAAAAGAAAATCACTAAATGATGACTAAGCTATTTTCACCATAATTATGATTTTGTCAGAAACGTTGTATTACATTAAAATTTATGACATCTCTTCCCTTAAATTATATGTTCAAGACACAACAGTAATTGTTAAAATATCTAATATTTACTGCATGATAACTATATTCCAGGCAGCATAAGAATTTTATAGGGATTATCCCACATAATTCTTAGGACAGTTCTTTGAGGTAGGTACTATTATAAACTTTATTCACTGATAATGAAATTATGTCATAGAGAGATTAAGTGACTTGTCTAAAATCATATAGCTTGTCAGTGGTCCGGATGGGTTTTGAACGTAGGAAATCTGAATCTAGAACCTTAAATCTTAACCACTATGCTTTCATTCTGGATTACACCCTTTAAGAAAGCCACTTAGAGAAACAATGGTGGCCAGAAATATTAACTTCATTAAAATGCTTTAATATCATTCATCGTTTAATAAAAATTCATGCAATCACCAGTTTCTCTAATAGCACGTGTTCTTATATATTGGAAAAGCAACATTTTACATAGCTGCCATTTTCTGTGCTATCTGAGAAGACCTACACTCAACAACTGCAATTTGGTTGTATTTAAAAATGTCACTATTTCCCTCAAAACTAAAAGAATATTACAAGTAATGTGGTTGACCATCTCCTGTATTATTGTGATAAAGGGCAAACTTTTTTCTTTGTCTAGTGATGCCCTTCCTTTCTATAAATATAATATCCAGTGCTTATTTCAAGACTATATCTTGGTGCATAAAATAAACAAACAAAAAAACCTTTTGTCGCACAAATTTTCACTGATGAACAAATGAAAAGTTACCCAGCAATTATTTCTTATATATGTATTGCTTGTGTGCCAAACGTGATTTGGTCACATTTCAATGAAAATGTCAGCTAACAGCACATTATATTAATTGCTTTTTATATAGCATGATACTGAAATCCCAAAATGTTATAGTATAGATGAATTTTACCAATAGCTTGCTGTGTGTTATGGTTTTAAAAGATGTCCACAAGTTTTTTGACACTCCTCCCTTCAAAAGACCCATGCTAATTCCCCTCCCTGGGTGAAAACTGGACTTAGTAGCTTACTTCTCACAAATAGAATATGGCAGAAATACTGCGAAGCTTCTGAGACTAAGTTATATAAAGCACTATAGCTTCCTCCTTGCTCTTTCTGGGATCACTCACTCTAATGGAATCTAGCTGCCATTTTGTGAGAACACGCAAACAAACCCATGGAGAGGTTCGTGTGTCAAGGAACTGAGTTCCTTTGACAACCACAAAAGCAGTGAGTTTTCCTGCCAACAGTTGTATGAGTGAGCCATCTTGGAAGCAGGTCCTTCAGCCCCAGGCAAGCCTTCCAATGACTATATCTCTGGCTGACATCTTCACTACTATGTTAAAGACCTTGAGTCAGAACTACCCAGATAAGCTGTTTCTAAATTCCTGACCCATAGAAATTATGAGATAATAAATACAAGATGTTTTAAGCTTCTAGGTTTTGTGTTAATATATTACACTGCAGTAGATAACTAATATGCTTTGTTTCCCTATGTACACACTATTCATCATTAACTGTATTTGCTCTGCAATAACTTGAATTATACCTGTTTTTACTTGGTGCAACTTGGAACATGTTTTATTTCATCTCTTCTGTTTGTACCAAAATTCATCGTTTCTAACTGGGAAGGTATAAATTTGCATTTGTACTAGAAAAATTCAATTAGTTTATTAGCATAATCACTGTGCTCTGATTAAATTCTGATTGTTTCATGACACTATCAGAAAAAAATTTTAACATTTTAACAGTGAATTAAAGACCATGAGAAAATGAATTTCCAGTCTACTGAAAATCATTTTTTGAATAAAAATCATTGTTTAATATTTGCACTTCATTTTTAACTCTTTTTTACAAAAATCATGATACTTACAGATTCACTCTCTGTAGTGCTTTCAAATTCATCCTCTATGTTTATACAGACACTCTATTAACTACTTTATAATATTTGTCTTCAGTGGTAGTATTTACATTAAAATTTCCAGCAATATTTTTAAGATTATCTAAACTACTTTCAAGCCATTGGGGCACTGTGTGATACAGGATGTAAACTAACATGACAGTAACACAAATTTGCAATTTTATATAAGTAACTAAGAAAAAAAAATGCACATCTGTCTGCCAACGATTGTTGAAAATATCAATAAAATTAAAAATCTGTTGTCAGACTGCTGAAAAATGGAGACACAAATTATCCATCTCATGAAAAAAAGAGGAGATATCACCACTACCAAACCTACCAATATTAAAGGATGAAAGGGGAAAATCACGGACAACTTTAAGCAGTAAGTTCAACAACATAGTAAAATCAAAAAGTTCTTTGAAAGACTAGAACTACCAAAATATACATAAGAAGACATAATAACTTGATAAATGCTGAGTCTAGTATAGAAATTGAATTTGTTGGTAAACATTACCCCACTTAAACTCCAGGAGCAGATGATTTCAGTGATACATTATACCAAATGTTTGATAAAGAAATAGTAGAATTCTACACTTTTTTGCCCCAGAACATAGAAAAGGGGAAAAAACTTCCTAACTCATTTTATGATGCCATAATTATTCTGATACCCAAATTAGACAAAGACATTATAAGAAAATAAAACTAAAGGCCAATATCCCTTAACAATCAGATGCAAAATCCTTAACAAAATTTTAACAAATTCTCAATTAAAATCTAACAAATCGAATTGAGCAACATATAAAAAGAATACTATATCGTGAGCAAGTAGCCTTTATCTCAGAAATGAAATTTTGATTGTAACAGTTAAAAAAGTAATGTAATACATCATATTAATAAATAAAGACCCATATGATCATTTTAATAGATCCAGAAATTGCATTTACCAAAATTCAATATCAAGTATGATAAAAACTAGGAATACAAGGTAATTTTATCAACTGATAAAAGGAATATATAAAACGTATAAGCTAACATTATACTTAATGGTAAGGTACCAAAATACCATCCCTCCAAGATAGGAACAAAGCAAGAATCTCTGCTTTTATCACTTCTATTCAGCATTGTATTGGAGATACCAGCTAGTTCAACAAAGCAAGAAAAAACAAACAAAAAGGCATACAATTTGGAAAAGAAGAAGTGAAACTGTTAACTCAAAGACAGCATGAATGCTTGTCTAGAAAACTTGAAGGATTCTATAGTAAAGTTACTAGAACTAAGTAAATTTTGTAACATATAGTTCACATGTACTATGAGGTCAATATAGGAAATTCAAATGTATTTCTGTATACCAAAATGAACACTGGAAATTAATAAAATACACTTATATAATTATATATTTAAAATGAATTAGTAATCAGTGTAACAAAATATGTGCATTGAAAACTACAAAACATTGTACATTAAAAACTACAAAACATTGCTTACAGAATTTAAAGGAAACCTAAATAAATGGACAGATATACCATTTTCATCAACTGGGAGACTAATATTGCTAAGATTTTAATTCTCCCTGAAATGAGCTATACATTTAATGCAATTCCAATCAAAATCTCAGTAGAATTCTTTTTGTAGTAAGTGACAAGCTGATTCTAAAATTTATATAAATGGAAAGGATCTGGAATAGGCAAAACAAATTAGAAAACTAACCAAGTTGCAGGAGTTAAAGTACCTAAGTCTAAGACTTATTATAAAGCTACAATAATCAAAGCACAATAATCAAGGCTTTGTAGGAGAGACATAGGATAGACATATAAAACAACATAACAGAATAGAGAGTCTAGAAATGGACTCACCCTTATAAGGTTAATTTTTTTAAAAACCAAGCTATCAAGGTAAAACAACAGTCTTTTCAACAAACAGCCCTGTAATTTAATGCCCACATTAAAAAAAAACACCCAAAAACCTGAAACCTTACATCACAACATATATAAACATAAACTTTAACAGATAATACCTAAATGTAAGAGATAAAACTGTAAAACATCTAGATAAAAACATAAGAAAATCTTTGAGATCGTAAGTTGAACAGAGAATTTTTAAGTAAGGCATAAAACTCACAATACTTTTTTTTAATTGATAAATTGGACTTTATAAAAAATCAAAAACTTTTATTCTTTGAGAGATACTGTTAAGAAAATTAAAAAGCAAGCCACAGACTGGGAGAAAACATATGCAACACATTTGTCTGATGAAAACTTTTATCCAAACTATATAAAGAACACTTAAGGCTCAATAACAAGAAGAGAAAACAACCAATTAAACAATGGGTAATATATTTTAACAGAAACTTCATCAAAGAAGATATTCAAGTGGCAAATAAACATATTAAATGATGTTGAACTTGTTTAGTCATTAGAGGAATGCAAATAAAAATCATAATGAGATAGCTCTACACACCTGCTATTATGGCTAAAATTAAAATGACAGACAATAAAATATATTGACAAGTGTATGGAACAACTGAGACACTCATTGCTGGTGGAAATGCAAAATAATGAGCTACTTTGGAAAACAGATGGGCATTTTCTTATAAAGTAAAGATCTACTCATACAGCCCAGCAATAACACTCCCAGATATTTACCAATGAGAAATAAAAATATATGCCCACACAAATATTTGTACATGAATGTTTATGGCAACTTTATTAATAATTGTAAGGTAACTTAAAACTATCTTAATGTCTAGAAACTGGTAAATAAATAGACATGTTTGGTACATCCATTCAATGGAATAATAGTCAGTGATGAAAAGCAACAAATTATTGATGCCTATACCTATGGATGAATCAGAAAATAATTATGCTAAATAAAAGAAGCCAGGCCCAAAAGATGATATGACTCCATTTATATGAAATTCTAGAAAAGGCAAAGCTACAGTTATAGAGATTTGATCAGTAGTTGTCAGAGCCTGGGAGAGCAAGGAGGAAATTGACTGCAAAGGAGAATAAGGGAACAATTTTGGGGTGATGCAAATATTCTACATCTTGATAGTGTTGGTGGTTATATAGCTATACACATTTGTCAGAACTAATAAAACTTCACATTTAAAATTAGTAGATTTTATTTTATGTAAAGCGTATTTTAATAAAGTTTATTAAAAAAGAAAAAAATGGACAGGAAAAAAGAAGAACTCTAGCCAAGATGAATGCCACCTGGTGAGAAACTAATGAAATTTAAAAGCAGAATAGGATGTTATGGAAAACATTATAATGAACCTCATGTTTCAAATTTGTGAAAAATATGTGGATCAAATTGTTTTCTTGATTTTTTTTTCTTTTTGAAACTAACAAATCTCTTGTAGACCACTTAATAGATGCCTTTTGCGATGGAGGAGTCTAGAACATAGCTCTTGATGTGAATTTGTTCTGATTTATACTAATAAACTTTTAGCTTCCTTCACTGGATTTAGTCTACCTACTCCTTAAATATAGACATTTCTCAATATTCTGTCTTTTGTCCTTCACCATTCGTTTTCTTTTCCCAATTCTACATTTCTCCCCATGTCTACCTCCGCTATATTGTGACTTTGTAGTCACTTGCACTAGAGTCAGAGTATACCTCTATTCACGTTGACCTTGAGCTTAACCATGCTTTGCCCAAAGTGATGTTTAATGGACTTACCCCAAACAGAAGTTAAATGCGTTTGCTGAGTTAGGCTTGCCTTATAATACTTCTGTAATTACCTTGAGAAGAGGTTCTTCTGAGTAGCTTCTGTCCCTTTAGCCTGGGCCTCAGAACAAAGTCTATATGTGTCAACCTTCAATCAACCTGAAGACCCATGAGCATGAGAATAAAGATTCTATGCCATTGAGTTTGGGGATAATTTGTCATGCAGCATTATTGCTAAAAGCTTCCTGTTCCTTCTCACTCCTTCCCTGCTCTTTTCTAGGGACATTTGGTGGAAGAGATCATCCACTCCCATTGCTATAATTGTCATCTGGAGGGAGAAGATCACTAAATCTAAGTACCTCCAGCCTGACCTTTCTTCTGAGCTTCAGACTCTCACACGATGTTTAAAGAATAACTACCCAATTGATATATGAAAAAGGGAAAAATGAAACACATGTCAGTTAGTTGCCTACTAGAAACTTATACACTTTATACATGATTTGCGCTCAGTAAAAATTTTTGTTAGTTACTTAAAGTATTATTGCTATAATTTTAATTAGAGAGAGGATTATTTATGATTACTTACCCTCAGCAAGATAAAATCTGACTTTGTTTTTCTATTGTATTCTCATTTGGAAAGGACCCTTTAAAGAAAAAAAAAATAGTCCTAAGATTCTACTGAATGGCTTTTTAATTATTTTTGGTATAATTCCTAAGAACTTTAAAAAGTGTCTAGGTACTTACATCGCTATAACCTGGAACTGATATTTACATAAGATATTTAGCTTCTCCCTTCACTGTAGTATAGAGTTTTCATTTTAATCAGAAGAAGCACAGATGTGTTGCGTTTGGTTTATAGAGATAACTTTGTAAAGATTTTTGCTATTGGCTTTGAGAGTGTATTAAGGTAATATATAATTGCAATACAATCAATCATTGCAATGGATTAAATGAATAAGGAAGGGAATGACTACAATGTCAGGTATATTAATAATTAAGCCATATGAACAAATTATTTTAGAGATGTTGAAGACTAACTACTTTTTGAAATACTTGGGGAGGGGGTAACTGAGATAAGCTATTTCTGTACATGCTCAAATTTTATTAAGATAGACTATCTTTTAAAATAGTTATACATTTGCAGAAAGTTTGAGAAGATAGAACTGAGAGTTCCCATATACTCCTTTAGGAAGTTTCCTCTGTTATTAACACATTGGTATTGTATATTTGTTACAATTAATGAACTAACACTTGAAATACTATTGTTAACTAAAGTCCATAGTTGATCCAGATTTCCTTACTTTTCACCTTTTTCTATTCCAGCATCTCATCCAGATTACCACATTACATTTAGTCCTCATGTCTCCTTAGGCTCCTTTCAGCTGTGACAGTTTCTCAGACTTCCCTTATTTTTTGTATTAACTTGACAGTTTTGAGGAGTAATGATTAAGTATTTTGTAGGATGCCCCTCTACTGAAGTTTGTCTCATGACTAGACTGGAGTTATGGGTTTTGAGGAAAAGATAACAGATGTGAAATGATATTTTCATCATATTATATAACAAGGGTACACATATTATCAATCAGATTGATCAATGTTGATATTGACCTTAATCACCTGTCCGAGGTAACGTATAACAGGTTTCTCCGCTGGAAAGTCACTCTGCCTCCCCTCTTTCCGTATTGTACTCTTTAGAAGAGTACGTGCTACTTACACTTAAGGAGTGTAGAGTTATGCTACCGTTTTTTTGAAGAATGGAGTATCTACATACATTACTTTGAAATTCTGCTGCATGGGATATTTGTCTCTTTTTTCTGGCTTATTTATTTACTCAATTATTTATTTATATTAGTATGGACTAAAAATATTTATTTTATGTTTTGAGCTATAGACCAATACTACTTTTTTTTGTTGCTCAAATTATGCCAGCTTTGGCCTTTAGGAGCTCTTCCACTGGACTGAGTTTTCCTGTGTCCCTGTAGCAAGGCTCTATCAATGTAGGTTTTTTTTTTCCTTTCAGTCTTTTTCTTCTTCTTCTTTTTTTTTTAGCACTTCCTTACTTACTATCACTATAAGGTATTTCAGGGTCACCTTATATATTTTTCTCTGTAGTCCGAGAACCAACCATTTCTCTAAGGAGCCCTGATTCCTTTTATTGCAGAATTGTATCAGAAACAAAGATGTGAGTGCTAGGTGTACTTGTTGCTACTAGGGTATTGTTGTTTCTAAGGTCTTTCAGCTGACAGAGCAAGGACTAAATGTCTGTGTACTAACATGTTTAAGCACATGAATATAAATATTTTCATATGTAACAATCAGTATCTATATTAAGTTAAACATGAGCATATACTAATTTCTCCAACTCCAATCCATTACCACATGGATCATTCCAGTCTCCTCCTTTGTTTAACTATAGATTCCCACTCTAACAATGAGAAAACAGGCTCCCATCATCTGCCATATTTTACTTAATTTTTCAACTCCAGGTTGTATTTGTGGCAATATCAGAACTGCTAAGCCATTCTCCCATGGGAAACAACAGTATTTAACTAGAGTTTAGTTCTTATATACAGTTCCTTTTGCCTTCAGTCTTACAGACTCCTCTATTTGCAAAGTTACTTGGGTTAGCAACTTCCTCCTTTTTCCTTCTGTGTGGCGGTTTCATACATCTGCTAGATTCTCTTGTCACAGTTTGCATTCCTTCCTAAGTTCCCTGACCTCCTAAATGAGTTTTTTAAAGTTGCAAAGATTAAAGTTTTCTTTGTGCTGTACAGTTCTATGGATTTTACAAATGCATAATGTCAAGTATCTGTCATTATAACAGTCAAAATAGGTTTACCACCCTGAAATTCTCCTTTGCTTCACCTATTCAACACTTCCTTCGGCAACCACTAATCTTTTTGCTATCTTTATAGTTTTTCAATGTACACAATGTCATATAATTGAAATCATGAAATATATAGCCTTTTCAAACTGGCTTCTTTCAATTAGTAATATGCATTTTAGATTTATCATTTTTTTTCATGAATTGGTAGCTCGTTTGTTTTTATTGCTGAATAATATTCCATTGAATGGATGTACCACAATTTATTTATCCATTTACCGATGAAGGACATCTTAGTCTTGGTAATTACACTCCCATAAGCAATGTATAAAAGTTTGATATTCCACATCCTTAACAATACTAGTTTCATGCTGAAAATAGGAAATTAAGTGAATATATAGATGCTAGATGCTGAGACTCTCAGCCATCATCCCCTACCTGGATTCCAGAATTCTTGGACCAAGACTTATATCCTCCAGGGAGGATCTGAAAGTGTTTTCTCTGGAAAATCTGAAAAGGATACAAGAGGAATGATGTGAACAGTAATGATTCCCTAATATAATGGCCCAGTCAGATCACCTTTGGTGAAACTCACAGTCCACAAACCCCACCTAAGCTTCTGCAATCCCATAAATTTTTAATCTCTCACTCTCATGTAAGGAGACAAGGTCACAAAAAATTCAAAGGAAAGACTCTAACATGAAAGGTAGACATCAACCAAACAAATACAAAAGGCAACTTGGAATAAACATACTCTGAAGTGAGAAGAAAACTTAAATGTCCCTCTCCTTAATAACCTCAGAAATAGAAAATACTGCAACCATAAAAGGAGAATGCTGTAAAAAAGAGAAATATTCAAAGAACAAAACTAGTTTTTAGCAAGCATCAAAAAATTATAGCAGAAATAAAAAACTCAATTGAAAGCCTGGAAAGATGATAAGATAAAATGACATAGTAGAGAAAGTATAAAAATATTAGAGGACCAGACCATGAGGTTTACTGAGTTATTGTTCCAGAAGAGAGAATAAAAAGCACAGAGGTAAGGATATAACCAAAGATACTATGTGAGCAAAATTTCCAAAATTAAAACATCAATTTCCAGATTCAAGGAGCTCACAGATAGTCTAGCATAATGAGTAAAAATAGACTCATACCAAAGTAATAGTGAAACTTAAAAACACTGGAGACAAAGAACAGGTCTGAAAATCTTCCAGGTAAGAAAAAACTTATGTTTTACATAAAAGGTGAGTAATCAATATGGCTTTGGATTTCATAAGAATAGTACAGGAAAGTAGAAGAAAATAGAAAATGCCTTCAAAATTCTAAAGAAAAATTATTTCCAACCTAGAATTCTATACCCAGTTGAACATTAACAAGTATCATTTTTTAAAAAAATTCAGACAGGCACAGTCTTAAATAACTTATCTCCCATGCGTTATAACTCAAGAAACGCCTAAAAGATGGCCTCCACCAAAATAAGAGCATAAATCGACAGCGAAAAGCATGGGGTACAGGAAACAGAAGAGTTCACACAGGAGAAAGGTGGAGAGAGTATTCTGATAATGGTAAAAGGAGATCTCAGTAGAAGAGCTGTCAAGTAGTTAATGGGAAGCTAGTCCAACTGGAGCATGTCAGAAGGCTCCAGGAGAGAATTCTCCAAGAAGATGAAAATGATAGAATGCCTCATGTGCAAATGGGTTGAAAGCATATTTGGACAGTTGGTAGAAAGTTTGGGGTTTAAATGGTGATAAATATACTCAAAACTATACAAATGAAAAAAGAAAAAAAAAGAATTATTAACTCCAGGGAAAGGAAAAAGTTGTGCAGGAAAATAACAAAACAAAACAAAACAAATAACCCTTTCATAGTTTCTCAGCTGTGACTAACATTTGTACAGTCATAGTAAAGTAAACACTGAATATTGAAGCAAATAAGTTGTGATATAACTTTATTGGGAGGACAAGGAAAGAGAAAGAGTGTAAGTGTGGCAGAGCTGAAGTTAAATCTTCATATTGCTAAATCAGAAGGGAAAAAAACTTTTAAAAATCAATAATTATTGAAATAAACATGTTTTTTAGACATATGGAGGGAAGCTGTGAAAGAAACAGCTAAACAAATAAAAAATTTGAAGTTTGCCTTTAGGGAAGTTCCATTTGGAGGGTGGGAACTGCTACTTTTGGTAACAAACTTGAAGAAGAATTGAATTTTACACTGTATACAAATAAAATTTTGATAAACATAGAAAGTAAAATTTATTCAAATACTACACTGGGAGTCAGAATTTGGCTGATTTAGGATGGAATCACAAATGTCCCTCCTCCCCACCACTCTCCAAATCCAACCCATAATTCTGTGTATGAATTGGTGAAATTTTGCTTTGATTAAAGGAGAAGTGAAGGATTTGGTTCATTTTTGTAAGAGGAAGTGGTGAGAGGGAGGATGATGATAGAATGGAAGAAACATCCAGAAGACTCCAACATCATGCAGCCCTTCTCCACCTGTCCTCTTGATCTGTGCTGCTTTCCCTGTTTAGATAGAAATTACACCAAAAATGAAGAAGCTATTTTCATGAACTATTTTTTAACATTCTTGGCCAAGTTGCCCTGCTTTAGGATCCAGGTGACAATGTGCAGCTCAGGCATGGGATGTGGGCCATTCTCCTGATTTCTCCACAGAATTAGATTCTGCTGGTTTGGAGCATTTTGAGGAAGTACCCTTAACACATCATCAGCCTTCTGTAGAGCACTACCAGCAGGGGCAATGATGAGATTACTTCAAGTAGGTTCCTGAGTAGCATATTTTGACTAGAGCTAAAGCTAAAGAGAGAGCAGAGCTAAAGAGAAAGAATATGGCAGATGTGACTGTATTTGTAGTACCGAGGCAATGTCTTTAACATTTACGTAATTGCCTGGGTTTCCTCCAGACAGTAGAGCTAAAATCAAAGGCTCATGTATAGTTCGTTTATTCTGGAAAGTAATCCCAGGGAACCAGAGTGAGGGGCTGGAAAGACTATGTAGGGAGGGAGAAAACTCCAATACAAAAATATATTATTGAGTTGGTCACCAGTTGGGCATTGAGGCGCCATCCTCCTGGGACCCTCTGAAAAGCCATGTAGAATTATCCTCAGAATTATGCATTTGAAGGATCATGGAAGATGGAAAGAATTATGCATGACTCTCATCTCCCATTGGCCCAGGTTTTACATGGGTGAGAGTGCCTTCCCTTAGGTATTCTACTCAGAATCAAAGAGGTACGTGACAGAAAAAAGGACATCCCTGGTACAGCTGAGGCTACGTCTCTCAGGTTACACCTGTAAAGGCGGCTCTTACAGTAATGACTAGAGTAAAATATTGTCCAGAGGATATGAGATGGTCATAAGAGGTGTTTGCTACAATGACTGATTGCTCTTTATGGATTTCCCAGAAATAATTGGGAGAGAGGGGTCTTTGAAGAATGAACTAAAATGAGCAAGCACATGAGAATGAGAATGAAACTTGGAATGTTATTGTTAAAATGATATTATTTGTATTTTCACGCTGCTCAAAACTGGATTATTTGGGTTATGTTTAGATTTATATTTGTTTCTTATGAGGGCTCAATCCCAAAAGGATGCTGGGAGAAATTTGGAAATGAGGAGTGGTTCTCTCAATCATCTTCACTTACAGACCTACATGAGAGGTAAACTCATCTTGACAGTATCACCCTCCACCCCAACAAAATACATCCAGATGACTCTAAAAATTGCGCTGAACTGCATTTCTGGACTTGAGAACACAAACCGTGAGTTCTGAATAGAAAATGAACTGGCAGGCTGAACAGAGCCTCCAAAAAGCCTTAACTGGCAGCAAAGTACTTGGTACCTTCTATGGAATGTTGATTTTTCTCACCTAGCGTTCTTGGTTAGTAAAACTAATCCTGCTTACCATGTTGACTGAATGGGGGACTCCAGGAGGGACTAGAAGCAACCAGATATGGCCAGGCCAAGGCTGATCGTGCAGCTAATGAGGCAACTTTTCATACTATCCTCACATTGCTCTGAAACTTTGATATATGCCTCCAGGATGAAAGGGAGCCTTATATGACTCCTTTCCACACTAGGGGAGCTAGCTGTGGCTGGAGTCATTTCTGAGCATGTCAAAATAAATGTCATACTGTGCAATGCTTTCTAATAGTAGGCATTTCTTACAAATGAATCAGAAAAATGTTTTGAGACATTACCATTTATCATTTGTCTTTATTTTATCCTCATCCTACTCTATGTTCAAGCAAGTATCACAGCTGGCTCTGTGACACTATCTCAACGGAAGGCTGTGTGTGCATGCACGCACACACGCACACATGGATAAGAGATAATTGTCATAGGAAATAGAAATAGTCTAGAAGAGTCTTAACAGGTGTAATTAATTAAGATGAGATCATGTCGGATTCAGATGATCCCTAATCCAAAGACTGCTGTTCTTATAAAAAGAGAAATTAGAGACACAGTGACACATAGAGAGGGAAGATAGCCCCGTGAAGACAAAGACAGCTGTAAGCCAAGGAACACGAAAGGTTGCCAGCACCCACCAGAAGCTGTCTGTAAGAGGCAAGGAAGGATGTTTCCCTAGAACCTTCAGAGAGATCCTGGCCATGCTGACATCTAGCTTTCATAACTGTGAGGGAATGAATTTCTGTTGTTTTGAGCCACCCATTTTGTGGTACTTTGTTATAGCAGCGCTCCCAAACTAAACCAAGGAGATACTCATACACAGTCATCTTAGCCAGAAGTTGGACAGATGTATGGATAGAAGGCTGGGCAAAAGAAGAGGTGTATGAGGACAGAGACAAATCTGTGAATTCCAATAGCAGACAAGAGCTATACTCTTGTATTAGTTAGGGTTTTCAAGAGAAACTGAAGCAGTTTGATAGATAGATGGATGGATACCATGTTTCCCCCAAAATAAGACCTAGCGGGACCATCAGCTCTAATGCGTCTTTTGGAGCAAAAATTATATTATATTATATATTATATTATATTATATTATATTATATTATATTACATTATATTATATTATATAGACTCAGTCTTATATGTGAGACCCGGTCTTATATTGTATTAAAATAAGACCGGTCTTATATTAATTTTTGCTCCAAAAGACTCATTAGAGCTGATGGTCCGGCTAGGTCTTTTCGGGGAAACACAGTAGTTAGGTAGGTAGGTAGGTAGATAGATAGATAGATAGATAGATAGATAGATAGATAGATAGATTTGTTACAAGAAATCAGCTCATGCAATTATGGAGGCTTACAAGTCTTTAGATCTCCAGTAAACAAGTTGGAGACCCAGGGGAGCCAATGGTATAGTTCCAGGCCAGATGCTGACAGACTTGTGACCCAGAAAGAGCCAATGTTTCAGCTGAACTTTAGTGGCAGGGAAAAACCCAGTGACCCAGCTTGAAGACAGTTAGGCAGGAAGAGCCCCCTTACTCCTCAGAGGGTCAGCCTTTTTGGTCTATTCAGGGCTTCACCTGATTAGGTAGGGTCCACCCACATTAGGGAGAACAATCTGCTAAAGACTCAGTCTACCTATTTAAATATGAATCTCATTTAGAAACACCTTCACACACCCAGAATAATGCCTGATCAGATATCTAGGCACCCTGTTGCCCAGTCAAGTTGACACTTAAGATTAACTATCATGGCCCTGTATCCTGGTAGGTCTAGCATGGAGACAGCAAGTCCCCAGGGAGCAAAGCTCAGCAGTGAATAAAGCCGATGGGATGCTAACACAAGTGACCTATGTGTGAGTACAGCCAGGAAGCCGCAGAGAACTGTCATCCTGAAAGGGACACATGGTTCTAGTTTGTATGGTTCAACCATAACCAGGGAAAACCAAGGACATGATAAACTTCTCTTCTGCAAAGTTTTGAAAATACATGCACCTCCAAAATCTTGACCTGGTGCTAACTGAAATTAAGTTTCTCACAAGCCCAGCACAGGAGGGCTGCAATAGATCATTTAGTTCCTAGAATACAAAGAGATAAGATAGTTTTCACACACTTGTGTTAGTTACCTGGGATTTATACTCTCTACACAAAGCAACCTCTGACAAAATAAAATGGAACAGAGCAACCCCCGAATGCCTGAGATCAATTAAATGCCCTGTCACATAGAACCTGTTTTAGTGACTGCTAGGCAGCAAAGGACACCTGATCATCCATTTCTCAAGAAACAGAAGTTTCTCTGCACAGCCCACAGCTCTGATTACACACATGGCTGCTGGCAAGCATCTCCAGCTCTGCTACTTGATACTAATGGAAGGATTTTCTGTGCTCTGTGAAAACTTTTGCTGCCATTGCCAACACCGCCCAAGAAGTGAGTCCATCAGACAATGTAGTGGAAAGACCTTGGGACATGCACACCCAATGCTACAACTCCCCCAAGCGCTAAGTGCACCCAACTCACTATATTGTAATGAAGCTTCTTTGTCATGATTTTCCAGGTAATCAACTTATCTTGAGTGTAAAATATAGAAAAATGTTAAATCAGGGTCATGTGATGGGATGACTGTAAATGCTGGCACATAAAGATGCAGAGGCCTGGGGTTTAGGGCCTCAGACTCAGTTACTGCTACACTGCTTTGGTCATGGAGAACATCACATGACTGGAAACATGAAATTGTGGTACTTTGGGGAACCCTGTAGGCAGGAAGGAAGCTTTTCATGAGTGGCTGCTTCTCGGGATTTTTGTCCTTAGGAATGGTGTGGGGACCCTAGAGAAAATACAGGCTTTGGCATCAGCAAGGCTGGGGTTTGAATTCCAGCCCTGTCACTTATTGGAACCTTGGGAGAATGACTTAACCTCTTGGTTCTTTAAAATAATAGTTTTTGGACCCACATCTTCCTCTTGATTCAGGACTCATATTTTTCCTCATTACGACTGTATACCCTGGCAAGAGAAAGTCACTTTGAAGGGGTGGGGGTGTTCCAAAAATGACACAAATCTCCAGCCAAACAGCAATTACTGAACTGACTGCTGTTTAAACAGCAACTAGCTCTTTAGAAAGAACATTGATGAAGCAATTACTTAATAAGTTAATGAATGGATAAGTACAAGAGAGAAGGATATGGACAGATGAGAGAAAACACAGGAGAAAGAGTATCAAAAAGCATTTACTGGCTCTTTTCAAGTGAGGTTCTTAAATGCAGAATGTGAATTGCCTGTGGCTTCTGAGGCCATAAATTGTGGTCACTTCTAATCTGAAACACTCTTGAAAGGCCATTGCAAATATGATTCTCTGTCACTGCGGTGGCTGGGGTTACCTGGGGAAATCACACCTTTGCAGTGCATGTGAAGGAAAGTATGAAACTGTTAAAGGACTAATGAGTGGCAGGTTCTTAGCCAATCAGCTGGACCTGCAGAAGATCTGGCTTTTCAGAACAAGCCCCTCTGGCCCTTAGTGGCCACTTGATAAGGCCACCCTCAGGCCATAAAGCACAGCTTCAGACTGCCTTGCGTTAGGAGAAACTTCTGATGTACACTCCTCGTGACAGTGAAGAGAAAGTCCGCAATGTCATTACTCACTGCCTGAGACATATATGAGAACAAATGTGTTCTCTGACGTAGGAAATACCAGTCAGAAGGAATATCAGAGACATTCTGACCTGGCGTCTTCCTGTTACAGAGAAGGAACTGGGGGTCTGAACTGAGAAGGTGGCTCGGAAACTGACTTTCGCTTTGGCATTCTGTTGCTGACAGGCTGGATCCACCTTCAGTCTCACCACTATACACAACCCTCACTCCTCAGATGATCCTGGGGAAACAACACTGTGGACAATTAGGATGCAAATGTCAACGTGACGCGGAGCCCAAGGCGTTGCTTGGCTTATTTATTCCTATTTCTTTGAGGAAGAATATCTATTGAGGTTCTTCAACACTGTGTTTCTTATTCCTTGAACTCGGATTAAGAGGAAAATAATGAAGACCTGGCTGTTTGGTATTTATAAAGAGCTTTCACAGATATTATGGGTTTGGATCTCAGAAGGACACGGTGTGGTAATTTGGACACGTAGCTTTCCATCTTACAGACAGGTGCGGTTCCAGGGAGGCTCAGTTAGACATATCATTTTCAACACTAGATGAGTCATCTGTTGGTATTCCTTGCTTTCATATCTATCTGAGGAAATCCACTCAGTCACCTAGAAAAAATCTGAGGTCTTCTTTATTTTTATTTTCTTAAATTTACCTAGAGCTAGCCAGTCTCCTGCTTTTTTTTTGTTATCAGAGAGCAGGTAGTGTTTCCCAAATAAAAGGCACGCCCCAAGTTTATATTGCTTGTACATCACACACACTTTTGACTGACATTGGTTATCATAAATCCTTTCTTAGATAATATAAGATTGACCAAAGTCAAAAAGAAAAAAAGGAAACTTGAATGTGAAGGCAATTGCCTTCTGTTTTTGTTCCTGTTGTACTGACAAAGTCTTTCATAGAAAATTATCTGTAATTAAGTGGTGCTGGCAAAAAAAAAAAAAAAAAAAAAGGATTGGATTGCAATTTACTACCACCACTACTACTTCTTGCTCATATTTATATCACTTTAAATGGACACTTCTTTCTTTTTTCTATTACTCCCATTTTATAGATGAGGACATCGAGCTTCGTTGAGTTTAAATGGAGTGGTTTTCCTGTGCATATGCTCAGCACTTTGCACAGGTGCTCCATAAGCATTGCTGACTTGAGCATTTACTTCCATATCTCTGTGTACTTGCTATTCGAATTAATGGCCGAACAGTTGTTGTTTTTTTCCCTTGGAGAAGTGCACACCATGGAAATGTGCCTCTGGGAATGCAAATAGCTCACTCGATGTATTAGGCAACCATAAACAAATGGAGATTTGCACAGATGTAATTAAGAATAGAAAATACAAACCTATGTGCAGAAACATGATTTACAGTCAAATTCACCTGCCTTGAAAGTTCATATTAGATTGCTCCTCGTTTGATTACCAAGCTGGTGTTTCAATGCAAAGCATATGCTTGCAGGCCCTCAGTTTTGCCGGGCTTATGAATTAGCTAATAACTCTGAAACGAACCTTTTAAGGGAGGATTGGTTTATGCCTGAGCAATGCAAACATGTGCAAGTGCAAATATATGCATCTCAACCGGTTATTTTGTAGGGTGGACAAATGAGTAAAAACATGTTTACTAGAAAAAAAAAATCTGTTTTTGACTGTTTGTCAAACGTTACATAAATAATCAGTGATGTTAAGTATTCACCAGATCTTCCAAGACTTCTTTTTTTAGCATCCAATGTGGTCATTCTCCAATGTATAGGCGCATTTGATATTTTAAAGTACTCATAGAACTTAGCTGCTGGCTGCACTTACAAAATGGAGTGCTGCTGTTTTATCCCTCTCATTTTTCTTTTTCAGGTTCTCATATCTAGGAACCTGAAAAGAGATGGAGTTTGTTGTCAAAACTCTAACCTAACTTTTCCAAATTGTAAGTTAAATATCCTAAAGTATTTGTTTATTTTCTCCACATTCTCATTTCCACCTTATATCCTCTTCTTTCTAGCATATTTAGAAGGTATAATTTCCAATACAAAATCAGAAAGCATGTATTAAAGGGCTAGAACACCAGAGTTTGGTTTTATCACCTCTACCCCCCTGCACAACTTCTTGAAAAGCTGAAATTATCTAAAAGAAATTTTCTTTAGCTCCACTTTCCAGACTCAGTGGATATTATTAATATGGATATACTGTTGTTCCAACAGTAAACCTTGAATCTCACATAAATTCAGAATGTCTGTCAATCTAATTTGCAGCCTTGATTAAAATGCAGCAGCTGGACAGTATCAATAAAGTAAAACCCCCCAGTAAGTGCAGACCCACCATGGTCAGTAATATCCCAGGGTGATGCATTAGTCGGTCTGTCCATCTGGAGCTCTGTACCAAGGTCTTTTCACTAGAGGGGACCCTATCCATGAGAGGGCCTAGGAGGGGTCACCTCAAAAACATGTTGTGCTAGATCCAAATAGAACTGTGTTTGATATTTCTCATACCCGGAAAGAAAACCTGTGTTCACGGGGGAGGGGCAAAGAATCCTGCTCAAGGCAAAATGCAACATTGAGGCTGAGAGGTAAGTCATAAATGGGCACAGCTGTGATGTTTTGATGGCAGCAACAATTTAAAATGAGGGGGAGAGTGTGTGAGTGGAGCAGGTGGCAAGGATAAGGAACCTCCAAAATCGGAGACACACTGGATACGTCCCTGAGCAGAGCACCACAGCAAGAAGAGGTAGAATAGATTAGACACCTTCTGAAGAGTAGTGAGATTCCCCATTTCACACATCTAGAACCTGAGCTGGCACGAGGAAGAAATGTCCGCTGCATCATGTCCACCCCATTGACCAAAGGTCCTAGAAAGAGCTCGTTGGACTTTATACCCTCACTGTGCGGACCCCAAAGTTATGGACAGACACTTCACGGATTCCCCTCAACACAGCCCTACTTCTGAGAAGACTAGGAAAATCATAAGACACAAAATCACCCAGGGAAAGGGGAAAAGGGGGAAAGCAAAGGGGGCTAGATAACATATAAGATGAGACATCTACCATTAAAAAATAAATATATCGCTTGTATTGATGGGGGGAAAAACAAACAACCAGAAACGTGTGATCCAAAAGAAAACACTTCACATCAGAATCTAAAAATATATATATAGCCATGCAAATAAGAGCCCATTATTTCCCCCTCTGCACAGAATGACTGGCTTTGAGTTTTAACATGGGAGGAAAAGCCAGATGGCGGCAGACGGGCTTATTATAGAAAGTCCACTTGCACTGAAGTTTTCTCAGCACTCTCCATCGTTCCTGGTTTTGTTTGGTTTCCTCCTTAAGTGTAGAGCAGGCAAGTACCAAAATTTGTATAAAGTCTGAAACCTTTTCATGAAAATATTCTATTCAATACCTCCGATACATGCTATATGATGCCACCACAGGAAAACTAGTGTTGCTACAGACGTTAATCATAATTATGAAAATTTTTAATTTAAATGTAGGTCTGAACACACAAAATACAGTGCATGGCCATCTGTTAGTTTTCCATCTGGGCTCATTTGCAAAATACATTCTGTTTCCCTCCCCCCTCCCCCCTCTATTTATAATCTTCCCTGGAAAACAAATATGCCTAATCTATGGCATGCCAGAGCTGAAGTTAGCTATTTACAAGTGGCTTTTAATAGACATGGCTACACAGTTGAAAGCAGTAACAGAAACTTCTTCAAGTTTTGGAGTTTGGGCGGGGGTGGGTGGGTTGTGAGACACCTCCTTAGACGTTTATCAGTAGACTTTTCCTTTGAAAAGTTTTACAGCTTATCTTATCAGCTTAAAATAGGTTTTACAGTAAAGAATAATGAAAACTGGAATATTGCTCTGCTTCTTTCTTGGTATGACGATAAGAATAATCACTAAAACTTTAGAGCTGTCATAGCAGCATTATTCATAACAGCCAAAACGTGTAAGTACAAATGTCCATGAACTGATGGTGGAGAAACAAAATGTGGTATATCCATAAATGGAATATTATTCAGGGATAAAAGTAAAATACTAATACATGCAACAGCATGGCTAAACTTTGAAATCATGTGAAGTGAAAGGAGCCAGACACAAGAGATCACATATTGTTTGATCTCATTTAGGGAAAATGCCCCACACAGGCAAATCTATAGAGACAGAAAATAGATTAGCTGTTGCCTAGGGTTGGAGGGTGGGGTTGGGGGAAATATGGAGTGACTGCCAACGAGTCTTTTTTAGGGGTGATAAAAATATTCCAAAATTAGATGATGATGATTGCACAATTCAGTGAATGTACTAAAGATACTGAATTGTAGACTTTAGACAGGTAAGCTTTATGAAGTATGTAAGTTATATCTTAATAAAAGTATTTTAAAAAAACCCTGTAGAACTGGACAGAGAGCTAGAAATCACATAGTCCTTTTTTCATTTTAAAGATAGTGCAGTGAGATCCTGAGGATAAAAATGGTTATTATTCAGTTGGTTAGTGTTAAGATTTCTAGACTTCCATTCAAGGGTTCTCCCTGGTATATAATGCTGAATGATAACACTCATACATTCACCCAGTGGCATGAAAAAGCATATTGAGGAAGGAGAGGGTCAAGTGGAAAACCAATTAGGAAGCTACAGCAGTGGTTCCAAATACAGGTAAGAAGGGACTTAAAGATGTCAGTGGAAGTTAGTATAAAGCAGTCGATACGGATGCTGTAGATCTTTTGGAGGTAAATTCTTAATGACTTTGTATCTGATTGATCAGGAGGGGAAGCAGAAGAGAAAGAATCATAGCTGAGTAAGATGGCTGTGATCAAGAATCCTAGAGAAAGTAGAAACTAGAAAAAAAGAAGAAGATGCATTTTATTCTTAGCGTGAGTTTGAATCATCCACAGAACACAAAGTGCACACACTGAACAGGAAGCTGGCAGGGCAGAACTCAAAGTCTGTTAGGAATCTTAGGGTCAGAGAGTCAAAAGGGAGTCATCTGCGTGGCACGGGTAGTGAAAAAACTGAACGGGTGTAGCTGCTGCTGAGACAGTGCAGAGAAAAGCAGGGCCTGAGGATGGGACATTGGGGCTTCTACATACGAGGGGAGAGGAAAAAAAGAGAGAGGAAAGGAGAAGGGAAAGCAAAAGAAAGATTCCAAAATAAAGGTGGGAAACTAGGACAAGTCATCAAAAACAAGGGGGCACATCTTATTTAAGCCAGCCAAAGGCTGGAGGACGGGTTTTAGAATTTATCGTTTGAGACCTCATCCTTTGGTGGAACTTTTGGTTTACTTAGGCAGCAAGTGGGAAATAAATTCAAGGGACTTGTATCAAACAAAAGCTCTGACTCTGGAGATCGGCAAGATGAGGAGAAATCTACAAGAATTGAATTGATGAGATGAGAAAAAGAAGTGAATAGCATTAAAGCACAGACGAAAGCAGCTGGAAATTCTGAGAATGAGGCTATCACGACAAAATGTGTAGTAAAAAGGAAAATGCAGTTCCCACAAGATCTACTATCACAACGAACATGAAAATACACAAGTAGGCTTTTTTCCCCACTGCATTTCTGCCATAGTTGAGAGGGGGAATAAAAGTATTAAGCTAGGCCTCAGTAGATTAGTAGACTTCTCTCCTGTTTAAGAGGTTAACCAAATTCTGTATGTCCCAGTCCTAAAACGGTTGAAAATGAGGGCAAACAAAAGCCTCTGAAAATAAAGTCTAGTTGCACAAATTCTCACTAGGAAACTATAAAACTAGGAGTCACCGGGGTGCCATCCTGAAAGAACTGTTATTCCAAAAATACCACCCCAACCCCCCAAATAAAAATACCACATGTGTTTACCATTTGTTTATTTACCAGACCCATGGGTAGGTCCTAGGAATTCAGAGAAAAGGAGGAAGTTCCAGCCTACCGTTAAGGAGTCCCCAGTTAAGTCACAGCCAGGTAGACCTGCTATTTCCAAATCATGTAATAAATGCTGTGACAGAGGCATGGGCATGAAGACAAAGGCACATTCTACTCTGCAAGGGACTGGCAAAGTGGGGTGGAGGTGGGTTTTCACAGAGGATCATGCCTGGACTGAATCTTGAGTGATCACTGATACTTCTACAGGAAGATGGAGGTGCCGTGGGCATGGTGACTAGCCCTCCCAGTGGGCAGAGTGCAGCAAGGGGTCTGTGGTAGGAGCAAGCAGGCACATTTGGGGAGCTACAAGCAGTTGGGTATGGCTGAAGTACTGATGATACTGAGAAGAAGAAGAAGATTTCTGTGGAGATGCCTCAAGGTTCATATCCTGGAATCTTATTCTTTATCTCATTTGACTTTGTTTCAGTATCCCCCAAACAGACCCAGAGACAAGGACTTGCGTGCTGGTAGCTTACAAAGCACAAAGGAGAGGAGGCAGAGAAGTCAAGAAAGGCTGAGTTCACGAGTGGGTTATGCTGGGGTCCACTGGCTCAATCCCACTGGACTCTTCTGGGAAAGCAGAGTGGAACATACTTCAGAATCACCACACTAGAGAACAAGGGCTGGGCATTTCTTCCCCAACTCCTATCTCCCATGGGTTGAGGTTTATTCTGGGGGTGTTCAGCCTATACACACACACTCACACTCACACACTCACACACACTCACATTTTTAGATTGAACTTGCTGCCCGGTGCCTCCTTGCTACCTCACAACCTCCCTTCTCAGGCAGAGAAGCCAAGAGAATAAGAGCTTGAAGTGGAAAATTGGGTGTAAGAAACTGTGTCCCACAGGTGTGGGTGAGCTCAGGAGGGACAAGGACGCACAGGGCAGAATGTCCACGGTGTAAAGCAGGATAATCATCTCCTCCCAACCATTATCTAGTTCATATCCGTCTCGGCAGCTTTGCTCAGGACATTTACTCTTGCTCAACCCTAAACATTTAACTCTCTTCACTGCTTCTCCAGCTCTGAAGCTGGACTCATCACACAGTCAAAGTACTTCCTCCCTCTTCTGTGAACACACAGGATGTTCGAATGCAGCACAGGTACAGTTCTTACCCTGTGCTACCTTTTGTCTTTGTGGTCTCTGAATATTCCATTCTATTTAAATTGTTGGTTCCCGAGGGCAAGGATTGCGTCTCATTGCCTTTGAATTACCCACAGTACTTGGAACATATTAGTATTGATCAATTGCTCGGGCAAAGAAAACTCTATTCTGTGAGCCTTTGGGAAACCAAACCCATCCAGTAAATCAGCCAATCCAATGCTACCTTAAAAAGCATATTCTTAATAATGAGACAATAAACCAAACCGTCTTTGAGGTGAAGAAATGTGTTGCATTACAATATAAACCAAACTAGCCTAATGCAGAGTTTTGACTTCTTGAAAACCTTCTGTCAAAAAATAAATAAACTAGTAGGAGTCAGAGTGTGATTATATATTTAAAACAAACTAAAGACTCAGAGCAGATGCAAGACAAAAGAGAGACAGCACCCTTGCTTTAAATGCATATATCAAAATACTGATGTCTGCTTTCTAACATTCGTTTAAAATTTTTTACTCCTTGTACCACCTTAATATTGGATATTACCATTCCCTATGGCTGTTGTGAAGATTAAAAAAAAACTTTATTTTGGTACATATTTTCTGACAAGTCAACTGGCATGGAAATCCTGGGCCTTGAGACTCTCATTTTTATATTTACCCAGCTAACGTGCTGTTTCTCACTAAAGTCAACTGCACTATATGGGCCAGTTTCTCTTTTAGCTTCTTGTAAGCTTTGAACTGGAAAAAGAAATACACAGCAGGGTAATCTAGCCCTTTGAAATTTAGGACAACAAGGGAAGATGTACTGTGGTATTGATTTGTAATAAGCTTTGTTCGGACAACATCAGTCTATAATATGATGAGAATTCTTCTTGGATTAAGATGTCCAGTGGTTATAAATGAAAAGCTATTCTCTCTTTTGTGGGGCTGGGGGTGCTGAGGTGGTGTGAGTATGTGATTTTCAGTTATTTCCTTTGTGGGACTTTTGGCATTTGAAAAAAGGCATAGCCTTTCATTAGTGGCACAAAAGGCAACGTACAATGATGTGTCGATTTAGAAGTTAATACATCACTCGGTTTTTCTTGCATGGAATTGAAGACGCTGAAGGAGCCACTCTCCTGGGCTTTCTATACTGATACTTATTGTTTATAAAGCTCTCACAATATTTGGGGCAAGGTCCTAGAGCTGCTTTATAGCTCTAGGCATTCATCATCCCATGCCAAACTTGTCAGGACTCCAGAAGCTGTACTTTCATTGGTTCATTTTAGACATGAGCAGATTGAGGCTCAGAGAGGTGAGATGACCTGGCCAAGATTCAGAGCTAGGAGAGAGTGGAGCTGAGATAAGGATTTAGATCTGTTTATCTCTAAAGGTCAGGTACTAATAACTAGCCTACAGCCTGCCTTCATCCAAATACCTTCACAGGCCAGACTGGATGGTTAACCCATTGGACATTTACAGACTTCACCTCCTCATTGGTGTAAGGGAGGTGAGTCAGATAACTCCTTTCAGAAGGAATTATTGAAACTATTTTGATTTTTAAATCTAACCTCTTTTCAAAGGGCTTAATTATAAAAATTCACTTATTTTGGCTGAGTGTAAGGTGTCCGTGGAAATTGCTGGGATGGGTTTTTGTCTTGTTATTCCCAAGTAATCACAATGACGATTGCTGGAGTCTCAGTGTTTGGGAATTCCAAGTTGTTTTTATATACTGATCATTTTGTGAGTGTAATCAATTCTTTTGTATTATAAAAAAAATAACTATGAACTATTTAAATCTTGATATGTGTCTATAGTGATATGTGACATTAAAATGTGAAAATAACGATGCTTTCCTTTAAAAAGCAGTTAGGCTATGTCTGCCCTATTTATAGTCCTTTCAGTATATCTTAGTGTTTCAATTCCCATTTCCTAGGTTTCCTGTGAGATTGAGTATATTATGTTTATTAGTCATTTGCATTTCTTCCAGAGTCAGTTGGGACCTCAGTATAATTGCAGAGCCTCTTGAAGGAGTCTTTGAATGGGACGAAACTTCCCCCTTTACCTCCCATAATTTTACAGATACCTGGATGAGAATGTCATAAAGGGACTAGGGAAGAGGGGAACAGGGTAAGGATGTGCATTGGGTCCAATTTCCACTCCTTCCCACGGAGCTTGATGCCCTCTTTTATCATGGATTGAGTTATGTCTTCTCAAAAGATACTAGGAAGTCCTAACTCCCAGTATCTATGAATGTGACCTTATTTGGAAATAAGGACTTCACAGATGGTAAAGTAACACAGTTATTAGGTTGCATCATAATTGAATAAGATAATTTCCTTATAAAATAAAAAGGAACTTGGGACACAGAGCCAAAGACACAGGAGGAACACCGTGTGAAGATTGGAGTTTTGTTGCCACAAGCCAATGAACTCCAAAGATTTCCACCAAACCACTAGAAGCTAGAAAGGAAGTATGGAACAGTTTCTTCCTCACAGCTTCAGAGAGAACCAACCCTGCTGACACCTTGATTTTGGATGTCCGGCCTCCAGAACTGTGAGAAAATAGATCTTTGTTATATAAGCCACCCATTTGTGGTACTTTGTGACAGCAGCCCTAGGAAACTAATACATATTTTATCCCAGGGCTAAGCTTGCTCCATAGCCCCCTCCTCTTTTCCTCACAAGACCGATCCAATTTTTTCTTTCTTTTTTTTTTAGCAACCTCCTTTAGTTTATTTTAACCAGGACCTTTTTCCATAGTCATCCCACCTGGAGAGACTCAAAACCAAAGGATAGAGGGACATCAGACAGGTACCAAGGCTTCTGTCCAGAGGGACACCACACACAGAGAGTGCAAAAGATAACCATCATCTTGTCCTTCTTAATGAAATACTAGTATTGGGGTTATGCAAACCAAATACCAGAAGAATGGCGATGTCGTGCTTTGGCTCTGGCATTGCAATCAGTAGTTTCAATGTCCTCTATTATTGTCTTGTTAGGGAATTGAATACTTCTAGGAAGACAGGAGCTAATTCATAGGGGCTACCATACATGGGAATATGCATTCAATATTAAATATATGAAAACATGAAAGCATAATGACGTTTCCCCCAAAGGCTACATGGATGTGCTTCCTATTGCATGTATTTGGTTTTGGTGCACAGGTAATCACGCCGTTTGAGGTTGCAGAATCCCTGTGGGAGGGCGATCCTTGCTCTGTGGACGTGTGGTCCCTTTGTCCTCCCTTGGACTTTCAATGGTAACTCATCAATGTTAATTATTCAGAGAAAAGTTTTGGTACAGTTTGTTTTAGCATTACTCCAACTCTGTACTCTACTTTCTTATTTATCTATAAAAATAATAATTTTACTCTCTCCTATGAGCTCTTCTTTAACATCTGGAAATGCCTAAGTGAAAAGGCTCTGGGAAGAGTCACGGGAAGTGGAAGTGGGAAGCTGATTTTAGTTTACTGAGAAGAAAGTTTCACTCTTGTCTCATCTCAGTCTCTAATGATTGGTTTCAGAATCTTGGGGGTCTTAAGAGCAAGAATGGGACAGATGTCAGACGTGGAGGCAGCTCGTCATTGGTGCCAAGAGCATCTTGTCCATACAAGTTTTGATGGCCTTTTCTTTGCTTCCTACAGTGGTGGGATCTCTAGTGAGCAGAAGAACTGTGTGTGTACTATAATATTGAAAGAGGCTCACACTCCCAACTGCAAAGGGCCCAGGGGAAATATTCATCAACCTCTAGAGTGAGCTAGAAATAACAGTGGTACAGGCACTGCACTGTGTGTTTCTTTTTAATGACTTGGGTCAAAACAAAGCTGCTTCCTAATATTTTAGGCAGAGGTCTTGCTATTAGCAAAGCAATTAAATCCTCCTTCCTGTCACAAGGAAGAGAAGGTCCAAGTTGTCCCAAGATTAATCTTTCCCATGATGCTGTGTGATGTCTTCATGTATCCTCATTCATTCAACAAATATTTTTGAGGGCTTGCTACGTGCCCAGTTCTGTCCTAGACTCAGAGGCATTTTAGTAAATAACACAGAGCTCCTGTCTGCAGTAGGAGAGGCCACCATGATCTATATTAAGAGACACTAAGTGTTAAGGAAAATATAAAAGAAATTAAAGATAATAAAAAGAGCCAGAGTGGGGGATGGGGTTGTTCTTTTAGACAGAATGGCCAGGGAGGCCTCTGTGATTGGGTGCGTTAGAGCAGAGACCAGTGGGCAGTGAGAGAGCAAACATGGCGATATCTGACTACAAACATCTCAGGTAGAGTGATAGTGAAATTGGGAAGGAGCTTGGCTTGCTTGAGGAGTAGCAAGAAGAGTGGCCTAAAGTAAATATCTGCCAGGTGGAGTATGAAGGTTCAGCTTCCTTGTTTTGTAGGAGACAAACTCAGGTAATATTTGTATGCCACATGTCCCCTGAGGGATCAGGCTGAGGGTAGGACATGCCTGAAATCACACTCTTTAGTTGGCTTTATCCACTTCCCTCCACTTGCCCTACTCTTCCTTCTCCCTTCATGGTCTCCTCTCAGAACGCTTCTTTAAAAGTTATTTGAACAAGAATTCTTATCTTTCTTGCCATGTGCAAAAGACTGCTATCTGTTACCATGTACCAAAATTAACTCAAAATGGATCAAAGACCTAAACATAAGACCTGAAACAATAAACTGCATAGAAGAAAGCATAGGTACTAAACTTATGGACTTTGGGTTCAAAGAGCATTTTATGAATTTGACCTCGAAGGTAAGAAAAGTAACAGCTGAAATAAATGAATGGGACTACATCAAACTAAAAAGCTTCTGCACAGCAAAAGAAACCACCAACAAAATAAAGAGGCAACCAACAGAACAGGAAAATATATTTGCAAACAATGCCTTCAATAATGGGCTAATATCCAAAATATATAAGGAACTCATACAACTCCACAATAAAAAGACAAAAAATCAAATTAAAAAATGGCCAGAGGACATGAACAGAAACTTTTGCCAAGAAGACACATAAACAGCTAATAGATGTATGAAAAAAATGCTCAACTTCACTAGCTATTAGGGAAATGAAAATCAGAACCACAATGAGATATCACCTCACACCCATTTGAATGGCTATCATCAACAAGACAAATAATAACAAATGTCGGAGAGGCTGTGGAGAAAAAGGAACCTTCATACACTGCTGGTGGGAATGTAAATTGGAACAGCCACAATGGAAAACAATATGGAGGGTCTTCAAAAAATTAAGAAAAGAATTACCATATGACCCAGCAATTCCTCTCCTGGGTATCTATCCCAAAAATCTGAAAACATTTACCCATAAAGATATATGTACCCCTGTGTTCATTGCAGCATTATTTACGGTGGCCAAGACATGGAAACAGCCAAAGTGTCCTTCAATAGATGATTGGATAAAGAAGATGTGGTAATATATATACACAATGGAATACTACTCTGCCATAAGAAAATATGAAATACTGCCATTTGCAACAACATGGATGGATTTTGAGATCATTATGCTAAGTGAAATAAGTCAGACAGAAAAAGTCATGATCCGTATGATTTCACTCATATGTGGGGTATAAAACTGAAGGCAACAAAGGAATAAAACTAGCAAATAAAGAAATAAAACCTCACAGACACAGACAACAGTTTAGCGGTCACCAGAGGGTAAGGGGAGAGAGGATAGTAGAAGAGGGTAAAGGGGATCAAATATATGGTGATGGAAGGAGAACTGACTCTGGGTGGTGCGCACACAATGCAATATATAGCTAATGCATTACAGAATTGTACATTTGAAACCTACGTAGTTTTGTTGACCAGTTTACCCCAATAAATTTTAAAAAATGAATCCTCATCTCAAGTTGTGCTTCTAAGATAGTGGCCGTTGAAGAGTTCCAAGCAAATGAGTGCTATGATCTGATTACTGTTTACTAAAATCATACTGGTTACTGTGTGGAGAACCAAGGAGAGGAAATAATGGTGGGACCTGGATGACCCAATAATAGGCTTTTGTAATAGACCAAGAAATGACGATGACTTGGACCAGGCTAGTAGGTGAGAAGTGATTGGAGTCTAAAATGTTTTGAAGGTAGAGTTGACAAAATTTGATGACATTGTGGAAATGGGGGTGTGAGAGAAAGAAAGAAATCAAGGAAGATATGGAAGCTTTCAGCCTAAGAACCTAGAAGGATGGAGTTGCACATGTTGGGATGGGAAGGCAGCCGGAGGCCTAGGTTTCAGAAGAGAGGTCAGGCGATTGCTTTTGGACATATTGAGGTTGGAATAACAGTTGGATATCCAAGTGGAGATGTCAACCAGGCAGTGGAAATACCAATCCAGATTTCAGAGGAGAGGCCTGGGTTAGAGTGTTGGGTATATTCAGCAGTCACGACAAGAAAATGCTATCACCAGAGAAGTGAGTATAGATACAGAAGAAACCTCAGGAGTGAGCCCTAGGGTATTCCAAATTGGAGGTTGGGGAGGTGAGAAGGAACCATCAAAGAAGTCTGAGGAGAGACCAGTCAGACAAGAGAGGAACCAATGAAAATGGTGCCTTGGCAGTTAACTAAAGAAACAGCATCTTGTAGGAGAGAGTAACTGGGTATATGGCACGGGGGAGACTGTGTATGATGCGGCCCAAGAACTTTCTATTGGAGTTGGCAGCACAGAGGCCTTGGGTTGTCTTGACAAGAATTATTGTTTGTCTGACATCAGGAAAACAAAGTCTTGGTGGGATGATTTCAATAGAAAATGGTACATGAGGAAGTAAAGACACTGAGTACAATCAATTCTTCTGAGAAGTTTTGTTTTAAAGGGGAGCAGAGAAATGGCAAAGCTTGAAGACAGAAGGGAACATCTTGGGAAGATGCAGGTATTACAGAATGTTTTATACTCATACAAATGATGTCATAATGAAGGTGAAACAAAGATGCGGGAGAGAAGGGACAATTGCTGGAGCAATGTCCTTGAATTGGGTAGAGGAAAGGGAACACAGCCCATGAGTGGAGGGGTGGGTCTCAGGTTGGTATGTGCATGGTTTATCCTTACTCCCAGGAGGCAGATAATACAGATGCAGACACAGATAGAAGGTAGGGGAGGTGGTTAGAGCATGTGAACTGTGTATACTGATTGCTTGTACTTTCTTAGGTAGCTACAAGTCATGGTAACAAGCTATGTTTCAGCTGCCTGATCAGCATTATACATGCATTTTCACACTCTTGATGATTTAGGCATTGATTCTTCCAGCCATTAAAATATAACTGATGTCTACAAAGAGTTAGTTCTGCACATGGGCTGATACCCTTTGCCAAATTTCTGAATCCCAGGTTGAAGTTCATGCATAGGGGTTATCAATAAATCAAGCAGTTAAATAATCAACTCAATGGATATGATTTTAAGAAAGACTAAATTCATTCCGAAGAGCTGATTATTTTTGTAAGAAACTCTTCACTATCAAAATATACTTCTCAGTTTTAAATTTCCTGATCTCAGAAATTTGTCTACACAAATTAAGGATAACACACCAACTTTCCCTTTCTATTCTCCTCGTTTTTGCCATTCTGGCCAACACTTAATAGTGTTTAAACATTTTACTCTTTTTATTATAAAAAAAAATGTCAGCCTGAAGATTAATGAAAACTTGTCCTTTTTGTGTAATTTATCCTTCAAGGCTGAAGGAAAACCTTCAAGGGGAATATAAAAGCAATCAGGCATCCATTTAGGAAAAAAAAGCCCTGATTATTCTTTGTATGTGGTTTTATATCATTTCACTTTTTCAATATGTCTATTTCACATAACTTATTACTCAACAATTTTTATTTTCAATCATTTTTGGTTGCTTATAAATAAACATGCATTAATGTCAAGATATTAGCATTCCATTATAAACTTCACACAAACTGAAAACTGGCTTCAGTGAAGTTGCCTCCTTATTTGTGACATGCGTATACATTCGATGGTGCCTGTCTAGAGAATTAAACACTGGCACATTTTTTTTTGTCTTTGTTAAATAGAAGCAGTTTTTAAGTGGAGACAGTGATTTCCAGCAATATTATGCAGGTGAGAATTATGCATTTTAATGCTGTTTTGTGTGGAAATTAATCTTAAGATAATTTAAATGGTAGCTTAACTGATGATTTATTGCATTTCCCCAGAAAGAACCCTGGTCCTTAGTATGACCACATGTGTTTATATATATATATATATATTCAAGCATGATTACATGATTTCTATTTTTTAATTCATTGTTAAAAATACATCATTGGAATAATTAACAATAAAATAAAGCATTTCTTCTCTAATCATCAAAGCATTAGCAAGTTTGAGCTCTGCTATGTAAATCTAGGAAAAGACCAGATTTTTCCACTAGTTTATTAAGATGAAAACCATTAAATCAGAGTCTGGACTATTAGCAGAGTGGGAAAGAAGTCATTATATAATTTTTAAAGTTATTTTTCAGTAAGTATAATATATACAATTTAAAAACAAATTGCAGAGTAATCTGCAAGTGAAATAAATCTATCTAAACAATTAGTACAGCTTTCTCTTTGCTTTAGGTTATATAGTTATTAGATAATTATAACATTAATAGAGAAAACAATGGCAAAAGTTAGCAATGTTTAGTAGTAAATGGTTTAGAGCATCTAAATGTTTTTTCAAAGTATATGCATTTTAGTTACACCACAGGCAAACTCTTAGTTTTGTATAAAACTAAGGTGTGTCTGCCTAAGGCCACAGGATAAATGGTACTGATTGAATGGACCACATCTCTTTCCGTGAATACATTTGTGATTTTTGGTCTCACTATCTACTGGTATCCGTTAAAACATTAAGGAAGGCTAGCCTTCCCTTTCCTAAAGACCTTTGAGGGACCTCATCTGAAATAGTTGCCTTGCAAGGGAATATCGATTCTTCTTAAGACTCACCTCTACCACCTTTTGTTGCTTCCAGATTCATAATCTGAGACAAATCCCTACAGATTCCAAAAGATGGTTATAAAGCCTGCCACTGGAAGACGTAGCATCGACAATGAAAGAAGTCTTTGCCTATTAATATTGGCAGAATATTCCATACCTAGAGAATGTATAGAGGAATAGTTTTTAATAGCGTAAAACAAGGGGAAAAGAAATATAAAATGTACCAATATGGATGCACTAAGCATAAATTTTGCAATAAATTTGGCATCTCAATAAACTAGCATTTAATAATTTACTTGGCTATTTAGATGACAGCAAGACTCAACACTAGCCTACTTCCTGTGATGTTTGAATTGTTAGAACTTTCTTGATAGAGAAAGAAATTCAAAGATTTACGAAGATAAGAATGATAAAGTTGATTTATTTGATCAATTCTTGCACACAGCCCCACCCACACTGTGCTCCCAGGAAGGCTAAGAAGGCACACTTTTCTCTAAGTTATTGAGAAATGACCTAATAAGGGTAGCACCAGCATCCTTGAAAAGCTTTGTAGTGGCTTTCCTCTGCAAGCCAGGAATGATGGTGAGAGATGGAGCCACCGAAAGAGACCCTTGATTTCATTGGAGGATGATGGCGTCCAGGAACAAGAGATGACAAAGTGGCAGGGCTTAAGTGCCTCTGATAAGATTGATGTTATTATTATAATAGGGATCAGGTCTACAACCCAATTCAGAATGGTTTAATTTAGCCTGTACAAATCTTCGACAATGGTCATGAAGTCCTTATGACTAAAATAGATGAATACTCCTATAAAGATATAGTTAATCCACATAAGTGGGGGGAAAACACCCTCTGGTCCTGCGGAATGAAGATCTGACGTCAGCCAACAAAGGAGAAAGTCATGACTCTTTATTCAGCAATCAAACCATACAGACACAGAGTTCCTTGAATGAAGGATAAGCATGGGTTCCTTGAAGAAGGAATCTTAAGAGTGCCACAAGTATGAACTATATATCTTCCTCCAAGCATTTCCCCAAAGTGGCTATTTATCAGAGTGACTGTATATTGGATAAACAAAAATACCCAGACTTTTCAGAGATTACAGTATACCACTTAGAAAGTAATGCAAACACTAATCTTTGTGGGTCTGATATATTAGTCAGAGTAGAGGCTTAAGAAGTTCAGTTGATAAATAATGTTTAAGACTGAGTCCATTTGTAATAAGAAAAATTAGTCTACAACCCCACTCTAATTATTTCTTTAGTTCTTAGATGCATAAAAGGGGCAGATATATTTGGTAACTGGCACAGTACACACTTTGGATACTCTGATTCCTCCTTTATCCATGCAGTGAGGATTGTTATAGTAGGAAGGGCCAAGTGGAACCACCTGGAATACATTTTCTATCAAAATAGTACATTTAAAATATTAATGCTTTCATGGGAGAAATGCACAGATTAGTTCCACTATCAAAGGATTTGAAAGATGCAAAGTGCTGATGTCTATTAATTCTCTTTTATCTCATTTAATTTGTGCAAAATATAGATTGCTCTTGGAGAATGAAAGTGTATAATCACAAACTTAATTAGATGGTGATCACAACTACATTTACTATTTCAATATAAATTGGGGGCACACCCAACATAAATCCTGCAAACTGATATGCAGATATTGATTTGACATCTTTTTTTCTCTATGCCATTGAGAGGATTACCAGAAGCAGTTTACTTTCGCTTGGAAGACACAGCATTATACCATCAGGGACTTTCTTGGGGTGGGTGGGGAGCATGTCAACTTTCTGGCTCTCCCACAGAAACTAGTCTTTTTCTATGCAAAGAGTGATTACCATCACCTGGGAGATAGAAATGCAGAAACTCAGGTCCCACTTCAGACCTGAATCAAAATCTGCATTTTCACAAAATCCCTAAGTGATTTGGAGCACACTGAGAGTTTGAAAAGTGATCTTGTCTAAAGGGACCTTGATCACGTCATCCTCTCATAGGGCATCATACTGGTCCACCTCATTGGTGACAATGCTGATTGGACCTGGAAGTAGAAAATACTTGAGGTGAATCTGTGAAAGACATGTATGTTAGAGAATGAGAAACAAACCCTATCAAAAGTCAGGGGCCTGCTACCCCAGTGAGATTTCTAGGAGACCAGCAATCTGGGAAATGTTGAGATATCCTACTTAAAGAGAAAGTCAAGTTGATGTACCTTATACCTTCCACTACTAAGACAGAGTCACAATGACTGGTGAAGATGTTTGCATTTGGGAAGTCAGACGGTTGTGTTATCTCACCCATTTATTGAGTATTTCCCTAGGTTACCAGTGGTGCCATTTATGACTAGAGCCCAGAGTAAGAAGATATTTTGCAGCAGGTCCAGGCTGCAAGGCAAACTGATTTCCCATTTTAACCATATGATTTACCAGATGCAATTGTAATCTAATTATCTGTAGCTCATATGGTTTTGACATGGTACCTTTGGCAATCCTAGTAAGAGAATCACAGAGTGTAACTCTAGACTTGGATAGAAAGACATGCCCGTTTTGCATAGAAATATCTCGTTTTGCAAACACAGTGCCTGGCTTATTACTGTGCTCTAGTGGAGACTGAACAACTGACCACTGAACACCAAGTGACCATGCCACTTAAGTTACAGCTCATGAAGAAGGTGTTGTATGCTCCATCAGGACATAAATTTCTTCATGTGTGATAGTACTTCATCATAAAATGGAAGTGTTGTGTATTAGATTGGACTTTAGCAGGTTGATAAGGACCAAATAAATTTATGTGCAGCTGACTCTCATAGTAACTGCTACTGATGCACAGCTGCTTCTCCCTGAATCCCATGGAGAAGTTCATGCTACTAATTATGAGAAAGAACGAATTTAGGCCTATTTTAAAGATTCTACATGGAATGCTGTCACAACTCCAAACTGGACCAGTGTAGCTTTATAGGGATACCCTGAAGTGACTCTGAAAGACAGTTGGGAAGGGAATACTCCCAGCATAACTTTCAGGGATACATCTACCGTGTTTCCCCGAAAATAAGACCTAGCCTGACAATCAGCTCTATGCGTCTTTTAGAGCAAAAATTAATATAAGACCCAGTCTTATTTTACCATTCTATAAGACCAGGTGTTATACAATACAATACAATACAATACAATACAATACAATACAATACAATACAATACAATACAATACAATACAATACAATACAATACAAATATAATACCGGTCTTATATTTATTTTTGCTCCAAAAGATGCATTGGCGCTGATTGTACGGCTAGGTCTTATTTTGGGGAAAACACGGTAGATGTTACCTTTATCTGCAAGGATATATATGCAGAGGTAATGTTTATGTCAATTTATGGGTAACAGCTAATGGTTCGGCCAGATGGTCAAAGGAAGTAAATTTGAGGAGCAAATGACAAGGAACGCTGAGGAAGAAGCACACAGCTGGAACTATCTCAGAACGGGCACAGGGCATGGCAATATTTGTATTCATGTGAATGCTCACAGGAAGGTTTCCTCGTAAAGGAGTCTCTTGTTAGTCAGGTGCAAAGATGATCTGCTCAGTGGATGTCAATCAGCCTCTTTCTCTAGTCATAGATTTATGAACAAAGTGGCCTTTGCAGGAAGGACATAAGTTAAAATTATATATATGGATTTAACAACGTGGATAACAGTCACTGTTGAGTGCCAATGTTGAGTGCCAATATACCAATGGCAGAGACAACACTGAGTGCTCAATATGGCATCATTTCCTGGGAAGACTGGTCAAACCTTTAGTGGCAAGTAATCACATTGGAACACTCCATCATGAAGTCATTCATTTTTACTCACAAGAATTGACTCTCATTCTATATATAATTTGCTGACTCCCCCTGTAATCTGCAATGACTCTATCTGCAACATCATCTCTGGATTTATTAAATATCATTTTCACTATCAAGGCATCACACTTGCCATTGCTTCTGACAAAGAAACTCACTTTATAATCAAAGAATAGATGCACAACCACAATATCCACTGGTCTTATCTATTTTATAACCCAAAGTAACTGGGCTGATAGAATAGTGGAACAGCCTACTGAGGACCCAGTTACGGTACTAGCAGTTATGGATCTGGGAAAAAGCAACATGGCTCTATATATTTTGCAAGCCAGAATCCAGTATTGGGGTTGTTTTTCCTATAGCTAGACTATACAATTTGGGGAATGAAGGGATAAAATTGGCTTCTTTCTCTATTATCCTTTAGTAACCTCTCCAAAACTTTTTGTTTCCTGTTTTTGCAACTTTGGAGTTTCTGGTTTAAAGATATTAATTCTCAGGGAGGAGTGCTGCCACTGGGGGCACACCAATGACTGAAGCTAACTGGAAGTTGAGGCTAATGTCTGGTACTTTGAGCTTCTTTTGCCACTAGCCATACTGACATATTGCCTAATACTTCAGGCAAAGAAACATCATGGTACTGGATAGAGGTATCAGTCTTGCTTAGTTGTCAAGGAGAAATGGGAGCAGTTTCATAATATTATACAGTGTGACATGAAGTAGTATGTCTGAAAGTAGGGTATTCTCTTGTGAGACTCTTAGAACTTACATGTACAGAGCAAATGTTACTGGGAGACTACAGCAATGCAATAATGGGAGGCCCATTAACGGCTCTAGAAAAGAAGGTTTGGGTCACAATAGCTGTTATTCTAGCTGAAATAAGTAGAATATAGACTAAACCTTGGAAGAAGAAAAACAACCAATTTCAGAAATGAGAATGCAGTAGATACACATATTTTGTTACAGAATATCAAAAGAAGACTCACTGAGGAAAAAAAAAAAGAGAATTACTCAGAAAAAATACAGAGTAATTTACAAAATTTTTGTTTTCCATTTTGGAGGACAAAGTTAGTGCATCTTTGGTTATGCATGATGCTGTTATTTGAAATTTTAAATATGGGCACAGAGGTATGTATAATTTCTAAATTGATAAGGGGTGGGGTGTGTCAAACTCTTTATTGCCAACTAAACATCACCCTCAATCCTACTATATTCTCCTTTGCATTGAAAGGATGAAGTCTGGATCTGCATTTCCCAGAATCCTTTTCATTGTATAAAAATGGTTCTGCGATACTACCTGGGATAAAAGACTGTGAAAGACTCAAAAGTGGAGAGAAGTCACTATTCCGGCAGCAGCAATAGGTAGATAGCTGAGATGATCTGCAACAGATTTGCTTGGCTTTTGCGATTCCCCTGAAATCAGGCATTTGTAGGGCTTCCCTGGATTCCAGTGAGTCTTCTGACAGTCACCGCTGAAGTGCTGCAGACCACTGAAACCACTAGAACTGGCTTCTGTTGGGCCCCCCAGTCACGGGAATCACGCAAAGTGCTGCAGGCAGCTGGGATCATTGCTGGCAGCTTCCCTGTGAGTCTTATGCTTCCTGATTTCCCACAAACAGATCTTTCTGTTTTGCACTTCCCACAGCCATTCCTACTACGATTCCTGTCATTGTGTAAGCCTCTAATTCCCTATAATACATCTCTTTGTATTTGAAGTCCACAGAGTGACATAGTCACTCATCAGGATATATCAACCATTCAGAAGCAAGGAAAGATCCCTAATCAACCTAAATAGAAGAATAAAGCTCAAATACATTTTATTCATAGGAACATTTCTCAGGTTTTTATTTAGACTTTCTCTCTTTCTTTTCACAGATAATCCTGATAAGTGTGGTCATCAATTCCCAAGGAACGAACAGAAGCAGCAAATTAGAAAGGGAGAGGCCATATGAATTTCGGATGCTGATAGCATCAATAGTTAAAACAAACAAACAAAAAACTATTATCAGGGTGGCTTTACTGACTCCTTTACATAACAGTACATACAAGAACTTTAAAAGTTTAGAAGTCTGGGATCATTTAGTATAGGATCCAGCATTTCATATAACAAAAGCCCCCAAGGGATTGTGGTATCATGCTCTAGTATAAAAGTTAATAATCATAATGATAACCTATAAAAAATGTATATTATATTGACAATACTTTAAGAAACTAGAGAGATGTGAGTTCTATTTATGAGAGTCTTTATGAATCAAACATTTAAAATTCAGTAAATATACAATTTTTCTCATTCAGTCTCTTAGCTGTTGGTGTTATCCAGTGTTCTGCCTGACCTTGTCTTTCTTTTCCTCTCAGTACACTGTCCCCGTGTTTTCTTATCAATTCTCTGGAGTAAACACTTGATCTATGCTAGCTAGGTTTGTAAACATTCTCCCCCTGGAATTAGGAAATGGGGCCGTGGTTACTGAATAATGATAGCTAACACTTACATAGTACTTAGTATGTGCCAGAGACGGCTCTAAATGCCTTGTAGATATTAAATGAATTGAACTAATTTTCATAACCTGGGAGACTTTGTATTTAAATTTCTCTCTATATTTATTGGGTTATGTATATGTTTATATTTATCTGATTTCATATTAAATAATAATATTTAATATTGCTATTATTTCTATTTTACAAATGAGGGAACTGAGTCCAGTTGTCAACCATCATCTAAACTCAACTGTAGTCACAGTGGCTTTTCCCTCAGGCAGCTACTATCTTATCCCCCTTCATACTTGGATCCAGTGACACTAATATCTTGACACAAACTCCCAGATAAAGCAAATATTGGACCTCTGCAACATATTATTTAGTAATTGTGCTATGCCCAATTATCTCCAATTCCTACATTCTTGCCTCTGCCACTCTGTAAATATATTCACCAGGCATCTCTGAGACCCTGTCGATGCTTTCCTGTGCATCACTACACTTCCTAGCTGATCCCACAGCTCTCTATGTAACCACCTAGATCCCTGATTTCTCTGCTGTATCAGATTTTTCTCTAAATCCCCGAATACCAGCACAGAATATGGCACATATTCTGTTCTCTATAAATGTTTGCTGAACAGAGTCTTGGAATCTGAGTCATAACTACTTGCAGACTCCTAATTCTAATTTCTACTCTTTGCCTCCCAGACCCCTGACATATGGTAGTACAAATTGCCAGCTGGAGCCAAAAGTTAAACACTTAGGTAGTTAACTTCATCAAGATTGGAGGACCAGAAGTGCAGGAGCTAGTGGATGAATCCCAGTCTGAACAGAATATTGAGCAGGACAGCAGGTGTTTTTCTGTGAGTCAGGTTGTTGATAAGGGAGATGGAAAAGAAAAATAAATGAGGAAGGTAAGCTGGAAAAAAAGGGTGCTGGATTTATGGTATAAATTCCTGAGTCAAATCTGAATAGCCAACATTTGGCCCATTTCGATGTTTCTAAAGCTGAAATAGCCAGTCTCTGAGATGTCTCCCGGTCAGCTCTGCCTCATGATACGATACCTTTGTGTAGTCCACTCCCACACTACACCAGGGCTGGCCTGTATGACCAACATAATTAGGCAGAGGTGATGATATATGACCTGGCACCAAGCCATAGAAGACACCGAGGCTTCTGCCTTGATCTCTAACTTAGGTCACTCACTTGGGGAAAGCCAGTTCCAATGTTGCAAGGACACTCAGGTGGCCAGTGGAGAGGCCCATATGGAGAGGAATGGAGGCCTGCAGCCAACAGCCAGATGAGTGAGTAAACCTCAGTCAAGCTTTGATGTGACTATAGCCCGAACCAACCGCTTGATGACAATCTGAGAGACCTTGATCCAGAACAATCCAGCTAAGCCATGTCTGCATTTCTGCATTAGATAAACGTTGTTTTAAGCTGACAAATTTGGGGGGTAATTTTTTCATAGCAATAGATAACTATACAAAAACCCAAACTATAGGTTCTACATGGCGAGTTCGGGGTCATTTCTGGCCTAGTTACATGGTTTTGTTTTGTGGAAGAGGGACAAACAATGGTTTTAAGAATTCCATTAATTGTCAATATTTACATTTGGGAGATTTTTTAAAACTCTCATTTTGTTACTAAAAAATAAATAAATGAAAAGATCTTGTAACACAGGCCTGTCCTCATAACTCTATTGCCTTACACTTGATCTATTCCACTCCTTTGAATGCTGGTAGGCATTCAAGTTTGCTACTCTTGGCCCAGGCTCCAATCTATCAACAATGACTCATTCATCTTTTAATGTCTTCTTTCAGCAGGAACTTTTAAAAATATATATATTGGGTGTTTGCTGTTATTGTTTTTATTTATTTATTTATTTTTAAAGATTTCACTGAAAGAGTTTTGCTGCTGCTAAAACAAAACAATAAAAAACTCACAGATTCCCAAATCTGTCTGCTCATCAGAAGCACCTTGAAAACTCTAAGATGTAAAGATTTCCAATCATGGATTATTGAAAACATGGTTATTTTATGATCATATGTTAATATTTTAAAAGAGGGGTTCAAATTCTCTCTTCCTCTTCTGGAGGTGGGACAGAACTGTCTAGGTATCAGTGTGAAATGGGGGTTTAGTCTAAGAAGCAGATCCCATTGTACCTCCCAGAAAGGTGATTCACAGTGGGATGATCCATGAGAGCAGAGCTGAACCAGGTCCTTTGTTTAGGGGGAGGGGGTGGAATAGGACATTCAACTGGGAAGACCAAACAGCACTGCCCAGTCAAGGAAGGAAACAGTGGGATCAAGAATACGAAACAGAGCCAAGACAAAGGATTGAAAACAAGAGGTTAGGACAAAGCAGGAAGGACCTAGGATGATTACCACAAAAAGCTTTGGTGTTTACACAGTTCTCTTTTCTTAATCCATAGATATATGACACATAATACTGATGTGGCAATGGATTTTTAGGAACTCTGCCAAATAAAGGACTGCTTTGAAAATGTATCATAAAGCCAATCCACATGATATGGCTGGTTTCTGGCAATCCAGCCCTTCTGAGTACAACAGATTCCACCGATTACTTCCAATTATTTCCCCCCCTCTTTTGAAATGCCCTTGTACTTCAAGACAGTAGGGCAGTGGCCAACAGGCTTGTGATAAATGCAAAAATATTGAGGCCAGGTGATATGATGATTTCTTCTGACATCAACCTGATAGATTTCAGTGAAAGACTACACTTTAACATTTGTGCACATCTAGTTGAAAGAAATTATATTCACATGCAGATTATATATTTGGCTCATTTCATAAACACACGTTTTATGCCATGCATTCGAGAAATGTGAAATCAAGCCAAGTTTTATATAGCCCACAACATTTTACACATTTGCGAAGGTTAAGAGTAAAGATTCTAGGCAACTGATTTAGGTGCTTTTTAAAACTTGGAGATTCTACAGTTGATTACAGATTTTGAGGAAGTTGGAAAGCCTCAACAAATTTCTTCCTTTCTTTAGTTACCAGAGAAGGGTAGAGAAAAGAATTGCTAAGCACGAGATAATGGTTTTACTACTTTCCACAATTTCTTTTCACCGCCATCTTCCTTCAGGCAAAAGTTAGCCTGTATTTTTAAGTGTCTGGGTATGAACATGCCTGTATTAAAACATTCTCCTTGTTTATAATCTTATGATTTATCTATATATCTTTATTTTTTGCTACCGTGGCTTTTTACAGCTTTCTAATTTATATAGCCATTTGTTTAGGCTGTCAAAACATTTTTAATTTTAATTACTGTGTATCATGCCTGAGGGTGTAAAACTGTCAGATAAATCTGAGACTCTGCGTAAACATGTGGAGAACTGCATGTGTTACCACTCAGCAATTGCTAGTGGGCAGCTAGCAAACGCCTTTCTAGGGGGTTGGTTGGACAGCTTCTTTTTCTCCTTCATGGAGGCACAGGATGATGTTGTCAGGCTGGGGGCTGGATGCCTCGTTACACACCACATGTCAGTGACCTTAGAATGAAAAAAGGCAAGAGTGCGCGATGGACCAGTCAGAAGCTGGGCAGCCTGCATATGGCTGATGGAAGAGCACATAATGTTTAAGCTTGTCAGATTGGGCAGTTGGATTATCAATCTGGCATGTAGTCTTTAAAAAGAAAAATAATTGGGGAAGAGGAGTCAGACTTCTTAAAAAGTATGATAGTATATTTGATTGGTAAAATGTGATCAGGGCTCTTCATAAAGTTTCAGCAGTATGTAGGTATGTATGTATGTATGCCTGTATGTATGAATCCATCCATCAGCCTATTATATATCTAAAAGTCTTACATTTGGGATCAGGGGACTTGCACTTGAGCTTAAGTCTTGGTGATGTCACTTGGATATTTTCTTTAACCTTACACAAATTTTTTAACTGCAGGTTTACGTTATAGTGAGCTGGAAGGCTGTAGAGGTAATCTGGTATTTTATCCAACATAACATCTATATCTACAATGAGATGTGGATCTGGACTCTGTCTGCATTTACCCTGTGGCAATGTAATATAACTACGGTTCAGTTATGATTCTTTTTATGCCCATTTTAGGGGAGATTCACTGCCTGGGAAGGTTGACTCCACCTTTAGTCCACTTTCTATAGCCCCATCTGTTGCGTTCAAGACGGGATAGAGCAGGGAGAATGATGGTAGAGATTTGCTTCTGCCATTTGCTTTTGCTGGTCTTTTCTACCTTTTTGACAGCCCAAGGTACACTAATAAGGCAATATGCCTCAGAATGGATTTCAGCTAATCGACTATTACTATTTATTGCACTGAGTTTTCCAAAGGAGTTCCTGTTTCTCGTCTATGATCTCAACCAGGTAATGTGGAGCTAAATTAGTTATTGGTGTAGAAACTTTCAGACAAGAAGCCATAGTAAAAAAATGAAGAAACTTGTACTATTAAATATTAAAGCTTGGTTACTTATAGAATATGTATTGACTGCATAAGTCACATGAATTAAAAAAAAATAAAATCCCTCATGTACATTTAGCTTTTTGATGGTACTTAACTCAAGAAAGGTTTTTAAGAACGATTTTATCATCTTTGACATGGGTAAACTGAACTAGCTGAACTCTGCTGAACTAGCCCATTAGGGCTCTGCATTTTTCCTTAAAAAAGTAATACTTTTTTCTTCCTAATTTTCCAATACAAAACATTTCTCTTTTCCACCGTGAGATTTAATGGTTCCCTGTTGGAGTGATTTGCTTCCTTATGAAAATTTCATTTACTCAGGGTTTATTAACAGTATTTGGTAAGTGCCTATTAGTGCTAGACACTGTGCAAGGGGCAGGGGCCTGATGGGGGAGTAAAGAGACATAATAAATAATAAGTCAGAACTAGGCTATTTCTGATAGGATGGTTGTTGACAGTTATTCATTTCTGGTAACAATGAAGAGCGGAGTATAGATTATATCTTATTTAAAGAAAGTCTGATTTTTTTCCTTCAATACCAAACACATAGTAGGAACCAAATATGACTCTGAGTTAATACATAAATGCAGAATGAGTTTTTTTTTCTCGTTTTATTTCTTTTTTAAACTGTGTTAATTTCACCTTCATGCCTATATTAAGAAATAAACTTAAAAATATAACACCCATAATGCTATTTTTATTCAGTTATAATTTGCCTTGACTCTGAAGAGACAAAAATGAAAAGGAAGCATATAGGCCTGTTATTGGATTATTTGCATCAGCACGGGAGGTAAAAGGAAGGCAACTACACACCAACATTCACAGCAGTAGCCAAGAGGTGGAAGCAAACTACATGTCCCAAGACGATGAATGGCGCAGGGCACATTATTCAGACTATAAAAGGAAGGGAATCCTGTCAAATGCTACAACATGGATGAACCTGGAGGGCATTATGCTGAATAAAATAAGCCAGTCACAAAATGACAAATACTGTATGATTTCACTTATATGCAGTAGCTACAGTAGTCTAATTCCTAGAAACAGGAAGAAGAATGACAGTTGACAGGGGCTGGGGGATGGGGAAAAGTGAGAGGTGTTTAATGGGGAGAGTTTCAGATATGCCCCATGAAGAACTTTGGAAATCTGTTTATAACAATGAGAATATATTTAACACTACTGAACTGTATAGTTAAAATTGGTTAAGATGATATATTTTATGTCACATATTTTTTCCCACAGTAAAAAAAAAAAGGAGGGGGTGACTAATATTGAATAGTACTGACTGTATTCCAGCACTTTACATGGATTATGTCACTTGATCCTCTTGATACCATCATTGGGCTGGTAGAGAAACACAGGTAAGTTAAATAGTTTTCCAGGCTATAGGATTCAAAAGTTGAGGTCCTGGAATATATTAATAAATCCAAATATTTGTCTATTTTCCTCTGAGTAGTCTCTTAAATGATGAATAGATACAAATGCCATCGATAACAAGTAAAGATTAACAGTACTTAAAATAACAAGAAAATAATAATAACGCATGAACATTAACTGGGTGCCACTATGTTCCCTGTACTTTTTTCTGATGGCTTTATGCACAACCTATTTAATCCTCAAAACTTATAAGTAGTTTTGTTAACCCCATTTTACAGATAAGGGAAGTTAAATAATCTGCTCAAGGTCAAGCAGTCAGAGATTTGAACCCAGGTAGTTTGACCCTATGCCCATGCTCTCACATTACATTACTGAAGAATGAACATCTAGTTGAAGAGTGTTTCTTACCATCTCAAGCCCCCTTTCCCACACGTTACCCAATGTAGAAAATCAAGCTGAATTGTGACACTGACACAGCCATGGTTATTCCTATTTTATGGAAGATAACACAGAAGATCTGTCAGGGAAGTTAGGAATTTTGTTCAGAGACACACGTTGAATAAATGACAAAAGGAAGATTTAAATCCAGGTCTCCTGACTTCTGGGTCATACCTGTTCTCCTCTACTATGGAGGTGAGGTCTATCCCAGACCACCTTGGAGATGGAAGTAATTAGAGTGTGCCACATGCTCCCTTACTTTTACACGCATTTCTCCGAACTCTGTGTGATTGCCAGTGGCCATAGGTCGGGTGGGATTTGCAGCTGAGGGCCTCTGATGACTCAGTCTTGGGGGCAGGCCATGGAGACAGCCTTGCCTGGGGGGCTCTCCTGGGCTGGTGAGGGAGGTCTGGGCAAAGCTCTGCCCTGCTCTTTCTTGACATGCCCTCAGAGAATAGGATTTTTATTGGACACTTGGTGACAGGCACAGAATGTGAGTAAAAGGGACCTCGGTTTAATATCTCACAATATAGACAGCACATATTATACAGCTAGTAACTCACTACTGATTTATTGCCCTGAAAGACTGGTGTTTTCTGAAAGAGGGGGAGGAGGCCAGATCAGAAGCTGCTTTTTGTCCTGAGACTTCTTTTATGCAGATGTTTGCAGCTGGCACTCTCTGCTTTTCTTCCTCTGTGGGTGCATAAGAATAACCCACATAATCATGTTTCTGTCTTAATTACCTTTCTATTACTTAATTAAAAGACCTGATGCTGATGCCAAAAAAAGCTGGCAGATTTGTTAAAATCTGAATGGAGGGAAAGCTGGGCTGTACTTAAAGTAGTCAAGGCCTCCTTACCCTTGAAGTCTCTCAAATGAATGAAGTCATAAATCTGGGGCAACATATTTTCTGCTCTCTCCAAGTAATTTTAATATATTAGACAATATCTGACCTACAGTTCGGAAGCTGCCTTTGGGGTCTCTCTGAATCACTTCTCTATCACTGCATAACAAAACACCCCAAAACTTAGCCCCTGAAAACAGCAACCATTTATTATGTTCCATGAATCTATGGGTGGAATGGGTGATTTTAGGCGGGCCTTGTTCATGCATCTCCTTGGGCTGACTTGTTAGGTTGGCTGGGGACTGGCCGATCCAGAATGGGCAAGGCTAGATAGGCGCTGCTCTGCCCCATATGTCTTCTCTTCCTCCTCTAGGCCGCCTGGGTTTGTTCTCATTCTGGATGCAGGGTTCTAGGAGAGGAAGCAAAAATGTGCTGCTGCTTTTTCAAGCTTCTGCTTATGTCAAGTTTGCTAGCATACCATTGGCCAGGGAAAGTCACATGGTTGAGCCAAAGGTCAGGCAAAGGTGGCCTCTCTGACTCCACAGAAATAACAGAGCCTCAGGGCATGGCTACAGGAAGGACATTCTGAGGGTATCATGTCAATCAATCTTCCACACTCTCCAAAACACAATGATACCTTGCAACTTAAGAGTGCTGGCTTCCCCATCCCCCCAAATGAAGACACTGTTCCCTTCTATTCTAGTGCTTGCTTAGGATGGTGCCTTGGAAGAAAAAGATGCTCAGTGTCCTTAAAATGAATGGTTGGAAGTGAGGGTGTCATTATCAAGTGCCCTAGTCTCTTAATCATGTCTCTTTTGGTTGCAAGTCACAAGCATCTGCTTAAACTGGCCTTGACAAGAAGGAAACTAACATTTCACTGAACTACAGGGCAGGATATATAAGTGGGTTTCTTGAGGGGCCAGGACCAGAAACTGGAAATTAGAATGGTCTAAGTCCACTCCAAGGGTCAGAAGTCAGCCTTACTCCAATAAGCTGTGGTAGGGTGATGACCCAGTGTCACATGGTACAAAACTTCACTGCCTGGGGAGCTGGAGGTGGAGCAGTGTCCATTACAAGTCACTATAGATATAGCAGAGGGATTTCTTGAAGAATTCAGAAAATTCTTTAATTGCAGGGTATGGTAGATAACCCCAAGATTTCTGTCTTCTCATCAATCAAACACGAATCTAAGATACTGCTGCGAAGGGATTTTGCAGATGGAACTGAAGTCCTAAATCAGTTAACCTTAAGATATGGAGCTTATGTGAGTGGGCCTGACCTAAGCAGTGTTTTCTCTAGCTGGTAACAAAAAGAGTCAAAGCATGAGGAGACTTGACATGCATCCCTGGCTTTCAAGATAGAAGGGCGCGGTGTGCCAAGCAATGTCTGTGGCCTCGATAAGCTGAGAGCAGTCCCTGGGTGCCAGCCAGCAAGGATATGGAGACCTCCATTCTAAAAGTACAAGAACTAAATGAGTTTGGAACATATTCCTTCCCAGAGCCTCCAGATGAGAGCCCAGCTGGCCAACACCTTGATGTTGGCCTTATGACACTCTAAGCAGAGAATCCAGCTGAGCTGTGCTGGACTCCCGACCTGCAGAAACTGTGAGACACTGAACAGGTGTTGTTTTAAGATGCTAAATTTGTGATAATTTGTGAAGGATAGAGAACTAACACACAGGGTGATTACCATTCCCACTTCATCTCTTTAAAAATGTTAATACCTTTTGAGAAATGGCACAGAGTATCATTCATATTTTGGCCTAAATTTCTTGGCCTGAAGGACTTTGTGATCTGAAGGCACAAAAATGTTCTGAGAGAAAAGGAACATTCTCATTCGACAAGGGTGAGGTGTGAGAGAGGGGTTACATTTTGAACTTAGAGTAGGTAGGCTGGCTATAATGGATTGCAATCTTACACGCTTACATGCTAGTGCCTTCAAGGAGCCAGCACACAAGTACGGAGGCCCTGGGAATTTGAGGTGTGTGTGTGTGTGTGTGTGTGTGTGTGTGTGTGTGTGTGTTAGATAGATGATAGAGAAAGAGTGAGACAGAGACAGAGACAGAAAGATTAGTAAAAAGGCACTGAAGATAAGTGAAAAAAAGTTCAATTAACCTCTCCTGTGTATTCCATCTCCTTCTCTATCATATTAATATCATCAGCACTCAAACTTGCTCTAGCAAATCTGACCTCAAAGAAAACCCCCATTCTGGAACTAGCATGCCCTCCAGCTACTACCTTGTTTCCTTTCTCCCAAGTTGTCTCTAGGTGATAGTCTCAAATCTTCACCTCCCATTCAGCTTTCAAGCAATCTCTAGATGGCTTCTGCCCTAGTCACGCCAATGAAAACTGTCCTTCCGAAATCGTCCATACCCTCCATTTTGCTGTGTCCCATGGATTCTGCTCTGATTTCTTCCTAATGGATTTTTCATAATGATTAAATCCAGTTGGTCATACTTCTTATTTTGGAACATTCTCTTCTTTTGGTTCCTATGACAACACCCTCTTCTGGTTTTCCTCCTACTTTTCAGGCCACTCTACCTCAGAATAAATTGTAGCTTCTCTTCCTAGAGCTGATTTCTAAATGCCAGCATTCCTCAGGACATCATTTTTAACCCCCTCCTTTCCTTACACAGCTAAACGTTTTCCTTAGGTGATCTCGTTTCCTCCAATTGTTATAAATAACCTGACTTGATAGAGGAGGTGACCTGAGAACTTCTTGTCAACGTGGAACAATGGGCTCAGGACGAGGAGACCAGAGTTCAAATGGCGCATCTTCTGAAAATATTTTAATTGACTTGGGATGTGTTAGAGCCTCTGTTTCCTCACCTGTCAAATGGAGACTTGCGTTGTCTGTCTTACAGGATTGTGGTAGGAACGAAGGGTGAATGTGTGTGGCTGGAGGACGCTGCTGCTGTTATTATTGTTATAGTTAGTCAGAATATTGAAATAATAACTGTTTGTGCTTTCCAAGGGTAAGAGTGGGTGAGAAGACCAGGGCCAGAAAGAAGGATGGAGAAAGGGCAAGAGAAAAAAACACTACATCTATATTTATACGTTATAGACATATAGAGAGACTATGAATGAAAATGAAAACCAGGGATTTGACAGGAGCTCTGTGGATTGGGATACCATTCCATAAATCTTTCAATCCTTCAGTAAAGGTACCAACTCCAGAAACGCTGAGAGGGATTGGATTTCTTACGGGAATCACTGAAGGAATGGGAGCTTTGAAGAGGGTCAGAATTGAGTGGGGACGCAGTGCACCACGGTGACACCTTCTAAATGGGGGCTCAGACTGATGTTACAGGGAATACAAAGGTGCATGATGATGATGGTGAGGATGGTGATGATTATGCTCATAAAGAGCCATCTCTTTTCTCATCTGAGCCTCACAGCCAGCCAGGAAGGCACACAGGACAAGGATATTTTCACTCTTTTTGCAAAAGAGTGAACGGAGCTCCGGTGGTTGGCCCCAAAGGTGGTAAGTGACAGAGCTAGCACTTGACCCCAATCTGTGTCTTCTGTTTTTTCCATAAAATCAGTGTTTTCTGACTGTGGTGCTATTTCTTCTGGTGGTGGGCCCCATACTTTAGTAAGCATATAAGCAAAACTAAAAAAAAAACCATATATTAATTTTAGCATATCCTAGAAAAACAAATAATATCAGCACCAGAAAGCCATAGTTTCAGTGATATTTTTTAGAATGAGACCAAATCAGGTTAAAATTAAATGAAACATTAATAAAATAGTACAGATAGGAAAGGTGAAATATAAAAAGATTAGCATTTATAAGCAATGTATTACACCATGCTGTAGTTAAAAACAGTAAGGTGGTGAGGAAAAGCATGATACATATGATGCAACATACCAGTTATCATAACTATGATGCCTGATGTACTCTTTGAGCAACGTAAGGGAGGAGGAAACAGGACATCTTGCTGTAATTCCACTTTTGCCTCTCACTGACAGTGTGACTTTGGGCAAATCAGTCTGGGCATGTTTTCCTTATCACGAAACCAGAGAACTGAAATTATCCTATTGTACAGGACAAAAAGTTGGTGTTTGAATATAGCTGTCAAAGGAGAGGTAAAAACTACTGCATAGTGGATTGTAGGGCCAGATTGACTGGGCTGGAAATCTGGCCTTCCTATGTATCAGCTGTGTAACCTTGGGCAAGTTACCTAACCCCTTCATTCCTCAGTCTTTTCATTCTCAAAATGGAGATAACGATATTACTCTCATAGGACTGTTGTGAGGATTAAATGAGTTAGCTAGAGGAAGAGTGCCTAGCATAATAAACACTATAGATGTATTTACTATTATTATTACTTCGGGGCTTCAGGACCATTAGAAAGGACCAAAAGAAGCTTCATGAAAAGTGGCATCTAAGATGGTCTAAATATGTCATTAGTTTACTTGCATGGAGCTTCCCAACCATGTCAGAGACAAAGAGAGCAGAGTGGTAGAGGGTGAAAGCAAGTAGGCCGGGGGAATGGAGGAAGAAACCTCCAGCAGCTCCAGAAACCTCTTTACAGACTAAGGAGAAACCACCACGGCAGAAGGGTGCTTGGGTCTTCTTTAGTCTGGGTCCTGCTCTCAGTTTGGGGGCATCTACTTTATCTGAGAGCCACCAGGCAAGTTTTTTTGGGTTTGTTGGAGGGTCACACACCCATGAGGCAGAACAATGAAGCAATGTCTAGCTACCTCTCCGTGACTCCATCTCAGCAAGGGCAGATCTGCGAATGGCCACAGCAAGACTCCCAGAAGAAATCTGCCAGTATAACCGAGGCCTGAACTCCTGTTTTGGATTCTCTGTTCTCATGCTCTGTAACCAACTCACTCTTCTCTGTTTCATGATGATGTCTGTTCAACTGATCATGTGCTACTCTGTTAAACAAAACCAAACACAGTTACTCTCTTCACATGCTATTAAACACAGCTACACTAAAATAATGTGTAGGTTGTGACAAATACGTACCACCTCCAGATAATTGGGAGTGAAGTCACTGTGACAAGCTGCATAACTAAATTAAACCTACTGATGCCTGTTTTCACAGGGTCAAAGGCTTTTCAGTGGAAGAAATTAGGTGTAAAAGAAAATACTCAGTTTTCAGCACCTTGAAACACTTCCTGAAAAGTAAACTAGTAATTTGAAGAAGCTAGGAAACAATTTGACTTAGTTCAAGAAAGAGATGAAATGAGGTCATAGGTTTTTTTTATTTTTTATTTAAATTTTGTTAGCTTTTGAAAAGACACTTTGTTTTTTCTTTTATCCTTGTAAGAGTATTTTATGATAAATATTCCTGAATGTGGCTTGTTTGAACAGAAAAATCACTAGAACTGAAAGAAATTCCAGTTTAAACAACAATGTGATTTTATAGCCAACCCATCCAATTTGAAGACTTAACCAAATGATAAAAATTCAGTGTTGGTGAGGGTGAGAGGAAACAGGCTCAAACACGGAGGGTATGTTCCTGGATGGCTACTTCATAGCCAAAGGCTGATCCACCATATAACGTGCAGTTCCCCTGTCCAGCTATTTATTTTTAGGGACGTAAAATGACCTATTACCTAAAGCAATAAGATGACTGTAACTTAAGCTAAAGGATGGAAGCTCCTTGAGAGCAGGGATCGTTCTGAAATTGTTTTACTCTCTTTTACCTAGCACCTTGTACAATTGCTAGCATAGAATAGCTATTCACATATATATTAATAAATATGAATTATAGTGTTTTGATATCAGAAGACATCTAAATGCTTAGCACCAGGAATGGAGTAAGTAAAATATGGTCTAACAATACAAAAGGATATGATACAGCCATTAAAAGTAATGCTGGAGAAGAAAACTTATACGATACAAAAGTACGTTTTTGATAACTTAATATCTGAAAAATAGCTGGTTTGAATCAATATGTACACTATAATCTTAATTTTTCTGTAAGGAGTATGTACATGAAGATATACAAACTGGAAGATACATACTAAAATTTTAACACACTGCTTATATCTCGTTGTAGTTGATTGATGATATTTTTCTCTTTATTTTTAAAAAAGAACAAAACATTGTTACAATGAGAGTGATAGGAGGTTAGGAATCAGGCTGAAATGAAGAGTAAACTACCTATGAGTGAGAAGGAATTTTCTGAATGTCTCTAGAGAGAAAACCCAAGACCAGTGGGAGGAAGGTACTGAGAAGCCAACTTTGATTTGACACAAGCAATCAGAACTGTTCAACAACAGGAAGTGCCACAACTTCACGGAGTGAATCCCTTGTCCCCATAGGTATTCAAGCAGAGGATAAAGGATTATCCAAGAAGGGTTAAGATGTTAGAAAAAAGTTCTATGAACCCAAGCCTCAGAGATTCCATGAGTTGAATGGCAGACAGCCCTCTACAAGCTCCATTTGATGAGATACATAATTTTTTCTTTATGGACAAAGGGTAGGTTCCTATTTATCTCTCTATCTCCTTCTTGTTATTGATGTTTCTTTTGTTTGTAAGCTGTCCTCCTTCCTTGTTATACTACCTGCATGATCAGAGTTTCATTCTTTTCTCTCTTGATAGCTTCTGAGTCCTGAGGAATACTCCACAGAGTGACAGGTAATATTTACAGATATCATGAATCTTCTTAATGTGGATTGGTTTCCAACTAGCTGAGCGCCTTTTCTTTATTAATGTCATTGAATAAGTTCTGGAGAAGGGAGAGTCTAGGAGGAAGTCAAAGCACTTTGAAATAGAGAGGAGAGAGATTTCCATATACCCATTTGATGGTTTTGATGAGGATTGTTCCTGGCCAATGAAAGTGCCAATACAAGAGCCATTGGCTTTCTTGAACTATTGTATATTGGCCAATATCTATTTATAGCATTACACTTTTGTTTGACAGGAAATTTCAGAATATTTTAATTCTGATTTTGGAACTAATTTTAAATAGTTCAAAGGAGCACTGATTAGATTCACGATATGAACACACTACACAAAACCAACTACAGTGTTCTAGTCAGTGTACACCAATCATGGCTTTTGAAATTGTTCAATCTTGAGGATAGTCCAGGGAGTAAGAACCTATTCTATACAACGAGAACATATTATCTTTGGTTTGCAGTAACTTGACATTGGATATTTGACTCAACTCTCTTCTGGGTTTGCTTCACCATGGCAAGGTAAAGTAGGAAACTTACTTGGTATAAATCCAAGTACTACATAAGGACTAGCTTGAAGCGGATCCCAGAGCCTGCCATGGAATGAGTCTAGACCCAACTGCTTTTGTAAAAGCCTATTTGGTCAAGTTTGTAGAGCACTGAAAGTGTTGAGAATATGTATTTATTTTGTGATAAAACTCCAAAACGTTTAAAAACATATTTGCTCATTTTGTAAAAGAACACGAGTTGCTAACAAAGTGCCAGATTTCACCTACCCATCACTCATTCCTGTGACCAGTTTCTTGGAATACCTTGGAATGACCATGTGGGCCCTCTTGCAAACAGTGAAAAAAAGGATGATAAAGATTACAAAACTGTCCCAAATTGTATCTACTGTGGTAACTGAAACAGTGTTTTCAGGGGAAGATTGCTGAAACATCACACTTCTTCCTTTGCCAAGAACTCCTGGAAAATCACAAGGTAAGCGAATTAGAGAAAAGGCATTTGGGATGCTTCATCAAGTCTGCTGAGGCTCCTTCGAGCAATATCCCATTCCATTAGCTATTCAATGGAATGGGAATAAGAGAGTGGGGATGCGATGCTGACCAACAAAACAGAAGGTCATTCGAAGATTTCCTCCCCTACAGCCCATTGCAAAGTGCCACTATTAACACAATTCCAGTCGAAAAAGGCCCATCAGCAAGTCTCCAGGACAGGGAACTGGAAAATACTCTCCCCAGTTGCCCTCTGAAACGTACGGTCTCAAAATAGCATGGTAGCTAATTGGGAGACATGGCACAGTGCCTTCACTCCTTCAAGCTTCTCTTAGATTCACCAAATCAATCTGTGTGCTTCCTGCCATTCCTTGAGCCTCAGATATTCTGAAGATATAGACAATAAGGGGCACAAAAGTGTGTGTGGGGGATATATGCAGAATACAGTAGGATAATGTGACCTGTGCTTTGTTAAGAAAGAAAGCAAGCTGTAGGTTTTTGAGAAGAAAAGAAACTCAAAGGGATGGTCTTATAGTACCATCTCCACAGATACCCGGCGATAGGATGATGAAAATAGTAATGAGCATGATAAAGGCTGAAAAGCCACAGGGATATCAGACTGATCTATTCCACAGTACAGATATCTGTATAAAGACTTTTAGCTAATAATGTTTTAATGCCAAGTTCTTTTCATTGCTTTGGCTGAAACCCAGGAGTGGACGTGAACACACATTTGGCATGTAGGCCATCTCTGGTGAACTAATTTCCTTTTGCTTAGTCATGTAGCCAGCAGTAGAGCTGAACTCAACTAAGGTGGCTGGTACTAATTGTTAGTTTCCAATTAGTACTTCTTCAAGGTTTATCAAGTATTGTGACTTTAATTAGGGCCCTAAGATGTAAACTGCAATGTCTTTAACAGACACATTCCGATGGGGATAATTTGATGAGCCAGTTGCTGTTGTATAGTAATTGAGAACCAAAGAGAGATTCACATATGAATAGTAAATTAAGATGTGCAGTACTAGCTGGGATTTATACCTGGACCGTTAGAGGCCTTAATGACCCCATAAAAGGGAATAAGGTCATTTGTTATTTAAAGGATCATAAGATATTGCATTGCATAAGGATATTGAAAATGCACAAGGTTAAAGCGCTCATGGGTGAGCCAGATTACCCCTGTATTCCATTTATAAGCAGAACCAGAAGAGTTAGCACTTCTTTGTAATAAAGCTCTAAATTCCGGAGTGACTTGCTGCTCTACCTCCCAAATCCCAGAGGGCGGCTGCTGCTGGGCTGGGCTTTGTAAAATGTTAGGTTCCTCCTCAGACTCAGCACAGGCACTGAATCCTCCATTTTAGAACCAATTAAACGCTTTTACAATTTTCTGGGACAGATTGTCACAAGTGGCTGAATAGGGAGACCCAGAGGTCTGGAAAGGTGGCAGGGAAAAAGCCTAATTCTTGGTATTCCTTGGGTACAGCAGGTTCCATTTTGGGTGGAATAAAAAGTTAAAATGGCTTAGCTATATATAGATGAGGGAGGTAATAGTGAAAGTAGGAACCTCTCAGTTACCCATAGAAACAAAGGGATAATCCAAAATAGCAGATTACCCAATGCAATATGTGTCGGCATTCAGAATGTATGGTCAGCATCATGTTTGCATCTTTAATTATGTTTTTCTTAGGCTACTATCTGAATTAGCCTGTGTATACCTTACATATACCCTAAAGCAGGAGGGGAAAACTGTGAAATACATTTGAGGATTCTATCCCGAGATTAAAATTTGGTTGTGGATAAACCCCTCCGTAGATAATGGAGAAGTGACGGCAATCTCTTTCATACCTATTATATGTTGTGCTTCATTCCTTTTGTAGCAATTGGCACATCTGCAGACACATGTACGAAGCTTCACAGAGAGCCATGCAATCATTTCTGTTATCATTATCATGCCGTCTACAGATGTTTCCTTAACTAGGTTCTAACCGGGCACAGCAAAGACCTGGGTAGAGTAGGTTAGAAAATGAGGAAACAATTTCTCCAGGTAAGTAATTAGAACAACAGGAGCAAATCACAAGGCTGAATGTTGCTATTTAAATGGAAATTCAGCCAGGTCCCCAACACACCGCAAATTTTATCTATACAGTGCTAAAGAACTCAAGTGGTGAGAATCTTAGGTGTGTAACTGTAGGTTGTTACATTGATTTGATGGAATACCAGGAAATACCTAATTACGATGCAAAAAGACGACCATGTAATCGTGTTTTAAATGTCAAAATGATCAATTATTAAGTATTTCAAACATGCAGAAAGGTACAGAAATAACAGCTGTCCATATATCTACCTCTCAGAATTTTAAAATTTTGACAAATTATTTCCCTATGATTAAAAACTAAAGCTATAGTTGTGGCCTTGGTTAATTATAAAAATACACAACGATACAATATCCCACTCCTCCCTGTAGGCATCTACCCGCCAATGGGACTTCGCATTTCCTTCCATCGAGGATAAAATCTTTTCCTTCATCCCTAGAATCTGGGCTGCACTTGTGACTTGACCTAGCCAATAGAATGTGATTTTGTGACTTGATTTGGTCAATGCATACCAGTTCTGAGCCCAGGCTTAAGAGAAACCCTGTGAGATACTACGTGAACTGGACTGGGCTGACCTGATGGGTGATGAAAGACATGTGATCCAGTCATTCTCATCACCCCAGCAACACCCAGCCTCCAGCTGATCTGCTAGAGGACCACAAATACATGAGTGAGTCCAACTACGAGCAGAAGTGCCTAGCCAGTTTCAGCCCAAATTGTTAATCCACATAACTGTGAGCAATAGTAAATGGTTGTTGTTTTCAAGCCACTAAATTCTGAGGTGGTTTGTTACATAGCTAGATAACTGATACAATGATTAAAGCTACATTCACCTCAAATCTTATTCCCTCTTTACCTCCTTCCCTCCCCCAAAGTTCCACTATTATGAAATTCGGGTCTATTTTTCCAATATATGCATGTATACCCTTGTTATATATATGTGTATACAAAATCAATATTGAATAGCATTCATAAAACATTGTATATAAGTATTATTTAAAGGAAACAAAAATCATATCTTACTTTACATATCCTTTACACCTTGCCTTTCTCACGCTACCTTGTTTTTATAAATTTTCATGTTGACACAGGTAGTAGTCATTCATTTTAACTGCTGTATATTTCTATTCCCTTACTGATGGAGCAACAAGGAGCTGGGCTAAAATGTCTTCCACCCTTACCATGCTATGATTCAAATGAATGTGGAGAGGTAAAAAAAATTTGTAAACAGTCAATTAGGATTACAGGGTAATACACAGCTATAGAAAAAAAGTGGTATGCGGTTTGCTATGTTATTATTTATACCTATATATGTACTTTTCTGCAGAATTTACATTTAATAATAAATTTTATAAAGTCAATTAGTAGTAAAATAGAGAGAACATAAAGATATTCACTTACATGTAAACTCTTAATAAATGAAAGTGGTGGTTGAGATCAATGGGGTAAGAATGTCCATTCAATAAACAGCGCTGGGACAACTAGCTATCTATGAAGAGTTATCAAACAATGCAGTGAATGTTTAAATAAAAAAAAATTATTACAGTAAAAGACACATTTCCATTGATCCCCCTCAAAATACTTCCCCTCCCTTCGAACATACTAATCCTATCATTCTTGCCACTTTCTGAAGCAATTCTGGAAGTCCTCTTTTGCGAGTGTCTAGTTGCGCTGTCGTGGCTGCCTTGATGTGCTGAATCATTTTGACTTTGGGGAAGAGCCAGAAGTCACACGGTGCCAGATTCAGTGAATAAGGGGGATGATACACCGCAATGTTTTTATTTGACAGAAATTGCCTTATACCAGAAGTGATGTGTGACATGGAATGTTGTCATGATGGAGGATGATTTATGGCACACTTTAAAACACACCTTTTCTCAACCATAACTCACAACTGACTGACTGCACTGAACAAGTTGAAACTTGTCACACACTGTTACTAAGGCTCAACACGCCACTTCCCGTATTGAAGATCCCTGCCTTTCCATTGGATGGCACTTGGCAGCAACATTCACTATTTTTTTATCACAATGGAAAGACTCTGTGTCTTTTCGTTGCTTCTGGTACAGCAATTTCTGTCAAATAAAAACATTACGGTGTGTCCTCATCCACCTTATTCACTCGATCTGGTACCATGTGACTTGTGGCTCTTCCCCAAAGTCAAAATGACCATGGAAGGAAAATTTTTTTTTGGAGGGGAGGGGAACAGGACTTTATTGGGAAACAGTGTGTACTTCCAGGACTTTTTTCCAAGTCAAGTTGTTGTCCTTTCAATCTTAGTTGTGAAGGGTGCAGCTCAGCTCCAGATCCAGATCCAGTTGCCTTTGCTAGTTGCAGGGGGCGTAGCCCACCATCCCTTGCGGGAGTCGAACCGGCAACCTTGTGGTTGAGAGCCTACTGGCCCATGTGGGAATCAAACCGGCAGCCTTCAGAGTTAGGAGCACAGAGCTCCAACCACCTAAGCCACCGGGCCGGCCCCAAAGGTAAATGTTTTGAATCTATTCAGGACATGGAGGCAGCCATGAGAGTACCATTAAAGACACTCATGAAACAGGACTTCTAGAACTGCTTCAGAAAGTGGCAAGAACGATGGGATAAGCGTGTTCGAAGTGAGGGGTTGTATTTTGAGGGGGATTAATTTCTTTTACTGTAATAATTTTTTTTATTTAAACAGTCACCATATATTTTGATCATACCTCATATATGAAAATAAACATTGTATTCTTCTTTTATATTATACACAAAAATAAATGTCACCTGGATGAAGTTCCTGAGTATAAAAAGCAGTTGCTTAAAATATTTGAAAGAGAATATTTCTATTCATATTAGTCATAACTTTCTCTTCCTCTTCACCTTTATCTATTTGAGTCGTCTCTAGGTATTAAGAATAGCTTTTGCCACTTGGTCCAAAGTCCAACTGAGCCCTGCAGACATTGTGGAGAAGACAAAGACTTTGGCTACTTTCTGATGAGTTCTGTTTATTGCTATATCTGTTCACCTAAAGTTATCAGCCAGTTATCTTGAGTCTAACAAAACCTACATTTTAATTAAAAATAATAGTTACAATGAATGGAGAGTCTAGTTGTGCTTTGCAAATTAGCCCTACCTAGAAATTCCTTCTTTCTGTGTGGGTTTATCCTACCACTGGATTCTAGGCTCTTGTTAGCTTAGCTCCTACTCCACCCAGTTTCCTTAAGAATTCTGTTTATTCTCTCTTGTTCAATACTACTTCTCTCCCCATCACTCCCATAGAATCCCCTGCTCTAGAATCTTCTACAGATTCTGCTTTAGGATCCCCTGTGGGATTCTGCAGGGTCCTCTGAGAGCCTCGATTGCCCCTCATCATTTTCCCTTGTCGCACTCCTGCTTCCTTCCACTCCCTTTCACAGCTATTGATCCCCAGTGCATTCCTAAGTAAGTAACCAAACTGCACTTTAGAATTTGCATCCTACAGAACCCAACCCACAGAACTAAATGAGAGGAGGGTTTTTGGAGCTAGAGAAATTTATAGCATCAAAAGAAACCAAGGATGGATGATCAAAGCTGAGGGAAAATGCTTCAAGGAAAGGCCGTGATCCATTTTCCAGTTTTCAGAATTGAGTCAGCTTTCTCACTTGGTAATCCCCTGAAGAAGAAGAGACTGGGTCCCCCAGAGGAAGGATGTAGCAACAACTTGCATGTGTAAATGATGACAATTCCCTTAGTCCTTCTTCGAAAGGACCAATGGCTATCATGGGGGGGGTGGGAGTGGGGGGGTGGGTTTGAGGTGGAGGATCCCAAATCTAGTACACTGTCTCAATAAGAGGTCAAAATATTTCTTTCTCTAGTCTGTCTTTTGCCAGAAAATCCAGAAAAAATGGAATTGGCACAAATATGTATGGGCTGAATAGCTCAACATAGCTGTGGAGATCTGCTTTGGAAAATGACTGATGTGCTCTTCCAGATATTGACGTATTGCTTAGAAACAGCTATTTACTTTAGCAGAGCTACTTTTTATTAAAGTAAAACATATCCGTCAGCTTATTGGCCTCTTTCTTTTAGTAGCTGTTCTCAAGGTAATCAATGACTTTTAACAGCCAGGCTCACTTATCAATGTACAAGAGGAAGTATATTGATTTGATAAATAGTTTTCTTCACTGAGCACCAATTACTGCAATCTGCATTGTGCCACATTAGGCTGGAAACACCATGAAATCTTGCTATTTACTTAATGTAGTGCAGTGATTGGCTTCAAGAAGCTTTATAATCACTGTTGATTTGTGAGTTAACAATACTTTAAATTCCACTGAGAGCTAAGAAGCAGACTCTGCTTATAAAAGGTTAATAGAATAAGACATCCAATCTATCCCATTTTTGTGAAGGTAAATGAACGGAAATTGTACATGGGTATGTAAATCTTACACACATTTGGTGTTCTACTGAAAACTAGTGTATTTCTAAAATAGAAGAATCTCCCAATTTTAATACCTGTCGTTCCATTTAAAATGCAGACTATTTGATTTCATAACTATTCCTAAAATTAGAAATCATTAAAACTATGAAAAAGACATGTCTCCATTTCTGATTAAAAATGAAGAAAAATCAAGACTCAGAATGTCATTAATATTATTAACCCAGGAACTAAGCTAACTGCTTAATTAAAATAAAATAAAAAATAACACACAACAATATAAGAAAGGCAGTGAGGGCTCCAGTCAGCCTGAGCTGCCTCTGGCTGGGCAGAGGTTATACAAGGTCTGAGTAATGGCATGTCCTCCTGTCCCTGAATTTAGCCCCTGGAGACATTTGACATGCTCTTTTTCTGCTGTTTATACAATGGAATTCACTATGATTGCTACAATTAAGACCTACACTCTTTTCCAGTCTGAATCTTTCCTCCTTCTCCATTCATTCTTTCATTCCATCACTTATTCAACAAACAATTACAGTATTCTTACAATGTGCCAGACCACAAATCAGGCCCTGGTGCTACACTGGTGAATAATATAACGATGGAAATGAAAGCAGTTCCTCCTTAAACCCAGTTCTATCATTCACAGTTCTTTTTAAGTAACAAATAAAAATAACTTGATTGCTGCTACAGGGAAATGATTATGAATTCCAAGTGTACCTTGAATATCAATAATAACAATGGATATCTGAGGCCAATTTCTCAGCTGGGCTTACATTGAGTCTATTTTGTTCATCTTATTTGTCCGAATTCTGAAATATTAAAATTTCACATTTCAATGAATAATTAAACATCACTGTAAAGTTCAGGATACCCAGACAGAAATAAATTTAGTTAGTATACATTTTATCAGGAGAAGAGTATGCTTAGTTTTGCCCTCTTGGGGCACTAGGGTCTTCACTAAAATGGTCAGAATTCTCTCAGCCCAGAAATCCATATGCAATAATACCTGGATGAGTAAGTGAGGTTGGGACTTTATGGGAATGATAGAAGTATTTATTTCAAATGACCAGTGTTAAACTATGGAATGAGGAATATATCTGTTTTACTATATGTAATTAATTTAGGTTTAAATCTATATAAACACCCTAAATATACAGTGTTTATCTAAGTTCCAGGTGTTTTGGTTTTTTTTTTGGTTTTTTATTTTTGTGTTTTTTGTTTTTGTTTTTGTTTTTGTTTTAATAAAGAAACCAACAAAAAGCATTTTTGCTGATGTGTTTTATGGAAGAATCTCTGTTCTGGCCCAGTCTGGTTTCTTCTTTCAGGCTCTGCTAATGAAATATAGTTCATATTTCATCACATTATATCTCTACTGGGATAGTTCAGCTGTAGTAGAGCCCTTATGTATTTCTATTTGCAGAATGTCCTTAGTTTTAGCTTCTTCAAATGTTCAAAGTTCACTGTAAGTATCATATCTCCATTCATGGATATCTAGGAGCTCTCAAAGGGGCTAGTTGTCCACTCTGCTTACTAATTCTAGAAAGAGTTCTGTGGATGTGCTGGCCTCTGAAGCTGTTTCTCTACCCTGAACACTTACTCCTAAATCTCTGTTCTTTGTTATAATGACTGTCTGTGTTTTACAGTTTTGGTAATACACCTAGAATTATTTTTCACAACTTTTTCCTACTGTCTAGCTTTATGGAATACAGATGAATTACCAGTTTCCCCACTTTTTCTCTTGGAAATATTTGTCATATAGGGCAGAACTTGAACCATAAATTAGTGTAAGTAAGTTTGTGTTAGTTAGGGTAGACTACACTATAGCAACAAATGCAACAAAAGAATTTAAGAATTTGTTATGGCTCAATCACAATGGATGTTTATTATTATATATCCTAAAGGTCCAAAGCAGGTATTCATAGTTGATGGTGGCTTTCTTCCTGTGCTTGCTCCATATGGCCTTGAGGGGTAGGTAGGGTCACCGCTCAGAAAAGGAATGCACAGGCCTGAACAAGAAACATGAGGAACATCTGCCAGCACTAAGGACCTCTGACTCTACCTACTTACATAGACAGTGTGGGCTTCATGGCCTCCAGTGGAGCCCCAAGGGAATTGACAGGGGCCCCTGAAAAGTGGCTGATATTGGACTGTTTGCTAAACGTGGTGAGTGAGGCCTAGAGCCTGATTTTGTTTGATTTATCAAAAACCAAGAAAACTTACTTTGAGTTTTGTGGAGTAATATCTGCTACATTTACATAAACCATGGTTGATTCCACTGTTGCAATATGGATTTTAAGGAGATCTACAAAAGGCTAGCTGCTGTCCACTCAGATTTTCTAAGTTTCTGTAAGCTCCCCTTTTGTCTCTAATGATGTGTTGGTCTTTCTACAAGGATACTGGTGATTTAGTAGCGTTTGTGCGCTCATGGAAATACTCAGAGTGGTCCTCTCCATTCACGCTTTCCCCATGATAACTGGTCATATCCCTCACCATGGGCCTTTGCTGCTATGGGCGACCCCATGCCATCTTCTCCCTTTCCGCTCACTGCTGTTGTCTTTGTTTCTACCAAAACTCTCCCCTTTCTGAAGATCTCAAGCACTTATCCTCTTCACTTAACGTGGATCTTTCCACTCTCCTTTCAGGGCTTTGTTGTCTTCAGGCAGCTTACTCCTTGTCACATGCTGCAGTACCTCTTGGTGCCACCAACTGACTGGGCTTTTCCATTTATAGTTTATATAGAGTGACAGTGTGATGCATGTTCCACTCCTGGTAGTGGGGAGAGTCTTTTCCTGATTAGACTCTCAGTTGAGAAAGAATCCCCTTTGGATACATAAAACTACGAAAAAATTATTTACTATGCCATTACACATTGCACCTTAACTACAGAGGGCACTCCTACTGATCGATTCATGGGCAACAGTGTGCAGGCTTCCATAATATTATTGAACATCAGGGAGCTGCACGGTGAAGGCTCTTGATGAAGCCTTCAGGTCATAAAAATGAAAAGCTTAGGATTTTGTTTCCATCACGTATAGCATGGTTTGGAGATAAAACACCTTTCTGTCTGTAATGGTCATTTGGAAGATTCATTTCCTGATTTTTCTCTGAAAAAAATTCCAACAAGTCTTTGCTGTACTATATTGTCTAGAGATAATTAGTCTTATTATATGCAGGCCAAAAGATATATGACAGGCAACAAGGCCCATTTCATGATAAGTATTTTTCATTGAATCTTTCAACTTTGCAAGACAAATGAACAAAGTCCAGCATGGGGTGGGGAAGAGGTGAAATAAATGCTCAGGAATGCACCAGAACAATTCTATAAGAATATTCTTTCAAAATAATCACAGCTGGTCTAAATGGTTGATGATAAAATCAGAGTATACGTGACTTAATAATAGCAGCTACCATTAATTGAGCATCTATGTGTCAAGTTCTGCAGTCTGTACTTTATATGCAATATTTTAGTCAACAGAAGTCCTGTAGATATTAGCCCCATACCACATATTGGAAAACTGTGGTTCAGAGATGCAAAATAACTAACTTTCCCACTGTCACACACTTAGAAAAGGCCAAAATTGGATTCAGCCTGAGATGTCTTGGTCCAAATGCTATGTGCTTCATCACTTGACCACTTCCATCAACTTCCTGTGTCTCGAGTGACATTCTACTCTTTTGGAGTTGCATTTTGGGTTTTCATTAATGAGTAGTTTAAATTATCTAACTGCTTGCCTATTGCCTTCACTCTCTGTACCTATTTTTCTAATTATTCATGGTGGTTGGGGAATGGTAGTATAAGCTTCATTTTTTTTTTTTTAATTTAAGAAAATTAAAAGTAATCTTGAAACATTTGGCACATTTCATAAAACAGCACAGACCCTAATATTATGTTGAATTTTCACTGAGAAATTGTTATTGTGTATGAAGTTCTAGAAAGATGAGAGCAGTCCCTGGCAGAAGTTAACGATTACTGATTAAAGAGCACTTAATGTTAATTCAACCAACTCAAGGTGGAGTTTGGTTGAATTTTAATCAGGCTTTGGGTGGTCCATCAGTATGGTATGGTGCTGTCTCATTTGCCCAGAATTAACCCAAATTATGCCTGTTTTCCTTGCTTAAATATTAATAGTGTCTCTCAAAAATATTTTAGTTTGAATGATAATTTTACCACCATTTTCCCCATGAACAACCCCTCCCTGGATAAACAAAGATCCTGTCTGTGGAATCTGGCACCCAAATGTGGCATGTGAACTTTGCATTTCCTTGGAAATTAAAGTCTGGCGCACACACCTGAAAGAATCTGCCGAGTTGTCAAGCAGCTTGCACCTCTGATTGAGTTGGGGAAAATAGATCAGTTCAAAATCACTAGGCCCTCAGTGCAAACTACAGGATGATCAATTCCAAATACCACACATCTCAGGGAGCAGACGTTATCTACACATTTGTTTCTTCACATCGTCTTCTCCACATGTTCCCGTCTCCTCACTCAAATAGCTATTAACAATAACTCCAAGAAGCAGTGGGAAGTAATGACAAGCTTCATCCCCTCAGTTTAATATCGCAGCCCTAATTCTCATGTCTTCATTATCCCCCGGCACCAAACCATTCCCATTTGCACACCAAAGCAATCCTCCATCTCTTCTGTGTTGATGTCAGCTTGATCTGCACTGATCACCTTCGTTAAGAACACACATTTACTGAGTCATGTGATCCCCAAACAGATGTTTCCCAAATAAAGCACTCATTGTATTGATGAAAAGACACCAGCATGAAGGTCAAAAGCCCTTGGGTTTTTCCATTTACCAAAGGGAAAAATAAAGAATGACTTCTTCATTAATTTTGTTATTCATTCAGCAAACACATTGGCTATGATTTAGGCACAATAATCATTGGTAGGACACAAAGATGAATAACAAAACAGAGAAAGACTCTTAAGGAGGCAGTTGCCCTTTGGGGGAGAGTGCCAGAATCCCACACAGGAAAAGGAGGGGATTGGTGACATTATGCACTGATGGAGGTCCCAGGAGGCCTCTCCCATACTAGGAAAGGATCTCTGTTGGCCCACGGACTGCAGAGCACAACAGAGAGGCAAATCTGAGAAACAAAGAAGAGAGAAGTGGACAGTACAACCGAGGCAATCATCATAAGGAGTTTGTATTAGCTTTATTAGGGCCGCTATAACAAACTACCACACACCGAGTGGTTTAACTAACAGAAATCTATTGCCTTACAGTTCTGGACGCTAGAAGTCCAAAGTCAAGGCATTGGCAGGGCTGGTTCCTCCTGAGAAATGTGAGAAAGACTCTGTATTAGCCTCTCCCCTAGTTTCTGGTGGTTTATCTCTGGCATAGAAGCATCACCACAACCTCTGCCTTATCTTCACACGATGTTCTCTGTGTGTACATGTCTCTGTGTCTAAATTTCCCTTTTGCATCAGGACATCAGTCGTGTAGGATTAGGACCCACCCTAATGACCTCATCTTAATTGAACTAATTACATCTGCAATGACCTTATGTTCAAATAAGGTCGCATTCTGAAGTAATGTGGGGGTGGGGATGCTTAGAACGTCGAGATATGAATTTTTGAGGGATATAATCGGCAATTTGCACTGCGGAGCTGGACAAAGAGGCAGAAGTAAAGCAGCTAATAGGGCAGAAAGTGGACATGCCATGATGCAGCAGGAGACTGACAGAACCTAGGCAGAGACTCTGAGGCACTGGCAAGGAGAGTTTTTGTTTGTTTGTTGACTGGACTTCTGAAGCTCATGTGTGAGGAAAGAGATGCTAAGTGAGGAGTCCATTCTCGGAGAGATATAGACACATCCTGGGCAGTAGAGCAGAAGAGCTAACCTGCGTGGATGCAGGGCTAGTTTTCTGAGAACCCTGAAAGGAATTACCCTGGGTCACACCCAAGGTCTGTTCAACCTGTTCCCCTTTTTCATCTGATACCCCAGGGTTTGACAATGTAAAAGCATAGTTACCTTCTCTTAATCAATCTTAACCATTAACAAGACCCTAATCTTATAGGAGCTGCTTTGGTCCTGTAATACGCAATTTATTCAAACACTTTGAGAAACCATTTGCTATGACTTGTTGGTGAGTGTGCGGGGGGTGGGGGCGGGGTGGCGGGTGGGGGCGGGGGGGGCGGTAAATCATGTCAATACATTTATTGCCTGTTGTATGAAGCCTGTTCCTTTTGTTTGCTTAAAACAAAACAAAACAAAACAAAAAACAACCTCATTCAAATTTCATATGACCAATAACATTCCTTCGCCTACAATTTCCTAGTATTTTCTCTCATTGAAGTTTCACAAGAATACTCTTTGTCCCAGCATTCTCTAGCATTGGTAAATAAGAGTGTCTTCTTAATCTTATCTCCATATTATATTTCAAATCAGTCCACTTTGTTCCAACTTCATCACCCCCTCTATTGCCATAGTAGAGGTCAGTGGGTCTCAGAGTGTGGTGTCCAGATAGCAGTGTCAGCCTCACAGGGAGCTTGTTAGAAATGCAAATTCTCCACCTAGCCTCCATCCCCATCAACATCGGACCTACAGAATCAGAAACTCTAGGGGTGCAGTCCCCAAATCTATGTTTTATCAGCCGTCCAGGTGATTCTGCTCACTAGGCAGATGTCACTTCTTACTTGGTCTAATGCACTGACTGGCCTGCTAACTGGTATCCCCATGAATACACAGCCTATTTTCTACAGAAGAGCTAGTATGCCTTCCCCAAAAGTCAGATTGTTTCATTCCCCTGCTTAAAACCTTAAAAGCAAAGGCTTCCCATTGCACCGACAGTAAAAGTCTCTCCCTAACGCGCAAGGCCTTGGCTGATTTGTCTCTGCCTGCTATTCCACCTTTTGCTGTGCCGCTTTTTCCCTTATCCACCAACCACACTTTAGGAATACTGGTATTTCAGCTGATGAAACATGCTAAGTCAGCTTTGTTTGCTCTTGTATCCATCCTTAGCACCTGGTGTGTAAGAGACATTTACTAAATACTCACTGAATAAATCATTTCATTGGGGATAATGTTCCTACCCATCTTATCTACCTTGTTCATGATTTTATTGAATCTCAAGTTGCCCCTTCTTAGGTTTTGTCTGCTTATATCCTAAAAAGCCCTGTTCTTTTATCTGCTCTCTCCAGATGCCTCCATCATTTGGATCATTTCAGTTAACCATTAGTAAATTCTAGAAAATATTAATTAATGAAGCACCCACTAAGACAAGAAAACATAGGATTATCTCTAAAAGTTAATATGCTAGTAGAAAAGCAGACATATAACTACCTTTTCAAAAAAAAGAAAAAAGTTGTGGTAAGTGCTATGATACATGGTAATGAAGGTAATATTTGATTTGGATCCAAAAGGACAAAAAAGAATTCTCAAAGTAGACAATTGCATAAGGATATTCCTTGCAGAGGAACAGCATGTGCAAAGGCACTAAGCTATGAAGAAAACAAAGATGATGAGTTCAGAGTGGTTCGCTCTTACACAGGAGGCTGAAATATTAGAGCAGAACCTATGTATAGTAAATGACACTACAAGCAAAGGAGTTTAGATTTCAGTCTGTAGAAAATGGGAAGCTCCACATTATTTTCCATAGTGGCGACACCACTTTGCATTCCCATCAACAGTGCACTAAGATTCCAATTTCTCCACATCCTTACCAATGCTTGTTTTCTCTCTCTCTCTCTCTCTCTCTCTCTCTCTCTCTAATAATAGCCATCCTAACAAATGTGAGGTAATATGTCATTGTGGTTTTGATTTACAGTTCCCTGGTGATTAGTGACATTGGGCATCTTTTCATGGGAGAAATTAGAGATGTTTAATCTGGACGGGGGAGGACCATATTTGAGTTTAGGGTCCCTCTGGTGGTAATATGGGGGATGGACTAGAAAGAAAGGAGATGCGGCACGAAGCCCATTCAGGAGGCTGTAATTTCTGAACCTTCTCTGCTTCTCTCCTTTCTTACTTATGTGGAAGACACGTGGGCCAGTCCTCACACTTTGGAGGTGATGGGCAACACTGTCTTTCTGTTTCCTTCAGTTGCTCTGGGTGTAGTTCAATGTCTTGTCAGTTTGGGAACGATGGGCCTCTGTGTGAAACCACGTTCCCTTGAACCTAGTGTGTTCTGTTACATAGTGAATTTCCTTTGGAGTCCCTTTCTTCATGCCATCTTTAGGCTTCCACACTTACAGTGCCCCCACTGAAATCAGGATCACATATTCACACTCCTGTTTTGTAAGACTCTAGCCAGCCTACCTATCTATGCCTTTTTGCTAGTACTTGTGAAATTCCAACATTTCATGTCTGGAGGGGACATTGATGTGCATCTAATTTATTCTACAGATATAGAAATTAGTACTTAAATAAAGGAATGGCTTGGCCAAAGTTACACACTTGGAGAGCATGAGGTAGGACTTGATTCTTACTACCTCAAATTATTTATTCATTAAATGGTAAAATTGGGGACACCTGCCCCTATAGGGTGTATAAGGAAAATCATAATAATAACTACAGCAGTATGCAGGGTGACTTATAGCTTACAAAGTTCTTATGATATCAATTATGTTACTTATGTTAAATTACACGAGGCAAATATTCTAATCATTCCCATTTTATTGACCAATAACACTGATTTTAGAGAAATTGATTGACTTGTTGAGACGCCTATATCCTGTGCTCCAGAGAGGGCCCCCAAGCCCAGGTACTCTGATGTCTAATCTATACCTTTTCTATCACACTCTGTGGCCTTGAGTGCATACATACCAGGCTATAAATGAGCCGTCATATCTCCCCAACATGACCTTTAAGTATCCCGGGTTTGTATACCTTAACACTGGACAAGGATTTGAGACTGCCTGTCCATCTACTGGTTTACTCAGCACCCTGACTTTAGTTAGGTAGAAGAGCAACATCTTGATTAAAAAGAATTTGAAATCAGAGACTCTGAATAAGTAAGATTTAGATGAATTATAATGAACTCATAAAATAAGCAGAAGCGACATTAGAGGGGAATAAGAATGAGAAAAATACAATTAAGATAGAATTTCAAAATATGAGGTAAAAAGAAGTTGCACAGATGCAGTGGAAAATCCAGGGAACATTCCCAGAGCCCCCAGTGCAACAAGAAAACAGCCCACAAGGAAAACCAAAGAACGAGGGCTCCAGTGTGTAAGTAGACCCAACCCAGAGACACACATATCATTACCATCTCCTGAACCCGGGCAAGGAAAAGTGTCTCTTCACATTTCAACAGTGCTTTATATTTGAAATCACATGATGCCTCTATAAAGTTTGCTAACTCACTGCACAAAGGACTGCTTTTTTCTAATGATAAATGTAGTAATAATAATATACCTGCTATTTAGTGAACGCTTACTATCCATTGGGCAGGAACTACAATATGTGCTTTACGTGCATAATCTCACTTCTACCCACAGTCATTATTAACATTCCCATTTTTGAAGTGAAGAAATTGAAGCCTAGAGAGGTTAAGTAACTCGCTGGAGGTCACACAGTTAATAGGTGATAAAGCCAGGATTTGAACTCAGGACTGTTTGATTCCAAAGTCTAGGCTTTTAGGCACTAAAATTGTGAGGGGAAGTAGGTTTGCATAATAACTGGTATGCATTTTACTTGTAAACCAACCCTCTTGCACAGGCATACTCTCTGAAATGGCAGTAGCTAAAAGATAGTCTGGTTCCCTCTTACTCATATATTCAACCAACGGGTGTGTGTGGAAAACTAGGGGCCAAATTCCTGAAAGTAAAGATGCTATGTTCTAACTGATTTCTAAATATTACTGTTACTGATATTTGCTTACATTGAATGACTGACTCTCTTTTTGTGGAGCAAAATTATCATCGAAGTGGTGTATTTTATTGTAAATGCCAACAAGATATTTAAAATCTAACCATGTCTTTAAAAGTATACAAGCAGATGTACTTGTTTTTCATACATATCTCACAATAGTACTAGTATATTGGATGCATATTCAGCTTGACCTGTGCCTGTGGCCTGGCATATATCTCACATCATCAGAAATTCTTGCTTTGTGAAATGAAAGAATGTCACAGGGATAAATGAGAATGATGATATGGGTTATTGATTCCTAGAAGTATCTAAGATGATTCACCATAAATCATGAATTATATTTTATTCTTCCACTTTAATATTTTAATCATAACTCTCTAGACCTAAGGTGGTGCATCTTGCCCAAGAATTCCATAACCTTAATTCATTAGAGTGTCCTTGAAGATAGAAGTCAGATAAAATAGTAATTCCCCTTTTAGGAATTGAACCAACTAAAGCATTTGTGAATTGGCTAAGAAAATGGATTTGAAGTTTCTGGAAATCAGCTTCATCGTATTAGTAAATCCCACCACCAGAACCACCAGTTGTCCCACGATCTAGTGTGGGAGGTCCACACCCTGGGAGCCCTGGGCCATGTCACCTGCCGCCTGATTTTGTATGTCCTGGGAGCCAAGGATGATATGTACATTTTTAAATGGTCGAAAAAATTCAAAAGAAGAATAATATTCTTTGATATGTGAAAATTATGTGAAATTCAAATGTCAATGTTCGTAAAGCAAACATTCTTAGACCACAGCCATGTCCATTAGTTAATGTGCTGCTTGTGGCTGTTTTGTGTGACAGCGGCAGTTTCTGCAGAGACTGCATGTCTTGCAAACCCCAAAATAGTCACTATTTGGCTCTTTATAGAAAAAGTTTGCTGACCCCCTATCAGGAGCATGAGTGCCACTTCTTCCAAGTGGTGCTGAATACAGAAAAGTACATGTGCCAAGAAACTGCTCTTATTCTTGAACTGGAAAACCACGATCACTCATTCTCACACATTCACTGAGAATGTCCTACGAGGAGGCTTCTGGAGAACACACGTGAGATGCAGAGCTCAGTAAGAAACAGTCCCTGCTCTCAAGGAGCTTGCTGTCTAAAAGGATATAAAACATACACCGAAAACACAAAAGCCACAGTCCGGGGCAAATAGAGGTGTGAGGGGAAAACCGGTGTTTACAATGGAAACTAGCTGAGAACCTTAGTGAGTTAAGTCTCTGACACAATCATTTTGCAAAAGGAATAAAAGTTAGAAGTTAGGTTCATGGTCATTTCTCTGTAGCCTGGGAAGTAGCCATTTGAGTGTTCTTCATTCTCTGAATGACAAACTTGGGGAATCTTGAGGCTTCCCACTTACAAATATATAAGTAAAGTGTTTCTTTACAAAGGAAAACAATTAATTGTCCCTAAAAGTATCGACATTCGTCTCTACTGGGGAGGTGTGGAGACTGTGCGATGAGGTCATAGTGGCCAGTTAATTGCATTTTTTGGAATCCTTCGTAATGATCTCATCGCCATAAATCCTGTTAGTGGTTTATTATAATGACATAAATCGTGATGAACTCATCTCATATGAATATGGCTCTCTTAAACCCTTTCTTTGGTGCTGCTCTATATTTTCTGTCATTGCCATCTCATCTCCAGAAGCGGCAATCCAAAGACAAAGCCCTTCTGAAGAAAGGACTAATAGTAATGACAGGTTAAAGTCAATCGGGTTGCCTTCCATATACATGCCCCATTAACTTGCCTCCTTTCAAGTTTATCTCTGGGTCTTTTATTTCCTATCATTTTCGATTTCCACTTGCTCTATGACCATTTGCCTAATAGTTCAGAGAGGTATTAGACTACTGCTTTTTACAGATAACGAAAAAGGGAGTAAAAGAGGACCAGTAAACATGCCTATCTATTACACAGAATTAGCCATTAGAGAACCGTGAATTAAGGTGATATGTATCAACTGAGATTCCAGCAAACACTGTCTGTTTCCTTCTCCACTGTATCCTGAGCTCCCAGTACTATGCTTGACATGTGTTAGGTTCTCATAAGTGTTTGATGACTACATGGAATCATTGCCTACCCTTTTATTAGAAAGTTACTGGTTTTTCTCTTACTGCTTTTATATAGAAACCTTTTTAAGACTCAGTATTACCATGCCCAGCAACAAATATTTATCAAGCAATGACAATATGCCTTACGCTATTAGATATTAAGAAGGATCAAAGAGAATTATCATGCTGCCCCCATCCTTGGTGAATGTGTGATCTTTCACAGAAGCCAAAGAACCATTTAAATAATTTGAAGAAAATCTTAATGGATTATATCAATCAATCAATTGATTTTTAAAGTCTCTGTAGGCATATCCTCTGATAAGTGTACAAAAGAATGACATTGGATTCTAAGGTGAAGGTTCTTCTTTGTGGTTATAGATCACCCTTCAGAAACCCTAAGTCCTACTGCACTTCTTCAAAAATCCTAGGAGACACAGGAAATAGAGGGAAGAAGATGGTGTGAGGAGACATGAGTTTTAGTTCTGCATCTGTCATTGATTCATTCTGAACAAATCAGATCAGCTCACTGAGCCTTACTTTCCTCATGTGGAAATTGGAGGGTATAGCAGAAAGAATGCTCTGGGTTCCTCCTGCACGTACACAGGGAAACTACAGTCCCCAGCCCCTAGTCACCTAGTCACTGTGTTACTGAGTTCTGGCCAGTGGAACTTGGGACACTTCTAGCTCTTCCAGAAAATGCCCATGTGTGATCTTCCACCTCTTCCAAAGGACTCTAAAGGTCTCTGAAATGGTGGAGAGCTTCACACTGGAAAGAGACTGGAACCCTATGTGAATGAGCACAAATCTTTAGTCTGTAAAGCCACTGAGATTCTGAAATTATTCTACGATTAGGCTATCTTGAAGAAAACAGATATGCTTGTCTAGAGTTATCTTTAAGGATCTTTCTAACATGAGAATTTATATTCTTTCATAATGCTCCTACAGTCTTCTTTTCTTTTACAACCTATGAGCGGGCAATATTTGGACTATAGTTTCTATTGTCTTCTCTTAACTAAAATACATGCATAGCACTGATCTTCCTACGAACTTTAGGCATCAGACTCACCTCTGTTTTATGGAACTGACCACAAGTGTGTTTGGTATCTGACCACAAAGGGACTGTTTGTGTCCCTCAAAATTCATAGGTTGAAGTCCTAACCTCCAATGTGATAGTATTTTGAGGTGGGGCTTTTGGGAGGTAATTAGGTTTAGAAGAGGTCATGTGTCATGTGGTTCAAGCCCCATGATGGGATTAGTGTCCTATACGAAGAGAAGAGACACCAGAGCTGCCCTTCTCTGTCATATGAGGATACAGCAAGAAGGCAGCCATCTGCAAGCCAGGAAGAGGGTTCGCACCAGACAACAAATCTGCCAGGACCTTGACCTCAGACTTGCCAGACTCCAGATTGTGAGAAATAAATATCTGTTATTTAAGGTATCCATTTATAGCATTTTGTTATAGAAGCCTGAGCTGATTAAGATGGTATCCAACTCAAGGAGTGATTCTTTTTCAATTATAATCTTGTTACAAAACAAATGAAAAGACCTATAAGATTGTTTTGTTTTGTCCTTTCATTTCTGCAAGTGAATTTCAAAAAAATACAAGGTTGTGAAAATTCTTTCAGGCCTGAAAATTTGCATCGGTGCCAACCTCAAATGCCAACCTTCTCCCCTAAATCCTTTCTTTGCTTCCATTATCAGAGGAACCCTGGACTCCCCAGATGGGCATGGGCTTATTTATAGGCTGAGAGAGCCTGAAGGTTCTGAGCGCCCGAAAGGCTAGACATCCTGGTGTATATGCAGTGCAATTTTCTGGAGCTCCAAAGGCGAGGCCACACATTTGAATGCTTCATTCCCCTGGCGACGGCCTTCCTTCCCTCCTTCCACTTTTTCCTCCTTCCTCCCTTTCTGTCAGGCCGTGATCCTCTTGGCCAGTGCTTATTTACGTGGTTGGTTTTTTTTTTTAGAGACCAAGATGAAAAACATAATAAAGGAAAAGGAAAGTGAGACTAGAAACGATGCAGTAGTTCTCTGCCTTTCTGACAGATGATGTTTGCAGCCCAGGATCATTAACTGTACGTAGAAATAGCGGCGTTGCTCTGAATAAGTCATCCTCAATGTGTGAGTCTGTGGCTGTTTAATTTATCATGATACGATATTGTGGGGCACACCTGTGTGAGTACACACTTCTGGATATCGCTGTGCATAAATACAGTTAGCTGGCTCCCAGTCTGAGCAGACCTGGCAGTCGTCCAAAAAAGAAATTTTCATTGATCTTCCAGTTTAATTATATCTGTGGCGATATCTACTACCTTGTGAATCATCGTGTGGGCTCGTTAGGCACCTGTTCTCTCTCCACTTGCAAGGAAAATGTTTCAATTAGAATAAAAAAATGATTAAAGATCTTTCCTCTTCATTTCTTGCCCTGGGTAACTGGGAGGAAATTGACATGAATATGCAGTTAGTCAGGCGGAGAGCAGGTCAAATCACAGATGGGAACTTATTAGCTCTGTTCCATTTCCCCCAATGCACTCCCACCTTTCTAACCCACACACACAAATCAAGCGTTCATTGTAGGGGTGTCACATATGTATTTTTTACTCAAATGACAGCTCCACAAAGCTCCATGAGTGAAGTAGTTGCATTATTTCTTTTACCCTGAAAAGTCTGATGTTGGACTTACAGGTGACTGAAGACGTAGCTGCTGATGATCAAATTTCTCGGGACACAAAGAGGGAAACCTATACACATTTGGTGTGCCAGACACTGTAGTAAGTGCATTGTAGCAACTTCACACCAATGCAGCAGAATAGGTGTTACCAGCTTCATTTTTGAGAAAATTGAGGCCAACCAATATCCATAATTAGGTAGTTCTGGTTCCAATGTCCACCCCCAGACACATAAACTTAAATGCTTATTGTTGTGGCCCTCTGAGACTTTGTGGTTATTTGTCATGCAACAAACCAATATAGTCAATAGATAGATGATACCCATCCCACTCTCTCAGATTCGCTTCTTCGATGAAGAAAGTTGAGATAGCCAGGAAGTAAACAGAAGGTTTCAGCATACTTCATCCTCGGTAAGAAGTCTCTTAGTTCCTTCCAGTTTGGGCAAGGAATAAATATTATAACTAAGTCATTACAATGGAAAGCCTGCTACATATCAGTTGGTTTTCAGTCCTTGAAGAATCATATCAGGACTACGGTGGACAAGAATTAGAGAAAGTGTCGGCAGCCTAGGTGTGGATGATTAAGAATATATAAAATGAGGGATTTTACTTTCAGTGGACAATGAGTAACCCAGAGAACAGTAATCTCTGTGAGGGTGGGTAGACTAGTCTGTTTGTTCAACTCTGTACCCTCCTAAGACACCTAAGAGAGTGCCTGGAGGGGAACGACCCACTTTGATTATGTTTCTTCACTCACACTGAGGCTAACTACTGAATTCACCTGTGGGAGTGACTGGATCTAGATGGCTGACTATGGTAACAAGTGTACAGTATGTAACACAGGGTCTGACCATACTAAGAGCTCAGAAAATGTGATTTCACCTTCTCTGCTCCTCAGGGATACTTAACAAATATCCATTTTAGTGACCGGAATTGAAACCAGAAACCAGGGTCAGGGCAGTCCAGTAGGTCAGAACCAGGTGGGAATCAGAACATGGCCACCCACTGGTGATCACACATACGGACCAATCATTGTTTAGGAATACTTGCCCGCACTCCCTGGGAAAGTAGGCTTCTCTGTACATTGACTCTGGTGTTTCCCTTATGGTTTCCTTTGGCCAATTGAATGTTAGGGGGTGGCATGTGATTGAAGGCTGAATAGTACTTGCACAATTGGGCTTGCTCCCCAGTGCTTTGCCCATTCTAGAAGAACATGCCCAGGTGAGCCTTCTGGTACAGGAGGACGAGAGGCATGTGAGGCAGAGTCACTTTAGTCGGGCCTCCCCAGCCAGGCCCAGGAAGAATTAACCAACACTCAATGACCCCAGATGTAAGCTAAATAAATGCTGGATGTTATATGCCTCTGAGACCTTGTGGTTGTCTGCTATGCAGCCAACACATACAGGCAGTAAATAGATGTCATTAATTCTATTCCCTTCCGTTGGTGGCTAAGATAGAGAAAGCTGACAAAAGCCAGGAAACAGACAGAAGGCACCAGCAAACTTCAGCCACAGCAAGCAGCCTCTCCATTCCTTCCAGTTCAGATAAGAGCCCCTCAATAACTCTAGCACTTTAGGTCTGGAAGAATGACTGGTGATGGTTACATTTTACAAATGAGAAACCGAAAATGCCATGGCTGGTCCAAAACACCCAGATGGTGGATTTGTAATTCCATTTGCAGTTGCTGGATTTTCAGTGTATGACCCTTTTAAATAGAACAAACAAGCCTGGCAGAAACGGGAAGTGTTGCATCAGAGATATCAAATGAAGAAAGATGAAGTTTTGCTCAGGCTGAACTACTGACAGAGTGAGGCCTACATCTCTGCTTTGTAGAACACGCTCAGTGCTGTCGTGGGTGTAGTGAGCTACTGTGGCTGGGAGGTGGTGGTGTAACATTTAAAATTCTATACTTGACCTGGAGCTCATTAGAGTGGCAGGTTTGCTCCTCCAAAGGTGTATATCATGATTTTTCTTCTCCAGTGAGTTTGTCTTTATGCCATTGAACCAGGTACCCTCTCCACCCCAGAAGAAGCAATGTCTAGGTAACTTCGGGTCTATTTAGTAAGCAGTTGTTTCTGTGGTGTTGTCCCCTACACTGTTGGCTGTAACCTTCTGCTAACAGGGAGCCACCCCCACGTTCCTAGGAAAGCTAAATGTTCAGAAATGAGCTTGCTGCAAGTCATCACTGGCATTTTCCATATCCCTTCACTAGGTTCTAAAGCTAAGCTGTATATGTGCTAACTAGGAAAGAAATGATAGCCTCCCAGTCCAAGATGCCATCTATTCCTATTTTGTGGACTCTCCAGGGCCATCTGTTGTAGGGTGCACCATAATCTAAGAACAGATTTTCAGAGGTAAAGGGGAACAACACTACATTAAGTGTACAATTGGCGGTAAGATGCAAACCTATTTCAGTGCTATTAAAACGTGAAAAAGTAATGCAACTCAGAACTGAGAAAATACACATTCCCTAATGGATGCAGATCCCTGACCCCTCACCCTGGATTTTCTTTTCTTTTCTTTTTATTTATTTTATAGTACAGTCATGGTATTAGGTTGGTGCAAAAGTAATTGCAGTTTTAAAAGTTGAAAATAATTGTAAAAACCACAATTACTTTTGCACCAACCTAATAGTTTGATTCTTATTCCATTATCTCAACCCAGGAGCTATGACACTTTATCCAGGTTTCTTAACCTGGTCTCTTTTGTCCTTCCTTTTTCTGACACAAAAGGATCCTGACACAAAAGGAAGACTTTTGTACTCCTATTTTTTATCTCAAGTCTGTGATTCTATCCACTCATTCTTAGAAATGTACGTACGATTCCATTTCCCCTGGGCAAGGCAGCTGGCAGCATGACACACAAGTTAAAAATCTCTTATGCTCCTTTGAACAAGGGCTATAGGTAAGAGCATGGGGCAGAGATTTCCTCTTAACTTCAGAGACATCAGCTTCCTGAGGATCAGAAACTCACTGATTAAAGCGGTTAAGGTTCTTCATTAACCACTCCTGGCTGAAAAAAGAACAGAAATGTAGAGAAAAGATTTTAGGGCACCCAGTGAGTCCCTGGGAAGGCTGGAGAATCAAGTTCCACAAACAGGCAGGAAAAAGGGAGTCCAGGTAGGAGCCAGAACTACAGCCAACATCACATCAGAGAACCATTTGGTGAGAACACCACTGCCAAAGCTGCCACTGAACATCCTGTGCCACAGCTCTCCTTACTGCCCCTGGGCTACGACGTGGCCATTGGCACCAAAGCTGCTGGTGCCCTGAATGCTGCTGCTGTAACCACCACCTACAGCTTCCTCTGCTTGAAACATGCTTCCTCCAGATATCCACAGAGCGTGTTTCTCACCTGCTTCAGGTCTCTGCATTTATAGTGAAGCCTTCAACAGTCCCACAATTTAACATTCTAGCTTCCCCATCTGTCCCTCGTCCAGCATATTCTAATCCATGATGCTTGCTTTTATCTTTTTTGATATCAGTTATCAGCATCTGACATGCCATATAGTTCACTCATTTACTTGTTTCTTTTCTTCCCTATAAAGACTGTAAGGACTATGGGGGCAGGGATTTTTGTCTGCCTTGTTCTCTGCTATATGTCCAGATTCTTGAAAAGTGTCTGGCATAGAGTAAGCATTCAATACATATTTGTTGAATGAATGAATGAATGAATGAATGAATGAATGAATGAATGAACTGATTCTCAGTTGCTCCGGCTTCTTTGGGCCATTATTCCCAATTCCAAGTCGGTGGTGGGAGTAGTTGATTGGTTGAGTCCAGGTCACATGCTTAGGCCCCAGCTATAATGAAGGCTGGGAAAACAATGTTTTCCATAATTATATTTGTTCATGCTTCATGTCTTACCTGGGCTAATATCTGAATTTCTTACCCAGCCTATCTGTCTTAATTCTTTATCCTCCTCATCGCTTATAACGCTTTCACAGAGGTGTCTGCAGCATCAGAGATGATGATGACAAAATTACATCATCTCCAGTTTTAAAATCTCTCATTCCCCTCTCCCCTCCTCATCTATAGGATAAAGACCAAAGTACTTGCTGTACCACAAAAGCCCCTCCTATCTCTACTCCTTCTGTCTGGAATGCCCCCTCTCTCACATCTGCTTGGTGAGCACCTGCTCCTTCCCCAATACCCTGCCCGATTCCTTCTTACCTCCAACCCAGCCCACTGTGGTTCACAACCTTTGACCCTCACTCCCACCTCCCCCAGCCCCAGGAAACTCTCAGTTTGGCTCTCACTGAAGCTTCATACACTACTGGAACACTCCTTGTCACTAGCTGAATTTCTCTTTTCATTCATTCATTGGGAACATTCACCAAGAACCTTCTGCATGGGATGTGCTGAGCCATGTGCTGGTGGTTCAGTGATGCCAGAGGCAGGCCTGGCCCTACACTAATGGAGCTTATATTAAGCAAACAACTATGTAAATGATTCATCAATAAGTGCCCTGAAAGCAAAATACAGAGTGCTTTAAAAGCATCTAATAGGGAATAAAAACCTAGTTGGATAGCTTAAATCTCAGCTGAGACTCAAAGGGTGAATTGAGGTAGACGGTGGGGAGTAGCTGGTGGGAAGAGAGTGGGTGAGCAGTGAGGGAAAGGATGAGAAGACGTTTCAGGCAGGGGATATAAACGACAGGCCTGAGGTCCCTGAGTTAGGAAGACATTTTACGTACTCAGGAAGCTGAAAGAAGGCCAGAGTGGATGAAGTATGGTGATAGTGGGGGAATCTGGTGGCAAATGATGCTACAGGGACAGGAAAGAGCTGGCCCACCCTGGGATTTGTAGGCCACATCGAGACTTTTGGGTGTCAGCTGAAAGAACAACAGGAAGCCATCTAAGAGTTTTAAGCAAGAGAGGCCCCAGATCTGACTTGCATATTAAATACATCACTCTTGCTGCAGTGTTAAATATGATTGGAGAGAGACAAGAGTGGAGATGAGGAAGCCATTGAGGGGCCACTACTGCAGTCTGGGGAACAAGCGACTGCGATGTTGATGGACCAGACTAGTGGCCGTGAGGATGGAAACGGCAGGTGAATTGGGGAGGTTTTAAGAAGTGATTGCTCTGGTTAATGACTGGGTATGGGGTGTGAAGCAGAGGAGGCGCCCAGCAGGACTCACAAATCACTAATATAAAAACTGTGTGGAATTGTCCTGACTCTTGGATACTCATAGTGCAGTCCACAGACTGGCAACCTGGAAATGCAGACTCCTGAATGAGAATCTGCTCTTAGACAATCCTGTAAGCACATATAAGTTAGGAAAGCACTGTCCTAGTAGACTTTGCCCTTGTAATCTTAGCATAGTGCATATACATAGAATGCTACACAAATTTGGCAAATGAATTCATGTGTGCATACATACGTATATGTATATATGTGTGTGTATACACACATATACACACACACACACACCTTAAGTCTCATGCAAATAAAGTGAGCAACAGGCAAATATTTATAAAGACTGGAGCTTTGTAAATTGCCATAGAAGACAATTTGCAAAATGGTAAATTTCCCTGTTTTGAAAAAAAATATCATACACAAGATTTATAGGAAGTCATTGCGTTTTCCAGACAATCATAACGAGAAATAAACAAAAAAATAGGAAAAATAAAATATTAAATAAGGTTATTTTGGGGGTAGGAATATTTCCATGAGTGTGCTATGGATCTGTGGCCATGTATAGCTTCTGAGCCGACCAGTACAGAAAATTGGATTCACTGTGCTTGTTCCCTTGGATTAGTCCTGCCTTGTTGGATGAAGGAATGCTTGGGAGAAACAAAGACAAGTCCAGAAACAGGGTGGCCACATGTGGTTTATTAAAAGCAGCCCAGTCTACTAACTGGTCTTTCCTGACCCTTAGTATTTTAAAGGAAAATGAATTAGCTAGCTAGTAGGTTAACTGAATGCTATCTTGTAAGCATACACACATCCGCGCGTGTGTGTGCTCGTGCGCACGCACATTTAAGCTGATCACACCTTAGGAGCTCTTGTGTTCTCAGGAAGGTGGAGGGGGTGGGGGTGCTGTTGAAAACTACCCTCTCACTGGTTTCTGAGTCCTCACTGGGCGCCCTGGAACTCTGCCCACCCTAGCTTGCCGAGATGTGTCTATCATTTTTGACTGGGTGTGATTATATCAGCCCAGTGACTTGTCAGGTCCCAAAGAAATTAAAAAAGGAAAAGTCCAGATGGTGACATTTGTGGTGAAAAAGAAAAGCGTCTTTTTCAGTCAAGCTGCCTTCCAATTATTTAAATTTATACAGATTTTATTTATTTATTTGCCATTTTCTCCTCTAAAAGGAGAAAGTTACAGGCCTAGAAGGGGGTTGCTCTTGCCTACAGCATGGTTGCCCTTCATCAACTCATGGCTGGAAAGACTGGTTTAACTTGCAGTAAGAGGAAGGCATGGACGTTGGCCAGGAAGCAGCCCCTCGGTGCTGTGGAATGACAATGTCTTGTTCTTTGAGGTAGGAGCACTTCCAAGCCTTCCTCACAAAGGTTTAATTTTTCAATGGAATGACATTCAGTGTTATAAATGCTTGGAGAATTTGAGGGGGAAATGTATACCTCTTTGCTTCTTTATTGAGTCTGGTACTGTGTGAGGACCCATAAATGCTATGATTAGTATCAAATAACATTTAATGAATGCTTAAATGTTCTAAGCACTGTTTTAACTGCTTTGTATGTATTATTTCACTTAATCCTCATAATAACCTGGTGAGATATGTGTGCATTATTATTCCTTTTTTTCCCAGATAATAACATGAAGAAATGAAACTTCAGTAGGTTGTGTAAATAGCTCAGTGTCACATACCAGCCAGTGGCACATTCAGAGTAAGAAGAAAATCTATCTGACTCCACTGTAACCACCAAACTCCATGGCATAACTACGGGACTAAAGAATTAAAGCTGGGGGTAGAGGAAGGTGGAGGTGGTTCTGGTAAGGACATCAGGGTAGATGAGCATGAAGATGTGTAGGCATTAACCAAATGAAGAAAGAATGTAAAGGAAGGAGGTACAAAGAAACAAAGACGTGAAGGATGAATATGGTGTCGTTTGGGAAGTTCCTGTGGATGGAGTGTACGGTATATACAAGATGTAACTTTAGAGAGGCCAGAAGACAATGTCATGCTGTGAAGGGCATTTGTCTGCCAGACTAGAATTTCTTCTTCCCTTAGAGTTGGAAACATGTTAAAGTAAGGAAGTTATGTGGTCAGTTGTACATTTTTTAGAGTCACTCTTTAGTCAGAAAGAAGATAAACTTGATATTTCTTTCATTCCTTTATCCTTCTGTCCCCCTATTTCTACCTCCCTGCAATCCCTATAAGGAGGTGGAGACCACAAGAAATTGGGTGCTTCGTTCCCAGAATTCTGTCCTTGGCCAGTCAGTCTTGAATTTTGGCCTTGACCCCAGAGTTGTCCTGACTCTGTTTGACGAACCTCATTCTAGAAAGAAAATAACATGGGTATTCTCCTGCTTCCCTGCTCATCCCAATGGAGCGTCGAGATCCAGACAAATTATGAATAGTCTCAGATGCTGTGGCCAAATGGATGAGGGAGCCCTTCTCTCTTCTTCAAGACAGACTTGTCCCATCTCCATCCAGCTTAGTTCAACCATGCACCCATTCCATCTACCTAGAGCCACACTATACTTCTACCCCAGTCCAAACTTTTTGAGTCCAAACTTTGAGATCGCATCCCTTCCCTTCAATGCAATCTCTTACTTTTCCTGTCCCTTTCTTAATTTCTCAGTCCTCCGTCCCCCTAAATCAGGCCTGACCCAAACCCACCTCTGAAACTTCTACCTATTTATAGAACCTAGTGATAGCTACTCTTCAGTTAAACAAGCCCTCACCCACCACTGGGAAAAATATAGGTGGTATATAATAAAACCTTCGTATTAATCCAGCTTTGAGTCTTATGTTGATAATTAGGATTATTCAGACTTCCTGTAAAACAGACAGGCTTATCTTAGTTTAGTGATGATAATATGTCATTGACATTTATGGAATACTCCTTCTACAGCATCCCCAATAGTCCTGCAAAGAACTGAATTATCATTCACTGATATTCAGGAATATAGCATAGAACAGTAGAAATCCATGTTTTCTACGGGGTAAAGTGAAAATCCCTTAACCTGACAAACTGCTAGATTATCTGTCCTGTAACCAGTTTCTGTCTCATCTTTGTTCATCTTCTATAATCCTATTTTCTGTAGGTCCTAATTCTTAAAACCCTTCAAATTCATATCAAATGGAGCCTTCTAATAGGATATTTCCCATGTGGGATCATCTTAAATAAGACAGGGGACCTTATGGTGTTAAGACCATGCTATCGGGATATCACTGAGACAAGTAAACCCCTGAGGGTGATAAAACTGTGGGAAGACATGCATATTTAGTAGGATTCACTCCCTCTGGTGAATATATTTTCAGGGTAGTGATCTCTCCAACACGTAAGACCACCGAAAATCAAGGATTATCAGTCTGTCCCCCAGGAGTATCTACATTTTCTCGAACTACATTGCCATCAGGATGTTACAGTGGGTTTTCTAATATAACTTAAGATGATAGATCCTGGACTACTATACAAAATTTTCAGAGTAGGTGCCAAGCACACGCTTTACAATTCCCACATATTGAGGCTATAAAAGAACTGTGTTTGAGAGAGATACTTTGTGATAACGGGGAGAAGGGATGGATGCTTCCCTTGTTATTTTAAGTCAACGGGACCATTCAGAGAGCTTGATAAGTGTCCCATGACACTTTGGTCTTGTATCTGACACTCAGTTGAGTAATTTGGAGGGCAAGAGAGAGACTGGGCAGCAGCTTTGGCAGTAGATTGAAGAGTTACTGCTGCACTGGGCTTGGTCCACATTCCACAGGCTTTGAAAGGGGGATACATGAGAATTTTCCATGGAGCACATAGGAGTCACATGAGAGAAATAAAAATGTCCTGCAGCTTTTGAAATCCCACCTACGTGGGTTAATTGAAGGGATGATGGACCCCCAAAAGACAGGTTCTGTGTGGAGTGGATGGCTAAAAAAACAGGAGGAAAAGGCAAAAAGAAGAAAGATGCGTCATGTGGAAAGTACAACTTATGTTCTCAAGGGGCCTTTAAAGAACCTCACAAATATCTAAAAGCAAAAGGGTCAGTTTTAAATCTTTGTCAGGACAGAGAGCACAAAGTTGTCTTAGTTAATGAACCATCAAGTAAGAATCTTCTTCCCTCATCGCCTCTTTTCTCTTCCTCTGGTTTTAGCCCTGGTGGTGATAGAAGCATGATAATAGATGAAGGAGAGGAAATGAAGTCATCAAATGTGAAAAAAGAGAAGAAGAAAGGACCATGCTCCCTTTCCTGTCTTGTGGCTTGCCAAAAACCCTAGCCTGTGAAAAGAATATATTGTGATTTGAATGAAGTTCAGAGTTTTAATTAGTATATGGAATTGGGTGCTTCCCTAAGCTTGGTGTTCCAGATCCTCAGATCATGGATTGAGCAGAGACTAGCAAGTACAACAATGGAGCCAGTTAATCTAGACCGTTGTATAGAAGTTACAGTTGTAGTACAAAGAGGTATATATTGGTTTGAGGAAACTGGTTTATTTGTTTTTAAGGATATGAAAGACTTGAACAATTTACTTACTTAGAGGAAAGAATTAGTAGAGAGGGAGACATTTCAGACCTAAGAGTGGAGAGATGGTGCAAGTCCTGAAAGAGGCTAGATGGGAGGAGATCTTTCGGTGAAAGAATCAGTTTGGGAAATGAGGAAAAATATTGTCCTCTGAGACTGGAGATAAATAGCTGAAGACAGATGAAGAAATAATGTAGTTGAGTCTGGAGTTTGATTGTAAAAAATTGAGGGAGTCCTACAGCCAAGACAGAATTCTCATCTAGTTTTGTTATATGATTCTCAGAGCCAGTAGTTAAGGAATGGGCCTGACACTGTGATGTCTAAGAAAAGACTCAGGACACATCATGGAGGTATCTTGGGAGTTCTCTGTGTTTCAGTATTTCTGACTCATCTTTCCAATCCTGTATGTCCCACACCCCCTGTGGGCAACATTCTCCCCATTTCTCTCTTTATCATAGCTATGGGATTAAAGTGAATTGGGATTCAAGAGAGTTTTACTAAGAAGTTAGTGTCCAGAGAAGCAAGCACAACAGCAAAAGTGAGTTCTGAAGTAGCATGCTTATACGCTGAGTGGCTTGAGATCCTTCCCATTTAACGGGTACCATGAGGGAGAGCCAAGATTGTGATCCGCAAAAAGAGTGGCCAAGCATGTACTGAAGTCAAGACATTGTCAAGAGTTTGAGACAGATTAACCTTTCCCTCTTTTATGTCACCCCACATGTTCAAGAGGACACCTCTACAGGTAGTGGCAGGAATAGGGAGACTAGTTGTTTGACTGAGTCTACCAAATAAACTACTCATTTTGCCATCACGTACCTGTGGTCATGAATGTTAGGTCAATCATTCTGGCTAAATAACATGGCGCCCCGATACCAACAAATTTATGTACTTCAACCTATACTTTTATGACCAAATGCAGTCATAGTTGAGAGCCTCTACAGAAGCAAAATGTGTTACTGGAATTAGGCCGGACATATTCAATATTTTATTAGTTCTTTTTCTGATCTTTTGTTCACTTTTGGTGTCCACTCTTTTGACCTAGAGGTCTCACTCTGTAGGCACATACATTTAAGTTGTGGCCTCTCCTTTTTCATAGCCATGACGACCATTCATGTCAAAAGAATTTCACATTTACATGTCTTCTAGAGCTGATTTAAATGAATTCAGCTTTTTTGGAGCTCTTGCTATGTGAAGAACTCTGTGCTAGGTACTGATAGACAGAAGAATATCCACGGATGAAATGCCTGCTTTCCAGGAGCTCACAATATCTAACTGAGGAGGCAAACATGAATACAGTAGGTATAAGGTAGAGAATAAGTGCTACATTAGAGGTAGAGGCTCTCCTCATGGATTCAAGTCCATCTTTCTAGTTTTTCCGATTTGTTTTCATAAAAGCAGGGGCATGTTTAAAAGTCTCAGAATTCCATTTTACCATCATAAATTTTGAAGATAATGGGATAATTCTTACAGTAATCTGACTCTTTTGCATCACCAGTATTCTTTTCAAAAGGAAGCATCACATCTTTTATTACTTAAAAAATACCTTCTTAGACATGAGACATGACATTCTGAATAAAGCAGGGATTTACCAGAGGTCCTTTTGGTAGATAGCTATGATTGTTTAGTAGATTCTTGGACAGTTGAGGGACCCTAATCCCTATGATACCTTGCACAGTGTTTGGCTTAATATTGGGTTTATGATCACCAAAGCATTCCTTTGCAAGAAACGTAGCTGATATGTAGATCCCCCATCCAAATTGCTCTTTGTTGCGTTCTCAAAGTCCCTCTATGTTTTTTCACTGTTGCTGTGCTACATTCCAAGTTCAGTGAACCGTGCAAGCTGAGACACGTTTATTTAAATGGATTTTGTGGAAATGTAACACTAGCTTTCTAACACCTGTTTGCATTTTCATACAGACTCAATAGAAAGGAAGTGCTATTCTCATGCTGAGCATGCAGAATAATATCTCAAGTTTTCTGCTTTGGTTGGGAAAGGAGAAGCAAGTTGTCTTTATCTTCTGTGTCATTTATTCATTCAGTTAATCATTCATTCATCCATCATGTATTGGACACTTGGGCTGTAGCAGGCCCTGTGGGTAGTAGTCACTGGTTATACAAAGATGATGAATCACACAGTGGGGGGCAAAAGCACATGTCAGTGAAACACTTTATTTCTTCCAAAACTACCAACCATCATGTCCATTGCAGGATTTCAGCTATTCTTTTTCAAGGTTCTTTTTTTTTGTATTGAACATTCATAGAGAAGTAGTTGCATTCTTATCATTAAGAATATGGACTCTGGAGTAAGTTGTTTATATTCAAAGAGGAATGATACTAATTATTACTTGTGTCACTTTGGTAAAGTGACTAAGTTTTCTCATCTATAAAACGGGGACAACAATTACACCTACATCAAAAGATTTTTGATAAGACCAAGCATGGTAATAGCAAGCAGTTAAAAAACACGGGTTGGTTTTTATTCTTGCCTTGCACAGCTGACATAGCATTATTGGGTATTTGTCATATTTTGTGTAGTCCTTGAAGATGGTGAGAATAAGGGACTTTGTCCACCCTCCTCGCCAACCTGACCTGATTTTCAGTGTCTCTACACAGATTCCAGGAAGAAACTTGAATTGGAGATTTGTGGAAGTGACATTGAACTAGGAGTTCAATGGCAAGAATACAGAGGTTAACTAGTCTTAATTCTCCTTGGGGTCAAACAACCCTTGTTTACAAAGGGATGCATTTAATTGAGTCTAAGAGCCCTTCTATCTTTCACTTCGCTTCAAAACTAAAAGACAAAAAGTTCTTATCTAAATGATAAGTCAACCCATATGTCCTTAAAATTTTATATGTCACACATTTGTACTATATGCAGTCACTGAGCTCAACCTCAGTACAAAACCACTTGTTATCACCTTGATTTCACCACCCTACTTGTCACAGATGATTCGCCCTTGATTATAATGAAATGTAATTTAATATAAAGGAAAAGGTTATAGTCATTCAACATTAACTGTAAATTTATTACATCAAAAAACAATTTATATGAATTCTGCTTCTACTTCTTCCAAATATCAGTCATGAGACTGACACAGCGATGTAACCTCTCTAGGCTTGAATTACCTACTCTGTAAAATCAGAAAGTTATACTAGATTTGTGTTATCCAAACTGGCTATTAAAATTGAAATTAATTAAAATCATGTACAATTAAAAATTCAGTTTCTCAGTCACACTCGCCACATTTCAAATACCCAATATCCACATGTAGCTAGTGGCTACCAAATTGAATAGCACAGATATACAACATTTCCACCATCGCAGGATAGAGATGCTATTGGCCAGTGTGAGAATGACAAATGCTTACTGTATGGAGTACTTTACAAGTACATATGTCAATCTCATTTGATACCATTTACAGTAGCCCTGTAAAGACAAATGGAAGCTGATAATCCTATTTTACAGGTGGGAACTGAAGCCTAGAGTGGCAAAAGTGACTTGCCCAAGAGGAAAGAGGGCTCAAACCAAGGTCTTCTTTTAATTCTAAGTCTTGCCTATATTTTCTGCTCCATCATCCTCTTGCCTTCTAAAACTAAAGATCCACAGCTGCTCAGAGAGGGCTCTCGTGCTCACTGACACTTAAGGATTCCGAGACATCCCAGGAAAGGTTGACAAATTTGATCAAGCAATAAACAATAGCTATTTTCTTTGTGCTGGCCTAGAAGTAGAGGCCCTGTGGGAGAGAAAGCACCACCAGATCCACGCACCTCAGGAGCTGGCAATGTGGTTGACCGCACAAGTTTTGTGAATAAGAAAGTAGATAAGCCAAACTGTTTTTAATCCAGACTTGAACATGATATGCTACTAAATATTAAAAGAAACAAACAAAAAACCAAAAGTGGATTTGTAGGGTGATCAGTTGTTAAGATGTGGGGAGGTTAGACAGGAAATTGCTGTTTTTCAGTAATTATTATTTGCCTTTTTAAACTAAGTACAGATATTACTTTGATTAAGAGAGAAATTATACAAAAAAATTATTGAGGCTCTTATGACACTACGCATTAGTCTTCCCTTCTGTAGATCAAATAATTACAGTTATAAAACCACTCCTTTTGCATCAGTCATTTTCCAGTTTTTATTCTTTGATGTGATATATTCCCCTTGAGCATTCATCAGGAAAGTCTCAGTCTAACTAAAATACTTCCAACCAGCACTATCAAATATGCATGACCTGATATATGCATCTGTTTTGTTAATTTTTTAAAATCTTTATCACGTATGTCTTGGTATTTACCACTAATATCTCATTTAGATGCATAAAGTCAGGGATTATACATAGAAGCCTTGAACATTATTTGTTAAATGAATATATAAATAACTATTCAAACTAACAATGAACGTAGGCAAGGAGGAGGTTTTTTGGTGAATAATGAAGAGAATTAATGAAACTAGAAAAAAACGGGGGGGAGAAAAAAGATTTGTGGGATAAGAAAGCTCAAGATCTTGTTGACAAACCAAGTTTTGTAAATAAAAAATAGATCACAAAAAAACAGTTTTGAATCCAGAGATGAACATGATACAACAGGAATCTGGATTTTTTTTTTCCCTATCACATGCTTGTTTCTCCCAACTATACTTCTTTCTCTAGTCTAACCCTCTGAGTCTACAAACGGTGAAGTAGCTTGCTACTAATCCCCTTTCCTTTAAGCCAAAGATTTTCTCCGTGTATCAGGATATTTCACTTTAGAGTGTAAGACCATGTGTTACTTTCATTGAGGAAAACAAGGAAACATATCTGGTCCCTGATTTTTAAGAGGCTTAAATCTAATTGGAGTAATGGTACCTGAAAGCATTAAATAACAGTACTAGAAGTGCTAAATAGCTTCTGCGAAGAAGTAGGGTAGCTGCTGCCTTCTCCAGTCTCACAACGTTGTGCTTGACCAATAAAATATAAGCATTTTGTGTGTGTGTGTGTGTGTGTGTGTGTGTCTGTTGCAAGTCTCCTGTCATATCACTATTAAGAAGAGGCCTTCCCATCATCAACAAAACAAATAGACAACCTTACTGAAAGAGATAATATATTCACAAATGATATAGCTGATAAGTGGTTAATATCCAAAATATATAAGGAACTCATACAACTCAATTAACAAAAAAATAAACAATCAGATCAAAAAATGGACAGAGAAAATGAAGAGACATTTCTCAAAAGACGACATATGGATGGCTAACAGACAAATGAAAAGATTCTTAATATCACTAATCATCAGGGGAATGCAAATCAAAACCACAATGAGATACCACCTCACACTTTTCAGAATGGCTATTATCAAAAAGTCAACAAATAACAAGTATAAGAAAAAGGAATGCTCATGCACTGTTTGGTCACACTGTAAATTGGTGCAGCCACTTTGGAAAACAGTATGGAGATCTCTCAAAAGAACTAAAGAGGGAACTATAATACAATATAACCCAGCAATTCCACTTCTCGGTATTTATCCAAAGAAAACAAAAACACTAATTTGAAAAGATGTATGCATTTATGCTCATCACAGCATTATTTACAATCACGAAGCGATGGAAGCAACATAAGTGTCCGTTGAAAGATGAAAGGGTAATGAAGACATAGCATATACACAATGGAATATTACTCAGCGATAAAAAATGAAATCTTGTCATTTGTGACACGGATAGACCTAGAGGGTATTATGCTGAGTGAAATAAGTCAGAAAGAGAAAGACAAATGTCATATGATTTCACTTATGTGTGGAATCTAAAACAAAAACAAAACAAAACAAAATAAAAAAACAGACAAAACAAAACCAGACTCATAGATACAGAGAAAAACTGATGGCTGCCAGAGCGGTGGGAAGATGGGTACAAAAGGGGGAAGGGGAATGTAGTCAATAATATTGTGATAACTTCGCATGGTGACAGCTGGTTATTACACTTAGTATGTTGATCACATCATGAGGTATATAAATGTCAACTCACTATATTGTACACCTGAAACTAATATAATATTGTATGTCAACTATACTTAAATTTAAAAAAAGAAGAGGGCTTCCTGTCATTTACTGCATCTCCAAATTTCAACATTTATTATATAATCAATCAAAACCTCTTCTTTCCTCATCTAAGAGAAAAGAAAGTTGAGATAGGGTTAAATGGCCCTTTCTTACTAAGAAGCACAGTGGCCCCAATCCTTGAATAAACAGGACATAATCCTGTTTAAAGCTGAATCTGGCCTGTCTTTTAACAGACTTGAGATATTCTTTTTCTCCAAGAACCTCCATCATAGATTTTCTCCATCTTCTCACAGGGCTGGATGAAACACAAAAACCCTCTTGGTCAAAATACTTATTTCAAATAAAAAAAGGAAAAGACAGCTCAAAAATGGAAGGCAAGCACTGGGATAACTACATTTGTAGGAGTTGCTTTGCCATGGCAATCCTAAGAAAAGAATTTTTCATAATAACTGGCATTCTAAAATACCTTTGGTTCCAAATTATTGTTCAGCCTCAGAAACTCCATTTGCCTGATGTCAAGTCTCTGTGATTTAAACCTATAAACTCCCTGGAATCTAGAGTTAAGGTGGTTGCTTTTCAATCCTTCTACCTGCCTGTATGTCCTGGCACGTGAGCGTTAGTAATAATGAACCAACAGTGTTTCTGCACATCTCTGTAATCCTTCAGTGTAATGGAAAAACCAATCTGTGCTCCACACTCTAAATCACATTCAGAATATTAACATATACTTGGTCAATCTTGTTTCTTTCATCTTTTCCTCATAGAGAAAAAGTAAGCCACCCAACACAACAATAAATCATTGCATTATGTAAATACTTTGGGGGTGCCATGAACTACCTAACATTGACTGGGCCCAACAGAAGGGCAAATACATTTACAACAACAGTAGTAAAAACAACAATAACAAAACAACAGAATCCATCAGAGGCCTGTTTAAAAATATTCTTCAGATGAAATTCTGCCATTTAAGACAACATGGATGGATCTTAAGATTATCATGCTAAATGAAATAAGTTAGACAGAAAAAGTCGAGAACCATATGACTTTACTCATACATGGGATATAACACTGAAAGCAACAAAGGAACAAGACAAACAAACAAACAAACACACACAGACACAGACAACAGTTTAGTGATTACCAGAGGGTAAGAGGGAGGGGAGTGGTAGAAGCGGGTAAAGGGGGTCAAATACATGGTGATGGAAGAACTGACTCTGGGTGTTGAAAACACAATGCATTATACAGATGATGTATTATAGAATTGTATACTTGAAACCTATATAATTTTACTAACCAATGTCACCCCAATTTAATAAAAAATAAAAATACATATACTTTTCAAGACCAAAACATTTATAGATTTTACTAAGTGTAAAATTCTTTTGATCTCACATCACTCCACCTATCCAAATATTTTGCCACTTTTAGGGAAGGTGAAACATCTACCCTAGAGAACTTGGTGAGAGCTGATGGGTATGACTCTTAGAGAATGGTAATATATTCTAATACTGGAAACACAGCCAGCCCTTTTAAGAACACTCATCATTCAATAAAGAGTGATTTTGCTTTGGGTTTATATCATTCTGAAACATGGGAGAACTACAAAAAACTCAACGCGCAGAAGCTCAAGGCATTGATCTGGGTGAAGGTCTAAATTACTTTACTGACTTGTTATGTGCTTAGGGACTTGCTCTAAACTATAAAACCAAACAACTAGTAGTGCTATAAAATCACACAAATCATGAAATCTTATGGTTGGCAGGGCTATTGAGAGACCATAAGGTTAATTCTCTTTTCAAACCAAAAGAAAAAAAGTGAGTCTTTTTAGTTTTAAATGACATTAGTAACAATAGCAACTATTGTTTTTAGTAAAATAGTAACTATTTAACATCATTTTAAACTAAAAATGTTTGTAAAAAAAAAAAAGCAGAGAACCATGTGATTTCACTGATATGTGGTATATAAACCAAAAGCAACAAAAGAACAAGACAAACAAATGAGAAACAGAAACTCATAGACACAGACAATGGTTTGGTGGTTGCCAGAGGGTAAGGGGGGTGGGGGGTGGGGGGTGGGAGATGAGGATAAGGGGGATCGAATATATGGTGATGGAAGTAGAACTGACTCTGGGTGATGAACACACAATGGGATTTATAGATGATGTAATACAGAATTGTACACCTGAAATCTATGTAATTTTACTAACAATTGTCACCCCAATAAATTTAATAAAATAAAATTAAAAAAAAATGTTTGTATACTTTAATTTTGCAGTAACAAAGCATTCCAATAATGAGCAAATCTGTCCCTAAGGAATTATTTTATTTATTCATTCATTTAGGGAATATTTTAAAGGACCTACTAGTATGTGCCTGGCATCAACACAAAGTACTATTTAATTATTTGATCCTGTTCTAACCATAGTAGAGAAAAAGAAAAGCTGGTTATTTTCTTTGAGCGAGTTTCTCACTTAAAGTCTATTCTATTTACGTGCTTTGCCAAGACATTCTTATTATTAATTCTATTTGTTTTGTTTGTTTGTTTGTTTCATCTATGCAGGTAGGAGTACATACGCCATTTCATGGAACAAAAGTTATGCATCATCTTAAAACAAAAACTTGCATTTTTGAGCTGAAAATTAAGACCTATGAAGATATAGGAACAGAAATTCAAGAACAGAAGATGAAAGGGAAAATCCCATAATTTATAATTTTGTAATAATTTTTTATAATTTTGTAAAAATTTGTAATTTTTCTCAGTCATACTTGACCGAGAGCTTCCTGGAAGTCTAGGTGCAAAGTGAGGCATGGTGAGATGATGTAATACAGAATTGTACACCTGAAATCTATGTAATTTTACTAACAATTGTCACCCCAATAAATTTAATAAAATAAAAAAAAATAAAAAAAAAAAAAGAAGCTTATATAGTGAGTATTCTCCTTAGCAACCTTCCTATAGCAATGGCAGAATCAGTTTCTCAAGAGTAGACTATTTCTTACGAGGTACCTCAATGTCTCACTAGGCCTGGTAGAATGTCTAGCATATAGTAGGTGCTGAAAACAAGAGCGAAAAATAATAAAGAGAAAACAAAACCATTATTCGGCAAAGCCATTCCTATTCTTGAGCGTGGGGCATGATAAAGTGACTGAAGAATGAGATTCTTGAAATTATTACTTATAAGCACGTGTGTTTACTTCTGTTTCTTAAAATGCACCTACAATCACAGTAAAATGATGTTTAAAAAAGACCAAAGAGAATGGATTAAGAGACATTGACATAAAATTTGTGGAAGCAAAAAAGCAGACTGTTTTGAGTAGTTGGATTCGAGTAATGGAGACCCAGAAGCCAGCAATTGCAGTGCAGCATCAGAAAGACTCAGCAACTGGAAACACCAGGGAGCTACGAGTGTGGGTGGGTTTGGAAACAGGAAGACTAATTTAAAGTCTAGATAAAAGCATTATCACCCCAAGATCCTCTCTCTAACCCACACAGCCAGAGAACTGAACTGCCTCTTCCTAACCTTGGAAGAAGACTCCAGATTAAGGCTTTGGATGGTTTGGAAGCAAAGGGATTCTTAACTTGCCAATGACTGGCATAGCAAAATACAGGAAGAAAGCAAGAGGTTATAAAAGAAGTATTATGTAAAGCTTGATACCACTGACTTTCTTCCTTTCTCGACTCCCCATTACTTGACTCCTCAAAACACTGGGAGCCACACAGGAGAATGGAGCATACTTTTCTAGAGAAATGGACTGGAGCAAGAGATTCTGACATTCAGTGGTTATCCAGTAAAATAGATTGGTTCCTGCCTGAGAAGCCTAAAGTTAGTTCACCAATCCATGTGCCCACATATGCTTCCAATCAGGTATTTTAGTGCCTTACTCTTAAACATGAATAGCCAGTCAAGGATCACTAGGCATTTGAGGAAATCATCTGACATAAAAGACAGAAAATGAAACAAACATTAAAGAAGGAACTTGAAGGAAACAGATAATATGAAGAGAAGAAAATTATAAAAAATACAATTATTACTCAGATTGTTGAAAGAAGACAGAATAAGGAAAGTACAAAAAGGGGAACACAGCAAAAGTTTAAGAAAGTAATTTTGAAAGTTGGAACTAAAATATGGTAGCAGACTTGAAAAAATCCAATACAATGGTTAGAATATAAACTGAGGCAATCACATAGAAATTAGTGGGGAAAAGTTAGAGATAGCGAACAAAAGAGAAAATGTAAGAAAACAAGATTAGTGAAAACTGTGAATGGATAGATTTCCAGAAAGTGAAAAATATGGGAAATACAGAAAACAAATTTATTAAGGAAACAACTCAAGAAATTGTCCTAGAATTGAAGAATATGAGATTCCAGAATCAAAGGCCTACCGAATAAGCATTACAATGAACATACCATGTTTCCCCAAAAATAAGACCTAGCTGGACAATCAGCTCTAATGCATCTTTTGGAGCAAAAATTAATATAAGACCTGATCTTATTTTACTATAATATAAAATCCAGTCTTATTTTACTACAAGACCAGGTCTTATATAATATAACATAATATAATATAACATAATAAAATATAATACCAGATCTTATATCAATTTTTGCTCCAAAAGACGCATTAGAGCTGATTGTCCAGCTAGGTCTTATTTTCAGGGAAACATGGTACACCAAGATTGAAATTTCAGTACCTGGGGCCAGCATGACTGAGAACAAGGGAAAGATCTTCACAACTTTTAGAAATTTTTTTTCAAAAATCTCATTAGAGAAACAAGGAATCAAAATGGCAGTGGACTTCATAAACACTCCCACTGAAGAAAGAAAAGAAAATTATGACTTCCAATCAAGAATTTCATAATCAGTAAAATTACTAATTGAGTATGGAGAAAAGACACTTTCAGCTATATTGGGTCTCAAAAACAATCATTTCTTGTGTACCCCTTTTCAGGAAGCTACTGGAGAAGGTATTCTACCAGTGTAATGAACTAAAAAGAAGAGAAAGTTAGAGATTCCACGAACCAGAGGATCTAATAAATCCTAAGGATAATGGTAAAGGACTTAAAAAACAAGCAAAAAAAAGAAGTATTTGAAGAGAAATTTATCTTTTTAAAATTGTGGTTAAATACACACAACATAAAATTTACCATCATAACTATTTTCAAATGTATCACTAGAAAGTATTACGCATTTTTTATACTTTTGTTCAACCAATATCCAGAACTTTATTGTCTTACAAACTTAAAACTCTTTACCCTTTAAATAACAATTCCCCATTTGCCACTCCCTCTAGCCTCTGGCAAACACCTCTTTACTTTCTGTTTATATGACTAACTACTCAAGATACCACACATAAGTGGAACAATACAATATTTATCTTTTTGTGACTGGTTTATTCCACTTAGCATAACGTTTTCAAAGTTATGCTAAGTAACTTTTCAAATAACATGTCTCAGAATTTTCTTCCTTTTTAAGGCTGAATAATAGTCCATTGTGTGTATGTACCGCATTTTGTTTACCCATTCATTAGCTGATGGACATTTAGTTGCTTTCACCTTCTGCTATTTTGAGTAATGCTGTTATAAACATGGGTGTACAAATACCTTTCAAGACCCTGCTTTCAATTCTTTGGGATATACACTAAGAAGTATAATTGATGGATAACATGGTAATTCTATTTTTAATTTTTTTTCAGAACCACCATACAATTTTCTATAGGGACTGCACCATTATACATTTCCACTAATAGTTCATATATATTCCAATTTTTTCACATCCTTGCCAACACTCATTTTATTTTTCTGAAATGACCCATTCTAATGTGTGTAAGGTGGTATCTCAGTGTGGTTTTGATTTGCATTACCCTAATGATTACTGAGTGATGTTGAATATCTTTACATATGCCTTTTGGCCTTTTGTATATGTTCTTTAGAAAAGAAATGTCTATTCAAGTCTTTGGCAATTTTTAATTGGGTATTTGGGGTGGAGGGTAGTTGCTGGTTTTGAAGTTGTGGAGTTATAAAAATTCTTTATATATTCTATATATTAATCAGGTATATGATTTGAAAATATTTTCTCCCAATCCCTGGATTTCCTTTTAACTCTGCTGATTGTGCACTTTGATGCACAGAAGTCCTCAATTTGGATGTAGTCAAATTTATCTATTTTTTTCTTTTGTTACTTATACTTTTGGCATCATAGCCAAGAAATCATCGACAAATCTAATGTCATGAAAGTTTTACACTTGTTTTCTTCTAATAGTTTTATAGCTGTAGCTTTTATAATTAGTTGTTTGATCCATTTTGACCTAATTTTTGCATATGGTGTAAGGTAGGGGACGAACTTCATTCTTTTGCCTGTGGATATCCAATTTTCAAACACCATTTATTTTATAACTGTTCTTTCTCCATTGATTGGTCTTAGCACTTTTGTTGAAATCATTTGCCAATATATGCAAGAATTCTTTTTCTGGGCTTTCTATGGTTTTCCATTGGTCTATGTGTCTGTTTTTATACAGTACAGCACTGTTTTGATTATTGTAGCTTTGTAATAAGTTTAAACGTCTGGAAGTTTGAGCTGTCCACACTTTTATTCCCCTCAAGATTGTTGTTTGCAATTTAGAGTCCCTTGAGTTTACACCTGAATTTTAAGATGTTTTTTTCCATTTCTGCAAAAATTTCTGTTAGAATTTTATAGGGATTGAATTAAATCTGCAGATTACTTTGGGTAGTATTGGCATCTTTTTTTTTATTAGTTTCAGGTGTAGAAAACAACATAGTGATTAGACATTTACACACCTCATGAAGTAATAACCCCAACAAGTCTACTACCCGTCTGACACCGTACATAGCTATTACGATACCATTGACTATATTCCCTATGCTGTACTTTATGATATCTTAACAATATTAAGTCTTCCAGTCTATGAACATGAGATGTATTTCCGTTTATTTTTGTCTTCTTTAATTTTTCTCAGCAATGTTTTGTAGTTTTCAGTGTATAAATCTTTTGCCACAATACTTAAGTTTATTCATAAACATTTTATTATTTTTGATACTATTGTAAGAGGAATTGTGTTTTTTATTTCCTTTTAGGATTGTTCCTTGTTAAGGTGTAGAAAAGTGACTTATTTTTGTAAGTTGATTTTTGTATCCTGCAACTTTGCTGAATTCATTTATTAGGCCGAAGAGGGTTTGCGCACGCGCGTGTGTAATGCTTAGGTTTTTCTATGCATAAAACCATGTCATCTGTGAACAGAGATAAAAATCTATTTTAAACTGGTAACTTAATTTCAATCACATATGAAAACTCTACTCCTCTACTGCTCCAATCCTTCTCTATGCTATTGATTCACTAATTACATCTTTATATATGTTATATGTATATATGTAACACGTGCTTATTAACATAGATTTATCATGATTTTTTATGCTTTTGTATTTTAAATTCTATAAAAGATTAAAATTTAATGAACATAGGCAGGATATCCAGTGATTTTGGCATGAAGAAGTTAACCTCCAGCAGACAACAATTTTTAAAGCTAGATAACATTATAAATGAAGCTATTACTTGAGGTCACTAGAAAATGACCAATGGCAGGCAGAGACCAAAAAAAATATATGCTTTTTTCAGATTGCTAGTGTTTTGGGTGAGAACTGCGATTATGGCTTTGTTATGTTATGATATACGCAAACTTCATCCTAGCTCTGGCAACAGAAAATTGCAGCCTTGTCAGTTCAAGGTGGCAGACAACAGACTTCAGATCATCAGAGCAGCTGGGAATTTAAGGGAGCAATTTTTGGATATGAGAGAGAATCAGAAAAGTTGTTATCCAAAGTCTGAGTATAAAACTCTGCCCAAATATCTGTCTGACTGCTAAACTACACATGCATACAGGAGACCCCAGGGAGCTCAACAAAAAAAGCCTGCAGAAACTAGAGGATGGTTTACACTTAAAAGACACTCTTGCTCCTGATGGGATCTTTGAATTTCCTAAGCCTTTGAGTGCATTCCCTACCTACACACAATTCAAGGGGCAAAAAGTGGAAGCTTTACTGGCTAAGATGTCAGAGGGAAGAACTTGGTGTTAAAGGAGCAACTGAAAATTTATGGGGAACCACAGAGCAAAGGAGCCATAGGGAGCACGAGACTCAAAATCTTAGCATAGATTTGTTCAAATTTCTAACTGACTTCTAAAATATGCAGGCACAAGTGAGATACCCAGAGGGCCAAATTTGAAAAGCAGCAGCTGGAAGCTGAACAAAATAGGGTGTTGTACAACCTGAAAAGTCAAGACTTTTTTAGTTTGAGTCCAGACAAAGTAATTGTATGATAGAACAACACCAACAACAAAAAACATTAATCTTCATAAGAACAATATATAATCCTGAGTCACTACAGCAAAATGTAAAAGTTTCAACTAAAAATTGCTACAGCAAAATGTAAAGGTTTCAACTAAAGAATGCTAGGAATACAAAGAAACAGGAAAGAATGATACATACCAAGGAAAAAAGTAATCAATAAAAACAGACATAATGTGGACCTAGGCATTGTATTTAGTGGAAAAGACCTTAAAGTAAATATTGTAAATTTATAGGTAGTATAAATATGTTAAAGAATGAAAGAAAATATGTTCAGAGGATTCAAATAATATTGGCACTAATGAGTGATAAGATAGCAAGTATCAAGAGAGAAATGGAAACTATAAAAAACAACCAAGTAGCTATTTTAGAACGGAGAAGTGCTGCTGAAATAAAAAATTCACTATGATGAGTGAAATAATATTAGCAACAGATTTGTGATTAAAAAAGAAAGTTTCAATGAACTTGAAGATAGAGCCATGAAATAATTCAATATGAAGAACAGAGAAGATTAAAAATTGAAGAAACATGAACAAAATTTAGAGACATGCTGAGAAGTAAAAAGCTGTCCAGCATGCCTGTAATTAGAATCTTAAATGGAGTGGAGTGGAAGAAAGAGGCAGGAAAATATTTGATGAAATAATGTCTAAAAACAGAAAACCTGCACATAAATGTTTACTGAAGTATTATTTGTCATCACCAAAAACTGGAAGCAATCAAGGTAACTTTCAGTAGGAAAACAGATAAATACACTATAGTACATCTATATAAAGGATTATTATTCAACAATAAAAAAGAATGAACTATCTATCAATCCACAAAAATATATGGGGGAGCCTTAAATTCACATTGCTAAGTAAAAGAAACCAAACTGGAAAGGCTGCATATTGCATGGTTCTAATTATATGACATTCTGGAAATGGCAAAACTAGAAACAATAAAATGATCAGTGGTTGCCAGGTACTTGGGGAAGGTGGTAGGACGAGTAAGTGAGGCACAGGAGATTTTCAGTGCAGTGAAACTATTTTGTTTGATACTGTAATGGTGAATACATAAAATTATGCATTTTTCAAAACCCTCACAGCTATACAACACAAAGTGAACCTTAATGTAAATTACAGACTTTAATTACCAATAGCATATCAAGATTGGTTTATTAATTATTTGTTAATGGACCACATTAATGCAAGATGTAGCTAATAGGAGCAATTGTGCAAGGGAGAGAAGGTTCTATGAAATTTTCTGTATTAATTGCTCAAAACTGTTCTATAAAAATAAAGTCTATTAATTTTTTTTAAAAAGTTCTCAAATTTGATGAAGAGAAATAGAAGTTATTTAATAATGCAAAATGTTCTTTAGTTGCCGAGTGCAACTGTTGTGAATATTGTGCTAATTTGTGATTACTAATGGAACTAGGAACTGAAAACTAGAAAAGGGACATAAGGAATTTCTAGGCAATGAATCTTCTTTCTCCAAGAATCTGAGAGAAAGGATTTGACAATTAATTAATTTGTCCACTCCCTTTTCTAAAAGCTTTTTCCACTCAAATCATTGCCATAATATGAAGTGATGTCAGTGTATCACTAGTGTCATGAACCATCAAATGTGAGGCTTGTTGGCTTTAGGACACAGGAAAGAAATGTGAAGAAGTGCTTCCTGAGGGCCTGAGCAGTGTGGGTCACTAGTGCCAATGTTTAGAACAAGAGTTTGTGCTGTGTGAGTCCTGAGCAGCAGATCCTGAGTGGTAGAGGTGACTGTGTGTTTTATAACAGGTCGTTTTGTGTCTTTGTGACACCTGGGGCCTTCTAAAGTAAGAGGCTCCTTCTGCTAGAGTTTGGTAGAAAAACAAAGAAATAGTAGTCTAAGCTGTTATTTAGAATATTACACTACATATTGCAAGAAACAGGTAAAATTAGCAAAAGTGGATGCTTTTGGAGATCAGATATTAAGATGCAGGGAAAGTGGGCAAGGAATTGCTGTTCATCAGTAATTACTATTTGACTTTAAAATGAAACACATGTACTGTTTGATTAGATGATATAGTAAAGAATAGAGAAATTATTGTGCCTTTCAGAGTTTATGACATTCTACTTTGGCTTTGGTCTCTATATAGGTTGAAGAGTCCCATTCTAAAATCATTCCTTTTAAATAGGTCATTGTCCAATTATTATTTTTTTAATCTTTGATATAATTCTCCCTGTTTATTCTCCAAAGAAACTCTTGGTCCAAGGAAAATAATTCCTAACAAAACCCTCATATATATGTGATTTGTTACATACATTTGTTTCCTTAACTTTTATCTTTGTCACAACATTCTTGATATTGACTAATGTCTAATTAAAATCCATTAAGTCAGGGACCATACATAGTACACAATAAGCACTTGAAAATTATTTGGTAAATGAATATGTAAGTATGCAGTTAAACTAGCACTGTAGCTAGACAGTGAGGGGGTATTTTGGTAAATAATAAATAAAAATAATAAAGCCCAGGGAAAAAAAATGGTAGACCCAGAGATGGAACTATATAGTAGAATTACATATTCTTTTAAAAGATGGGAAACAGAATGGAGACTCAGAAGATCTATACTAGCACATTGTTCCTTTGCCCCACCATTCCCCCATACCTGTCCACACAGCCTTAGAGAACACCCATGCACTAGAGTGTCAAAGCTATGGCGGTCTGAGACCTAGAGCAGAGTTTCTCAACTTGGGCACTATCGGCCATATGTTTCTGTTGGTGGGGAGGCCGTCCTGTGCATTGTAAGATGTTTAGCAGAAGCCCTGGCCCCTACTTATTAGATGCCAGTAGCATCCTTTCTTCAGCTGGACAACAAAACTGTGTCCAGATATTGCCAAACATCCTTTGGGGAGTTAAATCTCCCTCGGTTGAAAACCACAGATGTGAAATGTGTTATGTTCAAGCCACTGGCTTTAACAAACTGATGTGGAAAATGATCATAGGTGGCATCTCATAGTATCTATAGTACCTCTCATAGGTATCCCAGTGATTTGTAGATTACTTATATTTATTTTAGACTTGTTCATCACAATGAAAAATTATCTGACCTATCTAAATTAAAAAACTTTCCTATTAATTCACCTCCCCTCCATTTTATTGGGGTAGGATTCATAGAAAGCCACAGCATCTCAGCAGCTAGGAGGGTATCTGTGATGGCCCATTAATCATCATGCAGATCCTCCCCACCCCACCCTCCCTCTTTCCCAGTTTCCTATGTGGTCACTGTGGATTTGATTTGGTATAAGTGGTCTTGTCCGACTGAAGTCCAGGTCTATGGCTACAGGCTCAACATTGCAGTGTCAGGGTAGCAGTAGAACAGCCTGTACTCCTCTAGCAAGAGCATGTGTCATATAACTGTGAAGCTCACTTAAAGTTAGTAAAACCATATGTTGGTGCTATACATCCTTAGTGCACATACTGGCTCCATGACCTTTACCTGTCTGGTTGTAGGTTTCACATATGGCAAACCAGGTAACCCTAATATGTTAATCCGCAGATAGTATCTTTTGCTTGGCAAAGGCAGATCTTATGATAAGGTGCTATGGCCAGAACTTGGATTTCAGAGTCATCGTTAATCAAAACAAACATTCTACCCAGAGAAACAAAATAATTATCAAGGATTTCTAACCCCCAAAACATTAATTCCTTTACTTTTGTTGTGTTGGGGTAAAGTTGTAAAAGACAAGTTGATAACCTCAAACTTTTAAAATTTATTGTGATCTGTGTGCTGCTGAGATATGCATAATTTGGGGATTTAACACCTGATTAGCTATTAAATGGCTGTCAGGAGAAAATTTTGCAGTAATCAGTTTAGCTTTTAGCCCCTAATTATCACTTCACAGTGGATTTGGGGTGAGATAATTGAGAACTGCAACACTTAAAGGACTCCAATTGGGCATTTTTTAATACAATGAAGTGAATTATTTCTCTATGAGGATTGCATTTAACAGGTATTGGTAACAGGAAGAAAATGTGATACTGTATGGGATTTTCTAAAGTGATTTAAAGGAGTTGATTCATTTATTAGGCAATTAAGTGGAGCTCAGCTGTGTATAACTTATCTGGTGTCTAGGTGAAAGAATGTCTTTCAGAACTCCCTAAAATTCACAGGAAGAATTTCATTTTAATGGAGGGTTGGAGAGTTGGGGTTGTTGTCTGCATTATGTAATAGATTCTATCTTGTGACCTTGGGCTGGTTTCTTTCTTGTTTCTTATTTTCTGGTTTCCTTTTCTGTCCAAAGAAATACCTGTCATTCCATACTCTATTTGTATAAAAGCTCTTACAAGCTCAGCCCTGGCAGGTAGTTCCTCATTTTTTGCTAACAGGAACTTTTTTTCCATCAGAGCCAGGTTGTTGCACCCGGTCCAGAACTCACACACCCTACACACAAAACAGCTGACTCCTAGCATGCGTGCACACACACACACACACACACACACACACACACACACACCTTCATGCCAGTAATTGTTACACTCTCTTCTAGAACTATCCAAATCATTTCCAATATTTAACGTTCTCTTCAAATCAACAAACAGCAGCTGAATGCCTTTTGTATGATAACACATTAACTACAAAGACGATGGGACACAACCTCTGCCCTTATTATATCTTGTAGGACACACAGGCAGACATGTAATTCAGTAAGGGAAATGGAAGGACCAACTTCACATACTTATCTTTTGCTCTCCACTCAACCAGTTCAAAATGAATATTTTGTCATTAATTAATTACTTATTCATTGAAGGAGCAAGGTATTGACTACCTACTATGTTCCTTTGTCTATATTCCCATCTCTTTTAACCACAGTGAAACAGGATGTGAGTTTTCATCCAAAGGCCACCCCATACTACCGTTTTTCCTTCATAATAGAACACTAATTTGGAATGGGGTGGCAACAGCTCAGAAAATAAACCATAATTGGTATAAACTAATAATGGCAATTTCATTTCTTTGCAAGATACTCACTTTTCTAGACTCCTTTGTAACCAGAAATGAACATGTGACCTAGTTACTGCATTTGAGGTGTACAGAAAAGCATGCATAGAGGTTTCTGAGTATAATTTTTCTTAAAGTAAAAGGAGAATTCATTTCTATTCTTCTCATCCTTGAGTAATAGGATACTGGTATAAACAATGTCAGGTTGCAACCAGATTGATATAAATGTCAGGTTATAACCAGGAGATAAAAAGCACAAGGGCAAAAAGTCCTCACCCTGAGACAGACAAAGCAGAAGTATGTAAAGAGCTTGGAAGGACTTCCATTTTTGAATGGTTGAAATAGCTTGTGTCAGACCAACGTTTCTACTGATGACAGCTAAAAATGCCAGAGAACTTACAGCACTCATCTGGCTATGAGTGTGGGATAGATGCTGAGTCTATGAGAAATGCATGGGCTACAGCTCTGGAGAGGGGAAGACCTCAGAGAGGTGAGCTGAATCTTACTGCATTTTTATTCTGGGGGCATTTAGTGATTCTGTGCTTGGGCAAGAGGCTTAGATTCTGTGATTTAGAGCAACTGCTGCTAGTGAATAGACAAACTGGCAGAGTTTTGGGCTGAGACGTGTGGAGGAGGGACTTGATAGCATGCAGTTAGTTTTCCCTTAAGGACATTTGTTGAGTTCAAGGGCTGTTGGGGAGGGAGGCTGGAAACCTAAGCAGAAACCCTCTGAAAAGCAGAGGAGAGTATTCAGGAGTTTCATGAAACAAATGCTGGAATTCAGTGCCCACCAAGGGTCTTGAAGAACACACCTGGATCTTAGTTGAAAACCTTAGAGGGCCAGAATGAGCTAGAAATAGCTGCACCTTTCTAGAAATACCAACTTTGATTCAGTCATGTCCCTGCTTAGATTAAGGCAGGGAATCAGTTATCACTCCCTCTGCCTGGCAGTGGGAAGAGTCCATTCCTTGTAGAGGAAGATAAAATAATCTGTAACTTATCTATTTTTAATATGCAGTGTTTAGTGTTCAATCTGAGATCACCTGGCCTGACAAAAGATAGAACAACATGACTAAAAAAACCAGTGTAATATAAATAAGTGTTGACTGTATAAAACATGTGTGCATGCATGCACACACACTAAAAACAGAGCCATACATAATTTAGACATTGTACTTAGCTGAAAAGAACTTTATTATAATTATGGTAAATACATTCAATGTAAAAGTTAAAAAGACGCACATGATAGATAAAAGGCTTGTGATTTCACCAGGGAATAGAATCTCTGGTGAGATTCTAGAGATTCTATTCATAAAAAAAGAAACAAATGGAAAGTTTGTAACTTGAATATACAAAATTTGAAAGTAAGAATTCAATATATGTGTAAACACCAGATGAGACATAGCAGAGCACAGCAAAAGATAGGACTGGTGACCTGAAAGACTGGTCAACATAAATATAAATCTAAACCACACCTAGATATATCACAGAAAAAAAGAAGCAAAATAAAGAGAAATATAATAAAACCAGTCAGGAAACAAGATATATTACCTTCAATAAAGCAACAATAAAACAAAGACTGCAATACAACTAAAACAATGAAAGCCAGGAAACAACTGAAAAACATCTTTAAAATGCTGAAAGAAAGTACTGACAATCTAGAAATTTATCCTTCAAAACTAAAAGTGAAACAAGGACACGTTAAGACAAACATAAACTAAGATAATTCACCACCAACAAATCTGCTCTAAAAAGAAATAGTAAAATGAGTTATGTAAGGGGAAGGGAAATGATCCCAGAAGGAAACAGAAATTACAGGAAAAAATGAAGTCCAACAGAAAGGGTAAAATATGGGTAAATATAAATATATACTGACTGTATAAAATAATAAGTGTAATAGCTCGTGGGGTTTAAAACACGTGTAGGATTAAAATACGATAACAAAAAAGGCAGAAGGGGTAAATAATAAATGTAAAATAACATAAAAGGCAGAATCGGTAATAATTTGTTTGAGACTATAATTGGTCAATAACAAATGCAATCTCTAGGGTAAACACTAAAAAAATGTAAAAGAATGCACAGCTGGCCAGTTAGAAGCGGGGAAATTAAATATTACAAATATTTGATTATTCTAAAAGGAACCAAGGAAAGAGAAGAACAGGGACATAAAGCAGCTGGATCAAAAAGAAAAAATAATAGTATGGGGACAGATAGATAAAAATCTTAACTATATCAGTAATTACATTACATTTAAATGAACTTTATACTCCATATAAAAGATTAATACTGCCAGCAGTTTGAGTTTGAAATACCAAAACCCCAGTTATGTGCTACAAAACTCGGTCATACACCTTAAATACAAATACACAGAAAGATTCAAAATAAAAAGATACACCATGCCAACTTTAGCAAGAAAAAAAATCCAGTGTAACTATACTAATATCAGAGCAACCATTCTGTAAGGCAAGTGGCAATATAGAACCACATACATATACATGTAAAGCAAAAACAAAATAAGAGAGGGCATTTCATAATAGAGGAGGCAATCCCCTGGGGAGACACCACCAATAACATAGCTTCAAACGTGAAGAAGAAACTGCTTTATATCATGATGATAACAATTCCAAAAACAAACCTTACCTTCCAAACCTCCTCACACCATGTTTCAGCAGAATACGTTTCATTACGGCTTACATCCTTGTTAACTGGGTTTCAGTCACCAATAGCTGAACGTAGTCCTACCATTCACCTGGTCACCAGGCTAGAAATCAGGAACCATCATTATTTAGGCAAATGGTTGCAGGTGAATAAAAGGTTTCTGCAAAACGATGCTAATCAAAATCTGCTGAGGTGGAAAGGGCTCTTGAAGACCACCTGCAATCCATTCATCTTGCCAATGAAGAAATAGGGACCCAAGGGGGATGAATGACTTGGCTAATGTAACACATTGATTGGTATATTGGTAGGATGAAGAGGACCCCACAGGTCCCTGACTTTCCATCCACATGCCATCGACTATGCCAGGTGCTGCTATCCCTCTTTCTGAGCAACTTTAATATTATTACGATAGAACTCAGATTTATTTATCACAATGCCTTTCATCCCTGCCCCATGCCAAAATGCCTTACCAGAGAAAGTATAATTTTACAGTTAAATAAGACAACAGAGAAATTAAACACTGTAGGTGCAGACAGGAAAACATTAAATCAAACTCAATTTGGAAGGTGGGTTTTAAGACTCATTACCCACAGACACACGCAGACCCCAAAGCAAAACACACCATACCACTTGCATTGTTTTCAGACAGGATCATTTTCTCTCTATGCTAAGAGAGCCAGAAGTGGGGACATTGTAAAGAGTGGTAGAGCCCCTTGTCTGGGGCAAAAACCTCCCCTTTACCATATACTCTGGGGCTCATTAAAATCACAATGGCAAAACCTCACTTCCCTGTGGCTCCTTCTTGTTAGCTGATAACTTGTGCTGAAAATGAGTTTCTTGTTCAGCAGCTTCCAATACATATGTTGGCAAGAAGAATTTAGGCCACAGCACACCAGAGTACCCCAGGGCCCCCTGCTGAGGAGATATGGGTATCTAGACACACTCAGTTTCAGGTTGTGTGATTGCAGGAAGCCAAATCCCCAGATGAGGGATTTTTAAACAAGTTGATGATTTTCAGATGAAGGATACCAGCCACAGAAGTTTAAAGTGCTCCTGTGCAACTTGGGCTGCCAGTGAAATACCAATTTCTCCTTTTTTTAGAACAATTATTTCTTTTATTTTCCCCTAGACAAACCCTCAGACATTCTTCTCCTCCCTTCTGTGGCTTCTCTTTGAAAGAGCCAGTGCAGTAGATCATGCCGGGTTACTCCCCAGATAGAACTGCTGAACACAGGTGCATTCTGGGGCTTCAGTGTCTGGCTTAGTCTCTGATTTGTTGCAGGAAAAATACTTTCTGTAGTTTCCCAATTCCCAAATGTGGATACTTTAAAGATGGATATGATGTATTAATTTTGTGTTTTTACAGATTTATGCTCTGCAGACATAACTACATTTTTCCAAGAAATGAAGCGAGTACTCACTTCAGAATCTGTACGTCAGGAATGGCGTGATAGGATTTGTGGGTCTTCCTGTCTCTTAAAGGAGGCAGCAGAGACTCCAGAAATGAAAATAAAGAACCTGCTGTTTGACCTGGAGCTTAGAAGACCCCACTTACAAACTTCATGTGGTTGAGGTGGAAAAGACAGCATGTAAAGCACTTTACATAGTGTTTGGCAAATAGAAATAACTCAGTAAACATTAGTCCCTTCACTCCACTTTTGCCCCCTCATCTCCATCACCAAATATAAGATCTTTGTTACTGAGAGTTTGGCATCCATAGTAAAGTATAAAGATAATTTTCTGAGATTCAAAATAGCTTTAAAAAGATGTGGTATCTTTGAGCAGCAGTTACGAGGATCATAATTCTCAAGGGTGAAAAACTTGTGCTGCCAACCTAAGAAACTAGGCAGGTTTGCAACAGAAGATTAAGGTGAGAAATGGGAACTATGTTTTTACCAAATATTACTTGATTTTTGATAATCTTGAAAGCGAGTAATGATAATACTTCCTAGCATTTGTAAAGTGGTTTGTAGTGTACAAAGCCTTTTCATATCCATTTCCCTTTTGAGCCCTTTAACAATTATGGGGAAGAGGGAAGGCAGGGATTGTCCCTCCCATTTAATACATGAGAAACCAAGATGGCAAAAGCTTAATGTGACAAGGGAGAATAATTTAGCAATGAACCTGAGAGGTGAGATGAGGGATGGTGGGGGAACTGAGGGCAATAACATTTTCTGTGGTGCATGCTAGGGTGTGCTGCCGAGAGACCCCCATGCTAAAAGATTTGTTGCCCTTACTGAGGAGAGTGGTGTCAGCAGAAAGCCTCAAGACATCAGCCCCTTTAAGAATTCCTTCAGCTTCAAAGCTTTCTGGCCCCAAAGCATGCCTCTTGTTGGGGCAGCAACCCACAAACAATAAATGATTGATTTGGTTGTCAGACCCCAGCCTTTTCAGTCAAATTCTATACAGTTCTAAAGAGTCATTTTTGCTCCAACAGTTCTAAAGAGTCGTTTTAGCTCCAAAGTGTCCTATGGGTTTGCAATATTGTAACTTGACTTGTGCCTCCAACTAATCATGTTCCCTTCCCTTTTCTTCCAGAGGTGTGGGTCTAAGGGCACCCCTAACAAATAACTTGTACATTAAACTTTGTCACAGAGCTGCTTTACGGAGAACCCAACATGTGTCCATCAGTACCAAGATTGACTGGAGAAGGAAGTTGGCAAGACGGGGTTTTGGAGGTGGATCACACATTCATTGCCTGGTTGTCAATGAATACCCATTCACTGTTAGTTGGTGAAGTACTGAGTCTTCAGCACAAGGTGACTGTCCGATTGTTAAAATGAACACCTGGATTGCTGATGTATATAGGCAGAAAGGAGTTCATTGACTGGTGCAATATACCAGGCTTTTGAAAACTAGATGGTCAGGGTTGGGGGGAGGTGGAGAGAAGTAACTATAAAGATAATAAATTCCAATGGTTAATATTAAGCTTAAATGACATTCTAGGAAAAAGATAATGAAAGTCTGAGAGCAATTAACAAGCAATTGGAAGCAAATATGAAAATGAGAGGTCTACCTTGGTAGCGTATGAAGACATTCTCATCTCTCTCAATGGAAGGGCAGAGAAAGTTTAAGAACTTGATCATAACAGGGTCAGAACTTGATCATAACAGTAACCACTGTGTTAGTTTATTTGGGCTGCTTTAACAAAAATACCATAAACTGAATCTGGATGTCTGTTTCTTTTGCCAGGTTAGGGTAGTTTTCAGCTATTATTTATTTGAATAAGATTTCTTTCCCTTTCTCTCTCTCTCTTTTCTACTTCTGGGACCCCTATAATGCATATAGTGATCCTGTTGATGGTGTCCCATAAGTCCCTTAAACTTTCTTCACTCTTTTTTCATTTTTTTTTTCTTTTTGCTCCTCTGGTTGGATGAATGCCATTGCTCTGTCTTAGAGTTCTCTGATCGATCCTTTTTTTCACTTGATCTTGTCTTCTGTTGAACCTCTCTGTTGAATTTTTCAGTTCAATTATTGTATCCTTCAGCTCTATGATTTCTGTTTTTTATCTTTGTTAAAATTCTCACCTTGTTAATACATTCCACTCCTGATCTCAATGATCTTCTTTCTAACTGATATTTTGAATTCTACCAGGTAAATAATTTATCTCCATTTCATTAAGATTAGTTTCTGGAGATTTATCTTGTTTTTTTGTTTGGAATATATTCCCTTGTTTCTTCAGTTTTCTTGAGTCTCTATGTTGGTTTCTACACATTAGATAAAACAGCCACCTCTTCCAATCTGATAGATGGGTCTCATGTAGGGGAAGAACCTTGTCAATCAGTCTGCCCCAAGCTGCTGGTTGCCTCTCAAACCTTTGTGATTGTCTAAGCTGCCACATTTGTCCTATTGACTCCCAGTAGTTGAGAATGTACCAAGACCCATCAGTGCCCCAAAGGGGAGAATTGCAATTATCATCTAGATACAGGCTGATTAGAAGGCAAACCCTCAGGCAGCAGCCAGCAAAGTATGCAGGTCAGCCTCTCCCAGGAATAAACTGGAATATGAGCATTTTTTTCGATTCCCTCTGCAATGAGTCTAGCTGTATAGTTATGGGAGCACTCCAGTGCCTGTTTAAACACTGCTTCTTTGTTTGCTATAGACCCGTGGGACTCATGGGTGCATACCCCGTTGGATATCAGAGCTAGGTGATTTTGGAGCCTGTTCCTTGGATGGCAGCAATAAAAGATAGGGTGTTAGATATGTGAATAAACTCCTTCCTGGGAGATACTGGTAACTTGGTTTTATTGTTGGAGTGAGCCAAAGGGAGAAGGCAGGGGAAGTGCCTACCTACTCCTCTGGGCTCCAGGGAGGATTGCAGTCAGCACCTCAATGTGAACTAATTAGAAGCTGAACCCTCAGGCAGCAGCTTATAAAGTATGCAATCAAATCCTTCCTAGGGAAAGACTGGGAGGTGAGCACTTTCTGCTGGCCTCCTCTGTGCTGAGCCCTGGAGGAATGGCTATAGTGTGTGCTTGTGTACCCGGTAAGTACTGTAGTCCAGCAGAACTCGAAAGCAAGCCCTTTGGTTTTCAGAGCCAGGTGTTTTAGGGGCCCATCCTTTGAGTGGAGGCCTTAAAATTTGGGGACCTAGCTTTGTAGTCCAAACTTTTCAGTCCTCACGGAAAAGCTAGGAGTTGAGGTTTCCTCCTGATTATATGTTGCTGTGTCAGGGAGTGAGATTTATGGGAGAGTGTGTCTAAGCCTTTCCTATCTTTCTCAGTGTGGCTGTTTTCTCAGTTGTCTGATGTGTAGGAGTCACTCAGCTAGTTTTTGTATTTATAGATAAAGAAGAGGCCCAGAGAGGTTATGTAGCTTTTCCAAAGTCTAACAGCTAGTTCATCAGTGACAGACCCACCAATGGCACCCCTAGACAGCTGCATATCTCCTTTCCTTATACCTTATGCATTTTTCCATAAGGAGGGGAGCCATGCTGAGCTGCAACATCATCCCTCTTCTCTGACAATGACATGCCTAGATCTTAAGACTCATTCTGTCAAAGGTGCTTCCGGAGATGTAGTCACAGCACCATCAAGACAATTTATAACCAGAAGAGAGGAATGTTTTAATGATGTTGTTATGATATATTAGCCCTGTAAAGGCTTATTAAAAAGTAGACCATGCTAATAAAAATGCAAAGGTTGTCACTTACAATGAAAAACCTGGTGATTTAGAAGAAGCACCCAACTTCTGGATCATCTTTGAGACAATGGATAAATCAAAATAAGCAAGGTGTCATGTGCTAGGAATTGTAGTGCTAACTCTGATCTCAGCACTGGATGCATCTAATATCGGGGTTGATTGGCCTATCAATACTTAGGATCCTTAACTGAATGACTTGATTTCCTGAAACAGTGCAGTATGTGGAATTGTTCTTTCTCAGTATACCCCAAGAGGCAACATTTAGGCCTCACCCTGGGCCTCAGCAGTGGGAGCCTGTGGAGCTATGTGGGTGAAAATTACTGTGTGTGGTCATAAGGATGTGGTTTGAAGCACTGGGCTTGAAATATCTGGATCTAAGCTGAGTTTAATTCCTTGTGTAACCGGCTATGTATCAAAGTGTCTGGGCCTCAGGCCCCCTTATTCCAAAGTGGGAAGAGACCAAAACAATCCTCAAATCCCTCCAAGTACTGTGACTTTGTGCTGCTGTGCAAAATGAAAGCCTGTATTTCCCTTGCATTTCCTTCTGGCTTCAGCTGCACTGTAGCTTAGGGTCAGAACCAGGAACAGTTTCCAGGGTTAGAAGAAATGAAGCTGCTACTCAGAGTGACTGTGGTAGAATGTAAGTCTTCCAGTTTCTTCACATTACGTAGATAACAAAAAGAGTCCCCGACTGGGACTGCCAGTATCAGGGACAATGGTACAGGGAGGTGGCATGGTGGGTGGCTTATGTCACTGGGCCTGCATAACTATGGGACCTTGGGCAAGTTCACTACAACATATGGGACCCAGCCGTATAATAGCAATAATAAAATCTACATCAGAGTGTTCTTATGAGGGATTTTATAAAGTCACTTATATAGAGAGACAAATATATAATTAGTGCTCAATGAATATTACTTCTGTCCCTCCTTTTCCCCAGCTCTTTCAAAACTTTCAAGAGAGTGGGCTGAACAAAATGAAAGCCTCTATTTCCAAGGCCCTGAAGGGGGAATAGAGCAAATAGGAACCTGAGGGCAAGCATGCATTATCCCTCAAGGATGATTTAAGTAAGTGGCAATGGAATCCCCTGGTTAAGGGAGGAATTGTTATTGAAATCTAAGTGAGAATAGCCTCAAGAGACAGGAATAGTTAACTGCATGCTAGTGTGATTTTAGGGCATGAGGAGATACCTGGAGCTACCAACTCCCATACCCCACTTCAACAATTTCCTGAAGCCTAAATATGTGTTATATTTTTCTTGTTTTACTAAAAGCAGAGATGTCCAACATTCTTGTAAGAAACAACTTTTGTTGTTGTTGTTTTTTAATTTCTGCAATGATAAGATTGGTTTGCAGTGGGTCATGTTTAACAAGAAATGACTGAGTGTGACTTGATTAGGAATGGAAGCCCAGCCTAATAGTAGTTTCTGTCCTTCCTTCTGGGAACCTCAATAAACTATTGACACGGGCATGACAATGGATTGAGAGAGTGATCTCATTTGAATGGGCATGGAAGCACCTGCTTCTCTTCTTTTCATCTTTTTCCCCCATTGTGAGCAGTGCTTTTAACCTTATGTTTAGACCCAAAGAGAGCATCAACATATAAAGGTTCTGAATAGGAAAGTCTGTTGACAGAGTCTGAAACCTGCCTGTGGATGCAACAGACTAGACCATCCTTCCCTAGTGAAGATATGAATCTAAAAGCCTGTATTCCCAGTAGTGGGCCCTTAAAGAAGGCTGGCAGGAGAACTCGCCCAGGTAAGAGTCTAAGGTTTCCAGATAGATGCCAATGAATGCTCAGGGATCCTCGTTCAATGCCTAGTTTCCTGTTAAAATACAGATGTTCTTGAAAGAGTTGACAAAAACAAACAAACAAAAATGTTCTTGGGAATATTATGCCCTGATGTGAAAGAGAGACTTGAGATCAGGTTTTTGAAAGGAGAGACAAGAGAGTTTAAGAAGGCTCATGCCTTTAGGAGAAAACCTTTTAAAGGGAAAAAGAAAGGTTGAGGCAAAACCTGTCCTTGTCAGCAGTTTGCTAAGGCCAGCAAGGCATTTGGACTATTTCTGTAGCTGTTCCCATGGAAGCCATTCAATGGCTGCTACCTGGCATCCGCATGGAATAGCGGGAAGTGACGGGACTTCCAGGTTCAAGTGAGGTTAAGGAACTTTCAGAGATAACACAGCTAGTACGTTGTGGAACCAGAATTAAGACCTAGGCCTGTTACCTGCTTCCTCATCTGTACAGATAATGTTTTCTTCAGTGAGCTTTCATTAGAATTAAATGAAACATATACACAATTGCACTGTAGCTGAAAAACTACACAGAATACAATGTAAATGGAAGTGTGAACATATTTGTCCAAAAGGCTTCTCTCAGTGTTTGGTACATTGTAGGTGCTCAATAAATGTTAACTTTTAATTCTTTCTTTTTAAGGAAGCTTTTAGTTCCACTTTTTGGCCAGACATTGAAGCAGCAATTTATCTTCTAACCAGGATAAAATTAAAACATGTTGAAATTTATATTTTTCTGAAAAAAATTTTGATGCATTGAGTATGATCCTACTCTTCCCCTACTGGCTAAACCAGGTGAAGTCCATTTTCTGCTGTCTGTACTCTGACAACGTGTTTTATACCCTTTAATTAATTAGTTCCCTTCTCGCCCCCGCATGCTGGGACCTGCTGGCCGACTTTGGCACGTCTTCCAAGTCAGTGGCCCTTGGGTGCTACATGTCTATTTTGTGACTAGTGTAACCTGTCAGCACTTCCCTTTTAGGAGCTTTTTTTTCCCCACCTTTTGTGTCTGTTTTCTTCTTCCATGACAGGGTCTGGCAGAACCTCATTCTTCTCCAATGGAATTCCAAAGAGCATACTAACTATCCCATTGCTTTTCTGATTAGTGCAAGAATAAAGAGGTTTAATCCCACATTGAAAGCCAAGCTATATAATGATTGTTGACATTGAAACAGTAAACATTGGCAAAGCTATTAAGAAAATAGCAGATTGTGGGTAATATTTTATCTTTGCCTAAGGGGGGGTCTTTAAAGGATATTAAGAGAGGGTATATCTATGTATCAGAAGATATCAGTTTTAGGAAAAATGTTATTTATAGAAGCCATTGTGCCATGCTTATGGCAACATTTCCTGAATTCTTCTCACACCTCAGCTTCCATGTTGGGGCAACATGAACAGAAGGTAGACACAGAAAGAAGAAAATCAGGAATTCTCTTACACAGCTCCTGCTTCATGAACTCTTCCTCATTCAAGACTAGCTCAAAAGTAACCTTCTCTGTGATGTCTCACTCCTCACTGGCAATGCGTGACTACAAACTCCATAGTTGTTTGTACATATCTCTGTTTTGGTTTTTTAAATGCAAACTCCTGTAGGCATTTATTAACATGCCAGTGTCTCCCACTATCCTGTGAATGCTCTGAGCAGCATGTCTTATTAATACGTGTGTCGCTGGTACTTAGCAGAGTCCCCAGCACATGGTAAGTACTTAATAAATGCTGAATGAATTCATGGATGAATGAATGGTGAATTGAATCCTGGATAGCTATTTTGTTCCATTTGTGATATGCCACAGACACAAAGAACTATCACCTTCCAGTCAACCATCACTAGGACCATTCTGCGGAAGCTCAGTTGTCCCCCATGAGTCAGCAGGAGGAAAGTGGTAAAGGTTCTCCAGGGTTGTGATGTGGTGAATCTTCTGCAATATGGTCATTGACATGGACCCTCAACCAAACAGAACTGGATCTTCCAGGAGGTTGTAAAATCATTTCGTAGGTAAAAGGGACCGTCAAGGCTTTACTTCCAATGTTTCATTATATAGGTGAGGAAACTGAATCCTAAGAGAGTGTCAAGTTGAATTTTATATAGCTGTGTGATGGAAAAATCTGAGAATATAGCTCATGTATCCTGAACAGAACAGTGTTTTTTCATTGTGGTAAAATATACACTACATTTACCATTTTATTTATTTTAAGTGTACAGTTTAGTGGCATTAAATATATTTAAATCATGCAACCATCACCACTCTTCATCTCCAGAACATTTAAATCATTCCAAACTTAAATTCTATATCCATTAAACAGTAACTTTCCATTCCCCCCCGCGTCTCCCCCAGCCCCTGGTAACCATAATTCTACTTTCTGTCTCCATGATTTTGACCACTCCAGGTACCTCATATAAGTGGAATCATACTGTGTTTGTCCTTTTCTGTCTGGCTTAGTTCACTTAGCATAATGTCTTTAAGGTTCATCTATTTGTAGCATGTATCAAAATTTCCTTCCTTTTTAAGGCTAAATAATGTTCTATCATATATAAATACTGCATTTTTGTTTATTCATCTGCTAATGGGTATTTGTGTTGTTTTCATCTTTTTGCTATTAGGAATGATGCTCCTATGAACACTGGTGTAAAATATATGTTTGAATCCCCACGTTCAATCTTTTGAGTATATATATCTAGAAACAGAATTTCTAGAGAAGAGTGTTTTCTTGATTACATCACAATGTCTCAAATCCAAGGGAGGCTGGAACCCATCAGTGGGCTGGAGCCCACTGATATCAATATGTGATTTAGCCACCTTTCTCTTAAATATTTAGTGGAAAGATGATTGAATCTGATAATAGCTTCCAGTTCAATTAAGTTATTCAACTATATTCTGATTATCTGCTGTGCACCAGGCTCTGTGATAGATGCTTTTGTTGCACAGGTTGACAACACAGTACCAGACAGTGGGACAAGCACAACCCATGAGATGGGGAATGATAGAATATATCAAGTGAGAGAGAGGAGGGAGTGATTGATTCTACTGAGATGTGGTACGGGCATTTAGAGAAGTTGGTCAGTAAGGTCTTCAACAAAGAGATAGCACTTAAATAGGGTTTTTGAAGAATAAATAAGAATTCAACAGTAAAATTAAGGTTGAGAAACTGTATGCTCAAAAAGAAGAGTGTGACAAGCTACAGTGTATAGTTTACTATGACTGACATATAAAATGTGAGAAAAGAAAAACAGCAGAAAATGAGTCTGGAGAGCTAGACAGAGGCAAAGTCAACAAGGGCCTTGAACACCATGGTAAGGAACTTAAGTTTTACATTTTACTCATTAGGCAAGGGGAGCTGCAAAGGATTTTAAGAAAGAACATGGTATTATGAGAATGGTGCTTTAGATAAATCACTCTGGCCTCCTGTGGATTGATCCAAGAGTGGGAGGGGGTCCAGTTAGGAGTAAGACTGCTAGTCTCTGTAACATTGTGAGCAACAGAGAAAGAAGGTCTAAGCAGAGATGAGAGAGAACCTTGAGATCTAGGATTGGGTAATTGACTAACTTATTGTAGGGGAAGAAAGGGCAGTTGGAAGAAAAGTAGTTACAGATGACTCCAAGGTTATTGACCTGGTAACTGGGCTGGTGAGTAGCGCCATTCACTAGGGTAAGAGAATCAAGACAAAGCTCAGGCTTGTGAATAAAAGTAATCAGTTCAGTTTGGGGCATGTTGACTATGGGATACCTCTCAACGTACAGAAGATTCGTTTGAAGTTAAAGATATAAAGATTGAGTTGGTCCATTTGTAAAAAATTGGTGCATTTGTAAAAAACAAACCATCTCACCATGCTTTCAGCAAATAATTAATGTATGGAGTTAAGTGTTCATGAGATCATTCGAAAAGCTGGAGGTGCAGGCTCTAAATTGGATTTCCAGGAATAATGCCCAGAAAATGGCTGCAGAAATAACATGCTGGAAAAACTATAATCACCATCATAATTAGGAAGCTCAATCAAGTAATCAGGAAGCCACTATTGCCACTGCTACAACTACCTCTTGACACACAAGAAGACAGTGACCAGATACTACAAAACTGCTGCAGAGAAACCCAATGCTTCTATGATTGTGCATGCCAGGAATAACAACTAAAAGCAGCAAATAGATGGCTTTGGCGTCACTTTTGCCTTTCAAACAGTACATTTCTTTCTTGATTGTGGTGGTGGTTGTACAACTCTGTGAATGTACAAAAAGCTATTGAATTGTGTGCTTTAAATGGGTGAATTGTATGGCATATGAATTATACCTCAATAAAGATATTACAAATATCTTACTTATTTTCTAATTGGCAAAACTTATTCTATACCCTAAAACCTAGCTGCAAGGGAGGCTAGGAAATGTAATTTTTAGCTTTCCAGCTTCTACTGCATAAGACAAAATAGGAAGAATTTAAAGTAAATGTTGAGCAAACCAATTTTTGGTTTCCTGCTAATGAGGGTGGATGAGTTTTCCTAATGAGAGTTTGTGGAAAAAGGTCTGTACTTCAAGAAGGACAGAAAAAAATTATCCAAGAAATGAAACTGGGAAAGAATGATGAAGATGGTAAACAAAAAATCAGATATGCTGTCCTAGAAACCAAAAATAGAGATTCAAGAAGGAGGGACTTCAGAGAGGTAAGAAAGCAGCATCACTTCTTAGGTGGGTAAGCTGGGCAGGTTATTTAACTGCTTTAAATCTCAGTTTCTCCATCTTTAAAATGGGGATAACAGCAACATTTGTCCCTGTCATCTAACTTTTCTGAAATATCAATTAAAACAATGTATGTAAAATTGAATTGCACACTACATATCATTCTATTAATGTTAATTGTGATTATTTTTAAGGGATTGTGAAGCTGCTATTTCTAATATGGTCATTAATATTGGGGCATTTTCCAGCTATCCAATTGAACAAAAAGAGTTCCTACACTAATTTGACCATTTTATCTCAGAAAAAAATGAAGAATGCCTGCTCACAGCTATCCATATGCCATCCGTGTTTGTACGTGAAGACTGTCATAAAGCATTCTTCTCAGCCAACATCTTACTGCAAAGATCTGAGAATTGATTTCCAAACGTAAACTAACTACTTCCCACAATAGTCCTCCACGGTCATGATTAGGTGAAAGACAGGCTCCCCATGCCAGCAGACACTGGGAGCTTGGTCTCTCCTGTGCGGCCTTCTCCAGTCTCCATCACACCTCTTCCTGCTATGTCATTTACCAACTCTCAACTATCGACAGCCTGTGTGCTTAGGAGTGGGATTCCAACCATCCCACTTCTTAAGGCACTCAGTTGCATTTGTAACACACCAGCTGTTTCTGAGAACACATTCTTAATATAGGAATAGCAAAAAAAATCTGCTGTATTTGTCCCAAGCCATGTTAGAATGCTATCATGGCAGTAACATCTTGTGGAAAAAGGAAAATCAAAGCTGAATCTTTAGAAAGCTTAGCCAGCATCACTTTTAATGTCTCTTTCACCCTGGATTTGCTCTTGTCACAGGATGCAGGCCTGTGGACACCTTGGAGAACAAGGTCAAATAAGGTGAAATAGGGGCCCAGTAGAATGTGGTGCAAAAAAATCATGTAAGTCCCAAGCAACATGTCCATGGGGAAGGAAAATCAGCAGTGAAGATTCAGAACTGATTAGACAGCCTGCTTGTCAGAAGTCCTATACAGAGTGACCATTATGTCCCTGACATTTCAAAGGCCTTTGTTATGAAAAGCAAATTAAAGTGGATTTTTTGGCCCAGAAATATGGATTTGTTTTTTCACTATAGATGGTCAGAATGCACCATTCATCTTAAGGATTACTTGACATTTGTTGATCTTTCATTAGGGGAAGTATGGTATTTAACAGCATGGACTTTGGAGCCAGGCTGTCTTAGATTATCGGATTCCTGGATCTGCTGCCTCTTAGCTATGTAAACTTAAGCAAATTACATGACCTCCCAGGCCTCAATTTCTTTATCTTTTAAGGAAATAATTCATGTAAAGTACTTAGCACAATGATTGACCCATATTAAGTCTACTATAAATGTAGGCTATTATTATTCCTACCTGGAATTTTACATTAAGAATGCAGCAAAATTTTTCAAACCATTTTATTTATTTGTGGTACATAAGAAGAGATGCTCTCTTTAAGATTATTAATATTCTAAACTGGATTGAAGGGAAGCAAAAGCCCATCTAATATAATCTTTCTTCTTCTGAACACTTTCTTTGTGCTAGTGTTTGCAAATTGGCATGTGCTCTGGGGTATTTTTCCAAACTGGCAATCTTGCCTGTCTCTTTTGGCAAGGTGAACTTGCTCAACAAAGTGAAGCACTGGTGATGGATGAGGAAAAAGGTCCATTAGCAACAAAGAATGGGGGAGGGATGGGGAAGGTATGTTGACGTTTACCAAGAGATGATGTTCCTGTATGGTTTCTAACCTAACAAAAAAATCACTGATTTCATCATATAAAACATATAAGCCTTAAAAGCTCAGTGGTTTGACACAATAAGCGTTTATTTCTTACCCACGTCAGAGTCCAATATGGGATGGACTGTGAGTGTATGTTGAGGGTAGAGTGAGGGAGAAGGCCTCTGCTCCACGCTGCCATTCAGCAACCAGGCTCTTTGTGTCATGGGATTCCACACGCTTTAGGGCCTCGCTCTCAACTACCTCCATCCAAGGGAAGGGGAAAGAGAGTATGTGCAGGATAGCATGGGACCAGATCTGGAAGTTGGCCAGAAGACAATCATGTCTCTACTTAATTGGAAAGGGAACTGAGAAACGTATTTCTAGAAGGCAAAGGAAACGGTTTGTTAAGCCCTCTAGGTGCTATATCCTTTCTGTCGCTCAACCAGACATTTAGTCTTCAGTTTCTCCATAAGATATATTTTTTTTTCCTTTTGAGATTCTCAAGGTTTTGGCCAGTTCTTCCAAATGACTTTACATCTTCACAACGAATAACCTTGGCTGAAATGTGAAAACTTAAAGGGAGATTGACTTTTCTCCTTTAGCATCCCAGATCACATCAAACAAAAAGTCTAGTACCAATTAAAAAATGATGTACTGAATTTATAACTATAGGCAGCCCCTAAACATTGACATCAGGGGAGGGGCAAGATATTAGAGGCCACCATGTTGTTTCAAGTTTTGAGATTATCATTGGGTTCTGGAGGACACAGTCTCCAAATGGTACACAACTTCTTATTAACAATAAGACACATTTAATTATATAGTCCTAAGTGTGGATTTCTGCTTGGTAATTTGACCTTTACTCAGTTTGTCCTCCTATACACTGACCTGAATAGCTCACAGCAAGAGCCACACACCAGACCACAGAGCAGAATGAGGAGAGGGAGGTACAGAAGCTAATGAGTGTCTCAGTGTATCGTCCACCCTTAGGGAAGCCAGAGAAAACGCAGACCTGTCAGGAATAGTGACTGGATCTCAGACGGGATCTTGAAGAACAAGGATAAGGCAACTTGAGAAAGGATAATGAAGCTTTTGGATCTCCGTGTTACCGGGCCTGTGCTGGAGAAAAGCTGGAGAATAAACCTGACTCGACATTTCAGATGCCCATGACCTCCTTCAGTTTCAAAAAGTGGCTTTGTTGTGGTTTTGCTCCCTAAGTGGGTACTGAGCTGAGTGGCAGCGGCCAGACCCTCAAGGGAGCTGAATTCCTACCTAAGAACAACGACAGACTCAATGCCTGCAAGGCAGGTGTTAGTCACCTTGCCCTCACCCGTATGACAACCACCTTTAGGATACACCTGAAGGCCGATGCTACTTAGCAAAGATGAGCCACATTTTAACTGAAAGGAATCAATAAGAGAGACAAGCCTTTGTGTGGAGCTTCTGTGTTTGCTAAAAGCAACCCCTTTCCCTATCCCAGCCAGACTGTCTTATGTTTCCCTCCCCGCCAAATGCAGTCTCGTTTCTAGGCCTTATATCTGAACTCTCTCTGTCCTGTCCACTGTCTGCAGAGTGGCTGCCTGGACTTGTGCTATGCAGAGCCTCTTAGAAGACACGTTGAAGTTACCAGCACTTCCCCCCACCCCCATCACCATGAACACCACCAAATCTCTAAGAGCCTGAGTGTGTTGTGTGCTTAAGTGCAGGTAGATAATGAGGAAGGCTAAGGCTTGTCCAGCCCAGCCTGCATTTTTCAGTGCTGCAATGCAGAGAGAGCCTGCAGTTATTGGGGAAGGCAACCTCTGCAGCCCCTGACATTCTTTGCTCCTCTCTAGGAGACAGTAATACATTACAGGTGTTATAACTTTTCCTCAGAATCAGACTGCCTGGGGAACTGTAAATCTAAATCATGGCTGCCCTCAGGAAACCTGTGGGCCTGTAAACACAGTGAAATGAGTGAGATGAAAGCATCCGAGGAAGAAAATGAATTTCTGGCATCCCACTGAAGTCTATTTCAATTTTACAGTCTGGTCACCCCCCTGTGGCAGGGGCAGTGCCTGGGAGGGACGGGATGCCTCCTGACTGACAGCTGACAAGCGTGGCTCTTCCTGGAAGCCTTCTCTGGGGCCTAATCAAGAGACAAGAGCTGCAGCAGATTCTGAGCCTCCCTGCACAGCTCAAAGTGCCACCTGAGATGCTGCCAAGGCCACAGTGGGATTTTTTTGGGGGGGCTGGAGAGGGAGGCTGGGGCTGTCTGAGCAGGCATTTGTAATCAAGGCCATTCTGCAATCCAAAGGCAGAGGATAGCAGAGCATTTTAGGTGGGATGTGTGACAGGAAAGAGCGGGAGAGAAAGGATGGTAAGTAGGACAGTGAGAGAGAGAAAGGAAGAGAACTCCTCAGAAAATTCATACGTGCTGGTATTTCAAGGTACACACTCCCAGGCACCTTTAGAAGGATGGCACCAAAAGAAGATTGCTTAGACTAATGAGCTTCTTACCCTGGGTTTTAGCAGGCATACAGCAAGCACTAAGATGTTATAAAATAATAAGAATAATATTTTTAATGTGGCAAGCTGAATGGCATGTCACAACAGCCAAACCAGATTCTTCACCTACAAATGAAGAAGAGAGTTCAAAATCTATCACCAAGGACCATGATGGAGCATTCTGAATAGAGGAAAACATTTTCTTCTGATTTTCAAAACAAATTTGCCTTGGATTTTTCACGAATGTTAATTTTTAACATAAGTTCAACCATATTGCCTTTATGACATGGATTATTGATTGGTTGATTAAATTACTAACTGAAGTAATGATGGATAAAAGAGTTCAGTACCCTCCCTGTTACGGACAGATGGAACGCGAACACTTATAGTAATAAACCGGAGTGACTTCTATTCCCATGGAAGTCTACATAGGAATTTGAAGCCATTTTTGAATACTTAGTAAATCCCCCAAACTTACATTTTACACTCTTTGGCAACGACGGCAAAACTGCGAAAGCCTGTTTTTAGAAAATCACCTAGACTGGTTTGTAGAGTAAATAATATTTTAAAGCGTTGGAAATAATGTCTTGATATTTCAACTTCCAGACTGTTGCCGTAGAGGCAGGAGAGTGTAGTGGATACAAGCCTAGAATCTGGAGCCAGATGATCTTGGACCAAATCCCTGTTTTTCCACTTCCTAGATGTATAATCTTTGGCAAGTCTCTTAACATCTCTGTGCTTCAGTTTTCTCATCTGTTAAGTGAGTATAATAATAGTAGTGTCCTCAGGAGCGTGTCAGGCTTCAGTGAGTTAAAACATACGAAGTGTATTGGACAGTCTAATATATAATAAGCAATACATATTATCATTAGTATTGAAAGTGAAATTTCTAAACATTTTAATTTTGCTTTTGAGTTATTCTAGCGCTAGCTAATTACGTTCTACAGCTTTCCATCTAAATAAATGTTTTTGTGTAGAAATCCTGATAGGAAATAGGCGTACAAGGGTCTCAGCTTTACGTGTGATACCCAGAATGCCTTTTGTTAGCCATGTTCTGCTCCTACAGACACCTTCACTGCTGGAAGAAATGTTACTCATTCTTATGGCCCAGCACAAGGGGAGCCTCCTCCCTGAGGCCTTCCTGGACTGCTCCAGGCAGCTTCAGTGACGTCCTCCTTCCTCCTCCAGTGTCGCCTTGCACATGCCCAGAATAGAGCTCTTCTCATGTTACAATATGGGCTGATTCCCTAGCACCCAGCAGGGCAGGAATCTCATCTGGGGCATGTTTACACTCCCAGGGCCTTCTATGTAGGAGAAAAGAGAAGAAAAACTATGAAGGGAAGAACCTGACCTCAGGCTCAAAGGATTTCTCAAGGATTTTAAAGAGTGCTAGGACTACTTTGTAAGTCAAGGTCTTGATAGCTACTTTCCCAGATGATTCAGTAATTATCCCTCAGAAGACAACAAGCTTATGTCACAGCAGATTACATAAAACCTTACCTAGTTTTCACATTTATTTTGTTTTTCATGTTACCTTTCCTCTAACCACAAGGGAAATTATTCCCAATACACAGATGATGCTACTAAGAATTACACCCAACGTAACCACCCTAATCACAAAGAACACGGCAGGGTTTTGACATAAGTCTGACTCTGGATCCTATATCCCTTTCAACATACCTCTAAATTAATATGCATTTCACTGAATTAGGAATATGGATTGGAAATGAGGTTGGAGCACATGCGAACTTCAACGTCTAGTGTGGGGAAGACAAAACTTACTTTTGTCTCCTGGGACCGTTTGACTATTCATGTTTCTTTTCAATTCACTTTGTTTTTCCAATGTCTTCTAATACCTATACAATGCAGTTTCTAAAGCAAAATAGATTTTTTGACAAGAAGTGAAAGCCTAGGTAATAAAAATGATAGCTAATATTATGGGACACGTATTAGGTGCCTGGCTGTTTTATGTGTTTCCTATGGATCAGTCATTTAATCCTCAGGTATTCTTTCAGGTGGCTATATCGGACACATACTGGAGTAATTATAATTTATTTCCATGATCACATTGCATATCACATATTTTCAAATGCTTCAACATACCAACGGAGCAATAAAATTGTCCTTTAATTATCATCTTGCTGACACGAGTAGTGTTTCACACAGAGTGGTTAGTAGAAAGTTCAGATTTACAGATATCACAAAATTGTCACTTCCAACATGTTGCTTGGTCTGAAAGTTATTTTCTGTTTATTCTACAAGTCAAACTATGGGGAAGGTGAAATAAATGGTTGAAACCACCGAAGGACCATTCCCTTTGTCTGCAGGAAGTAATATTAATTCCAGGTACATGTTCAAATGAATGAGCAAATATGTCATTGGGACAGTGGCTGAGAACACAGTGTCTGTGCAATGTTTTTTCTTTCCCTTCTTTTTCTCTCTTGTCCATTTCCTGTCCAGTTTATCTGGCTTTCTCCTTCCCCATTCTTGGTGACTTGAATCAAAATCTCTCCTATATTTCAACTGTAAAATTGATGGAGGAGAGTTTTCTTAGAAAGTTCTTTCTTCCTATTCTTGTGGGGTGTGTGTGTATGAGAGAGAGAGAGAGAGAGAGAGAGAGAGAGAGAGAGAGAAACAAGCCCTACATCATTTCAGACAAGTGTCTACAACTTCAGATCACGCCAGTTCCCAGAACTGGTGAAAGTATCATTGCAGCAAGGGTTCTCTTCCTCGCAAACCTATTTTCCCATCCACAATTAGAATCAATTGCCATCAGACTGTAATTTCTCAGAAAGCGTGCAAAGAGCAAAGCTTGTAAAGCTGGTAAAAATAGTTCCTAGTAAGTCTTCACAGGGCAAGATGTTAGTTTAGAACTGCTATTGACTTTTTCTGAAATACATGAGAAGGAAAGCACCAGGGCACGATGGAAGTCTGTGAAGACTGCTGGGAATAAAATGCAAATGGGGTTACTATGGTTGTCTTTCTTATTTTAAATTGTTCTTTTGTAAAGAGAAGTTTGCTTTTAAAGGCTGGCAGATTTTCATGATTCGCTTAGGAGCTTTGACATTGGACACTTAATTGAATATTTTAGCCTCATTTTACATTATCCACAGTGCTTTACAGGGCACACTGCAATATATAGATGCTCAACATACAATTCAATGATGGATGGAAGCAAGAAAGAATAAAGGATCATTCATTGCCTCTGATTTCAAAGATGGCAAAGGGAACATAAAAGAAACATGTCAAAATCTGCAATTATTTAAAGTCAAACAATAAGTGCTTTTCAAGGTTTTACTTACCCCTAAATATAGAATCCATAGTACTCAGGTCAAGACTACAGATTTTTCCTTGAAGTTTCTGCTCAGAATAACTCTTTAGAGCTGAACACCTCAAAATGTTGTGTTTGAGATCCTGATAAAAAGCTTACAGTCAGATGTTACAGTTTGTCAGGTCAAAAGCAATATTTTTGGTTTCTTTCTTGTTGAAGAGAAGAAGATCTGCCTTTAACATTATTAAAGTCTGATTGGAAAAGTGTGTTTTTAAAACGTGTCTGTCCTTTAGAGAATTTCAGACACTAATGGCTTTAAAGTAATTCTTACATACTTTAGAATAAATGACATCCTTAAAAAATGTCTGACTTGGTATTTACATGTATTCATATTCCCCAAGCTTCCTGTCTAGTCTGTCAATGCTCACATGCGTCCGTAAGAAGAATGCTTTAAAAGGAGAAAAATTACAGTGCAGGGAAATGCAAAAATGACACGAAGAGGCCCCTATTTCACCCTGACATACGCATCCCCACCAAAGCTAATGGAATTTATCTTTATACCAGTGGCTTTTTCATGGCTTGATTTGACAAACTCCTTGCAGTTTAAGCTGGGACTAACTCTTCGTCTGTCCATTGCTATCACAGTCGCATAAAGGCCAAGGGACATCCTAATTAACAGTGTGCTGCAAAACCAGGGTGGGCTGGAAGTGGCAGGAGGCAGCCATCCCCTCTCATAAGCAGTCCTGGCTGCGGAGACTTCAGGGGCTCTCTCGCACATATCTGGCAGCGTTTCGAGGGTTTGGTACCACTTGTAATGCTCTGCTTCATCAATCTTGACCAGCAGATGTAGAAATCAGGCAGCTCCAACCTATATCCTTTCCATTTGGAGGATTAGAGATTCAGGAATATAGATCATGCCCCTCATAGACTGTAAATACACAGAGGCAAAAGCGGAAAGAGAGGGGGGTACCCTCAGTTCTTGCTCAACCTGCAGTGGAAAAGCTTTCCTGATTCTTCGTCTAAGTAGGTTGTTCAGGAGTCCCAAGGCACCCATGTTCTCCTCTTATCCTGTTACTCATCACTGTGGTCCCTCCTGATTGCAATGTTTGTTTAATTATCCCTCTCTCTCTCTCTCTAAGCTCCATTAAGGCAAGGTAGTACGTCTAAGTTGTAGACTAAGTTGCCTATAACTGCTGTAGCCAATTACCACAAAATAATTGACACAAAAGAACAGAAATTTATTATCCCACAGTTCTGGATGCCAGAAGTTTGAAATCAAGGAGTGTTGGCTTCAACTTTCCTTGACTTGCACCTGCATCATTTTACTCTCTGCTTCTGAGGCCATATCGTCTCGTCCTCTTTGTGTGTCTGTGTCCCCTCCTCTTCTGTCTCTTATAAGGTGACGTGTCACTGGATTTCAAGCCCATTCAGATAATAGGATGATCTCTTCTTAACATTTAGTTTTTGCCATATAAGGTAAATATGTACAGGTTACAGGCATTAGGACATGGACATAATGTTTTTGTGTGGAGGGGAATCATTCAAATCACTACGTTGACCATTTCACATCCAATGCCTTTTTAGCTCTCCTCTTCTTCTGAGCCCTCATGACCATCACCCTTAACGTTTCGTTCATGGCAATATAGGTTTTGTCTACGTACACCTCCAAATTCTTCCAGCCTCTGCCCATTATCCAGTTCCAAGCCTCTTCCACATTGCTAGGCCTCTATTATAGCAGCAGCCTACTGTGAGTACCAAATTTCTGTCTTAGTCCAAGAAATTAGGATATGGATATATTCTTGGGGGTCGGGGGAAAAGCCACCATTCAACCCACTGCACTGACCATTTCATACTCGGTGATGTGCATGTTGCCTGGGCTATAGTTAGTGATCTATAAACATTTGTTAAGATAAAGAACAAATACATCTGGTCCCCTTTTCTGAGTTTCCTCTTTTGCTTCTATCCAACTTGCCTGACACTACAGGCTGAATGTCTTCTCCCCCATCTATTTCTGTACTTCACCACCAAAAAGGGTGCTCTATGTTCTCTGCTTTAAGCTGATAGTGCTGGGAAGTATCTTAGAGATGATCATGGCAGTGATAGTTCCCAGAATTCTATATTTCACAGAGAAGTATAATTAAAACATGGTTTTAAAAAGAAGGAAGACATTTGTAGGGTTGCCAACATTGCATTTTGCCAAATATCAGGGTTTTTTTTAAAGGTTACTGTCTACTATCATCAGTTCATGAAATAAGTTAATCACAGTAACAGTAAAAATGTAGGAAGGACTGAAGAATAATTAGCCATTTTGTAGACAGTTCTAACTTGGCCCAAAGAAAGCTGTAATGACCTAGCACAGATCTACCTGTCCATGTTCAGAAACCACTGCTTTAGTCCAACTCTTCCATCTTACAGATGGAGAAAACAAGGTTCAAAATGGTGAAATGACCTTTTCGAAGGTCAAAGAGATGAATGGGGACTAGAGCCCAAATACCATAAGGAGTTAATTAAAATTACAATCATAATAACAACAATGTTGCTAATAATAACAACTGGGTAATAGGCACTTGCTATGAGCCATTAGCATAGACAATGCACTGTTATCACTACACAGGGCCTTTATTCCACCAACTACAGTAACGATCACAATACAAGCTAATATTTATTGGTTCCTCACTGGGTGCTAGCCACAGCGCTGTGTTTTACAGTTCACATCTCCTTCAACCTTCACAACAGTCCTATGAGGTTGAAACTATTGTTATACCTATTTCCAGATAAATAGTAGCTTAGGGAGTGTAAGTCTGATGACTCCCTGTGAGTGGCAGAGCTGGAGACAGATTCTAAGCCAGGCTGAATCCCAAGTCCTTTGTTTTAACCATTAAGCTCAACTAGCGTCTTTTTGTGTCTTTGACAACCTTTTCTCCATGGGCTCCTTCCTCTCAGCATTGAAACATATTTAAGCATCTTCTTTGCTCCACTATGAGTGCAAGATTTTCTACTATGGAATCCTGCCTGCAATGGCAATTTCATATTAGAGAAGATAGTTTTGCTGAATAGCTAGAATTTGGGCTTCTAGTTGCTGAATCCATACAATGGAGCAGCAAGAAGCATTAAGAAGAAGTCTTGGGGCTGGCCCGGTGGCGCAGGCAGTTAGAGCTCCATGCTCCTAACTCCGAAGGCTGCCAGTTCGATTCCCACATGGGCCAGTGGGCTCTCAACCACAAGGTTGCTGGTTCAACTCCTCGAGTCCCGCAAGGGATGGTGGGCAGCGCCCCCTGCAACTAAGATTGAACACGGCACCTTGAGCTGAGCTGCCACTGAGCTCCTGGATGGCTCAGTTGGTTGGAGCGCGGGCTCTCAACCACAGGCTGCCAGTTCTGAACGGCACCCTCCACGACTAAGATTGAAAGGACAACAACTTGACTTGGAAAAAAGTCCTGACAGTACACACTGTTCCCCAATAAAGTCCTGTACCCCTTCCCCAATAAAAAAAAAATCTTAAAAAAAAACAAAAAAAGAAGTCTTCACATCTCCTCCTCTGAAACCCATAGTGGCCCCAAGTCCCCCATTGCCACCCCATGACATGTTCCTGGGTCTCTTCTCTTCACCCAGCTCTTTTACTCTGTGCTATGAAGAAATGAATCCAAAATCTGTGTATACATTGAAAAGCTGGTCTGTGCCATGTAATTTCACATATAAGTCTCCTTTATCTTTATTATATAGCTCTGCAAGATGGTTTTTTTAAAACCACATTTTACAGGCATTAACTATAACAAGAACTACGTTGCATTGTGCACCATTATGAGCTAAAACCCAATGAGAGATTTTATTTGAAAGGCAACACGTCCCCGTGGTCAGTGGCTTACAGGTATGAGCACTAGAACTAAGCTGCCGGAGCGGAAATCTTGCCTTTGTTCTTAGCTGCACAACTCTGAGCAAGCTATTCAATCCACGTTGTGCCTTGGTCTTCTTGTCTGTAAATTTGGGGTAATGATGATAATAATAGTACTTACTGAAAAATCATGTTGTGACAATTAAATAAAATAACTTACCTAAAGGACTTAGAATAGCACCAGACCTAGTAAATTTTCAATAAATATGACCTAGGATCATTAGATGAATTATCATGTTTGATCTTTCAACAACTCTTATGACCACTATTAGCCATAATTCCCAAGTAGGGAACAGGTTCAGGGAGGCCGAGTAACTTACGCAAAATCACACAATTAGTAAGTGGGGGAACAGGGATCCTTGTTATTTTCCACTAAGTCACCTGAATCATATTGTTCTTCCATTTTCCCTAAGCCACAGGTACCCTAACATTTTATTGATTCCTCCCTTTGGGTGGTAGTTAAAATAAACACAGAGCTATGGGTACATTTATTATTATTAATAAAAATAATTATTTCAAAATGGAGGTTCAGAGTATAAATGAAATGTATTGAGGATAATTAATATATTAACTAAATGCATTAACTAAAGTCAATATAATCACATTTCAAACCAAACTCTTAAAATTGGGGTATTTTACCATGATACCAAGTTGTCCCCTTTTTCTTTTTCTTTTTCTTTTCAAAGTTTGCTTTATAATGATACACGGCACTTTCTTTTCTTAAAGCAGAGCTAGGGTATTTTAAAAATACAAGCAGATAAGGAATGTTGCACAACACAACTAAGGAAATAGAACTTCATACTAATACCCATAAAATGGCATAGATATTAAAAGTGGAAATCAAATAGAAATTAAAGCAATAACTAAATCCAATGGTTCTAATTCAAATTTCTAAGATTACCCTGCAGAGTTCCAACTACCATTTCCTGACTCCTTATTGCAGTCAAGGAACAGTGCTGTGAGGGCAAATTTTACATTTTCCTATGAGGACCATTTTGTATTTTCATCTACGATGCTGCAGTAACCTGTTGGGCACCATAGATTCTCCACTCCCATTTGTGGTGCAAAGGAAGATGTCTTCACTTTGCACAGTGTTAAAAACTAAGGAAAGGTCTTGAACTCAAAGAATCTAGCCACTCCTGACTCTGGCAAGATGTAAAATGCAGCTATGGAAACCACTATGTGATTGACAGACATTATGTAAATGGCACACACACAGGCTCAGTCAACGAGGGAGGGGTACCAGCATCTCGAAGTGTATGACATGAAAAAAGACCTGTGCCACACATTTATTTACAAAACTGCCTGTTGGGAGAGAAGAGTACCTGCAGGTCTTGAGATAAACTTCTCAAGGACAAAGCAATGTTCTCTTTACCTCTTTGTTCCTTGCACTCAGAGTGCCTCAGCTTGGAATGGGTGCACACAAATGTTTGAAGCTGAAAAGACTCCGGTGCCTGTGGGTGATGGTGCAGAATTCTTAAATTCAGTCCTTCTCTTTGCCAATGATCATGACCTACACAAACTATTTGGTGTCTTTGAATCTCAGTTTTCTCATTTGTAAAATGGATAAAGACTGCTGTGCCCATCTCATAGAAGGATTTTAATGATTAAATGAACTGACATTGTGAAAATTGCTTTGTACATTGCACATTGCATAATAAGAAGTTTGGTTATTTTAATTACTAATTCAGTAATGGGGCTTTAATGTGAAAATTAGATTAATTGCATAATTATCAGTGGATCAAGAGTAGGAATTTCTTAATGGCAGGATTCCTGGATGCAAAACAAATATTGGCATTATACATTTATCTTCAATCCAGTGACAAATGTTTATTTCTGAACTTTTAACAAAAACATCAGAAAGAACTTACTGAATAATTGGGAAGTTATATCTTATAGAAGGTTGCTTGGATTATATTTATTTGATTTTACTTCAGAGAAAGATACTTTTTGATTTAAAATTACACAAATAGATGTTTATTGTATTGTTTATTGAGAATTTAGACCATACAGATAAACAAGAAGATAATAAAAATCAACTGTAATTCCCTTGCCCAGAAATGACTTCATTAATAGTATATTATGTATAGCTTGGTAATTTTTTCTCCCTATGTAACATTATATGTAATAACAATGAATCATGCAATACATACTATTTTGCTTAATAACAATATGTTGGGTACATCTTTCCATGTTAATGTATGCAGATTTGTAATATTATTTTTAACAGAGGCATTGTTTTCTCTTATGAGCATGTGGGATAATTTATTTACTGATGACTCTTTTTAGACATTTATGTCCAATTGGTTTATAATAATGTTGAGCAAAGTTAACATAAATATCTTCATGCTTTTATAATTTTTGCTTAGGATGAGTCTCTCATTGTAAAATTGTTGGACAATAAATTTTAATATAGATTTTATATATAAATATTTGAAGATATAAAGATTTTTAAAGATAGTGACATACTCCCAAATTAAACTACAAAATAGACACCAATTTACACTCCCACTACCATTGCAAGAGGTTGCTAGTTTCTATATATTATCATCTACACATTTGATGATATTAAAAAGAACTTTGTCAATCTTATAGGTAAAAATTATTACCTAATTACTGTTTTAAATAACATTCCTGTGATTACTAGAAAGATTAGACAACTTTTTATATATATTTATGAGACATTTAAATTACTTCTTTGAAAAAATGTTTTTTCATATTTTCTTAATCTTGTTTTCCTATTTTGATGCTCATTTTTCTGAAAAGTAATCTATAGATGTCCGGTAGGTAGCCTTTAAAATAGTGTCAAGTGATTCCTGCTTCCTGTTATTCACACATTTGTGTAATCACTTCCTCCTGAGCCTGGGCTGGAAACAAGTGTCTTGTTTCTAATGAATGGAAGATGGCAAACGTCATGGGATCACTTCAGAGATTAGGTTACAAAGACACTATAGCTCATCTTCTCTTACTTTCTCTCTTTCCCTTTCTCAGTGACCACACTCTGGGGGAGGCAAGTTGCTGTTTTGTGAGTAGCCCTGTCCCATGTCGGGAAAGACCGACATGGCATGGAATTAATGTCCCTACCCAACAGCCAGCAAGATATGAGTCCTGCCAACAGCCATGTGACTGAAGCAGGAAGTGAACAAGAGTCACATGAATGAGCTCAGAAGTCTATTCTTCACCATTCAAGTCTTGAAATGACTGAAGCCTAGGCCCACACCTTGATTGCACCCCTCTGAGAGAGAAGCTACATACAGATTCCTGATTGACAGAACCTATGAAATAATACCTGCTGCTTGAAGACACTAAGTATTAAGATAATTTGTTACACAGAAAAAGCTAACTAATTCAAGAGACTTTACAAAAATATGGCATACTAGATTTTTAGAGATCTCACACCTAAAGATGCTGCATGAAATATTGATGACATATTTCTTAATGTATACATGAGCTGCCAGGAAAATAATGGACTCTCAGAGGCTAGAATGACAAAAGGTGAAAAACCTGTGATTGATAAGCAAGGACTAGAGTCTGTTTTGCCCTGAAGATATTTGCCAGTCCCAGGTGGCTTAGGTCCTGGATTTTAATGGACTGAGAGGATAGTGGCAAAGCCCTGGGACTGAAAATGTGGAAGATTTGATTGGAATCCCGTCACACATATGTCATCAAAAGTGTGACATGCTCACTAGGTGACCTAGAAAAAAATTTACCATGCAGAAAGAGATAGTGGTGATATGGCTCTGGCCTGACCTTAGATAGAAAAGAGAGGAGTGAAAAAGAAAAAAGTCTCCCACTAAAATCTCTAGTCACAAACCCACAAAACACAGAGGTCTGGGGCTTGAATTTGTATTAACTATGTGATACACAAAATCCCAAGCTCAAATTTAGTTTACAGTCTTTCCTGGTTGATAATTGTCCAAAGTGCCTAGCAGAAGCAAATGCAAACTCTTTCTGGAAGAACACACTATACATATGCCTAAAATAATAGATACAAGATTGCAAGGCACAGGAGCTCACAAACTCGCTAAACAAAGGAGGGAATGAAAAACCATGAGCGAGAATCAGGAGAATCAACAGAGTATATTATCAAAGCTACAAAAACTGTAGACAATCAATGATTGAGCATGAAATATAAAATCAGTATATTTTATATGTTTATAGAATTAAATATTTTGTTTCAATGGTGTTGAAAGTATGATGGAAGAACATGAGACTATCAAAACTGACTGTATTTGAAAAAGGACCAAATAGAACTTTTAGAAATGTTAAATACAGCAATTTCTATAAAAACTCAATGGGTGGAATAAGAAGAAGATAGGACACAGCTGAAGAGAAAATATGGACAACAAATATGAAAAACTACAGAGGATTTTTCACATAGAAACACAGATGTGAAATATAGAAGAGAGGTTAAGAGACATGGAAGATAGAATGAAAGAGACCTGCAAACATAATAGTTGCTCCAGGAGGAAAAAACAGAAAGATTGGTGGAGAGCTGATATTAGGAGAGGAAATAAATGAGAATTTTCCAGCAGTGATCAAAGACACTGGTTAGGAAAGTAAAGCAGCATAAATAAAAAGATACCTACACTTAAACATCAAAATAAACTTGCAGAAGGCTAAAGAAAAGTTGAAACCTTTAAAAGTTGAGCAGCCAGAGACAAAAAACCAATTATCAATGATAACACTATAATTAGTCTGACAGCAGATTTCTCAAAAGCCACTGCTTTTGTTTCTTGTTGCTGCTGTAACAAATTCCCACAAATTAATGGCTAAAAAACCCCACACATTTATTTTCTTACAGTTCTGGAGGTCATAAATCCAAAACAAGACTTATAGGGCTAAAATCAAGATGTCAGCTGGGCTGGTTCCCTCTGGAGGCCTCAGAGGACAATCTGTTCCCTGCCCCTTTCCAGCTTCTAAAGGCTGCCAGCTAGTGGCAGCATCACTCCAGTCTCTGCTCCTGTTGTCCCATATCCTACTACTGACTTTGATCCTCCTGCCAATCTATGTCCCTTGTGATTACTTTGGGCTCATTTGAATAGTCCAGAATAATCTCCCCATCTCAAGATTCTTAACTGAATCACATCTGTAGAGTACCTTTTACTATGCACGGTATCATATTTATAGGTTCCAGGGATTAGAATGTGGACATCTTTGGGATGCCATTATTTTACCTACCATAGCAAACTGGAAGAGAAAGACAGTGGCATAATATCTTCAATATGCTGAGACTTGGACTTCTATATCTGGTGAAACCATCTTATGACAAATGAGATGAAATAAAGATATTTTCAGAGCAACTAAAATACGTAGACAGAGTTTGTTCTCTAATTCACTAGAGCAATAATGAAGAGTGAACTTCAGGAGAAGAAAAATGAACTCAGGAAAAAGATCTGAAATACACAAAGACTGATAAGCAAAGAAATCAGTAAGTACATGGGAGAATTTAAACAAAGACTGGCTGAATGAAATAATAACAAATCACAGGGAAATTAGAAAATATCTTTCGACAATTGAAAATGAAAACACAACATTCCATAGTTTATAGAATACAATGAAAGCTATAGAGGAAAATGTATAGCAGTAAATACATTAACAGAGAAAGATCTCAAATCAACAACCTAATATTACACCTTAAAGAACTAGAACAACAAACTAAACCCAAAGCTAGCAGAAGGAAGGAAATAATAAAGATTAGAGCCGAGTTTTTCTTCACAAAGATCAACAAAATTGATACACCTTTAAATTAGGTAACCTAGATGTAATAGCTAAAGTACCTAGAAACATACAACCTACCAACATGAATCACGAAGAAATAGAAAATCTGAACAGATTTATAAGTAGTAAGGAGATTGAATCAGAAATAAAAAACTTCCCAACAAAGAAAAGCCCAGCACCATATGGCTTCACTGGTGAATTCTATCAAACACTTAAAGAAAAATTAACCTCAGTCCTCCTCAAACTCTTCCAAAACACTGAAAAGGAGTCAACTCTTTCAAACTTGTTCAATGAGGCGAGTACTACACTGAAACCAAAGCCAAACAAAGACACTATAAGAAAGCTGCAGATCAATAGCCCTGATGAATATCGATACAAAAATCTTCAATGAAATACCAGCAAACAGAATTCAACAGTATATTAAAATAATTATACAACATTACAAGTAGGATATATTCCTGGAATGCAAGGATAATTCCACATATGAAAATCAAGCAATATAGCACACCATATTCACACAATGATGAAGCAAAGCCACATGATAATTGATGCAGAAAAAAACATTTGACAAAATGCAATACCCTTTCATGCTAAAAACACTTAAGCTAGGAATAGAAGGAAAATATGGTGATGACCATATATTGTATGTAAAAGCACAGCTAATATACTCACTGATGAAAGAAAGACTGCAAGTTTTTCCTCTATGATCTGGAACAAGACGAGGATGTTCACTTTTATTACTTCTGTTCAACATCGTACTGGAAGCCCTCACCAGAACAATTAGCCAAGAAAAAGAAATAAAAGGCATCCAAACTAGATAGATAAATGGTGAAGTATCACTGTCCACAGATAACATGACCTTATATGTAGAAAACGCTAAAGGTTCAATAATAATAATAATAAAAAACCTGTTAGAACTAATAAACAATTTAGCAAAGTTGCAGGATATAAAACCAATACAAAAATTAGATGTATTTATATATACTAGCAATGAGTCATCCAAAAAGAAATGAAAAAACCAATTCCATTGATACTAGTATCACAGAGAATAAAATATTTTGGAATAAACTTAACTGTGGGGTTGAAAAATATATGAAATGTTGAAAGAACTTAGGAAGACAAAGATAAAGGAGAGACATCTGGTGTACATAGACTGGAGGACTCAATATTAAGATGTCAGTACTATCCAAAGCGATCTACAAATTCAGTGCAATCCCTGTCAAAATCACAATAGTGTTTTTTGCAGAAATAGAAAAACCTATCTTAAAATTAATATGGAATCTCGAGGGGCTCCAAATAGTTTAAGCACTTGAAAAAAAAAAAGGAAAAGGAACAAAATTGGAGGTCTCCCATTCCCTGATTTTAAACCTTCTTGCAAATTTATAGTAATCAAAACAGTGTTGCACTGGCATAAAAACAGACCAATAGAATAGAACAAAGAACCCAGAAATAAACCCTTGCATATATGGTCAAATGATTTTAATCAAGGTTGCTAAGACCATTCAATGAGGAAAGGACATTATTTTCAACAAAAGGTGCTATGAAAACTTATATCCAGATGCTAAGGAATGAATTTAGTCCCTTACCTCACACCAAAAATTAACTCAAATGCATCAAAGACCTAAACATAAGAGCAAAGATTACAAAACTCTTGCCAGAAAACATAAAGGAAAAGCTTCATGACATCGGATTTGGCAATGGTTATTTGTATATGAAACAAAAAGCACAGATAATAAAAGAAAAATAAATTGGACTACATCAAAATTAAAAACTTTTCTGCCTCAAAACACAATCATAAAAGTGAAAAGGCCACCTGTGGAATGGGTGAAAACATTTGCAAGTTGTATATCTTATAAAATGTTAATATTCAGACTACATGAAGAATCCTACAACTCAACAACAAAAACAGCTCCATGAAAAAAACCGGGCAAAGGACATCAATAGACATTTTTCCAAAGAAGATATGCAAATGGCCAATAAGCAGATAAAAAGATGCTCAATATAATCAATCACTAAGGGCATGCAAATCAAAACCACAATGAGATATCATCCCACACTAGCTATCCACATTAGGATAGCTACTGCAAACAAAATAAAACAAAAAGTGTTGACAAGGATGTGACAAAATTGGAACCCTTGGATGCTGCTGATGGGAAGGTAAAATGGTGCAGCCATTATATAAAATTGTATGGTTCCTCAAAAAGTTAAAAATAGAATTACTATGTGTTCCAGCCATCCCACTTCTGGGGATATATCCAAACATTGACTCTCAAAAACATATGTTTACACCCACGTTCACAGCAGCATTATTCACAATAGCCAAGAGGTGGAAGCAACTCTAGTATCCATCAGTAGATAAATACAGAAACAAAATGTGGTATATGCATGGAATAGAATATTATTCAGTCTTAAAAAGGGAGGGAATTCTGACATGTGCTACAACATGGATGAACTCTGAGAACATAATGCTAAACAAAATAATCCAGTCGTAAAAAGAAATAAATATTCTATGATTCCAATTAAATGAGGTACTTAAAGTAATCAAATTCATGAAGATGGAAAGTGGAATTGTGGTTGCCAGAGGTTGAGGGAAACAGGGAATGGGGAGTTGTTTAATGTGTATACACTTTCAGTTTCAAAATGAAAAGCGTTCTGGAGATTGGTTGCACAACAATGTGAATGTACTTAACACTACTGAAAGGTACACTTTAAAAATTGGTTAAGGTGATATATTTTATGTGTATTTTACCACAAATAAAAATAAAAATTATATATGTTAGTAATCATAATCAATATGAAAGTATTTGCCTTTCAAAGATTGCCTTTCAAAGACAAAGATTATTAGATTGCAAAAAATTAAATTAAGTTAAAGTTCAATGAAATTAAGTTACAAGCTCTTTAAGAGACGTAACTAAAATGGGAAGCCTCAGTAAGGCTGACTGTAGAAGCATAAGAAAGGACATACTGGATAAATTCCAATGAAAAGAGCTGGGCTAGCTATTTTAATAATATGTCATAGTCTTCAGGATGATAGTGTTTTTAGACTTAAAGAAGGTCACTGATAAAATTAATTTACAGTAAATTTTCAATTTACTAGGAAGTTAAAACATACAAAATTTGTATGTATCCAATAATAGTATCAACATGGTTTCTGATAGAAATTAAAAATAGCTAAGATTAAAAAAAACAAACAAACCACACACATTTAGAAATGTAAAACCACACTAAATAATCCATGGTTTAAAAAAGACAGCATGATGGGAAAAAAATACTTGAAATTGTAATATATCAAAACTTATGAGCTGCAGCTAAATGCCATTTAGAGGAAATTTTATAGCCTTAACTGCTTATATTAAAAAGAAAAAAGTCAAAAATGTAATCAGCAAGGTTCATTAACTTGAAAAGTTAGGGGGAAACAAAAAAACCAAACCTGAAACAACCCAAAGTATATATAGAAGGAATAAAATAACAAATATGAGAGAAAAAATAACAAAATTGAAAATAAAGATATAATAGAAAGAATTTAGAGAAAATCAACAAAGCCAAGAGTTGATTCTTTTCAAAGATTAATGAAACGGGAAAACCCTTTGGCAAGATTGGTCAAAACAAATTTTAAAAAGGTATAAATAAATGAGATTAGAAATAATAAAGTCTCATAAATACAAATGTAGAAAATATTTAAATTAAGAATCTCTTATGAACAATTTTATGCCAATAAGAAAAACAGGTAAAATATACACATTCCTAGAAAAATATAAATTATTAAAACTGACCAGAAGAACCAGAAAACCTTAATGAGTCCATAAACATTAAATTGAATTAGGAGTCAATTCCTTAGTATATTTCCACAAAGAAAACATAATAAGATTTTTTATAAGCAAATTCCATCTGCATTCAAAGAATAGATAGTTAAAATCACATAAAACCTTCTTTAGAAAAATAAAGAAATAGGAAACACCTTCCAACTAATTTAGGGCAGCTAGTAAAACCTTAATACTAAAACCTGAGAAGACCAAGAATGACCAACTTCACTCACAGACATGTGAAAAAATCTGAATAAATATTATCAAAATAGATCCCCAAATGTTACTTATTTAGAATTATTCCACAAAAGCAAAACTATGCACCATTAGAAAATTAATAGGGTTATTTGCCAAATTGACAGATTAAAAGAGAGAAATCACATGATTATCTCAAAAGATGTAAAAGGGGTATTGATAAAATTTTACAATCAAGAAAAGTAGGTCATTTCCTCAAACTAATAAGACCTAAAGTATGCTACAAAACCCAAAGCAGACATCATATCCAATGGTGAAATGTAAAAAATGTTCCATTTAAAGCCTGGAGCAAGATGAGAATTTTCACCATCACCACTAGTATTCAAAATTATACTGCATATCCTAGCCAGATACAGAAACAGAAGTTATAAAGACTGAAAATAAACACAACTCTTATTGTTCATAGATAATATACCTGATTACACAGAAACGCAAAAGTACCTACAGATATTATATTATTAAAATGAATAAGAGCATTTAGGAAGGTAATTAGCTATCAAAAGATACCATCAGAGTGAAAAGACAAGCCACACACTGGTAGAAAATATTTTCAATACATTAACTGACAGATTTTGTGTCAAAATATATGAAGAACTTCTACAAATCAGTAAAAAAGGAACAACTGACCCTATAGCAAATTGGCAAGAAATATGAACAAATATTTCAGAGAATAGGACATATGAAAAGATGTTCAACTACATCTGTAGTAAGAAAACACAAATTAAAACCATAATGTGATACCATTCCATACTCAATAGACTAGCTAACATTTTTATTTTTAATGTATAATATCAAATGTGATGAGGAATAGAGCAACATAACTTTCATTCAGTCTTAGGGTAAATCATAACCTGGTACAAGAATATTGTAAAATAACAGCATTATTTTATAAAGTTGAATGTATGGTTGTCAAATGACTCAGGAATTCCATTACTAGGTATATACCCTAGAAAAATTCTTGTGCACCTGAACAAAGAGATATACACATAAATATTCACAGTAGCATCACATGGAATTGCCAAAAAAAAAAAAAAAAGGACACAAACTATATGCCTATTTACAGAAGAACAGAAAAATTAGGATATATTCATACAATGGGATACTAAAAAAATTTAAATGAATGCATTGTAATAGTTCTACTTACCAACAAAGAAGTCTCAAGAGTATGATGCTAAGTGAGAAAAATAAATCACAAAAGAATACATACAGGGCCGGCCCGGTGGCTCAGGCAGTTGGAGCTCCGTGCTCCTAACTTCGAAGGCTGCCTGTTTGATTCCCACATGGGCCAGTGGGCTCTCAACCACAAGGTTGCCGGTTCAACTACTTGAGTCCCACAAGGGATGGTGGGCTTTGCCCCATGCCCCCTGCAACTAAGATTGAACATGGCAACTTGAGCTGAGCTGCCGCTGAGCTCCCAGATGGCTCAGTTGGTTGGAGCACATCCTCTCAACCACAAGGTTGCCAGTTCGACTCCCACAAGGGATGGTGGGCTGTGCCCCCTGCAACTAGCAACAGCAACTGGACTTGGAGCTGAGCTGCGCCCTCCACAACTAAGACTGAAAGGACAACTTGAAGCTGAACAGCACCCTTCACAACTAAGATTGAAAGGACAACAAATTGACTTGGAAAAAAGTCCTGGAAATACACACTGTTCCCCAATAAAAAATAAAAGTCCTGTTCCCCTTCCCCAATAAAATCTTAAAAAAAGAAAAAGAATACATACAGTATAATCCTATTTATATAATGTTAAAAGATAGAAAAATGAAGCAATATATTATTTAGGGATATTTACATATATAGAAAAACTATAAAGAAAAATGCTGAGTAATAGTGCTCATAGGATCTATTCTTGTTATTTTTTTGACATTTTGCAACCATTATTATGTGCTTGCTATTGTTTCAGATGCATTTTACACAGTATAGAAGTTTCCTGAAGCATTGTTGTCATTTTTGCTGTTGTTTCATAATTAAGAATCAATGAATAGATGTTGATTCTATTCAAATCAACTTTTATCAAAATCCTTTCCCCACCATCTAATCATATATTTTTCTCCTTTGCATTACTAATATGATAGATTATATTATTAGATTTCTTTATGTTGAAAATGTTTTATACTCTTTAGTTAAGGCATCACATTGATATACATTTATTGGTTTAATATACTGATGTATTCTATTTGGTAACATTTAATTTTGGAGTTTTACATCTACAATCATAGGTACAATTGGTATGTTGTTTTGTGTTGTCACTTCTTTGTCTGGCCTTGGTTTCTAGGATATGTTCACATTGAACTGTCAGTTGGGAAGTTGTCTGATTTCCTGTATTTTGGTATTGTTATATAGATAAAAATGTTTATTCTTTGAAGGCTTGAAAACTATATTTTAACATCACCTGGACTTGAAGCCAAAAATATGAAAAGTTCTCTGAAAACTTTTCGTATTTTTTCATGGTTACTGGTCTCTTCAGATTTTTTTTAAACCCTATTTTACATTTTACACCTATACCAATGTCTAGAAGTCAAGGAAAGAACATGGCTTCTTCATCCCCTTCTGCCCCAAGTGGCAGAGAGTAGAAGCATGCTCAGAGGCGGATGGAAGACCAATCGTGGAGGTAACATATTCATGAATGTGTATGTGGTGCGGGTATTGGTGTGTGTGCAGTATGATGGAAGAATTTTCTAGCCTAAAGACCTAGTGTTCTCTGCTCCCTTTAAGTCTGCAGGGAACTCTATGTGTCATTTAAACACTGGGATTGACCTCAGAAGAATTCTCCTGAGCCCCTCCAGACTGAAAACCTCAGGTAATTATGTGTGTCTAGTCCCCCAAACACTAGGGTTCATACTGTGGAAACTGGAACGCTCATGCTGAAGGATTCATAGACTCTTAGCCAAAAGTCTTCATCTTACCAGAGAGAAACCAAGTGCTTACTTTATTCCATACACATACAAATCACTTCATATAAGTCGTTTCATTTAATCTCATAGGATTTATGGAAATATCAGATAAACGAACTGTTTCAGTTCTGAAAAGTACATAAGAATAGAGTTAAAATCACAAAAGAATTCCTGGCATATGGAATTATATTAAAAACCATTCAATGAATAGGATGGACGGCGATGTTTTCTAAACAAAACCTTGAAGTACGAGTGTATTAGGTTCTGCAAAACTTGATAAACTCATACTACAAAGGGAAAAGAGTGCTGCATGTGGTAGGACAGACCCATTCATCATCATCAGAGAGGCCCTTCCTGAAGGTCTGCAGAAATACTTGAGGTGGGATTTCAGATGGATAATGTCCTGCATCAACAAGTAGAAGTAAAGACTGGAGGCAAACTTGCATTGCATGTGGTTATAGGCCGGCAGTGCTCAAACAACACACATCAGAATAACCGGAGGGCATTGTTAAAACACAGATTACTGGGCCCCAGCCTCAGAATTTTTATTCAGTAGGCGTGGGGTGGGACCTAAGAAGTTGCATTTCTAGTAAATTCCCAGATTATGCTGGCCCTGGAGCTACACTTTGAGAACTGCAAACATTGATAATTAGCTTATTCTCAGTACTATTACTTAACTATAGGAGGCGGAGTCAGTGCTTGGTCCTGTCCTTGGCCGTTAGATTAATAGTAACCCAAAGACGGTGGCTTCTAACAGATGAAGATGCTCTATCTCCACATCAGAGTCATTTCAGGAGGAAACCAGTAAGTCCATTTGTGCATTTCAAACTCTTGCTTCTACTACTGCAACCCACAATAAGCCATATACTCTACATTATCATATAATTATAAACACACATGTCACTGAAATAAAAATTTCACACAAAAAAATATTTATGCTTTTTGCCTGTGAGTCACTCTGATCTATCCTATTCAGTTTTTTAAAAACTACTATATAAAATTCACTACATACTTTTCATGACTCATTAAAGGATTGAAAGTGGCAGGTTGAAAAATACTGTTATTAGGGGCTAAAGAAGGATGTGTCCAGGTGGTGCTATGTGAGTGTTAGCCCGATGAAGGGAGGCGGGATTAAGATGGGACTAGTTAATTCATCAAACAGAATGAGGCAAGTCAACCCAGCACATCAGCTGAATTTCTAAATGTACCGAGTTCACAGATTATCTTTCCCTAAACTTGCCAGTTTCATAGACTATCATTTGTTCTAGTCAAATTCCTTCTGAAATGGATTTTGTGGACTATAAAATAATATTTAAAACCCTAAATAATATCAATGAGTATATTTAAGTTCCATTTAAAAGTGTGTATTAATAATACTTAGCCAATTAAAAGCTCTATTTTTGCACTGAGAGCTTCCCAAACTTAGTAGCCTCTAAAATAAATCCCAAACATGTATCGAGCTAGCCTACAGGTATAAATAAGATGGTATATGCCTCCAAATGTGAAATTGTGGGAACCACACATCATCTGGGCACATTTTAGAAATGTTGACAGCAGTTTTTGACTTCACTGAAGGTATGTGGGTGGGTGAGAGCTGACACCAGCTTAATAATCTACAGGTATCTTGTAGTATATAATGAAAATAAGCGGTGTAATTGCCATGGTGAGGAAATTTAATTATCAGGGAAGTCAGTTTTGCTTGTGAAATGACTGGCATAGAAAAATACATAATTTAAGAGGCCAAAGAATATGCAGTGAAATAAACCAAAATACCGTACCTGTAGGAAAACAAGGGCGGGTGGGTTCCCTTCAGCTACTGCTGAGTGAGCAATCTATCGATTTACGTGTCGGATGCAGCTTTTATTGAGTTTCATTCCCAACATAATTGTGGTTTGCAAAGTAGAAAGTGTCTTTCGCTTAACAAATCTGGTAGAGATGAAAAGATAGACAGGGAGAAAGGCCAGAACATGCAGGCCATTTCAAAATGCTAATTTCTAAAGAGAAGATGGGGAGTGTCAGCTACTTGCGGTGTTCTCTTTGCCAAGCTAGGTGGAGTCTAACTGCTCATAGCCTCCTTCTCCTACCCCACACCTCCTGTGAGAAAAGCTGCCATGCTCCACTGAAGAGCCAGAATGAGTGTCAGAAAGGGTCCAAGCAACCCTCAAAGACCCACTTGAATCCGACTTCTTGGTCTGATTTCCTTATAGTAGCCAGTATAGTTCTAGAAGCCCTTGACCCTGGGTAAGCGCGGGTAGGGCTGTTTTCCATAGTGAGAAGAAGAAAACATGAGGAGGGACAGAGAGGTAAAGCCAAGGGTCAGAAATGAAATAGCAGCACCGTTTGTCAGATCCTGGAGCAAAGTACAAAGATCCTTACAGGGGCTGGGGAAATGCGTCAGAACGCAAGGAGGTCAGGAACAGATCTGAAAATCTGGAGATGGGCAAAAGGTGACCAAGGCATAGCTGATGAATGTGACAAGGGTTCTGGGTGTTCATATTGTGGGCTGGATGCATGGCACGGGTTTATAGCTGCTTCAGACTCAGAGCTGGGCCTGACAATGCTACAGCGGAGTCCTCATAACTGATTTGCTAGACTGAGACAGCAGGAGTGGTAGTGAGGAAATGAAACTGAAACCTCTCTAAACCAGGTTCATGGGGTACTTTCAATCGTCAGCCATCATTTTATCATCTTACAAGAGAACTTCTCACACTTAAATGTGCACATGAGTCACCCGGGCATCTTGTTCAAATGCAGATTCTGATCTGGTAGGTCTGGGATGGGGCCTGAGATCCTGTTATTCTTTCAAGTTCCTGGGAGGTACGGATGCTGCTGGTCTGAGGACAGCACTTTGAATATAGTCGAAGTTTATTGTAATTGTTGAAGTTTTGCAGTCCTTTCAGGTACCTGGCATTGCCCAACGCTTAGATACCAACGTTACAGGTTCTATTCCCTCAAGGTTTCTTTTCAGAAGTTAGAAGCAGAGTAATTTCTTAACTATGTCTGTAACTATACTCCCTGTCACACAAGTACACACACAATGTATTTTATTTCACCGCAGTTAAATAAAGAACAGAATTCAAAATTGGATTTAGACATCCTGGTCTCCTTTAGAGGGATTTGGTTACCAAATACCAAAGGCCTGGCTTGAAAGGATAGGGATCGAGATAGAGTAGAGCAGAAGATGGAAGAGGAGGAGAGGAAAGGATTAACATTTATTTAGGGTCCACCACGGCACAAATACTGTGCCAGGCAGGGCACACCATGGCGAAACCTTGCTGAACCCCTACATTCCAAGCACTAGAATGAATATTTTTCATACATTACTTCATTTAATCCTTACAACAAACCTATGTGTTGATATTTAGTAAACTCACCATTTTACAAAAGAGAAATCTTAGAGAGTTTAAACAGTTGCCTAAGGTGGCAGGGATTCAAAATAGGGAAGATGTGATCCTTCCCAGGGAATAACAATCCAGGGAAGTGTACATTGTTAGTCCCAGTTTTTAAAGATGAGGAAACAATTTGTAGTTAATAAAACATGCCCTAACCAAGTGGTTGCTACCCTTGCTGCAAATAGGAAGGACTTTTAAAACTAATCTTTCCTCCACCTGAGCTCCACCATCAACCAGTTAAGTCCAATCCCTGGAGGTGTGGCCTATGCATTGGCATTTTCTAAAAGTTCCTCAGGTGACTTTAATGTGCAGCCATTGTCAAGAACCATTGCTCTATCTATACTATATTCCATATGAAGTCCTAGAGAATGCTGAATTATACATATACATATATTTAATTTTTTTAAACATGAGTCCTCCATCAGAACATACTGTACAATAGGAACATAAGGCAGGTAAACTCTCTTCATCATTAGGAATTGAAGATTACTTACCTGTATAATGCGGTATGTTGCACTTTACCACCAGGGCTCAAGAAGACAGCTCTGTTTCTATGAGGGCTGGCAACCATGGCGGAAGGAGTCAGGTATTGAACTCTGAAAAGAACAAAGAATACAGCTTGAAACAGATGGCAAGGCAGAGAGTTTGATGACCTCTGTTCATGTATCACTTTGTGCTGCTGTCTCTATTGCAGGAGGACATAGTGAACCCAGTTTTAAAAGTCAGGTCTTCTCAAGTTCAAAGGTGTACTACGTTTCTCAGCACTTCTTCTCGAGGAGTAAGAAGGCTTTGCTAATACCAAAATTGTTAAAAGCAAATTCATTCTCTTTCTGGACTTTAATTAAGATGTTAGGGTACTACTTCAAGATTTGTGATTGGTTTTCTCCTGGACTCCCACCATTGTGTCCCAATGTTTGACAGGAAAACTATGACTTCTATTGACAAGTGGATGTGAACAACACTTGTCCAAGAAACTGCTTTCACATGGAAATTTGCTGGAGTGAGTGAGTGTGTGGTGTGAAGGTCCGTATGCATCTGTGTGAAGGTGGGGAGGGGTGGATTATAAAAAACAGTCTGTCGGGGAAATGTTAAAGGCCAAAGAATTTGATGCATCCAAATCAACAGACTCATTGGTGATTTAACAGACACAACCAGTTGACCTGTTAGTGGGCCATTCCACCATTTTCTCTATGGAGGAATGTCCACAGGTTGAGAGGTGAATTGGAAGAAAGGGTTTTTTGGTTTTTTGGTTTTTAATACATTTTGAATTCAAGAAATTAGTACAAACACCCTATTTGCTTTACAAAACACTTGTGCTATAAAGGAGAACAAAATAGTTATACTACCAATAACTGTATGTGTACGTATACATGTATTTTTTCATAAATTGCTTCATCATGAGGTTAAATGAGCCATTGATATAATACTAGGAGTAGGATGGCATATCTATCGGACATATCTACTCTTTGTCCTAACCATGAACCCTCAGCCATCTATTAGAACCCAAGACAGTAGAGCTGGTTACTTCTGTTTAGATATCCATATCCTTTTTTTTTCCACAAGAAGCAAATGGAGGTTTGTTTCCTCACACTTAGGCTCCTCTCAGACTTAAGTGTGAATCCCCTAGGAACCAAGACTGCTACCCTGTATCCCCGAAAATAAGACCTAGCCAGAAAATCAGCTCTAATGCGTCTTTTGGAGCAAACATTAATATAAGACAGAGTCTTGTATTATATAAGACCCGGTCTTATATGATAGTAAAATAAGACCGTGTCTTATGTTAATGTTTGCTCCAAAAGATGCATTAGAGCTGATTGTCCAGCTAGGTCTTATTTTCAGGGAAACACGGTAGTACTGATATATTGTTGTACAGCTTATGCCTCAATTTATATTCCTAGATTCCAAGTTATTTAACTTCGCATGTTGTCTCAACTATCTGGTTAGTTCTTGTGTCAGTGGAGAACTGAGGAAAAGCGTCTCTAATAAGTTCTGCACCTCTCGCCTCCAGAAACACTAGTTTTCTAGAACAACTGGGCAAAAGAGAGAGTGCTGAATTTTTACATGCTTTGTCTTAAGCAGTATATCTTAAGCAACAGTTTTCCACCTCTTAGCACTTCGATCTTCTGGGCCTCAGTTTTCTTTTCTGAAAAATGAGAGAATTCTTTTATTCAGCAACTATTTCTTAAGTACTTATCACATATGAGGTGCTGTTCTAGGAGATGCCAGAGTGAAGAAGAAGACTCCCTGCCTTCATGGAGCTTGTATTCTAGTGGGGAAGACAGACAATAAATAAACAAAGACTTGTAGAATACGATATCAGACTGTCATAATGTTAAGAAGAAAAATACAGTGGTGTAAAGTGGACAGAGGATGATGGGGATGGAGTTTGAAATTTTAGACTGGGGGCCAGGAATGGCTTCTCTGAGAGGGTGACACTACAGCAGAGACCTGAAGAAGTGAAGGAGAGGGGATATGCTTACCCGGGGGAAATGTGGTCCAGGCAGGAGGAGACGCAGGTGCAAAGACTGAAGGCAGAAAATGCTTGGTGTGATTGAGGACAGCAGGGAGGCAGTCAGCTATGGGAGAGTGGTCAGAGAAGGAATCATGGGAGAAGGAATAGGGCCACATTGTTTTGAGCTTCATGGCTATGGGAAGAACTTGGGTTTTTATTCACTATGTGATGAGGCGTCACTCGAGAATTTTGTGCAGGTGAATGTAATGATCTGATTTATATTTTGAAATGATTTCCCTGGCTGCTCTGAGGTAACTGAAGGAGACAGGAGTACAAATAAAGGAAACAGGATGCTATTGCAAGAAAACACAGAGATGAGGGTACAAGCTGTGCAGATGGTGAGAAATGATGGGATAGATTTTGAAGACAGAACAGATTCAGGACTTGCTGAGGGAGGAGATGTGAAGTATAAGATGGAGAAAAGGCAAACATATGGGTTCAGAGTGGATGGCTGAATCAAAATTCACTATCGGACATGGTAGACTTGAGATGTGTAGTACATTTTCAAGTAGACAAACTTCATAGGCAGCTGGATAGAGAAATTTGGGGGTTCAGAGGCAGTCAGGGCTGGTAAGAAATGCTTATGAGTTGTCAGCATGTCGACGGTATTTAAAGTCAAGGAACTAGATGGGACACCAAAGGAATGAGTAGGAAAAAAGAGAGCCAAAGACTGAACCCAAGGGCCCTCCAGTATTTGGGAGCTTGGATCATGAGGGGTGTCCAGCAGAGAAAACAGGGACAGTGTGACCATTAAACCAGGAAAGAAAGGAGGGAAATCTGGAGGGCGGTAGAACAGTTTTCAGAGTTTCTTTTTAGAGCAGAATAAATCTTTCAAAAATTATTTCTAAATCTGTCTTACAAAGAAGCCAACGAGGAAAACATATTAAATTGTACTGTTTAAGGAATGTGTGTTGAGGGTGGAATTCTACCCACTGGTAGAGAACCCTTTCTGAAGCCATAGCTTTTTGAAGTCCAATTGCCCATCACTGGGATAGTTCGATATTCCTAACTAAAGCTTCATGTTAATCCATTTCCACATTCCCAGGACCCAGCTGGGAGCAGGAGATTGAGAAATTATACTTTGGTAAACTCACATAGTGAGCAGAAGAAAGAAAGTAGGATTGGTGGGTGCAATGGACTCAATATGTTTCCCCCAAATTCATATGTTGAAACACAAGCCCCTAAGTAATTATGTTTGGAGTTGGGGACTTTGGGAGGTAATTCGGTCACAGGGTGGAGCCCTTCTTTTGAGATTGGTATCCTTCTAAGAAGAGACAGGAGAGCACTTGCTTCCTCTCTCTATAACATATGAGGACATGACTAGGAAGAAGAGGTTCCTTGCCAGGAACCAAATCGGACAGCACCTTGACCCCAAACTTTCCAGCCTCCAGAACTGTGAAAAATAAATTTCTGATATTTAAGCCACTTGGTGTGTGGTATCTTGTTAGAGCAGCACACACTGACTGAGAGAGCAGGGAATGGAAACACCATTTCTAGTCCAGCCAGGGGCCTGTCTGCAGCAGCACACACCACAAGAGTGTGGAGTGGGAGAAGTGTATATAGCAAATGCCTGCCTGGCTCTTCTGAGCTTTTCTGAACAAGTCCTGCATGATGGAGTTGGGCCAAAGTGCTGCTATGGGGGGTAAACACATTTTCTCCAAAAGCTGGGCACTTTCTCTTCCTTTCATGCTTCCCCATGCTTTCACAGTCCCCAGGTACCAAACCTGGTGAAAGGAGGGAGCTATCAGACTAACAGCATGAAAAATAGATGTAACAATGAACTAGAATGAAGCATCCTACTACCCTGTACCAAAAATATATGCTTTGTGATTCTTCTTGACCTTGGATGTTGATCTTGGGAGACTGCAGGGACTTATTTGCTATGAAAGTACATGGACCTCACTCTCAGACCCAGAGCATAGGGAATAATTACTTTTCGGACTCACCTCTATAAATGTTCAGAAAAACTGGGAAATTGAGGTTGGTTTTTACCAAGCAATTCATTTTCCTTCTTTTAAAACTATTAGTTCTCAGTGAAATTTCAATTTAAACAGCTGCATGGTGAAGGGCCTAAGCTATAGTTCTTCCTTCTGTTAATTCCCCCCTTATGTCAATGGGTATCTTCTTAGAGATAGTCGCACATTTTTTTTAAAAAAATTACTCATTTAGTAGATATTTACTGGGCACTTATTAGGAATCAGGAACCGAGCCAGACACTAGTGCACAGTAGGAACCAAGACAAACAAAAGTCTCTGCACTCATGGAACTTAACATTTTGCAGAATTAGGCATGTAAGGGGGAAAATGCAAATGCAATTACACAGAGTTCCCAACTGTGATTCGTATAAATAAGGTAATAAAGCTAATATGATAGAGAGTGCCTGAGCAGGACATTTTAAATAGAATGATCAGGGATGTACCCTCAGAAACAGTGACATTTGAACTGATGGATAAGCCTGAGGCAGCCCTACAATGACCTGGAGAAGGGTCCAGGCAGAAGGAAGAGTGTAAAAGGCACAGAGAGGAAGGCAGCCTGATATATCCAGGGAACAGGAAGGAAGCCATTGTGGCTGAAACCTACTGAAAGCAAGAAAGATAAAGTGAACAAAGATACAGGCTAACAAAGGACAGATATTATAAGATCATATACAATATAGAAAGAAGTTCTGATTTTATTCTAAGGGGAATGGAAATTGAATGCTTTTAAGCAGGACTTCATCTAGTTTACATTAAAAATATATATATATTTTTTGAAGTAAGTGTAGATTCCCAGGCACTTCTAAGAAATAAAACAGATAGATCCCATATACCCTTCACCCAGTTTCCCCCAATGGCACTATCTTACAAAATTATAGTATACGATCCCCACCAGGATATTGACATAGATATAAATCATCAATCTTATTCAGATTTCCCAAGTTTTTTGTACGTGTGTATGTGTGTGTTTAACAAATTTTATTTTATTTTTAGAGTAGTTTTAGGTTTAAAAAAAATTGGGCAGAAAGTATAGAAAGTTTCCTTGTGCCCCCTCCCTTCCTCGCCATCCCCACTATGAAGATCACGCAAAAGAGCTGTAAATTTGTTACAATCCATGAACCTACATTGACACATCATTATTACCTGAAGTCCACAGTTTACATTAGAATTCATTCCTGGTCTTTTACATTCTATAGGTTATGACATATAATGACGTGTATCCACGTTTGTGGTATGATACAGAATAGTTTCACTGCTCTAAAACCCTCTGTGCTCCACCGATGTATCCCCCTTCCCAAACCCCTGGCAACCATTAATGTTTTTACTATCTCCATAGTTTTGCCTTTCCCAGGATTTCATATAGTTGGAATCATACAGTATGTAGCATTTTCAGATTAGCTTCTTTCATTTAGGCTCCTTCATGACTTTTTATGGCTTGATAGCTCATTTCTTTTTAGCACTGAATAATAATCCATTTTCTGCATGAACTACCATTTATTTATTTATTCACCTGCTGAAGGACAACTTGGTTGCCTCCAAGTTTTGGCAATTGTAAATAAAGCTGCTATCTATTATACGTCCGTGTGCTGGTTTTTGTGTGGACATAGTTTTCATCTCCTTTGGGTAATAGTAAGGAACATGATTGCTGGATAAGAGTAATTTTAGTTTTGTAAGAAACTGCCAAATGTCTTCCAAAGTAGTTGTACCATTGTATTCCCACCAGCAGTTAATGAGAGTTCCTGTTGCCTCACATCCTTGCCAGCATTTGGTGTAGTCAGCGTTCCAGATTTTGGCCATTCTAATAGATGTGTAGTGGTATTTCATTGTTTTAATTTGTATTTCCCTGATAACATATGACGGGAGCATCTTTTGATATGCTTATTTTTCATCTACATATCTTTTTTGGTGAGGTATCTGTTAAGATCTTGGGCCATTTTTAATCCAGTTGATTGTTTTCTTATTGTTGAGTTCTAATTTTTTGTATACTTTGGACAACAGTCCTTCATCAGTTGTGTCTTTTGCAAATATTTTCTCTCAGTCTGTGGCTCATCTTCACATTCTCTTGATACTATATTTTGCAGAAGTTTTTAATTTTAATAAAGTCCAGCTTATCAATTATTTTTTTCATGAATTTTGCCTTTGGTGTTGTATCTAGGAAGTCATAACTATACCCAAGGTCATTTAAGTTTTCTCTTAAGTTGTCTTCTAGGAGTTTTATAATTTTACATTTTTATATTTATATCTGTGACCCATTATGAGTTAATTTATGGGGAAGGATATAAGATCTGTATCTAGATTCATTTTTTTTTTTTTGCATGTGGATGTCCAGTTGTTCTAGCACCATTTGTTAAAAAGAATATCTTTGCTTCATTGTTTGTCTTTGTTCCTTTGTCAAAGACCAGTTGACTGTATTTATGTGGGTCTCCTTATGGACTCTCTATTCTGTCCCATTGATCTGTTTGTCTTTTGTGTGTGTGTGTGTGTGTGCCAATACCACATTGTCCTGACTATTATAGCTTTATGATAACTCTTAAAGTTGGGTAGTGTCAGTCCTTCAAATTTGTTATTCTCCTTCAATATTGTCTTGCTATTCTGGGCCTTTTGCCTTTCTGTATAAACTTTAGAATCAGTTTATCAATAGTCACAAAATAACTTGCGGAGATTTTGATTGGAAGAGAGACCAGTAGAAATGTTATTGAGGTTATCGCACCAGTTTGAGATGATTACGCTAAGTGTTGCCATTGGTGCAGGTGTCCAAGGAAGTACATGCCCTTCTCTCTGGGTGAAATATTATTTCTTACCCTTTTCACTGGAACTCCTTCTCATACTTCATTTTGTCACTTTTGTCTAGAAGCCTGTGAGCCTTAAGACTGGATTTCTGATTTGCTCCGGTGATTGTCCACATAACCCTAACTGCTCTCCTTACAGAACTAACCACACGCATTTGTAATTGCTTGTTTACTTGCCTGTTCCTCCCATTACACTGTAAACTCCTTGGGAGCAGGAACCATACAATACTCCTTTCTGTATACTCAACCCCTCATAGAGTATCTGAGACTATTAAACCCTCAGAAATTACTGACTGAATAAACAAATTTTATGAGATATACGTGAGAGATCTTACAAGGGCAAATTGTCTTCCAAAACACAGTTTATTCCCATAGACGTTATCAAAGTGTATTAATACCAGTATGTGACAAATTAAAATTTAATAATTTAAAACTCGATTTTCGATTTAAGTTTGCTTTCAGCATATTCTACTGGAATTTGGTAATAAACAATAAAAGAAACATTAATTGGTATGTTTATTGTACATAAAAGTACTCTGTGTGTTACTGCGAGTTTCTTTTTGTTTTTTTTTAATGCTGTTTCTGATCACTTCTGAACAGAAGAGAGAAAGAACGCTGTGCAGAGAAATTATTCTGGTGCCCCACGTCATGGTGGTTAAAGAATTTAAAGTGTTCAGGAAAGTCGATTAAACATAGAGTCAAATGAAACTTTCTTTTAAAAGAAGACTAGTCATGCCTTAATATGCTTAATATACTACTATATAATTATGTACGTAAGCTAATAATGATATAAAAATGAAAAGGTGTCTGACCTCTGATGAGACTGACAGAGACAGAGCGTTGAGGACTAGGAAGGGCAGGGTCCATGAAAGCATGTGCTCAATTGCTCCTTGGACCTGGAGCACACTCAGGGGAAGCAAGAGGATATTATAAAATGCTAGGTCCCAGGCATTATTTAAACTCAGAGGGCACTATGGATTAATCACTTCGGATCCAAAATAAGTTCTGGTTTGGATTTTCTTGAGGTTTCAAAGGTAACAAACCAAAACCTACTATTTTCATATTCCAAGGAAATATAACCGAATCCACAACACTCATGCAACGCCAAAAAGTGGCCCAAGCAGCTGTTGCCGCTGAAACCTTTATGTGCTGACTATAATTCGGAGGAAACTTTTTTGGACAAGTGTGGATGAGGGCTTTCTGCGCAGGATTGAATGTTCAAAGTGCTGACACACAGGATGACAGTGTGACATGGGAATCAGTATTTCAGGCTACGTTACTTTAAAAAATAATGTATGACTGCTTCCCAAGAAAAACATACCAAAGAGCCAGGCCTGCCTCTGTGTTTCTGTCAAATGCATACTTGTACTAAGATTCTTTCAAGATAGAGTAGTGGGATTTTCCCACATTACAGTGTCCTGCTGCTTTATAAATAATCTGGCTCCTGTTTTTATTAGATGACATTTTAGGGAATGATGACTTACTCTGTAAAAGTATGATAGGAAGAAACACTAGCAGAGAGATGTAAACAATGACCTTGAATTTTCCAAGGAATGATTTTTCACTAGAACCACAAGATGGCATTGTCTACTATGGGACGGTGTTCTGACACTCGGCAAGAATTGACAACAAAGAATGGAGACAGAGTTGTTTCACATTCCTCATTTCATTTGGAAGATTTAGCACCTCCCTTCCACATCAGCTTTATTCACTGTGTGTTGTGGGGTTGTGGAGAGTGTTGGGTTGTAAAGGAGGAGAAATGGGTGGAAATGAGTCTTGTGCAGCCTCAAGTAGGTCACTGAAGGGCTATGATGAAATAAAGAGCCACGGAAGTGTCTGTAAGAACCAAAGTGCTCCCAACTCCCATAACACCAGATTTAAAGACTCAGCTTGTGTTTCCACATCAACACAGAGGATATTTAGATGTGACGCCCTGGTAGTTCAAGCAATTCAGATATTTGTTTAGAACAGTCATACCCAAGCTTCATACCCAAATTTCCACTATACTATGTGTAGAATGGAATGCAGTCTCTCATCTCGCGTCTCCAATCTCTGTACATGATGCCATAGTGTAAAGTATAAGGAACAAATTCATAGCAAGTATAATGCATACATTGAAACTTGTACTTTAGAAAAGTTGCTCATTTTAAGCCTCATGACAACCCCATAGGTAGGTTTTACAGATGAGGAAATTAAGGCTCAGAAAGGCAAAGAAACTAGTCTTCACTCATAAGGTGGTGTTCTGTGACTAATCTCAGACTAATCTAGTCCTAATAACCATGTGCTTGGCACATTACTGTACTGTTTTCAAATAGAAAGATACTGTGTAACTAAGCAAACCTGAGACAATGCCAATGTTCTCTTTTTAGCTTCAGTGTACCTGTCTGTATCAAGGGGTTTGGTCACAGGTTTTGAGCACCCGTAAAGGAGAAACTATGTCTGCCTCACGCTTCTGTTCTTCAATGTTCTGGTTGAGATGTCCAGTCAATATAAAAATAAGGCAATTGGATAATTTTACTTTGTCCTTCATCTCACCTAAGAGGCTGACCTCTAGAGACTGCATCATCTGGGCTTCAGTTGGGTTTGTCCAATGTGAAGGCACAAGCAGAAGATCCCATGGAAGAAGAAGAGAGAGGTTGGGGTATGTATAACTCACACTTCTTCTGGATTTATCACAATCATGCCAATCACTGCATCTTCTTATGATTTCTATTGTGGCGTCTCTTCCTTGGCTGTAGCTCTCAACTGGGCTCTAGGAACCCCATTGCTACCCTTGCCCTGTTACTAGTGCCCAGGTATCTCAATACCCCTTGTTAGTTCCCTTAACTATACCCATACCTCTATAATTTTTTGTTTCATTAAAAAAGTATTCATAATTCCCTCACGGAGATGTTATCTGTTTTCTGTTGGACCTTGAGTTATAAAGGCAAGAGAGAAAGAAGAGCTTCCACTAACCTAAGCATCACCTTGGGTAGCCTCAGAAACTACAGAGCTGAGTGGAAGTGCATTTGACATCAAGCAGATGGAGTAACCTTATGGAGAGTCACCTTGCATTTCTGAATCCCTATGAAAGATGGATATTGTAATGGCTGCTTTGCCTATGCTTAGTGCAGACAAGATACAATTCAATCCAGCAAGTATTTTCTTGAGTTCCTATTATGTGCTAGCACTGTGTTGGAGTAGAAGCCACAGAGGTAAAAAACAATCTCTTCCCTTAAGGAGCTCATAATCTAGAAGGGAAGATAGAAGATAGAGAAGAGAGTCAACAATTCCAGGGGAGACATGCTGAAGAGTCAGAAAGGAAGCATCCTTTATTTACAGTTTGGGGGAAGATGGTAGTATTCAGGATAGCTTGGCTTTGTTATGGTAACAACTCAACCCTGAAACCGAAGGGGCTTAACACAACATGATTTACCTGCCTGTCTCTCTCTCTTGTTAATTAATATTGGGCAACCTTCTTGTAGCTATATAATTTGTAACATGTGGCCTCCAATGTTCTATGTCAGAGAAAGAGAAGGATGGAAGCAACACATGAATGGGGTTGGCCCATAAGTAACAAAGTCACTTTTGTTCACAGAAGTCAGAACTAAATTTTGCCACAAGGATTCATGGGATTTTTTTTTAGAGGAGGTGACAGTTGAGCTTGGTCTTAAAGAATAAGAGGAAATTATAGATAAGAGATCTGATGATAAAGAGAGGGAAAGGTGTTACAGACAAAGAAAAGGACATGTTTAAAGGTAAGGTACCAAGGAAGTATGGAGTCTTCAGGGAAATGCATATATTTTGGCATGGGTGAAACCCAGGAGGCCTTGAGAGGTCGAGGCAGGACAGGAAGGCAGTAGTCAGGGGATAAAGGGCTTCATTTGCCATGGGTAGGATTTAGATGCTCATCCTCAAGGTTTGAGGAAACATTAGAAAACTTCAAAGGTGGGGAAAGTAACATGAGAAACATACAATTTTAAAACAATTTTCCTCCTACCAGGGATGAGAACATATATCAGAAGGGAGTGAACTGGAAAGCAAAGGGACTCGGGTATAAATCCAGACACAAATGGGAAGGGTCAGAAGAAAGGAAGCAGGGGTGGGGTGAAGAGAGTGTGATGGATTTGGTGCTACTTCAAGTTGGACTTCAAAAAACTCTGTAACCTTGAGGGGAAGCACGAAGAGTCTCAGATGAACTTCACGACTTCTGACTTATGTTCATGAATGGAACATGTTATGTCCCTGAGCCAGGGAGCGTATATTGAGGAGCAGAAGATAAAGGGGACAAATAGAACTCCCTTTGAGACATGACGAGGTTTAGGTTCTACAAGATGCACAAGTGGTGACATCTAATAAATAATTGGAACAAGATCAGACCTTGGCGGTAGATACAGAACTGAGAGTCAACATAGGTGGTCACTGAAGCCTGGAGAACAGGCGAGGTGTCTATGAAGAACGGGTAACAGAGCTCAGGATGCACCTCTATGAGATATGACAGGGAGTGGGTACTCGTAAATAATGAGCTCCAGGGGAAACCTTGATTGATGGTAAACTATGAGTACAAAGGCAACACTCAGAAGTGAAACACGGATCAGTATGAGGGAGAGCGTGAGGGTGAAGGAAAAGGATATATTATCAAATGATTAGTCTGTGAGTGGAAGAAAAAGAGAAAAATAATGAACTTCACATTGCAAAAGAGGTCCTCGTAAGTCAGAGAGACACAGGTAAATAAGGCAGCAGATCTGAAAAGGTCTGAGTCAGCAAATTAGAAAGGGCTGAGTGTGCAACTATGAAACCATCTTGGTTAATATTCCTAAAAACAAATCAGTTTGTCAGTGTTCTCCCTTCCTAATGCCTACCAGGTGGACAGGGATTCAGACATTTTTCTAACCTCTGGTGCACTATATAGAGCAAATCTGGAAACTTTTAATTTGATAAATCTGGGAATTTCCCAGGCAGCAAATCTAAAAATCTCTAAGTAATATATATATATATGTGTGTGTGTGTGTGTGTGTGTGTGTGTGTGTGTGTGTGTGTGTGTATTTAATTTAGGGCTTACGATATTCCATGTACAGACCCAGTGTCTTATGTTTGCTACCTCGTTTAATTCTTTGAAAAGGGTATTATTATTCCCATTTCAGATATAAGAATCAAGGGCTCAGACAGATAATGTGGCACATCTAAGATTGAACAGCTGGCAAAGGACAAAGACAAAGCAGCGGCCTGCAGCCATCCTACCTCCTATAAGTTCTGAAATCAGAAATACCCCTAATCAATAGAGCTCTGAAAATTGACAGGTGAGTAAATTTAAAAATCACTGACTCTACACCTTAAAATTATGATCTATGATTTTCTCACCCCTTCTTCATTTGCCATTAATGTTGGTGGTTTCTCCTTCTATTATTGACTCTTTAAAACCCATGAACATTAGTTATTAAACAGCACCTCACTCCACCCACAGATCCCTATTTGACTTACTCTAAGTGCAAGGGGACTAGAGACTAGAAAACTAGGTACCCAAGTAACCACTGCATGGGAATGATCTTTCACGTTATGCAAACGTGCCCTCTTCCCATTGGCTCTCCTGTTTATACATCCATAGTGACTAAAGGAATGGGGAAATTGTAGTCCAAGGATTTAGAGTGTTCAGGAAAACCAATTAAACATATAGAGTCAAGTGACACAAACTTTTTTTAAAAGATGGGAGGGGCTTGGGAGGGGGTTGACGGTAGTCATGGGGCTGTAGGGTAGAGCATAAGGAATATAATCAATAATATTGTAATAACTATATATGGTGCTGGATGGGTACTAGATCTAGTTGGGTGATAGATGGGAAGGGGGTTGGGACAGGGTGGAAAAGGTGAAGGGATTAAGAAACGCAAATTGGTAGTTACGAAATAGTCACAGGGATGTAGAGTACAGAGAAGATAATCAATAATATGGTAAAAACTTTGTGTAGTGCTAGCTGGTTCTAGTCAGGGGATCACTTCCTAAATTGTACACATGTCTAACCACTATGCTGTACACTTAAAACTAATATAATATTGAATGTCAACTCTAACTGAAAAATTTAAAAAGGGGGGGAAGGTCAATAATATTGTGATAGCGTGGTACAGTATCAGATGGTTGCTGGACTTACCGTGATCACTTTAGCAGAGGGATATAATCAATAATGTGATAATACCTGTATAGTGCTAGGTGGGTACTGTTGATTTCCTTAAGAAAAATAATTTGAAACAAATATATAGATATATGTTGATAGTCATTAAATGTGGGTGGTAGGTTCACTGGCATCTAGATATTGTTCTCTATACTTCTGTGTATGTGTAAAATATTTTATGATTAAATATAATACTCATGATATCCTGTGATGTACTGGGAGAACGAAGTTATGAGTTAGTTCTGAGAACCTGGGAATTATTCTTCTAGGGCTAAAGATGCTAAAAATGCAGTGAAATGCTAACTTTCACTGTGTAGCTCTGAAATATTTTATGCTCCCTCTTCAGATTATTGCACTTACATCCAGCAGTCTCTATCTTCTCCAGCCCTGATCTGTTTCCCCTTATCCTTAGCTCTGTCTAGTCAAAGGCATTAGCTACTGGTTACATCCAAATTCAGGCAAAGCCAGTTCCCAAGTCTAGACATAGCCACAGGACAACATGTAAAACAAAGGAAGGAAGGAAAGAAAGAAGGAAGGAAAGAAAGAGTGAGAAATTGGTTCCCCACCAAAGAATCTAAAGCCTTCTCAAGGAAAGAAAGATTATTATAAAAAGCTAGGCCCAAGAAGAACTGTAAGAATTATATAGAACAAATCCTAATTTTACAAAGAAGGAAATCCTCCAGAGAATGGCTTTTCTCAGTTATAAAGACTAATTAATAGTGAAACCTGGACATGGGAGAGGACCCAGAATCCTACTCCAGGAATCTTCATACTGCAGCACCCATGACACTAACAGAATTTTGGAGCTAGACCAGAGCCTGGAGGTCATCCAATCCACACCCTTTATACTATAAACACAAGAACCAAGATTTCTAATAATCCTCGCACTGAAGAATTTAAGTTTCCAAGCCAGCTTCATCCACTAAAAAATTTATGGTTTGTAATTAATGAATCTGAGAATCTCACTCTTGAATATAAAAATTGGTAAATCACTTAATCTGTGAATCAATGAGTGGAATGAATTCTGAGAACCACTGAGTGGTCTAATGCAAGACTCTTGAGTCATCTCTGTACTTACTGTGTACTCTGTTTGGCAGCTTTCTCCATCTTCTTTGTCTAGATCTAGAGCAATACTGTTCATCCATCCATTCACCTTCCACTTCCTTTGCAGTCTTCCCTGCCATGCTGATGTTGACTTGGGTCTCCCTTCTCTTCATCACCACATAATTTTTACAAGTGACTAAAAATAAAATCATATATGATAAGTGTTATAACACAATTTTACCCTCTCTCCCCCCGTTAAATTACAAGTTCCTTGGGAACATGTGCCATGGTCTGACTAATCAGTAAAAAATAGTGCACAGTCAATAGATATTTATTGAATAAATTAATGATTCATTCTCAGTGATACTTATGTTTCCCAGAAACAATTAGATTTACTCAGTATTATTACTGACTCCTAAATTCTTAGAATTAATTTTGGTCTATGATAAAACTCCCCATAGATTGTATCATGAAACAAACTTTGAAGAGCTCTGGCTGAGCATTCTTCCTTCAGTTGTGAGTTGGACAGAGATGGAATAGTCTACCTCTAGAAGCAGTTCTCCATTCATAGGAAATGTTTAAGAAGGAGTGGGAAACATTCAGGAAAAGGTGTCTTAGAGGAAATTTGAACACTGGATAAGGGTTGGGCTAAGTAGTCTTCAATATTCCTTCTACCCAGGATATCTCCTGAGACTCAGATTGTTGGTAGAAGGACCAGTCCATCAGTCCATGAGTTATTCACTCATTAGCAGGAACAGGGGAAACACAAAGCAGGATAGACATGATAGTAGCTTAGAGGAACTGAGTCTAACAGAGAAACCCACTCAATTCTTTGAACAGCCATAGAAAGAAGCAGGATCACCCTTTTCTGGGTTGCCCAATAGGCAGCATGAAGTTAAGAGAACGTTATGCAAGTACTATGCCAATGGTAGAAAGAACATTCTAAGAGCTAAACCAGTGTAACGGTGGAATAAGTTCCCTAATGTAGGAATGAGTTCACTTTTCTTAGAGGTAGTCAACAAAGAGGTTGATGACCAACGGCCTGGGATGCAGTTGGGTGGATTTTTATTCTCATTGGAAGGCCAAGTTATATTTAGGATGTCCACATATCCTGGTTTTCCCAGGAAAGATCTAGTTTACATCTGTTTTTTCTAGCATAATTATTAGTTCTGTCCCATTTCACTTTTAAAAATATTCCAGTTTGGAAGATAAATCATACGGTTGCCCTATTTATATTAGATGACTCTAAAATCCCATTCAACTTTAATAATCTTGCTCAATGTTTTGCGTAGGGATAGGGACTTTATAAAAGAAGGAACATGTTGGCTGGGTTAGAGAAGGGGATTTTAGACTGAAGGAGATAGTCCCTAAGAGTCCATTGGATTATCTCTTCTCTTCCATGACTACAACTATCACTATCTGTGAAAAAAACCTCAAACCCATGTATTTATCTCTATCATCGCTACTAGGTCATGAATTCTGACTGACCTCATGGAGAGTATCATTTTGATGTTCTATAGGCACCTCTAATGCAACACTTTGCATAGTTTCGGGGAAAATACTGTAAGAATTTGTTACAGGAGATTTTTCTGAAAATGCATATCTTTCATAACAAAAACTCATATGGACATAGTAATAAAATTAAATACATGTATTAATATATATATTACATGTTGATTTACAACAACTTGTGCAAAGCTTCTTGATCTTATCGCAGAATCCAAGGAATTGTACAAAGTGAGACTATTCTATGGTCAGTCTCATACTGTAACAAAAGATTAAAGTTCTTAGCCTGGTGCTATGTACTTTTTGCTTCCTCAATACATATTTAAATGATAATGGAGTCTTAAATTGGGAAAGTGTGGATGTTGGAAATGTATATATTTTCCTGTCTCTAAGTGATATTTTTGAGTATCAGAGCTGAAGAAGGGTCACAGACTTTAACACATATTCAAAGTTTTGTCATAGCTCTCTCCAGGGTGCCCTTGAGGAAATTTGAAAATGTCTATTGTGAAAATGAAAACACTGCTTGTAGCTGCAGCCCAACAAATTCTTTGGAGAAACACTAGTGAATTATTAAGTAAAAGAGTCAGAAACTAGGCCAACTTGCCATGATATGGATGCATTCGGCATCAATGAGTGCCGTCTGACGCAACTCATCTCATCCCAGAGAATTAAAAATTTCAAGAGTTCAGAGTTATAAAGTCCTAAAATTGTTGAAATGCCTGGGGTTTATAATCCAGCACTGGAAATGATGGCATTTCACATCACCTGGGCACTCATTAGAAATGCAGAATCTCGGGTCCCACCCTATCCTGCTAAATCAGCATCTGCATTTTGGCAAGTATGGGAACTTAAAAATATTCATCACAAGAAAAAAAAAAATCTGTAACTATGTGAGATGACAGATGTTATTGTGATAATCATTTCACAATATATACATATATCAAATCATTATGTTGCACATCTTAAACTTACACAATGTTATATGTCAATAATATCTCAATAAAACGGAGGGTGGAGGTGAGAAACACTAACCTAGGGCACTGACTGACAGGAAGCCTATAGGCCTGGATTCAGACCGGACTCTGCCAATCATTGTAGGACTTAAGTTGCAGGATTAAACCACACATCATGCTGACACAGAGGTGGGGGTCCCCTGTATGTTCATTCCCTCGCTCGCACACTGTACAAAATCTGTCCCAGCCTTGGTCAGCCCAGAAATGGGCTTCTCTACCCATCTCCTGCAACTCCTTTGACCCTGACTGGGTGCCCTTCTTAGAAAATATCCACAGACCGTGACCTAGAAAGACCCACTTGGTCCATGACTCATGATCATCTTCCCACCCTCCACCTTCCTTCTGAAGATTTGTAAAAGCGTTCCTCTAGGGGGGAAAACGTCCGAGAAGCAGAACCTGGCTCTGTGTTTTTCACACAGCCTGTTCGAGGCTTTCGAAGAGCATGAAATGTAATTAACACCGATGTCAAATCTGCAGTTGTTCGTTATGAGGTTATTCAGTGCTATTGTTACCTGACCTATAAGCAGCTGTTGCCAAATAATGTAAATTGTCACTGGAATCTGGAATTATTATATACAAGTGAAATAAATCTGCCTCTCAGATTGCCACAGTACAGAATCTTTCCCTCTCCTGCTCTCAACCCTCGCCGTAGTCTGGTCATGTAAAGCTGTAGTCACACGTCTCATTTTCTTTATTCAATTTCTCTTTTTAAATTTTTTTCCCCTGAGGTTCTGCTCTATTAAACATTTTTATTCCTGCAACCCAGGATTTTTGGCTATGTATAAGACATAGTAAAGAGGTTAATCTGAGCTGCAATAGATCAGATCTGTTACACTCATTCAGATTTATCTGACTCCTTTGCTGGTTCACCAGCTTGAAATCTTTGGCACTGCTTCAGGCCATGTCTCTGGTAGAGAGGGTTTTTTTGTGTGTTTTTTCTTTTTGTTTGTTTAATTTTATTTTAAAGGTTGCTCTGTTTTCATTACAGATGATATGGTTGAATCTCAAACTGCCACAAAGTAAAATGCATATACTAAATTTGATAGATATTTTTCCCCCTGGGGCCATAAAATTGGAAACAAAAGCAATTTAAGGAGCTCTTTTCAAACTTCTGGGACACGCACTGGAAAATATATTACATTGGTTGGCCTTATTTTTGTTCTTGGGTACTGGAGACCTGAAGGCAGCAGCTGTTTTTTGCATATGCTGATATTATTCCTACCGTGATAAATACAGATATACTGCGTGCTGGACAGAGAGAGGCACTGGTATTCGGCCTGGGCTCTCAGGCTCCTCATCAAGGCAAGGATGCTGGAGCTGGCACACAGAGGAATTATTCAGTGACGAAAAATACCAAGAGGTGGTAGAATCCCTGCCGTGAAGGCAAAGAAGAGAGAAGGCAAAGCTGGAAAAGCCCTTGCTCTCCGCGGGAGAGTTGGTCATACTTCCCAGGTTCCCGTGCTTGTCCAGGATTTTGGAGGTCATTTGGGGCTTTTTGATTATCAGGAACAACTGACTTGAAGATGTTTCAAACTGGGTATTGGTGGGAAGTAAGTACACAAGTGCCATGAGTCTAATAGATCATAAGAGAGTTTTTTCTGATAAGATGATGCAATCTTTGCCATTGATGAGTTTTGCTTTGAATTTCAAGCAGGCATAATGCTGGATAATTTAAATTTGAATGGTATTGATTACAACATGATTGGCAGTCCCTGTGGTGCTGGGGGAGCATCTGCCCCTAGGAGGTAAGGCTTTCCTTACCTTACAGAGCTGATGAGAGAAACTACCCTGGGCAACCTGGGGCAGCTCAACACCACATTTTTGTGTCTCGGTTAGTGACACGGTCTCATCTCCAAAGAGTTTCTCTCCCAATCAGAGACAAAAACCCAACATCTTTGGAGCCCTTTATCCCAAGACACAGAGGGGAGACACTTGGAAGGTAACAGCGTACTGACTCCCGTAATCCCTTCAAGTTCTTCTGTCTTTAAGGTAAAAGGTGTCTGCAATACCTTTATGCTCTGAATAATTATTTTCCACAAACCAATCCTTTATCATGTCTTAGGCTGTAGAAGCTGAATCTCAGGGTTGAATGCAGGGCAGAATCATGACTCCATCTTTCCTCAAGAAGAAACCTTGAAGCAGACATAGGAGGCACCGACACCTTAGTTTTCCAATTGGTTTTCCTTATTTCTCTGAAGCCCAGAGATCTAAGCCTCCTGGTCACAAAGGTCCTATTAAATCAATGTTCCTTGCTTTGTGGCTCTGCTGTGTCAAAAGTCCTGGCTGTTTCTAGAAAAAAAGCATGCCCAATTTTACTTATACATACAATTGTTTTGAATCCACTTGTCTGCCTAACTTCAAAGAAAGCATTTGTTTACAAATTAGTCCCCAGTATTTTTTCACTTGGCCTATAAAGTCCCTGTGGCTGTGGAGACACTGACAAAGGTGGGGTCAGGCCATCCTCCATGTGTCTTTCATCTCCACCCAGAACTCCACTGAAGGGACACTCAAGCTTCCCATTTTAGCGTCTGGGAGACACAATTGCTAGGGGAAATGACGGATGGATTACCATGCTGGCTCTGAGGGGGCTGCACAGGCATCAATGTCTCATAAAACTTGTTTTGTTTTTGTTTTTTCTTCCAAAAGATGAAATGAAATCAACTGGAAAGAAGAGTTGCTTACTTGGTTTTATTTTCAAAATGCTCCCGAGGTCAAATAAAAAGATAATGTCTTTAAAAATACCACTCTGACTACTCTGAAGTTTATGGGGTAGCCTGGATTCACAACCCATTGGGTTATGACTAAAAATATTAAGCACCACAGATCTGCTTCTCTGCCACTTGTGCTTTTTATTATAAAGAAAATTGTCTTTGTGATTTCTATAGGAACACACAACTGAATTACCAAAGACTTGTATGAGCATTGTTGGTCCTAAATTTAAAAATGGGTAATTTTTAAAGGTTCATTTATAAGTTGATTTTTTTTTTAGAAGTCAGAACCCATTCCACAAAGAAATAAGATTAGAAATTAAGTGTAGGACTCCTCAAAATCTCCTTAACCCATAATGTATTTATATTATTCTGTGCTTTCAACATAATATAGTTAATAAAAAAATATAAAATAACTTTTTCCACTCTGAATAGTTTTTGTGTGAAAACACATTTTTTAATTAGAGGAAGATGTGGAAGCCAGTGGAAACTGATAAGCAATTGGACACTTTCCAAGGCTTCAGGATATAATGGCAATTGGCAAATTTCAAAACGTGTGGTGTTATTTACTTAATCAGATGTGTTAACAGTCATGCTTATCAGATCATGTTGGGCTCTTCCTTTTTCTCTTTTAATCTTAATTACATCTAAAAAAAAGAAACAAATGAGAGGAAAAGTAGAAAAAGATTTTTTTCTGTGGTGTCTTAGGTGAAAGTTGGACAAGACATATTACAAAAATGCAGTTACCTAAGAAAGTGTTTGTTCATATGAAAAAGAGACTGACCTGAAGTGTGAAATTAACGGATCTGTGGCCAGTAAAATTGCTGAAAAGCATAGAATATAGTCTGTGCAAATCCTCCTTGAAAGAAAGAACATTATGGTAAACCAGTGGTTCTCAAAGTTTGCTTCCCAGACCAGCAGCTCTGCTTTACTACACAGCCTGGCAGCTTGTTAGAAATGAAAGTTACAGGGCCCAACCCTAGACCTGCTGAATCACAAGTTCTGGGAATGCGGTGCAGCAATCTGTGTTTTAACAAGCTGTCCGGGAGACCCTGCAGGCTACAATTTGAGAAGCACTGCGCTGTGGATTGGAGAGTTTCCTAAATGACCACCAGGTGGCTCTGGTGGTCAGGACAGACAGGCTAAGGAAGGAAGTTTGGTGGTGCGCACAGAATTAACGCTACTCTTAAGTAGCTTTGTGGAGGAAGATGACTTACTTATCTGTTGCCTTAAAAATCTTTTTCAAATGGTCAAGAAGGAACTATAAATTAACCGCAACTCACCAACTAAAATTATGGGGCATCTCAAGGTTTGATTTTTATGTCCAGGGTTTGTTTGCAAAACTGAATGTATTTATTAATACGTAGAAAACATAAAATACCTGTTTTCTGTACTGTGATTGCAAATAGTATTACTATTATATAAAAACATTAATTTAGACACTTAAATTATGTCAGAGCTATAGCATGATACAGCTAGCGAAATTAGAAATTAACCCTTAACACAATGTTGGGTTCCACCGCATTTTTTGCCCATTCTTGCTCTAGATCCACGCTCCACTCCTTGAATCTACTTTTGGCTTTGTCTCTGTTACATCCCTTCCGGTTTTTCTAGTTTTGACCCTATCTTTTACTCAATCTCTGGTATTTCTCATTCCCTGTTTTTATAATAGCAACTCAACCTTCATCCCCCGGCTCCCTACTTAAAGGTCAGGTACTGGAGATTTAGGATGGCTTTGGTCCAGTTCCATTGGATGGGGCAGCAGAGAGGGGAGAAAGCTAGAGTGGAGGCCCTCTACTCTAGCAGCCCTTGGACTAGGTGGATTTTTGTGTCTGTCATCTCAAGATACTATTACTTAATAGTTCAAATATTTCTAATAAAACTGTAAACTTATCAAAGAAAAAGCACAACAAAGCTCAATATAAATATTTTGGATTTCTTTTTTGTTGTCGTTGCACCATGTCCCTTATCAAAAAGGATTCTTCACCCACAGGGATTCAAAATCCGAAGTCTTCTGACATAAAAGTCTATTTCAATATCATTGTTTTCCTTTGTAACTCTAGTGTAATTTATCTTATGAATTTTAAAATGGCTTCATTAGACTGCCGAAGGAATCCATGTAAGAGAAAATGAAGAAACTCTGTATAGTACTGTGGGACACTGCCTCTTCATCAGAGGGAGTAATGCTCATCTCTCTGGGCCTCACCAAGGGACAGAAGAAACAGCTGCCCAAGGGCAGAAAGTAAACTGAGTCCCTAGCTAACGTGATCAAGGGTTGTCCTGCTCCCAAATTCACATATGTCTCAAGCCAGCGAGGGGAAATATTCCTGCCAATTCATCAAGGCCATGTCCATGTTAGCCCAGCCTAGTCTCCCCAGAATCCTAAGGCTCATGGTAGGCACTTAATGTAATGAATACATATTATTTCATCAAAATAGAGTGAACTTAACTATGACAAATGAACAGTGCATGACAGAGTATGGGTCAAAGACTTAAGTTCTTATTATGCCATGTTAGTTTTTAAAAATGCCCCCCAAGTAAAAAGAGCCAAGTAAATACTTTTGTCTTACAGCAATGGTGAGGGGCGATTTTGGCATCATCAATATATAAAATACATCTTTTAAAGGGAAAAAGGCATTTCTTGTTTCAGAAGACATTTCATACCATGGTAGGTTTTAGAGCTGGCTTCTGAGGAACAAAATCCATATGTCACTCCTGCCAACGCCAGGTCCTGACATGTCACTAATCTTGGCTGAGAACAACAGTCTGAGAATTTCAGGGCAAAGTCACTAGCTAAAAGGAATCAGATCTTCCATACCCAAAAGAAAATTAAAATTCTATACCTTGGCAGGACTCAGGAAGAATCTACTTCACAAGTGTGGCTGCGGAGGAACTAAGCAATGCTCTTAAAACCAACTCCCCTCCTTACCAATCAGTCTCCATAACTGTCACCGTTTGCGATCACAAATATCATTTTCCCCTATATTATTTTGTTTTCTCCAAACCCGTTTTAGGGGAGTAGAGCAGTATTTGTCCCTTTTTACAGATAAGGAAATAAACAACCTGTTTGTCCATGTTTCCATGATTAATTAGTCCTAGAATTAGAAGGAATCTCTCCACACATAATTGGTGGAGTTTCGATAAGAGCAGAGGGATCCTTTCAGATACCATTAGTTCATCCTTTTAAATTGCTGACTCTAGTTCATTATATGGAAATTTGATTTATCCATTCTCAAGTTGGTGGACATTTAGGTTGTTTTTAGTTTGGGTCTATTTATAGATAAAATTGCTATGAACATTCATATGCAAAAAAGAAGTGCTGGTGACGTACAAGGCTTCGCAAACAGCCCTCTTGGTTTTTAGAACTCTCTTTTTTTTCTCATTCGTTATGAATAGGAGCTCTTATCTCTGGCAGGGAAAATATTCAGCCTTTACCTGAGATGACAACAGAAAAGGCAATCTCTCCTCCCTAATGAAATAAATCAGTTTGTATTTTGTTTGTATTTTGTGTCTTGTTTGTTTATTTGCTTTTGGTGCCACTGATATAGCCACCAGCCAACCAGCCAACAAGTCGGGGAAATTCATGAATTATAGATTTGGAATTGAGGCCTGAAATTTTCACCATAGTTTGAAAGCTGACAATAAAGTATTTACTATAGTGGGAAAAAAAATCATAGGATATAATTTTAAATTAATAGTGAATTTTATGGTACCTTTGTCTGGCTTATCAGATGAGGCAAAAATAATAAGACATTATTTCTCTTAGAAGGAAAGATTCTGTTTCATGTCTCAGTTCTTGAGGAGACAGACATAGTCTCACCAGTACGAGACATACCCTGTAAATTTAAGCTATGCTCTGTATTACAGTCAATGTTGCAGATGGAGGTGGCAATGCTGGCCAAAAGCTGGTCTTTTGAGAGGGGGAGAGGGGTCACAGGATGGGAGATAGAACTAGATGAAAGTCACCCTTAGAATCGAGGCAGAACTCAATGTTTAGGAGCAGACGAGCATGACTGATGGGACTTTATTAACATTTAGAAGGCAGAACACTTGCGCAGGTAAACAAATAAGAACCACAAATGACCATCTGGAGCTGAAAAAAGACTGTGCAATAAGCAGTTACCTACACAGCTTGGCCAAGGCCGGTCACTGCTTGGAAACACAGCAGCCCCAATTCGTAAAATTAGGCGTTAGATCAGATTCCACAAAATACTGGTAGACAAAGGGAGGCTGGAGCCCCACGTTGCAGGCAGAATTTGGAAGTTAGAAAGTTGGGCATTGAGAAATAAGAGAGGAGCTGTAGGAAAAAAAACTTACTGAGTACCTGTTTTATGTAGGGCCTACTGCTAACCATTAAAGGATGGGAGACAACAGGAAATCCAGAGAAAGGCAAAGAAATCCACAAAGGAAAGTGTTTCTCATTTTAGCTGCATTAAAAGTGATCTTAAAAAAACAAACACAAAACTCCTACAGCACTGTGTAAATGATCATGCAACCAAAATGAGGAGGGCAGAGGAGTCCTGTACATCTTGGTGGAGTATTTACCTGACTTCACAACGCACAGCTACCCCTTATTCCCATTTCAACTTCCTTTTCCCCAAGCACTAGATGGCATATGTAGCAGTTCTTAGCGTCCTAGATTGGCCCACTTGGCACTCCATTTCAAGAGTTGTGGGTGGCATCTTAGTGTGGTACCTGTAACTCTGCTTGAGAGAACATGCGAGGCCTACACAGGGCAAGCGAGAATTATCATGTTTCATGCACCACTGGAGGGGGGACCCTCAACTAATGGCAGATGGGAATAGGCTGATAAACCATCTGCCTTCTCTATGTCTTTAGTGCCACAACTTGAACTACCTAACACAAGTCCTACCCTGGCAATACCAACCCTAATCTACTCACAAACACACGCCATACAACTTCTTACGAGTGGTTCCTGGGCTCCACAACTAAATAAAATATTCACTCCAAATCTGCGTCATAGGACCTATTTCTGGGGAAACTTAAGACTGTGTGTATGTGTGTATTTAAAATAATTTATTCAGATTTGATATTTATTGATCAAGTTTACCCTGGCATTTTGCAGGGTTCCTAAGTTGCCAAGCCACAGTGTTCTGGGAGGAGTGAGGTGGGCATGAGATTTGTTGTCTTAGAGCCAGGGGCAGCTGTGAAAGGAGAGTCCTGGGCTCAGACTCTGTAGAAAGAGGAGGCGGAGCCTTCTTTATCAACAGAGAAAATTGGATTTCTGTAAGGTCTACTTACTAAGTGCTTTGAGTTCATCAAATAAACCAAATACGAATTCTCCCTTTTATGTACAACATTTAACAAGCACAAATAACAAGATATTTTAAATAAGTCGAACAAAAATGTCAAAACATTCTGTGGCCGTAAATTAAAATAAGCCAATAAATTGACTTTTGGATGATTAAAACACTATGTTCTTATGTCTGAATATGACTAACCAGAGAGACAAATACATGTAGTATATTGTAAAATCTTATTTCCCTCTTCCCAGAAATCTGTAGTAACAAGGAAGTGGGGGGAGAGGAGAAAGAGAGAATACTTCTTACACTCATTTTAAATTTTGATTTAAACATGTCTCCCGGAAAACATTTTAGCAAGCAATGTACATTTCTCAGCTGCCCTCAGGTTTGAAAGTTTCAACCTATCTTCTATTAGCCTTCTCTCAATTAAATATTTCCTTGGGAAATTGACTGCAAAGCTGCTAACAGTCAAGGGTAAAATAACTTTTTGGTGAAGTAGCCGTATCCATGGGCTGAGGCAGGATGTTGTGTAAGAGCCACAATAAAACTTCCAGGTGCAGAGTGTACAGATGTGGTACTCAGGCTCTCCAATCTACCAGGTAAATGAATAATTTGTGGAGTAGATTATCTCCTGCCAGAGAAGCCTTTGCATGGATTCGAGGATGGAGAATCTCCCGACCCTCTCTCCCCTCCCCCATGCCTGTGATTTTGTGAACTAGGTTGCATTATTTAAATGTAAATTGATGGTTGAGGCATTTTAGTGCGGTGAGCCCATTAATGAGCAAAGTACCTCCAAGTAGCACAGGAAGTAATCCTATGTCACCAGGTAACTAAGGAATCCTGTGGCCGAAGCACCAAAATGCATTCCGTTTGGTCAGAAAGAGAAATGCTTCATAAAGCCTCTTGGAAGCAGAAGTCTAGGCTGTATTGCCTATTGAGCAGGACAGAGAGTGAATCAGAAATGAGGGGGGGGAAATGAAAGGGCAGAAGACCCAATTCTCACTTAAATGCCTGAAATACACTGCAGTGAGGAGTGTTCCCACAGAAACATTTGTGAACTGTTTCTCCTCGTACCTGTCTTTGGGAATTAAATGCTATAAATTGATCTGGCATTCCTAGATAATTTTTACCCTGGATATTTAATATCTCAAACACCATCCATTCAGTTTGTCTGTTTGTAGTGCCCAACTTGCAACAATTACTAAAAAATGTCATGAGTAAATCTCCCTTGATTTCAAAACACAGGATTGCCAGGGAAACAGTCTGAGGTCTGATTTCAAGTCAGCTATCTGCAAGCAAGAAAGGCTGCCAATGGATGGGTCACCAGAGGATCCCAGGATGAAAGCACTAGAAGTGTGATGGCAGCTGCCACCCATCCACCTGGGGTCCCTATCAAGGAGCAAAAACAGTAAGAGGAGGGAGAGGAGCAGTTAGTATTTCGTAAGCACCTATTATATGCCAGACATTATGTGAGGTGCCGTGTGTACACACACACACACACACACACACACACACACACTATCAATCAATCTATCTATATCTATATCTATATATAGGTATGCTTCAATTTAATAAATACAATTTGCTGTGCTAAGAACATTATATAGTTACTATATAATTAAGTTATAGACACATAGATTGTTACTGGAAGAATTAATATTTAAATATCAACCTATTCTTTTTTCTGTCATGAAAACTCCTTATGTATTTTTCTTTCTCCCCCTTATGCATCAAACAGAGATATGGCATAAATGCCATCCACAGGCGTATGTGAGTATCATAAAGTTTGGCCGGACACTTCCTGAGGACTTAAACGCACGATGGGATATGTTTAGACATGTAAAATATTAGCACATGAAGGGATCTTAGGAACCATAGACGTCTGTTACTTACTGGAAAAAACCAATGATCAGAACTACGTGCCTGAGGTCACACAGACTCTTAGAGAACAGGAACTAAAATCCAAGCGACTTCATTAACAAATCAGGGCTCTTTGTGCTGTATAAACCTCCCTCCATTAAATGTGTCAGAAGTGTTCATTCAGTATTAAACAACAAACCAACAAAAAGCTCCTTGTTTTAAAAAATAGAGGAAAATAAAATATAAAGGGAATTAGGTATTCCAGAAGTTCTCTAGACTCTTATCTCTGGGTCATGAACTTTGTCTCAGTCTCAGATTCTGATGAGTTTGGACAAATTCCAGAGGTCTCAGTACATATGTGTGAAATGCAAATGTTCACGTTCTAGTGGTAATAACTCAGTCGAGTGTCAGGCATACAAAAAAACCATGCATTGGTCCAGTCTGGTGTACCCTCTGCAGCGATTTATGGGGCTGCAGAGGGGAGGTGGTCTGGGGTGAGATTTTGTGCCTGGTAGGACCTTCCTGGTGGTTCTATGCAGTCACTGCTATTGCTGCACTTGACCCCGCAGCATCATCCTATAGAAATCCTGTCCCAGGCAGAGTTTAAAATTATCCATATTTACCCAGAGAAAGAGCAACTCGTTCTTGCTGTCACTTAAATCATTGCAATAAGCTTCACAGAGCTTTGCCTGGGAAAGAGAAAAACGAGTCTCTGAATTTGTGAGCACACGAGGCAGCATGAGAAAGAGCAGAGAGAATTTCTCTGATGTCAGAGGCCTGGCCCCCTCCTCAGTTAGCTGTGGGCCTCAGACAAGGTCCTTCTCTCTGGATCTCAGGGAATCCACCTGTGAAATGAGAAAGTTAGAGGATGGTTTGGAAGTATCCTTTCAAGTCAATGGGTCAGCCTCTGTTTACTGAGTACCTAGCTGGGTGCTATGCCCTAGGGATGCAAAGACGAATAAGGCAAGTCCCTGCATCAAGGAGCCCACTGCCTCCTGGGGGCAATAGCAAACAGTACTATTAATCACAGCAGCACTCTGTGCTCTTGGCACTCCATCTGCTTTAAGCTGCTTAATTCTCACGACAACCCGATAAGATAGATAATATCAGATGTAATTCTCATCCCCAACTGACAGAGAGGAAATTGGGGTTCACACAGAATCCATCACTTGCCCAGGTCACGTGTTTAACTGATAAGTACGTAAAGTACCTTGGAGACACTGAAGGGAGAGTCAGAGATGACTCTAAAGGAGGTGAGATTCACGTTTGCTCTGATGTACGAACAGGACTTTACCAGGTAGAGAAGGGATGGCAGAGAGGGCAAGGCCACTCCAAACGAAAGGAACAGTATGTGCAGTGGTATGGAGGCATTAAGTACGCAATGAACAGTTAAGAGGTTTTTCATTGCTAGTGTGTAGAAATGCAAATGATTTATATATAACGTTAATCTTGTGTGCTGTAAATTTGCTGAACTTGTTTATTATCTCTAATAATATTTGGTGGATTGTTTCGGGGTTTTGATTTATAAAATCATATCATCTGTAAGTAGAGATAGTTTTACTTTTTCCTTTCCAAATGGAGGGCCTTTTATTTCTTTTCCTTGCCTAATTGCCCTGGTGAAAACTTGCAGTGTAATGCTGAACAGAAATGGTGAGAGTGGACATCAAAATCTTGTTCCTGATATTAGGGAGAAAGCTTTCAACCTTTCACCATTAAATATATTAGCTATATGTTCTTGTGTATGCCCTTTATCAGGTTGAGCAAGTTCCCTTTTATTCCTAATTTGTTGGATGTTTTTATTATGAAAGGATTTTGGCAAATACTTTTTCAGTATTGACTGAGATAATCCTGTGAGGTTTTTCTTCATTCTATTATTACATTGATTGATGCTCATATACTGAACCATCCTCAAATTCCTGGGATAAATCCTATTTGGTCATGGTGTATAATATTTTTAATATGCTCCTGGATTCCATTTACTAGAATTTTGTTGATAATTTTTGCATCTATGCTCTTTATGAATATTGGTCTGTAGTTTTCTTTTTTTTTTTAAAGTAATTGCAGTTTTTGCAATTTTTTTTTTTTTAACCTTTAAAACAGGAGTTACTTTTTTTTTTTTTTTAGATTTTATTGGGGAAGGGAACAGGACTTTATTGGGGAACAGTGTGTACTTCCAGGCCTTTTCTTTTTTCCAAGTCAAGTTGTTGTCCTTTCAGTCTTAGTTGTGGAGGGCACAGCTCAGCTCCAGGTCCAGTTGCCATTGCTAGTTGCAGGGGGCGCTGCCCACCATCCCTTGTGGGAGTTGAACCGGCAACCTTGTAGTTGAGAAGGTACACTCCAACCAAATGAGCTATCTGGGAGCTCAGAGGCAGCTCAGCTCAAGGTACTGTGTTCAATTTTAGTTGCAGGGGGCACTGCCCACCATCCCTTGTAGGGACTTGAGGAATTGAACTGGCAACCTTGTGGTTAAGAGCCCACTGGCCTATGTGGGAACGAACTGGCAGCCTTCAGAGTTAGGAGCACGGAGCTCTAACCGCCTGAGCCACTGGGCCGGCCCCGGTCTGTAGTTTTCTTATGATGTCTTTTTGCTGGCTTTGGTATCAGGGTAACACTGGCTTTTTAGAATGAGTTAGTAAGTGTTCCCTCCTATTTTGGAAGAGTTTGGGAAGGGGTTAATTGTTCTGAAAATATTTGGTAAAATTCACCAGTAGAGTCAACAAAACGGGGCTCTTCTTTGTGGGACGTTTTTTGATCACTGACTCAATCTTTTTATTTTTTATATGTCTATTCATATTTTGTTTCTTCTTGAGTCAGTTTTGATAACTTGTGTGTGTAGGTTATCTAATTTGTCGATATATGGTTGTTAATAGTATTGTCTTAATATACTTTTGATTTCTGAAAGGCGAGCAGTAATGTCACCACTTATTCCTTATCATGGTAATTTTGTTCTTCTCTAAAGATTTGTCAAAGAAGAGTTACAAACCAAAAATTCATTAATATTTACCTTATATTTATTCATGTAGTTAACTTTACCAGTGTTTTTATTTCTTTGTTTGGATTTGAGTTACTGACTATTGTCGTTTCATATCAGCCTGTATGACTCCCGTTAGCATTTATTTGAGGACATGTTTACTAGTGATGATCTCTGGGTTTAACGAAATATGGAAAGCTTTTGGCTGTTATTTTTTAAATACACTTTTGGCCCCATTCTCTCTCACTGCTCCTTCAGGCATTTCCATTATGAAATGTTGGTATGGTTGATGGTACCCACAAGTCTCTTAGGCATTGTTCACTTTTATTTCATTCTGTCTCCTTTATACTACTCAGACTGGATAATTTTAATTATCTTATCTTCAAGTTTACTGATTCTCTCTTCTGCCTACTTTATCTGCTGTTGAATCTACCTAGTGAAATTGTCATTTCAGCTATTGTACTTTTCAATTCCAGAATTTCTGTCTGGTTCATTTTTTTAATTTTTATTTTTTTAATTCTCTATTTGGTGAGTCACCATTCTCACACTTTTCTTTAACTCCTTAAGCATATTTAAAATAGGCAATTTAATGTCTTTGTTTACTAAGACAAATATCTGAGCCTCCTCTGGGATAATTTCTATTAATTGTCTTATGTATGGACTATATTTTTTTTTTTTATTTGTATGTGTGCTTTGTGATTTTTTGTTGTTGTTGAAAGCAGGAAATTTTGAATATTATAATGTGGCTATTATAGAAATCAGATGCTCCTGTCTCCCAAGCATTTACTGTTACTGCAATAGCTATTGTTATTTGTTAGTTTAATGACTTTCCTGAACTAATGTTGTAAACTTTTTATTCTTTGTCATGTGTGGCCATGGAAGCTTCTGTTCCGTTAGCTTAGTAGTCAATTGGTGATGCAGCAGAGATTTATCAAAGAAATGGAACACACAGACACACATATGTATGCACAACATTGACATACAGGTACACATAAACATACATCATCCAGTCTTTACACATGGTCTCTGTATGTGTGTTGGGGCATGCCTTCAACACTCCTACAAGCAGTTTACAACTCTGCTTTAGCCTTTAGATCCTGCTTGCACAGAACCTGAAGTTCAGCCAGAGGTAAAAGTTTACAGATCTTTCAAGTCTTCTGAATGTACACCCAGACTTTGGAATGTATGTGGTCTTCTAGGGAATATGTAGCAGCTTTTCAAAGCCTTTATTCTCCAAATCCTCTCATTCCCCCAACCTTTCTTCCTAAGATTTTTAGTTAGTCTATTGTTTACGCCAACTGTTAACCCTTGCCCCAGGTGACAGTGACTACAACACTTGTTTTCCAATGTTTTTAACAAAGCTTCAACTGCTTCCTTTAGCCATTTGTTCAGGTAGGTCTACAGAGCACAGATTTTCTTTGTTTACCTTCATCCTATAATGTCTTGACTTTTATTCTTGAAGAATATTTTTCATTGGGTATAAAATTCTGAGTTAATATTACTTTTCTTTCAGCATCTGAAAACTATTGGTGCCACTTCTTTCTGGCCTGCATCATATTTTATGAGAAACCCAATTGTCATATTAATTTTTGTTGTTCTCCTATAGATAAGGTGTTGTCTTCTCTGGCTGCTTTAATTTTTTTCTATCTTTAGTTCTCAGAAGTTTAATTAAAATGTGTGTGGAATTAATTTCTTTAAATTCTGTTAGAGGTTCACTTCTTGAATCTGTAGGTTTATATCTCTTGCCAAATTGGGAGATTTCGGCTTTTATTTATTCAAATACTTTTTAGATTTATCCTCTTTTTCTTCTCCTTCTACGACTCTGATAACACAAATCTTAGATCTTTTGCTGAATTCCACAGGTTTCTAAAGCTCTGTTCACTATTTTTTTCAGTTTATTTTCTCTCTGTTTTTCATGTTGGGTAATTTCTATTGTTCTACCTTCCAGTTCATGGATTCTTTCCTCTGTCACTTCCAGTCCATGACTGAGACTATCTTTTCAGCTTTTATTTTTGTTATTGTAATTTTTTAGTTCTAAAGTTTTCATTTGTTTCTTGTTTATATCTACTGTTGTTATGCATTGATTTTCTATTTTTTTTCATTTGTTTCAAGCATGTTGCTAATTGCTCACTGAAGTATTTTTATCATAACTGCTTTAAAGTCTTTGTCAGATAATTCTAAATTTTCTGTTACCTTGGTGTTGGTATCTATTAATTGTCTTTTATCATTCAGGTTGAGATAATTCAGGTTGAAATTAAAAGCATAGAAAAAGATATATCATACAAATACTAATCAAAGGAAAGCAAGAGTGGCTATATTAATATCAAAGCAAATAAAATTATCAGAGACAGAGAGAAGATTATATATTGTAAGAGTTATTACACTAAGAACACATAATTTTAAATGTTTATGACCAAAATTTGCTGGAAAATACGTGAAGCAAAATCTGATGGAACATAGCAGAGAAATAGATAAATCGACAATTACTGCTGGAGATGTCAGTACCCCCTCTCAAAAATTTAGAGAACAACTAGACAGAAAATTGAAGATGTAGAACTCAACACCACCATCAACCAAAATGATTGACATTTAAAGAACATTTCATATTACACCAGAATACATCTTCTTTTCAAGTACCCACAGAGCACATACCAAGAAAGACCAAATCCTAGGCCATAAAACAAAACTACACAAATTTAAAATAATTGAAATTATACAAAGTATGTTATCTGACTTCAATAAAATCTACTTGAAATCAATAACAGATAGATACCAGGAAGCTCTTCAAACATCTATAAACTAAACAATACGCTTCACTTCTAAATAATCCATGAGTCACCGAGGAAATAACAAGGAAGAACAATTTTAAATACATTGAACTCAACCACAACAGAAAACAAACAATTTAATTAAACAATGCGCAGAGGACATGAACAGATACTTCTACCAAGAAGACATACAAACGGCCAACAGCTATATGAAAAAATGCTCAACTTCACTAGCTATTAGGGAAATGCAAATCAAAATGACAATGAGATACCACCTTACACCTGTTAGAACGGCTATTACCAACAAGACAAGTAACAAGCGTTGGAGAGGCTGTGGAGAGAAAGGAACCCTCATACACTGCTGGTGGAAATGTAAATTGCTACAGCAACTATAGAAAACAGTATGGAGGTCCCTCAAAAAATTAAGAATAGAATTACCATATGACCTAGCAAACCCTCTTCTGGGTATCTACCTAAAAAATCTGAAAATATTTATCCATAAAGATATATATATACCACTATGTTCACTGCAGCATATTTACAGTTGCCAAGACATGGAAACAACAAAAATGGTCTTTGAGAGATGATTATATAAAGAAGATGTAGTATATATACACAATGGAATACTACTCTGCCATAAGGAAAGATGAAATACTGCCATTTGTGACAACACGGATGGATCTTAAGATTATCATGCTAAGTGAAGTAAGTCAGACAGAAAAAGTTGAGAACCATATGATTTCACTCATATGTAGGCTATAAAACTGAAAGCAACAAAGGAACAAGACAAACATACAAACAAAAACTCATAGACACAGACAACAGTTTAGTGGTCACCAGAGGGTAAGGCGCGAGTGGGAGGGTAGAAGAGGGTAAAGGGGGTCAAATATATGGTAATAGAAGGAGAATTGACTTTGGGTGGTGAAAACACAATGCAATATACAGATGATGAATTACAGAATTGTATACTTGAAACCTATATAATTTTATTAACTAATGTCACCCCAATAAATTTAATTTAAAAAATTTAAAAAGAAGTAGAAAAAAAATGCATTGAACTGAATGAAAATAACACAACATATCAAAATTAAGGAGATAGCCAAAGCAATACTTATCAATGAAATGCAAGTGAAGACCACAATGAGATACCATTTCATACTCATTCGATAGGCAAAGATTAAGTCTTTTAAAAACTATGTAAGCAGCAAGGTTTGCTATGACTGCTCAAGGTTATCTTGAGAAATGCTTACAATAACCCTACCTCATGATAACTCACTAACTCTCAAAGAACTATCCTCCCGTTCCTTGCCTTTGCATGGCTGGTACTGGCCTTAAACAGCGTAGCTATAGAATTTCTTGTTTCCTGACTCTCTCATTTGGTTCTGATATTCCTATCTTCCTTCTATAGCAGAACTCAAAAGTGAGATTGTTTATTCTTTATACAATTTGGGGAAGCTTAAATAATCTTCCCTCTCAACCTAAACCATTTCACTAATTTACTGCTTCAGTGAACTGATTTTGTGTGGGGGTGGGTGTGTCTAATTGTATCTTTAACAGTTGTTGAGATTTTGACACCAATTTATTTGTAATAATGAACTTGGGCCCACAGAAATATCAGGGTAGATTAAAACAGAGCACACTCCCAAATATTTCACTAATATCATAATTCCCCTGTTGCCTTTCTGAAGTATTCAATGACATTCTGTTGTCATTCTCCTAATAATAGGAATCCTCAATAAATATTTAAGTGTAATCATCATTACAATGAACATACATTATGAATATCATGTATGATATAGGCTACATACATTTGTAGTAAAGCAGTTTATATTATCATCATTTAACTACCTTGTTACTGATTGAAAACATTAAATAAACCCATCATTTAAAAAAATTACTATTGTTTGGGAGGCTGCAAGCTCAGTGAGGGCAGAACTCTGTGTTATTCATTGCTCTGTCTCTAGTACGTGATATGGTATCTAATACATAGTGAAATCTTTCGATTGAGCAAATATATTAATCCCTGTGGCTACCCTGTTTTAATTTACTGGAATTCAGGAATCTCAATTCTTTCCCAATAAAAATAATAACTAAATATGGCTGGTGGTTATTGAATACTTACTGTATGCACAGAATTGTGCTGAGGATTTGTATGCATTAGCTTTAGGACATTATTTTTATTAATACATTTAATATCATCATTTGACAGGTGAGCAAACTGAAGTTTAGAGCAGTCTGGGGTTTGCCCAAATTCACAGGGCAAGTGAATAATGGTACCCAAATTGAGCCACGTCACCACCTAGGCTCTTAATCTACCCTCGTTCTTTCCCTACGCCTCTGCTCAACAAGGGCTTTCAGCTCCACAGTTCACATAGAAGTGGGGGCTCATCCTACATGGACCATTAGTTTGAGTTCATGACTACAATACTGACCTCCTCTTGGCTTCTGTTATTAGCAGATCTCTGATTCATCATTCTTCTCATTTTGGGACACTGAGTTCTTTGCAGAATTTCCAAAACCTGAAATTAAAAAACAAAACAAAACATATTCATGAGTATTTCTGGTCTCATGTCTCCTATCTTCTTTTTTCTCCTTTCCTTAAATGTAAGAGCTTTCTAGGGAAAGAGTATTATTTTTCCATTGTTGCTATAACAAATTACCACATGCTTTGCGGCTTAAGACAACACAAACTTATTATTACAGTTCTGTAGGTTAGAAGCCCTACATGGACTCATGTGATTGGATTGGACCCACCCAGACCATTCAAGATCATGTAACTGAATCAGATCTGCAAAATCCCTTTTTACTATTGAAAGTAACCTATTCACAGGTTCTGAGTATTTGAACATGGACATCTTTGTGGAGGCTGTTATTCAGCCTCTATGTAACTCCATCTTCTATATTCCATAGGGGATTTCTTCATTTAGAGTTCCCTTTAGTCGTTATAAGTCTGTTCCACCAATTTCATTCAGTTTATTTCGTCGTCACATTAATACCTCACTGTGTAGGGAATACAACAGTAGATGCTGCAGGGAAAACCAAATCACAAGAAGCATATACTATGGCTCAGGACCTTGAGATGTTTACAGCCTTGTTGGACATACATGAAATAGAATAATTTATTAGATTAAGTAGAGTCTTGAGTTGTATCTAGAATTAAATATGCAATTTAAGACTTTTATCCATTTGATAATTTGGAGAGATATGATTTTAAAAACATTTAAAAACCTCTGTTATTTTCAGTTTTCACCTTCAATGTGATCATGAGAAGTATTTGCAGATAAGGAAAATGAATCTCCAAAAGGACTAAATAAATAACTTATCCAAAGTCATACAGATAATAAAATGAAGAGCTTTGTTTAAATCCAATTGTGTCTGACGCCAAAGTAAATACTCTTTCCACCTATGCATCTAGACATAACTAAATAGTTCACCCCAAAATGGATTCTGATTCCTTACATTTCTAGTTGGACATCAAGCCATTGTTTATTAAAGAGCTCCACGTACTACAACAAAGAATAGTCTTATTTATTTTGTTTCTGTATGAGGTAAGTCTAGGTGATGAGTTTAAAAAAACTGAGCTCTCGTCTCTTTGAAAGTGACGCACTTTGTTTTACTTAGTATGTGTTGAACAATGGCTTTCCAGACACAACTGACAAGTTTTGTTTCTGGGTATTCATTTGATACCTACCACTTTAAAACTGAAAAGTGATATGTTGACTTGAGTTCATTAACAACGGCATCTACAATAAATATATGGTATGCCTGACAGATATCCTTTTTCAGTAACTCCTATAAAAACAAGCATAATAGACTCAAAATTCTTATGGAAAAATTAAGCATAGTGGATTAAGAGGAAGCATTTTATGATTTCCATAGACATTCTTTCCAAAGTACCTGGCCACAGTTTAGTTTTCTTAGTAATATAAGGAAATACTAACTAAAACTCGACACAGATAAAGCAAAACTTGAGAAGAAATAGCATAGAAAAGGAGGAAAAGGAGGCTCAACCAACCCCTAAGCAAAGTGAGATATGAAGCAGTTGTTGAGGAATTCCAGAGACTTGAGAAGTCTGACTTCTCTGCAGTGTGGTAGGAAGTTGAGAACAGGTAGTCATCACCCAAGAGGATAAGTATTCTCTAAAGCCCACACATGGAGAGATGGCAAAACTTCTTCACAATGGAGAGCATGTTTGATAAAAATAGTACTAAGTTTGGGGACAGAGAGGAAAGAGGACACCTTAATGCTTTAACTCTCTCCCCAACTCTTCATTTTTCTGTTCTCTCAAAATAATTGTATTTTACTTTGTATAGGACTTGAGAAACGGTTTGTGTGCCTCTCCAAAGGGAGAGAAAGAGCCAAAAGTAGATTCAAAATTGGCTAATTACTTATCAAGTGACCTTGGGTAAGTCACTTAAATTTCTTTGGATTTCAGTTCTTATAGTTGTAAATGACAGGACTGGGCTAGATTGGCTATAGGGCCCATTTTAATTATATATATTACTATATATATTACTATATATATATATATATATATATATATATATATATATATATATATATATATAGTAATTCTCTATAAACAATTGTGGAAAAGTCTAAAAACAATTCTCATGACCAAGGTGAAAGTAAAAAGTGAAGCATTTATGGTTTTATATCATCCAGGTTCGAAATCAGCTCTTCTAGTTGACTTGTACAATAATACATGAGTTCCATTTTGATTGAGGTTTCAGTGATCCTGTTATATTATTCCCTCTGCCCACTACAAAATAGTCAGACTTGGAAAGGAAATAATAATTTTCAGGAATAATATCAAAATCAAGCTCATCCTAAATGTAAGGCAGTATCTTGGGATCCTGAAACAGAACAAGGAAAACAATGGAAAAACTGGTGAAACTAGAATAAAGTATGCAATTTGGTTAATAGGCAATTCCAATGTTATTTCTTACTTTTGACAAATAAGATGTTAACATTAGAAGATACTGGGGAAAGAGTATATGGGGACTCTATACTATTTTGCCACTTTTTAATAATTCTAAATGTTCAAACATTTTTTTAAAAAAATGTTATTTAGACAAATTAAATAAACCTTTGGGAATTATTACTCTTCTTAGTTTGATCTACCCATATTTTAGCAGATTTTTGAAAAAACTCTCCTATCTAACACTTCTTTTATGTTCACTAGATTGTTTAATTGATTTTTCTTCCTCCTCATTCTGCAAAGTCTCTGTGTACTTCACAGCCTCCAGCACTGTCCTTCATAGAGAGTCTGTGCTCGGGGATGTTTGTTAACCACACAAGAAGGATAAGATACTGATGCTCAACTCACAAATGGTGTGTGAGGGAAGGAAGTCATTATTTCTAAGAGAGATGGTTGCCCCATTGACCTGATTTCCCTGGAGTTTTAGTATTCTCAATGCTTAATGGTCTGCTTTGTCATGAAAAATAATCAGGGCACTTGACCATAAGCAATAAGAAGGAAAAGGTCCCAGAATCACTTTTGGTATCTGTTGTACTACTGTATTTTTCCTTTTCCATGTCTCTATTACACATCTTCCCTGAAGGTACAATATAGTTCAGTCTTGCAAATAATTTTCAAAAATAAAAATTCATGCAGCCTGAAAATGGGCAATGGCTCCAGTTGCATTTTCCAGGCTGCTCACTTCCCTTTGCTTGCATTCTTTCCCTACTCTGTGCAGCACTAATAATGGTGAAAGTAACAGAAAACTAATAGGCCCTCAATTTCATACAAACTTCAGGGAAAAATTCAGAAGGAGGCCCCAAGGCTCTTCCATCTTACAGTAGATACTTAATTGAACTAACTTCCTGGTTTCGTCTATGTCTGTCTTGATATTGCTTAAATAAGTAGAGGGGACCATGATTATTTGATGGCCTATTTTAGAAGTCCTGTGGCATATAGTTGGGAATGGGGATGATGAAAACAGATGGCATACAGCAAGGTCCAGTGTAGTAACTTTTGAATTCTTTTGTCTGTGTCCCTCAGTAAGAAATCTATTTTCCTGTATCACAGTACACACACATTATAATTTCATGATAAAACACCCTGAATACACAGGGTACACCCTGATGTTTCCTATTCTACTTAGTTCTCTATTTCATTAAAACAAAAATAATAGTTGTAACCAACTGACGTGACATGAAACTCAGTTTGTAAAACTCTATGGAGTAGAAATAAGGTTCCAGAATTCGGCCCAGATAGATTGCTCTGCAGTCTAGTTTGGACAATTGTCATTGAAACCATGAGCTCAAATTCCCTTAATCTCTTTTCTACTTAGCTTTCTCACCTGTAAAACCAGGAAGATAAACTTACTTTGGAGGGTGGCTTTGAGAATCTCAGCAATGATGCATATAAAAGTACTAGGCACTAGGCACATAGTAGGACCTTCATAAATGTTCTCTCTCTCACACACCCCCACCTGTTATATCATTTTATAGTAGGTGGATTCCCCTTGAAAGAAATAATCTCAGGGACACACCTAGCTCTTCTCCATCCCATATTTATAACTCTACTCAGACCCCAATGTATTGCAGAGCTACAGCAACACCGAAGGAACAGAGAAGTGGCAGGAAGGCATAAGTCTTGGATTCCAGTGCCTTATTGGGAATTTTTTATAGCTAACAGTGTGGGTAGAAACAGGCAGGCAAATTCTGGGCATGGAGTCAAGCTGCGTTTCTAAGCCTAGAGAGCAAGGAATATAAAAATGGTTTTCCTCCCTTGCCTTGCCTCATTGTCTGCACCACCTCTATTAGTTGATCCACAGACACCCTGGGCAACATGAAGAGGATCTGATCTAAGGTGTTAGCTTCATTCAGCTGCACCTGTGCAGAAACATTAGTTAATGTCTCATTGAAGTGTTCCACATGTTTCTTTCACCTCAAGCTGGCTTAGTGACGGCATTCTCACATGCTCCCTTAATCCTGGCCCCCATAAATCCTTTTCAAGACCCTCCCTCCATTGTCCTTCCCATCCATCAAGAGCTCAGTGAAATCCCTTGGCATGTGCAATACATCTTTTCCCTGAGCGCATTCACAAAGAAACCCTGTCATTGCTGTTATTTTCCACCTCCATTTTCTCTCCCCATCTTTGTGTTTGAGTGGGTGTGTTTGTGTGTAGTGTGTATGGTAGGGAGGGAGGCGGGTGGTGAGAGGACAGGCTGGTAGACAGCTCTACGTATGGTGAGGATGAAGAATGGCATGGGAAAACTTAGAAGAAGGTAAGGATGAGTGGGAGAGATGATCCAATGGGGCAAATGTAAGTCCTAATTGATTCTCTGCAATCTTACTTACGATGTGTCTATACACATGAACTAGACTGAATTCTACCAGTAACAGTGACTGGGATCACTCTCTCCAAATAATATTGTAATCCTGAAACCTTCCCCTTTTTTTATATCCAGAGGAACTGAAAAAAACAGAATCGCTGTCTGGAAAGGTAAAAGAATATTAAATTCTCCACCACCCCCTTGGAGGGGATAAACACTTCTCAATTAATTCACTTACATATTTTTAATCTCTTTATCATTATTGGCCCCTTTGGAGAAAAACTGATTTAATTAAAATTTTATTGCTATAAATAGTATAATGTAATTAATTAAAATAATTTACATTTAAATTATATTTAATTTTTTCTTAATGAGGTAAATTAAATACTAATGAATATTTGTTGGGTATGATTGAGCTTTGGAGGGTCACAAACCACTGTAATATCTAAGTTTTTTTCATCCACCTAGAACCAATTTTTGCTCCTTTGTGGCCAATATTCCTCCTGTGAGAAGACATGATTTACTCTGCCCTTTGTATGTATTGATCACCAGTGGATGTTATCTCATTAGACTTCTTCCCTCCTCCACAGAGAGAGCTGCAGATAGAATCAATAAGTGATAGAAAATTATTGTCTAGGAAGCAATGATGTGACACCATTGTCTTCAGAAACTGTTCAATTTTTATATTTTGGCTTCAAATAACTCTTGTTTTCAGTTCTTAATGTCTTCCTGTTTTCAAGTGACAGTATCACTAATCTTTATTTAAAAAACTATGTATACTCATTACAAAAGATGTTGAGACTAAAGATAGTTATAAGTTAACTACCAATCCTTCATGATCCTATTGTGCACTCTGAAGTAAAGCTAGACTTTTATGCACATAATCCCAATACGTGCATTGCAAAAATAGAACTAGATGATACATTTCATTTTTTTCTCTCATTTTCTTTCACTTTACAATATATCACAAATATCCATTTGTGGACTTTTAATGACAGTATAATTTTCCATTGGGTAAATATATTATAAATCATTTGCTCAGTAATCTATTTGGACACATTTAAATTGTTTCTAATATTTGCTATAGTAAAAATATTTTGTGAGGAATATCACCATGTGTATGATTTTGCCTACTTGTCCTATTATTTTATAAGAACGGATTCCTAATGGTAGAATTATTAGCTCAAAAAGGATTCACAAATTAAATGTAGATGCATATCGCCATATTCCCCTGCAGTCTAAACATTTTTAAATGATATTGTATGATGTTGCATTTCTTTGTGCACTACTAAGGTTAAATACCTTTTATATGCATATCGACTTTCTTTTTTTTTTTCCATACTGACCTTTGCTTTTATACTTCTATGACTTGCCTGTTTAAGTTAAAAATAGAGAGGAATATAGAGTATAAAACTCTCCTGTCCGGTATTAACAAATGTTACTATTTGTTTCAGTAAAACACCATAAAGTTTAATTCTCCTCCTTAGCTACTGGAAGAAACTACCATCCTGAAGTGAATGTGTCAATTGCCCATCCTTGTTTCTATTGAAAAAAAAAAGTTAACTTCCTTTGCTCTGCTGAAATCTTTTTTTATTTTTTATTAGTTTCAGGTATATAAAACACCATAATAGTTAGACATTTACACCCCTCACAATCTGATAACACCTCCCCCCAATCTAGTACCCCTCTGACATCATATATAGCTGTGACAGTACCATTGACTATCTATATTCCCTATACTGTACTCTAAATCCTGTGACCATATATTATATATATGGTCTGACAATTAAATTCATGAACTTGTTGCAATGATGTTGCTAACCTTTTTTAATATCAGAGGGATGATTCATTATGAATTTGCACCAACTGGACAAACAGTTAACCAAGTTTATTATTTGGAAGTGCTGAAAAAGCTGCGTGAAAAAGTTAGACGACCTGAATTTTTCGTCAATAATTCATGTCTCTTGCATCGCGACCCCAGCTCACATGGCACTGTCTGTGAGGGAGTTTTTAGCCAGTAAACAAATAACTGTATCAGAACACCCTCCCTACTCACCTGATCTGGCCCCCAATGACTTCTTTCTTTACCAGAAGATAAAGGAAATATTGAAAGGAAGACATTTTGATGACATTCAGGACATCAAGGGTAATATGGTGACAGCTATGATGGCCATTCCAGAAAAAGAGTTCCAAAATTGCTTTGAGGGGTGGACTAGGCACTGGCATTGGTGCATAGCTTCCTAAGGGGAGTACTTCGAAGGTGACTTTAGTGATATCCAGCAATGAGGTATCCAGCAATGAGGTATGCAGCACTCTTTCTACGATAAATTCGTGAACTTAATTGTCAGGCCTTCGTAAGTTATGTTTCAGTTCCTGAGCCGGAAGGTGGAATGACCTCCTGGCTACTTTCCCATGAGACCAGACAGAAGGATGAAAGAAAAGACCTGAAGAAATGATTTATTACCCTTACCTCACCGCCCAACAACCAGCGCCCCGAATGACCCTTAGCCTGTAATCCGTGGTGTCTTGTGATTTTGCCCTATATAATCTGTGACCTACAGGCTACTGGGGAGTCGGTTTGCTTAGAGTACAAGCTCCTTGTATCTATATCTGCCCACCCAGTATTAAATTATTTTTTCTCTCTATACTGCAAATTTCTGCTCATGCATTTCTTTGAGCCAGTGCACACAAGCAGGCAGACCCAAGGAAAAACATTGGGGTTCTGGTAACACTTGGGTTTCCTCATCTATTAGTTTCCTGTGCATATTCATTTTCCCTTTTTCCTATTGCATTGTTTTTCATTTTCTTACTGATTAGTGAGACTTTATTAAATAACCTGGATACTACACTTTGACTCATACTTGTATGGCCTAATTTTCTTTCTGTATGATCTGATACATTAGGCGTTTATGTAAGATTTTCATGTAATGTAGTCACCATATTCATTAAGTTTGTTATTTTGTACTTTGCTTTCGGTATTTTGCAATTCCTTCTCTGTCACCAAGAAAAAATATACTCTGTATTTTCTCTTAAATGTCTTCATGTTGTTTTCCACTTTTAGGAATTAATTTTTCTTGTTATGTATCAGATAAGAATCACACATATTGATATTTTGTATATTTTTCCTAGCATCATCTATTAAATAATCTTTCTCTTACGGATTTGTATTACCACTCATTGTGTTACTATAATATACCAGTGTTTATGTGGTGTATTTTCATATAACACATAATATTTTCATACTTATTTGGGTTCATTTCTTGGTTCATTATCTGTTTGTCTATTTTTTTTCTGACACTGTATCAATGCTACATCTAATTATTGTCAATGCCAATCTAATTATTAAAGCTTATAAATGTTCTTGATATCTGCTGCTATGTGAGCAAATCCTACTTTTGTTCTTCCTCAATGAAATTGTGATGATCATTCTTGGAACTCTATGTTTTCATATAAATTCTAGAAGTACTTCGTTAAGTTCCTGAAAAATCTTGTTACAATTTTTTTGGAATTGTGTAGATTTAATTGGGTAAGCATTGATAACTTTATGACATAAAGCCTTTCTAAATATGAACATTTTTTCAGTTCTTTTTCCATGTTCTTCAATAAATATTTATAATTTTCTCAACAAGCACATTAATCAATATATAATATATTAGTAGTATATTATAATAGTAATAAAATGAATAACCATAATAATCAATAACTTACATAGCTAATATATATTAATAATATATTATCTATATATTACCTATTTTTCTTCAAAATGTATGGCCAGTTTTCATGACCTCCATATTAGTTTCCTAAGGTTACTATAACAAGGCATCATAAACTTGGAGGTTTAAAACAACAACCATGTATTGTCTCACAATTCTGGAGACTAGAAGTCCAAAATAAAGAAGTCAGAAAATCTGTGCTCTCTCTGGAAACTGTACAGGAATCCTTCTTTGCCTCTTCCTGGCTTATGGTGGGTTGCCTGAAACCTTTGGTGTTCCTTGGCTTACAGACACATCACTCCAATCCTCTCTTTGTACGTGGCCTTCTCCCTGTGTATTTCTGTTTTCACATGGCTGTCTTTATATAAGGACACCAGTCATATAGTATTAGGGCCCCCCCCCCTACCCCAGTATGACCTTATTTTAACGAATCGTATCTGCAATGACCCTATTTCCAAACAAAGACACATTCTGTGTTACCAAGGGTTAGGACCTCCACATAGCTTTTTTGAGGGGGCCACAATTTAACCCATAACACTCCACTTCTATAGTCTCAGTCTAAGCCACAATTGTCTTTCATGTCAACTACTGAAATTGTCACCAAATTGCTTTTCCTGCCTCCACACTGACCTCATGTCTCAACACACACACACACATACACACACACACACACACACACACACTCACCTGCATACACACAAGTCTATTTCCATATTGCATGCCAAATCATTTTCAAGCTTACTTTCAACGTCTCTCCCCTATTTAAAAATCCTCCAATAGCTTCCTATGATCAGCAGATGAAAACCCAATGTCTGGCCCTACAACGTCTGGTAGGTAGGAAGCTACCCAACCTCCTCTCACTGACTTTCCTCCAGGACCTCTAGTCTTCCGTTGGCTTCAAACACTTCAAGCTCATTGCTGTCTTAATGCCCTTGCCTATGCTCTTTCTTTTTTTAGAACATTTTTCTAACTTTTGCTATCACAAAAATATCATGTAATTGTCTTTTCTCTCTCTGGCATATAAAATTTTCCTCACTTCTGGATGATTCCCAAATACCTTACAAACAGGCTTTAACATGGAACATATTAAAAACAAACACCCCAAATCTCTTTCTTGATTTCACAGCTCTCTCCAGATAATACCTTATATTATACTTCCCTTCATAGCAAAACTCCTTACAAGAGTTGTCCAGGCTCAGTACCTGTAATTCCTCTCTTCCCATTCTTTTCCTCTTTCTCTTTTTAGCGTTTCTTTTAGAAAAGTATAGAGACTACTACAAAAAACTCTCCTGTACCCATAATCAAATTCAATAGTTATCAACTGTGACCAATATTCCTGTGCTCTGGATTATTCGGAAGGAATCCCCGACATCATACAATTTCATCTATAAATATTGTAGTATACATTTCTAAAGGTAGGGACTCTAAACAAACAAACAAAAATACTCGACTACCACATTGAAACAAAATTAGCAAAACCTCTTAATATCATCAAATACTCAGTCTTATTATTTTCCCAATAGTATTGCAACAGAAGTGCATCAACTCTGTGTTCACCAATGGCTGGTGTTAACAGGATTACATGATAATTTTCATCCTGACCATATCTTTTTCCTAGGTCTATCATGGAATGATTTTTTTTTCTGTTCGTTCTTATTTTTGAGGGGTTTTATAAATATAATTAGGCCCATTCTGTCTGATAGGTTCAAAATAGGAAAAATGCTACAAGGTCTAAAAGGATGAAAATACATATGAAAGTAGAGGCAATCAAAATAATTGAAAGTGTTCACAAGAGATATCATTAGAGAGTGAAAAGGTGAGTCCCCCGTTACGAAAATATTTACTATATCTGTCATTAATAAAACAGTCATTAAGAGTAAAGAATTTGTATAAATCAATAAGAAAAATGTAAACAACATAATTGGAAAAAAGATGGGAAAATATTGAACAGACCCATCACCAAAGAGGATACCCAAATGATCAATAAACAAAGGAAAAAATGTCAAACTTCCTTAATCATCAGAAAAATACAAATCAAATGCACATATGAATGGCTAAAACTTCAAACAACAAAACTAAGTGAGGGCAAAGATGTGAAGAGACTGTAACTCTCATACACCATTCAAGGGGGGTTAAATACATCTTTTAGAAAACTAGCAGTATCTACTAAAGCTGAAAATATGCATACCATCTGACCCAGCCATTTCACTCCTAGGTAAATACCAAACAGAAATACGTATGTATGTGCACCAAAAGTTATCAAAATCTCCACTGTAGAATTATATGTAAGAGTAAAAAAAAAAAAAAAAAACAACTGAATTTCCATCAACAGTGAAACAGATACATTTTGATAAAAATCATGCAATAGGATACTATACAGTAATGAGAATGAATTTGCTACACTGAAAAAATGTGGATAAAATTCACAAATATGATACTTAGCAAAAGAAATGAGACACAAAAGTTATACTATACAATTTTGTTCATATAATGTCCAACACAGGCAGATCTATCAACGGTGATAGAGAACAGAAAAGTGGTTACCTATGGGGAAGGATTTAATGACTGGGAGAGGTTGCAAAGGGGGCCTCTGGGGTGCAGATAATGTTCTATTTCTTGTGATGGTGCTTAAATGGATGTGTTCACACTGGGGAAATTCAGCTGTACATTTATCACCTTTCACTTTTCTGCCTGTATGATATACTTGAACAAAAACTTTAAATAAAAAGTAATCCTAGGCCTTTTGCAGACAACCATCAAGAATAGCAAGGAAAAAAGTTAATAATGCTCAGCAAAACAAAGATGATCATTTGCTAATGGAGGAAACATTCTCTGTGGTGTGGGTTTTGACTGAAGTCTACAAACGTAAATGACTACAAAGGGCATGGCCTTCAAAAACATGAGTGACGGGGCCAGGTGTGAGGCCGTAGGGATTAAATGGATAGCACCATTTCCAGACAAAATGCAAAACTAAGTTACTTCATCTTTAAAAACACTCTGTGCACATAATGCCCAGACCAATGGGTGTCTAGGTTAGTATGGCTGGGACTACTTTGTCTGCAAGAGAAAGCAAAAACATGTCTTTGCACATGCCTTTTTTTAATAGGTCAACTAAAGGAAACAGCAGGCTTATCTGTGACACTTAAATGAGGTGAAGAATAAACTTTAACTGAAGAAGCAATATTGAAATGTGTCCATAGGACAAGAGCCTGTTTCTCTTGGTAGCAACCATGAGACCTGGTGGCAATACATATCGATGTCCCTCCTGCTGCAAACCATGTAGCTACTTGACATGGTAGGATTTGGAATCCTGCAAGGAGTGGACGCTCTTCCTGTGGGAACAAATATGTGGAAGCTAATCTTGCCTCCTCTTTCCAGGCTTAGAGAACTAGAGAGCATATAGTCTTGGAATGATAAAGTGGAAATACCTTGCTGGTTAGCCAGTCCCCTATTTGTAGAGGGGTGAGGAGATTAATAGAGTGCCAGCCATGGCGTCAGAATTACTGAGTTCAAGTTCTGGCTCTGCCACTCACTAGCCTCTTTGTGACCTGGGTAACTTACTAAGCTTTTCTCCATCTGTAAAATGAGGAAGAGTAACTCCCATTCTAAGGGAGAAAGCATGAATCTAGTCCACAAACTTGAGTTTGTAAGAAATATCACCTGTTTTCCTTTTAATCAACTTGAGTCCGTCAGTGTGCCAGCAGTAACCAGATGGCCCACTCCAAGGGAGTGACCTAAAAGGGGTTTAATGAAAGAACTGCTTACAGCATGTGAGCAGAGTTAAGGAAACTAACAAGGAATGGCAACACAGGATTTAACAAGTAGCTGCGACCTCTCCTAAGCCTAACTGGGCAGGGGGCAGAAAAAATGTTACCAGATCAGTGAGAGAGCTAGAGCCTTAAAAGAGGGGCTGATAACCAGGAGCTGTGGCCCCAGAGACACAGCCACTGCCAGCACAGTGACCAAGAAGAAGAAAGCTAAGACTAGTACCTGAACTCTGCTCCTCCCACATTCCTATATGTGCTCCCATCTCTCATTGGCTGAATCCAAGTGGACGTCAGAAGACCAGAGAAAGCAGCTGATGTATACCATGGCCGTGGGCCTCCCTGGGCACAGAGCAGGGAACACAAGAGCAGAGTAGATCTAGGAGTGGGGAACTCAGAAAAAATTAGCAAATTACTTATTTCTGCCCTCATCTCCTGTCCCATTGTCAGTTTTAGTCATTATTTCCCACCTGCTTCTACCCAGCCCTTGGTGGTTGGCCAAGCTCCTGGGATGTTCCTCAGTACCAAAAGACTGGGCAAGCCCTGTGGTCACTGGTTTATGTCAGTAACTTCTCAGGGTCTATTGGCTCAGATCCAATGGTTCCTTCAGGTCTAGAGGTCCAGGTGAGTTCTCTATGCCATGACTCTGAACTTTTGACCTCCACACAGCTCCACATAATTATTTCCAGTGGAGGTCATGCCACCTCCCCAAGGTACTTCAAGAAACACGAGTTCCCTCAACCTCTGGAACTTCTAACCTCTGTCTACTTCTCAATCTCTGGGCACCCTATCTACCTATATATCATATGTCTATTCTCTCTCTCATCTATCCTCCGTTTATGTCTGTCTATCTATCTATCTATCTATCTATCTATCTATCTATCTATCTATCTATCTATCTATCTATCTCTATTATCTATCTATCTATCAATCAATCAATCATCTATCTATCTATGTGTCTATGTAGCTAACAACCAAGGACAGGCACATTTTCCTCTCCCTTACCCATCCAGCCTAGCAACGTTATTATACTCTACAGTAAGCTGAAGTTTTCATAAAAGACCAAGAAACTCATTTTTCCAGAAGTTTTTATAGGATTTCCCTAGGCAAATAGAAACAGAGGACCTAGATATTTGTTCAGAAACCAGGAGGGAAAAACTTTTATCTTTTTTCTCCCCTCAACCCCCTCATTACTTCTAAGGCTACAGTGGCATCATTTCTGCTTGTGGAACAGCCCCAGTTTCTTCTGGCCTTAGGAACTTTACGCTTGCTGTTCTCTTTTCTCAAACACTCCTTCTCTGGCTTGATGAACAGCCTGGCTCCTTTTTATACTTTTGGTGGTACCTCAAATGCCTTTTCCTCAGAAAGGTCTTCTCAAGCAATCCTATTTTAAAAGGCTTTCTAGTATCTTCTTTATTTCTGCCAGCATCTCAAACTATGCTGTGTGCTTATTCAATTTACTGGTTTATTGTTTGTCTCCCCCAAATAGAAGTCTGGCCTGTTTATCTCAGTATTGTCCTTTATGCTAGCCAAAATTGCTTGCCCATAGTAGGAGTAAATACATACCCACTGAATGAATTAAGACATGAGTGAGTGGATTGATAAACCTATTTATTGAAATGAATATCAGTAAATTATCCTGCCACACTGCCTACCTCAAAGAGTTATTCTAAGGATCAAATGAGATAATTACATGAAAAGGCTCAAAGTGTTAGACAAATGTTAGTGTTATTATTCTACAGCTGCGGCTTCTTGCTGGTCGTCTCCTCTGACATCAAGATTTTGACAGCCCATAAGAATTCATCCTTCTCTTCCTTGAAAGAGGGATGGCATGTGACTCAGATAGAGCATGAGGAAAGTCAAAGTGTTATGGAAATATTATACATTCCAGTTGTTTCAAATTCTAAGGCTCTCAAAGTGTTACTTTGTAAGAGACCTATCACTACACCATGATGTAGACAAAAATATAAATAGATATATGGATATAATATACACATAAATAGAGATGATATAAATATAGATATAGAATATATTAATAAATTTGAAAAGTACAAAACATAATAGAAATAATGAGAAAATAGCATCCACTATCTCTTCACCCAAAGGCAACCACTACTGATGTTGCTTTGGTATAATTTCCTTCCCCCATTTTATTTTCTCCTTCCCATACTTAAGTTTGCTTATTTGTTTTTACATGTGTTCATACCAATACCTAGAATTCATAGCAACTCTATTCTGGCTTATTTTAATAATATCGGAATGCTCTCATGTATTGCTGCCACAAAATAGAATATGTCCTTGCCTTCTCTTCCTCTTCCTCCTGTCCTCATCCCCGTTTTCCTCTCTCCCTCCCTCCCCCCACCCCCCCAGGCAGTGGCAGGTACTAGGAAAAACAGGTGGTCTGGAAATGTTTGGTCTTTCCAGACTTTTATGTTGAGAATCTTCATTTGAGTAACCAGGCCCAAGAAAATTAGTAGGACCCAGCCTCACCTGAGTCCTTTGTTAACCAAGCCTTGAGCTCATGAATATTCTTCTTAGGATGCCGGTCTAGTGCTGAAATAAGAGGAAGAGGCAGGCAGCTGACACTTGGAAATGACAGCCATAAAAGGCTGCCACTTATTGAGTATCTCCAATGTTCCAGGTACCCTGGTAAACTGATGTTTACGGACATATCACTAAATTCTCTCACAATTCCTTTGCAATGATTATTATTCCTTTCCCTCATTTAATAGAAGAGGAAATTGGGACTCAGAGAGGTTAAATAACTTGCCCAGGCTCACACATGTAGCAAGTGACGAACTTGAGACTTGAATCCAAAGGTCTAAATTCAGAGCTCATATTCTTCCTAACCAAAAGGAAAATAAACCTGGGGAGCTGAAAATACCAAAATACAAGCAGAAATAAACTCATGTGAGAACTGATTTTAGAAGAAGAAAAGTTCAAGGAAGGAAAAGACATTATATTTTTACCCTTTCCTAGGTGTACAAATCTTACCATCTTTCCCTAATAGGAAGTATTTATTTTGTCTCCAGAATGGAAGTGCTCTGTCACTCAGTAGCACTTAGGGGTACTAAGACACAAGGCATTTTATGAAATGCATACTCTCTCCTATTCCCAAGGGCTCCTCCCCCTCTTCTCATTTCCTTGACCAATTTTTATGTCACAACAAAATCTCATCGTAGCAGCCATGAGTTCTCCAAACATATAAGAAGGACAAGGATTTCATTGTCTCCTTTTACTTTTACTTTCTTACTTTTAATAAAGTCAACAAAGCCATGCCATTCCCACTTTGATTCAAGTAGAAAAAACAAACAAACAAACAAACCAAAAAAACCCAACAATTATTCCTGTCAGGATTTTGCTTCTCACGGCACTTAAGGAATTTGGATGGCATGGCAAGATACCTAGACAGGCTTTTAAAATTCCTGTATTGTTGATACCCCCTTGATGACTGATATACTGTCAGAGCCCCAGCTGCAAGTTGAGACTAACAGATCTCTTTCGCACGTGTTGCAGAAGTCAGAAGGTAAGTCAACTTTCCTTTCTACTTAGCACTTAGCCTTTCCTGTCACCTCAGGACCACTCTCACAGCAAACTTTGGAGAAATTCTAAGTGAAAGAAGAAAACACAGAAGGACAGAGGAAGAAGAATAGCAATTATTCCAAAGATACCATGAAAGTGTACTAAATATGTACACGTGTACAGAAACACTTGAGCGTACTAGCTCAGTCTCTCTCTTGCTCTCTGTCGCTCTGAAAATCTCTGTCTCTCTTTCTGTTACACACACACACACACACACACACACTTATACACACAGTCTTAAAGTCTTCTGCTTTGGTAAAATTACCCAAAGTGTGCTTTTCAAACACTATTCATCCAAGACATTCATATTCCAACTTTTAATCATTTTTTTCTTCTTTTTAAAAAGTGCCTTTAATCTGCATATTTCACTATAGCGTATGAACTCCATACTGTATACAGCTTCAGAGCACAGGATTGTGCATATTTGTGTCAACAATCATAGCTATATATTGTTTTTATTTAAAAAAAAATTAACTGTTAACATTTCCTTGCCATCTCAGGTCTAAATGCCAAACTCCCAACTCTGAAGTTTTTGTCCACCCTGCCCATAAAGACAGACGACTATAGTCTTTTCTCTCTGTGTGTGAATCTTTTCTTGACTCTTGTGCATGATTTATAATCCATGACTTTCTTGTTAGCATTTATGTCATGTTTTCCCAATAGATCACATGCTTCTGGAGGACAGAATCCCATTGTATCACTCCTCACCCTTACATAGCTTCACCACCAAAGCCATCATTCCTGTACGTAAAAGCCTGGTGTAAGGTAGCGCGCCTGTAAGGATACTGCTGGTCTTGATGTCATCGTCCTCCAACACCAGCGTTATTAAGCAATTCAGGCCAGTAAATCTATGCCATAGAAATGTCTCAGATGGGCTTTCTTCTAAACCAGGATCTGTACTGAAAATAAATGTCTCCTAAATATTTCTGTGTTTTCTGTGTTAGTCCAGTAGTTGGTGACGTGCAGTCAATCCCAATGACTTCCAAAAGCTGTTTGTGGGGCATAGACATCCCCTCCATTGTGCATGGATGGCGCTCAGGGTGGATGGAGGTAGTGAGTGCCCACTATCAGGGGCAGTTTCCAATGGTGCTTTCCTGATTGTATTTGGACGCTTCACCTCTAGCATAGTTTCTATGCGACACAGTGGCATTTATTTTTTTAAAGTAATGCTACTTTTATTGCTTTCTTGAGATATAATTTATTAAAGTATAATTTACCTAGAACAAATTGCAGGTATTTAAAAATGTACACTTTGATTAACTTGACCTGTGTATATACCAGTGAAACCATCACCATAATCAAGATACCAAATATTTTCATCACCCACAGAAGTTTCCTTGTGCCCTTTTTCAATCCATCACTACCTCTGCCCCCATCCCTAGGTAACCATTTGTCTACATTCTGTCACTATAAGTGAGTTTGCATTTGCTAGAATTTCACATAAATGGAATTAAACATGGGTGCTCCATTTTTAGTCTGCATTCTTTCATTCAGTAAATAATCTTTAGTTTTATCCATGCTGTTATATGTATCTGTAGCCTGTTCATTAAATGTTGAGTAGAATTCCATTGTATGAAGTGCTCCATTTTGTTTATTCATTCACCTGTTGATAGACACTTAGTTTCCAGTTTAAAGCTACTATGAACATTCATATACAAGTTTTTGTGTGGACATAGGATTTTGTTTCTCTAGGGTAAATACCTAAGACTGGAATTGTTGTGTTGTAACATAGGTGTAGTACATGCTTAGCTTTAGAAGGAAACAGCCAAACTGGTTTCAAAAGTAGCTGCAACATTTTCACTCCCACCAACAATGTGGGTAGATAGTTCTAGTTGCTCCACATTTTCATGAACGCTTGGTATTGCCAGTCTTTCACTTAAGCCATTCTCAAAGTGTGAAATAGTGAAACTAATTTAAAAAAGCAATTTAAACAAAGAAAAATCACCAAGAATATTAAAGTTAAAAAAGCAAGAGAAAAAGAAAGAAATAAAAAGGAAGGGAGGGAGGGAGGGAGGGAGGGAGGGAGGGAGGGAAGAAAGAAAGAAAGAAAGAAAGAAAGAAAGAAAGAAAGAAAGAAAGAAAGAAAGAAAGAAAGAAAGAAAGAAAGAAAGAAAGAAAGGTAGCTGGTACGCAGCCATTGAGTTTCGGGGCGGGGGGGTCGTCCCCTTTCAAACAAGTCCACTTTCTAAAAAAAAAAAAAAAAAAAGAAAAGTGCGAAATAGTATCTTATTATAATTTTATTTGTATTCCCCTGATGACTACTGTTATTCACTCTTTTCATGACTTATCAGTCATTTACAAATCTTCTTTTATGATGTGTCTGTTTAAACCTTTTCCTAGTTTTTATTGGCATATCTATCGCTTATTATTGACTTGTAAGAGTCCTTAATGTATTCTAAATACAAGTCCTTGGTCTGATTTATGTATTATTCACAAGAGCATTTTAAAATCAGTTCTTAAGTGTGTTTGACTACATTTGCTCAATCAGATGTCAGAAATCTTGATAAAGAGGAGATGTTTTGAAATAATTCATTAAATATCGACATAGTAAATTCTAAGTGCCAGGATATCCTAGTAAAATAAACACCACGGAGAAAAATATTTGCCTTCAAGGAGCTCACAGTTAAAGGGAAAACCAAATACACAGGAACAGAGAAGAGAGAGCAGTGCAGTTATTCTTCCTCCATGGAGAGGTCAATGAAGACGGAGCGGAGAGGCCATCTGAGCTGAACATTCAAGGATGAATAGAAGTACGCCACATACACAAACTATGTAAAGAGTACAATACCACTGAAATTAGCTTAGGGCAATAAATAAGTTTGCATTTGAGCTGGAAATCTTAAATAAAAATGCTATACATCACTGTGGGACCATTGGACCCTGTGGGTACAGCCCTACAGACATCAGTGGCAAGCAGGGTACCTTTATAGGAAAGGTATATGCTCCCGGGTCCCTAGTTCATTGCCTTGTACCTAGGAGTGTTCAGTAAATGCACTAAGTAAATTTAATACTAAATAACTATTTAACTAAATTAACTAAAGAAATAAATGAATGTTCATTGTGAGGGATTCAACAACAAACAACACAATGTAATTTTTTTTTTAAATGAACTAGTAAGGCAGACAGGACCTGTGCTCATAGGCATAATGGGCATAAGTGACAAACACAGGAAAAATGTACCTTCCTTTCTGAAGCTTTCCCAGATCTTCCATTCAGGGAAAAATAATTGTAGCCCCTCCTGTCCTGCCATAGAAGGGCAGTCATCACCTTGTGGTAAAACATATCCCTTTATACAGGACAGTTTTGTTATAGACTGAGAGTTAATGCAGGTAGGGTCCATATCTTATTCATCTTTGCATGTCCAAAATTTCCTGCAAATAGCTCAGTTCCTGACATACATTAAGTATTCATCAACTGTCTATTGTTGTGGAAGCAAATGAAAAATACCTAAGTATAATACTAAAAGTATTCAGTGTCCTATGAGATGTACGTATATCCTGTGGGAGGTCAAAAGAAGAAGAGATTAATGGCATCATGCTTGGATGAGGTTAACATTCGAGAGGAAGAAATAGAAGGGAAAGATTTGGGCAACAGGAGGAAAGAGAACTTTGAGTAAAGGAAACGGTGTCAGCAGAAGTGGACACGTACTGAGTTTCTAAGTGAAAAGAGCCCAGCTTGATTTGGCTGGTGCTCAGGATTCATTTATTAATTGGTTCATTATACAAACACATACTCAGCACTAAAAGGAATTATAGATTATGAAAACAATTTTACAAAGAAAAACCCCACTCCCACAGACGAACCAAGCAAACAATTCAGCTTGCTAAAACTCCATGGTTGCCAAAAGTAGAAAACAAGATTCCATGGATCTGGACAAGACAGTTCATTACTCACAGCACAGCGAACAGCAGGAGCATTTGCATGGCTGTGCTGGTTCCCCTGACCCAAAGTCCCCCTGTCCCAAAGGGTTGATGCAGTGGATACATGCCGTGGATTGTGGTGCCAGAGAGGAAGCCAGGGCTCAAGGCTCAGCACCTTTGGTAGCAAGCAGTTAGCAAACTGGTCCCTTTCTCCTCGGGAGCCAGCAGTCTCAGGGGAGTCAGGCTTCAGTTGCCTTGACTGACTTAGTTGCTGTGTGACTAGCCACAGAAATGGCTGAGGGCCAGAAGATGGTTAGACCTTACAGTTGGTATACTCAGGAAGGATGTGCGGGGATCTTCCTGACTCTCCATAGTTTGCCTCCCGCAACATATGTCAAGTCAGGACTAAGAAGTCTGGATTTTCATCTGGATGTAATAAAGAGTTGCTGGAAAGTTTTGAGCAAAAGAGTGATTTAAGAGGCATCAGAGAAAGACTAATCTGATGGCAATATGCATCACAGAATGAAGCAGAAAAGAGGAAGGCAGAGCAATCAGCAGAATGTGAGAGAGGAGCTGCCCTCCAGAAGGAATGGAGAATAGGGGACCAGTGCGAGCTCTCTTGGAACTGGGCTGTGATGAGTCATCACTGAGCACAAGCATATGCAAGGAAGGGGGACGAGAGATTTCACAATTTCAGGTTTACGTCTGACATTTGGCTCATTAAGGCCGTTAGTGTCAGAGAATTGAAGGTCAGGGAATGAGGGTGAGTTGGGAAAACGGGAGCCATGTGGAAATATGTGAAAGCTGGAAATGAGAAAGGAGGTTGGAAAGAAGAAGGTGAAGGGGAAAAGTGTGTCTGTAAGGTAATAAGACTAAACTCACAAATTACCCCAAAATAAACCACTTCATCCCCTTACAGTTCTAAGGAAGATGGAAGCTTGGCCCTGATTTCATCCTGGGAGGCTAAAGTGATAGCTCAAAAGATTTCAGATTCTGCCCTAGCTACGTACTCACTGATATGTAGCTTCATCGCCTCCATCCCCTGTTTTATCAGTCAGGATCAGCCTACCAAGTGATGGAGTTAGCAGAGCCCGTGAGAGCCTGAGACATCAAGGGCTGCTGTAGAGCCACGTCACCCACTTCAGTATGACAGTTGTGTCTTGACCTTAAATGTATTTTATTTTCCCACTCTTGGCACTGTCTGAACAAAGAAAACAAATATTCCTGTTTGCCTTTTGTTTGTTTGGGTCCCAGCCCACGCCCCCTTGCATTGGTGAATCTGTCTTTTAGCAGTTTCATTTTTGTTACCCTAGCAGTGGATCTGGGGAATGGTTTTCCCTATTCACATGGAAATTACATGGGAGCCATTCTTCTGTCTTTCTCCTTCAGTTAGGAGCTGACAGGTGGAGCCCAGAGCGGAGATTTGTTCAGAATTATTCTGTAGACAATGAGGGCCTTACTACCTATTTTCATGTTGTCATTTTTTTTTTCTTATTTTTTAACAAAAAAAGATCTGGCAATTGGAACTTAAGGTGGAAGATTAAACAGTATTTGTCATCATAAACACAGATGGGGAGGACCTTTTCCAAGCTTTGCTTTGCCTGCAGGAACTTGTACAACTGCACTGCCTTTGTCTTTCCTACACAAGAGGGAACTAACCGTGAGGTATTTAATTTTGACCATTAACTATTGCAGGACTGTCTTTCTGGAACAATGTTTTAGCAAAACTGTTATTTTTGGTATCTATGCTACTTTAATTTGTCTGAGATGGAGAAATGGTTTATAAGGAACTCCTTCATTCAGAAGGTACTTTAAGAAAATACGATACATACCATCTCCTACAGATTATTTGGTACAGTTTGTTAAAATTATACCTATTGAGAAATGAGCACAAATAGTCCTGGGTAAGAGAAAGACCTAGAAAATCTGGGTTTTAATCTGAGTAACACCACTGACCAGCCCTTGGCAAGTCAGTGAATCTCTGTTCTCCAGTTTTTCTCTATCTTCAAATGGCAATAAAACCACTTGCCCTGTCTGCTTCACAGGGAAAGGATCAGAAAAGAGAATACAAGTGAAGTGCTTTGAAGAATTGTGAAATACTATAAAGCAGGAATCCTTAGGAGTAGTCTTGAAAATATTAGTTTATGTAAAGTGAGGAAGAATTTATATTAGAATGAGCTGATTTTGTAAAGGTTTATCTGGTATTTAATTGTAAAACTTCAAACCTATATACTGAGAAACAAACATTAAGATTCACAAAATAAAATTACCTGTCAGTATTTCTAAAGACCTCAACCTTCATATAGGTGAACTATGAATCAGAAAATGTAATTATTCTCAATTTTTCACTATTTTGCTTCTGAACTTTTGATTTCGGTGAACTCCAAAAAATGAAGGGGAAAATGCCTGTTTTATACACTTCATTGAAAAAAATTAATTCAGATTTCTTTTGTATTCCTGAATTAAAACATGTCTGGCTTTCTGAAAACAGTGTTTCCTAAGAGGATGATCTAATAATAGATGTTTAAGGAAAAAGTGGCCCCTGTGACTTTTCTCCATTGTTAATTTCCTACCATAGGTTAATGGATGGACTTGGAAAATGGTAGAAAGAACAACTTATTTTCCTGATTCATGCATTATATAGGTTGTGTTACTGCCTAAATATAGTTGGGAAATAATGATTTATACCTAGATGCAAAAATTCATAATTCTTGCGCAACAATCATTTGTTTGAAAATTGGGGGGAGGGCATCTTTTTTCTTTTTCCCCTGTCTTTTTATTATCCTCTAATGCCCCACTGGTTCCATATGAGCCAGATTTGAGATTGCCGGTCTATAAAGAAGATGGGTTTTAACAGGTGCACTGTGAAGTAACAGTTATAAGAAAGAGTAAAAAATAATTTCATTTCCTTGATTTAAGTTGTTATTTGGCTATGCTCCTCCCCATTGTAGAGAGTAAGATTACAAGGAATTACAAAGGAGTCAGACTTAACTTTTGGGGTGATGGCTATATTCATAATCTCTATTGTTGTGATGATTTCATAAATGCATACATACAAGTATGCATAAATGTATAAAAACTTTATTTAACTATGTCTGGTTTGTTGTATATCACTTGTGTGAGGACAGAGCCCCAGAAAGCAGTTTCCAGGCTATGTCAGCCTCACATAGAAAGGTGCTGGCTCAGGTAGTAAATGGCCATCAACTGTGATTGGACGGCCATCAGCTATGGCTAGTTGGCCATCAGCTGTAACCAGTGAGCCATTGGCCACTAATATAACTGCTGTGGCTACGCTAGCAGAAAAATGGGGGCTAGCAAGATGATGGTGGCTGGGCTGGCAAGTGTGGATTGCAGTTAGGATGGCGGTTTGCGGACAGTGTGGATCCAGCCTCCAGTGAGACTATAGTGCCGCCAGCGAGAATATACTAGTATGACTCCCCTACTTATGGCTCCGTGGGTGTTCCTTTTTGGCTTCACCATGTCCTGCGTTCTCTTGTGGGGAGCGGGAGCAGAGACCCCGCCTGCCACCCTGCATGACAACTTGTATCACAATAAAGCTGCTAACAGTCATATAACATAATTTTAAGTGAAAAAAGTTAATGTAACTTTACATGAAATATTCTGGGGTGGAGTTTTTCTCATTGTTCTTTCAGCCAGGGAACCCTGACTTCTTTATCTTTTTAGCAATTTAAAGGCATTCATCATGACCTTTTGTTGACAAAACTTCGTTTTTCTTTTATGTTTATACTGGTATCCAATCAGTTATCTCTTCTTCCCCATTTGAGCAATTGATACTTCTGTTGGTTTTCTACTGCTACATAACAGATTACCACACATGTAGAGGCTTAAAACACCACAAATGTATTATCTCTTACTTTCTATAGGTCAGATTTTCAGGCATGGCCTAACTGGGTTCTCTGCGCAGGATTGTGCCAAGCTGAAATAAAGGAGTTGGCCAAGGCTGGAGTCTTTTCTGTAGGTGACAACCCCTTTCCAAGCTCACTCAAGTTGTTGGTCAACTTCAGTTCCTTGTGGTGGGGGGACAGGCCCCGTTTTCTTTCTGGCTGTCAGCTGACCATCACTCTCAGGTCCTAGCCACAAGGCTCCTTCCACAGGCGGTTTACCACATGTGTTTTTGCTTACTTCTAGGCCAGCAGGAACCCTTGTCTTTTTTAAGGACTTACCTAATTATATCAGGTTTATCCATGAAAGCCTTCCTTTTGATTCACTGAAAGTCAACTGATTAAGAACCTTAATTATATCTACAAACTCCTCTTTGCTATAAAATATAATCATGGGAGTGATATCCCATCATATCCACAGGTCCTGCCCACACCCAGGAACAAGAATCATCCAGGGCATGTCTCCCAGGGGGCTTCACTCTTGGGGGCCATCTCAGAATTCTGCCTCCACAATTACTTGTAATGAAAGCAAAGTTGGACACTTGTTTCATACAATCTCTTTTGGTTCCTTGCTGAGGTTTCAGGTACTAAACATCATTTTAACTTTATTTTTGTCCTTTTCAGTAGTAGCAGAAGAGGGAGAACACTAAAAAGATTCAAGGAATAGGGGTGCGGAAGTGGGTGATAAGAAGTTGAGCCTGGTCTAGCAAAACTCATGAGGTTTCTGAATTGCTGGCCTGGGCAATCTGGGTACATGGAAAGTGGCTTTAACTGAGAACAGAACCAGAGATCCATGGCTAAACATAAGAGACAGTAACGGGGAAAGCCAGAATCAGACACTAGCACTGACACGGTGAAGGGCTAAGGGTCAGGTTGGCCTGAGAATTAACGATTATACCTTGTCAGAAAGACTTACCAAAGGAGGCCACAATATCCAGAAACACCACAATGTAGTTTTCAGGGGCTAGGAAATTGGAGAGTGCTTTATTTGTGTATCACAGCCTTGAGTGGCTAATATCAGCCAACACAGCTGGGCATATATCTGATAGGTCAGTGCAGAGATAGGCATTCTGAACCAAAACTTCAGCTCCTGGAAAAGTGAAATTGGCAAGCACAAAGAAGTGTGTGATCTACTAGGACTAGAGAAGGACAGGCACATTACCCCCAAAGAAAGGGGAACAAGAGGAGCCATAGGAATGGGCAGAGGCAGGTTTTAAGAAGAAAGAGTTAACTCAGGATTTGAAGCACAGGGCCCACAAAATCAGAATGGAGAGCTGTATCCATCAGGAAAGGTTACATTGTGTTGCATCAACGATCCCCAAATCTACTACAACAAAGTTTAATCCTTTCTCCTCACTCTTGTAGACCTAGTCATCTTTCCAAGGCAGCTGTCCTCCATGCAGAAACTCAGCAGTTTACACAGAGTGTCCACCGTTCTGTAGCTAAACCATCCTCCTTATGGTTAGAGGAAGAGTATGAAAGCATGGACGTAAAGGACATCATTTCTGATCACATCATGTTGCCAAGAGGACGTTACATAGCCATCCTGCTTCCCCAAGCCTGAAGATTTCGGTGAGCAGCACTGGTGTGGACCATAAAATCTGGTTATGACTAAGAAGTTACCTACCGTAAACATTAAAAGCAAGATTTAGGAGCACAAAATTCTGGGTTTGAACCCTGACTCTTCTACTTACTGGCTGTGGGCCTTGGGGTGAGTTAGTCAGTCCTACTTTGCCTTACTTTCCTCATCTTAAAATGGGTAATAATAGTACCTATTTCAAAGGATTGTTGTAAGAATTAAATGAGCTAATATATGTTAAAGTGCTTAGTATGTAGTAAGTACTGTGTAACTGATGACCATTATTATTAGGGGACAAAAATAGAAACCCCCAATGGTTAGCCCAGAAAGAGGAATATTATCAGTGGAGCTGATGAGTGACTGTAGTCAGTTTTAGGCCAGTACATCCCTATTCAGTCTAGTATTTCACTCTTTCTTGAGTTGTTAGCCTATTCGTGACTGCCACAGTCCATGCTATTTCCTCTCCCTGGAATGCCTGCTGCCCTACTTTCTCCTGATACTCTTATGTCTGACTCAAGATGACAATTCTAAAAACCTTTCTCTAATCCCACAAGCAGAATTACTGTTTATATATCCTCTGAGGGTATAATTAAAACAATAATAGCTACCTATTGATCAAGTACTTACAAGTCAGGTAAAGTGCTTAGTGCTGTGCGCCTTTTACAAATATATATTGACCACCTACTATGTGTCAGGCACTGTTCTACTTGGTAGGGCTGTTGCAGTGAACCAAATAATGTGCCTGTCTTTATGGAGGTTACATTTCAGTGTAAACATCTGTGTAAGTGGCATCATTAGGAAAGTTTATGTCAGAGAAGTTAAGCAACTTACCCAAAGTTTCACCACTACTGAACATTAGAATCAGTATTTGAAACGAAGCCCACCTAATTCCGAGGCACCCCCTAATAACTGCTGAGCAATATTTTCTCTGGGTTCCATTAAGCCCCTTGGGAATAACTCCCCAGTAGGACAAAGCACATAGTTGCGGTATAATTATTCTGTTTTCTTAATGTCTCTCCCAAGAAATTGTGAGCTCTTTAAGGGAAGGATCCATGTACAATGTTGAACTTAATAAATTAATGATGACTTGTTACTAAAGCCCTCAAAATGATTCAGGGTTTGGGAACTGAGTCTCCAACTTAGGTCTAACTAAAATATAGACCAGGAGTAAGATAGGGGTGGATCCGCAAATGGGAAAACAAGTCGCAGGGGGCCGGGAAAATAAGGCGGCCACTTGGCAGAGCTGTCTTAGGCCAATTGGTGAAGAAAGCAAGCTAATCTTTGAATTTTTGACTATCTTTCATTTCTGTGCTCTTTTCCCCTATCTGTAACACCCTCTTCCTAGGTAGGCTAACCTTTTTAAAACATTATTAACGGGGCAAAAAATGGCAGAGAAAAAAATATAAAATTAATAATTCCAGGCTTGCAAGGCCGGTGGAAGTTGTTTTTGAAGGGAGGGTGGAAGAAGAAGGCTTTCCAGCAACCTTAAGTCACAGGGAGGGCAACCTCACCCCTGCCCAGAGAACAGGCACAGACTCCACCCCAATGAGGTAGAAATGGTGTGTGTGTGTGTGTGTGTGTGTGTGTGTGTGTGTGTGTGTGTGTGTAGACTCACGTGTGCCTGTGTAGGCTCTCTCTAATGAGTAATATTTCCCTGTTTGCTTCCCTGCAGAGTCCTCCCTTTAACAGCAGCAGTTCCCCTGTAGCTATTGGTGAGTCACCTACAAATTATGAACTCTCTTGGACCATCTTTAATCACGTTACATTGCCCAGCTGAATTATTCCATGAGTGATCTATATAAGACTCTTTATAAGTCTTCCCCAAAAAGGAAGATTAGTGAAGAATCAGAGGAAGAAAATGCACAAACTCCATATGGATGGGCCAAACATAATTTTTTCAGGCTTATAGAAAGTGTTCTGCTATTTCCTACTAAGCTGAGGCTGGGTATTAACACCAAAACTATAATGCTTAATAGCAAACTCACATTGTGTGTGTGATTTATAAATTTCCGTGTGTATGTGATAGGTATCCATCCAGTAGATAGACTGTATGTGTGTATCCATCCAGTGGTGTGCTGAAGCCAGCCCCACTGCCTCACAGAAGCTAACTGTTCACATCTCATCCTAACTCCATTTTCACTGATGTCAGAACAGCCATAGTGGAAGTATTTACACCATGGAAATTGCCAAACACTGCAAATCAGGCTTTTTTTTGTGGGGAGGGGGGCAATGTGGGGGTGGGCTGAGCACCAGTTTTAAGTATTTACCAGCATACCACTATATGAATTTATGTATTTTTATATATGTATATATATATGCATATAAATACATACAAATATGTATATGTGTATATGTACATGTATACCCATGTATATGTATGTGCATGTATTATATGTGTGTGTATGCACGTGTATGTATGTATGTATATATATTCTGTCTTAAGTGAAGGGTCTTCCAATTTAATTCTATGGTATGAGTTCATTTCTCAATTAATCCTTTTGCATTGATATTAAAATGTTCTAACTTAAAGGGACATCCTTGCATAATGTAAAAAGATAAATATATATTTTTTTAGAAAAAACCTTTTTTTCTAAAATTTTTCTATACTTACCATGTGGTGGACAAAAATCAATAATAGTTATGAATATATATTTGGATTAAGTAAATCTCAACTGGCCATTACAAGTAAGGTCATATGCTCAGAGTAAATAGACCATGTAAGAAAGCCTATCTCTCTGTGACAAACAATAAGCCCATTTCAAAGCTCATTAATGTTTCAACCTTCTTTACTTTTAAAAGCAGTTAATGGTGGCCAGGGCTCTATCTCTACCAGGCCAGTCTGTGTGTGTGCAGGGAAGGGAAAGACAGGTTTTCTAACACTGCACACAATCTGACAGGCCCCAGAGCCGCCGTTGGGTCCCTAGCCTTCAGAGCCAGGTGCTTATGACTTTCTCTAATGACTTGTCAACACAAGTAATTGGCCCAAGCTCCAGTGACTCTCAACAATGGGAGAAAACTCTTTGCAAATAGGGGAGCGGGAGGAAAGAACTTAAATCAAACTAGAAGCTTAGAACCTGCCAGATTTAATCCTTTCTTCTTCTCTCTACTGACAGAGCTAATGAGTGGATTGCAAGATTTTACACCTCACCTCTGATGTCTTAAATACCTTAGATAATAATAGAAATACATTTATACAGTGCTTTATACATGTTGGCTCATTTAATCCTCACATCAAGGCTTGGGAGAAGTATTAGCTATGTTTTACAGCTGTGGAAACAGAAGCTTGGTGAGATCAAATGACTGTTCTAAAATCACACAGCTGGTACCTAAGAGGTCTTTCAACCTCAAGCTCAGCACTCTTTCTTCCCCTCTCCCAGTGGTGGGTCAGCCAAAATGGAATCCTGCCTTTTGGCAGCAAGTGGCAGTCAGTCAATGATCCAGGTAAACTGAGACACATTTCAAGAGCAGTTCCTCCTCATCCCAGTCTTCACGAAACTGTGTCTCTGCCCCTCTTCAATCTCCACAGTGCTTCACAAATAAGACCCAGTTATCAAAATGTCAGAACCCTGAAATTCAAATGCTCATTCACACTACTGCATAAATTAGTTGTAATAACTTAAAGTAGTAGCCAGCCTATATTTTCATTTTAGAGGTAACCAAAGCCATAAACAGGAGGAATCGCTTTGGGGCAAGTGGAGGATATTAAGTGGATACAGAGCTAGAATCCCTGCAGAGCCAGCTGTCTAGCTCTCTACATATGAATGGCTGGATTCTAATATCTTAACCAAGATGTTCTGGAAAAGGATCCATCCCAATAGCTTGTCCAGATCTACTCATCCCTGCTAGTTCCTTCTACCATTTTCACCTCAGCAGGAAAATCAATGGTCACAGTTTTCACTGAGAGGAATTAATATTTAGGCTCTTATTTTGTTCCAAGTTACCATAAAAGTATTCTTAGTGTCAACAGTTCAGTCTCAGATATCTGGAATTTTTTTCTGTTCCAGGCTTCCTCCCACCCACAGTGATTCAACAGATATATATTGGGGATTGCATGTGAGATGGTGATACTTTACTTCATTCCCTCCCACACTGTCTTTTCAAAATGGAACACAAATGCTCCCTTTAGTAATACAGTGGATTGTGGTTGTCATGTAGATAAATGCAATATGGTTTCACACCTTGTCCATTTTGAGTTACTAAGTAGGAACTCCCAAGAAGCAGCTCCATTTAAGGAGAATGCAGATGCTTTGATGCCATGCCAAGGACTACATTTTTGAAAAATAGGGTTTTCATGGCAAATCCTGGAAGCAGAATCTCTTGCTATCATCAAAAAAATATCTACCATGTAGCATAACAAAAGCAATGCATGCCTGACATCAAATGGAACCCCTTTTCTCCAGTGGCACCTTCAATCACAAACCTAATCAGGCATATAACCTATTCTGAAAGAATCGAAAGAGTTTGTTAACCACAGCTTGATTATCTTTCCAGTTTTTTGCTGCAGCTGCATTTTTTGGAAGCCTCAAGCACAGAGCTACTTTACCTGTTTCTTCCCTTCCATACAAAACCCCCTAAAATCCTCCTCAAACATGTTGACTTATACTTAAATGAGATCTCCTTAAAGATAAAGTAAAAAGACTAACATCTATTTTAAGTATTATGTTCCCACTGAAAAGAAGTCAAAGATATTTCCAAGCCATAAAGAGAAAGTTGGTAGCAGGAAAGCAAAATGGGAAAATGTCACCCATAATGAAACTGGCTAGGTCAGGGGAATGTAAAAATAGTCAGTTGAACTTGGAATATACAGACTTCCATAGAAAGTTTGTGGCTGAATTTTGTTTGAAGATATAATATTATAGTAAATGAAATGTTACTATAGAGCAATCTAACTCTGAAAGAATCTCAAATGTTGACTATCCATTGATGGAAGATGAATGGCGTTCTTACACATTGACAACCCAAATTTCATCCTGGTGAGTTCAGAATCATCTTGGTTACACACAGAATTATGTTTTGTTCTGTTCAAATTAAAGTTTCAAAAATATATGAACATCTGAAATAGAATCAAGCGTCTATCGATAAACCCATACATTCATGGCCAACCGATTTTCAACAAAGGTTCCAAGACAATTTAATGGAGAAAAAAATCGTCTCTTCAACATTGGCACTGGCACAACTGGATATCCACACAAAAGAATGAAGTTCACCACATACAAAATTAACTCAAAATGGATCAACAACCTAAATATAACAGCTACAACTATAAAACTCTTAGAAGAAAGCAGAGGGAGTAAATCTTGATGATCTTAGATTTGACAATGGTTTCATAGATATGACACCAAAAGTACAAGCAACAACAACTACAAAAAATAGATAGATAAACTGGACTTTATCAAAATTAAAAACTTTTACACATAAGATAACATTATTAAGAAAATGAAAGGACAACCTACAGAATGGGAGAATATATTTGCAAATCATATTTCTCATAAGGAAGCAGTATCCATAATATACAAAAACTCATACAACTCAATAATAAAAAGACAACATAATTCAAAATTGGGCAAAAAAATTTGAATAGACATTTCTCCAAAGAAAATATACAAATGGCCAACAAGCACTTGAAAATGCTCAACATCATTAGACAGTCAGGAAATGCAAAGCAAAAACATAGTAAGCTACCACTTCAGACCCACTAGGACCAATAGCATCAAAAAAAATAAAAATAAAAAAAGGAAAATAAACATTAGTGAAGATGCAGAAAAATTAAAACATTTGTACTTTATTGGTGGGAATGTAAAATGGTACAGGCCCTGTGGACAGACACAGTTTTATCAATTCCTCAAAAAGTTAAACATAGAATTATATCATGGCACAGCAATTCCACTCCTATGTACATACCTAAAAGAATTGAAAACAGGCTTCACTCAAGAGTGCTGAGTAGGTAAATGCCATGCTTGCCTACTTCACGACAACATCACAATTACAACTAAACTACAGAAAAACCATCATTGAGAATCACATGAAGTGTACCTGAACAGAAGTCCGACAACTAAAGATATACATAGAAAGCCACATTGAGACTGGTAGGAGGGGCAGAGATGCAGAAAGGGCTGATCCCATAAAGATGCATAGCAGTTAAAAATCGAGAGGGCTAGCTGGGCTGCAGAGGTCACCTCTGAGGAGTGAGGAATCTCAACCCCACACCAAGCTTTCTAGCCCAGGGTTCCAGTGCCAGGGAAAGAAGCCCCCATAACTGCTGCCTGTGAAAAGGAGTAGGGATGGTGACTGAGTGATACAGAGGGCTGATGGAGTCCCAGGCGTTCCTCTTAAATGACCTGCATGTGGACTTACTCACCGACAGACTCACTCACTTTGAGCTCCAGTTCTGGGGCAGCAGTTCAAAAGGCACCAGGTCCATACAGGAAGAAAGTGAATTATATAGCTTCAGGGTGAGGGCTGGAGGAGCAGCTTTCTCCCAGACAGAAGTACTGGTAGAAACATTCATTCCTTTGTTGAACCATCTCCTCACTCAGCCTGATCAGGTGCAGGCAGATGCCAAGTCTGAGTCTCCATACACCTGACTAAGAACATTCACCTGCCCTGGTGATTCCCTGAGACTGCACCCTAGCCAACTTTTGGGCACACCTAAGTCCTTCCACTGGCTTTTCCATACAAATGGCCTGTCTTGGCTCATGCTGCAAACTTTACTAAAATCTCTCAAAGGTTCACAAACCCCAAACAAGCAGCAGCTGGCCTCAGTGTGCCCCATACCTCTTGCTAAGCAGCCCCAAGCATGGCACTAGTGGCAGCCAGTCTAAGTTCACAGCTTAGCCTCTACCAGGTGCCTGCAAGCCCTGCACAAGCAGCAACCATCAGCAGATCACTTTGTAGCTGATTCCACATGGTCTCAGGCCTGGCACAGGCAGAAGCTGACCTTGGGCTGCACCAGAACCCCTCCAAAGAGGCCCCAGAAAAAAACACACCCAGTGGCTAGCTTCAGACCACACCAGAGCACCACCGAAACCACCTCCACAAATGACACTCCCAGAGGGCAGACTGGACAGGCACCAGAGACCTACTAAAGCAAATTCTGCTGTAAGGTTGAGTCCCTGTACAACAGTGCCTCCACTGTAGTCACAGCCAGTTCTCACAACCAATCAGCCTGAGGGTCAATCCCTCCCACTGATGTGCCAACTGCAGTCAACATTAAACTATAACAGGAGGGCACACACAACCTACACAGGGACACACCTGGAGCACCTGGCTCAGGTGACCAGGGAGACTGTGCCACTGGGCCCACAGGACACCTACTACATAAAGCCACTATACCAAAAATGGGAGATACAGCAGTTCTATCTAATACAGAGGAACAAATACAGAGAGGCAGCCAAAATGAGGAGACAAACATGTTCCAAGTAAAGGAACAAAACAAACCTCTGGAAAAAGAACAAACTGGAAACAAGCAATATACTAGATGCAGAGTTCAAAACTCTGGTTATAAGAATGCCCAATGATCTCAGTGACAACTTCAACAAAGAGATACAGAACATAAAAATGGAAACAGAAAACATAAGAAAGAACCAGTCAGAAGTAAAGAATACAATAACTGAATGAAGAATACATTAGAGGAATCAACAGTAGATTAGACGAAGCAAAGGATCAATCAGCAATTTGGACAATAAGGCAAGAGAAAACACCAATTCAAAATGAAAGAAAAAAGAATTTCTTTAAATGAGGATAGTTTAAGGGGCCTCTGGGACAATATCAAGTGTACCAACATTCACATCATAGGGATACCAGAAGGAGAAAAGAGAAAACAAGGAACTGAAAGCCTATTTGATGAAGTAATGACGAAAAACTTTCCTAACCTGGGGAAGGAAACAGACATACAAGCCCAGGAAACACAGAGTCCCAAATAAGATGAACCCAAAAAGGTCCACACCAAGACACTTCATAATTAAAATGCCAAAGGTTAAAGGCAAAGAGAGAATCGTAAAAGCAGCAAGAGAAAAGCAGTTAGTTACCTACAAGGGAGCTCCCATAAGACTGTCAGCTGATTTCTTAACAGAAACTTTGCAGGCCAGAAGAGATTGGCAAGAAATATTCAAAGTTATAAAAAGGACCTATAACCAACATTATTTTCCCCAGCAAAGCTATCATTTAGAATCGAAGGACAGATAAAGAGCTTCCAAGACAAGGTAAAGCTAAAGGAGTTCATCACCACCAAACCAGTATTACAAGAAATGTTAAAGGGACTTCTTTAAGAAGAAGAAGAAAAAGAAAAAGAATAGAAAATATGAAAAATAAAATGGCAAAAAATAAAATTACATATCTATCAATAATAACTTTAAATGTAAGTGGATTAAATACTCCAATCAAAAGACATAAGGTGGCTGAATACAAGACCCTGACATATGCTGCCTACAAGAGACTCACTTCAGATAGAAAGATATACACAGAGTGAAAGTAATGGGATAGAAAAATATATTTCATGAAAATGAAAATAAGAAAAAATCTAGGGTAGCAATACTTATACCAGACAAAATTGAGTTGAAAACAAAGGCAGTAATCCTACTTCTGGATATTTACCTGAAGAAACCCAAAACATTAATTTGAAAGGATATATGCATCTATATGTTCATTGAAGCATTATTTACAATAGCCAAGATATGGTAGCAACCTAAGTGTCCATCAATAGATGAATGGATAAAGAAGTGGCATATATATATATATATATATATATATATATATATATATATATATATATATATATATATATATATATATATATATATATATATATATATATGTATATATATATATATATATATATATATATATATATATATATATATATATATATACACAATAGAGTATTACTCAGCCATAGAAAATAATGAAATCTTGCCATCTGCAACAAGATAAACGGACCTACGGGGTATTATTCTGAATGAGACAAGCCAGACAGAGAAAGATAAATACCATGTGTTTTCAGTTATATATGAAATCTAAAAAAAACAAAATAAATGAACAACAACAAAAAACAGAAACAAACTCATTGATATGGGGAATATTTTGATGGTTGCTAGATGAAAGGGAGAATGGGTGAAGGGAGGGAAGGGATTAAGAGGTATAAACTGGTAGTTACAAAATAGTCATGGGGCTATAAATTATATCATAGGGAATATAGTCAAGAATATTGTAATAACTATGTATGATGTCAGAATCTACTAGATTTATCAGGGTGATCATTTCATAAGTTATGTAAAGGTCTAATCACTATGTTGTATACCCGAAACTAATATAATATTGTATATCAACTATAATTGAAAAAAAGAAAGGAAAAATGCATAAAATCTCTTTTAAGATGAAAATTTGAGCTAACAGTGCTCAGAAATAGGAAAAACTAGAGACAAAAAAAAAAACACAAAAAACAACGAAGCATAAAAATATCCCACAAAATGAAATAGAAATGTTAAAGAAGATTGTAGATATAAACGCAGATAAAGTGGTGTGATATATAACCAGTGCTCATAATGCAGAGAACAGAAAAAGTGGAACAGGGGAAAACATTAAAAAATATCATAGAAGAAAACATTATTGAAATAAAAATTAAAATGAAGACTGAAATGGCTTACTGTGAACCAAGGGAGGGAAAATGCAGATAGTTATCAAAATTAGGATAGGTCCCTGGGAAATTTGAAATAAAAATTTAATGCAAAATGAGCAACATTAAGATATGTTTAGGGAAAGTTACACAATTACAAGGATTAAAAAATAAATCATAAAAAACTCAGAAAGAAAAGGCCAGGTACATATAAGCCCAAATGAGGAAGTAGGATAAAGTGTGAACTTTCTAATTAATTTCTTCACCTTTTATAGCTCTATCTAAAGTCAAAATATGTAATTAAATATATTTTTTAAAAAAACCTAAGAAATAAATAAGGGCTCTTTTATTTTTCGTTAGCTTTAGGGAGATATTTAAAGACACAATTTCTCTTGTTGTAGAGAAACATTTATCTAAAGCTTTTTGCTTCAGATAACTCAGCAATTCCTATTTATTTCAAAGAACTATACTTTAGTTCAATGTAATTAAAATTAAATTTAATCCTTAAAAAAAGGAATTGAAAACAGGTACAACAAAAGTCATTTTGTATGACTCCATTTGTATAAAGGATCCAGGGTAGGTAAATACATAGAAAGAGAAAGTAGATCGGTACTTGCCAGGGTTGGGAGGGAGAGGTGAATGGGGAGTAAATGCTGAAGTGCTTAACGGTTATGGGGATTTATTTGGGGGTGATGGAAGTGTTTTCAAACTAGATAGAGGTGGTGGTTGCATGATATTGTGAATATACTAAATTCCACTAAATTGTTCAATTTGTAATGGTTAATTTTGTATTATGTGAATTGAACCTCAAAAAAACTAACCAACCAACCAAACAAACAAACAAAAAAAAACCCAGGTGGACAACAATCAGAAAATCCTTGGAATTTCTTTTACAAGTCAATGGTCTATTATGAATTTTAACTTTCAATCAAATTATTTTTCTTTTCTTTCTCTTTTTACTGTCTTTGCTTTTTTTTGTTCAGGGGTATAATTTTTTTGCTTTCCTTAGATTCTGCCGTAAGAGTACCAAACATAACCGAGATGACAGACACATCAATAGCAAAAGACTCTACCCTTCTGGAGAGAATCTTCACTGTTTTCCCTCTTATAAATAGAATTTCCCTCTTATAAATAGAATTTGGATGTTCTCACTGAAGTAAATGTTTATTGTTTTGTTTGTCCATAATAACACCACCCATTCCTACCCCTATATCTAATAAAGGTATCTTCAGCCCCAGTGGTTCTAGCAGGGCCTGGCAATCATAGCATCCAGCCACTTGCCTCTACCCTGCCCCCACCAACAAGCTTGAAGAAGAAAATCCTTTTGTCTTCGACTAGCAAGACATAGAATGGAGTTCAGAGTTGCGTATGGCCTCCCTCATTACTCTGTACCCTCCACCAACACCTTTTGAGAGAATAGAGCAGAAGCTAGCGTTCGGGGAAAAGTAAAGCAAAACATGGCTAGAGGGAGTCTTGGTGGTATTTACCTCTGGTTCCAAATGGCCTTTCTGAAGTATTCTTATATGAGCTAAGCCAAATTTCTCCCTACAGAGACAGCTCGTTTTGTAGCTTTCGAATTTTCAACTGGAGAAAGAAATCAAGGACCAGAGCCTCCTCTTAGTTCCTCATCTACTTCAGCTTCAGAGCTTTATTATTTCGGGTTTGGGTGAAAGAGGTACCAGTTCCTCACATTTCTGAACATACTCCCCCAAACTGAGTTGATGGAGAATCTCCTTTACACAGGACAGCTAGATTGAAAATTTGAAGTCCTTGGTGCAAAATCTCTGGAAAGCTACCTTAGAATAAATTAAGAGCACATTCCCAGGCAAATCTATCCAGAACTTCACTGCTGGAAAAGCCAATATAATTTTCTATGTATGTAATCTGCAATGTCAGTCACACTACTCCTTGAAAACAATCTGTCTTTTTTATGAACGTCTTTGGTTGTGGAATGCTATGTTATGTACAGTTAAAGAGAGAAATGAAATTGTTAAGGGGCAATTCCCTGAAAGTGAACTGAGATGCACTGATCTTATGGAGAAAAGAAGAAAAGATACCGTCCTGTGTTACATTTCAAGTTCATCTGTGTCCTATTAAGGGAAAGAACAAGCATTTATTTCAAAAGACCATGGATTACAAACTATACTAGATAATTTCATGTGCATAATTTAGTTTAATTTTCATAACCAGCATGTGAGGAGGATATTGTTGCTACATTATTACACACACACACACACACACACACACACACACACACACACACAAATAAAACTCAGTAAAAGTATGGGATTCAGACATCGCTATATCTGGCACCAAAATCTGCCTCTTCAGTATAAATCCTTCCTGAGCTTTGATTTCAGTATCTGTGCTGAATTTAACTAGATCGGTTTGGCAAATATATCGCACATGAGCCCACTATTCCCCCAATGCTATCCCTGGTGGCCATTGTTAAAATCAATTATGTCACTCTTTTCTGCTGAGCCATAACTCAGAATCCCTGTAAATAAGAAGCTCCAGAAATAACTCTTACCATCCATCAGAGGTAGCACTCATATTAAATGTTCTATTCTAGTCCATGTTCTTAAAATGTTGTTAAGCCCCAGATCCAAGCGAGGTATTTCAGGTAATAGCAAGGCAGACCTAAAAAGGTCATCGTGCTTGCCTTCACAATACAGATGCCCTAACACTGGGAACCTTCCAGCAGATACTCTATCACACCATTACTTCTCATGCAAGAAACTCTTCGCCTCAGAAACACCAGAGACTCGTAGATCTAGGTCTCAGTGCAAAGTAGGACCAGAAATTGAAATCTATGTAGAAACCTAATGTGTGTTTCTTGGTGGTTTTATATTTGACAAGATAAGTTGAAGTCTGATGGAAGGAAGCCAACAGGAGGCAACTGGAGTTTGAGTGTCTGGCAATTTGGGAAGCTTGGAAACATCAGCTAGTGGGAGCTGGGGAGCAATCAGAGACCCAACATTTCAGCATGTTCCGGTCTCATTTTGTTATTCCTCACCCTCAGCCTAGAAAATAAGCCAAGGTGATTTCAAGCAAAACCTCACATTCTAGTCTTGATGAAAGAGGCAATATTCATTTTGAATTATGTTTGCAGAAGGCTGGGGGTGGAATATCAGAGGGCAGGAAAGGTGAAGCAACGTGGTGATGTCATTTGGAGCAGAGGTGTTTTGCATAATCGAATTTTCTTCTATGTAGGGCAATGGGGAGAGTGACATTTCAAAAGAGCACAGCTAAGACTGAAGGCCATCAAATGAAGTGGAGTTATCAAACTTGAGATTGCTTTGGACAAAACCCAATAACACAAGTGCCAAGTCAGGCTATCCCTTCAGCATCTCTTGTGCTACGTGCCACATTCTTTAGAATCCTATAAGCATAGAGTTGGAAGTCCAGTGGCTTTCAAAATTGTATCTGCAATTAAATATGTGATAAAATGAAACTGTATATATGAACTATATCCAGTGCAGTTTCCCTGACCTCCCATTCTGGGGCAGATGACGCACAGGTCCTTTAATAGGACCTAAGCCAATTCATGGAGTAATGAAATAGACAAAATATGTGCTGCCTCGGGCATCAAGCGACCTGGTTCAAGACCCAGGTTTACCATTCACTAGTGTGCCACTGAAAATGAATGCCCCTCTGAGCCTTGATAGCCTCATTTGGAGCTCGATGTGGTGTTAGAATGGGGAAAGGATTATGCAAATAAAGCCTTCGTCTCTGAGACCCTCCTTTTTAATTAAAGAGGAGGGAGAAGAAAATAAATTAAAAGATTTTTTTTTTCTTTTTGTCCCCTTCCTCTCTCCCTTAGTTGTGATACTGTCTTTTTCATGACAATGGACTCAGTGATGGTTCCTCCTAGTTATTTTAGTTAACATAAGAAACACTGGTTGCTCTAACAAATTTTAAAACTTCAGAAGCTTAAACGAATGCAAGTTTGTTTCTTAATCGAGCAAAATGCCATATGGACATTCCTGGTCAGTAGATGGTCTTCCATGTAGCTGCACTGTCCCCTACAGCCTTGGAATCTTCTGCAGGATCCTCTGCATTCTGCCAGTAGATGAAATGAAAGATTATGTAGGAGGTTTTCATGCAATAAGCCTGCAAATGGCACACATGGATTCTGAGCATATTCCACTGTTGACACTCAGTTACATAGTCCTATATTGCTATAACAGGTACTGGGAAATGCAGAACCTATAGTTATAACATGGAAGGAGAGACTGTATGTTTGTCAACCTTACGTGGTTTTCTACATGGCCACATTGAGAGCTCTCAAGCAAACACATCTTTCTAAAGAAGAAGTTGCTTGTTAATCCAACTATAGAAATAAGGAAAAAGAAACAAGGAGAACTCACTGTTTTCCCGTTTACATAATTTAATGAAAAAAGTTGCAATCTAGTCTGAAGATAATGTAAAACGCATTTTTTTAAAAGCCTGTGTGAATTCTGCACACAGCAGCCATGCATGAATTCTGCGGGGATGAAGGGGAATGTTGCTGCAGAAAGAAGAAAATAGGTGTTTTTTGCTTTCCCAGTTTCATTTTCTCTCTTCATGATCTTTTGACCACTACCTATGTTCTCCAAAATTCCATTTTTTCTTTTCTTTCCTGTGGCATTTCAAAGGCACTTTTACCTAGTTTATTTTAATATTTATAAACTGTAATGTTTATGGACTCCAAGTTCTATATGTATAAAAGGGGCAGTTTATGGGGAAAACATTACAATTTTATGTTGCTCCTCATCCATGAATTAATTCTCTACACATGATTCGTTTAAGTTGGTTAATCAGTAAGCACTGTGCAAACAGGTGTCATCCATGATTTTCACAAGTGATGTAATATGTAAAGGGTTCCAAGTGCAAGTTCCATTCATGGTGCTTATTGATATAAATGTTTCTCTAAACTGATGTTAGCTTTGTTTATATGAAAAGACCAAAAGCAACAGCTGGAACTGCCAGAGGCCAAGGCATCCATTTGGCCTGGAATTGTGCCCGTGTGTCACAGCATTGACCATGGAACCCTCTGCCATCTGCCTCTCACAGGGCAGCCCTTGTCCGCTGTATACGGAATGGATGCTGGCCTTTGCAGCTGCTTACTGAAAGCAGGATTCTTATTCCACAGCCTCTAATTGTTATCATTTGTTGCCCCCTTCCTGTACTTGGGAACTCTCTACCTGAGCACACCATTTTTCCCTTGAAGGAGCAGCGCCAATTCCCCCACAAGCACTTTTTTTCCTGTTTCAAACTTTCTGCACCTCTAGGGACCTTCCCATCAGTTCTAGGGTTAGGCATGATGGATAAAGCTAGTTCTCACAGAGGTGATTTGATTCCATAGGGCCTACCATAGGGAGTCCTTTAGCCCACCTGTCCTAAGTGTGTTCCAACAAATTCTAGTTCTATAGGTTGCTGACAGAAGTTACCAGCAAAGAGGTGGGGGTGGTTCCCATAATCAAATATGCTCTGGAAACACTGAGAAAAACAAATTAAACGTGTGTCTTTAAAACCGAACTTCTCAAAGCTTGAAATACACCATTGTTATTATGGATCTCCAAAAGAGGGATGCAGCGTGTAGTGCTTCCCAAACCAATTTGCGTTAAGCACCCTTTTTCTCAGAGTTTCTCATGGAACTAATGCATCTGGAAAGACACTTTGGGAAAAATGGTGATCCAAGCTGTTCTGATGAATTCCACCCATCACAAGAAGATTTGATGACGACTGACTCTAGTGCTATTACCCTACTCATAAGGAAGAGAGCTTGCAAAGCTTTGCCTGATGCTGTTTCACACGGTGGGAACTCCTGAACAATAGCATATGTGACAGACATAGAGATGTGCTGCCAAGATCCCCCTTCAGGGAAGGACTTGCTCACCGCAGCTGTGAGCAAACAGTTTCCAGCTAAAAGCTCCTGCGGGGTTTGCCTCAGCTTCGGAGAGCCACCTTGCCCAAGGTCACACCCTTCCTGAGGCAGCCCCAACCAGTGACCAAGCATAGCAGAGGAATAAAGGCCCAACCATTTTCACTTAATGTGGGACTCTCTGCTGTGCAATTATCACTCTCTGCCAGGTTGAATGAGGCTTTGTCAAGCCTGCCTTGTAGCTCAGCTTCTTCTCTGCCCAGTCCTGTTTCCCTACTCCTTTGCTGTTACAGGTGTTGAGCCATAATAAATATCTTCTGTCCTAAACGCCATCGTATCTCCGCATCCAGTTCCAAAGAGCCTGACATGTGAGTTGTAAGCAGGAATGGTCTGAGAAAGCAACACTAAGATAGGGTTTTGGAGCTGGATCATGTACCTCTCAGCTATTAAGGACACCATTACTAGTGGCAGCTGGAGAACAGGCAACTCCTGGCACACAATGGCAGTCTAACTGCTAAACTTTTCACTTCACTGGTGGTAGGTTGCGATGGTGAACTGGTGAGAGGGAGGCACTAGCGGATGCCAAATATTGGGCTTTTGAGACATGGAGAGGAAATAAGACCTATTGGGATAATGGCACTGATGACTTCTGCTAAGAAATAAGAATGTACCACAGAAAGCTAATGAACATCTGAGGGTGAGTAACAATAAATTGAAAAATGGTATAAAGGATAGAGGGTTTCTTTGGATACAGAGGAATGGCAGAGAAAGTTGAGGACCAGCCCTGATTGAAAGGCTAAAACTTAAATGTCCAACCAGGCAGATAGGTTAAACCAAGGTCAGGGCCTTGTTGGGAAAAACTAGAGCCCTGACACATGGAATGGGACATACAAATTGGCAAATCCTATAGTATTGCAGGTCTAAGTTGTGGAAGAAGATGTCGTGTAGAGTTGGGGACAAGCCCCATTGAGAAGTTACCAGAACAGACACCTGGAGCTCTGGAACAAAGCTGTGCCATCTGCAGTGGAGGAACTCATGCCTTCTTAAAAGCAACCCCTGCCAAGCCACTGGACCTCGGGGGAGACAGAATGCCTGAGCGTGAAATCAGAGCTGCCCACCAGGAGCTGGCACCTATCAAATTCCCTGAATCACAAAGCTCAGCAACAACTGACGATAAAGTAGAAGTGATGCATTTGGGATCCAATATAAACACAAAGGTGGCTCAGGCTCATATGGTGCCCACCACTGTTGTACCAAGGTGCCTCTCAGAGCGCACACCTATGTCTTTGTGAGAGAGCCTTTATGAACAGCTGAAGGAGGAGGAAAAAGCCAGAGTTTGGTTTACAGATGAGCTGCCTGTGTATGTGGGGACACTGCCTTCAGAGATAGGCTTAAATAATGATAGTGAGACAAAATCCTTCCAATGGGAAGAGCTTTGGGAATTGCACCTCATCACTCACTTTCTCTGTTGGAAAGAGAAGAGCTCCAAGTTGAGAATAAATATGGATGCATAGGTAGCATGGAATAGCCTGGACAGCTGGTCAGGGATATGCAAGGAAAAAGATTGGAAAATCAGGAATAAGAAGGTTGAGATTCGGTCATGTGAATGGACACATGGCAGTGGGCATGAAGTATAAAGATTTGTGTGTGTATGTATTTGTTAACACCCATCAGACAAAATTATTTAGTCAGTTCACATCAACCAGTTTCCATCACTGGTTTCCACAGTGTTGCCACAATGAAACACGAACCAGCTGGCCAAGATGGCAGCAATGGAGGCTATGCATGGGACCAACATGCATCTCACTTATGAAAGCTGGTTTAAATACTGCTGCAACTAAATATCCAGTGTGCCAGCAACAGAGATCAATGCTGAGACCCCAATATGGTGCCATTCCTCTAGAATACCAGCTGGCCACTTGGTGGCAAGATGCATACATTGGCCCCACATTGAAAGGCCCAACAGCTCTTTCTCACTGGAATTGTATTTTATTCCATATATAGGTTTGCCTTTCCTGATAGGGCCTCAGCCAATACGCCTATCTAAGTACAGAGTATCTGATCCACTGACATGGGACCTAACAAATATCACATCAGACCAGAGGACTCACTTTACAGCAAAGGAGGTTTAGGAGTGGGCCCATGGGAACCACCGGTCCTATCACATACCTTAGCACCCAAAATGCCTGAGACAGCATTGGAATGTCCAGCTAAGGCACAGATAAATACCAGCCTACACACTATAATGGTGGAGTATCATCGTTCACATGCAGTATATGAATTGAATCAAAGTGTCTCCAATAGGAAAAATACATGTGTATGGAAACCAAGGGGTGGACGCCGTAGCAGCCCCACTTACTGTCATTCTCTGTCACCCACCAGGGGATTTTACAATTTGCATTCCCCCAGAGCAGGGCTCTGCAAGGTTAGAAATTTTGCTTCCCAAATAGAATATATTTTCACCATCATGAGAAATAGTAAGAGTCCCATTAAATTATGAGCTACAGTTGTCACCTAGACACTTTGGACTTAAGTTCAGAGACTAACAGGCAAGAAGAGAAGTCACCATCCTGGCAGGAGAATTAACCCTGACCACCAAGAGAAGATGGAGTTCTTACACGTGGGGGAAGGGAGGAATACACATGGAACCCAGGTAATCCACTTGGTACACACTTGACTGTAAATCAGCAAGGACAGCAACCCTAGTCTGTGAAGGGTATAGTGACCATGAATTTAGTCCCCTTGTGCATAAGGGTTGGGTCACATTAACAAGTAAGCTATAGAGAAAGAGATGATAACTGCTAGGGGCAACCTTGTCTGGACGGTGGAGGAGACAGATAAGCACCAATTATAGTTCAGAGACCAACTGCAGCAGCATGGACTACGCAGCTGACACGGGGGTTAGGGGCACTGACTCCTATGCAGTCAAACATTCACATATAACTTTAGATTCCCCAATCTTAGTTGTCCCTTGGAATCCACAGGGGATCAATTCCAGGACCACCACCCCCACTAGATACCAAAATCTGCAGATGTTCAAGTCCCCTATATAAAATGGTATAGATCATTGCATACAGTTGGTCCACTGTATCTGTGGACTCCTAACCATGATCGACTTTATAGACTTTAAAATAAAGACTATAACAAGAGACAAAGAAGACCTAGTAATCCCATTTGTGGGTATTTATTCAAAGAAACCCAAAATACTACTTTAAGGGGACATGCTCATCCATATGTTCATTGCAGCATTATTTACAATGGCCAAGATAGAAGGCTACCTGGGTGTCCCTGAATGGATGAATGGATAAAGAAGAGGTAGTACATACTAGTATATACCATGGAATATTACTCAGCTATATAAAAGAGAAATCTTGCCATCTGTGACAATACGGATGGACCTAGAGGGTATTGTGCTGAGTGTAGTAAGTCAGACAGTGAAAAGACTGCCATATGATTTCAAAATGTCATATGATTTCACTTATAAGTGGACTCTAAAGAACACAATAAACAAACAGAAACATACTTATAGATACAGAGAACATTTTGATGGTTGCCCGATGGGAGGGAGTTTGAGGGTGGCTACAAAAGGAGAAGGGATTAAGAAGTACAAAGTAGTTGTTACGAAGCAGTCATGGGGATGTAGGGTAGAGTATAGATAATATAGTCAATAATATTGTAATAAGTATGGTGTCAGATGGGTACTGGCTCCATCGGGGTGATAGATAGGACCGGGGTTGGGGAGAGGGTGAAATAGGTGAAGGAATTAAGAAATACAAATAGATTGTTATAGTCACGGGGATGTAAAGTAAAGCATAGGGAATATAATCAATAATATGATAATAACTATGTGTAGTGCCAGGTGGGTACTGTTGAATAACTATGATGTACACCTGAAACTAATATAATGTTGTATGTTACCTATATTTTAATTAAAATATTTAAAAAAAGAAATATCACTTGCCTTTGAAAAACTCCTAAGGACACTAAAGATTTAAATTCCCAAAGCCATAGTTATTCTGAAAGAGCAAGGACTTTGCTGCCCTCTTTCAATTCAATTAAACTCAACACAAGTTTACTCTGCCAGGCATTCTGCTATGTGTTGTAGGGGGTCTAAAGATGGACATGCCACGGCTCCTGCCCTGGGGACAATCACATTTATCACAGTAAGGGAAAATGCAAACGGCTAACAAAATACAAACGGAAATAACCAGAAACAGAATCTTTTGCAGCTTTTAAATAAGTAGTTTTGCTCAGAGAAGCTAAAAAGATCATACCGCCTTAGATATGTGGTTGTTAGCATCTTTGGTGGGGAGGTTAGATCATTAAACAGTACCTATTGAACATTGAAATCTATGAAAAATACACAATATTTTTCAGTGTATTTTTCATTTGCCCACCACTGACTTTAAAATGCTTTTACCACAATTTACAATGGAAAAGTATAGAAAAACACAGAACCGTGTGGGAATCTAACACCTCATCATACTCTATCCCCTTCAGTACAGGAGAAGAATAAAGCTGTAACCATACTAACTATGCAATGCAATGAAAACAATACAGAAAATTAGGGAACCAAGAGCATCTAAAGAGATTTTTTAGGACAGTGGTTTTCTTCTTGAGTTAATCTGAATTATGTGCTTTATAAATTCAAAATATTGTTTGGATTTGATTTTTGAAATGATGCCCTTTTTACATTAAATGAAAACTGGGGACTACAGCCAAAAAAACATGCTTATGAGGACCCTGGAGACAAACTATTTGAAATCTAGAGTTCCTGAAAAGTTTAGAATGGTGGGGTCTAATAGCATAATTTAATGATATCTTTTCTTTATATTTTATTATCATCATTAAATATTTAATTGAATATCTACTGTACAGATTAGTAAGTGATAATGAGAATTATAGAATTTACTTTGAACAGCCTCTTCTATTGTGAGACTTACAGTTCAGAGAAAAGTTTACCACTTGACACTGACCTACTGAGTCATTTTGGAAAAAACTTTTCTGCTTTCTTTAAAAACAATGTAACAAAGAATCCACCCAAAAAGAAATAACTTCATTAAAGCAGCATTCACTCTAGGGATGTACCTTGTGTGGGTTTGCTTAACCTGAGTAGCAGCAGCTTGTCTACAATAGTTAGACCAGGTGTTCCAGGTTCCTTTTCTATAGTGATACCTGGAGGGATGATGCTTTAACTGAGGATGACTCACCTTTCCACATGAAGTGAGAATGAGAATGATGGACATTGCCCTCAGTGTGACTATGGCCCCCTCCCTACACTGCATCTTGGAATCCTGATAGCATATTTCCAGTCCCTCAGCCCTATAATTCCAGCTGCATTCACTGAGGGGTGCAGCTAGGATAATGGCCCTGTTGGACTTCTCTTGTACCCCACTTCTGTTTCTCTTCTTTTGCGTCATCGTTATGCTGTCCTGCTTCACACTCGTCTGTTTGATGATGGTCACTTACCCATATCAAGGCCCCAGGTTCCCAATCTGCATTGTCAAAGGCTCCAAGTTCTTTGTAAATAAGAAGCTCTATCTACTGTATTTAAAGACGGTTGCTTTTTTCCAACACTATCTACTAAATGCCTTGGGACACTAATTTTTATCCAGAAAGTGGCTTCTCATTCCAATCACATGACGTAAAACTTTCTTCCTCTCTTTGAGCGCTTTCTGACCAGCCACCTCTAAGTGTGGCTTATACTATAGTGATGAGGAAGGGATGGTGACTAGCTTAGCTTTTGGTGGGGTGAGTGACTGCCATATCCGCATTTAGGCGGAACCTGGAGCAGAAACCAATATCCACACCAGCTACTGCAGTTCATTTTGTGGTTTAACCATTCATTTCTCATTAATTGTCTGAACTATATTTGTACCTGAAAATTTTGCATATTATTAAGCAATATATATTTGGAAAAGAACCCATACTAGGAGCTATGGAGAAATAACATAGTCCCTATTTCAGGAAGTCACATCTATTGGGGGAGCCAAGACAAGATGCATAAAATATCCTTTGAACAGCACAAAACATGCTGATATTCCTAAAAAGTATGTCCTAAGACTTTCATGCATTCCAAACTAATATATCATAATTTCCTTCATAAAACACATTCAAAATATATTTAAATGGTACCTTCAGACATAAATAATTTTCCCTCTTTAGTACTAAAAGCCTACATAATATGGCCTATTTCTGGCGGGAAACATTCCCTTCCTAGTAACTCTTCCGTTGTTTCTCACTTCCCTTACCAGCACTAGCAACATGTTTCTTTATGGAAAAAAAATTACCCTCAAAAGAAAGTTTTAACAACTTTACTAGAGTTACTGTGTTCGCAAAGAAGAGCAAGCTATCAATGAGTGATCAACTGGATTCAGTCACTGGCCACATCGCTGACTATGAAAGCCAGCCTCACAGTTCATAGAGTTTAAACAAATTCTCAAACTCAAATTATTACCCATCATGAACCTCTAGGGTTGCTCACAAATATTGGAAACCATATGTTAAATCGATGAATGTCAGGCATCAGCTATCTACACGTAGTGTCAATGGGCAGAAGGTCAAAGGCACTTTCCATAAGTGTTTGGAAGAAGTGTTGGGGAAAGTTTTAGATGAGAGATGAAATTTGAGCTGAAATGCAGGTAAAGTTAAATATAAGTAGAGAGGACAACACAGTGTCGTGGCATGAAAGTATATCTTTCAGATCTTTGTTTGTAGTAGGGAGTGTCTGTGCTCTACGATCCATCATTGTATTTGTGTCAACTCCATGCTTCCATGGGCAGCTTCCAGACAATGACTGGGTTCAGCAGGGAAACTAATGTAGATCTAGTCCTCGGAGATGTGGGACTCCTCTGATGGGCATCTTTGGCTTCTTGTTGACCCTACCAACACTTTTAAGGGATCATATGACAGCTAAGAGTTTCATTCTTTCCTTCTTTCCATCTCTCCTCTCAGGGCTCAGACCTGCAAGGAGGGGCTAATCGCCCCCCCCTCCCCCGCCCCAGTTCCTCCTGCTCCCTCCCAAGTTTCCCTCACAAATCTCTCACATGTCTAATCCTATCATGGCATTTGCTTTCTGAACACTTGGACTAACACACCTATATTCCAGGCTGTTTGGGAAATTTGGGAGAGAGGTTTGGTTGTCGTAATGATTGTGGGGTTGCAGAGTGGAGACCACTACAGGTATTAGCGGATGTGGTGAAAGATGTAAATATCTATACAGTGTATGGAACAATCCCTTCCAATGAAGAATTTTTCTACATCTCTCACAATTCCTAAATGTTTTGCCAGATATCTATATAGATGAAACATCTGTTTAGAATTAGCCAAGCCTAGACCCTAACTCCATTTTCAATATAGACACAATGTATATTTTGCTTGGTTTTAATATATGCTGAATTTTCTAGGAGAGCAACAACCTTGGAAACCAAGGGAAGATTATCTTTATGTTGTTAAGTATTTACCATGAGGTGCTCACCTTTTCAGAAAAATCACATCACCAATAACAATACCACTTGTGATATTTGAGATGTCAAAATAAACAGCTGGATTAATCTGCATTTGTAGTTTAGTAATGATAATTTATAAAAGAAGAACTGCCTCTTGCAGTTCACTTGCACCCAAAATGTACATGTTCCAACACATATCGTTTTATTATCACTTCTCTTACATTTTCTTTTATTTTCCATTTAGTTAGGGCTTCACTTAGAGCTCATATTGTCTTTTATGAATGTATGTGCAGAGATGCTATTTAACACATTTTCATTTCAGAATTCCACAGTGGGCATTATAAATATCCATTCTGGAAAGAAGAGAGAAAGAGGTATTTAGTCCGATAGAGTTTAAAACCTATGTTTCAAGTAACCTATGATTCTAAGTAAAGGACAAGGTGATTTTTGAAAGAAGGGTCTTTAAGATATCTTGGCAGGGATAAACACTTTTTTTCCACGTCTATAGTTTTAAAGTTTTTAGCCATCCCCCTCTCATGACCTAGCCTTGATAAATGTATCCTTTCCTGCAGGACCCCTGGTGCACTTCTCTGACTATTATTTCATTATAGAATTTGAGTCTTGGAAATCAATGGCAAATGGGCCATGGGACATCTGGGACATTGGGTTAAGCACACTGTTCTTTTGGCTAAATGGCCCATAGCTGTCAAGCTTATTCCAGGACTCCATGCAGCTGTGCGCATGTTTGCCGTGTGGAAGGTACAGTAGGATTCCAATAGCTTAGAGATGCATAGTAAGTGCAGAAGGTCTGGAACCAATCAACTTTCCACAGCCCAATAACTGGTCTCACTTTCTTTGAACCAGATGGCCACCATTCCCAGATGTCACCTTGGTCTCATTTACACCTAATCCTTTGAGCTGCCAGTTTCTGGAGTCCACACCATGCTAGCAAAGCTAAGTTACACCTTGGGCTAAGGGCTGTTGCTAGATCAGAATAATTTCTTACAAGATAAGCAGAATGCTTTATGTGTAATTCAATCTCTCAGGTTCCCATAAACATTTATAAAGTGCCCAAAGGATGCTGTACAGTTCTAGGCATTTTATAATAAGGGAATAGAATGTAGGAAAGATTTGGTTTCTGCACTTTTGGTATGCAGCTTCGTAAAGCCAGAACAAATGAGTAAAAAGAACAATAAACCTTTACCCAGAGAGGTCTTATATCATTAGGAGCAAAATTAATATCTCCTTGTCCTACTGGGATTGGCTAATTATGGTATTTCTTCATAGATATACCCTCCAGTGCAGACACTTCAAAATGACATTCAGAGGAGGAGCAAGCTCTCAACTTAATGAAGAAAAAGGTAGTTTCAGCCTCCAGTTCCATCCTGCAGATCCTTTATCAATGTCCCAGAAGCTTGCTCATATCTCTATTGCAATATTTTCTACAAAGATTAGATTCCTGGATTTTCAGTTACTCCCCCTTCCTCAAATCAAATAATTGGTTATTTATGCTATGGCTGTTCATCTTTTTCATTAGAAATAAAGTTTGAATTTTATGAAATGTTTTGGTGCTTGGCCTCATACAATTTACATCAACATGTCACTAAACGAATATTATAATTGTTCAAATGTTCTTTGCTTAGGGGAATAATATGTCTTCTAATGAAGTCTTTGCTATTCCTTTCCCGGAGTTAAAAAGTCACAGTACCTTTGATACTTTTAATACTATCATCACATGCAGAGGCTTATTTGGCCTCTGATCAGACTTCATAGATCCTCTCTACAAGGTCATGTCTTCTTTCTCTTTTTCTCTTATCTCTTGGCCTTTATGGGTATCTTCATCTGGTTGAGAGTTTGCTGTATTATTGGCACTGTATTACTGCAAATGGGTTATGAAATCTTTATAAAAAAGAACTGTGTCTCTTATCTCTTATATAGTCCCATTTCCTCCTGATATCTTAGAGTGTTTTGCAAAGAAGACAACTAAACAGTGACAGATTTTTAAGCTCTGCGCCCAAAGGTAAAAATTCCAGGGCTGGCTATATTCTTTACTTTTAGTTAACTACTCATTAACCCCTCCCCTATATCTCTCTTGCTATCAGGATCAAAGCAGAGATTTGGGGCTTTTATCTTCATTAAATACTTTTTTTTAGCTAGGAGAAAGTCACTATTGCCTACTCTTTCTTAGAGAATATGTAAAGAATTTCCCTTCTCGATAACAAGCCCATGTGAATTGTTTCTTTGTCTTATAAGGTCTGTGAATCAAACAGGAGGGAAGAAAAACACTAGTATTTATTGAACATCTACTAAGTGGCAGATATGGTTGTTAATGTGAACATTTTATGGAAAAGGAAACAGAATCAGTTGGTTGGAGTAACTTAACCAAGGTCATGAGCTACTAAGAAGCAAACCAAATCTTTGACTTCATTGTCCCTGCTTTTTCCAATATAGTCTCAAATGAAATGGAAAGAGAAATTCAGATTTTGAGGAAGACAATGGTTATTGTAACAACCGGCATTTTGAGCACTTATTACATGGCAGGTATTGAGTAACCTCTTTACATAAATTAACTCAATTCTAATAACCACCCTCCATAAACTGTTTCTTTGTCTCTGAGTCAGAATGAGGAAAATAATAGGCTGTACAATACTATAATATTCCTCATGCTCCTTTTACACATGAAAGAACAGAGAAGTCAGGTAACTCATCTGCCTAGGATTGCATGGCTAATGAGTAGAGTCAGAACCAGAATGCTGCTAGTCTAGTTGCAGGGTCCATATGCTGAACAGTATTCTTTACTTAATATCCAGGGAAAGGAGGGAAGTGGTCAGTAATGGTGAATTTTCTGTTAAAAAGGGAGTACCATAAAATAGGCACATACAGTGAGTTTTAATTTGTTTCATGTAAAAATAATTGGTGTTGGCTATATACATGCATATATATATATAAATAGTGACACATTGGATTCCTGTCATAATATTAGTATCTGGGGACAAGAAGCTATGCCATGTTACAGATTCTTTTTGCTGCACTACTTATGCAAGCATAGACAGTCTCTCACAGTTTGACTGAAAAGCTACGCTCTGTGGTTGCAGGGTGTCTGGTGGAAGAATCACTGAACTTGGAGTAGCCTTGAATTCTCATTTTGAACCACAAAGCGCTCCTTTTCAGAAAACGCTGGTCACCAATTCTATTCTTTTTCATTTTCTATTTTGTCCCTTAAGTTGTCTTCCTGCTATCTCCAATCTGATTCTGTCTATAGTGAAGTAAACCAGAAAATCCACACAAGGAAGTATGACACAGCGCCAGTAAAATATAAAAAACTACCTTAACCATTTTATTATTATTACTTTCAGTGCTAAAGTTATTCTTGCTTTAGCATAAAACATTCTATGAGCCTTCTCAGCCTTTATTGCTGGAATACAATAGACCAATTATAAGCTACATATCCTTAAGTATGCCTATGTAAATTCAGTAAATCTAAAACCAGTTTTAGAAATGATGTCTTTGAGGATCCTCAGTCCTCACAGTTAGTTCAAACCATAACCTGTATGTTTTTCCTAAATGATTTCAACCATTTAGACCTTGTGGACCCCCAGACAGTATCTTCAAGATTTCCTGAAAATACAGTCCCCGAGAATTTAATCACTTGTACATACTGCCTCCCCCAGTACCTAGGACCTATGGCTTCATTTGCCTAAGTAGGGATCCCACTTCATAACTAATTCCAGTTGGGACTTGAAATCTTCCATTCAGTATTAAACCCTGATGCAGAGTCAAATGCTTTGGTAATTATAGGGCAAGTCAAGTGAATGAAGGTTTTCTTGTCTCCAATATGCTCTATAAAGTATATGTGAATGGTTGCTTGTTACCAGGGAATATCTTTTCTCTTTAAATTAGTGAAGTGGTGTCTGTGACATAGGGCATCCCAAGAAAGATTATGAAGTACACATTTTCAGAATTTGATGATCTCAGAACTCACTTAGTGAATAATTCAGCAGTGTTTTGGAATAGAAGGAGCACCTTCCTTGCTGGGGAGTTCTAGATACAATGTTCCCCAGAGATGTATTTGTTTGACATTGTCCACCTCGTGAGAATATTTGCCTACACAAATATCCACTATCTACGTAGATACGATACTCCAAATGCTGCCATAATTAGCTTGGTTTTACAAATAGACCAAGGAGGCGACTGTCTATGAATATACTCATATATGGTCACGGGACGTAAGTATAGCATAGGAAATATAATTAATGTTATAGTAATAGTTATATACCATGTCAGATGGGTAGCAGATGGGGGGATATCACTTTGTGAGGGGTATAAATGTCTAATCATTATGTTGTTTTGTACACCTGAAACTAAAAAAAAAAATCTTACAAATTAATTATAAAAGAGTGTGATATCAGTGGCTTGGGAGTCTTAGCTCATAATAATGTGGGCATTTGGGAAGGGAGCCTTCCTGCCACATTGGGCCTCATGGCCTTGTACTATACTAAGGAGCACTTCATGTGTGTACACTTATAGAAGCACGTCTGGAGGGCGATGAGGAAATTGCAACCACTGGCTGTTTCTGCTGGACTGTGTCCTCTTTTCCTCAATGGAGACACACTATGAGAATAGATGCTTTAAGTAGCTGCTGGTACTAATATTTGCTTTCTCATTCTTTACTTCCCTTTTAGTCTTCCTCCTCAATATTTTAGAAACTGCTTACAATTATTTCAACTGTGCATTTGTATAATATTTTAAATTATGTTTTATTTTATTCTCATCCATTATATTATCTCTCTCTCTCCATATATATGTGTGTATATGCATATGTGTATATATGTATATATGTGTATATACACATATGTATGTGTGTGTGTGTGTGTGTGTGTGTGTGTTTGTGTCTCCAGGGTGCCAAAAAATATGTATATAAGTGGACACTTTGGTCCACGTTGCTCAAGCAGTAGTTCGCCGTAATCAGAAGTGTCTGGACGCTGATGGTAACCACTTTGAGCACCTCTTATAATTGCACAAGTCAAACGTGATTTGTATTCATCTTTTGTTATGGGTACATATTGAGTATGACAATTTTAATACAGTTTTCCTTTCTTAAAATGTGTATACATTCTAAAATGTGTATATGTTTCTTTCTTTCTTTTTTGCCTTATCCCCTCTTCCTCAAAGTTACAGATACAGCATCTGCAGAAACTCCTTCTCTTGTTGAGCATTTCTAGAACTGGGAACATTTTTCTTTGGGGGAGGCCCCGTCTATAAAAGCCTCCTAGGACCCCTTTATGCAATCTCTCTGAACCCACCTCCCATCACCCACATGATAAATACAAGATCTTAGTCCTGACACATATGGTTGTCCAAGGCTGGCCTTTACCCACCTCCTCAGACACCTTATTCATTAACAATTCTACCCACAACCTGTTACTGCCTGCTCAGCTCTAGTATCAAATTGTCTGTCTTCAGTCATACGTGTTTCGCATAGCCATGCCTTAATACACATTGTTCTTGTGCCCTGGCCTAGCCCATCTGCCCTTGTCCACTTGAGAAAATCCGCTTCATGATTCAACTCAAGGTCACCTCCTCTTTGAATTCCTTACTAAACTCCCCAGAAAGGGCAGATCCATGTATTACAGAACCCAAGGGATAAATAATTGCAGGGAGGGAGACTCTTTAAAAATATAATACAAAATAGAGAGCCACTAACTGCAGTTAAAATGCCTACTTTTGCAACATTTATGGAAACATGATGAGGAGGGTTCCCGAGTTTTCGAAGCGTTCTGTGTAAGAGAGACACCCTGACTCTTAAGCATCATTAACTTCACAGTGAACCCACACTTGACACACTTGGCCACTTCTTATTTTGTTTGTGGTGTTCTCTGTGCTCGCTGAAGTTATACCATTTATCAAAGTAAGTAGTATTAACTAATTACTTTTTAAATTTTCCAGTACAAAAACATTTGTGGGGATCATAAATCGCTAATCTCTAGAAGCCAATACCCAACAAGTGATTTTTTAACTGTTTTAACACCAGGGATATATCAGTTGAAAGAACAAAAATACAGTTAATCTAGAAAAATTAAGCTGCTAGGTTTCATTGTAGAGGTAGATACCTACATGACAGAAAATGAGGCATCACTATAATTGTCAGGAGAAGGATTTAGAGAAAAGTTCTGAAGTCCGGGCAGCTCTGGCACCTTGACTTTGGAAGCTGGTGTTCTACTCTTAACTCAGCCCATTGCCTCTCTGTCTGCTTCTAAAATCCCAATAACCAACACACCAGTGACTTTCCACACTATTTAAGTTAAAATCTCCCATGAGAGAATTTAATTGTCTTAATCCAGACAATTATCATCCTTTCTACCCTCTCCTAATCTGGCTGTGATGGGCCATGTGGGTGTATCAACCATTTTGGAAAAAATTTCAACAATATCAATATCTGTTAAATCTGAACACATTCATAAGCAAAGACTCAAGAATTCCTGTAACTATATATCAAATAGGAATGTATACACCTGCTCACTAAAAGACATGGGCTAGAATGATCACAGTATTCTAGTGGTGCTAACCCCCAAACAAAACACTAACCAAATACTCATCAACTGTTGATAGACAAATTGTGATATAGTCATACAAGGAAATATTAAATAGTAAAGCAAATGAGTATTCTGCAAGTGCGAATACCGTGTTTTCCCGAAAATAAGACCTGGCCAGACCATCAGCTGTAATGTGTCTTTTGGAGCAAAAATTAATATAAGACTCAGTTTTATATTATATTATATTATACCCAGTATTATATTATATTACACTATACTATACTATACTATACTATACTATACTATACTATACTATTATATTATAAGACCCGGTCTTATAGTAAAATAAGACCAGGTCTTATATTAATTTTTGCTCCAAAAGACACATTATAGCTGATGGTCTGGCTAGGTCTTATTTTGGGGGAAACACGGTAGCCATATGGATGAATCTCACACATATAACCCCGAGCTAGGGAAGCCAGATGCAAAACATTACAGACTGTGTAGTTCCATTTATATAAAGTACAAAAACAGGCAAAATTGAGCTATGGTGCTAAAAGTCATGATAATAGTTAGCTATGAGATATGGACACCAATTGGAAATAAACATGAAGACACATCTGGGGTGCAGGTAAACACTGTACTTCTTGATCTGGGTGCTGATTGCAAAATTGTGTTCAGCTTGTGAAAATCAACTGAGTAACACACCAATGTACACTTATCTGTATGTGTAATTCAATGGAAAATTTAAATTTTATTTCACTTAAGCAAGTGTTCATTTCTCTACAAAGAAGACTACCTGATAATAATTTGGCCCTCTAGAACAGAGCTGGGGAAATTTTAATTCCACCAAGAGCCATTAATCCAAAAACTAAAATTATGAGCCTCATAAATAGAGGGCAAATTAATTGGAGGATATTTTTCTTTATTTTTTAAAAAGAAACATCCATGTAATGGATAGAGCATTACACTTATATTCAGAAGATCTGGGTTTGATTCCCAATTCCACTCAGCACTAGTTACATAACGATATCTAATTCCACTCGCTTCGCAGATGAGGAGCATTGGGTCAAGAGAGATTAGTGAGGATCTCCCTACTGCCTTAGAGAATTACTCTAAAAACCATATCTAATAAAACAGTGTATATAAAGCTTCTTATAAACCACACCAGTGCTGTGGATCTATAAATTATCAGCTTTTAGAGTTAAAAAGAAATACAAAATAATACAGTGGGAAAAATAATCTTTAATGAAAAACAAAACAAAGAGACCAAAAAACCTTAAGGACTGGTTTTAGGTGAAGGAATCCTGTTTCAGTTCTAGAGTGTACTATCTTTTATTAAACCAGCAAATTATTTTCAGGAGATTCCTAATAGCAAGTGTTTAAAATCAAATCAATCCTATGAATTATGAAATAAATGTAAACATTTAACATTTCTATTTCAGGAATTAATACGAGGCTGGGGTGGGGCTTTTATCCTAAATAATTTTTCCAGATAATCAGAACACTAGGATGGTGGTGTGAAAACTTTAAAATTTAGTAGTTAGTAGGTTTTTTTTATAGAAATTCTTTTAAAGTAAATTATTTTTTTGAGAAAGAACACAATCAGGAAAGTTCACATAACAATAACATACCAGGTCTGCCAATTAAGTTCGCAAACTTATTGCAATGCTATTCCTAACCTCTTTTGGTATATCAGAGGGATTATTCATTATGAATGTGTGCCTTTGAACAAACAGTTAACCAAGTTCACTATTTGGAAATGCTGAAAAGGCTGCATGAAAAAGACAACCTAAACTTTTCATGAACAATTCATGGTTCTTGCATCACGACAATGTACTGGCTCACAGGTCACTGTCTGTGGAGTTTTTAGCCACTAAACAAATAACTCTATTGGAACACCCTCCCTACTCATGTGCTCTGGCCCCCAATGACTTCTTTCTTTACCAAAGATAAAGGAAATATTGAAAGGAAGACATTTTGATGACATTCAGGAAATCAGAGGTAATACAATGGCAGCTCTGATGGTCATTCCAGAAAGAGTTCCAAAATTTCTTTGAAGGGTGGATTAGGAGCTGATTTCAGTACATAGCATCCCAAGGGGTGTACTTCGAAGGTGACCATACTGATATTCAGCAATGAGGTACATAGCACCTTTTTTAGGATGAGTTCGAGAACTTAATTGCCAGACCTCATATATATGTGTGTGTGTGTGTGTATATATATATATATATATATATATATATATATATGTGTGTGTGTATATATATATATATATATATATATATATGCGCACATACACACACAATGCCAAAAAATGTATACATGTCTTAAGAAAGGGAAAAACTATTAAAATTGCAAGACTCAATATATACCGATAACAAAAGATGAATACAAGTCATGTTGGACTTCTGCAATTACAAGAGGTGCCCAAAATGGTAACCATCAGCATCCAGACACTTCTGATTACAGCAAACAACTGCTTGAGCAACGTTGACCAAAGTGTCCACTTGTATACATTTTTTGGCACCCCCAGTATATGCATATGTGTGTGTGTGTGTGTGTGTGTGTGTGTGTGTCTGTGTGTATATATATATATTTATTTGTGATGAGTGGTCATAGAAGTATTCTCATAATATTCAAAAGGTGGAAACAACTGAAATGTCTGTTCACTGATGAATAGATAAATAAAAAGGTGGTATGTCCACACAACAAAATATGTGGCAATTTAAAACAATGAAGCATGATGCATGCTACATGTATGAATCTTGAAAACATTATGCTAAATGAAAAAGCCAGTCACAAAGGAACATATATCGTATGATTCCTCTTATATGAAATGTCTAGAATAGGCAAATCTATAGGGACAACAGGTCAATTAATGATTACCTAGGGTTGAGTGATGGGGAGACTGGGGAGTGATGGTTAATAAGACTGGGGTTTCTTTATGGACTAACAAAAATATTCTAACATCGATTGTGCTCATGGATGCATGACTCTATGAATACACTAGGGCCATTGACTTGTATACTATAAATGGGTAAATTATATGATATGTACATTATATCCCAATAAAGCCATTTACAAACAGAAGTTACAGTAAAAATTATAGTTCTCTGAAAAATTTTTTGTAAATATACAAAAAACATTCTAAAATTTATAAGGAAAGGCAAAGAAGCTAAAAAAATGGAAAAAAAAGTTTAACATGGTAGGACTCACTCTACTTGATACTAAGGCTTAATTTATAGCTATAGTAATCAGTACAGTGAGATACTGGCAGAGGAATGGACATATAAGTCAGTGGAACATGGAACACAATAGAGAACCCAAATAGACCAACATAGACACACCTAATTGATTTTGGATAAAGGTACAAAAGTAATTCAATGGAGAAAGAATAATCTTTTCAACAAATGGTGCTGGAACAATTAGACATACATAGACAAAAAATATAAACTATTCTGTGTCCAAAATTTAATTCAAAATAATATATAAAATTATAAAACTTTTAGAAGAATACACAGGAGAACATCCAGGACTATGTGAAGAGTTATTAAACATGACACCAAAACGATGATCCATGAAAGAAAAATAAAATTTAAGATTGGACTTTACCAAAACTAAAAACTTCTGCACTGTGAAAGACCATTTTAAGAGGATAAAAATGGGTAGAAGCTACAGATGGGTAGATTTTCAAATCACACATCCAACAAAGGCCTTAATACCAAGAATATGGAGAGAACTCTCAAACTCAATAAAAAACAGACAATTCAACTTAAAAATGGGTAAAACAAATGAAAGATACCTTACCAAACAGGAGATATGGATGGCAAATAATCATATGACAAGATTTTGATATCAATTAGCCCTTAAGGGAATGCACGTGAAAACCATAACAAGATACTACTATATATTCACTAGAACAGTTTAAACGTTTTTGTGTGTTTTTTAAATAGTAATAACACAAAATGTGAGGATGTGGAGAAAATGAATCTCTCATATACTACTGGTGGGAATCTAAAATGATACAGACACTCTTAAAAAGTTTGGCACTTTCTTTCAGAACTAAAAAGCTAAGTCTGCACTTACCATATGACCCTGCATTTATATTCTTGAGCATTTAACCCAGAGAAATGAAAACTCATGCCCACACAAAAACCTATACACAATTGTTCTTAGCAGTTTTACTTGTAATCGCAAAATACTGGAAACAACCCAAATGTACTTTAATAAGTAAATGGTAAAACAAATTCTGGTATATCCCTATAATACATGAGTACTTACTGATTAAAAAGGAATGAAGTACTGATGCATGCAACAACCTACACTTCTTAGTGAGAAAAAAATTAAATCTCCAAAAGCTACATTTTGTATGATTCTGTTTATATAACGTTCACATAATGACAAAACGACAGAGATGGGTAACGGTGGTTTCCAGGGAACAGGGACAGGGGAGGGTGTGGAGAGAATGGGGGAGATACATATATACAGAGGTAACACAAGAGTTTTCTTTTATGGTGATGGAAGAGTTTTGTATCTTAATTGTGCTGGTAGTTACCCAAAATTTACACATGGAATAAAATTGCATAGAACTACACATACACACACACATAAATAAAAGTTAAAAATGGGGGGAAACTTCATAACTTCTGTGGTTTGGTTAAAAATAATCTGTCAATATCAATTTCCTTGTTTTGATATTGTATTCCATCTGTATAAGAAGATACCATTAAGGAGAAGTTGGGTGAAAGGTACAGAAGACACTATACTATTGTTGCAATTTCCTGTCAGTCTATAATTATTTTAAAAATTAAAAGTTAAAACATTAGAAGTTGTAATATCAAAATTTACAAATATTTTATTTATGTACAATGAGAGTGAATAGAAAATTTTTGTAAGGAACCTTATATTGAATAAAAATATTATAACATAAAGCTATATATTCTCTTTGTTGCTTATTTTTTCATTCCAACCTGCTATCTTATTAAATTTCTTTTTCCTCTATAAGAACAAAGAGACTTCAGAAATCTTTGAGACTTGAGAAAACTACTATGTAAATCAACCTAGGTGTCCTACAAATAAATGAATCTTTTATATGTTTTTTATCTGCATTTTGTTTCAAGTCATTCCAAAAGCATTAATCAAATAATTTAATGAATGGAGGAAAAAAACACACCTTATTTTTGCTTTTATCAAATTACAATTATTGAAAACAACACTTGCAATCTGGAATGTGTTGAAGTGTATCCCTATGTAACCTAGAGAGAAACTGAGCAAATGAAACAATGAGAATTCTAATGATGTATGAGATTTAATTTTGAAATAATTGTTTTGTGGAATATCTTGACTGGCAAATATTTGATGGAGCTCCCCTTTTTCAATTGCATAACTTTAAATTCTATCTCAGAATGGATTGAAATAGAAAAAAACTTACAATTTGCAATATCTAGTTTTGGCAAAATAATTAAAATAATCATAAATATGTGCAATTTAGCTGATTATATTTTAAATAAAATTATTTATTAAAGAAAGATGTGCAGAATAAAGGCAATAAATAGTACCTGTAAAAATATGTATGCATTTCACTACAAAAAATTAAAACTGAAATATTTTTATTTAGCAAAATTTGCTCTGAACCTTCCTGTAGAGAATTTTATCTCTTTAAATTAATAATATTATAGTCTAAGAATAGAGAAAATGGAAGTATCAAAATTTCAGTGCTACTAACTATAAAACGCTACCTTGAAGAAGGTGTGAAACTATTTAAAACTAATAATAATATGGTGATGTTAAAAATACATTTTTTAGGGAAAATATCAGTGAGATGGCATCAGAAACATATTGAGTAAGAAACTGATCAAAGTATGTAAATAAATACCAAAAATAATTATTTTGTATATATTACTCTTATTATTTCTATCATCAATATGCATTTTTAAAAAGTTCTTGTTTCATATTTACTGATATGTGTTATTTTACTTTTAGGAGAAATTTTGTATTTGATAATTGTTTTTTTCCTCTATTTTACTGTTTTCATTTTTGAGTTGTAATTGACATATAATATTGTACTAGTTTCAGGTACACAATATAATGATTCAATATTTGTATATATTGCAAAATGATCACATCAAATCCAGTTAAAATATATGGTGGCAGATGAAATTTATTTTTAATAGAACTATTTACATCTAATTATTCAATTAATAAATAATTCAAAATCATATTACTTTTTTTGCTCTTTTTAATCTCAAATGTATCCCAACTTGGACAACAAATTTTACGGTCACCCTAATGAAAGTGTTCTTGTGGAGAGAAATTAACTGCAGAACTTAGAATTATCACATAACAAATTAAATGTAAAATTTGTTGAGGCTTGAAGACACAGCTAATTCTCTCTGTTAGAAATAGGGCAGAGTTGATTTTGCAAAGGATACAAAATGATACAGGCTTTGCTTGGGAAGTAACCCTAAACGTCAATATTAACCACAATAAAAGAAAACAATAACCATAAATATTTGGAGTTAAATAATTAGGATTCTTTCCTAACAATGAGAGTGTTTAGCCTGTGACCTTGGGTAAATCACTGATTTTCTCTGAGCTTCAGTTTCTTCATGTATAAAATGGGGATAATAATAATAATATGTCTCAGGATTGCCAGGAAATAATGTGTGTGAAAGTGCACGGTAAACCAAGGGGTGATAGACAAACTTTGATCCTTCAGACAGTCAGCTGAAGCAGCAGCAGACCTTCAAGAATCAAACAAGGAAGAGTTTTTGGAATGGCCTTTGGCTGCCTGGGGAGGATCAGAGAAAAAATGAAGAGAGTAGTGGGGAGACTGTCTAGGATTCAGCTAACTCTTCTAACTAGACCTTTGGTCTGGTGTCTGACCTCTATAGCAGTGCTGGTTGTTTGGTGGTAGGACAGGAATTAGAAGATACAGAGCTTTCTGCATTGATTCATACGTGAGTTTTCCATTTTCCCTATCCACCTCTCCACCGTACATAACTCAGCTGCCCTCAGCTCTAGCCTATGAATTACAGAGCCCCATGCCATCGATATGTTACAAAACGCATGTGTGGGGCCCCATGTGCGTCCTCCCTGCTCCGTGACATGTGTCCTCCCTAAGGTGGCTGATGTGGACAGAACTTCCAAGACAGATCCACAACCAGGATGCCCATCAAGTGCTGCCTGGCTCGGCCATTTCTGGTGACAGATTCTTCCCACCTGGGTGTCTTTGTGTCCCAGGCTGCCACAGTCATTTCTGTGAGATTTGTAACTTGAGCCACGCTTGCTCCCCAGTATTAAATTGCAGAGGCACAATGTTAAATCTCCACTTGTTAAATATAATCATGTTCCAGTTGAATTATTTTTGTTTCAAAGTCTGGGTTTTAAATTCATTACATTTTGCTGTTGAGCCCTCTACCCTCAAGTCTTCGATTCCAGCTACCTCGTCTCACTACCCTCGCCCCCAGCACCCTGATTCTCTGGAGTCTCAAACCAGCGTCCTTTCCCAGGGCACTGCCAGTCTTTTGTGATTCTCTTAGCAGATGGAGCAGTCCTAACAGTGGAATTCATCCTTCCCCAAAAGTTCACTTTAGAATCAATTTTCAGAACAACTTGTTAAATACTCATAACTTGCATGAGCCTCACCTCAGCGTGGCATAGACTCCACTTTCTTAATCATCATGATAAACAAAGAAACTAAACAACAAAAACAAACAAGCCAACATATAACTAAAAGATGACCACATACAGTGGCTTTGGGCATTGTCAGAAAGAAGCGGGGAGAGGAGACCTCATCACTGTCACCTTTATGCAGGAATCCAGAGTTGAAAACAATTCAGCAGGCCACTTGAGAGCATGGGCCTTGGAGTCTAACAGACTCATTTTGAACCTTCTAATCTCTATTATCTTGTGTGACATTGCATAAATCACTTTTCATCCCTGCATCTCAGTTTCCGAACTGTCAAATGAGAATGATACCTACAACTACTTCATGGAGCTGACATAAGGATCAATTAAGATAATGCATATAAAGCACCTGGTACAGAGCTTGCATGGAGTAAACAGTCAAGGTAAGTACTCAGTTATCGTTATTACTAAGTATCTAATCCACTAAAATACAGTATTACAAATTACATAATTCACTGAGGCCCCTGAGAAGGGAAATGACTCCCTTAAGACCACACATCACAATCCTGAGTTAATGGCTGAGCATGAACTTCCACTAGACATTCATTTCATTTAGCATTTATTGAAAGTCTACTTGGTATTAGGCACTGAGCTAAACGTTGGGGATGCAAAGACAAATGAGACAAGTTCAATAGCCTCAAAGAACTCAGGCATTATTGGAGGGCATGAACAGTGTGTGTAAATAATTGAAATTTCATACAGGAAGTAATAGAAGTACATAAAAAGAACAGAGTTAGCTGGAGTAATTCTTTCTCAAATAAAGGGACCTGATAAGAGACTTAGTTTTGAAGAATGCCAAATAATCAAAGTGTAGAAAATGGTATTTTATAAAGAAGAGTGTGCAAAGATATGCAAAAGACATAGAGGTCTGAAAGTGCATGGTCCATGTGACAAAGATTTTTATCTTAATTAATTGATTAAATGAAGCACAAAGTATGAGAAGGGAGTAGAGGCAGCAACCTGCTGAAATTCTCTCTAACTCATGCTCTTCACCCTGGTGTCACTGCGACAGACTCCATGGGAACTGAAACCAAATCAGAAGTTGTAAAAATATTTGAGGTTACAATTAGTCATGGATACTGCTTGGGAAGTAGCAAAGATGGTTTAATTAACTAACAGTAATTTATCCTTAAAAGTCTTAAAATCAGCAAGAGAAGGTGCAATTGAAAGTCAAAACCAGCTCAAAGCAACACTGAAGGTTCTCTGGCAGTAAAGAACTAAACCTTGGGATTCATTGGAGCTTTTGGTGCCACGATCAGTGGTGCCTGCCTGCTGCCCTTGGAGTGCCATCAAATCTTGTAAGGATCTCCATGATTTTGCTCAGCCTCACACTTGAAATCCCATCTGTGATACTGTGATTTATAATAAGAAATACATATCTGTTCTTTGTTCCTGTTTCTGGCACAGAGCTCCTAAAACTCTTGGGATTTGTCTTTTGTTATGTTAATGAAGTGATTTTTGGAAAGCACCTAGGTATAAGGGCTGGTTGCCAGGAAACCAACCATGTGATTGGAGGACTGGAATTTTCAGTCTTATTCCCTGACTTCCCTGGAGGGGAGAGGGGCTGGAGATTGATTTCAACCACCAGTGGCCAATGATTTAATCAATCACACCTATCTAATGAAGCCTCCCTAAAAGCCCAAAAGGATGGGGTTTGGAGAGCATGTGGAGCTTGGGAAAGTTTGTGGAGCTTGGGGAAAGTGGCACCCTGGAGAGGGCATGGAAACTCAGTGCTCTTTCCCCAATCCTTGCCCTATGCATCTCTTCTATGTGACTGTTCGTCAGTTATGTCCTTCCATAACAAACCAATGATCAATAAGTAAATGGGTTTACTGAGTTCTGTGAGCTGCTCTAGCATAGTAATCAATCATAAGGGCAGAGTTGTTGGAACCTCCTCTGATCTATAACCCAGTGGGTCAGAAGCACAGGTGACAGTCTGGGCTTACTACTGATGTCTAAAGGTGGGGGTCCACAATTTTGGAGGGATGAGCACTTAACCTGTGGGACCCAATGCTATCTTCAGGTACATAGTGTCAGAACTGGGGTGAATTATAGGACACTCAGCTGGTGTCACAGAGAGTTGTTTGATTGTGAGGGGAAAAAACCGAGCATTGAATCTGGGAGCAGAATGTTATCATCTTATGCCTTTCTCTGCCTTTTTCTGTGCTTACCCAACTGGCCTCATTTCATTTCCATAAACAGACTTTATCTTCTTTGCTTCAGGGCATTTACCCTTGCTGGTCTTTTGGCTGGGAATGCTCATAGCTCAGGGCTTTGTATGACTTCCTTCTTCCCATCCTTAAAGTCTCAGGTCTCAATGTCCGCAGCTCAATTGCTTATCTTTTCGGTGTCTACCTCAGCTCAGAGAGCCTGTCTAACGAAGTTACAAGAAGACCACCTCCCTACACATGTATTTTCTGTCATATTATCATGCATTTTTCCTTTCATAAAACTTATCAAACTCTGTAATTATATGTGTTTGTTTATTTTGATGCCCCCTTTTACATTGTGAGCTTTTTGAAAGCAGCAATCATATTAAATCTCATTAGTATTGTATTTCTAACACTTGTCCCAGTGCCTGACATACAAAGTATTTAAGATAGCTATGTTGAATGAAGGAAAGGTGGGATTCAGGGATGGGTTTTTGTGAGAAGGACAGAGGTAGGACAGGAGATTTGTGCCTCCACACTGGGTAACAAAGTTGTGGAGTCATGCAGAGCTGGTCTTGAATCCACCTGTTTGCTTGAGGCAAATTGCTTATCTTTTCAGTGTCTACCTCAGATACCTCATCTCTAAAATAGGTTGATAGATTGACAAGACTACAAAAATGATGTTACGTTATGTAGGTCAGTATTCAACCACTTCTCTTTAAACCTTCACAGGTACAGAGATCAATCTTAAACCTCAAGTTATGGCTTATAACAAGACTAACTCTAAGGGGAGGGTTGATGAGCCAAGAGTCGCCATAAGGACAATTGGAACATGGGGCATAGCATGAGAGAGTAATTTTATTTGGGCAAATCCTGTGAATAGTAGCTTTATCAACTTATCTGGAACTGTTAAGTGTATTCCTGAAGAAAAAGTTGATATGTTAGGAGGACAATTTTTATGGGATGATCTGCAGGTAGTAACAATCTGTGATTCTGACCCAGGTCATATTCAAACTGATCAAAGAAACCAAACATATGATGCTCCAGCATCCCTCTTGCAGCTCAGCTTCTTGCCTTGTTAAACATTATCATTAGTCAGGGACGCTCACTCCGGTTCACCCCAACTTCATCTACTGATTGTAAGATAACACTCCATGTTATCCGAGCAGGTGCTACTTGATGCCAAGGATGCATGGGAGGAAGCAGCATTTACCCCTGTAGCAGCATTCCCATTAATCATCTGGACAAGACATGGAGATCATGTATTCTTCACTAATAACAAGCAAAGGCAAGAGGAGTTGTCTGTAACCAGGACTAGGTGAGTGAAGCTGGGAGCAACTCACGGTGGGTTGTTTTACCTTTCACATGGTTCCCCCAACCCGATACCCACACACAACCTTGCCGAAAAGTTTTCATTCATTTGTAACACTGCCCAGATTGTTCCTGCTTGAACAAGTTTGACAACTAGCACCACTTTCTGAGAGAACCTCTTCCCCTCTAGGGCCTTCTGTGGTCATCCGTAATGGAGGGTGACAAACAATTGTTCCCTTTTCTTCTCCCCTCATCCCAACCTCTACTGCCTCCACCAAAAATAAATTGTTACAGTCATGAGAAATTTTTTATTAAACAAAAAGCAAAAAAAGCACCGTGACCACAGCACTGTGACTAATACTGGAATTTAGCAAGAAGTCAGCTCTGGTTTCATGAGACTACACTAAGAGTTTGGGAACATTTTGCTACTAAAGCTTATGATGAATGACTCAAGGAAGAAAGCGTTGCTATTTCAAATGCCCTCTTCTCTTTTGGTGTCAGTTTCATGCCATTGGTAATGGGGAGTGACACGTAGGCATGTAGCAAACTGTCTCCTTGACTGACAAAGATAAGCTACTTTCATATCAGCCCTGGCATCAGAGAGCTGCTGGTTTGTGGCTGAATTTAATTTGGAAAAGGGAAGCTATCAAGAGGGAATTACAAATCATTCCACTTTCTCTATGTTTTGATCAAACCCATTAACTCTCCCAAGAGGCTAAGCAGTGTACACCCAGGTATAAGGAGAAATAATTCTGTGTGTTTAAGCCAATTCACTTTTGGTAATAGTTGTTGTCTTACAATTTCAACCTTTCAGAGAATTTACAAGGCTGATACAAAGAATTGATGTATATATACCCTTTTCCCAGATTCACAATTACTTACATTGTGTTCAATTTGATGTATCATTTGTTTGCTTCTGCTATGTATGTGTACCTGTGTTTGTGTGCATGTGTGTAGTTTCTTAAATTGTTTGGAAAAAAGTTGCATATATCATGCCCCATACCCCGAAATACGTCAGCAAGTATTTCCAAAAAATATGAATATTCACTTAACTCAACCACAGTACAATTATCAAAATCAAGTAATTTAACATTATTACATTACTATTATCTAACCCACAGATCATATGATCATATTCAAATTTTGCAAATTTTCCAGTAAGAGCATATATATCCAGAGTATCACAGAAGTGCCATGGAAAAAGAGGAGGCAGAAGACAGAAGACTCTAGCACTCATAGAAAGCCAGTGAGCTGCTTCTGATACCTACAACCCTGAACTGAAATAACCTCCTAACACACAGGGCACAGATGTGGTCCTCAACAGGGTATTTCTTTCATGGTACAGACAAATTTATCCTGGACTAAAGGTTTTTCTGGACTTCCTTGACAAACTTAATAAGCAAGTTTCAAGTATTTTGTTGAGGATTTTTGCGTCTGTGTTCATTAGGGACTGTAGTTTTCTGTTTTTGTAATGTCTTTGTCTGGTTTTAGGATCAGAGTAATAGTGGCCTCATAAAATGTGCTTGGGAGTCTTCCTTCCTTCTGGATTTTTGGGAATAGTTTGAGGAGAATAGGTGTTAATTCTTTTTTGAATGTTTTCTAAAATTCACCTGTGAAGCCATCTGGTCCAGTACTTTGGTTTGTTGGGAGCTTATTGATTACTGATTCAATTTCTTTGGTAGTAATTGGTCTGTTCAGAGTTTCTGTTTCTTCTTGATTCAGTCTTGGAAGATTGTATGCTTCTAGAAATGTATCCATTTCTTCCAGATTGTCTAATTTATTGGCTAATTCAAAACAATATAATAACCCCTATGATTATTGCAGCACTATACACAATAGCCAAGACATGGAAACAACCGAAATGCCCATAGGTAGATGACTGGATTAAGAAACTGTGGTACATTTATACAATGGAGTATTACGCAGCCATAAAGAAGAAAGAAATCTTACCATTTGCAATGATATGGGTGGACCTAGAGAACATTGTGCTAAGTGAAATAAGTCAGACGGAGAAAGACAAATACCATATGATCTCACTTATATGTGGAATCTAAAGAACTGAATAAATGAGCAAAGTAAACAGAAAAAGTCTCAGAGGTACAGAAGAGAAACTGATGGTTGCTAGATGGGGTGGGGATGAGGGAGAAAGAGAGGTCATTAGAAAGCACAAATTAGTAACTACAATATTGCCACAGGGGATATGAAAGACAGTTTGGGGAATATAATCAATAACGTTGTAAAGATTTTGTAGGGTCAGATGGGCACTTGTCTTATTAGGGAGACCACTTCACGGATGGTGTAAATGCCTGACCACTGCACTGTACACCTGAAGCTGAAGCTGAATAATATTGTATGTCAACTGTAATTATATATATATATATATATTCACAGGAAATGGAGTACAGCATAGGGAATAGAGTCAATGGAATTTTAATAGATAATGGATTAGGGGGTTGGGGTTATCACTTTGTGAGGGGTGAAATGTCTAACTATTACATTGTTTTGTACACTTGAAACTAATTAAAAAAAAACACATTTCAAGAAGATGAAACTGGTTCTAAATAACTAGATTCCAAAACAAATGCCCAAAATATTTAAAAGAATATTAAAAAAAACACCTCAACACCCAACCATGTGAAATTCAGATTTTTTTCATCCAGTGAAAAATAACCAATCATGCAAAGAAGCAGGAAAATATGACCCATAACCAGGACAAAGAAACAATCAATAGAAATAGTCTCAGAAATGACATGAATGATAGAATTGACAGATAAGCATGTTAAAACACAGAAATGAAAGACATAAAAAAATACAAAACTAATTTTTATAGATGAAAAATACAATATATGAATAGTAAAATTAACAGCAGTTTGGACACTGTAGAAGAAAAAAGTTGAGGAAGCAAAACTCCCATCAATAGAAACTATCCACAATGAAATAGCGATTAAATAGACTTAAATGATGTATAGAGCATCAATAACTATGTGGGACCATATCACACATTCTAATATCTGTGTAATTGGAGCCCCTGAAAGAATTTAGGGTGGGGAAGCAAAAAATATTTGAAATAACGATGACAGAAAATTTTCTACATTTGAAGAAAGCCATAAACATACAGAACCAAGATAGTCAAGAAACCCCAAGCAAAAGAAACATAAAGAAATCCTCAGCAGGACATAAAACAACCAAGTTTTCAAAACAAATGATAAAGAAAAAATCTTTACTACAACCAGAGAGACAAAGATGACAGTGAAAGGAGACTTCACATTAGAAGGAATGAAAGTCAGAAGAAAATGCAGTGAACTCTTTAAATAACTGTCAAGCCTCTTCTATCACTCTCCCCTCCCCACTTACCCTCTGGCAGCCACTAAACTTTGTCTATGAGTTTTTGTTTCTTTGTTTGTTTGTCTTGTTCCTTTGTTGCTCTCAGTTTTATAACCCACATGTGAATGAAGTTATATGGTTCTCAACTTTTTCTGCCTGACTTATTTCACTTAGCATAATAACCTCAAGAGCCATTCCTGTTGTCGTAAATGACAGTATGTCATCTTCTCTTATGACAGACTAGTACTCCATTGTGTATATATACCATACCTTCTTTATCCAAGTAAAGGGGGTCAAATAGATGGTGATGGAAGGAGCACTGATTCTGGGTGGTGAGCACAAAATATGATATATAAATGATGTATTATAGAAATGTATACTTGAAACCTGTATAGTTTTACTAACCATTGTCACCTCAATAGATTTAATAATAATAAAATAACTGTTAACCAGGAATTCTATACCAAGTAAAAATCTTTAAAATCCAAGACCAAATAAAGGCTTTTTCTGTCATAAACAAGTTGAGCTAGATCACCACAAGAAGACCAGCACTACCACAAACACTAAAGGAAGTCCTTCAGGCATAAATAAATGATATCAGATAAAAATTTAGATCTATACAAAAGAAAGTGTTCAGGAATAAGTAAATATATAGGTAAATATAAAAGACACTTTTCTCATTTTTTTTAATTCCTTGAAAAGGTAAATGATTATTCAAAGCAATAATAATAACAAGAACTATAATGAGGTTTATATGTAACTTGCAACAAAAATATTATTTGTAATATTGCCAAGACGGAGTTAAATAGAAGTGTACTTTTGTATGGGTCTTACTCTGATGTGCAGTGATGTAAAATGTTAAACATGAGATAAATATTACAAACCCTAGAGCAACCACTAAGAAACAAAACCAAAACATACAAATAATAAGTCAACAAAGGAGATAAAATGGAATTACAAAAATATTTAATTTATCCAAAAGAAAGAGGGACAAGCTACAAAAAAAATAAAATAAAATAAAGAACATGTAACAAGATGCTCCATTTTTAAACACAATCATATTGATACAGTCACACTAAATGTAAGTGTTCTCAAAATTTCAAAAAAAGCACAGACTTCCAAATGAATAAAAAAGAAAGATCTAATTTTATGCTGTCTACATTAAACTTGTTTTAGTAAAACAAACAAACGAAAAAACAGACAAATGCTAAAAGTAAAAGAATGGAAAGAAATATACCATATAACCACAAATGAAAGGAAAGGTAGCATGGCTATATTAATACATAACAAAGTGGATTTTAAAGCAGATAATATTAGCTAGGAGAGAGAAGATCATTTCATAATAATAAAGATTGTCACTTTGTCAAAAGGACATAACAGTCTTAAAAATATATGTACTTAATAACAGAAATGTAATATACAGTAAGCCAATAACTAATAGAATCGAAAGTGAAAAGAGACAAATCCAAAAGTTTGTTGTTAGAGAATTCAAAATTTCCATCAATGATTGATAGAACAAGTAGACAGAAAATCAGTATAAATATAAAAGACTTGAACAACACAATCAATTAACATGACATTTATTAAACACTGTATGAAATAGACATTATTTTCAAGTGCACCCAGAACACATACCAAAATAGACCATATCCTTGGCCATAAAACAAGCATCAATAAATTTTAAAGAAATTAGTAATACAAATTAGCAATACAAATTGTATTATCTGGTGAAAATATAATTTAGAAGTCAATAATACCAATGTACATGGACAATCCTCTAACATTTGAAAATTAAGTGATATATTTTTAAATAAACCATAGCTCAATGAAAAAATTAAAAGGTAATTAGAAAACATTTGAACTTCATGAAAATGCACACATAACATACAATTTGTGGGATGCAGCTAAAGTGGTATTCATAAGAGACTTTATAGCATCAAATGCCTACATTAGTAAAGAAGAAATATCTCATTATTTGTACTTCCACATTCAGGAAGTAGATAAAATGGTGCAAGTTAATACCAAAGCAAGCAGAAAGAAGGAGATATTTAAATAAAAGAGCATAAATCAATGAAACACAAAACAAAATAAAGTAGGTAACAAATGAATCAAAAGCTAGTTCTAAAGATTAGAAACTGGATAAACCTCTAGGAAGCTGAGAAGGAAGAACAAAGATGCAATTCACAGATATCTAGAACAAGAGAAAGGACATCACTATAAATCCTGCATATGTTAAAAATTTAATAAATGAAAACTGTGAAGAATTTTATGAAAGAAGTCCAACAACTTGATGAAATAGGTAAATTCCTAGAAGATACAAACTATCAAAGTTTAACACAAAACAAATAGGTAACCTAAAAAGCCTGTATCTATTAAAGATATTGAATTCAGAATTTTTAAACTTCCCCAAAGGGAAACTCTGGGCACAGATGGCTTCACTAGAAAATTCTTTAAAACATTTAAATAAGAAATAATTCAAATTCTGTGTAAACTTTTCTAGAAAATATAACAGGAAAGAACCTTCCCATCTCACTGATGAGATCAGCATTTCCTTGATACCAAAAGAAAGAAATTATGGGAAAACAACAGAACAGTATCCCTCATGAACACATGTGCAAAAATCACCAATAAAAATTTAGCAATTTGAATCCATCCTAGTAATTCAAGGTAGGTTTAACATTTGGAAATCAATCAATGTAATTCCCCATATTAGGAGTTTTATGACAACCCAAAAGATTCATATAATGAATTTGATAAAATTTAACATTAATCCATGATAAAAGAATTTCCAGCAAATTAGGAATAAAGGGGAACTTTCTCAACTTGATAAAGGCATTCTACAAATAACCTACAGTTAATATAATACTTAACAGTTAAAGAGTGAATGCTTTCCCTCTTAGATAAAGAATAAGGCAAATTATTACTCTAAATTATTTCCATTCCAACATTTTGCTATAAATCATCTCCAGAGCAACAAAGGCAAGAGAATAAATAAATAAGTAAGTTAATTAATAAAAATAAAATACATGTTGGAAAGGAAAAATTCAAACTGTCTTTATTCCCAGAGGACACATTCACCTATGTAAAAAAAAAAAATCCTAAGGAATTTCGAAAATGGCTCATAGACATAATAAGTGAGTTTAGTAGGATACTAGGTCACTATATAAAAATCAATTATGTTCCTATATATTAGCCACAAACGATCAAAATTTAAAAATGTTTTAAATACATTAACAATAGCATCAAACATGAAATAAATATGAATACATTTAACAAAATATGTATAAACTATATTCACTTAAAACCGTAGAACATTGCTGACACAAATTAAAGAAGACAAACAAATGTAGAGCTATGTCATTTTCATGATCAGAAGATGTTACATTTTTAAGATCTGTTTTCTCCAAATTGATCTATAAATTCAATGCATTCCCAAACAAAATCCCAACTGACTACTTTGTAAAAATTGGCAAGCTAATGCTAAAATTCATATGGAAACCAGGATCCAGAATAGACAAACTAGTTTTGAACATGAAGAACAAAGTGAAAAGACTCACACTATCTGATTTCAATAACTACTCTACAGCTACAGTAAGTAAGACAGTATGGTACGGTCATAATGACATACAGATTGACAAAACAGGAAGTCCAGAAATAAATTCAGACATATATTGACAATTAATGGTTGACAAACGTGCCAAAATAAGTCAATTTGAAAGGGATTTTTTTTTTCAACAAATTGTGTTGGCATGAGTTTACCTCTGTATTAAAATAAATTAACAGTAAACTTTACCTCATACAATAGCTCAAAATAGATCATAGACATAAATAAAAATCTTAAAACTATAAAATCTCTAGAAGAAACCATAGAAAAAGAAAACTGTGAAACTTTTGATTAGGCAAAGCTTTCTTAAATAGGACAAAAAAAGCATGAAATATAAAAGAAAATTTAATGCATTATACTTCATCAAAATCAGAAACTTTACCCTTCAATAGATACTATCAAGAAAATAAAAGGCAAACCAGATAGATAATTTGCAAAATATATAGCCTATGATAAAATACTTTTATTCAGAATATATAAAGTATCCTTACACTCAATAAGACAAAAAACCTAATAAAAAAAGAACAAACACTCTATCAAAAAAGATATGTGGATTGCAAATAAGCACATCAAAATATGCTCAACATCATTAGTTATTAGCAAAATGTAAATAAAAACCACAGTGCAATTCCACATACATTCATTAGAAATGGCTAAAATAAAAAGACTGAAAACCCTAAGTGTTGTGAGGGAGGTGGAGCAACTGAAACTATTCTGCATTGATGGTGAAAATGCAAAACAGAAAAAGCATTTTAAAAATCAGTTTGAGGAGATCCACAATGGTGGAGTAGATAAATGCTGTCCCTGCCTCCTTGCATGAACACATTAAAATTACAATTAAATTATAGAACACTCAACCTGGAGAACCATCTGGAGACTACCTGAACAGAAGTTTTAAAACTCAGGTCATAAAGAAGAAGCCATGTCAAGACTGGTAGGAGGCGCAAAGATGCGGAAAGGCCAGCCCCAAACATGTGAGGATTGAGAATCGGAAGGAATATCTCAGCCACAGAGGAGTGAGGCATCCCAGCCCTACACCAAGCTCCCCAGCGCAAAGCACTGGTGCAGGGAAGAGGAGCCCCCACAATATCTGGCTGTGAAAACAGCAGGAATTCCGATCATCCCAGTGAGACAGAAGTCTGTGGGTAATCTAGATGTTCTCTTAAAGGGCCCATGCACAGCCTCACTCGCTCATAGACACCCTGGGCTCTGGCCAAGGGACTGTGACTCATGGAGCGTTGGAGACATATGGAGAGAGACTGAGCTGTGCGGCTTTGGAAGGAGGACTGGAGGGAAAATTGCCATATTTCCTGTATGGGGCTTTTCTCCTGTGCAGCTAGAAGGTGGGCACAATCTATCCAATGCTGAGCCTTCCCCCATCAGAGCCAAATATGAATCTGAATTGGTCTGGTGAGCTCTGCTAGCTCCACCCTGCTGACTACCCTGGGATTCTACCCTACCAAACTCCCCAATGCCAGAAGCATTTCTCAGCAAGCATCAAGCCCTGCCTGCATTGCACTCTTTCTTGGAAAACTACCTGTATCTGTGGGACCTGGCAGGCAGTGACAGGCCTCAGTGTGCTCTGAGACTTTTGCTGAGTAGCCCCAGGCTCGGCACTGGCACCAAGCCACAATTTACACTAACCTCTCTTCCCTCTCTAGTGACTCCCTAAAACCCTGCCTCGCCCAACTTGTGCACCCAGCAGGTGAAACTTAAGATAGCCAGCAGACAACAGCAGGCCTCAGGGTGTCCTGGCTTTTGTAGAACTACCCCAGACTCAGTAATCATGACAGCCACTCTCAGTTTCCAGCATGGCCTCTCCTATGTGCCTCCAGGTTTAGCACAGGCAGTGAACAACTGCAGATAGCTTTGTGGCTCCTACCAGGTAGTCCTCAACTGATCACAAGCAGTGGCTGACCTGAGTCAGCATTGGACCTCCTCTCAAGAGGCCCCAGAACCAACATACTTGGAGGCCAGCTTCAGACCACAGCAGAGCACCACCCAATTAGTGCCACAAGAGGCACACACAATGGGTGGTCTCAACAGGCACCAGAGCTGCTAGGGCAAATCTCAGTGGAATAAGCCCCCTGCACAGCAGCCCATAAGCTGTGGACATGGCCAAACCCCACAGCCAGTCAGCTTGAGGGCCAATCCCACAACTGACATGCCAATAGCAATCAAGTCTTGAGCTTTAACAGGAGGGAACACACAACCCACACAAGGGACACTCCTGGAACACCTGGCACAGGTGACCAGGAAGACTGTGCTACTGGACCCCAAGGGCACCTACTACATAAGGATACCTGGCCAAGACCAAGACACATAGCAGATATAACTCAGACATAGAAACAAACACAAAGAGGCAGCAAAAATGAGGAAACAAAAAAACACATCACAAATGAAAGAACGGGAGAAAATTCCAGAAAAAAGAACTAAACAAAATGCAGCCAAGCAACCTACCAGATACAGAATACAAAACAATGGTTATGAGGATGCTCAAGGAACTTAGTGAGAACTTGAACAAAGAGTGCAAGCATCAAAAAAGGACAAAGAAACCATAAAAACAACAACAACAACAACAAAAAACCAGTCAGAACCGGTCTTATATAATATAATGTAAGACCTTGTCTTACATTATAGTAAAATAAGACCAGATCTTCTATTAATGTTTGCTCCAAAAGATGCATTCGAGCTGATTGCCCAGCTAGGCCTTATTTTCAGGGAAACACAGTGCAAACCCAGGAAGCACAAAGAGTCCCAAACAAAATAAACAAAACAGACCCACATCAAGACACATTATAATTAAAATAGCAAAGGTTAAAGACAAAGAGAGAATCCTAAAAGCAGCAAGAGAAAGGCAACTAGTAACTTATAAGGGAGCTACCATAAGATGGGAACTGATTTCTCAACAGAAACTTTGCAGGCAAGAATGTATTGGCACCAAATATTCAGAATGATGAAAAGCAAGGATCTACAACCAAGATTACTCTACCCTGAAAGACTATCATTTAAAATCGAAGGAGAAATAAAGTGCTTCTCAGAGAAGAAAAAGCTTAAAAAGTTCATGACCACCAAACCAGTATCACAAGAAATGTTAGAGAGACTTCTTTACGATGAAAAAAAATAAAAAATAAAAAATACAAATAATAAAATGGCAAATATTACATATCTATCAATGATTACTTTCAATGTAAGTGGCTCAATGCTCTAATCAAAAGACATAAGAGGGCTGAATGGATAAGGAAACAAAACCCTTACATATGCTGCCTATAAGAGACTCACTTCAGATTGAAAGACACACGCAGACTGAAAGGAAAGGGATGGGAAAAAATATTTTGTGAAAATGGAAACAAAACAAAAAAAGCTGGGGTAACAATACTTATACCAGACAAAATAGACTTAAAGGCTATATAAAAAGAGACACAGAAGGACCCAATAATCCCACTTCTGGGTATGTACCCAAAAAAACCCAAAATGTTACTTCAGTGGGACATGTACATCCATATGTTCATTACAGCATTATTTACAATGGCCAAGATGTGGAGGCAGCCTGGATGTCCATCAACAGATGAATGGATAAAGAGGAGGTCCTCGGTACATATATACAATGGAATATTGCTTGACCATGGCAGGGAATGGGTTCTTGCCATCTGCGGCAGCATGGATGGACCTGGAGGGAATTGTGCTGAGTGAACTATGCCAGACAGAGAAAGACAGATGCAATGTGATTTTGCTTATATGTGGAATCTAAAGAACAACATGAACAAATAAAACAGAAACAAACTCATAGATATAGAAAACACTTTGATGGTTGCCAGATGGAATGGGGTTGAGGGGATGGGTTAAAAAGAGGAAGGGATTAAGAAGTACTGATTGGTAGTTACAAAATAGTCATGGGGATGTAAAATAAAGCATAGGGAATATAGTCAATGATATGGTAATGACAACCAAAAGATGGAGTAAACCCAAATGTCCATTAACTTGTGAATGGATAAACATTGTAGTGTAGTGATAAATGGGATTATCTAATCATCGATAGAGAGGTACACACTAATGATACTTTCACGTACTTGGGTGAAAATCAAAAATATAATCTAAGTAGAAAATAATCTAGACACCAAAGATTACAGACTTTCCATTAGTATAAAATTTTCAAAAAGGCAGAAGAGTAGTGAAAGGAAAGGTAATCAGTGATTGCCCGAGACCAGGGTTTGGCACAAGGGCATTGACTACAAAGGGGGTACCAGGGAATGATGAAAATATTCTAAAACATCACAGGGGTGGTGGCTGGATGACTATTTACATTTGTCAGAATTCATTGAATTACATACTTTACATTGATGAATCTTATTATAGGTAAATCACACCTCAAGAAAGCTAACAAAAATAATTATCTTTATTCTTGAATCCTAGAATCCTAGTTCATATATATAATTGTCAAACTGAATCTCAGAGGTAAAAAGACAGAGCATATTTGAAATCATATTGCCAGATGTCTAGACCTTGCTATAAATTCAAAAACTATTTTAAAGTTTGCTAATTAGAACTATTTCAGGTCATTATGAAGTTTAAAAATACAATTCAGAACTTCACCTCATAAGTAGAAGTGATTCTAAAAGTTTTAATGGTACTGAATCTGTTTGAGATATTACAAAAACAAAGAAAGAGAAAGGAACCAAGATTCTGAGTGAAAACCATGTGTTAAGTTCTTTCAATGTATTTATTACCTAATTTAATTCTCACAAAAACTATGAAAGTTAGATTGAGCTGTCATCTCAAGGACATCAGGGAGCTATAGATATGGAAGTGAATGCAGTTCCAGTCTTTTTTACTTCAAAGCTTTACACGCAGCCCTTATTTTTCATATCCAGGAAGATGGAGTGTTATTACAAGATCATTAAGATCTGACAGACACAACTACATTTAGAGAATTTCTGAATGCTCCCAAATAAAGATTAGGCTTTTACACGTTCCATTTGCCAAGCGCTGTGGTATGAACTTTGTCATATCTCATTTAAGCCTTTTAAAAATCCAATGGGCTATGCACTATTGTTACAACCATTTTCCCCAGGAAGAAAGGATCTTTCAGAATCTGACACCAAATTCTGTGTTCTTTCTATATCAATTACTGCTCACTTTCGTAACTAATTTCCAGATTCAGGGTCTGTAAATTTTCATGAGAACCAGTAACTATGATCACTGATAGCAAGTCAAATACTTAAACAATTATGTGAATACCCAACATGATGATTCCTTCATATTGAGCCTATGTATTTGGCATAGTTCACTTATCCCTCCCACATTCCCAATTTCCCTTCATTTGTCATAGCTGCACAGTCTTTCTCCTTCATTTGTTTCCTACCATTACAGTTCTCTTTTCTACACCCAAGTCTGTCCTCTAGGTATAGGAAACCAGCGTTCTGCAAAGCATGCCTCTTGCCGATGTTTGTTTCATAACCAGCTCTGCCTTCCTTTTCTCTGTAATGTTTTCCATTGAACACTAACATTAGTTGATGGTACTATGCCACAGATATAATTTCCTACCTGTCTGAATTTCCTGTTTTCACTCAGTTTCTGGGCTTCTGCAGGTGGGTAATAATGGAATTTCACTTTATGCAGTGGCTAAATTCTAAAGTTAGGGCATAAAAAATAATTTACATAATATCAAATTTCCTCTTGAAAAAAATCTTAGAAAGAGGTCACATTGCAAGCAAATGTACAATTTTCCAGTGAATCCATCACAGTTATCTTTGGAAAATAAATTACCATTTCTTTGGTTGAGCTGTAGCTGTAGTTGTTCCTTGCCCTAAGGGGCCACTTTATACAAAAACACGTATCTGTATATTTAATCACTAGAATTACTTTCAGTGCAGAAAGATGTTCTCACTAAGAAAGTTACATGGGACTAGAGGTCCCTGAAGCTGAAGGGATTTGCCTCCCATCTCATGCTCACAGAGTAAAATGCTAACTGAAATCACCTGCAATTATTATTATTTTTTTGTTCTCTGTTCGCTCTCTCTTTTCACTTTAAACATTCGGCAGCACTAATAGTCAAGTTTGCATATATTGCATGCCTTTAGGCCACTATACAGAGATATAAAGAGTATACTCTATAATACCTAGTGAGTATGAAACTCAAAATTTCAGTTTGCTGGAAGACCATCGTGTTTCTCTTGCTCTTCGCTGGGGAACAGTAGTCCAGAGGATTGTATAAGTTCACCATGATTCCAGATCACCATGGCTAGGACTTACAGGTAAACCGCTACACCAGCCTCCCCTCCCACACTCTGAAACAAGAGTGAGTGACATTACCATCTCACAGCTGACCCCTTGATCTCCAAGTGGCATTGGATATTCCGGGGACTACTGTCTCAATTTTCACATCCATAAATCAGAGGCAGTAGGGGGATAAATCAGTGATGATTAATTTTGGTTAGAAAAAAAATGACATTTGTTTTAAGGATGTGTTTGGATTTATTCATTTTCTTCCAAACTTTTGGGTTTTGACAATATCAGCATGTTTTTCTAAAGTCCTATTCCCTCTTAATTTTAAACGTTTTCTTTCCTTTGATGGCAATTTAATCCATGTTTTTGACTGGCTTTCTCTTAAAACATCAGTGTAATTTTTTGTTGTTGAGATATATAATATCCTAGAAGCCTTGAAATATGCTTCCACAGAAAGTTTCTTTTGTTTTGTTTTCCCTTTTTGAAACCTGGAAATTATTCTTCACCAAATGTAAATTAACTCAGACATCAAAAGGTTTGAGCTCAGGTTGAAATTCCATACCCATGAATTTTGAATAGGTTCTAAACTTGGCACAATCTATTCTATATTTGGCCCTGATAGCCATTGGCTAAAGAAGAGAGTCTCTTGATTAAATGAATTTTCAGATCTAAATAAAATGAAAAAAATTGAACAAGTACAGCTAATGATAAAACACTGAATGTCATCATGTGCAAGGGGAAAGAATCAAACTCCTTTTCAGAAGTTTTGTATCAACCATTGGTGTTATTTAAGAAGCTCACAGGCCACTTGCTTTGTTCCCAGAAACCAAGTACTAGTATTTCAGAAGACTCGACTAAGCCCTTTGTCAAATGCTCATGATTATAAAATTCCAGAAAATGGGGTTAGGAGAAGCACCAGTTCGCTAGATGCAATCCCATGCTATTGTATAGTATTATCATTCCTAAACACTGACTATATCACTCTCCTTAGTCTCCTGGGAATTCAACAGTGAACTCTACAATAGCTATGCAAAGGCGAGAAATCTTCTTCCAGTTTTTTTCCCCTGTAATCTCAGGCAAAATGTACGTTTTTACGGTTGTTATTGTGACCACCATCACAATATACTTGTCCCAAAAAGCAAGACTTGTTGGTCCAAAGCAACACAGAAACTGAAAAGTTCTAAGTCAAGCTAAATCACTAGAAGTGCTACATCAATTTTCCTTTCTATAATATCCCTGACTTCCCATCAGCTTCAAAGTCATTGATCACACGTCATAAGTGTAGAAGCCATATCTATAGGTATAAAGATGGATAACATTTTCTACTTCAGGTAGTCAACAGAGTAGGGCTTTCTTCTGAGATCCTATGATAGTTTGCCCATTTATTGCCCAGTGATAGAAAACCAGCATCTCTCATCAAACACCAACCTCACCTACTGTTTCCTGGTACATAGCTTATTCCTCATCTTGTAAATAAATCACATTTGGCTACTTGATATTGCTTCCAATGTACCACGTGTTTTCACCACTCCACACAAGTGTCCCTGCCATTCCCAGAGCCTGGAATGCCATTCACGTCCTCTCTGCCTATTTAATTCCTCCTCACCCTTCAAAGTCCCACTTGCATGCTGCATTCTTTACTCTCCAGCTGCTCATAGGCCCAGTCAGAACTCATTACCCTGTACTCTATACTCCAAGACTACTATATTTAATACCATTATCAGTGGTACTTATAGTCTAATTAGTATTATAGCTAGGACTTTACGTGTCCACCTACTCCACTAACAATTCCTTGAATTTCTAAAATGTCTTATTTATCTAGAAATCTCCAGCAAATGGCATTTAAAAACCTTTCAATAACATTTATTTAATTGAATTAATACTCAATAGGCAAAAAACAAAATACTCAATAGGCATAAGACATATACTGGATTCCATATAATAGCATTGTGAAAAATATAATTCTTGATCACAGGCAGTTATATTCCACAATGCATTATACAAACATAAACATTTAAGTGATGTATTGTCTGAGACAAGAATGACAACATTTTTTCGTTTTTGTAAAAGGCTGGGTAATAAATATTTTAAGTTTTGTAGGCTACATACAGTCTCAGTCATATATTCTTCTTTGTTTTCCTTTACAATCCTTTAAAAATGTAAATACCATTCTTTGCTTATAGGACGTACAAAAACAAGCCAAGAGCCAGATTTGGCCCAGGGCTGTAGTTTGTTAACCATGATCTAAGATAGCACCACCCAATAGAATTTTCTATGATGATGGAAAATTTTGCTGCACTAGTCAATATGGTCGCCACTAGCCATGTGTGGCTATTTAAGCATGGGCAATATGGCTGGTCTGATTAAGAAACTAAATTTTAAATGTTATTTCATTTTAATTTAAATAGTCATATATGGGTATTGGTTTGCCTATATGAGTGAATCATTTTTAGATTATTCAAACTACCAATCTCCTGGAATTAGTATGAATAAACTATTTCAGAACTGGGCAGTCAGCAACTTGAAATTATAACTGTGATGGTGGGTCTCTTTATTCAATATGATGCAAGAAACCAGAAAGCCCCCAAAGTTGCCTAAGTGTTATGAAATAAAAGATTTCTATTATTGCACATTCAGTGCAAGGAAAAGGTTTTCAGAGCTGGTGGCTACATACGTTGCATCAACTGGGAGATTCAGAAAGTGAAGGTTAATCTTTGGCCATCTACAGGAAGCCCTCAACCTGATAAACTTGGGGGGGGGGAAAAACACAAAAAATAAACAACTTTATTTTCACCTGCTGAGAAATTTGTTTCAAATTCCCCTAAGTCTTTTAAATGCCCCTGCCCCCTCATCACATTTCCTAAGAATAAACTGCCCTTCAAAATGATGAGGGCCTAGTCCTTTAAGAATCCACATGTTCAAGTGGCCAAAGATGTCCATTCATCTAGCTTCCACCTAGTTTAAGGCATTCACTATCTATTAGCATAACAAAGGTCCTTGTGATGATAAGCTGAACAAGAAGGGGGTGAGACAAAACTGGAAGGCGTTGATGGATGGTGAGAAAGCAATGGATCAAGGAATTCATTAGTCTCTCTAGTCAAAGAACTGTGGCAGAGGGATACAGAGCAAGTCAGCTGAAAGTATAAGAAGCATTATATGGAGTAAGTGGATTTCAAAACTAAGACTTTGGAATTAGAGTAGTTACTAGTGATGACAAGGTAAGATGAAACTTGGCTTCAGTGTGGTGGAAAATAATAAGTTGTTGGAAATGAGGAAGTAAAGGGATGAGAAACCAGGGTGTTAGATGGGTCATCTGCTATACATGCTGAAGTCACAAAAAATGATGATAGAAGTAGGGCCAGGCGCCAAAGTTCTCGGGGAACTAGGAATGGAGATGAGGTGGTATGACCAGCGGTAAACAGATGATGGGAACAATAAGGGGTAGTAGGTGGTATAACCACAGGGCATCACACTGTGTGCCCCCAACTCCATTTATATGCACAGCTACCTCCTGGGCGGAAGTTGGTGTCAGAGCTTAGGATCAGCTTGTGCTGAGATCCACACCAGTTAATAGTCTCTGCCTAACTTGGTTCATTCTGAGTCAACACCACTTCTCATTTTAGTTCTCAAACACAAAAGGCCAATTAGAACCTCCTATTTTTCCCAGTACACCAAAGGCACACATTCTGAGTCTTCTGGAGTTGGGGACCTATATCCCTTTCCTTTTGAGAAAGACTGGTAACAACTTATAGCAGTCAGGGTGCTCCAGAAAAACAGGAAGCAGAACCAATAGGTGAGTGCTTGCATGCATGCGTGTGCGTGTGCGTGTGCGTGTGCGTGTGTGTGTGTGTGTGTGTGTGTGTGTGTGTCTGTAAAGGTTAATTTCAAGGAACTGGCAAGTCCAAAATCTGCGGGTAGGCTACCAGGCTAAGGGGAAGAGTTGATACTGCATTTCAGGTGTGAAGCTAGTTGGCTGGCATAATGTCCTCTTCCTCAGGGAAGTCATTCTTTTTTCTAAGACCTTCAACTGTTTGGATGAGGCCTCTCCTCATTATAGAGAACAATCTGCTTTGCTCAAACTCTACAGATTTAAAGGTCAGTCTTACATTAAAAAACATACCTTCACAGCAACACCTAAGACTGAAAGTAGGAAACTGATATGACTTATGCAGGATTTTAATTTAAATATGTACTGTTTCCAACAATCTATGTTTCCTAACTCAGAAGATATCATTCCTTGCACCCAGGCAAAGTTAGCCAATCCCTTTCATGAAGATATAAAGGGATATTCTGTAATGCTTGCCAGTCTCATGTTTTTTATGGAGTCACCATTTCTTCTGTTTTCCCTTCTTTTTTTCTCAAGGGAGTCCTACTTTCTCATTACTCGGCTTAATCTTTGATTTTATTGCATGAAAAATAAGTGCACTTCTGCCTTCACAGAATATGCTCACCCATTACCAGGAGATACAGACAGGTTATTTACATGTCTATAAAGAATAGGCTAATGAAGTCCTCGTGATTACAGGATGTCCCACACACCCACTTTGTTTTCAGGCAGTCTCTGTTGATCTCTCAGGAGTGCAGATAAGGCTAGCTGCTTCTAAACTTAAGAGCACTACTACATGTATTATATCATATTGACCACAGGGAATTAATTATTGCCTTGGCTGAAGCCTATTACAATACACATTGCTTTTGTTCTTGTTATTAGGGATGAATTCTTGAAAACAAATTCCTGGACAGTGATAACCTTTGTCTAAGAACTGTGTGGTACCTGCTGCCTGAGTTACAATGGAGCTGTTTATTTAAAAATATGTATTTATTGCCTGACTCCTGTACTTATTAAATTGCTTTCAGTGGAATCTTCAAGAAACCCAAAGGGAAAAAGGAAGGTACCATTCCTTTCTACCCCAGAACTCTTCCCATTAATGTTCCTTATATAATTCCTCATGTGTTGAGTAATTGCTCATCTTCCATTATTACACAGAAGCCTGGAGACCAACTGACCACCCAAGGATGCTGCCTGATGAGGAAATAGTCAATTTTTTATTGATAGAGCAAGCCCAACATGGAGAATGTGAGTGAACAACATATGCAGGCCATCTGGAAAAAATTAAGAAAATGATATCTTTTGGACTCATTGGCTAATAATACTAGGAAGTTAAAGTGACCGTGGAAATGCGAGGACATAGGCAAGTTCATGTGAACCTCAGAAATGTGTGGGTGGAAACCTGGTTAGATGAATTGGACAAGCACTGAAATTCTTCTCATCCCACATTCTCCGCAGAATCCTAGTTATGAAAGAACCGCAATGGCTCTCATCCTGGAAAGGAGTCATTTTCTCAAAATCTACCTTATTCTTCCCAACCTTGCCATTCCTTCTATTTATCTCTAAAATTGCAGTTCAAACCAAAGGCTTTGTTTTGAGCTTGTGGGACTTCTTCTACTTGACAAAGTTCAACAATTTCACTTAGTAAATTATTTCTTTATGTTTTACTTTCAAATTCTGTTATGTTTAAATGACTTAATGTTCATAGAGATTATGGAAATCATAAGTACCACACTTTGGGAATTTCCTATTCAACCAATATAGTGCTAGTCATGACCAACAAGCCAGAAAGAATACAATGTATTGTGTCTGAGGCAATGCCATATCTTTTCTCACATCTACCGAAGGCAATTTTCATTCTGCTCTCCAGCTATTATTTGCTCAAGTTACAAAGTTGTAACTCTCTATTTAGATTTATATTAATTTGATGTTTACATTTACCAGGTATTTTCTGTTCTACGTTTTCTTTTGGTTCATCTTTTTGGGGGACAAGATGTCGCAGAGTTGATTTTCAAGAGGTACTCATGAGTGCTATATTCCCTTATTTCATGGTATTTTGAAATATCGACAACAAATGGAATTTGTTTTCACCTCTCCTTAAATAAATTGTGATTTTACAGGGGTCTTTAATTGGGAAAATGAGCACACAAAGGCTAACAGACAACAAGCATGGTGGCAGTAAGTGCTGGGAGAATGGGCAGAGATGGAGAGAGGAGGGAAGACAGCATGGTTAGGGAAGACTTTCAAAACGACAATTGAGCCAAGCCTTGAGAAAGGAGCAGCAGGAAGATAATCAAAGAGAAGAGGGAAGGGATGTCTTGGGCAGGGGAGTGGGTAGCAGGACAGACCCAGAGGTAAGGATGCATTTTGGCATGTTGGAGAGACAGATAAGCAATCCATCCATCTGGACTATGTGTGCTTGGGGGGGGGGGGGGGAGAGCGGGGCGCTTGGTGATCTGTCAGGAAACTGACACCTATCATCTGACAGTTTTGTATTATTGCTGGACTCAAGATGTAAATTGGCACTTGGTCTTCTACAAACTCCTGATTAATTAATTCAATGGCTGCTACCTAAATCTCTTTGCCTTCTGACCTTTCTGAGGCAATTTAACATTCCTAAGTACCTTCCTTTTTGAAATTCTGTTTTCTCTTGGTCTCCCAGTTACCCTCTGAGTCTCTGGCTGCTCTGTCTATGTCTGCGATGCACCATGCCCTTCATCTGGCCAATCCTTGGCTGTGGTGCTCCTATGAAGTCTGTCCCTGACTCTGCTCTTTTCTCCTTCTACCATCTTTCCTTGGAAAGTCCATCCATTCTCTCTTGCCACATCAACTACCTTCCTGAGACCAGTGATGCCTAAAGAAAGATATGTAGTGCAGGCTGGGTCTCTCCTGAGCCTCAGATCCATACAGATCGGCCGTCTTTACCTGGGTACCCCAGATGCTCCTCACAATTCGCATGTCCCAAGCTAAATTCATGTCCTCCACTGCCCAACATGCTCTTCTTCCTTTGTTTCTTATCTCGGCTTGATTCAGAAGTACAGGGAGAAATCAAAGCGAAGGGAGAGGGAAGAGACAAGGAAGGGGTGACCAAGTCCTGTAGAGCTCTTGCATATCTTTTGCCCTCTCCCTCCCAACCACTAACACACTAGGTCAGGCTCTCTCCCTTCTCACCTGTGTTGCTGTACTAGCCTCCTGGTTGCATCTGGGTCTTCAGTCTGGACTCGCCCTAATCAATCTTCCCCAGTTGGTCACAAAGATTTGGTAAAACATAAACCTGAGAATTGATCTGAACATAAACATTATTACCTTCATGGCTCAACTGCCCAAATTTATTTTTCACTACTTCCATCCTTGTCAACTCCCTTCTATATACAAGCATTTTTTCTAAAACCAAACAAAACTTTGATAGTCCCAAGCAGACTCTGATCCCTAACTTCAGACTTTTCCCATACTGCACTCACTCTGTCTAAAATTCTTTCTTACCTCCCTCCACCTGGCCATCACTCACTGGCCCTGGAGGGCTCAGCTCAGATGCTCCTTTCTCTAGAAAGGCTTCCCACCCTCCAGCTTGCATTAGGCTGCCCAGTTTTGTTCTTTCAGAGACTGGGTGCACTCCACAATCCTAGACCCCCCAGATTCTTTTGTAGTTTTTGTCTCTAGGCCTGCTTGCCCTCTGGACTCTAAGTTCAGGAGTACCCGAAACTCTGATCTGTGTCATTAGCCCCTGGCAGAACGCCTGATAAAGCACAGGCTCTATCAATATTGCATGTTTTAAGATCATCCACATTATGGCATTTCTGGAACACATGATCTCAAGTAAAGACAACAGGACAGAGACTTGAAATTAGGACTATCTCAGAAAATCCAGGTGTATGTTTTTTTTGTTTTGTTTTGTTTTGTTTTTTACAATAACCATCGTGTAACATAATACCTGTTGGGTGCCACATGATTTATTTAGATTTCAGAACTCAATGCTCTCCTTCCCCTCAGAAAACTCACCACCTTACCTAAGATTTTTTTTTTTTTAATAATGCACAGTGAAATGACCTGAGAAACCTGAGTGCCTATTGCCCACTCCTCCTGCACAACTCACCCAGAGGGGCTCCTTTAGGAAACTTTATCCTTTCTCACTAAGCCTTGAGTCTTGCCCTTTGGGGCTGTGTGTGAACTGTGGAGAAAGCAGCACAGCTCAGCTACACAGCAGGGATAAGATACTGAAGGCACCATCCAGGACCTCTCCCAGCCGTCCAGGGTGCTCTCTGACCAGGAACCCACTCAATCGCATCCTTACGGAGGTTTGTCTTAGGACTCATGGCTCTCCTCAGTCTCCACTTCATAATTTCCAGGAGTTTTGTTTGCTCTTAGTCCCTCACCAGTGTTTCCCCATGTGTAGCCACACAAAGTTGGCAGCACAAAGCCCCGGCTCCTTCTGTCACCTCTGAAGCATGCCATCCAAGTGCATGCCCTGAAAAGAAAAATATCTTGAAAAGCTCTAGCCTTTTACCATGTTTTCCTTTTTATGCTCCCAGCACTCAAGGAGCTCCAAAATACACACACACCTCACCTCTTTCTGCTTTAAACCCTCACGTGTCCTTTCTATGGTTTCTGAGCATTTCCTCAGTGCTTGCAGATGGAACAACATATTTGGCCAATGTCGGAGATGACTCCTTAGAGGTTCAGAGGATGCCAGCAGGCTTCATTCCTCCTCGGTCCTCTTCATCTCACCTCCGCCCCCAACCTGGGACGCTCCAGCTCTGAGCCTCATTCTCTACATGCGTAAATTGGAAATAACAATCCTCATGTATCTGTGAGTCAAATGACAAACTGCAAAGTGTATTTGAAAACTGCAAATTTTAAATATTACATAAAGACAGAACTTGTAGGTGAAGCCCTTTTAAGAAGCAGGTCAGCTGGAAAGTTGCTTTGTTACTATAAGGAACACTAAACCACACTGGCTAAATAATGCTCTAGATTTAAAAAAAAAAAATAGATTTATCAGAACACCTCTCAGAAAGAAGTACTGTATGTGGTTAGATCCTTTTATAGCCTATTTAGAAGAGGGAAAGTAAGACCCTTCAAGAGACATCCTAGAGTGCCATGAATGGTCACCAACTCCCTTCCAAGGAGGGTGGGGCTGTTTTCTGCACAACTGCTGTTTTGCTGAGTCGGGAGGGGAGGTTTGCCCAGAGCTGAATGGCTCTGGACAATCAAGGGTTGTTGGGTATTACTTGTGCAGTCAGGAAGTCCTTCCCACCCTTCCTGAGAATATGCCAGTTTTCTTTCCAATCATAGGTATATATACATAAAGGCTTAAGGGACCCCAAAATAAGTAGCCTGCCTGGTCTGTCCCCATGTCTCCAACTAACTTCACTTCCAGGTATACTTGTTAAGGGAAAGTGGGGATTGTCTGTATAAAAAAAGTAAATGGCAGCTATTTAACGATCCAATGAGATGGGAAAATATCCTCCAGATGAGCTCATTGAATAGACCTTGAAATCTACATTCAGGGATAAGAGGAAAACCAGTATGTTGTTTTCTGTGTTCTAGTGAACTGACATGACAAAACACATTGTTTGATTGAATTGCTGAGACTGTGTTGTACTGTTTTAAAAGGCCAGGATGGGAGGAGTTGGGTTAGCACATTATGTACTCTTTACAGTGGAACCTTTTGTCATGCTAATTTCAGGTTTGCTGTTTCCTATTGAGGCCCCTCCAAGAGAAGTTTACAGGCCCTGTGCAGGGATTGAAAGGTGGGGATGGAAAGCATTTCCCTGCGCCCTCACCCACAGTGAGCCTGTTGTTTGTATAGCTCGTTACAATACTTGCACAAACTTGGATAATTGTTTGTTTGAATTCAATAAACTCTTCACACACATTAATAGGATTTTTCCAGCCATCTGATGAGCATCATGAAATTTTATTTCATCTTCTCCCCACCACTTGGCCCCATTGTAAGCAGCCCATGAAATGCTTGCCACATTCCTTATTTTCGTGGGCCTCCAATTATAACTTGAGCGTGCTCAATCTCCTCGGCCCTCCAACAGGTGGATAATTACATTGTGCTGTGCAATGTCTTCCAAGGAATTTCCCAAATTATTTATGCAAATATGACCCAACTATTCTATAGCTGGCAATGTTTATACCCAAAAAATGACCCAAAGAATTGTATCATCTCTAGGAGCAATAATGTTTAGTACATTGTAATTAGATTTTCCATTCTGAATTTCCATGTCAAATGCCCTGAATGAAACTAGCTAGCTAGATATAGATAGATAGTCATTCAATCTTTCTATCCCCAAGACCAAGTAAAATTCTAAATAATTTTGAGGAAGGATGGGGGAGGCAGTGTCATTAGTTATACTCTACTCGTATGTGTTAGACCCACTAGGTTCCATTATAGTAAGTCCTGTCAAGCATTATTCTGGGCATTTTTCTGCCTCTCTGGACACTGAATTTATGAGTTGTGGGAGGTCTCACACATATACTTGGCCTTAATTTTAAATCCCAACCCAATTCATGACTCATCACCTCAAGTGAGAGAATGAATGATGACGTCTGCTGCAATACTGAGTCATTTTTCCTCATGAGTCAGCCCCCAAGTGGCCATAAATGTGTCTTTGGCATTAAGAACTACTCAAATGTGGTTTCACTAAGTTGTCTGATGTAAATATACTTTTATTTGGAACTAAGAGAAATCATAACCTGAGAGATGGAGCATTTTCCCATATTAGCTAAGAGTTGGTCTATAGAAATTGCCACCCCACTTTCTGTAACCAGCTTCCACTGAGGACCATGGTATCTAAAACCAATCGGAATGCTCACATTGAGCTGACTGCCCCAGTTCCCCAACTCAGCTTAGTAAGAGTGATTCCTACTTAACTCTTTCACTGCACATTTAGTAAGTATTTATTGAGTTAATATAGTCTACTGGGGAAAAAAGATAAGAATGCATGCCTGGATATCTGAGTTCTGGCCCCAAATACTAATAGCAAACTGTGTGAACTTCGTCTATCATTGAACTTCTCTGGATCTATTTTTCCATTTAAAAAAGGACAGATTGTACCTCACAGAGTAATTGTAAATATCAAATAGGACCATAGGTTTGAAAATGTCACCAGTAAAGTATTAAGTAGTTGTTATTTCTGTTGTTATCATGACAGTCTCAAGCCATTGGAGACCATATAAAAGTGTCAATAGATCAAGAGCTCTCAAAGCAGACTGGCGAGGGACAAACTTCAGCTCTACGTTACCATCTGTGGGAACATAGGCAAGATACTTAATCTTGTATCTGTGAAATGGGGCCAAACAGTACCTGATCTGTAGAGTTTTTATAAGGATCAAATGAGATAAATCCTACAGAGCCCTTCGATAACTCCTACAACATTCTACAAATGCTGCTTTTTATCATTCCACAGGCTCATCCAAGCAGAAACACAAGAAAGGGGCTAAAAACAAACAAACAAAAAAGACAGACATCCTATCTTGTCATTTTCCATTAAGACTAACAACAAGACAAGTAAAACACTGGGAGAATTCTCTAATCTCTCTTTTTCCCATTTTGGTTACCCATTGCTCTGTCCTTGTAGTGTTTCCCAAAATTAAAGTGGAGGGTGTATAAAACTCTAATCTGATAGGCTGTGACACAAATACATAAATAGTCTTTGGGGTTGATATAAAGAAAAATGGCCATAGAGAGCTCACACTTCAATTTTCACAAGAAAAATGAATTTCACAATAAAACTAGCTAAATGTTAGAATATTTAGAATGCTCTACTCATATATGGTAAGTGGAAGAATATTGAAGATACTAAGGAGTTCAGAGAAGGGAGAGATCAGTCCAAACCTATGCCAATTAGGTCATCTTTGTCCCAGGGCTTCTAGAAGTATCCAAGAACCAATGATGTAGAAGCTCTGGATGAAAAAAGTCAGTCAGTTCATTAACAAAAGTCAATGAAGATTGTCCCCTTTCACACTCAAGCTTAGCCCTAGCTTTTTCTCTTGTGGCTGTAAGTGTAGATTACAGTAGCTTTCATTTTCAGAGAGAAATGTTTGCCAAACAGTGCTAAAATTAAGCACTATGACATAGCAAGCGCTACAGAAGCATTGATTAAAGGAATCTTAAGGTCACAGTGTTTCTAGAGAAACTTTTTTTTGTGAGATCTCTATATACTTTCAATTTAAACCTTTTTTTTTTTTTTTTTAGTTTCAGGTATACAAAAACAATGTAATAATTATATATTTACAATTTGTAGCAGCTATATTTGATGTTAGAGGGGTAGTAGATTGGGGGGACTTATCACTTTGTGAGGAGTTTAAACCTATTTTAAAGTGGACCTCCATTATGTGGCTTTAATACTTTGGACCTTCATCTTCTGAGGAGCCATTACATTTACAAAATTCAGGTGTTGCTCCTTGTTTGTAAATGAAATGAACAGCTCTAGAAGGGGATTTTAAAAAACTGTCCCTATTAATGGAAATTTTACATGTCTCTGAGTCACTTGCAAGTTCAGACACTAATTCTGATTGTGTAAGAGTGAAAAGTATAATTTGGAATGAAGAAATGTTCTAGCCAGAGTTTTGGGATCCACTAAATGATATGTTTCTAGGGTGTTTTTAACCTAATATTAAAGAAAGGAAACATCTTACATTTGAGTATGCAAGTCTTTTGGGGACTCCCTTCTGGAGCGTCGTCATCTCAGATGCCTGTCCTTTCGTCCCTCTCTGTCTTGCCAGCGATGTATACCAGACAGTACTGTCCCCTAGGAGGGAGTACTTGGCTGGTGTATTCATGTGCAATCCCATTTTAGTGGAATGGTACATAGATTAATTTCTTCATGAGTTCCAGGGATACGCATGTTGGGAAGAGAACATTTAAAAAAAGGGAAAGTTTAAAATGTGTTCTGGTTGCATCTGCTTGATGAGCTGTCCCTTTCACTAAGTGTGCTTGTCAGCTGCACACTAAAAGAGAAAACTGCCAATGGTTTAAACCTAGAAAGTAAGCTAGGCCCTACCTATCATTCAATTATATTAAAAAATATTTAAAAATTGAAAAGATCTGAAAAATCTTGGTTTCTCTTTGTGGCAGAGACCTCTAGCTATCCATCAAAATCCTTCGTTTTCTTTGAGCACAGCTCAACTATATTTTCAATATCCCTTCTGTCAGGTATGGCCATGAACCTAAGATTTACCTAAGAGAATGTAAGCAGAAATGACGTTAGTCTTGACCCACGTAAACCTCCTATGTTTCATTCTCCATCCTCTTCCCCTTCCAGTTGACTGCAATATTTATCTCCAGGTAGGGTCACCAACCATTTCAATGCCAGGACTTTTCTAGCTTTATCACTGAAATGCTCACTTCTCGGGAAACCCATCAGTCCCAGGCAAACCGAGATGGTTGGTCACCCTACCTTAGGGTGTTAGGGTGACCAAGGAAGCTTGCTGAAGATATTAAAGCCAGCATCAGTCTGGGACCCTGAATGACCACATGGAGGAGAACTACCCTTCTACACTACATATCAGAACTGAAATATATGTTTTGATTTTTTTTGTTTTGCAGAACGTGGCCTATCCTAATAATCTCCAAAAGGAGAAAACAGAGCTATGTCTATGTAAAATCATAAGAAATAAATTATCGGAACAATAAAATAATAGATAAAGACAAATAATTGAAGGAAAGAGGAAAAGAGAAAGGAAGGGAGTGAGATAGAGGGAAGGGAAGGAAGGAAGGAAGGAAGGAAGGAAGGAAGGAAGGAAGGAAGGAAGGAAGGAAGGAAGGAAGGAAGGAAGGAAAGAAGGAAGGAAGGGGAGGAGTTAAGTGAGGGTAACTAAAAATTTTTTGATTAGTTATTCAAAGTTTCCTTTTCATGAAGCATGTGACAAGAACTGACATCAGACCCCCAGAGCTACGTAGTTCTTTATAAGATGTTAATAATCAGTAAAGTTTATTGGGAAAAGTACCATGTCTATATTTCTTGAAGTCAAAAGCTGCAAACTATAGCCTGCAAGAATGTGTCATGTACCTGCACAGTATTTTAAAAATGTGTAACTTTGAAAATATTTAGTCTAGGTAGGCATTTTACATTTAAATCAGAGCATACCCTCTACACATACATACATATTTCCTATTATGTTTCCAATAGCATTAGTTAACTTTTCTTAACATGTATCTGAAAGCAAGAGTTTTCATATCTTTTATTTGGCAACAGAACCTTTTTTTTTCCAATGAAATCTTTCTCACTATATCCTTATTCCATAAGCAGATGAACAAGCTGCTACTGTTTGAACTGGGAGTGCAAGTTCAAGAGTCAAGTGCTCTCCTCTTCCCCTTAGTCCCTGAGATCCATCATCAGAATCCTCAGGCTCCTCAGAACACAGACAGAGTGAAAATCCTTGGTCTGGATTACATCACTCTCCATCCAAAGAAGTTTCACAACTTTTTGTTGCTTGTGCAAAAGATCCAAACATCATAGCTTGGGTGTTCTAAAGGTTTTCAAGATTTAGTCAAAAGTCACTTTAGCTTTATTGATAGCACAGGCAGATCATATCGTTATATTTCTGTGAATTACCCCCACATCTACCATAATGGCCTATATGTATAATCAAGTTGTTCAAATGTGTCTTTTGAATTGAATTACTACTCTAGCAATTTCATATTATATCTAATGATATTAATTATAGTACATTATATGGAAAGTGCTGTTTCTTATCATTTTAACTGATATTATTCATCAATATAAAAGTCTTACATGTATTGATTGATGGTTTTGTTCTGATATATGTTTCTCAGTTCCTGAGAATGAACAAGTGATCTGATCCATGAGTTAACATCACACAGAGACGTGGATAAATGTACTATCATATATAGTGCTTTCATGGTTTCCTTTAATGTCCATAGCTATCTCTACATCTTGTGTAAAGTGTCTCAGTCAGACTGGTTTTTATATTCACATTATTGTTTCACTTCCCTTTAAACCAGAGAATATTAGCTTAAATGGAATGAGGTCCAGGAGTCACCGCCCAGGCTAGTCAGCTGTTGGAGCAAACAACACCCTTTGTAACCATGCTCCATGATGATAATAAAAGATATGAGAAAGAAAAATAATTGGAAGTAGAGGGACACTAAAACCATTATCAAGAAGTAGCTGAAGTGAGAAAAAGATTGTGCAGGAGAAAAGGAATAACAGAATCTACTTAAAGGAACACATTGATGCCTTCAGTCTTTTCCCCCTTGGCTTCCGTACTGCACTCTCTCGATTTTCCTTCAGTCTCACTGGTCACTCCTTCTCATTTTCTTTTTCTGGTTTTTTCTCTTCACCCAGATTTCCTGCCTCTGGAATAAATAAATACTTCTCTACATAAATACAGTCACTTGAGTGCGTATGTGTAAATCATGTCTCCCAGCTTTAAATCATCTGTCTACTGAAACTTCCCAAGATTTTGGCTCAGTCCATTTTTCTACGTCCACTCTTCTGCTGACTTATATTGTCTACTGTCTACTCAATGTCTCTACTTGGTTGTCTAATAGTCATCTTGAACTAAACATGTCCCAGAAGAATCTGTGATCTACCCCCCACCACCCTCCTCCATGTGCAGTCTTTCCCGTCTCAGTTGATGGCAATTTAACCCTTCTATCATTACCACTATGACTTCATTTCCTAATATTCTCCCTCTCAGTTGTGCCTGCGTACCAGTCTTGCTGTTCCTTGAATCTGCCAGCAAGCTTCCACACTTCTGAAGGTCTTTGCCCTAGCTGCTCTCTGCCTGCAAATACCACACAGCTAATCCGTTGCTTCCTTCCAGTCTTCGCTCAAATGTCACCTTTTCAAATGAGGCCTCCCACAACCACCCTATTTATAACTGTATCTCAATCCAGTTACCTTACTCTGATTTTTCAATATCACTTACCATGTTCTGCATACTCTATAATTCAGTTATGTGTTATAACCATTTTTATATCTGTCTTCCACAACGAGGATTTAAACTCCATAGAGTGAGGATTGTCTGTTTTGTTGACTGGGATATCCCAAGTCTCTAAAACACTTCCTGACATGTTGTAGCTATCACGTTATATTTGTTAAATTAGTGAGCAAATATTTACTGAACACCTACTTTATGCCAGGCATTTTGCTAGACTATGAGGATACAACTTGAACAGCAGACATGGGCCTTGCTCTCCTGGAGTTTACAATCTAGGTGTGAGCTACAAAGGGACCACTCTGATGACCTCAGATTGCTGCATGGTGTTTATAGAGACAGGGGAAAGGTACATAACCAACTCTAATGAGGTGCAATGTAGGTACATAAAACAGAGAGAGTTTTTATAAGGCCAGCCTACGGAGATCTGAAGTAAGTCTTCAGGAAGATGCATATAGGGTACAAACAATTGCTCCCACCCCGCAAGATGAATTATATTCTCCACTCTATGATAATGACAAGAGGTCCTGCAAAGTGAAGATTGTGCATAAAATCAGGACCCAATGGATACCTGTCAAAAAGATAATTTAGCTTAGATGAAGCATGGAAGGTTTTCTCTTAGTGTTTCCAGTTTTTGGTCTGTGCTTTGGGTGAGGGGTATTCAGAACAGGAATGCACTACACAGCTAGCTCAGTAAAGATCCGTGCAGTGGTGAACTTCAGGGCTGAGATGTCAGAGCTTGCAAGAAGACATAGAAGTTGAAAGGTTAAACATGAAAGCTGGCACAGCCCATGATATGCCTCAGCTCCTGGTCAGCTCAGACGCAGAATCAGGGTTATGGATAGGCTGAGGGGTTTTGCAGACTGAAGCTGACCACAAGTTTCCATCACCTATAAGAAGTCTCCACTTTACTGTTGCATGTGTGTATGACGTACAAAGTCTTAGTATAAGTTTTTGGAAGGAAGGCTGATCTCTTCTCTCAGATATTCCCAGAAGACCCATGAAAGCAGGCTCTGCTAACTGGCATGAAATTAATTACCTGGAGAAAGTTACTTGAACAGATGCACTAAAAGTGTTATACAACCCCAAAATGCAAGACAGAATCACAGTCCTGATGCAAGGAGTTTTGAAAGTCCCAAGAGAGGCAGGAAAATGTGCTCTTTTTTTCTGCACTCCACATCTCCAGAAAAGCCATCACCACAGCAAGAGCCCACCCAAGGGACTGCCTTAGTTATGTGTTCAGCACAGAAAGTGAAAAAGAGAAGAATTAGAACACAGTTTCTACTTGAGACAAGGGATATTATGCTATATGTCCAACAGAAAAACTCTTCAGTCCTATTTTGCTTCCATCATTTCTGTCATAAAAAAGCAACTTTCAGACTGTAAAGAATAATGCTGACAATATATTTTTAAATTAAAAAATCATTTTACAAAACAGATTTTGCATTATTTCCCAAATTTTAAAATATAAACATATGTACGTGTTTGCATATGCGTGACTGTGTGTATGTGTGTGCACATACATATGTGTACGGGGGCAGCGGTAGAGGGAAGGCTGGAAAGATACATCATCACAAGATGTGCAAAGAAATCATCACTAAGCATTGGGAAGATGAGTGATTTTTTTGCCTGTTTTTATAGATGTCACCATTTTCTACAACATGCATTACTTTTCTAATCAGAAAAACACATATAACAAATAGATTAAAAGGAGGGGATGGCTGCCAAAGACAGATGAGGAGAGACAGAGGAAATAGCTGCAATGAATGAGTTGAGGTTTCCTGAGCTGCACATCAGATCCTGGTGTATTAAAGGGATATACAGATGTGGTCACAGAACCAGTGTCAGCAATCCTACAGGAGTATTAGAAAGCAGCTGTGGTTCCAGAAGATTGCAAATTTACAATGTTGTCCAAATTTTCAAAAGACAGAGATTGGTGAATTTAAGAGGCTCAATCCTGAGGCACATGACATCAACCCCTGCATAAATAAATTCAAGAATAGATTATTACACAGATGGCTTCTGAGAATTTTGCAAGGGGAGGGGTGGGCTCCCTAGCACCACATCATGCCACATTAACTTCATTTTTTTTTTTTGGTTGGATGAAGAGATTTGCAGGAGAGAGGGGCTGTTGTTTTGACAAGGCACCTGATAGTGTTTACTGACATCTGCTAACACTAGAGCTTTCTTCACGGGTGGAATCAGGCAAACGAAGAGAGACAAGAGCAGGCACCGCATCCAGGATGGAAGAGGAATTGGGGAAATGGACGCCACGTCTGAGATGGGAGGAAAGGGGTGAAGCAGGTCATGGTGCACTTCCCTCTTTAAGAACCCTGCTCCAGACAAGCTCACACGGCTGGCTCTTCATCACTCAAGTGTCACCTCTGCAGGGGGAGACCCCCTGACCACCCAAATTGAAGTAGCCTCTCTGCTACCCCTCACTGGTCACTCTGCTTTCCCTTCAGAGCACTTCTCCCTCTCTGAAATTATCCTGTTTATCTATTTACTTGCTTGGTATCTGTCTCTTTTCCCTAGAATGTAAGTCCTGTATAAGCAAGGACAATGTCTATTTTGTTCAAAGCGGAATGCCCAAGACGTGGCGCATAGTATGAGTCAACAAATATTGGTTCTGTGAATGGAATCTGCTTCTGCTCTACATTCTGTCCCCTGGTAATACCCTCAGCATTGCCCTATTTCAAGGAGATGATGTCTCTTTTCCCTCATCTGTGAGCACCAATGCCTCCAAAGTGGTCCCCCTGCCTACAGTATCGCTACGTTTAATCCCTTCTCCTCACCACCCATTATTTGTGCTGATGAGAAACAAAGATGTTTGGCAAAATTCCCAAACACCTAAATCCTGCGCAACCAATAATGACAACCACCAGGTCACGAAGTGGGGAAGCAGTGGGTACAATCTAGCAAATGGCAAGCTGATGATTATGGATGAGGTCTTTGGCCTCAAACTGTGGGATGGAACACCTCACCTGGGTCAACATATATGGTTACATGTAATGAACATGGCCCACTGTGGGATAGGCTTTCACCATTTCACCAGCCAAATAAGTCCCTCCTTCTCCACAGAGAAGAGCCCATTAGCAGGTAGCATGAGGAGCAAAGCGATTTTGTCAAAACTTCCCCCAGAATGAAGCAGAGCCAACACAGCAGTGAGGGAAGGGTGACAGCTAGTCCCAGTAGCTCAGAATTCTGCTGTTTTTTTATTTAGTCAAGTTCTCCAGGGCTTAAACTCAGCCTTCATTATGTACCCATTACTTCAGTTTTATGATTCTTTAGGCAAGAAAGGAAGTCACTTGACACAGTTGTTAAAAGGACCGACTCTGGAGCCAGGCTTCCTGGCTTCGAATCACAGCTTTACAGGTCACTATGTTACTTTGAGCAAGATAGTTAAAAAACAAAAAATTGTTTTAAAATATATCTGTGCCTCAGTTTCCCCCAATTGTAAAAGGGATAGTATCTATCCCACAGATTTTCTGCAAAGATTACATGAGTTAATAAATGTAAAGTGCTTAGGCTTTAAAGCACCATGACTACCTATATTATTATATAAAGTTTCTGCCATTATTATAAATCCTCAAATACCTAATATTTCAGTACATCATTATAAAGGCCCTTAGCATGTATTAAGGACCTGCAATTCTATTAATCACTAAGATCAACATTAAACTCCAACCTCCACATTAAAGAACAACAAGGACAGGCAGGTACCACACCAAAGTGGAAGAAAGAGCACTGGTAAAGATCTAGACTCAGATTCCATTTCTACCACATTTCACCTGTGAGATTTTTGTCACGGCATTAATCTTATCCAAAATTCCACTTAATTGTTTCTTAAATTAATAATAATGATTAAAAAAAAGGAATTGGAAGAGAGAAGATCCAAGATGGCAGAGTAGATAAACATTGTGCCTACTTCCTTCCATTAATATATTAAAATTACAACTAAATTATAGAATAATTCACCTAGCGAGACATCTGAAGTCTAGCTGAACAGAAGTTTTATACTAAGGATATAAAAAAGAAGCCATATCAAGTTTGGTAGGTGGGACAGAAATGTGAAATGGGCTGGCTCAAAACCTCCATGTAGCAGTTGCGAATCAGGAAGGATATCTCCACTGCAGAGATTCCCCTCTGGAGAAGCAAGGGACCCCAGCCCCACACCAGGCTCCCCAGGCTGGAGTCCTGCCTGGAAAGTACTGGAGTATACCAATAACTATGGTGTACTCCTAAAACTAATATAATATTGTATCGTAAATATATTTTTAATACACAAATATTTAGAAAAATCAGGACAATAGTAGTTGTTCAGATTTTCTCATGTAATTATTGTAGATCTAGTAGAACATGTGTGATGGGTACTTTATTTTTAAAAAAAAAAGTTATATTATTGAGATATTCTCACTGCCACCACACCCTATAAAATAATCCAGTCACCAACAAAGGGGATACACTATAGGTTAAATACACAGAAGCTGAGAATGGAGGAATTTCACTTGTCCTCCAGGCTGTGCAACTAACTAGCTGTGTGTCCTTGCGAAATCTCTTTGGGCCTCTGTTTCCTCATCTGTAAAATAAAGTGGAAAATCACTAATGTCCCTCCTGCTTTTCCTGTCATGGGAGAATCTCAAAGCAGGAGCTTCCTGGATACAGGGTTTGTGAATGACAAAGCATCATAGAGATAACATTCACATTATCAATTTAGTTAATAATCAGCATGTTAGTTATGTGATTATTGGTTTTCACTAATGAGAACACCTGAAAATGTGCTCTCACTGAACATACAGGTATTCAGCTATTATTAAGCAGGATTAATTTAATTCAAAGCATTCTCTCATAAAGTTATTTTTTTAAGATATTGTAGATGGGTTTTGCAAGCTTATCTGTCAAATAAAATAACCATGAACACAATATATACAGAGGGTGCCAAAAAAATGTATACACATTTTAAGAGAGGAAAATTGTATTAGCATTGTAATACTCAATATATACCAATAACAAAAGATGAATACAAGTCACGTTTGACTTCTGCAATTACAAGAGGTGCTCAAAGTGGTTACCATCAGCGTCCAGACACTTCTGATTACGGCAAACTACTGCTTGAGCAACGTTGACCAAAGTGTTCACTTGTCTACATTTTTTGGCACTCCCAGTATAATGCTAAATTTACTATTCCTCAAATAGTTTTGAATGCCTACAACTTTCAAGGTCCTAGGGGAAAACAATATATAAGACGGGAAAGATTCTGGTCTCCACACACATTATAATAGAGGAGACTGGTAGTAAACTAGAATACAGATAAATAAGCAAGATGATTATAAATAAGTTTGAGAAATTTGATAAATGGAAAGATGTGCTAAGAGGAGATGTCTTTAAGGAGATGACATTAAACTAAAAACCAAAAATTAAAAATGATTCACCTTGTGAAGAAATAGGGCCAAGCATGTCAGACAAGTGCTAAGAGCCAAAGACACGAAAGAACTTGGAATGTCGAGGTAATTGAAGGAAGGCTCAGGTTACCAAAGAAATATGAGTGTGAGAAGAAGGGAGTTGGATGGAGAAGCAAGATTGAAGAGGGCAGAACTTTGTGGGCCATAGAACAAAATTTAGATGCTATTTTAAGAGCAAGGAAGAATTTAGGCTGCATAAAGACATGCCATCAGTCAATCTCTCATAGGCTGTATTCATCTAAGTGTTCCTTTTAACCATTTCTGGGGCTTGTTTTTTTGCCTGTTATGCAGTTGGCTAATAAGCTCCAGCCAATTTCTGTATGAACATGTAATGTCTTAGATTATTCCAAAATAAACCACTTATCCAAGAAGTCACGTCTAATTTGGGTGACAGCTTTTGGACCTAAAAGATGTTTAATCAGTCCCTGGATGGGCTTATGACTAAATAATCTCAGAGGGTCCAAATGTCTTCTACTAGTGCCCAAGGATAATAAGGGACAGATATAAGACCGATGAATGAAAATTGTAGAAACATAGATTTCAATTCAAAATAAGGAAAGCCTTTCTAAATGTTAAGAATTTTACCAGATTGGAATAGAGCAAGGGTCTATACACTTATTCCATAAAGGTCCAGATAGTACATGTTTTAGTCTTTGCAGGCCATATAATCTCTGTCCTAATTATTGAACTCGGCCACTGCAACACAAAAGCAGCCGTGGACAACATACAAGATGTGCTCAAACAACACAGTGAATGTTTAAATAAAAAAATTGTATTACAGTAAAAGACACGTTGCCATTAATCCCCTTCAAAATACTCCCCCTTACTTCAAACACACTTATCCCATCGTTCTTGCCACTTTTCGAAACAGTTCTTGCCACTTTTCAAAACAGGCCACTTTCGTGATGTTTACCTTTCATGGTTATTTTGACTTTGGGGAAGAGCCAAAAGTCTCAGTGCCAGATCCACTGAACAAGGTGGATGAGGACACACCGTAATGTTTTTATTTGACAGAAATTCAGAAATTGACATATACCAGAAGCGATGTGTGACATGGAGCCTTTCCATTGTGATCACAAAATATGGTGAATGCTGCTGCCAAGTGCCATCCAATGGAAAGGCAGGAATCTTCAACATGGGAAGCGGAGCGTTGAACCTTAGTAACAGTGTGTGACAAATTTCAACTTGTTCAGTGCAGTCAGTTGGGTGTGAGCTACAGTTGAGAGAAGGTGTGTTTTAAAGTGTGCTGTAAATCATCCTCCATCATGACAATGCTACATGTCACACATCACTTCTGGTACAGCAATTTCTGTCAAACAAAAATGTTACAGTGTGTCCTCATTCCCCCTTATTCACCAGATCTGGCACTGGGCAACTTCTGGCTCTTCCCCAAAGTCAAAATGATTCAGGACATCGAGGCAGCCACGACAGCACAACTAAAGACACTCACGAAAGAGGACTTCCAGAACTGCTTCAGAAAGTGGCAAGAACAATGGGCTAAGTGTGTTTGAAGTGAGGGGGATTAATGGCAACGAGTCTTTTACTGTAATAATTTTTTTTAAACATTCACAGTATTTTTTTTTAATCATACCTCATAAACAAATGAGTATAGCTGTGTTCCAACAAAACTTTATTTACAAAAACAGGTAGTGGGCTGGGTTTCAACTACAGGTCATAATTTGCCAAACCCTGGAGGAGGCCAGAGAAAGTAAAAGGGTAGCTCACAAATGTCATCTGGGCCCTAGACATGTTTTATTTGGCCCAAACTATGTTTTAAAATAGGAAATATTTAAAAGTTAGAGAATTTTACTAAAAATCCAGATTACTAGCTTTTCTTGAGAAAGTGGAAGGGCCCACATTCCTACATGTCAGTAAGTGTCAACAGTTGTCTGGAGTTGGGTAGTGGCTGCCCACTTTGGAGGGAGAATGGACTCTCCAGGTCACCACAGACCCTACCACAGGCCTATCGCCTTCCTGACTTTGGGATTTAATATCAGTTGCCACTTAGCATCATGCTCACCCATTTTTTCCCTTATAGTAGAGAATTATTTGCCTGAACCTACACCTATATCAAATATAGGAAAATAAAAGACAGATTGAAAAAGCCACGTTTCAAGAAAAATGAGAGAAGGCATAGGCACATGGGTTTAATATGCATACAAAGGATGATATGTTGAAAAAAATATTGTTTCTTTTTCCAATTTTAAATTTAACATATTTACATATTTATATCATGTTACATCCTTATGCCATAGTTCAGTAACTATTAAAACAGTTTGCCTCTATTTCTGCATTTGATTTTCTTATTCTGGACCTGCTTTATTCATCTGTTCCTTAGCCAATTCCCACAGGTAGTTGAGTTTGTACCCCTAGGATAGACCAGCATACAAGTAGTAAGTACCCTACCCCTAGAAGATGGAAAACTGGTGAATGATTCAATTGGAAATATTTGTATTGTGGATTCTACTTTGGGCTAGAGGCTGCATTTGATAATCTCTAATGCCTGTGATTCTAGAATATTGGCACTCTGAATCCCAACCATGGTAAAGCAGTTTAATTAGTAGTACAGTCGATTCTCAGCATTTGACCAAATAATTGATTGGCCAAACAGTAATCTACCCACTTCATAAATACAGACACAGGTACCAGCTTCATGAACAGAGCTCAAAGTGGAAGCGATATGGATAACCTATTTAATCAAGGAAGAAAGCCAAAACTAACAATTTAGGCATAGAGCAGATGATGACTGCAGAGCAAGCTAAGAGAATTCCTTATTTCCACATGCAGCAAGTTCTCTTCCCTTCCTCTTCTGACAATGATCAGGTAACACATGCTTCCTCCCCGTTATGACTTTTAGCCTCTGGAGTGAGTTTGCATCTCATTCATTTGCTTGGCTGCAGTTAGGCAGTTGTACTCTTTAGCCTTTCTTTTTAATTTGTGCTGAATTAACCCCTTGTAAATGGGGATATCAAAAAAAGAAAGGAAAGAGTAAAGTACACAAATACGCTTCGGTTTAAAGAACACCCAAATAGAAAGTAAAAAAAAAAAAAACACTGATGTTGATGGTGACTAAAAAGATTTATACCCAATTACAATGATTATAACTGTGGAAAAACATATTTCTCACTGATGCAATGATTGGAAATAAGTATGCAAAAACGAAAGTTGTTGGAGACTAAAAAATTATAGAAGCTTGACATTGTTCTTAAATTCCCTGCAATTTTACATTATTTTTATAATAACAAGCAAATAAAAGTATAAGACTTGGCACAAAATACATCATAATCATTTGAAAACAAATGAGTGAAATTCATTGTGACTCTTGAATAGCTGTGATGCTTTATGATAATTTTTTTTTAATTAAAGGTTATTTGGGTGACAATTGTTAGTAAAGCTACATAGATTTCAGGTGTACAATTCTGTAATACTTCATCTATATATCGCATTGTGCATTCACCACCCAGAGTCAGTTCTCATTTTAAAAAGACAAACTATTAAATAAAAAGTTTTTTTCGTTTGTTTGTTTTTTTGTCAGATATATGAAGACAGTAGATTGAACTGCTAAAGCAGTTAAGAACGTCTTATAAGGAAGCTCTGGGCAAGTCCTGTCACACAATTCAGCAAGACTGTGTGCTCTAGTATATGCTGAAAAAATTTCAGTTCACCTTTTGTTTGTCTAAGGATGCCGCTTCAAATAACTAAATTGCATGTAATTAATGTAAATATTCTCCAGATGACTTTTACAGGACTGGAAAAATCTAATCCTTTGTCCTCCCCTGTCATAGCTTAAGTCTTAAGATTTCCCGCTTATCACTCAGAAATGCAAGGATGGCCAGTCAGCGACAACATAAATAATTTACCTTGCACACTGTGCTTCCGATCAGCGCTCACTAGGTCTTTGTGACTTAGACTCAAAGAATTTTTACAACTTAAATGAAAATAAAAGTTATCTATAGCAACTTACTTGTTTAACAGATAAGATAGGTTAAGGGTCTCATGCAAGGTCATATAAGCACTTAGCACTGAAGTCAGAAAGTTGGTCCGTGTCTCTTTATACAATTTCTGATGGAGCTCAAGATATGTCATAACTGCTTAGTAATGACAATGATAATCACAACCACAGCAACGAGAACACAGCATCTGCTTTTATGAAGCATGGAAGTATTTTGTTATTTTGTTTTCTCATCAACTTCAGATAAAACAGTAACATCCATATTGACATTCTTCGCTAATGACTATTTTTCATATAATACATTAACTCCATGGAGCATTGTCAAGTTCTTTGGTATTTCCCAAATAGTTTAGACATTTCTTGTAATAAAGACACAATCCTTGCTTACACGTATGTTGTGTGGGTGTTTTACCCCACATCCCACAGAATGCAGAGTGTCTACTGGGAATGACACAAATAATACACTCACTGCATTAAAAAAATGGTATCTGTGGCAACGTTAACGGGGGGTGGGGGGGATCTAAATTAAGTGGTCAAGCACACCTGGAAATTAATTTCTCATGCATGGCTTTTCATTTGGAAACCCATCAGTCAACAGTCCTCAGTGAATTTCTTGAGGTGCCTATGCCATGATTTCCCAAATAAACCACAGTACAGACCACAGAAACCTCAATTTTTACACAATGAGCTTCTTGGGCCCTCCACTCCTCACCCCACACCCTTCCTTGTTATTTACCGCATTTTACACATGTATTTTATTTCATGCTTTTATTAATCCAAGTCTTCCCTACCCCCTTTTCAGCAGTAACAAAAGAAGCTGTAGCAAATCAATGAACTCAGAGCAGAGAAACAGGGCCCAGCCCTGCGTACCCTTTCAACCCACCGGGCACCGGCTTTGCCGAGTGTAACCTGAAGTCTTAAAACACTTTCTAGACCAGCCTTAACGTAGAAATGAGAACTGGTTTGTCTCCCAAGTCAACACTTAAAATGAAAAGACTGGTGCTGTTTACATTGGGGGAGAAAGGGTGATGGATACTAATCCTTGACCTGAGATTAACTGGGAGAAACAAAGCAGAGTAGAAGTTTTGTTTTCACATTTGAATTACAGAATTAAGACAGGGAAGAGGAAAGGGGGAGAGCGGGTGCTGGGTGTCTAGGAGAGAGCAGACGTGTGCATAGTTTCGTGTGTTTGTCCTCTAGGCTCGGTTACACACATATCACCATGGCTAAACTGAAAGGCCTGTGTTCGCTTGACAGATTGGCAGTTGCATTTGTGTGGAACGCAGTGACTCAGGAACCATGAGACCAGCCCTGCTCTGAAAGGTGGCTGTCAACATGCATGGTTCATTAAACTTTTCTTCCAGCAACTTCTGAGAGGCTTGCAGGGTAGACTATGGAAGCCTGGGATAGCAGCATGTTCTTGATGCCTCTCAGTAGATGACAGTTGAAATATAAAACCAACTAACCCAGAAGGAAAAAGGAAAAGAAGCATCTGGGAATCCTCAAGGCAGTTTCAGTGTGGTAACTAGATGGGACATGCATGCTGCTAGGATTGAGCTTTCATGACCAGAATTTCTGTCCCCTCGAGACCTCAACAGGCGACAGGCCAGGCCATGAGGCCTCGAGCCACAGCTGTCCACACATTCCTCCCAGAGTGGAGGTTTCCAAACTTCTGTAGAACAAGATGGCTAGGGTTTTCTAGCTCTTATTGTTGGGTGGTGCTGGTCATGTAAGTTGAAAGCAGTCAAGCTTGTGATGATATCTTTATCCCACAGAGGGTGCAGAAGCAATATGCACATTCTAACCTAAAGGGACACTGTAGACAGTATATTAGATATTTCCATGGGGACCTGGGTGGACAGGCCAATATCAAGAGTCTCCCAGGTCAATATCAAGATCCCCTGGCACCTCAACATGATTTAGTGTGGGGAGAAGTTCCAAAAATAAGCAAAGTTAAGTATCCCATAGTTCAGTAGTGAAGAGGCACAAAATAAATTTAAGCTGATTCCTAGAAAATACAGAGATGCAATACTGCTGCAGTGAAGATTATGGGAGCATGTAGACTGAGATTCATATATTCTCATATTCTCTCTTGCTCTTTCTCTCACACAAACATTAGTTTTTACTTGATTTATACCTCATCTCTATTATTATCCTTTGATTATTATATGTGAGCTTCAATTGTATAGGGAACTTTTAGCTTTCCCTTTCTCTGTTTTCTGTAGATATTTTAGGAACCCTTTCCCTTATTTCCTGTTTCCCTATTCACTTTTGATGGGGCACATAAAGAGCATGAGATGAAATAATATAACCCATATGTGCCTGCAGCTAGGAGTGGAAGCTGGGACTTCCGCCTCACAGAATTCAGGACGTAGCTGCTGTTTTCACACATCAACCTGACTGTCAGGATGATTCTTTTGATTGACTTGAAGTGGCAGCTCCACTTTATGCAAAGCCTAACACCTGTCTTCTTCAATCATGTGTAATTGTGGGTAATTTTTTTTGAAATACTTATTACTAGTCCAATCTTCAAATACTGTTTTTCCCTTATCCAACTTTAATCAGTCAATCTATAAACATTTACCAGGTTCACAGTTGATAATCAAAGTGCCCAAAATTCAAGTCCCAGCCTTGCTACTTGCCATGCCATCTTGAGGAAGGAAATTTCTCCCCCTAAATATGAGCTTCTTTCTATTGTAAAGTGAGAATTATAATACTTCCCTCATAGATATTTTTGTAAGGATTAAAGATTTAAGGTACCAACCACCGTGCTCAACACGTAAGAGGTATGTAATCAATGGGAATTATTATTATATAGTATTTAAAATCTTTACAATTTTATAGTCACAAATTTTATATATTTATATACAAATGCATACTTGTATAAATATAAATATATAGAAATAAAATATATTTAAATATAATATAATTCCATTTTATATTTTATAAATTTTTAATTTATAATAATTATTATTTCCCAGGTGTCAGGGAAAATTCAAAGACAAAAAATATATATATATCTCCTTCCTTTCACAGGAGAGAAGTTCTATACATTTGAAGAAACAATGCTACATATGCTTTATATCAAGCATCACAGACTTTGAGATCTAAGAGATAAGAGTGATGCTTGTGTTATGGGGGTGAAGAGGAATGTTTAGTATACTTACAACTTGGCTCTCAATCACGGAGCAAAGAAGAGGGGCATTACTCTCCGGAGTGTGTTTCCCACGATGAAGAAATCAAAGATGTGGATGATGCAAGGTTTGAATGCACGGAGTGTTTCTATCAGCCAGACACACGCTAATATTGCAGACCTATGGGCTACTTCAGAAGTGAAAACACTCTTTCCCACGGCCACATAAAAACACCACGCATGCTCCTCCCTCCAGGAAGTGGAGCTTGATTCTCGAGGGGAGCCTGGACTTAGTGATTCACTTCTAACAATAGTGTGTGGAAAGGGAAAACCTGCATCTTTAGAGTGACGAAAGCTGGAAGATGCCACCTCAACAAAGTGATCAAAGTCAACACAGCCAGAGAGAAGGCGTGTCAATATCATGCATCTTAGATATGATACAATGAGATGTGCAGTGAGGTGCTCACCTCTGTGCTACTCTTCCAGAAAAGCCATAACCCCCATCTTATCATGAGAAAGTGACAGCGAAACCCAATCGAATTAAATTCTATAAGACACCTGGCAAATGCTCTTCAATATTCTCAAGGTCATGAAAGACAAGGAAAGACAGAAATGGCCACAGGTTAGAGAAGAGTAAGAAGATATGCTGACTAAATGCAACGTGGTATTCTGGGTTAGGTCCTAGAATCGAAAAAAGGACATTAGTGAAAAATTGGTGAAAGCTGAATACAGTATGTAGTTTGGATAATGGCATTGTAGCATGTTAATTTCATGTGTAGGATGTTAACTTTAGGGGAGGCTGAGTAAAGGGATATTAGAAGTCTCTGTACTCTCTTTGTAAGTCTTCTGTTAGTCTAAACATTATTTCAAAAATAAAAACATTTTAAAATCAAGCAATCAATGTCTTGAATAATTAGAATGACATTAATTTTTATGAGACATAAATGAAAAAATGTCTAGTTTTTTTGTAGAGTAGCACAAATAAGTAACTTCTACTATAGTCTCTCTTTATATATAATCATGTGTACAAATATATGTAATGTATATATGCACAATTTTGTTACAATTTTTATTTAATACACATTATATACATATATACTTTTATATACTATATATTATATATACATAATCATATATTATGTGTATACACATACCCATATATAAGCAGAGCACCCCAATTTATGGTGTGACAAAAAGTATTTTTAACCTCAAAAGGTAATTTCTCATAAACCAGAAGCATAACAGTTGGTTATGTTACCATGGCAACTCACAAAATCTGTGTAGTGCAGAACATGGCTAAAATGGGATAAAAACAAACTGTGAATCCCAAGTCCTTCAAAGGCCTCAAGGCCAAGGCAGAGTAGCGCAGGGGAAAGAATACAGACTGTGGGATCAGACAGAACTGTGTTGAAGTCCCAATTCTGCCATTCATTGTGTCATCTTAAGTAATTTAGTCTTCCTGAATCTGTTTCCTTATCTATAAATGACAGATGTTATCTATACCTCAGAATTTTAGCAAAAATTAAATGAGACAATGCATGAAAAGCACAGTTGCTGGCAGGTACAGTAAAATCTCCAAGGCTTCCTGTGTCCTACAGGGTCCAGAGTATGATGGTAACGGAGTATTGAGACAAATTGTGTTGGGACTGAGAGTTTGCTGATGTGGCTTTGGTGCTGTCAACCAGTAAGAGTCATGACAAAATTCCTCATAAAGGAATCCATTAGTGTTGATGGATTGGAAGGAGAAAAAGGAATTTTAACTTCCAATAAATGGCTAAGTTCCTAACTATGCATTTATACTAATCTGAACTATTTGAAAGATCTTATATAAATCCACATAGGTTACCTTACCTTGTGTTGCAGTTAACCAGGGTAGTGTGACAAGTCACCCTAAAACTTACTAACGTAAAACAAAGACAAAATTTATTCTGTCCTCATATCTGCAATTAGGGTGGGGCTCAGTGATAATGGCTCATCTCTGAGCACATGGTGTCAGGGTGGGCAACTTGAAATCTGGAAGCTGGGATTATCTCCAGTCTCAGTCATTCACTCATCTAGGTAAGACTGAGTTGGAATAATCAGCCAGAGGCTTTACAAGTGGCCTCCCCATATGTTCAGGGCTTCCTTCCAACATGGTGGCTGGATTTCTAGGCCGAGCACAACAGGAAAGAGCCAGGTGGAAGCAATACCTTCTAGGACTTAGTATCAGAAGTTACACATTATCACTTTTGCCATGTTTTATCTGCCAGGACAGCCACAAAGGCCCCCATAATCTCAAGGGGAAGGAATACAGACTTTGCATTGTGATGGGGGAGTGTGAAGGTCCTGAAGAGCATGAGACAGAAAATACTGCTGGCGCCATTTCTGCAAGATACAACCTGCCACATCTTATGAATGGTTGCTACTCAGATTTGCTAAATTAAAAGGAGCAGAGGCCAGTTATTTTCACATAATCTAGAAACAGAAAAATAAAACAAAGCTAGGTCTTATGTGACTGGGTGGGGTGTCTTCACTAACAGTTCACCTTTACCATATTTTAGGGACCGCATGCCCGGTCTTCTTTATTTTTCTCTGTATACCCACTACCACAGTCTCCAGCTTCTGTCTGAAGAGCAGCTCTCACTTATTCAACACAAGGCCTGAGACTTTGCCCTCAGCCCCTCTGTTTAAATGACTCATCCACTAATAGCAAATTGAGTCAATAATCAGACGTTGTCTGTGCGTGTCTCACAGTCTCTGAGACCTCCCTGAAGACTTCTGCATCTGCCAGCCCAATATTCCATGCCAGCACCTGCAACTCTTGAACCAGTGTTACCTCTGGCTGCGTGGACATGCTCTGCTCACCAGCAGTGCCTGTGATTTAGCACCTCTTAGGAGCAGACTTTAACCAATATGCAATCCCAACTGAGGTATAAATACCTTAGCTCCCCTAGGCTCCCTGCCAGGTGAGTGACACAGTGGGTGCCGGCGGCTCCTGGTCTGGCCGTGTCGCCCCAGCCCTCTCTCTAGGGATTGATCAGACACCTTGCTCTTGTTCAGGTAGTTTGCTTCTGCCAGTCAACATGCTGACTTTAGAAGCTCCAGAAGAGAGTTTCTAAAATTTAAAGAACCAAGGCAAAGATGCATCTATGTGGCGGCAACAGCAGATAGTGGTCACCCTGCAGCTCTGGAAAGCCAAGAAAGATGAGCAGGCCTTAAAGAGAAGAAATATCATAAGTCTCTACCCTGATCCAGCTTCTGAACAACTGACCAAAGGGGTCAGTCTCACCCTGCAAGAAATAATCAATGGTGTGAATGCCTCCGATCCAGACCTATGTTTCCAGGCCACCCAAGCAGCCAGGAAAATACTGTCGCAGAAAAGGAACCCTCCTCTAAACCTGATTGTTGAAGCAGGGCTCATTCCCAGGCTGGTGGAGTTCCTGAAGTCATCACTTCACCTCTGCTTGCAGTGTGAGGCCGCCTGTGCTCTGACCAACGTTGCTTCAGGGACTTCGGAGCAGACTCAAGCTGTTGTGGAAGCAGGAGCCATCCAGCCCTTGGTTGAACTTCTGTCTTCCCCACATACGATTGTGTCTGAACAGGCAGTGTGGGCCCTTGGTAATATAGCAGGTGATGGAGCAGAATTCAGAGACTTGGTTATCACGAGCAATGCCATTCCACGTCTGCTGGCCCTGGTTTCATCAAATATACCAATTACATTTCTGCAGAACATCACGTGGACCTTGTCCAACCTGTGCCGGAACAAGGACCCGTACCCTTGCAAAAAAGCCGTGAAGCAGATGTTGCCCATGCTCTTCCACCTCCTGCAGCACCAAGACAGCGAGGTTCTCTCTGACATCTGCTGGGCCCTCACCTACCTCACCGATAGCAGCAACGAGCGGATCAGCCAAGTGGTTGACACGGACTGCCTGCCCAGGTTGGTTGAGCTCATGGCCAGCTCAGATCTCAATGTCTTGACCCCCTCTCTCCGCACTGTGGGGAACGTCTTCACGGAAACGGACCTCCAGACGCAGGTGGCCATCGATGCAGGCATCCTGAGTGTGCTGCCCCAACTCCCGAGGCACCCCAAGTCCACCATCCAGAAGGAGGCAGCCTGGGCCCTGAGCAACATGGCCGCGGGGCCCCACCAGCACATCCAGTAGCTGATTGCTTGCAATGCGCTGCCTCCCTTGGTGTCTCTGCTAAAAAATGGAGGTTTTAAAGTCCAGAAAGAGGCTATCTGGACAGTGGCTAACTTCACAAATGGGGGCACCGTGGACCAGCTGATCCAACTTATCCAAGCTGGAGTCTTAGAGCCACTGGTGAACCTGCTCACCATCCGAGACACCAAAATTATCATCACCATCCTGGACATCATCAATTCTCTCCTCCGATTGAGCTGTTCTGAACAGGCAGCAGACAAGCTTTTGGAGAAGGAAAGCCTGTGCCTTCTGATTGAAGAGCTTGGTGGGGTTGATAGAATCGAGGCTTTGCAACTGCATGAGAACCATCAGGTTGCCCTGACTGCTTTGAACATTATCGAGAACCACTTTTGTGAGGAAGAAGAAAATGGCATATTACCAGCCCTGGACCAAGATAATGAATTCTTAAAGCTCTTAACAAAAAAATACCAAAGCTCCACAACTTCTAAACCGAGGACCAAACCTTAAAGGGTAACTTCTTTAAGAAGCAGCACTCCTATATCTTGGTGGACCACAGTTACAAAGCTTTTTAAACTGAATGTTAATAAAATTTTTGACATTTTCACCTCTATTAGAAATGCAGTTAAACCAAAAAATAAAAAAATAAAAAAATAAAAAATAAAAATAATAAAAAATAAAACAAATAAAAAATAAATACCTTAGCCTCCAGCTCTATAGGATGGGATAACTCAGACATACATTTCACACAGTTTTCTAACTGGATTAAGCTCCAGTTGCCAAGTAGTCCCTTGTTTGATGAGATACCTTTTATTGGCATATTCCCCTTCCATATCTTACTTTTCCACTCCCCTACAGATGTATCTTGGGATTTCCTCTAAAACAAATTTTTTGCACTCAAATCCTTGCCTAGACTTTTGGGGAAACCAAACTAAGACTCTTAATCTCTCTCAGTGCCCTGATTTCAAAACCTTAGGGGAGCAATATGATGGGTCCAATTGGGGTCACATGACCATTTCTTATCCCGCCTTCTATAACTGGGGGAATGGGTCATGAAATGATATGGCTTTCAAGGCCTCTGATGAAGAGGTTATAGATGGGAGTCTCTGGGCAGACGGGCACTCCTTTATACCCAGACACTGCTACCCAAATCTTATAAAAAGTAAGGCTCCAAATTAAAAATGGAATGTTTACACCTGTAATCCTGCCTGTGTATTTGTAGATGAATTAAGTAAAGCCCTTTATAACTTGTAGAGATAGTGGTGTACCAATTATATAGAATCTACTGTGCCAAACACTTTACTTACATTCAATCTCTCATTTTATCCTCACAACAACTGTATATTTTGAGAAGTGGAAACAGATCAAGAAAGGTCTTTAAATAAGACAGCTGTTTGAACAGCCAACACATTTCAGCATAAAATAACATTATTTCAGATCACTCACCATCTTATTACAGATTATTGTAGAGAGTCACCATTATTTGGAAGATCCCTTAAAAATAAAATTAAACACATAAATAATGTTGTCTGATAAGTTATGTGTGTTTGGCTTCAACTACTTTATTATAACTTACTTATGAATGAGGCAGTTAACTCTTCATGGGCTATTAACTCTGTAAACATACCCCAGAATCCTTTTCTGTTTCAGTCTAAAAGAACACTCCAAAAGTAGTTACACCAAAATAGTCCCCCCAAATGTTTTATTACAAAAGTTTAAATCACATCAAATGTAACACCTAAATTATAATCATTTTAGCAGCCCCTATTCCCCACCAGTTAGATACACCAGGTAGGAACAGAGACTTCCTCCAAGTTTCTCACAGTATTTTCTAGGGTCCCCAAAGTGACCCACTTTGTCAGCTATAGTCCCCATTGGCCCCAAGTGTCCCTCTCCTATTTCCACTAAACCTATCAATGTCAAGTGAAGCTGCTTGAAGGAACCACTGCAGTATTATGTTGACAGTGCCATCTTGAGCAATGATGCTTAAAGCAGTCAAGGAGCTGCCAATTCCTCACAAATCAGGGCACTGAGCAGAGTTCAGGAAGAATGGCCTCTCTCAACTCACTGTGCTCCACCCGATGCCAAATAGCCTAACCCAGACCCAGGATTTCCTATGAATTCAGTCCATTTTGTCACTTATTCTCTATCAAAAGAGGCTTAAACCCAGCCCAAGGGGTCAGATGGTAACAGAAACCACAGGCGGCTCTTCATCCATTATGTCTGCCTCCTATACAAACAACATGCATTTATAAGCATATGTACTGAGGCCGACGAGGGTGAGTGTATAGAGGAAGGGCGATGACGTTTCTCCTTATCAGTCTCTGACCCCACTTTGCCAGGTTTGTCATATCAGGAGCACTACAATATATCTAATCTCTTGAACAATTCTATTATTGTTACACTCAAATTTTAATTGATGCAAAACAACCATCAATAGCATGGTACAGGAATGCACGTAAACAATCCTCACTACCCCACTGGACTGGATTTCTCAAAGGCATAAGACACCATGAGACAGCTCAAGAGGGACTAAAGTGATGTAACTACAAGCAAGACAAGCTGAAGAAATGCTCCAAATACACACAGAAGCACAGCTTAAAATAATAGGGCAAGCCTGACGACGCCTGAGAATGAAATAACAGACATCTCTGCCTGGTGGGTGACAGTTATATTGAAGGAAACGCAAGTAACACCAGGCTCTGCATATAGCAATTGCTATTTCATATCAAAAAATGATCTTTCCATGTGCACACCTTGGAAAGCATCGTTGCACCTTCCAAACGCACACATTATTCACCATCCCACACAGAGCAATCCACTACGTGTTACCCCTTAAAATATGAGTACGAATATCAAGCAGCCTTTAGTTTTGTTTAAAACACACTCTGTACTCAGGGGACACTCAAAACCTTTGTTGCACTTCTGTCCAAGGCCCTGCCAGCGTGGTCAATTAAGTATCCAAGCCTTAAGTATATGGGATAGGACGTAATGTTTGCTCTAAGCTGATTCTTTCAACAATAAGTTTTAAGTGAATATAAATTGCATACGTTGTGCCAGCCCTGTGTTTAGTGTGCTAAATGTTTTACCTAGACTATCTCATTCAATGGTTATCACAACCATATCAGATACATCTTATTGCTATTAAAAACCCAGGCTTAGAAAGGTTAAGTGATTCACCCAATGTCACAGGGCTAGGTATGACACGACAGCATTGAAACCCCAGCTATCTGACGGCAGGTTAATAATTCCAATATACTGCCTTCAGATTTTGGGCCGTTGACTATATTCTAGCCAGTTCTTCTGACTTGGGCAGTGAGGGTGTTAAGTAGGTATCTGTTTAGGCAGTCTACTTCCAGGAACTCCATCTTCCTTCCTTGTTGATGAGTAATTGTTCTTCCAGTATCTCCACTTATGCAGTAATTTTGGCAGGATTGAAAACGGGTTGGTGGTAATTGGTTGGTTCCAATGTGCCGTGTGGGGCGGCCTGCGGGGTCTCTGCTCCCACTCCCCACATAAGAACACAGGATGTGGCTAGGCCAAAAAGGAACACCCACGGGGCCATAGGTAGGGGAGTCACACCACTATGGTCTCACTGGAGGCTGGGTTCACACGACGTGCAACCTGCTGTCGGCTTTGCTACCAACCGACCGACTCTCCTCGACTCTCCTCTTTCCGCCTCTCTCCTCCACCTCAGAGTCTCCACTGTGGGGCTCCTCCTCTAATAGGCAGACCCGAGCTTCTAGCGCTTCCAATGGGGACACCTGGTCCGGCACCTGGGCCATTTCATTAAGTGCACTTTCCGTGTTGAGACTCTAGGCCGTGAGGAACATCCAGCCCACGCGGCCGGCTGTAGCCTTCTCCTCCTCCGGCAACCGCTCAGCCAGAGCCTGCAGGGCCCTCTCCACGCTGGCTGGAGAGCCGTCCATGTCCTCCCACCCCTCCTTGGGGGTCCAACTCCTGAGAACAGTGACCACCGGACACCACACAGTGTGTGGGGGCCACACGTCCTCCTGCCCAGAGTCAGACGCCATTCCTACCTGGTTGGAATCTTGCTCGCCATGCCAGGTGTCTGAATGGTTGGTGGCCTCAGTGTAAGATGTCCACAACTCTCGGAGCTTAAGGCCACAGCAGATCACCAAAATGAAGGCAATGCCATCCATGGCCAAGAGGGTGATGTGCCAGCTGAAAGCTTGAGTCTCCCAGGCAGACTGTACCTCTCCTTCCCGGTGTCGCTCCTCATGGGCCTCCCGAAGCTGGGCTCCCACACGCACAAACCGCTCCACCATGCTTCGGTAGGTGTTGGCCGGCACCATACCCTGCTTATAAAACTGAGCTTTTATACATGTAAACTGCTCTAGTACATTCCAGAGGGTTTTGGCCGACACCACACCCTGCCACTGCGCCATTTGTCGTGCAGGGTACCACGCGGGGCAGCCTGTGGGGTCTCAGCTCCCACTCCTCACATAAGAATGCAGGACATGGTGAGGCCAAAAAGTAACACCCACGGAGCCATAGGTAGGGTAGTCATATCACTATATTCTCGCTGGCGGCATCCGCCTCTCTGCAATCCTCACTCGCCAGCCACCATCTTTTTGCTAGCCCCCATTTTTCTGCTAGCATAGCCACAGCAGTTATATTAGTGGCCAATGGCTCACTGGTTACAGCTGACGGCCAACTAGCCACAGCTGATGGCCATGCAATCACAGTTGATGGCCATTTACTACCTGAGCCAGCACCTTTCCACGTGAGGCCGAGAGCCTGGAAACTGCACTCCTGGCTCTGTCCCCACAAATATGGATTTCAAGGTGAACAGATTCACATTTACAGAAAGATCCATGGAAGGTACGGCCCTCTCCTCTATGTAGTTAATCAACCCAGGCAGTACAGTTAATTTGGTCGGCCTCTCCTCACAACCCACTCACAGTACGGCAAAAACCTTTGTAGAATTAGGTGGTGTTTCCAAGTGCTCAGAGGCTCGCTTCTTACCATTGTGTGATGTGGCAAACCCACGAAAAGTGGGAAGGGATCACTGTGTTCCACTGTGTTCAGGGCCACCATGGATGTCCCACTACTCATTTCATCCTCCAACGCTGCAGGAACTTGTATATAAAGGAGGAGGCAAGGGAGCTAACATCCCTTATTCCGTCCTATGCTGAGTATTCCATCTACATAACTTATTTATGTTTCACAAGAAGCCTTTGTGACTGATATTCCTCTATTTTACAAATGCAAACATAGAGATTTCAAGAAGTTCAATATTGCATCCATGTGTGTCTGACTAGTTAGTGCCAAACAGGTATAAGCACTCAAGTCTAATGTCAAACATCAAGAGTTCGTGCCACTGACAAAGCTAGTTGTCACAGTTTCCTGATTTGGTCTGATGAGGTTAAGAGCATCTCTGTGTGCATAAGGGTATGTTATAAACGTGACGTGTGCAAATAGTAGACCTGGTTTAAGAAATCCATTAAAAACGAGAGGGAGAAAGAGAGCTGCAAAGGTGGGAAAATTCATGTTTCTCATGGCACCTCTCAACCCCCCAAAATGCAGATTTATTCCTAGTATTTTCTGGGATCAACCACATTCAAACATAAATCATACAGGGGAAAAAATCATCGTTTTTGTAGACCAAAATGCCTCATGTTTGCTGCCTATGGAAATAGCATCCCGTCCACTTAGCCCCTCCAACATCCCCACCCATGAGCCTCAAATTAAGTTTACAAACCTCTTACAGACGCATTGCTGCTGCCTAGGAAATCTGGCAAAATACGAAAACAGTAGTTTCACACTGGTGTGGGTGTAAAGTTTGAATAAGATATTGTATTTTAAAAATTGATTTTGTATACTCCTTGGGCCAACTTCCTGGAATTAGAAGTTTCTTTCACACTTCACATTCTCTTCAGACTTCTCAGATATCAGTAAAAATAAAGAAAATGGGAACCATGGCAGAACAAAACCATAATTCAGGAGTTGGGTAATAGGTGAAAGATGCTAATCCCAGTTGAGAGGAGTTCATAAAAATGAATCCCACCCCCCCTTAGGGCAGCAGGAGCATTGCCTCATGAATATTTATGGTGGAATATGGGAAGTGTTGGGAAACAGACCAGCAGGGGCCAATCTACCCGAACAGCTGGGGATCATTTGGGTGTTAAAATGAAGTTTTAAGGGACACCATTTAGATAAAATCATATTTGAAAAGAATTATGCCTGTGTTCCAAATAACATCCAGTGTAGAGCAATTTTGAGTTTTATATGCTTTGCAAACATCTGCTTGCTTTTAAACTTTTCTCATCTTGTGCTGTAAAGTTGGATTCAGTTTCAAAAATCTCCCATATTTTTATGTTGGGGTGATCCAGTTAAAGAGGCTTATGAAAATGTTTAAAAGAAAAATATTGTGTATACATATACGTATATGTCATGAACTGACTTTTCAAAAAGCACTAACTTTAAAGAGGTGATATGTATAGTTGTTAAGCACATAGACTCTGAATCTAAATTTCCTGAGCCTAAATTTCAGCTCCACCACTACCTTTAGGCTGTGTGGCCTTGGGCAAGTTACTTAACCTCTCTGATTTAGTTTACTAATCTGTGAAAATGGGGTCATAAAGGTACCTTCTCCTGTGGCTGTTATGAAGGTTAAACAAGTTCCTGGTTCATAATGAGCTGTGTTAGTATTAGCCTTCATCATTGTTATTAAAATTATTCTCATTTAATTGGAATGCTGTGGTACAGGGTGTAAAATGAGAACCATATGCTTACACCAAAAAGCTTTGAAAGAATTAAAAGACATAATGAGCATAGTACCTAGCTCAAATGCTATGTACAGAGATACTTACAGGGAATTACATGTGAGTCAAAAACCACTTTTATCATCAGCTCCCATCACTGAGTTTTCCTGAAATAAATTTGGTCATTCTCCAACAAAAGTAAGTAGTTACTAACAACTAAACCAAAACTGCCATTAATGATTCAATGCTTCAGTGTCACTATGTTTTGCTTAGGTATTAAGAATAACAGTGTGTCACCCAAAGGGTTTATTTATGTGGTGTACTGAGCTGAATCTCTTCTCACCCTATTTCACAGGAAATTTTCTTTTGGTCCCAAATCCTTATTTTGTGCACTTATTATTTAATTTCAGGCATCCAAAACAAAAATAAGAAAGAAGTAAAACCACTGAAGTCTCCATTTAACAGATTGCTTATAGATTTATTATTGTTACTGTAGTTTAATTGTTAATTTCAGCTCTGTCAAATTTCCAAATGCTGCTGTGAATGATTAATAATTCATATATCCCTTTCAAGGAAATACCTGAAAGAAGGTTCACCACAGTTTGAAATCCAGGTTGCTGCATGAACGAAGAACTCTACCTTGCCCAGAGAGCAAATAACTTGCTCTCAACAGTCTGTTCACTTCACAGCAGCCAGAGTGAAAATGTAAATATGAGCATGTCATTTCACTGCTGAAAACTCTTTAATAACTCCCAAATTCTCTTGGGATGAAGACTGAAATACTTCGTAGAAAATGTATATGGCATGACTCTGGGCTAGCCTCCAGCCCTCCTCGCTGGACTGTCTTCCTTCTTCCTACTCCATGTCCTAGCTACACTGCCCTTCAGCTGGTGCCTTGAACTTGCCAACCTGTCTCCTGGCCAGCGCAAGCTAGAAACATGTCCATGCTCAGGAAGACCAGTAGTCTGGGGCCCCTTCAAACAGACAGTCTTTACATATTTGTTCAACATGTATCTAGTGAGAGTGGGGTGAACCTAATTTTCTATTAATAAATCTTGCTTACTAAAACAGAGTTAATAGACAACTTACTTCACCTGGGGGTAAACAAAATTGCTATTTCGAAAAAATTGGACTATTTTCATTTGGTCTCTCGTTTTTTTGTCTCTCTCTGGCTTTCTTTGTCAATTCCTATACAGGACAATTTCTTAGGGAGTGGGACAGTATATTTAATGGGTATGTGTTTTACACCACGCCCGATGTGGTTTTGGAATTTCAGATAACTGTGACTGCCAGTTTCAGACATACCTGTACCAAGCAACTTGTGTAAGTGCACAGTAAGACCACTCAAGGGAAATAGACCAGTAATGGGGCTACTGAAGCATTTCTGTAGTTTGGGGTCCTGATGAACTGTGCAGCTAGTCTGCCCCATAATCTGGCCCTGCCTCTCCTAGGATGATACTCTACTACCTCAATTCTAGATAACTTCTTAGTTTTCAAGCCTACGTGTAAAATCACCCCCAACAAGGAAATGTCACTGGCCCTGAAGACCAAGTCAGATCATTGAGTGACTGTATTTTGTCAATTCTGCATTGTTCTTATATTTTCACGTCTCCAAAATCTACATGTGACTTTCTAACAAAGAGGTCTTGCCACCCCATGGGTCAGATCAGCTGGGTGTCCTGACACGGTTGTCATTGCCAGCACATGCATGAGTGGGTGTCAGTCATAGTCAACGGAAGCCCCTCGACTTTTTGTTTAACAAACTACTTAAGATCTAGTTGAGGAAAGAATAGAAATTCTAGTTGGTATTTGAAAAGCTTCTGTTGACACTTTGTTGTAAGATCAAGAAAGCACCAGAATCTAAACTCTAAGAATTGGTTATCAGCTGCTGGGAAGAAAATTCCAGACCATAGTGAAACACTCTTAAGAAATGCTGTTCCCCAACTCCCTGATGGCCAAAAACTGACACTGTCTAGAAAAGTAGGACATTGATCACTCTGAGTCAAAAGTGATCCGAAAGAGTTTGACCAGCAGTGTGAACAGTTTTAGAAATGCCTTATTTAATTTATATTTTCCTTTTCATGTATGCACAAGAGTGACAGATGATAAAAATATCTATGTTCAAGTAAGTCTAGAGTTGTTTTAATAAATACAAAACACGATGTATAAATAAGACAGCATAGAGCGATAATTTGATTAGCAGGGTTTCATCTTTCTTAACAGTACATAAAATAGTGAGGTGACTTACAAGCAAGTTTTATGAAACATGGTATACATTTGTATGGTTGCCAGGGGTTTTATCCATTACATTTATCACAACTGCAATTCTATTTGAGTAATTATTTGTTTAATATCTATTTTCTCAACTTCTCTGTCAATATGGAGTGATGTCTACACTAAAGGAAGCAGTCAGTAAATATTTTATAGTGAATGAGTGAATTAATACATCAGTGAATGAGTGAATGAAGTATGCTTAGATTTTTGTTCCAGGCTGTCCAAATGTTACCTGGGATCTGCACTAATTGACCTCCCGGGCTAGATGGTTGCAGGCTGAATCTGAGTTATAAATGTGTGTTGCTTGATGGAGTACAATCGTCCTCAAAAAGTTTTTTCTAAATAAAATTGAGTGCCTCTAGGTGGGGCATGTGGTCCCCAATTCACTGTCCGTATTGCTCTTATCCATTTACATCTACATTACCTACCTGCCTCTTGAAGGCCGTTGAGTCTAAAATGCCTGCTGTGGGCTCTATGTTAACACCTAATCACATCCTTCAGATAGTCGAAGGATAGCTATTGATTTGTGGGGAAAAGCCCCACCCAGGCCACAAATGTACCCGTGAAAACACTTGCTGTTGGGAAATGTGTAGACCATCAGATTCAGCAGGTGGCCCAGTTTCTGCACTAATAATGTATCACTGGTGCTTCTTGACTTGGCCTGCAGCGTGTCAGCGCTGCTGCTTCCTGCTGCCCACAGGTGGCAGTGGTCCTTCACTATTGCAAAAGCCCCAAATGCCAGTGTCGCCTTGAAGCCTTGGAATCGTGGGCCCAGGAGATGTTATCCAGGTCAGGGCAGTTTGTCTGACTATCACGCCACCTTTAGGATGTTGGTGCCTACCTGCAGTTTTTACAGGGCAAAGAAACTCGGCCCCCTGTGGGCGTACAGTGTGTTTACATAGCTGAAATGTAAAGGGCAGTCTGCAAGTGAAAAGGTATTTTTCCCATGTGGTTTAGACCAAGTGCTTTTTCCAGTCCTTCCCATCAAATAAGGCAGCAGGAAGGAAAAGGTGATTTTGCTGTTAATTTTATTCCCTTAATAGTCTAATCATTAGTATTATCCTAATGTGTTAGTATATCTCCAGCTTGAATTGACAGTATAATGAATTACAAAAATTAAGGCACTTTCAGAAAGCATTAGACAGGGTGTCCTTATGTATTTTGAATGTTTAACACCATTCTGTATACGTATGGCGCAATGGAAAGCTCAGTTTTAAAGGGGTAGAAATTGAGCAATATGCTAGCGCTCGCCAATTGTTTCCAGGTAACTTAGCATTTGATAAATGTAAACTATAAAACCAAGGCGTCTGTACTTTATCTTCCTTCTATATAAATCTTGGCTGAATGTGTTCTATTTGTAACTCAGTTACAAAAGTACTTTGGTTTTCTTAAGAACAGTCCCAGAAGTGTAAATATTCCTTAATAACACATGACAGACTTTTAAAGACTTTTCTGTTAGAAACCATGATATTACCTACAGCAAAGAATAAGCCACAGCAGATAATTTTCAATGGAATTTTAACTACCCCAGAGTCAAGCTAGTCCCACTGCATATATGACCATTAGCAATGGTATTTGTTGGTGGTGGTTTAAATAAAATAACTTTCCTCACAAGAGAAAAAATATAGGGTTATGAAAGCGATATGACTATGCACAAGATTAGCAGTTTATTCCTTTTTGTGATATGACATTCAGAAATTATCAAGAAAAATCCAGCCTTTTAAAAAGTATATCACTGTTGAATACATGGAACATGCTTTAAACAGGCCTCTTAGATTGAAAAATCCTTTTGCAAAATTAGTCTCTTGTAGATCAGGAAAAGCATGTTGAAGACACACAGCCCCGTTTAGATTTCAAAATAAAGAGAAGGAATAAGATGATACATAATAAACATTAACAACTTATTTTTCTCTACTTGAAAGAGACTTATTTAACCTTTCATCTCACTCAGAAATAAAACAACGGGCATGTGGCTGTTCTTGATCAGGCAGGGTTAGCTTCCCTAGCGCAGCTGTGCACATCTGGCGCCTGAGTCCCCATGAAAACCCAGCTCTACAGACTCATCGCACGAGCTCTAAGTTCTGTGATGATAAACCCCTGTTGTTAATGTCCTCCCTGGATTTGTACCTCCATTCGACTCCCACACCGGAGCTAACCTCTGCCCAATGCTAAGCGAGTACCGTTTGTATACCTCTCACAGACCCTCAAAAATTTGTTTATGACCAGCTGTTGCAAGAGGAAGCTATCAGACACAAGGAATAAATACAATACCAGGCAGGTGTTAGGCACCACTGGCACTGGTAGGTTTGGGCATCAGAACCTGGGGCCACACCCATGACTCCACACTTTGTGGAGAGGCTGATCAGGCGCTGATTTCTCAAGCTTCTTGGGGATGGGTCTCTGGCCCAGTTCAACATCATTCCCTCAGTGCTTCTAACTGCGTCAGCAAAAGTTGCTGAATCTACAAACCCCTTTGAGGGCAAAACCAGCATGTAATTCAAAAGCACTACCCAAGTCGCTAACAGGGAGAGGAATTTGCATTTACTAAGTTCCTACTATAAGCCAGGCTCTTGACATGCAGTAGTACCTCAGTGAGTGTTAAGAGTAGCACTAGGAGAAATTTGATGAGTCCCACTTTACAGATGAGACAGCTGAGATTCAGAGAGGTTAGCTAACTCATTTGCCAAGTCACCCAGTTTATTACCTACATCTTGTTAACCTAGGTCCGCTGATTTGTGAGACCTGTGGTCTTTTCACTAATCCATTTTCAATGTCCCCCTTTTCTGTTGTATTGTTCCCCAAATAATTATTTTTAAATACTGCTTTGGAAAGGGCAATCCCAATGCCTATGAAATTTATTCCCTTCATACTTCTTTAAAGGATCTCGGGAGGGGGGAAGGTAGTCAATATTAACTGTGGATTTGGATATAGCACTTACTTTTATAAAAAATATTGTTTTCCCTGAGTTCAATGATATGCATCCTTGATTTTAATGGAAAGCCAGGTCCTTTTTATAATGATTGATTTCAGCACCAGTAATACAAGTTACATAGATTCAGTTCCTAGATTGGCAGATAATCACAGACAATGAAGAGCAAGTCTACACTTGGCCAGTATCTACAGGAAAAGAAATAGGCAAGTGTACGAATTTTCCCCAGAGGATGCTCAAGATATACAGCTTTACGGCATGACTTGAGATTCTTTCAGCTTCCGTGTCCCAGCTGATCAATGTAGAATTACAAAGAGCATAGCTTTTCTGTTGAGAGCTCCAGATGACCGCGTACCCATGGTTCATGTCTACTGAGAGTAAAGCAAGTCACCTGATTTTCAAAGAGAATTTCAGATTGACAGCTTTCAAGAGGATTGGCATACATGTTCATCTCTGAGATAGAGCAATTAAACCAGAAATCTTCAGATTCTAGAACATGTTGTGTTTGGCTTGCGGTTAGGCATCAAAGGCAAAGTCTTCCTCATTATGTTTGAACAAGGATTCTGACTGCCGAAGACCTCCCCACTCCAGTTTCAGCCTCTTCTTCCCTTTACTCGGGAAATATAGAAGCTTGGGAAACACCCACGTGTTCATTGAATCACTCAGGTGTAGCCCTGTGCAAAGTACAGATGATGTTAACCCCAGTGACGCCTGCCTTCTGGGGCCTAGAGACTTCAATTAGGAATTGATTTTTCTGAATTAAAAAAAAAAAAAAAGATAAGTTTGATAAATACTGTGAAAAGGTTTCAAACTGATGACTTTATTTCATTTTCAGAACTTAAACTCTATCAGAAAATAAGATAGCATAATTGTCAGCCACAAAATCACTCTCTATTGCTATAGGGAATTTTCACCAGCTGACAATCATCATCTCAGTTTTCCTTATTCCTGTTGTGGAAGGAAAAAAAATTATTTCCACTAATAACATTTTCCTTGAGTCTGCCTAGCTATTTTGCAGATATATTTGTTGTTGCAAAGACTGTCAATGGAAACTAAAAGTAAGTTATACGTTGGAACACTCAGAACTTAGATCCAGATTGATTTCCATTTGTTTACAGTGTAGACAAGCTAATTTAATTAAATATTTTTAAAGAGCCATGCTTCACTGGGATTATGACCTAAGACTTTCTATAACCACAAACATGTCAAGTTTCCTGATGCACTATAAAGAGCCCTGGGGCCTGACAAAGGAGACTTGAGTTCACACCCCACTTTTAGAATGATATTGCTATCAAATGATATCCCCAAAGTTATAGCAACTGTAGCCTCAGTTTCTCTAGCTATGAAAAACTCAATTATCGTTAGGGCCCCTTCAAGCTTTAACCTATTTGTTCTAATGTACTAAGCACATTTTCAAAATCTTCACAACATAAGGAACATATTTTAACACATTTTTCAAAGCTCAGAACTAATGTTCCTTGATAACTACTGTATGTCAATTATAAGGAAAGTAAAATGAGGATGCAAGTGAGACAAGGTGGAGATACAGTTATTTTCCACATGCTGAGAGCTCGTCTAAAAATCCACAACAACTATGGAAGAAAGTCGACATTCCCTTGTTTCCTCCAGCAAATGTCACAGTGAGCCACGGGTCTGCGGAGAGAGACTCTCTCTCCCCAGCAGCGCCGAATTGACTGAGTATCTGTGCAGAGGGGCACTTGGGACCCAAGAGGGCTGTCAGCACATCTGTGCTTCCGGAGTCTTTTCCAGACCAGGCTATGGGACATCCACCCAGCACAGCAGCTGGACAGCACATCCCTGGCCCTCATCCCATGAGGATTACTATGAAAACAGGGATTTTAGGGACACATTACTCCCCCTCCAAATTCAGAGTTTGGTTACCCATCATCCTCTTTGGACACAGACCAGTAGAAACTCATGTGTTAAAGAGTACCCACCTGCCACAATGTTTTTGAATGTAACTCAACCAAGTTAACTGTCAACACTGGCAGGGGAAGAAAGGCAGGGAACTGGAAATAGTTGGACGGGAAGCTTTTGTACCCCAAAGGCTCCAAAAAGCTCTTTTGTTAATTATTCGATGTTGCCAGCTAACAAACTGAATGTTTCAATATCTGCTAAGCCTGTAAGTAGTACGACCTTATGAGACTGATCAAATGAGGTAAACTGGCTATTCCTTTCCAGAGAGTCAGATTTCAATGAAGCCAAACACAATTTCTGCTGCTATTTTACCAGCAACCTGGTTCCATCTCCCTTTTTTTTTTTTTTTTAATTAGGTACAGTGCCGTTGTCAGGCATCTACACCATCCACGCAGTGGTCTCCCTAATAAGAAAAGTGCAGATCTGACACCCTACAAAATCTTTACAACATTATTGGCTTTATTCCCCAAACTGTCTTTCGTATCCCCACGGCAATATTGTAGTTACCAATTTGTGCTTTCTAATCCCCTCACCTTCTCCCTCACCCCCACCTCCCTCCCATCTAGCAACCATCAGTTTTTCCTCTATATCTCTGAGACCATTTCTGATTAGTTTGCTCATTTATTCAGTTCTTTAGATTCCACATATAAGTGAGACGATACGGTATTTGTCTTTCTCTGTCTGACTTATTTCACTTAGCGTAATGTTCTCTAGGTCCATCCATATTGTTGCAAATGGTAAGATTTCATTCTTTATGGCCGAGCAATACTCCATTGTATAACAGCTATATACGATTTCCATTTCCCTCTTGTGTTCACTGAGCCAAGTTAAGTTACAGCCTGATTCAGAGATACTGAGATGCCTGTGACTGAACAAAGGTAAGCGCTGAACTAGAGGTTCCCTTCTTGACTCTCGTCCCAAACTGAGTCTCTGGCTCTGATGGCAGCACATCAGTGGTTTCTCTGGATGCCTCGGTTCACGGTCATTCATTCAACAAGTATTTTAATGTCTGTCTTATGGTCTGGGGAAATAAAGATGAGGCAACATAGTCTCTGTCCTTATAGAGTGCCCAGACAGAAGGTAATGACACACTGTAAGTGGCAATGCAATGACAGAGGTATGTACCAGGTGCACATAAGGGGCAGAGCCTCTACAGCTGGCTGATGGAATCAGGGAAAAATTCATGAAGAAAGTCTTGTGAGGGTACGCTAGAAGGATGAGAAGGTGTGTGTCTGCTGGACTAGTTTGGGGACGCAGAGTGTGGCAGTGAAGTCTTAGGAAAGGGTATGAGCAAAGACACAGAGATATGAGTTTAGTGCATATTCTTACAGCATACAATTCAGAGTGTGTGGCAGTTCATGGTGATAAACAGATAGGCAGCAGCCGGATTCTTCTCCTGAATTCAGACCTTTGCAGGTCGAGGGCTCCAGCATTTGTTGTGAATACCTCTACCAGGCTCACCTTATAAGGAGGTAGAATGCAAGGTGTGAATCAGACCCTGTGGCTCAGGTCTGCAATATTGAGGGGGGGAGAGTGTGCCCCATCACTAGAGATAGCAAATAGTCTAGAGGTTCCAACCACAAAGTTCATGTCACAATTTAATGCACCCCCATAAGGCTCCCTGACTCCCTCAAAGTGAAGGGACTCACTCTCCCTCATACTTAGTGCATATTTGATTCTCTAAGTCATTTCAGGGCATTAAGCTGGATTGACAGAGTTATCTTGCAAAGCTTAAAATGGCATGTCATCAACTTCTTTCACCTAATTCAAGTTTTAAAATGGAGTCCTACCACTAGGGACAATTAGCCACAAATAACAAACAAGGCAGTATGAGCAGGCCGATGACAGATGTATACAAAAAAGTATCACATTAGGTGTTATACGTCCATTTAGCCTCACTCATTTAACACACTGTTGCTGTTATATATGTCACTATGTAGTAGAAATTATAGGGAGAATCCTGACAATCTCACACAGTAAGAATCCAAGCCAAGAAATAATGGAACCAACAGTGACTCATTTGAATATTTGTTACATGAAAAAGAAAATCTTATCATAAACCTTAAAGGATTATTAATGATTGTACTTAGTATTCAAAGAGGCCAGAAGGACTCGTGCATATAAAATGCTGACTTTTATACCCACTTTATATCCAACTTTGAATAAGCCATATGCTCTCCTGGAAGTTTCTTACCCTATCCTTAAATTGAGGCTCAGATTTCTGGTCAAGAACCCAGGAAACCTATTACCCTATGACCTTTAATGGCCAAAAATGTCAGATGGGGAGGAAAAATCATTACCTGTGTGACTAAATGAGACCTCCTTTATTTTCACTTCTTGACTTTAAACACACACACAACAGAACATCAAATTAGAAGACAGAACTAAAATTCCATTGTAATGAGATAAAGAAATGGCAGCAAGCTCAAGTCACAAATTCAAAAATCATATCAATGGAGAACAGAAATCAAATATGCCCAAGCACAGTGGAGATCTGGGACTACACTCTCTGCCCTATTAGGTCCAATTTCCTTCATGGAGTTGCAACCCATGGAGAAGGAAGGAAGCAGATATACCCTCACTAATGGGAGCTGAACAATGCCCTGCTCTGGCTAAGAGCCTGAAACTGTTATATTCCTGCAGAGTAAAAGCTCCAATCTGATGTCATACCTACTTCTCAGCTGTGTATCATTGAGGGCCAGGCTAAATTATCATTGAAATCCTCTGATGGGAGGGGTGAGCATAGGGATAATTAAAAAGAAAAACACCCACTTAAGGTACCTTTCAAACAAAAATTACATGTACACAAAAATAACTATCAGTGGGAAAAACAGTTAGTAAACAATAACCAAAAAATTGACAGCCAAGAAAATAAAAATTATAAAGCAACATAAAAGTATGTCTTTCTAAAATCTTCAAGAGGGAAATAATAATAAACCAGCAGATTCTAAAACCACAACGTGTGATAATAAATTCATGCATAGAAGTCTTAGAACTTGTATTTTTAAAACAATAAACTGGACATGGGAGAGATACAAGATGGCAGAGTAGATAATCATTGTGCCTGCTTCCTATCAGGAACACATTAAAATTACAACAAAATTATACAACAATCAACCTCGAGAACTATCTGAAGTCTAGCTGAACAGAAGTTTTATAACTAAGGACATAAAGAAGAAGCCAGAAAGAAACTGGTAGGAGGGGCAGAGATGCAAAATGGGCCCCACACCGGCATGTGGTGGATGAGAATCAGGAGGGATAGCTCAGCTGTGGAAGTTCCCCCTGGAGGAGGAAGGGATCCCAGCTCTCCATAGCAGGCTCTCTAGCCCAGAGTACTGGTGCCAGGAAGAGGAGCCCCCACAGGTGGTTGTGAAAAACAGTGGGGATTCCAACCGTCCGGGTGGGACATAAGGCTGCAGGAAACCCAGACATCATCTTAAACGGCCCACACATAAACTCATTCACTTGCAGGCACTCACCTCGGGCCCCGGCAGAGGGACAGTGACTTGGGGGGCATCAGTGGCATGTGAGGGGCAGACTGAGGAGTGTGGCTTCTGGATGAGGGCTGGAGGACATCACCATTCTCCCTGTGAGGAGGCCTCCTTCCATGCAGCCGGCAGCCGGGCTCCATCTTTCCTGTGTTGAGCCCCTCCCCCACATGGCCAAATCTACATTGGTCTGACGAGCTCTGCTCATTCCACCTTGCTGACTCTGCTGGGACCCCGCCCTACCCAACTTCCCCAACACCAGAAGCACTTTCTCGCCGAGCAGCCAGCCCCGCCTGCATTGTACTCTTTCTTAAAAAACTATCTGGGTCAGCGAGCCCCAGGCAGGCGTCGACAGGCTTCAGTGTGCTCTGACACTTTTGCTGAGTAGCTCCAGGCTGAGCACTGGCATGAAGCTACAATGTACATTAACCTGGTTAACATAACTCTTCCCACTTTGTGACTCCCTAAAACCCTGTCTCAACCAACTTGTGTACCACACGAGGCTTTATCAGTGGCTAAACATTAAGGGAGCTGGCAGGTGGCAGTAGACCTCAGAGTGCCCTGGCTTTTTGTGAAGCTACCCCAGGCCTGGTACTGGTCACAGATGTTCTGAGTTTGCAGTGTGGCCTCTCTTATGGACCTCCAGGTTTAGCACAGGGAGCAAACATCTGCAGATCCCTTTGTAGCTCCTACCAGGTAGTCCCTGGCTGGTCACATGCAATGGGTGACCTGCACCTGTACTTGAGTCCCTCCCAAGATGGCCCAGAAGCAACATACTTGGAGGCCAGCTTCAGACCACAGCAAAGCATTGCCTAGTTAGACCCACAAGAAGCACACACAAAGGATGGTGGTCTCAACAGGCACCAGAGCCCACTGAGTGGGGTAAACCCTCCACAGAGCAGCCTGTAAGTTGTGGACATGGCCAAACCCCACAACCAATCAGGCTGAGGGTCAATCCTACCCACTTTTGTACCAATAGCAATCAAGGCTCAACTACAACAAGAGGGCACACACAATTCTCACAAGGGACACTCCTGGAGCATCTGGAGCAGGTGACCAGGGAGACTGTGCTAGGGCTCCACAGGGCACCTACTACATAAGGCCACCTGGCGAAGACTGGGAGACATAGCAGGTCTACCAAATACATAGAAACAAACACAGAAAGGCAGCCAATATGAAGAAATAAAGAAATGTGTCCCAAGTGAAATAACATAAAAAACTCCAGAAAAAGAACTAAAAAAAAATGGTGGTAAGCAACCTACCAGAGACGGAGTTCAAAACAATGGTTCTAAGGATGCTCAAGAAACTTAGTGAGAACTTCAACAGCGACATAGCAAGCAGAAAGAAAGCATAAAAAAAGAACCAGTCAGACGTAAAGAATACAATAAATGAAATGAAGAATGCACTAAAAGGAATCACCAACAGACTAGATGAAGCAGAGGATCGAATCAGTTTTAGAAGACAAGGTAGAAGAAAACACCCAATCAGAACAGCAAAAAGAAAAAACATTTTTCAAAAAAATAAGGATAGTTTAAGAGACCATTGGGACAACATCAAGTGTAACAACAGTCACATCATAGGGGTACTAGAAGGAGAAGAGAGAGAGCAAGGGATGGAGAACCTATTTGAAGAAATAATGACTGAAAACTTTCCTACCCTGAGAAGGAAATAGACAGACAAGTCCAGGAAGTGCAGAGTCATAAGCAAGATGAACCCCAGCAGACCCACACCAAGAGACATCATCATTAAAATAGCAAAAGTTAAAGACAAAGAGAGAATCCAAAAGCAACAAGAGAAAGGCAACGAATAACATAAGTTTTCATAAGTTTGTCACCTGATTTCTCAACAGAAACTTTGCAGGTGAGAGGGGAATATTCATCACAAAATATTCAATGTGATGAAAAACAAGGACCTACAATCAAGATTACTCTACACAGCAAGGCTATTATCAGTTAAAATGGACTAGATAAAGAGCTTCCCAGAGGAAAAAAAGCTACAGGAGTTCACCACCAAATGAGTATTGTAAGGAATGTTAGAGGAACCTCTTTAAGATTAAAAAAAAAAAAATCAAAATTATGAATAATAAAATGGCAATCGCTACATATCTATCAACAATTACTTTAAATGTAAGTGGACTAAATGATCCAATGAAAAAATATATGAGGACTGAATGGATAAGAAAACAAAATTCTTACACAAAGAGTCACTTCAGATTGAAAGACATACAGAGATGAAAAGTAAAGGGACGGAAAATATATCTCATGAAAATCGAAACAAAAAAGCAAAAAATAGCTCAAGTAGCAAGCAATACATATACCAGACAAAATAGAGTTTAAATCAAAGGCCATAACAAGAGACAAAGAAGGCCCAGTAATCCCACTTCTGGGTATTTATGTTACTTTGAGGGGACCTGTACATCCATATGTTCATTGCAGCATTATTTACAATGGCCAAGATGTGGAGGCAGCCAGCATGTCTGTCAATGGAAGAATGGATAAAGAGGAGGTGGTACATATATACAATGGAATATTGCTCAGCCATGGAAGGGAACAGGTTCTTGCCATATGCAATGACTGAGTGGGCCAGGAGGTTATTGTGCTGAGTGGAGTATGTCAGACAGAGAAAGACAGATGCAATGATATTTCATTTATATGTGGAATCCAAAGAATAAAATAAACAAATGAAACAGAAACAAACTCATAAATACAGAAAACATTTTGATGGTTGCAGGATGGGAGGAGGTTTAGAGGTATGGGTAAAAAAAGGGGAAGGGATTAAGAAATGCAAATTGGTTGTTACAAAGTAGTTACAGGGATGTAAGGTATAGCATAAGGAATATAATCAATAATATTGTAATAACTATATATAATGTCAGATGGGTACCAGATTTGTTGGGGTGATAGATGGTAAGGCATTGGAGGACAGAGTGAAAAAGGTAAAGGGATTAAGTACAAATTGGTAGTTACCAAATAGTCATGGGGATATAAAGCATAGGGAATATAGTCAATAATATTGTGATAGTATAGTATGGTGTCAGATGGTTGCTGGACTTACCACGGTGATCACTTCTTTAGGTATATATGAGGTCTGACGATTAAGTTCGTGAACTCATCCTAGAAAAAGTACTACATATCTCATTGCTGATTATCCATCCCTAAGGTCACCTTCAAAGTACTCCCCTTAGTAAGCTATGCACTGACGCCAGAACCTAGTCCACCCTTCAAAGCAATTTTGGAACTCTTTTTCTGGAATGGCCATCAGCGCTGTCTTCATATTACCCTTGATGTCCTGAATGTCATCAAAATGTCTTCCTTTCAATATTTTCTTTATCTTCAGGTAGAGAAAGAAGTCATTGGGGGCCAGATCGGGTGAGTAGGGAGGGTGTTCCAATACAGTTATTTGTTTACTGGCTAAAAATTCCCTCACAGAAAATGCCATGAGAGCTGGTACATTGTCGTGATGCAAGAGACATGAATTGTTGGTGAAAAGTTTAGGTCGTCTTAAATTTTTCATGCAGCCTTTTCAGCACTTCCAAAGAGTAAACTTGGTTAACTGTTTGTCCAGTTGGTACAAATTCATAATGAATAATCTCTCTGATATTAAAAAAGATTAGCAACATTATTGCAACAAATTCGCAAACTTAATTGTCAGACCTCATAAATGTTGAATAACGATGGTATATCCCTGAAACTAATATAATATTGTATGTTAGCTGTATTTTAATAAAAATCTTTAAAAAGCAATAGACTGGACATAATTATAGAAATAATGAGTAAATAAGAAAATATATCCAATTAAATTATTCAGAACACAGCACAGAAAGAAAAAGAGATGAAAATTATGAAAGGGAAGCAGATACATAAAATATATATTGAGCTGCTCAAATATAACACTAATAGGCCTCCAGGAGAAAATATAAAAAGGCATATCTGAAAATATAATTGCTTCAATTTCTTTGGACTTGTAACCTAACCTGGACTAACTAGCAAAGGCTTGCTCTTATGATTAAAATGAGCTAGGAGAGAGTGTTAACAGAACACTCTAATCTCTAATCTCTCCTTGTTTGATTTAAAAATCATAATCAAAGTCAGAATGAAGTTTTGTTAAGTGCGGAGATAGTACATCGTTAGTAATTTGCATAAACCAGAGATGACTGTTATTGCATATGGAGTTATATGTTGCCAAATAACAAACCTGAAAAGTCTTACTGATAGGTCCTGTCTATTAATTCACTTTACTGGGCATACTCATTGGATTATGTCATTCTTCTAAGTTTGTTCCCTTGTTTGAAGAGGTAAAGCCCTAAGTTAGATTCCTTAACACAAATGTATTAGACTCAATTGAGCTCAATGAGGAACCTTTCCTAGGAACCATAGTGCCTGGGAAATCCTAGTTTTTTAAATAATTGATACAGAATAGTAATCAACAAAAGTGAGATCTGAGATGGAAATGGAAGTACGTTGAATCATTTTGAAATGGTTTTACTTTTTACTGGTTTTCCAAATTTAGCCTGAATTTTTCCTTTGTGGTTTTTAACTACTAAACATCCAGTGAAAGTGACAAACACATAGGGGAATCTGGTAGTTGAGGCTGGGCACAGACCCTACACAGTAAGATGAAGCATAGGAGATATGAGACAGTGAGTGAAGCTCATTTTGATGAGTGTCTGACATGAAAGGATTCATCAATGGTGGAAAGAAATGGAAAGAAAAGGGAGGGCATAGGAAGGTCAGAAGGGCTTGCACTGATTTTGGAATAGATCCTAACAGAAGAATTCTCCTCAATTCTTCCCTTCCTCCATTACCTAGAATCTGGTCAACAGAAGCTTCAGAGACCAAACAGACAATGACAAATTCTCTGTAGTGGATAGGGAAGGGGAAAGGAAGTTCCTATTTTCCTGTAATAACAGGATTGTATTTTTCTTGAACACCAACCAAACACTTAAAAAGATGAATCCTGTTGGACCATGTAGGAAGAATTGTCAATAATGGAGTATTCTGAGGCATGCTATTCTGGGTTCAAATTCTTGGTTCCTGTGGCCATGAAAATAATAAGAGCACTTTATACTAGTGGTATAAACTCCTGCCACAGGTCCTGCACTTGATTCCACTAACTGTTGGATGGCTTTTTCTCTTGCAGAATCTGCATTTTGTTTTCTTGCATCTTTAGGAAGAAAATCAATGTAACTTCTGCATCCAGAATAAACACTGCTGTGTTTTTAGTCAGATGTTTACAAGCTACACAACTTCTGTTTCCTATATTCTATTCACCCTGTTGCTAAAGTCTCTTAACATGCATCCTGGAGCAGCATATATATTAGCAGTTATTCTTTAATCCTATGGTATGAGGTGAGACAGAGACATTTCTTCAACTACTGAAGGTGTATCTGTCAAAGGTACGATCGGACACCACCCAATTAAAGAAATCTTGCAAAATTGCTACTTTGAGATAGATGGCATGATTCTGGCTCAACAAAGCATATAGGTTTTTGAATGTCTGGTTTGAAAAAAACAATCATTTTGTGTCGTATATTTGATATTGGCAGACAGAAGCAGAGAATTGATTTATTCAGGGATATCTTTTGTTTGCTTTTTTGTTTTGCTGCAAATCAAAGTGGAAGCCCCTCATCATATTAACCCAAGGAAGCTGCTTGGCAGATGATCGACTTCTCAGCATCTCACCAAGTAGCCAACTTTTTCAAGCACGAAGTGTTCAATTCCAGGCTAGACTTACAGTCTGCTGCTTTCTACTAGTAATGCCTAAAAGTAAAGTTGAATGACCCACTGTGTGTGTGTGTGTGTGTGTGTGTGTGTGTGTGTGTGTGTGTGTATTTAGAGAGAGATTTGAGGGAAGAGAACTTTTTACTTTATTTCTTCTATAAAAGAGAAACAGTTAATAGGACATACACTTCTGAGTTCATTTTATCTTTTTTTTAGTCTATAATGAAGATTTGCATCAACCCACTGATATCGACCCTCACGCGACCCATCATGTGAGTGTACACCACTCCTGACAAGACGAGGAGTGCAATTAAGAGCAGCTGGTAATTCTGGGGCAGACAGCAGCCAGCCCCCCAGCTCACAATGGGATCAGTCTGTGTGTTCAACAACACTGGGGCTCCTGAGCTGTCCCATTTACTCGTTCTTTCCACATATATTTACTGAGTGTTAATTACACACCTGGTACTACACCCCGTGCTAGGAGACAGAAGTGAATTAAGGCAAACATGGCCCCTACCTTCCTGGAGGAGAAATAGACCAAAATGATAGACAAATAAATAAGTAAAATAATTGCAAGTTGTAAGAAGTGTTAGGAAGGAACAACTAGGGGCAGGCACAGCAGAGGTATACTATAGTTTAAGGGGTTCAGAAAGGAAGGGCCTTTCTGAGAGTTGACTTTCTCTTCTCTGTAACATTCCTTCAAAAATCTGAAGCCAGATCGAGCCGAAGAACAATTATTTTCTTTTCTGAGTGAAACAGTCACAGGTTTTTTTGGCTAGTCAGGGAAGCTCCTTTCTAGATCTTCTTAGTGCAGTTCTGGACGTGAATCTTCCATGATAAGAAAACAATCTAAAAGATAAGAGACTTTCTTTTGGGAGGTTGTTGACAGACTAGTCAGAAAAGCTTTCGGGAAAAAAACTACATATATTTATGAAAAGCAGTCATTAGGAAAAAGGCAGAATCCCAAAATCTGATTCTCAAATCTTTAGTTGCAAATTGTTCTGGGTCTCTGAAAAAAAATCTCCCACCTAGTACATTTCGGGTGCCAGCTGCTACAAACTACCCCTGGGAAACCAAATCCACATGGAGGTTTCCAGAGCCCTGATATCTAAGAAGACCAGCATCAAGCAGCTGTTCTTAAAATTGCCATTTTTGTCCACCTTTGTCTCCTACTCTTGACTTCTGTCCAGTCCACCTTCCATTTCCTCCTCAACCCTATTGTGTTTCAGCCACAAGTGAGCTATCACAAAGGTCAATCAGAAATAAGGTGAGAGGATGTGTGGGCAAGGTAAGTGCTCATTCTTGTTGATTCTATATTTGGAAAGAAATGCATTCCCATCCCAAGGTGGATCTATTCACAAACAATGGAAACGTTTGGTACAACATGCAGATATAGATCATACGATAAAGGAGGTATTAGTTTTTGTTTACTAAACACCCCCTTTGCTGGGCTGAGCTGCAGCCAGTTAGAACTACATTTTGCATATTGCTTCTTTTTTTTTTTTAAATAATTCCTCCAATCTCCCAGCTCTGTAAATATTTACTCAATATTTTACTGCACTTAAATTTAAGAATTCAAGTTGTCTCTCTTAACCGGTTCATAAACACCAAACAGAAAAACCAGTTCTTAAGATGGAAGAGATAGTGTCTGATTGACACACTGAACCTGGATTACCTATTAAATGAGAAATGCCCTCCTTGAGCCAAGATAATTGTGAAGTGAAAAGCAAGTGACCTTCTCAGCCGATGAGACATCCATAAAATGGTTGGAAAGCCGCCCTGTTTGCACATGGAATCAGAAAATAAAATGAAATAAAAAGAATCCATCTCGTTCTTCTAATTTCATCATCTTGCTACAGCCATTCTCCCCAGGGCTTTCCTCTAACCCAGTTGCCAGGGAGGCATGAGGGGTTATCCTCTGAAATACCATTAATGATTCTTTGGGCCCTCCTGGGGCTACTCTGAAAGAGCTCTGTAGGGAAACTGGCTGCTTCTCTAGGCTCATCATATGGAAAGTATATTTTTCAACACAGCTGGCAAACAAATCTCTTTGAAGGAGATAGCCAAGAGGCCTGAGATTGGCCCTTGAATAATGAGTTCAGCATCTTTCACTCTCCCCAGCCTATAATATTCTTCCTCCCTTGTAGTTATTTATTATTATTCAATATTGATGCAAGCTATAAATGTGCAGAGCACTGCACAATATCACAGAGAGGGCCAATGCAATAACAACATTTTCTCCCAAAGCATAGAAAAGGACCCACAAGTCAAGTCCAACGGCAGAGGTGTCCAAGGAGAGAGGAGAGCAGGGAGACGGATGGACAGTGGAAGTTGTCCAGTATTGGGGACACATTCTAGTCACAGGTACATTCTGCTGGATCAGAGCTCCTCTTCTCTGCTGTGGATCATGGGAGAAAATGGCTTGACTTCTCCCTGCCTTTGGCTTTTCCACACTTGTTTTGTAAACAGAGGTAGAAATAGTGATCTGGAATTCAGACATGCACCATAAACTATAACTCATATTCCTAGGCCACATCTAAGGTAGTAGAAACTATTAAAAGAGCAGAATTTAGCAAGCAGTGCTTTGAACTCAGAGTGCATAACCTATGGGACACCCTCACCAATATATTTGTGCCTGTATTTAAAAATAAACTGCCCTGACATTCTCCAGCAATGATCCGGGCATGGTTTCTGTTTACTAGGAAATGAGTTCAATGAAATTCAGGCTGTAGAAGAACCATCCAAAGTCATGTCATCAGAAAACGACAGATCTGAGATCTGAACTCCAATTCCCTCATCCGAGGCCAATTCCCCTCCATCACAGAACTGCTGCCCCTTCCTCCTGCTTCCTTCGTTGCTCTGCACCTTGACTCTCTGACTTTCTTCCTCCTCAACTCTTCCATCCTATGTTCCCCAAATGGCCATTCATCTTCCACCTTTGACTCAAGGCGTTTCCCAGCCCCTTTGGTTTTGATTTCTCTCCTCAGCCCCCCTGCTTTTTATTATTATTATTATTATTATTATTATTATTATTATTATTATTTCTATGTTATTCCTGTGAAATCACGTTGTCTCTTGTGCTTTAACCACCAGCTTTATGTGGTGAACTCTCCATTACCTCTCCAGCCCTACACTTGCTGTAAAGAAAAGCTTATGAGCTTTGGAGTCAGACAGGCTTGGGGTGAAATATCAGCATTGCTGTGTACCACCTGTGAGACTTAAGCTGTCTAGAACCATTTCTCATCCTTAAAATGAGGATACTATTTACCTCAAAGCTGAGGCAGAGACATCCAGATGCTGTCTAATGTCTATTCTCCCCTCTTTTTTTAGTAAGAGGGCCCTCATTTTTAGCTGAATACATAATGGCTAACCTAAAACACCTTTTCTCTGGCTGCTTTTCAGCATCACGTGTATGTTCTAGCCAATGAGACGCAAGCTGAGACATTTGAGGCGTAATCCTTTTCTCCACTGTCCTCATTCCTATTTGAGAACACAGATATGATGACTGAGCTTCATCAGTCATTTTGGACCAAGATGAGACCCTGATTGTAGAATCCAGGGGCTAGAGATGGCCAAGCAGAAAGATACATGACTGGTCCCTAAAGAGGCTGCAAAGCTACTGTAACAGCCCTGAACAGCCTGTATTTTATATAACAAGGGGGAAAAAATCAACATTTGGCAAGTTTTTAGTCTTACATGCAAATGCACACAAATATAGCATATATATCCTATTTTTCCCTCTTTTGCTTCTAGTCAATGGGAAAGGGTGCTACAGAAGAGATAACAGTGCCTGCTGATACTAGAAATGCAATTGGTAGCAGAAACATCTTTCTACTGCCTTCTAATCTCCCACCATGATTCCCATTGGCCAAACATAGCCAGAAGCCATTTTCAAAGAAGTCTTGGAAATGCTGTTGCAGGAGACAGCCTCCTTCAATGAGCAACAGCCTCCTTTCACAGAGCAAGTAAAGGTCAGGAGATAGATTTGAGAACAAACAGGCAAATGACACAGCCTTCCCAGAGAATGTGAACTAAATAAAGACCCATATGTAAAGCATTTAGCACACTGCCTGCCACATAATAGGCATACCATAAATGCTGGCTCCCTTCCCCTTCACTGATTTTTCTTCTGAGTCATAGACTCTCAAAGTCATTCATCTCTGCATCTCTCCATATAAATAGTCCACAAGTACCCCCACTCAGTTGTCGAAGACAGAACTCAGCACATTCTGCCTCTACAAAATTCCCTTATGTCTATGTTCTAACACAGGTGATGGAAGCACTTCTATTCTAATCACTGTCTTGAAATCTCAGTGTGATATTAAACTCTTTCCTCTTTATGAACCTCCCTTTCCCCACATCCGTTGAGTTACCAAAACACAGACATCCTGCCTCTGTGCATTTCCTAGCAATCCCCTCTAATTCTCCAGGCCATGAATCTAAACTCTTGGTCACTGGATCTTCTCACAGAGAGCCTGTGCCCTCCTCTGTCCATCTGTACTATACAGATGTCAGTTCTAGCTTCTACATCACCAGCTTCTCATTTGGGGCTCACACGAGGCTTTGCATTCCAGTGGCTGGGTTTCAACTTCTTGACCTGCTGTCTAGCTAACTAGCACATTTCTGCATCTTTTAGATCAAGTTCACAAAAGCAAGATGCTGATTGGCCCCATTCATATTTTCTTGCGACACCACTAAGTTGATGGCCCTTGGATTAACTGCCCACGACTGCTGTGTCTACCATGGCCTGCCCGTCAGCAGTTGAGAGAGAGCAGGCCAGGCTGTAACTGATCTCTTTTAAACAGCCCTGTTGCTACAAGCTATTCTTCTCAATCTCAGTTATGATCATAGCATTCTCCTGATCAAAACTCTCTAAGCCGTTGATGACGACCCACAGCAAGAGGCGGGAAAATGTTTGCCTTACAAAATGTAATAGGAAACACTTCCACCATGAAGAGATGTTTATCACTTTGTGATTCATGAAATGTGCTTACTGGGAATCTTTCACAACGTGGAAATAATCTCCAATGGATCTTTCTGCACTTATTCTATACTCCAGTGTCTTGAATCCAGTGTCTAGGATTTACTTTCCATTTCCAAATACGCTTTCCAAAGTCTCCTTTCTGAGCTTCTGTTCTGTGTGTCTAGAATGCTTTTTCCCTTGACATTTCTGCATATTGAGAGCCTACCTACCAATCCCAAGAAATGACAACATGGTCTCTGCAATGCTATTGTTCCTGATCGCCCCAGCCAGAATTAGTCCTTTATAGAGATTTATGTCCTCCCTACCTATAAATTCCAAGAGATCAGAGACATTATTTGTTTTGTTGGCCACTGTATCCCCAGTACTCAGGAGAGACTTGAGTTTACAAATGTTTCATACATATCTTTTGAACAACTGTGTACTGCACACAGCGCATTATTTCTTCCCCACATGTCCACTGCAGCAAGATACTACCTGCCTTAGATCCCAGCCACGTCAGTTCTTATCCCGGCTCCCTAATAGATAGTGAATAAGAATACTCGTGTGTCTTATTAATCTTGCATCTCCCACTGAGAAGGCTACTTTAAATACACTAGGTTCATGACAAATGTTTGTGAAATTGAACAGTTAAAAGCATTTATTCATTTTGAGGTCAAAGGAAAGATTTGGATCCAAAAAGATACTTTTTTTTTTTTTTTCACAAGGGAAAATAAATTAACATTTGGAGTCTCAGCTGATAACATATAAAATAGAAATCTTTAAAAATCATGGAATAAAATTTAGGTTTTTTAACATTCCTTAATTATAACATTTTAAACTGAAATAACTGTTCCCATGGTAATCAATTAATGTTATTTTCATACTACTTGCTGGTCGTTACTATAAAATTTAGATATGCTTGAACTTCCAGTTGTATAAATAATATATACTTTTTATTACTGGAAAAATTACCTTATTTCCAACTTTAAGTTATCTTAGGGAAGGAGTGTTTTCAAAATTTATTTTGAGTGTTGCAGTATGACTAATAGCATGCTTGCAAAACAATCGCTGCTTTACATAATCATTTATGGCAACTTTGACATAAACAGTGAATAAAAAAATAATTTTACTCTCATTAATTCTTTGGTCCAAAGGTGTGTAGAATTAAACAAAGGGTAAAAGAGTGTCCATTGCAGGAGAAACTATTATTTTTCAATGGAATAGACGAGGAAGACGCATTCTTTGAGGACAAGGCTGAGGAATTGAGGAAGTCATGAAGAAAGAGTTCGTACAGATTTACACAAGATGAAGTTCCACTTACAAGCAGAATAGTTCTCCAATATTCCATTCATGCAAGTTAGGAAATAGAACCACATAAACTCTTCTGTCCTTTCAGGGAAGTTCTGGAACTTCTGCTCCTTGCTCTACCCAACACTCCACTCCCTGTCTCTCTGACTTGCCTTCATGATACGACATTTCTCTTTTGGGGGGGTTAACATATACCAGGCTGACCTCACTTCTCTCCTGGGCCAGCAGCACTGAAGCCCCAGGGGCACTGCCTCCAGCTTGCATGAGGAATGCAGGCCAGCAGGACCTGCTTCTGAGAGAGGCAGCCCAGGTCTGCTGCTTGTTCTGTTCCAGATCTCCTCCTGAGCAATTTAGGTAGAAGCAGCCAGGCCAAGCCTTTCCATTTAGCCTGTCTTTAGTGTGTGTATGGGGTGGGGGGGAAGATTGAAGGGGTACAACACATTGGTTTTCATTCCATCTTTACTGTTCTTAAAGTTCAGCCTTTGATATCTACGAGTGCCTCTCAACAGGGCTATTAAAAGCATTTTTAGTGTATCAGTCTTTGTTGTGTGAAACTGTTCTGATCATTGTAGGATGTCTCACTTCTCTGCTTCCCACCATTAAGTTCCAGGAATGCCCCCAGATACTGTAAGCACTAAAAAAACACCTCCACATATTTTCAAACCCTCTAGAAGGATGGTATAGCCCCTGTGTCTGGGCTTCCGTTTAGTCCAAAATATGGGGACGGCTCACCCTTAATCTACACAAATAGCAAATTATATATTTAGGCTGCAGTACAAGTGCCACTGCGGTCAATATAGCAAAATTAGTCAGGAAACGGTATCATTTTTACAACCCTAAGACAAGGAAGGCACAATTCAAAAATTGTTCTTGCCCCACAAAATTCTAATGAAAATATTATCTCCACTAAGAAGCAGATTTACCACTTCATAAACTCAAGAAACGGTAAGGGGAGTGTGTTCCTAAAGTTAAGTTCTTTCAGACAAATGAAGGGAGGCTAATCCCAACTCACCTCAGCTCCACATTCCCCACCCCAAAAACACACATGCAGAGAGAATAGTTCCCACTATAGATGAGTTATTTGTATCCATATAGTCAGTTTTGACAGCTGGCAGAAAGGAAGGGTTTATTTGAGTGGAACATATACTGAAAATTGACTTTTCAGGCAAATGCTTGTTAGTGTTACACTGCTCCTTAGGGGCCAAGGAGGGATATCCTGAGGTTTAAGATTTAATGAAGATTCTTGGAGAGCAGACCAAATTGCAGCCACAGAAAATAAATTACAGGCAATTAGGTCTCCATCTGATCTGTTTTCCAGCATGCTAAACTTCACTCATAACCTGTCTTCAGATTCATGTTTTTCTGCAAAGACCAAACCTGTTTTGCTTTTGAGAACATGGTTCATTGAAAATGAAACGTCTTTGGGTTGACACACAAAAGTCTGGCCACAGATGAACCCAGATTATATTTGCAGGCAGCAAGGTATTGGGTTACTGAGTCCTTCCGGAGCATATTTGTTACAATTCCGTTGAAAATCAGTTGGCTTGGCAGAGAAGCTCTCATGTGCAAAGGAGAAAGGTAAGAATTGTGCCAGGGCTGCAGATCTAACAGGTCACAAAACACTGGCTCTAGTCTTTAAAGAGGTCATTAAGGTTAAAATAAGTCAAGTAGGCCCTAATCCAACATGACTGTGTCCTTAGAAGAAGGGAAGGATACAGACAAGCACAGAGGGGAGACCATGTGAAAACACAGGGAGAAGAAGACCATTAACAAGCCAAGGAGTGAGGCCACAGAAGAAACCAACTTTGCTGACGTCTTGTTCTCTAGCCTCCAGTCTTCCAGCCTCCAGAACTGGGAGACAATAAACATCTCTTGGGTAAGCCAACCAGTCCGTGGTACTTTGTTATAAAGCCCAAGTTGCCTGATACCCCCACCCCCACCCCCAGGCACAGTGAATCAGAATCTCTAGATGTTGGGGACAGGGGTGAATCTAACACACTATGGTTTGAGAACCACCACTGTGGACTTCTTCCCAAGAGGCTAAAGGGCTTCCCCAGATTGCCCATCACCTTGATTTGCTCTGACTGTGGCCAAGTGGTGGGCCCACTCTTGCCACAGAAACATTCTTAGCTGTCCACAGTGGAGTCTTGGTTCTTCCTCCTCCCTTTACTTGACTCCTTATAAGAAAATTGCCACTTTTTGCTTCTAGGAGTTTCAAAGGAACTTCTCCCCTCAGGACGTGCTTCTGTCAAAGCCATTTGAAAGATAGTTCAAAGGGGTAGTTTAAGATGACATGAAAATCTATTTCTTAAAGAAACAAATAGAAAGAGAAGAGAATCAGGTCAAGCTGACCAAAATGCTGGACAATTGCTGAGAGATGGAAGGGTGAAGTGACTCAGTGATTCAAGAATTATATGTTGTGAGAATTATATGAGATGTCACGAGTTACAACTGAAAAGTCCCTGGAAGTCTCCATCTTTCCCTGGGGCTGCAGAGACAGAGCGTGCCAGCCACTAGGGAGGGTAGCTGGGAAAGCACAGTCATTACCTTAGGGACTGTCATGGACAATCACCCTGACCTCCCAGATTCATAAACACAGAGATAATTGCAATATGTGATCTAGCTTGAATATTTGCTTTTGGTCAACCAAAAAGGGATCCCTCACATGCAAAGTTCCTGAGAATCTGGAATCTATCTATGGACAAGAGGGAACCTTGCACGTAATTCTGTTTTAGCAATGGCCAAATACCCAAGCCTAAAAGGAAATAAGGAAGCCCCACCTAGCTCCAACCATTTAAATCACTCTATCATCATGTTTCAGGGTTACTTCTCCCTGCCCCTATATTTGCAACTTTGCATTTTATTTTCCTAGAAGCAAATTTAACCAGTCCTACCTCCTATCCTGGCATAAGTGTTTCTGTGGCCCAACCCTACCCTAATCTAATAACCATTGAACTTCCTGGTCATATATTTATGAATTAATTGAATAAATATTTATTGAGTACTGATGCATATTCAAGTTAGGCATATTCCAAGCCCCAGGGATAAACAAGTAAACAAATAAGAAGACAATTTCAGATATATGCTGTAAGGAAAATGAAGCAGAGTAATGAAATAGAGCAGTGGTTCTCAAAGTTTGGTCTCTGAATCAGCAGTATCAGCATCTCTGGAAACTCACGAGAAAAACAAATTCTCAGACCGCATTTAAATTCTTGAATCAGATACTCCAGAGATAGAACCCAGCAATTCGATGCACACTAAAGTTTGAGAACCATTGCTGTCATAAAAAATGATGAAGGGAGAGTTGCTTTAGGCTGGGTAGTTAGGAAAGACCTCTCTCTGAAAATGTGACATCTAACTTGAGACCTGAATGTCATTTGAGCTAGGACATGTCCTGGGTTTAATTCCTCATAGTGGTCAATTAAAATCACCTAAAGTTTTTGGACTTTATTCCATGCTTAACAAACACTCTCTGTGTATAACTTCCCATCAGGGCTGGCTTCACAGGTGTGTGACCTGTGCAGTCACACACGTCCCCATGCTCAGAAGGGTCCCACACTTGGTTTAATGCTCCACTTGAAACTCTTAGTAATTTCACCTGTGACCTTTTGTTTTGTCAATAAAGTTCAATGGGACAACACAGCATACACATGAGCAAAGGAGGTATGGGCAAGTGCATGCTGTCCCATTTGCATTGCCCTGTGAGCACAGAATTCTGGTGGACACAAATGGCATGGGAGTTCTGTGACTCTCAAAGAGAGTTTAATATAAGAGTGTTGTGTCTACAACTGAGGAAGCAAGAGTACAGAGTAAACAGAGACTACATGCTTTCTGTTCTAACCAGCATTTGTTTCAAACACAGAAAGAATATAATGGTATTATAAGAAACAAGAACTACCAAGGAACGCTATCCTTGATTTTCTTACCCACGTTACTTCTCTGTATTAACCAATCACTTATGCTGAAAATTACGGCACAGAAAGGAAAAGATAGGGCTACCCATACTTCTTTTTCCTATCTGTTCTTCCTTACTCTTGGGTAAGCCAAAGGTGATAGTGTTGGTACAATTAGGATAAATCAAGAAATGAAATAAAACCAATTGCGTTAGTGTCTGCAGCAATTCTACCATTCTGGTAAGAATGAAATACATATGAATGCATGACCTGAAAAATATGCATTGTGTAATTTTGATGCTTCTGCATACGAGTTAAATGCTCTTAAATTTCCATTTAAAACTGATATTGCTCAAAAATCTGAAAATGGAACTACCTTATGATCCAGCAATTCCACTCCTAGGTATCTATCCGGAGAAATCCAAAACTCTAATACAAAAAGCTTTATGCACTCCTATGTTTATTGCAGCACTATACACAATAGCCAAGACATGGAAACAACCGAAATGCCCATCGGTAGATGACTGGATTAAGAAACTGTGGTACATCTATACAATGGAGTATTACGCAGCCATAAAGAAGAAAGAAATCTTACCATTTGCAACAACATGGATGTACCTAGAGAACATTATGTTAAGTGAAATAAGTCAGAAAGAGAAAGACAAATACCATATGATCTCACTTATATGTGGAATCTAAAGAAAAGAATAAGTGAATGAACTAATCAGAAACAGTTTTGGAGACACAGAGGGAAAACTGAGGGTTGCTAGATGGGAGGGCGATGGGGATAAGGGGGAAGGTGAGGGGATTAGAAAATAGTCAGTAACCACAAGATGGTCACGGGGTTCTGAAAATTATTTTGGGGATGTAATCAATAATGTTGTAAAGATTTTGTAGGGTATTCGATGGACACTTGTCTCATTAGGGAGACCACCTCAGGGATGATGTAGATGCCTGATCTCTGCACTGTACACCTGAAGCTGAAGCTGAACAATAATGAATATCAACTACAAGTTTATATGTATGTGTATGTATATATATATATATATATATATATATATATATATATATATACACACACACACACACACACAAATGAAGCAGAGTACAGCATTTAGAGACAGTGGAAATATAATGGCTCTGTGCGATGTCAGAGGGACAGTGGATGGGGGAGAGGGGTTCACACAGTTTGAGGGATATAAAAGATAAACGTTTAAGTGTTACTTTTTCTTATGCACCTGAAACTAATAAAAAATAAAAGTAAAAAATGAAAAAAGAATGAAACTACTTTAAGAAGATAAAATATAATCCCTATTAAGTCATACTCAGCATTTTCCAATACCTGTGGAAATATTATGTAAATTAGATAAAAAGCATGCACCTAGAAGAATAAACAGCTGTCTTTGTGAAGATGCACATTCAATTAAAAAAAAACTGACATTGCAAAGTATGAAGAGTAAAATTCATGCCAATAACTTAAAATTTTAATTTTTCTTTACTTAAAATGATGTAAAATAGCATATAAAAAATAGCATGATGCATGGAGAGAAAGACCATGGAAGAAAGGGAAATGCTTTATATTTTTGTTCCTTTAGTGATGATTTTTTCCTGCTTTTTGAACAAGTGCCCCATATTATGCAGCCAGCACTGCTTCCCATTAGAAATCTACCCACAGAGAGAGAAAGTCCACTCACCAGGCTTACATGAGCATTCCAAGCCATGCAGTGGCTCTGTTTCTCTTTGTCACAACTGGGTCATCAAGTAGAACATCCATCTCAGGGGAGGGTGCCAGATGGCACTTTATCACAAAAGTGCAGCTGCATCTGTATCCAGCAGGAAGACAGAAAGTTTTGCCTCCAGCTCATGCCCAGACCCTATGATAGCAACAGCCTCTTTAGAAATAGACATGTGGGTCTCTTCCAAGACCTGGTACAATGTTAAGTCTCCAAAGAATTGGCCTATATTCTGTGAAACCATTGGGCCACTTCCTAACAAGCAAGAGATGCAGAATGAGCTAACAAACTACACACTTCCCAGAAGAACAAAAGCAGCATGACAATACTCATTAATTGACTAGTGCTAAATCAGTGTACACGTATCCCAACAAGATTTGAAGGGGGGTTCGAATTGTTGAAAATTAAGAGGTTTGATTATCCTGTCTTATTTTGCCTTCTACTACAAACTCAAGTTATACCTATACTTAATGGAAATAAGTTCTCCCTTCTCTAATCCACTTCCAACTTGCATTGCATGCCTCTAACAACCAACCAATACAGGGGGAAAAACGAGTTCCTTTGACTTTGCCTGCCCAAGTTTCAACCCTGGATGCTACGAGGCACCTCCATTTACAGGCCGTTCCAAGGCCTGGTGTGTGTCACCTCACACGATCGGATGCATCACTCCAGCCACTTCAGTTCATGAGAAACCTGGGATCTCTCTCCCACATGGTGCCAGATGAGGCACAAAGGCTGCTTTTAGAAACTTAGGCAGGTTTATGAGATTGAAAGTGCCAAGATTTCGGGGTTACAGCACTATCCCACTCATTTCTTATTAAGATGCTCCTTCATCATTGGAAATTCCTTTTAGTCCCAAATGATTTCAGTCTTGTTACTGAGCCATTAGTTAAAAGAAAAGGCTTAGAACCAAAATCTTCACCTCCACATCAAAACCATTAGCTTTTGGAGATCGATTTTTACAAGTTGCCTAAATGCTGACCCTGGGGAATATGGTGTTCTATTAGTTGAAAACATGGGTAACGGATTTATTTTTCACCCTCAAAACGAAGAAATAAATACCTTTTTTTGATAAGTAACGTGTGGGAAATGTTCTGAAAGAGTTCAGAGTGGACTTTCTCCCCCACTCTGCTACACAATGAAGAGCTGCCTCCTGTACAGAACTTGCAAAGAGGCCGGAGGCCATAGAAATGGGGAGCCCAAATGTGCTACAAACCAGCCTCGTCTGCCTGCCAGCTTCAGCTGGCCTGTCTGCTTCTCAGTCTCTTCCTCTTCAAGGGGATGAACTAGATCTGAGATTTTTTTAACGGTGTTCCATGAAATTCTTAACAGAAAGGCTGTTACACCTGAGTGAGCATAAAGAACCACCTGGGAAATATGTTCACAATCCATATTCATAATCCTCCACCTGTGAGATTGATTCCATAGGTCAGGGAGACAGGAGGACCCAAAAATCTATATCACTAGCAAGTTTTTTGTCTGATTCTGATGCAAGGACTGTGGAGGTGCCTACAGAGTTTTGGGGTGAAGGGTAAATGTGCTGGGACCCCTTCAGTCTCCAACACATTGAGAAAAACAGCTCGTACTTTCTCTGTTTAACCATTAAGTGTCCCATGAGATCTAGCTTAATAAGAAACTCCTTGCTTTGAAAAGCACAGGACTAGATGTTTTTTTAATGCTCTGAACTGTGCCAATGTCAGGATTCCGGAAAGCTCACAGTGAGATGGGCTTAACCTGAAGGAGGTTCATTTAGTCCATGAAGAGCCTTCATTCTTTCAATCAGGAAACCTCCAAAGTGGGTCAGAGAACACATGTCCACCTCCCCTCAGGTTCCAGGGAATTCATCAAATAACTCCTCCCCCATAATAGATAAAACAGGCATCTCACCTCTTTAAAAATATTTCAGATAATTATTGTGGGTTAAATTGCGTTCCTTCAAAAAAATAGTTGAAGTCATAACCTTCAGTACCTCAGAATGTGATTGTTTTTGGAAATAGGTTAGTTGCAGATGTAACTAGTTAAGATGAGGTCACACTGGAGTAGGGTGAGCCCTTCGTCCAATGTGACTGGTGTCCTTTATAAAAGGCAATGTGAAGACATGAGGGAGAATGTCATGTGATGGCAGAGACAGAGCCTGGAGATATGCAGCTGTAAGCCAAGGAACTCCAAGGATGGCCGGCAACAACCAGAGCTAGGAGAAAGGCATAGGAAAAACTTTTCCCTCAGAGGCGGCAGGAGGAGCCAGCCCTGCTAACACATTGATTTCAGACTTCCAGCCTCCAGGACTGTGAGAGAATAAATTGTTGCCATTTTAAGCCATCTAGTTCATGGGACTTTGTTATGGCAGCCCCAGGAAACTAATACAACTACTAAATTTGCAAATAGTAAAATTGATCCTTGCAAAGGTTGCTTTTTAATCTTAATTTACTTTTCAGTGCAGAAGTATAAAAGGTTATCCCAGGCATGAGTGAACCTACCCATCATCCTTCAAAAGCAACAAGGTTCAACTCTAAATTGAGTCTCAATGTGTCATTAAAATAATTTTTATGTCACACCAGGCCATGTGACCCCGTCACTCAGTGTATCTCATCCTTTCACAGAGAGAGGTCATTACTTGTTTTCAGGTATGAAGTCAAAAAGCTTTAAAAAAATGTTTAAAAGGAATGAATGATCTCCATGTAAAAGGATTCCAAAACCTCGTGTTCCTACAGGGAGCAGGAAAACATTGTACATTCTGAAGATTCTGTGGAAATAGGTCATATTTCCATTTCTCTAAAAAGAACTTCCCATTTTTAATCTCAAAGAATTTTGTGACAATTAAAATGCCTTCTCAAAATACCAACCCAATGGTACTTATAAGCCACTATGTTCAATTAGCCTCTTATTATTAAGGAGCATGCAATCAATTTCAACATATTTTTTTGAAGTAGAATACATTTGAATGGTATCCTTATTTTTATGAGGGATTCAGAGGGGAATCTGGGTTTCACAATTAGTACATTCATTTTTATTCTGAAAGGAAAGAAAATAAATAGAAGTCCAATTTTATGAAAACATATAATCAGATCTGATAAATATAATTAAGCTTGGCAGTTAGATTTTTACATGTCAGAAATACCCACAAGCTGTGAAAACTCTCTACATCTTGCTTTAAGTTTAAAAACATTTTTTATTAGGAAACATACCAGGTATGTCAATGAATATATAACATGAAAAATAAAAGGAACTCTGGTATTCCTACCACCCAGCTTGTGATATGGATTGTTAATTCATCAATAAATCCCCTCTGAGATCCACCCCTGCTGGAGGGATCTCCTCTAATTCTACCCTCCATCCCACCTCCTTATTCTGAATTTTATGCTCTAATTTTTGTTAAGTGCAAAACTGAGACCTACACAGCTAGAATCACATTCAGATAACTTACATTATTTAAAGTGAGAAGTATTTACTCCTGCACCTTGACATAAGCCACGCTGTGACATGACAACCCAAGCTGTCAGAAATATCAACTGGAGATGATTTCCATCACAAAAGAATTAGTAACGAACCTCTTGGAAGTAACACATGATATTAATATACTTAAAACTTGATTCAACTAATAATAGTTATCTTTTCACAAAACTTTCAGGACCACAAGTAATATATAAGCTAAGGTAAGATGATTTGTGTCATAGATATACTCCTTTGTTCAACAAACACTCATGGTATATACCCACCGTGTGCCGAGAATCACCTGGCACTAAGGACACAGTTGAATAAGATGCAGACTTTACCATAAGAATATTTCATACAAACACATCTTATAAATAAGTACAACAGAAGTGAAGGAAATAAACAACTGCTTGTGGAAAAATAAATTCCTTGACAAAACACACTAAGGTTTCACTAACAGCTACATAAGACTTGGCCTAATTTTTATCCTTCTCTCTCACTCCACTGCTCTCTTAGAAAGATGTGAGTCTGGGTCCACCTGCACACAGCACAGAGAGCCATCCCAATGGGAGGGCTTGTGATTATTGATCCAGAATAATCCAGAAACGTCAGGGAGCTGCAAAGCTGAAGACTCTCTAGTTTACATGTAGGTCATCATAAATCTCAGCAAATCGTAATTTAAAAATATTTTGATTGGTAGAATTCTACAGCTGGACTAGATTCAGTTCCAGTCAAGCGTGTTACAACTTTAACCATACAAACATTTTCATTCCAACAATATTTTCCCAAATAGTTACTCCAACCTTCTCATTCTCACCATATACACATTGAAATAAATCTCAAATGGATTACCTTGGATGTATGACTAACTGCTAAAAATAATGTATATCTATTTTGGTTTCATGCAACAAAAAGCGACTCTGATCAATTTAAGCAAAAGAGCAGCAATTCATTGGAAACAAAGGAATTGTAGAGTCTCCATAACTATGCAGAAGTTCTCTCTAATGAGCTAATTTACTCTTCACTTGTCTCCAAGGAGGCCTGGGCTCCTGACTATTCCTGTCCATGTCTCAGATTTCCAGGAGCAAGAATCTAGTTGGCCCAATTTGCATCAAGTGCCTACCCCTAAATCAATCAAAGGGCAGGATCAATGTACACGGTGCCTATTCACAGAGGGAGGTGAATGGCTGTGACTAGAGACATTGTCTTTTGCATTAAAGTTGTTTTTTGTTTGTCTATTTGTTTTTTTAATATTAACCTTCTTTAAGGAGTTAAGTTTCTTTGTTTACTACATTGTTTCTTTGGAAGGCTTATTTTGGGTATACAACAACAATGGTGGGGCCTTCTTGGAAGGAAGGTGGGAGTTAGGAAGGTGTAAAAGGAGATGAGAGTAAGATACAGCCTGATCCTCCACATTCATCTCAACACGTAAGAGCTATTTTGTTATTTATTCTTCAGTTCGTGGACAGGAGAGCTTGGGAAACATAAGAGTCACTTAGGGGCACAAAAGGATCCAAATTCTAAGGTCAAGTGGACAGAATGTGATTTATTCCAAAAGCCCTAACTAGAGCATTACGTTCCATTAAACAGCCAGCAGAGTAATTCCTCAGAATCAGTGCTTCATGATATTTCCGATATTGCTCTGACCAGGAGACATTACCTTTCTTTGTGATTGATAAAAACCGAAACAAATAAAAATCTTTAATCCAAAAAACAGGATGAAGAGGAAGCAAAGATTCTGGGTTGACATATAAAGACTGTCTAAATATAGAAATTTACTTCTTCAAGAAGCAAACGTGTCTACTGTTTCTTTCTGTTGGAAAGGTTGCTTGATGAGCTCAGTTTTGAATTACATGAAAAGACTTATACACAGTGAACACTTTGAGTCTAATGAGAAATGTCAAGTGGAAAATGTAACTAAAAGAGTCTTGCTCAAAAAATCCCTGCTGATGAAACCTGAAATCAATATTGATGAATTTGGCTTGCCCAATTTTTGCTGAGTGGAATGAACTGGTTGGTAGGAGAAGTTATTTTAGCTGTATTTCCTCGGCATGCCAATAGAGTTTTTTCAGCATTCCTCCAGCCACACATGTGGCATACATTTATTATTTACAATACATACAGGAAGTGCTTGATTGATGAGATAACCCCTTTTTCAGAAAGATCTTTTCCAAATGGGGTTTTATACTGTATGTGTTAAATGAAGAACCATAAAGTCAGTAAGATATACTTTTTCACCCCTATATTTTATTTCCGATAAAAATATTACAAGGGCAATATTTTTGTAGAAGTGTATGATGTAAAATATGGTTACAGATAAATATAGATTGTGCCTATATTTTTCTCTTTACATGTTCTCTAAGGCTTTGTGTACAGCGTGTATATAAACCTGTAAAAAGGAGAGAAGGAGAGAGAGAACAAAAGAGGGGAGAGACTAATATTGGGATGGTTTCTAGATGAAATGTAATCAGATAGAGTAGATCATTGTATTCATGTAGATTTTAATCCATACTTGGATATCCATATTGTACTATTATATTAAATAAGAACTAGGAATGTTCAAAGTGGCATCAGTGGAGTTTTGTAAATGTTCTAAATTTAATTTTGAAACATTAGTATTACTGTAGTACAAATGTTCCCCTTTAGTGTCGGAAAATAAATTTTGCTTTTAAAGGAAGGAATAACATTTAGGACAATGTCAATTCATATCATTTGCTTTGCTATGAGCTATTGGTTTTAAATCTGACCACATCCGAATATAGTTCTGTCCTGCTTTAAGGCTCTTTATTATATTTACATATTATATATTTATATATACATTTATAAATATATGTAATATTTATTATATATTTATATATAAATGTCTATTTATATATAAGTATATATTTATACTTATAAATGTATATCTATGTATATACAGTATATACATATATAAGTAATTTCTTTTAAAAATAACTCTTTCCTTCCCAAATCATAACATTATAGTCTTCCTTTCAACAGTATTCTGTAAGAGTACATTTCATAGATAGCTGTATTCACAAAAAGAAAATATTCATATATGTTTTATATAAACATGTGTACAAATATATTTACCTATGATATATATTCATATATAATATATATTGATATGTATTCATTTTATATATGAACATATCTGAGATTTATGTGATTTGACCTAATAACTAACATATTATTCTTAACATATATCAAGCACTTTTCTAAATGACTCATAGATATTTATTCATTTACTCTGCATGACAACTCAATAAGACAGGCATAATTATTATTGTCTTCATTCTACAAATGATAAAACAGAGATGCAGATGGGTTTTGTACCTTGCCTTAGCTCTCTCTCTGAGGTGGGTGAGCCAGGATTAGTACCCAGCAGACTAGATGCAGAGCCTGTATGCTCACCCACCATGCTATAGAGAAGGGTCAGCAAACATTTTCTGTAAAGGACTAGATAACACTATTTTAGGTTCTATGAGTCACATATGATTTCTATGGCATAGTCTTCTTTTTATAACAGCCATCATTTTTTTTATTGTTATTATTAGTTTCAGGTGTACAAAACAATGTAATAGACATTTATACTCCTCACAAAGTGATAACCTCTCTCCCCCAATCTACTACCCCTCTGACATCGTACATAGCCGTTACATTTCCACTGTCTCTATTCCTTATGAACAGCAATCATTTTTTAATGTTGTTCATGGGTCATTACAAAAATAGGTCATGGGCCAGATTGGGCCTATGGGTCATAGTTTGCCAACTCCAGTTTATTGCCGAACTTTCTTTATATGCAATAAATGTAGACAACATAGTTTTATTTTTTGTGGACAACTACTTTGTTGAGTGCACAGTTTCAAAGACCCCCCTGATCACTGTTTCCTGAGATTTGCCTTCTCTACCCTTTAACGGCTCATATGGTTGAGCTCCTGGCAGTCCAGTTCTTATAATGAAACCTTCCCCCTCCAGTCTTAGTTGATTGGTCCAGGGCAATCATGTGACCCAACATGGGTCAGAGAACTAGGAATTTTTGCATTTAGTAATATTCTGCATCTAGTGTGCTCGAGGGTCAGTAACAAACGAATATCTTTTCGTTTGATACAGACCCTCATGCTTTTCAGTGGCTATGGTTTCCACCACTTAAACTGGAGAAGCAGGGAAATCCAGTCTGCAAAAGAAGAAAATGGAGTTGACACACAGAGAAGAGCAGAGATGACAGATGGAAAAAGGATCTCGACAGTGAGTCCTGCGTTCGTTTATTTCTAAGGCCCAGCTGCATTCTTGTCCTTGGATTTCCTGAGAAAACTCATATTTCTTTGTAATAAATCTCCATTCCCCACCCTCCACCCCCAGCTATCTGGCATCGGTTTCTGTTGCTTACAACCAAAACTAATACCTTTTACATGTATTTACCATTTTTAATTAGCCAACATTTTTAGAAAGAGTAATTATGTTTAGAGAATTGGTTCAATAAGGATTTAAGGAAGAGCATTCTTTTAGACTACTCAAGACGTTTTTAATTTGGGGATCTTCACTTAAACATTTAAAATACATCTTTAAAGTGAGGTCTTAATTAACTCAATGCTTAGCACCGTGTTGTAGTTTATCAACACTACTCGTTTCCCGCATCACCTCAGCAGCAGTGCCAGTCACTCAAAGGCCAGAAGCTGATGTGCAGGGCAGCTCAACAATTTTTCAAATTCCTACCATGTTTCTGGCACTTTTCTCACCTTAGGCTGTTACCCATGACCTGGAAGAGTGCCTGGTCAACACATTTGAGTTGAAAGAATCAAAGAATATAGATTTTAACGATTTTCAAAATATGTAATAACACTCAAAAGGCATCTCTTTATTTGAAAGAGATTTTCAGTTTAGATAACTGGTCGTAAAAATGAGTTAGTTAAACCTGAAACTTTCCCAAAAGAAAAAATCCTAGATAGAAATAAGAAAAAAAGAGGAAATCAGGCTGTGGAGAATCTTTTTTAAGATAGCTGTTTAAGTGAAAATGTGATAGAATGTGGCACGTAAAGGAAAGGGCTTTGGTTTTTATGTTTTGGGGCTATTTAAATAAATTGGGTTGCAACAATGCATATAGAATTTTCAAATCCTTTAGGAACATCACGCCAAAATTCATGTGTGGAATTAATGGGGGCTATTTCCCCCATCACTTCTTCTCCTGGAAGCCTCATAAAATAGTCACACTTCCACGGCAAATGGCTAAACTTGCTCTCTTTTTTAATGTGTTTTGAAGAATGGCCAAGGAATCTGCCATCCTGGTGAGATCAGTCTCACCAGCTGCTCTCTTGAGTTTAGTTCCACCAGACAAATGAACTGACTTACATAGATGGGATGCTGAATGGCAAAGTGATTTCTTTGTTTAAAAAATTAGTAGTTTTCTTTAAGTGACTAATCACATGGACTCTTCAGCATCGCAAGGTTGACCTATATGTTTTGCCCAGTATCATCTTCCAAAGGGTCCAGCTTTATTAGGAGTCAGGTTGGGCCTTCTAGACTAAACCAATGATACTGTATTGATGATACTTTGCCACCAAACTTTAGTTGGATATAACACATATACTATTGCATATTCTTATAGATACACTGGAATATTCTTTGTTTCAAATACAAAACAACAGAAGATATATTCTGCAGTTTCCACGGTTCTGGTCTCAATTCATTTCCTCCCACCACACAACTGTCTTCAGTTGTTCTTTAACTCTACCCCTTTGAGTCAGGAGGTCATTTGGAAACAGTTGCATGTGAAAGGCAAGACTCTATATTTAAAATACAGAAACCCACTCTTCAGGATTTGAAAGGTATTTTCATTTGAGCACTCAGTCTATAATGACCATTGTCCATCAGTTGCTAAACTACTTTCTCTCCTGAGATCCTTATTGTTTCTTTCTTATTACAGAGAATAACAGGTTTTGGTACTCATTTCCCGAAGAAGATTATTTTTCAGTATCAGACTTCACCAACAAGCCTTTTCCCAGCCAAGGAACGCAAATCTACATTGTGACTACACAGGACGACTTGCCAGGTAATACCAACTGTAGAATAAAATAAGCAAACAAATAAATAAACAAGAGTGAGTTTGCTGAGCTTCTCCACCACATATTTATGGATGCTCATAAATGAGCACTTCACTGGGCTATCCTCACGTAAGAGATGAAAGTTTAGCAAGAAGAGTGATGCAACGCTCCAATCAGGATTTAGGGGCTTGCCAGAAAAAGGAGAAAACAACATTGATGACTTTGAGTGGATCCATGTCAGTTAGAAAAGGGATGTGAAGCATTTCAAAGGCTTTCAAGAGATCCCACTTCATTACAAATGATTGTTTAATGCAGAGAATCACTTGGGCCTGGTCCAGGTACTAGATGTGAGTCCATACACATTGAATGATGATTTTATGAAGGTGAGAAAAGAAGACTAGACTGAGAGCCAGGATCTGGCTTTGAGTCTGGACTATTAAAACTTGCTAGCTAGTTGTACTGAAAAGATATTCAATCTCACTGAGTTTAAATTTTCCTTTTCTGTTAATTAGGAATCACATCTCGTTCACAATCTTGTTTCAAGAGCTAAATGAAACAATCTGTCTCACAAAGGCTAACCAGTACGATAGACACACAACAATGAATCAAATTTTTCTCTAATGGCATCCAGAGGGTAATGACAACATGGGCCAATTCAAAGCAGCTGAAATGACAGCTGGCATAGTCACCAAATAAGCCCTTAGAAAAATGCAAATCCACATCAAGATGATGTCTTCCTCAGTGGACACTTTTCCTGCAGCTGGGAATTCAGAGAATTTCTGTGTCTCTAATTAATGCAATAAGGGAATAGAGGACTACTGGAATTCATGCAGGGTACACTTAAAATCCAATGACTAAGTCAGGAAAGGTCCCTCTATAAAAATTGAAATTAATAAAACTCAACCCACTGTGATCGGGAGCAGTAGGCATCCCTTGTGTTTGATGATTTAGAGATTTTTTACCTGTTGTAGTTTAGGTTTCTCAGGAAACAGGCTTTGGTGATTTGCGTGGAGGGAATTAGCTGGTGAATCACATCTTTGAGGCATCAGGCGAAGCAGGATTGGGCAAAGGGGGAAGTTGAACTACAGGGCTGTAACAATAGCCTCAGACAACAATACCACAAGGGACTAGGAGTTGCAACAGCCGATCAAAATTGTCCGAAATTGACACAAAAAAGCCAGACATCTGTCCCCATGCTTTGACCAGTCATTGAATGCAGGCTACACCCAGAGAGAGAGTGTAAACTTGGATGAGGCAGCTTCATTCAGCGGAAGGCATTTCCCCAAAAGGGATTGAGCTATGAGTGGTCAGCAGCCACCACTCGTGGTAGGTAGGGGAATAAGTGCCTCCATCTGAAAGTGGGTTCACCACAGACCCACCAGAGGCCCCTCCTTGCCACCCACGACCATTTGTTTCCATCTGGAAACAACTGTCACGGAGTTCTTTCTGGTTTGTGTCTTTTCCTGGGGAACCTTTCAAAAGGAGAGTTATTGAGACAAATAAGAACTTCAGCCTTTGCAGTTGGTCATAGGGACACACTCGGCACTCACTGTCTTTCTTTACAACCCACTGTACATTCCTCTTCCCCTCGGCTAGCACCGCTGTGGATCTTGGTGGTTTACCCTCATCCCTACGCGGTCTAAGCCCCACTCCACATGTGCTTCTCAGGTTGTAGCTGCAGCACTTCTCCATTTACTATCAAAATTATATAGGAAAGAAAATTGGTAGTTACAAAGTAGTCATGTGGATGTAAAGTACAGCACAGGGAATACAGTCAATAATATTGTAATAGCTAGGTATGGTGTCAGATGGGTACTAGACTAATCGTGGGTCTTTGTAAATTACATGAATGTCTAACCACTATGCTGTACACCTGAAACCATTATAAAATAATATTGAATGTCAACTGTAATTGAAAATTTTTTTTAAAAAAAGAGAGACTCAGACCACACAATTTAAATAAACAAGTTGTAGTTTCTGTTAAAAAAAAAAAAAAAAAAATTGTTTAGGAAAGAACTAGGAAACATCCCCATTGGATGATGGGTGCCCCAGGCACGCTCCCTTGCCCATGGTGCATAAGAGCAGCCCTGTCTTCTCCTAATGATCAGAGTCAATTACTCCTGCTGGATTGATGACACATTTGCTTGTCTGCTGCTGACTTGGCAATCAGAGTCCAGAGTGACAAGGTGGCAATCATAACTTAAAATGTAAAAAGATTCTTGCTGGATGCCCTTGACAGACATGTTCTGCTTCTGGGAACCTCTAGAGCGAAAGAGGTTAGAGTGGCAGAAACACAAAGTTCAAATTCCTCCAAGTATGTCATTGGGAGTGCTGATAAGCAGGGCTACTTTTATATCCAATGTATGGTCCCTCGACCCAAGTATTCCACACATTAGGAACACAGCCTCTGTAAAAGAATTTAGAGTGTGTACTACAACATGTAGGATGGTACTCTATTCATTGTCCCCTCAAAAGTGACACCTCAGCTATACCTTCAAAAAGCTTCTTCCCTTCCCTTGTGAGCTGATGGCTTCTGATTAGTGTAGTATGTGACAGAACAAGTGAACCCTTGGTCATCTGCTCACTGCCATACCACCTTTGATATAAGTGCATCCCTTGTTAGAGCCATATTTTGTGGTATTCTGTTTCAGTGACTAAAACACTCTAGAAGGTGTCAGATAGTGTAATGCACAGGACCCTACCACCAGGAAAGGCAAATTCATACCTGGAATATATATCAATTCCAGTCAAGATAAATCACTGACCCCCTTTAGAGTAAAGGGGTTCCACAGTAGCTGGTTGCTTTTGAAGGAAAATGCTATATCAGGGGTACAGGTTGGCCAGGTTGGTAGCGTGGACATTCAGCAGTAGCAATAGCTACATCAGCATTGGGGAGTGGGAGCCTGCGCTGTTGGATCCGTGCAGTGCTTCCCATCCCTGTCATCAGCGATACTCTGTTTACGAGTCCATTATGACAAAAATGGAGTGGCCAATTACAGTCTGGCTGATAGCAACTATTCAAGTCATTCTGTCTACTACCTTGCCCATAAAGGAGATTTTCTGGTGGAAAATAATAAATGATACAAAGGCCTTCAAACTTCAGACATACTCTCCTAGGTCTGCTCACATGTCTGTTACTTTCCACATCTCCCTGTCTCTAACATTCTAATCTTTCTTCCTCTAAGCCCTTAGCAAACTACCAAGTCTCTGCTGTTACCCATATCTATATACAGTCTTATACACACATCTCAGGATGCCAGATATACCTGAGAAAGCTCTGCCCTCTGGGAGGATTTCCCCCATGTCTTCCTCTCAGGGCCATCCATGAATAGGGATGAAGTGCAACAGCAAACCATTTTCAATGAATCAAGTTCAGACTTTTCCCTCTCCTGTCAGGTGGACATAGAATCCCTCCTCACGCAGTTAATTACGAACTAAAGTAGAGAAACTGAGACATTGGTAGATGACATGAACACATTCCTGCTCAATCCTGGACATACCACTTCCATCTTACAATGAATTTCACTGGGCACACCTGGCCTTATGACTGAGCAGCTCTGACAGAACTGAGCTCATGTCACTTGATGACCCATGATCAGGCACTCCATATTTACTAGAGCCCAAGAGTACACCAAGAGCCATTTTCTAAATAGTGTATAATATACTGCTACAAATGGCATGGCCTTACTCCAGAACCACTGTGGCCTTCCTTAAATTCCACATGGCCTCTTTCCCATCATACAATTACCTCTAATACCATAGGCTCTACTAGATAGTATGAGCTAAGAGGCACCCTCAGCTTGCTACAAAATCCTTTCTTGCTCTGAGTCGCACTTAAAGCTGGCAGCCTTCCTCATCAATTGGAAAATGTGTGGGAGCAGTATTGCCAAATGTAGAATATGTTGCCTCCAGAACCCAAAAAGACCTACCAGACATTGTGCTTCCTTCTTACTGAGGCCAGGAACAAGATGCAATATTTTTTCCCTTTATTGAAGTAGAGGCCCTAGCATGCACCAGACTATGGGACACCTAAAATTTCACTTATGTTGTAGGACACTGAATCTTTTCTCCCACTCTCTGGACTGTATGTGTTTTCTCATGGCCTCCAGTGTATTTTGCATATTTTTATCATCTGGTCCAAATTATGAGATGTCATCAAAATTGTTGCCCAATGTCATCACAAAATATCCAAATGGTCCAGTTGCCTTTGGACTACATTGTGGGAGAGTAAACTGTCAGACTGTATTGAGGGTGGGAGAGTAAGCATAGTCTTGGGACAAGACCATAAATGTATACTGTTGATCATTCCAGGTAAATGCAAACTGTACCTGGTCTTCCTTCTTCTTAGGAATAGCAAAGAGACTCTTTGCCAAATCAGTGGGCACACGTACCTGAGGACATACTAACCTGTAAAGGTTACCACATCTGACACATTAGTTATAATTGGGAAAACTACTTGGTTGAATGTGTAGGAATCCAAATCATTTTTCAGGATCATTTGGTTTTTCTAAGTGCCAGAGTAGTGAATTAATTAGGAATATGATGGATACCATCACGCCTGCATTATTTAGGGTTTTAATGGTGGCACTAATCTCTGCAGTTCTAGTGGAAAGTGCTATTATTTTTACTTAACTATCTTAAACATCAGGCAAGAGGCAGATTCAGAGGCCTCAACTGGTCTTCCTCATTATGAAAGACCTGATATATTATATTATATCATATCATATATCATATATCATATCATATTATTATTACATTATATTAGGTTAGGTTATGTTGTTGTTATGTTATGTTATGTTATATTATGTTATACCCAGTCTTATAGTAAAATAAGACTGGGTCTTATATTAATTTTTGCTCCAACACATTAGAGCTGATTGTCTGGCTAGGTCTTATTTTTGGGGAAACACAGTACTATGGTTCCTGATACCAACTATTTAGACAAGCTAAACATTTATTTTGTTCAGTAAGATGCCTCCTGATGATTATCAAATAATCATCATTTAGAACTAAGAATCCTGACTCTATCACTTCCTGGATGTGTGACCGTATCAAGTTACTTAACCTCTCTAAGCTTATTTTCTCATATGTAAATTAGGGACCTACCTGTTAGGTTGCTGATACATAAAACTCCTACACTCAGCATAAGGGCTCAATAACTGTTCCATCATCATCTGCATCATCATCACTACGAAGAGAACCCATCAAATGTACAAACAAGCATGCTTATTCATTTGGCAGTTGAATTTCTTAGTGTGTATAAATTATTTTTCATTCTAATTTATAGCTAGAGTCTTGTAATGTCAATTAACTGTTACTAGGTCTAAATACCCACATTGATCTGATAAAATATATTACTGAATACACAAACTTTGAGGCAGGATTTGGCCTTATGTTGCAGAAGGTGGATCTATGGGAACAAGCTATCCTGCTTTCACTGAAATCCATGTACTTTCAAAACTAAACACTCTCACATTCTTTTATACCTGGAAACCACAGTGGTTATCATAGGTCAGGACCAAAGGGAAAATGACTAAGTAATCAGAGTAGACTTTGCCATGTGAATAATACATTTCCTTTAGTCAAGAGAGCTGAATTTTTTTTATAAGTATATAAGGTCAAATAAGGCTTTGAAACTTATCAAAGGGCTTGGGAAAGGCAGCTTACTATCTTAAGTTAAAGAACAGTGCCACTAAGAAGCATTCTCAGAGTAGGCCTTTGGCAGTTCTTTCCAAAACCTGGTAATGTTAGCATAAGTTACTGTCCTGAGGGGGGAAATGGTTTTACAAGGAAAAGGTCTATCTAGGTAACAAATCAATAGGCAGTATGTGGGAAGTGTATCACAGTCACTCAAGACCCCTGTCCTGGATATCTAGCACTTGCATTTTCTGCCCTCCCCTGCCCTGCTCTATGCCCTGGAAGGTTGACCCATATAGACCCTGTCAATGAACTCCAATATCTAGCTTCCTGTTGGGATGGTAAACGGTGGTACCAGTAGGAATTCAGAGTGCTGGAGAAGAGTGAAGGGAGGGTCTATTTAGTATTTCTTTTTTTTTTTTTTTTTGGCTCATTTCCTACCAGACCACATGGTTTAATTGTATCCTTATACCCATATCTCCTGCAGTAACCCTTTCCTACGGCTGGAGCTACTCTCTTCCAGGTTCCATCCACTTGCCTCTTCTGGCCTAGGGTGGTAAGGGCCCCACTGCTGTCAGCTCCAACAAGTGGCAATATCAGTGTGGCTTTCCCTAAAACTTGGCCACACCTTTGCAAATAGTTCCTTTATTAAATTCTCAATTACCTAATTTGAGTATGTCATCTATTTCCTGCTGGAACTCTGACTCATACAACACATTAAACAAATACTAGTCCCTTTCCTTTAAGTCCCTGTCTTCTCTCCATATTTGGAACCTGCCACTGTGTCCTAAGCGCCATGCCCCCTCCCAGTCCCTTCTCCATGTTTAGTCATCAGCCAATCTTAACACTGTCAATTCTTACAACAGTATCCATTTACCACAATGGAGTTACTTCCAAGATCTAAAAAGTGATTAGAAAAATCGTAATCAATCCATTTTCTCTCAAACTCCCACTTGATATAAATTAACACATGAGACTGAGGTATTCAAGATGAACTTCTTTTTATCTTCAGTTATCTCTGAACATTTTAGCCTCCCTGCCTGAATTCTGGTGGAAAATAGGTCATTTCTGCTGGGATCAATTCTTACCTGTTTTCACTCTTTCCCCATGTCAACTCTGCCCTTGCTATGGCCATAGGAAAGCCTGACCTAATTAATCTGTCTGTGTCCTGAATTCCCTGATCATGATCTCTGATTCCTCTCACTGCTTGACTGCTGAAGTAACAGAATCAATTGCAAAACCCACTGGACCAAGGGTTAGACAAGTTGTGGCCTAGTTTTAACTTTGCCACTAACCAACTATGTGACTTGAATATGTCATTTCCTTCCCCCTGGGCAGCCATTTCCTTGTTTATAAGCAGAAAATCTTCCAGCTACACAAAAAGGCTTCAACTTTCACCTTTTAGCAGGAATCCTCTAATTTCTTCTAATTTCCTTCCCTTGCTACGTTCCTGAAGCTCCTGTCTTTGGTTCACTCCAGTAATGTTATATCCTTTCTTCTTAACCATGGCTTTATCACTACCATATGTGTGTACATATTTACTCTTAACTTAAACATGTGTGTGTGTGAGTGTACACACACCTCCACATACCCACACATGGGGGACCATCACACTGCCCTATTGAGCATGCCTTTAAGCTAGAATTTATGATGAAAGAGGAATCATCAGACTACATGGTAGAGCTAACCAGACTCACTCCCTGTCCTATCAATTACACACACACTTTCCAAAAGCATCATGACACTTCAGTCTGCAAAAGATGTCAGCTTTTCACCCTTTATCTGATATATACAAGGTTTCCAGAAAATATATTGTGGGGCCCTCTTGTAAGAGCCAAATATAAAACCTAGCAAAGAACAGAGCTGTTAAAAGAATCAAGTTTCTTCTCCTCAAATGATATCACATGTAATAATAATAATAATAAAACATAAAATAGGCATGTTGATTTAAAAGAGGCACAGAGAGATGAGAACGCTCCCTCAGGTTATGAGTTTAACAGGGCTCTGGTTTCCATACATACTCTATGCCATTGTAGTAGCTTTCCTGTCTCTTAAGTGAGAGGTGAATCACTACCTCAAAGAATCTAATCGTCTGGCCACCTTGTGGCCCCCTGAATTTAGAGGTACACCTTTTCTGTTTGAAGTCAATAAAAATGTGCAAGAGACAGAGACCCAAGTATGTGCGTCAGGTCAGAGTGGAGCAAAGATTATAAACAAATTCCCGTTGACCTCCATACCAGCCGTTAGTTGTTTTTCCCATCCAGATCATAACATTCAAAAAGGCTGAGAGCATGGTTTGATAGAGACTTTTGAATGTGTTATCCTGGCCAAATGTTTAAATTCCAAAGAAAAAAAAATTGTGTTTGCTATCATGCTACTCATGTGAAAGTAACCCACAGACCTTCTGGTGAGGGTGGGCATTTATGTTACTTCTTGCCTTTGATGCAGACACAGGAAGATGCACTTCATCGTTTGACTTGGTGGGGTTAAGCATCCATGACTCAGGAAACAGTAAACTCCTGTAACCATATGTACTGACCCTGGGTAAACCGAGTTGCTACTTCTGGAAAGCAGATTCCCTTTCTTTCCTCCCACTCACATCCCAAGATAGACAGAGACCACAAACCCTTTGCTCTCCATCTCACCTCATTTATTTATTTATTTTTTACTTTCCTGATATTGATGTTTACTTATTAGTCATAAAGTTTTTTAAAATAATAATGCTAAAAGGTATATAACAAAGAACAGCAGTCCCCTGACTCACCCCTCCCTCACTCACCACCATCCTTTTTCCCAGAAACAACCATTTTCAGCTCTTTTAGCTGTTCTTCTGGTATAAAACTATTTTAAAATCCTTTGCTTATAGTATTCTTTTCCACTTTCGATTTTAACCAACATAGATCGATTTCTCACTATGGTAGAGAATACTTTAGCTCATTTACACAGCTATTTCCCATACCCCTACAAACCTTTCCCACAGGTTACTGTTCAGGTTTATATCATCGTTTAATATATACATTATTGTGGCTACTGAATATTGATCACTGCTGTGAAAACTATTAAGCACGATTACATTTCCTTTCTCACAGAAACTTCTGCTTTTGCTGGGGTTTGCTTAGTTTTCTAGGCTCTCATGACCAGGTCTTCCTACGTTTTCTCAAAGCCCCTCAATACACTTTCCCATGTTTTCAAATACGTAAATTAAATTAATGAATGACCTTTTGTTCTTGCCCTCTCTTCTTGCTTCAGACTGAATGCTCACGTTCCGGTTCTGATGCAAAGCTTATGTCCTAGGGTTTGCCTTCTTGTCATCCTGGAAATTCCCCTCATCACTTTCCCCTGTTGCGTTTCCTATTTTCTAAATTGCACGTCTTCCTCCAGTAGCTTCTAAGAAGCACGGGAAGAAGATTCCTTGAAAACCTGAATATCTGAAAGTGTCTGTCTTTATTTTATCCTTTCATCTCTCTGGTATATAACTGTGTTGGAAATCATTTTCTCTCCAAATTTTGAAGGCTTTCCTCTGTCATGTTCTCTATTGATTCCAACGTTGCTGCTATTGACTGATGCCATCTTAGTTTCTCATCTTTTGTGAGTTGTGTTTTGCTCTCTGGAAGGCTTCGTCCTTGTCATTCGAATGTGTCCTAGTTCTGGTCATGGTTTTAGAAACTAAGCGGACTTTTGCAACATGGGAATTCATGTTCCTTTCATTGTGGAAAAATTTTCTGGTATTTTTCTTTGAAAATTTCTTCTCTTTCCTATTTCTGGAAACCCTGTTACTTTGGGTCTTTCTCTAATTTCCGTATGAATTCTCTAATTTTCTTAAGTATTCTCTCCTATGAATATTTCTGCATCTTTTTCTCTACATCCTAGGGACAATCCTGGCCTTCATCTTCCATGCCTTTCACTCCCTTCTAGTAGTTTTTAATAATGTTTGCCATGAATTTACTTTCCAAATTTCATTGTTTATGGTTCATTTTTGCAGTCCCATTTTCTCTTCATTTCATAGATGCAGTATCTTCCCTTCCCTCTTCTAGTCCCTGCATCATCTGTCTTTCTCATAATCCTATTATTTGATTGTTTATGGTCCAGTACTTCAGGTTACCCTGCACACCCTAAATGCTGGAGCATCCCAGGGCTCAGTCTTCAGACTTCTCTCCTCTCTCTGCAAATACTTTCTTGGTTATTTCAACAAGTCTCATGGCTTTAAATAGCATATAAAACTGACATTTCCCAAAATCATGTCCTATATTGCTTGAACCAATGACTACGTTGCTTCTGGAGCCTAAGAGAAAGCTGAGATAACAGGCTTGATATCAAGTGATTAGATATGCAAAATTCAGTTAAAATGATCTTCAAAAGAGGCTGCAGGCCACAGAGCCCAAAGAGCTAACATGAGCTACCACAGAAGAGAAACAAACAGCTTCGCAGAGTTCTAAGGGGACGCTAGAGGGCTTGCACAACGACGGCAATAGCATTTCTATCCCTCTTAGAATGTGTAGTTCTAAAAAGAACTCCAAAAACACAGGGCTAAGAAACCTGTCCCATTTAGAATACTGAAATGGTGGTTCTCAGGCTGACTCCAAGCTTTCCAAAACAAAGAAATAGTAGGTTCCAAAGAGAATGCATTAAGTTGGCTCCCAGAGAGGGAGAGCGAGAGAAAGGGGGATGGAGGCGGGAAGAGAATGAGAATGCAAAGCACACACCTCACTTGGCCCACAAAAAAAAACCCACGTGTTCAGAGACATCAGAGGGGAACCTGAGCTCTGCAAGGGCCTCACTGTCCTCATGCTCGTTTCTGACCACTTTCTTCCTCAGATCCAATAAACTTTTTCATCTCTTTCAAGCTGTCTGGAGGGAGCCATAAAAAAGCAGGCCTGACAGATGCTCATGTCAGTCCAACACTGCCAAAAGTGTACGTCCAGGCCCAGCACTCCTTGACGTGTCACTGAAGGTTTCAATTGGGTATCCTTCCAGGACAAGCGAAGTGGGCCCTTTTGAACCCGCTGGGGCCATATAAAGAAGGAGATCCCAGGAACTCCCCCACTCAGAGAAGGAGTTCTATGTCACCAAGTTTGCTAGCCCCTCAAAGAGCATACAACGGGAGTTTCAAGGAGAATAAAACAAAGCAAAACATGGGAAAGCTTCAGAGACTGCAAGAGTACATGCTTTCAGGAGGGAAAATATCTATTTTGACATTTATGAGGCACTGGTTGACCGTTTTTCCTTTTTTTTTTTTTTTTTTAAGACTCTTAGAGAGTCAGATGATAATGTGCTGGTAAGTATTAAAAAACAACTAGTTAATTTGTTTCCCAGTTTCTTCTTTCCTGATGTCTAGTCAAAATGCCAGAGGTAGGGGGAAAAAGAGGAAAGGGAAATTTGAAAAATTATTCTCCTTTTTTGAAAGAATTGGGAGACTTTGCGATAGGATGGCAGTAGCCACAGGGACACCCAGGCATCCTCTTCTCTGCAACTGTGGCCTCCGGAGATGAGACAGGTGCCGCTGTTCTCAGCAGCCTCCTGCCTTCAGGTGCGTCTCCACCGCCGCATCGTGCTCTGCTTCTAAGGCCCAGTCAGAAGCCTCAGCTGTAAAACCAAGCTGCTCTCCGACCTTTGGCTAAACACTTGAAATACTTTTGCCTCGAAAAGCAGTGTTACACTTTCAACCCTACCTAACCATCTGTTTCTTAAGTTCTGTGTTCATGGCCACTTCATATGTCACCCCTATAGCATCCATCATGGTCCTTTGCCTAAAACACATCCTCAACAAAGCCTTTCTCAATGTGCGTGTGTATGTGTGTGTGTATACACACACACACACACACACACACAACGTGCCAAAAAAATGTACACACATTTTAAGAAAGGAAAAAAACTGTATTAAAATTGTATACTCAATATATACCGATAATAAAAGATGAATACAAGTCATATGTATAAATTTTTTTGGCACCCACGGTATGTATATATATATATATATATATATATATATATATATATATATATATATATAACGAAGAGCTCGGGGTAGCTCCACAGGTGCACTGGTGAAGAGTGAATGTATGGCGGGGGTGGGGAGTTGTCCAGACACTGCTTTATAAAAGTGGAGACCATGGCTTTCTGGAGGAAATCCAATACATTCCCATGTTGCCAAACCATTAGGAGAGGCTTTCAGCGCTCCTACAACCATGCCATCACCTGACTTAAAAATAATAAAAATGTTCCCAAATGTGAATTTCAACAAAGACCATGGGACAAATGCAAAGCAGTCGGTCATCAGGGGCAGGGCAGTGGCTGAGCAACCTGGGACCAGAGGGGTTTAAACACATTCACGTGCATGGTGCTCCACAGAGCAGCATACATTTAAGGAAAAACAGTGCAGAGGGCAGGAATACAGGCCTCGAGGGTGCCTGTCACACAAACTCTGCAACCTTGGGCAGGCCCAACAACCCACTTCACACATGAGGCCTTCAGGGACTCACCTGTCAATGAAGAACTGGACTGGAGGACTCTAAAATCCCTTCCAGCTCTAGAATTCCATGATTTTTCATCTGTTCCACATCAGAAAAGCATTTTACCTCTGTTGAAAATGCAATCATTCTCCAAACAATTTTTTTTCTACGTCTTCAAAATTCTTTGAACTCCCTGAAGATTTAGCAGTTCCAAGCAACATATGACTTTTTCGGTGGCCCAAACTTCACTCTGGACACCTCCTCCCAAATCCCTTAATTTCATCCTCTTGGCCCCTAGCAGCCCTTCTGGGTCCCCCAGCATCATAGCCACACCGTGTCCCTGCCAGCCTCTCGTTAACATATGGTCTCCCTAACTCACAGAATTGTCTGCCCCGCTTTGGGTAAAGCTACTAGTAAAAAGTTCTGAAATAGAAACCAGATGCATACTCGCACCTTGGGATGCATGTATTTTGAAGATGAAACTGCCACATCCCTTCCCAGTTGGCTTCACCTCTTTTTTCCCCACCTGGTCATGTGGTGTACACCTGCGATACATTGACAGGCTTTAGATTACAACATGAATGGTTATATCAGGTTCCAGGATGGCCTTGGGCTTTAATCCCAGGTGAGTTGTGCATGCATCAAGGGTTTTTATTCCCACCTCATCTTTATGGTTCTCATAGCTTCCTCTTGCACTCTAATATTTCAAGTGGACAAACAAGTCGCTTATTCCCCTTCTATCTTCCAAACTGTTTTCTTTTTTTCTTATGTTTGTTTGTTCTGTTTTGTTTTGCAAATTGGTTTCCCCCTCCTCTTAATTGTCAGTAGAAATACTGTGGTATGAGGCAAACACATGCTATGAGGATATCACTCCCACTGTCAGATAACTCACTTCTTTTGACAGATTGCCTCAGACTGGAAGAATGTTTTTGAGCCTACAGGCTAGCGGAAACCTCAGCCTTAAGAGTCCATCTCTCCTGTCCCTGCCCAAAAAAGCCTAATAAGCAAAGAAAAGTGGAAAAGAAACTGCAGGGCTCTAAGTCATCCCATGAAACTCAAATGACAGAGAGCTAAACAAGTCAAGACCATAAACAAATGATCTAGAAGTATAGTGACCAGATTTTCTGAACCAAAACTTAGGATTTGATTTGGTAAATGTTGTGAGACTAGAACAGAATTTGAAACTAGTGTTGACCCTTGAACAACACTGGGGTTAGGGGCGTCAACTCCCTATGTGGTAGGAAATCCATGTGTAAATTTGACTCCCAAAAAAACTTGAATTGCCCCTTAGTATCCATGGGGGATTTGTTTTAGGACACCTCGTGGATACCAAAATCCAGATGCTCAAGTATCCTATATAAAATGGCATAGGTAAATGCATACCGTTGGCCCTCCACCCAGAGACTCCCAAACATGGATCGAAAACAGTACTGGTATTTATTGAAAAAAATCCATATATAAGTGGACCTGCACAGTTCAAATCTGTGTTGTCCAACAGTCAACTATATAAACATCTAAGAGACTCTAAAATGTAAGATCACATATATTTAAAGTCACAGACTGAAAAATATGGCCCATAAAGTTTAAGTCAATAAACTAGTTTAAGCACCTACTATGTGTCAGTTATTGTCTCCTTGTCTTTGCTAATTTCTCTTCTTGTAATCCAGATGTCAAGTGACAACCCTGTAAGAACGCAAAACATTGGCTATCCTTCCCTCCTGTTGTAGCCATGCATTCTTTGCCATTCATCCCATGAGGAAGTGAGGCTATTTCTCCTCTCCCTGAACCTAGGTTGGACTTTGGCTTCCTTTGATCCATATGATATTTTAGAAATGATGCTGTATAGCTTTCTAAGGTGGGGCCCTAAATGACCTACAATTTTCATTTTTGTTTTAACACGCGCTCTTAGAGCCTCTTTGGGCCATCACGTAAGAAGCCCATATAATGTTGACAAGCCCCAGGGAGTAAGACCAAAGAACTGTAGCCAAGAATCCCAGCTGAGCTCCCAGCTGGTAGCACCAACTGCCAACCATGTGAGTGAGCGACCTTGGATGAACCAGGACAGTCAAGCCTCCAGAAGATGCAACCCCATGGAACATCACATGGAGCAGAAGAACTTCCCAGCTGAGTTCCATCAACCCACAGAATCATGAGAGAGAATAAGTGACAGATTTTCTTTTAAGCTACTATGTTTAGGACGATTTGATCCATAGTGATAGAAAGTGGAAATGCTATCTTTCTTCAAACTCAATTATCGTTCTTTTAGTGTGTAATTTATTTCTTTCCTTCTATACTCAGTACCACGTATATTCGTATTGTATTTAGCTAAAACATAGATCCTCACCTGCAAACCTACCTTTTAGTGGCATAGGAGAACTGAAAAATGCTTTAAAATTTATATTTTTCCTGACACTCTCCCCCCAGGTATCTCCATGAGAGGAGAGTAGGCTAGAAACTTATTTCCCCACTGATATTAATTAGCCACTACCCTTAAAAGATTGACATGTCTACAGTCAGGTCAAGCTTAAAGCAGAGGCAAATTTATCCGGAAGCTAATAAAGTTGAAGCTCATTTGCCCAGGTCTTTTCCAAGGCCCTAGGCAGGGTCCATAAGACATTGTGAAATTTGGAAAAGCAAAATATGTTAACTATAATCTGCTTAGGCCACTGTCTGCTTCCAATCTAGCTGCTTCTCTGTTCACATCCCCTACTGAAAGAGTGGCTTCCAAGTGATCACAGATATTTTGGGGATCTGATGAAAGGGAATTTGAGATGGGTATAGATGTTGTTTGGGCTCAGGAAGATACCCTTGTGTGGTTTGGAGTCACTTCTGTGTATAGTTAAGATATTGCTAGCCATCCTGATACAAGAGCAGCTACCAGGAATTCTCTTACAGCCCAAAATGCCAATTTACCCAACATATGACAGAGATGCAGGAAAAGGTAATGTCACAAGATAAAGACGACCTGTGGTACCCAGCACTGAATGAACTGGAGACTGAAGAAGAGACATGATTTGAAATGTCCACTGCCAGACGTTGGTTTGTGGAACATTCTGCCAATCATCAAATGTATAAAATTGTAAGCAGAAGATTAAGGGATTAGGTTCTTATTGATACAGTCACAATGGAAGTGCTCTCCTTTCAGGAACAAACCTCATAATGCACCGATGTCATCATAAACACATCATGTATTTTGTTGTTGTTGTTCTTTTTTGATAGTAATTATATGGAATTGAATCTAACATAATTCCTGGCATTGTAGGATACAATCTTGATCAGTGCTACAGAAAGGAGGGCATCTTTGTGTAAAGTCACATAAGTCTATGTTTATCATTACTATTTACCAATAATAATAATCAGATTGTGATCCACCATTCTGTAAGACTTAAAGCTTCGTAGTTTCCCTATGGAAAGTTTCCCTACAGAGCCAAAAGAAAAGGCAAATCAAAAGATGCCACCAAACAATGTAGGGGGAAAAATATCAGAAAGGTGCACCAGGGAAATAAAAATATTATGTCAGTATTATGTACACGTTCCAGGCAGAAAAAAGAGAGAGGGTAAGAGGTCAAGGGTGCATGTCAGGTGCCCCTCTTCCAGAAGCCTTATTCAGCAAATTCTTCTGACTTCTCATTGGCTAGAAGCAAGTCACATGGCCACCCTAGGCAAGAAGTAGAAGTACAGTATTTCTTTTGTTAAGTTTTTGTTCGTTTTCTGGCCATGTTGCTATTCTTCTTGCCCAAAATCCAGATTCTAGGTCTAAAGAAGAATGGGAAAATGGATACTGGGTAACCAACCAGCATGATCTACCTCAGAGTAAAACTCTAACCAGCCTCAGGCAATGGAAGTATTTCTGTTTACTAATTATCACAAGCAAATTGTTTGCTTTATTTTCAGTTCACTAGACGGTTCTATCATTCAGTAACCTGATGGTGTCTTGCAATATTTAGAGAAGACAGCTTGTAAGCCACAATGGGTCAAAAACAAACTTTCAAAGAAAATCCAGCAGTTAGAGCTACTATTTGGCTTGTTACCGCTCCCTTCCCAATTATAATTATCCATACTAAAGTATTTGAGAAATTAACAGAGACAGCCCTACTAGTGTACTAATTGTCTTTCCTGAGTATTTCCTTAGTTCCAATGGTCAAAGAATATTACTTGGTGAGATACTTTTAAGTTCGCTCTCCATTAGGAAATAGTCAATCCTTTGCTCTGCTCAAGATTTTTAATTTGCCTATTAAATTGAGAATTAAGTTGATGTATGACTGCATGCACTACAGATCGTGAAGTTGAGGCCCAATTGACATATCTTGTTTGGTCTACATTGTTTTAAAGATAATTTAAGTAGTCATTGACATTCAAGAACCAGAACTATGACTCAGATTTCTTGGTGTCTTCTTTTTCTTGACTAGTCAGAAAGTATAGCCACTCTGGCTTGCATTTGCACATAACAACTACCAGCTGTGGCTAGTCGTGGCTCACCCTCCGCAAAACCTGCACTTTTCCACCTCAGGCAGCTCCAGCCTGACCTGCTGTCTTAGGGTGTCTGTCTGGCCTCTACCTAGGGGTGTCTGGATTTATGAACCTCACTTATTCCCATATTTGTCACTATAATAGAAACATACTTTTAATTGTTACGATTATTTCAGGAATTTACATGAATCCATTCATCAATGGCTTCCCTATGAAAGATAACAAGTAGTAGAAAAATAGTTCATGCCCTGAGAAGATCATAAAATCTACAAGTGTAGGAAACATAAAAGGCACACTTCAAAGAAGTAGTTATAGTGAGCATAAAGACATATACATTTAGTGGGGCAGACAGTAAGTGGAAGTGATAATTCCATGGTAACTAAGGATGAACACATATTTCTTTTGTAAGAAATAAAAATAATGTAACCAAAAAAAAAAAAAATACCCAAATAAAGACCATGTTTCTTCACTCATCCTTACACAGCATCTGTCCTTATTGTCAGCCAAATTCTGAAACGTTCTATTATCTTAGCAGAGTGGACACTCTTCAGCCGACCAGTGGGGCAGGTGTTCCGATATTAAGCTAAAGGACAAGCCCCAGACACAAATGGCCAAAGTGGGTTCAAAAGAAAATTGTCCAGTTCTATACTGGGAACTGTTCTAGGACAACAGCTCATTTGCTGCCAAATGTTACCTTTTCTTTAGGGAAGTGCATGCAGGAGAGAGGTAATATGTTTCTCTGACTTTTTGTCATTACTTGCCAAACTAAGCAATGATTTATATATTTCCATGTTTCAATTGTCATAATGACAGTTAACACTGAGTACTTCCAATGTGCCAGTTACTAGGTTAAGAAAATCACAGATACTATCTCATTCACTTAAATCTTCATAAAGACCCCATTATAGAAACGGGGTGGGGAGGAAACGGAGGTAAAGAGGGTAAAGTAACTTGCTCCAAAGCTTTGGACACTTAGGAAATAATGGAGTCATATTGAATTCAGTTTGTGTGACAAGAATATCTATCCTTTACCATTGTGAAATAATTATAGCAAGAAATACTATTTGAAAAATACTTTGCAAGTTAGAAATGTCTTAATATACATTAGTTCATTTGACCCTAATGATACTGAGGAAGGTATCGCTTGCTAATAAAAATGTGATTTTTTTTTCCTTCTTCATTTATAAAAAGACTAAAGAGCATTGGTTGAACGTGAACCATTTTCCAAGCACTGTGACAAATGTGAACAATAGACAAGAAGAATAAGATACAAACCTGATTTGATATACTCGTAGATCACCACAAATGCAATAATAAAGAGCTCTTTATAATTCCTGGGAGAATTAAATCAATGTTTTAACAAAAATACAGCTAAAATTGCAAAGGGAGGATGGAGGATGGTGTGATCCTGTCCAAATGCTGGAATTCAAGGAAAATTTCATAGAAGCGAAGGGTAGGGTTTATACAGACGAGGATGGGAGTCTGACAGGTTTCTAGGCTAAGAGAACAGCAGAAGCAAGGACACACACCTGTGTGAAAAATACAGGGCATGTTTGAGAAATGATTCAGTGTAGTCTGGAGCAGGTCAATAAGAGAACAAAGTGGGGGGAAACTAGAAACGTAGGGTGGGCCTGAGTGGTAGGGGCACTGGAAACAACGCTGAGGAATTGGAGAGCCATGAGTGGTTTGTGTGGTGGGCACGAGCCCCACCCAACTTGTGATTAAGGGTCACGTCCAATCAGCAACATGATGGATGGACCAGATCAGAGGTGAGGAGCCTGGACCCTGGGGCCTCCGAAAGCTATCCTAACTTAGTAGTAAAGTCTGGGATCTCACTTAAAGATGGAAGAATAGAATGCCACTTTCCTTTCACTATTTGCAAACATTCAGCCACTAACTTGCTGGTGGCTGAAAGCACTCAACAGTTTTCTCTCTAGCTTTCCTCAGTTGCATAAAGCAATTAACCTAATTTGGAAGAATCTATATATTTGGCCTTGAAACTTAGTCAAGCTATTTTTGTTTTTGAATGAAAAACAAAAATTCTGAACAATTTTTGTTTGTTTGTTTGTTTGTTTCCCTCAATTAGTCTTTATGAAAAAGGTGGGCACAGCACTGTCCTAAACTATCCTAAGGAAAGAGGCAAAGAGGCCAGTCAGGAAATTGTTGCAATCGTTTTGGTTTGAAAAGACCAGCATCTGAACCTGTAGAATTCTGCCCAGTGTCCACGTGTCATGCATGAGGCAGATGAGGTGTTACCCCCACACAGTCCTGTGGGGTTCTATGCCTGTCCTGACACCATGACTAAGAGAACATAGGCTCAGAGAGGTTCCAGATCTTGCCTGAAGTCATCGAACAATGGCTTCACACCCAGATCTGTCTATTTCACAGCCTTGCTCTTCTCCATGATGGGAGAGCATTGCCCAGCGAGGGCGATGGCAAATGGACGAAGATACATAACACAGGTAGAGCCGACTGGTCTTGATGCTGAGTTGGGTGTGGAGCAGTGAGAGGAAGTCACTGTGTTTGCCATGCTAAGGAATCTAGACCACACATTGTAAGGGGCATAAAGCCATTAAAGAATTTGAAGCAAAAGTGTGATGTGATCAGATTATTGGAAATTATTGAAAGAGTCTACTTAAGACACGATGTAGACCTGGCCTAAGGAAGTTACACCTTGGAACATTTTTTTTTTTTTCTGAAACAAAAATTGCCAACAGCATCACTCTGAATCAGGATTTCTCAACCTCGGCACTATTAACATTTGGAGCCAAATAATTCTTTGTGGGGGGCTGTCCTGAGCATTGTAGGACGGAGAGCAGCATTCCTGGCCTCTGCCCCTAGACACTTGTATCACATCTGCTCCCTGCAGTTGTGACAACCAAAAATGTCTCCACTCATCCTATGGTGAGAGCCACTGCTTGGAAAATGACCATAATAATAATTGTAAAATGTTTGATCAAGGCCTAAACATATTAAATACTTATAAATAAAAAGCAGTAAGAGACAAATTATGGCAATACTGAAAGTTGGGATCCCACTGACTAATGCCTGTGGGGAAAAAATGATGCTGAGGTTGGCCTGACAGCAGGATTTCAGGGTCAGGGCTGCATGAGCAGCTCAGATAAGTGACTCAGATATATCACCCAGCACTCAATCTATTTCTGTGTCTGAGGCTGAATGAAGTTCTAATCTGCATAGATCTGATTGGATGGCCCTTTGATTGCTCTATTCATCCGTTCATTTACAATCTCTTTCATGCCAGGGTTTCCTGACTACACTCATAACCCAGCAATCCCAGCTCTCTCAAGCAGGATAATGCGGTTTTGCTTTAAGCTGAGATACTGCACAAAGCATAAGCAGGAGATTTAGATTCAGCTGAGGTTTCTGATAGTTAAGAACACAGCAGGAGTTACCATTTAGGCAACAAACACCGCAAGATCCTGGATTAGCGTTTCCTCCAGTTGCAAACATACTCCTTTTCATGTTTCGTTGGATCCTTTTCATTAAGTTAGAGTTTTCCTGCCAAGCTTCCCCTGGATTCATCCCTGGCTTCTGTGTGGGGTGGCATTTGATAGCTGATAGATGAAACACCTTAATGCGTATTATCGCAACACCCCTAGGAATTAGTCCCTGTTAGGTCTCCCAGTAGCACTAATCTGTACACTGCTAAGAAGAATCAACTTTCTAGAAGGAAGGTGTATCCTTGTCATTGGCAATGGAGGGAAGGACATCATTCCACTAAGAGATTTTGTTGCAACCAGGCGAAAGCCACTCATGGGATGTGCCACTTAACCCGTGCCTGGTGAAGCACGCCAAGGGATCTTTCACTCCTATAGGTATCGCAATCACTCTCACACCCTTACAGAGACCCAAGACACCTCGGCTGGCTCCCGCCCCCACCCAGGCATGGAGTGATGGCAGAAGCATATGAGGAAGTCAGTTGACTTCCTGACCCTACCCAATCATTTGGTGGCTGTCACAGGGATACCAAATGTGAAGCAGAAGGTTGTCAGAGATGAGCCGGGCTCCGAGAGGAGTTTTGAAGGCACGAGAGCCTAAAGAGCCTCTAGGGATCCATCCATCTTCCCGAGGAGCCCTGTGATCTGCACTTTAAAATCAGGTGTGCCATCTTGAGAAACCATCCCACATTCCGAGCGAAATTAGTTTAATGTTCCCATATAAAAAGGTCCCAAGCCAGGTGGAGGATCATTATATGAGCACACACCGTGGAACTAAAAACGTTTGCATGCTGCTGGAAGGAATTTATGGGGAAATTTATTACAGATCCCCTCTTATGTAAATTGTGTCCCCATATGATGAGTTCAGTGAAAGCAGGGAGGGCAGGAAAAGTTATTTGGGCCAACTATCATTAGCATTTCACCTTTGAGAAATAAGATATTCTTCATCCAGATAGTCTCATGAGCCCCAAAAAGGGGAAGGAAGGCAAAAGAAAAATCCCAAACCTTTCGTAAGGATAACTCCTTTGCTTTTGTGGGAACTCCACTTATTTCTAAGTTCTTCCTGTAAACTAGGCTAAACTGGAGACTAGGATGGAATAAATGAGGGTCTGAGAAGTGGCACAGGCTGGCAAATACCGCACAGCTCAGGGGCAGGAGTGTCTACAGCATTTCAGATTCTTTGTCTTCCATTCTAAGTTCTTAGAGAGTAGGATCCTTTTTACACGCAGGCCTCTGAGACCACAGACATGACAGGGAACAGGAAAGGACAGCACAGTGGAAAGCCAAAGCACGGACTTGGCAGCTAAAGACACCCAGAGTCTAATTCTGGCCCTGTCATTTGCTAGCAGGCAATTCTAATAACAGAGAACAAAAGACAAAAACAAAAAAATAACAACAACCAGACTAGGTGACTCCTGTCCTCCGCGCCTCCACTGGCACCCATTTCACCCAAAGCGGAAGCCACTGAATTCACCACAACACCACAACACCCTCGAGGGCCCAGCCTCTGTTCTGTCCAAACACACCACTGCCCCCTCCTCCTGCACTTCACTCCCACCCCCACGACCTCTGTATTGTTCCTGGAACTTGCAGAGTACACTCCTGTTTCAGGGCCTTCGCACTAGTTGTCCCCTCTTTCTGGAATGTTCTTCCCTAGATCCTCACACTTTCTTCAGGTTTTTTCTCACATGTCAGCTTATCAGTGAGGGCTTCCCAGCATACAATGGCGGGGCCCTCCACTCAGCCCTCCCACCCTGCACCAGGATTTCCTATTCCCCTTGTCCTGCTTAATTTTGCTCTGTAGCACTTATTACCAACTAAAATAACATATAGTCATTTGTTATATATTGTCTGCATCCCACATAAGGGTGCAAGCTCCATAAAGGCAGGGGTTTTATCTACTGTATTCACTGCCATATTCCTGGAACCTAAAACTATCCCTGGCATGAGGCAGTACTTACATGGATGGATGCAACTGACCACCTACTACACATCTCAGACACTTTTCATAGGCAAGTTTCTCTGTGTCTCACTGCCAAGCATATACATTCTACTGCTTGGACACTCCCGGTCATTTCTACTGCTATACTGTGGGGTAGGAGGGGTGGCTTAGTGTAAAACATGACATTTTTGTACATGCGTGTATGCGTGTATGTGTGTATGTATGTATGTATATGCATGTGTGTGTGTACAAGTTAATTCAATCTATACCTTACAAACAGCATTTAAAATTCCTATATCAAATCTCAGTACTCCAGGAGGGGTGGTTAACTAGAATATGAGGGAACCTAATTATTGGTAAAATGAGAGAATTGCAATATACGTGATTAGTTATAAACACTGTAAAGGCTCCACTGCCCTGAAGGAAACAAAGCATAAAGACTTGCCTAGCGCCATCAGTTCAGTGCTCAGCTCAAGGTTCTAGCCTGCTTGTCCTGGCTCCCTCCACGTCACAGATGCCCTGTGAGTTGACAAACCATGAGGGTGCTGGTCCGGCCATCAGAGTAGTTTTGCATCTGCTGCAGAGTCTTCCACGCAGGCTGTTAGCTGGAGCACCAAGGATAGAACTACAGAACTGGTTGTAAACCTGTCTTGTGCCTGGCGGCTAAATGTTTGTCTACTTGTTAGCATTCAAGTTTGCTTTCATTGTAAAAGTCTTAGGTTGAGTTTGCCCACAAACACATCCTGAGAGAGGGATTCAAGTACCAGTAATTTATTTGAGGGGTGCAGGAAGCATGGGTATGAGTGTGGAATACAGGGAAAGGGAGGCAACTGATGAAGGGGACATTATCAAGCCAGCTACAACTGCGGCCTCCTGGAGCTTAATCCCACAGGAAAACTCTGAGGAATTATGCAAAATGGACACCTCACAATTATCCCCACCAACACAAGCGGGAACTGGGGTATTTATATACTGATCCTCAAGAGTCATTGCTTGAAGGCTGCTCCTATGGCCTGGAATGCACATGAACGGACTGGCCTTGCTGGACTCTGGAGAAAAGCCCTCAGTCACAAGAATGCAGAGACTGACTTATAGGACACTGAAATGTGCCCTGACGTCTAGGGGCTCTGGGCAAGGCACTGACCATGTCTACACGTAACAAATCACCTGCCGGTATGATCAGGGGAGAAGGGGAGAGGACACAAACACACCGAATGCATACCCTAGGTGCGTGCTACTCTCCACCCTAGGTACCCGTACGTACCAAAAGAACCTGCTGAATATTTTTCATTGGCTGATATGGAACATAGTCCAGTTTTAAACACCCGCCTTAAGGTTTTTACATTTGCTGTTCCCACTGCCTAGAACGTCTGAAGGCCATTCTTTAAGGGACACTATCTTTAAAAGTTGGTAACAGAAAATGTAAGCAGTTTACTGCTGTCTCCTTTCCTCTGATACCTCTTTCGGCAAACTTAGCTTTCCGGAAGTCCCTCCAATGCAAAAGCACATGCAAGGCAAGCCCCAAGCTTTATCACCCAAAGTACCCCTCTAGAAGGAGAGTTTTCAAAAGACTTTCTAAGGGAGGAAAAACTCTCCTGCTCTACCCAAATGTTCTGCCTCCAGTAGGGGAGGGAAAAAGGGGAGGTTATTACTCCCTGATGCTTGTCAGATGCCCATTCTGAATAGGGTGGAGTCAAAAGGGAAGAACAGGAATGGAATGTCTTTCATACATGAGCTGCTGCTATTAATCACTGTATCAGTTATCTACGGCTGCAGTAATGCTGTGTAACAAACAACCACATAGCTTCACTGACATATAACAGAATGTTTATTACTTGTGTGTCTGAGGTCAGTTGGGGTCAGCTGGCTATTGGCTACGACAACTGGGGCTCTCTGCTCCATATGGCTCACTTTTGTGGAACATAACATAGAATAGAAAAGCATGAATGAAAAGCATCTTTGCAGGCCTACCACAGCTCCTGGTCTATCACAGCTCTAGGAGGTCCTCTTTCTGTCTCAGCAGAAAATGCATTCCTTCAAAAGGTATTTATTGACTACGTCTCATGTACCAGGTCCTATCTAGGGTCTAGACCTTGGAGAAACAACATTGAACCAAACAGACAAAAATTCCTGCCTACATTCTAAAGGGAGGACACCGACAATAAAGAAAATGAGTAAGTAAAGATTGGTTTATTAGATTTGGTAAGTGCTATAGAAGAAAATAAATCAAGGTAAGTAGGGTGAGCGGTACCAGTGATGGGGTGGGGTAACAATTTTAAATAAGGTTGTCAGGGTAGGCCTAGGTGTAAAGGTGATATTTGAACAAATACTAGAAGGAGAAAGAGACAGGTGGGTGTCTGGAGGAAAAGTGTGCCAAGCAGAGGGAGCAACCAGTGCAAAGGCCCTTTGATGGAAGAATGCCTGTGTGTTCAAAGGACAGGAAGGAAGTCGGGGTGGCTGCCATACAGTGAACCAAGGAAGTAGCTGTAAGGGGCAGACCTTGATGACGTGCAAATTGCTATGTAAGGCAGTTGACTTTTACCCTGTGGGAGACTGGAAACCAGTTCTGACCCCTGAGCCAAGGAGAGGCAACATCTGAATGATGTTTTTAGAAGATCCAAGCATGATATGGAATGAGCCTAGTTAAGTCCATCTTTCCCAGCAGCCCGGAAGTTCATGAATGGGCAGCCAACCTGCAATGGACTAAATTGTGTCCATGATGTAACTAATTTGAGTTTCAGGGATTCAGATGTTTAAATATAGAGAGCCACTGAGGTGCACAACCATACAAGTGCTGGAAGGCCTAGGGGGTGTTTCTGTAATATGGGGATTGTTGCAACAACAAAGGTTCTTTTAGAGACAGAGCAATTCAGAAGCCATCAAAAGCTCTGAGAATAACCAGAAGTAAAATTAGATGTAAGGGGTTGTGCTGTTTAACTTCAATGTGTCCACTTGACTGGACATGGGGTGCCCTGATTAAACATTATTTCTGTTGTGTCTGTGACAGGGTTTCCAGATAACACCAGCATTTCAGTCAGTGGACTCAGTGAAGCAGATTTCCCTGCCCAGTGTGGGTAAGTGTCATCCTATCCCTTGAGGGCCTGGATAGAAGCAGAAGCAGAGGAAAAAGGAATCTGCTCCTTTCCTGCCTCCCTGGTGAGCTGGGACATCTCATCCCATCTTCTCCTGTCTGGGACTGAGTTACATACACTGCTTTCCTGCATCTCCAGCTTGCAGACAGTAGGTCAGCATCCCAAATCACGCCAGCCAATTCTTCATAATAAATATGTATACATTTAATATAAATTAATTATACATTAATTTTTAAATATTAAACAACAGGTTAATTTACAGATAATGTAATATATTAATTATATATGTGTGTGTGTGTGTGTATATCTCCCATTGGTTCTGTTTCTCTGGAGAACCCTGACTCATACAGATGTCTACAAGAAGTGGCTTCACTCTAAGTTCATAATTAAGCAACTGTTACAGCTCTTATAAGCCAAGTATCAATATGTATCATGGACAGATACACACACACACACACACACACACACACACACACACACACACACAATAAATTTACTGTATTTTCAAATTAGGACAGAGATACTTCCAAAATGGACTAGGAGCCATAGTCAGGAAGGATCTAGAAAGAAAGGGCTGAGGAAGCCCAGGATGGCATCTACAGGACATGGGGAATAGACTGATGGTTGGCCCACAGCCCAGTAATGACTCTTGGGGACTCACAAAAAGACCCGCATACATACAGTTCTTAACCTAGGCAATTCCTCATCTTGGAATAAAGTCATTTTTTTTTCATTTAAAAAATATAGTGAGGAGTTCCGGAAAAATGGCGGAGTGAGGTGAGCCTCTGTAAAGCTCCCCTGGAATTTACAAAGAATCGAACAACAAAAACTCCACAAAGGACTCCCTGCACAGCAGACAGGCAAGACGAAGAGGCCCACTACCGACTGAAATCACCTACAGGTGGGAGATTCGCGCGCGGGAGCGGGGGGAGGAGGAAAGTGAGAAGCGGGCGGAGACGCAGCTCCGCGGGCGCAGGACTCAGACCCAGCTCAGTGCGCCGAGCTCGCTGCTTCCCGGAACTACCGCAGCTGCGGGAGATCGGACTGGCTAGGGCTCCGCCAGGGCTCCACAGGGCTGAGGGGACAGCATATAACACGGCTGAACCCAACGCTCACGGCAGAGACCTCGGAGAAAAGACTGAGGGAAAAAGGCTGAAAACGGTGGTTTAAGCCCGCACTGCCGAGCAGAGAACGGAGCCTTAGGCACTGAGACTAGCCGCCTCCCTCCCCTCTCAGAGCTCGCCCCGCCCCCACCTGCCCGGTGCTAGAAGCGAAACAGTAGCAGTGTCAGATCAAAACAACAGAAAATTTGCTATATTTGAGAACTGTGGCCCACAAACACAAATCCACAGCCCAACTAGTTCCGGCAAAGGGAAGAGAGCTGTGGAAGCAGGACAGGCTGTGGTGGTGGTCGCTGCCATTGCTCTGGGCCACCTCTCACAGCTCACCCCGCCCCTGGCCCCACCTATCTGGGCGGTTCCCTGCAGGAGTAAACAGAACTGCTGAACAAAGAAAGACCTCTTCCTATCAACTTGTTGCAGAAGTCACTCCTGTAGATGTCTAGGAAGAGAAATAGTAAACCAGTAATCGCCATGAGTAACCAAGGCAACAAGATAGCTCAGAAAGAAAGTGAAAAATCTCCAGAAAAGGCACTTAAATATACAGAAATATGTGACTTAAATGACAGAGAATTCAAGGCTGCAGTTCTGAAAAACTCAACGAGATACAAGAAAACACAGATAGGCAGTTAAATGAACTCAGAAACTCAATTAAAGAACAGTATGAGCATTTTACGAAAGAGATTGAAATTTTAAAAAGAACCAAATAGAATTTCTGGAGATTAAGAACTCAATAGAAGAAATTAAGAATGAAATAACCAGCTTAGGTAGTAGAGTTGACCAGATGGAGGAAAGAATCAGTGACATCGAAGATAGAAACCTGGAAATGACACAGATAGAAGAAGAAAGAGACTTGAGACTTAAAAGAAATGAAAGAACTCTACAAGAACTTTCTGACTCCATCAGAAAGAGCAATATAAGAATAATGGGCATACCAGAAGGAGAAGAAAGAGAGAAGGAACAGAGAATATATTCAAACAAATCGTCGATGAGAACTTCCCAAATTTGTGGACAGAACTGGACCCTCGAATCCAAGAAGCAAATAGAACACCTAGTTACCTCAATCCCAACAGGCCTTCTCCAAGGCACATTGTACTGAAGCTGTCTAAAATCAACGACAAAGAAAGAATCCTCAAGGCAGCCAGGGAAAAGAAGACGGTAACTTACAAAGGAAAGCCCATTAGATTATCATCAGATTTTTCAGCAGAAACTCTACAAGCCAGGAGGAGTGGAACCAAATATTCAAACTATTGAAAGAGAGAAATCATGAGCCAAGAATAATATATCCAGCAAAGATATCCTTTAGATATGAAGGAGGAATAAAGACCTTTCCAGACATACAGAAGCTGAGGGAATTTTCTAATACACGACCTGCACTACAAGAAATACTAAAGGAGGCTATTCGACCACCATCAACAGGGACAATTTGTGGCAACCAAAACTCAAAAAGGGGAGAATAAAGGCCTGAACCGAATATGGGAATGGAGAAAGTAAGCGTGCTGAAGAAAATGGAATACTCTAAATATCAAACTTACTTTTACATAAACTTAAGGGTAACCACTCAAAAAAAATCCAGAACTGAAATATATACTGAAATAAAAGAAGAAACAGAGGGAAACATCATAGAATACCACCACACAGAAATAATAGACAACAACAAAAGGCAAAGAAACAATGGAGACACAGCCTTACCAGAAAACTAAAGATAGAATGACAGGAAATTCTCACATATCAATAATCACCCTAAATGTAAATGGACTGAACTCACCAATAAAAAGGCACAGAGTAGCAGATTGGATCAAAAAACTAAACCCAACCATATGCTGTCTCCAAGAGACACATCTCAGCTACAAGGACAAGCATAGACTCAAAGTGAAAGGGTGGAAATTGACACTCCAAGCAAATGGTGCCCAGAGAAAATCAGGTGTAGCCATAATGATATCAGATGAAACAGACTTCAAGGTGAAAAAGATAACAAGAGACAAAGATGGACATTTCATAATGGTGAAGGGACTGTAAAACAAGAAGACATAACAGTCATCAATATTTATGCCCCCAGTCAGGGAGCACCGAAATACACCAAGCAACTACTAACAGAACTAAAGGGAGAAATTGACCAAAACACAATTATACTAGGGGACTTAAATACATCATTGACAGCTATGGATAGATCATCCAAACAGAAAATAAATAACGACATAGTAGCCCTAAATGACACATTAGATGAAATGGACATAATTGACATTTATAGAGCACTTCATCCTAAAACATCAGACTACACATTCTTTTCTAGTGTACATGGAACATTCTCAAGGATAGACCATATATTGGGACATAAAATCAGTCTCAACAAATTTAAAAGATTGAAATCATACCATGCATATTCTCTGATCACAAGGCTTTGAAATTGGATATCAACTGTAAAAAGAAAGCGGAAAAACACAAATACATGGAGACTAAACAACATACTTTTAAAGAAGGACTGGGTCAAAGAAGAAATTAGAGGAGAGATCAAAAGATACATAGAAACAAATGACAATGAAAATACATCCTACCAAAATTTTTGGGATGCAGCGAAAGCAGTTTTAAGAGGAGAATTTATCTCATTACAGGCCTATCTCAAGAAACAAGAAAATTCCCAAATAAATAACCTCATGTTACACCTTAAAGAACTAGAAAAAGAAGAACAGGTAAAACCCAAGGTCAGCAGAAGAAAGGAAATAACAAAAATTAGAGCAGAAATAAATGAAATAGAGAACAGAAAGACAATAGAAAAAATTAATGTGACAAAGAGCTGGTTCTTTGAGAAGATTAACAAAATTGACAAACCCTTGGCTAGACTTACTAAGATAAAAAGAGAGAAGACACTGATTAACAAAATCAGAAACGTAAAAGGGGAAGTTATCACGGACACCACAGAAATACAAAGGATCATCCAAGAATACTATGAAGGACTATATGCCACCAAATTCAACAACCTAGAAGAAATGGATAAGTTCTTAGAAACATATAGCCTTCCAAGGCTGAACCATGAAGAACTGGAAAATCTAAACAGACCGATCACCAGTAACAAAATTGAATCAGTCATCCAAAACCTTCCCAAAAGCAAAAGTCCGGGACCAGATGGCTTCACTAGTGAATTCTACCAAACCTTCAAAGAGGATCTAATACCAATTCTGCACAAACTCTTCCAAAAAATTGAAGAAGAAACAGTACTCCCCAACACATTTTATGAGGCCAACATTACCCTGATACCAAAACCTGGTAAGGACAGCACAAAAAAAGAAAACTACAGACCAATATCTCTGATAAATACCGATGCAAAAATCCTAAACAAAATTCTAGCAAATCAACTACAACAATGCATAAAAGGATTATTCATCACAACCAAGTGGGGTCCCTCCCCGGGCACAAGGATGGTTCAACATACGCAAATCCATCAATGTGATACATCATATAAACAAAATAAAGGACAAAAATCATATGATTATATCAATTGATGCAGAAAAAGCATTTGACAAGATACAACATCCATTTATGATTAAAACACTTAATAAAATAGGTATAGAAGGAAAATACCTTAACATAATAAAAGCCATATATGACAAGCCCTCTGCTAATCTCATAATTAATGGAGAAAGACTGAAGCCCTTTGCTCTACGTTCAGGAACACGACAGGGATGTCCCCTATCACCTCTGCTTTTCAACATCGTGTTGGAAGTCCTTGCCAGAGCAATCAGGCAAGAGAAAGAAATCAAAGGCATCCAAATTGGGAATGAAGAAGTTAAATTATCACTCTTTGCAGATGACATGATGCTATATATAGAAAACCCTAAAGACTCCACCAAAAAGCTATTAGAAACAATCAACGAATACAGTAAAGTTGCTGGCTACAAAATCAACGCACAAAAGTCCATTGCCTTCCTATATACCAACAATGAAATCTCAGAAAAGAAATACAAAAACAATTCCTTTTACAATTGCATCAAAAAGAATAAAATACCTAGGAATAAACTTAACCAAGGATGTGAAAGACCTATATGCTGAAAACTATAAGACTTTTCTGAAAGAAATTGAAGAAGACACAAAGAAATGGAAAGACATTCCGTGCTCATGGATTGGAAGAATCAACATAGTTAAAATGGCCATATTACCCAAAGCAATATACAGATTCAATGCAATCCCCATCAAAATCCCAATGGCATATTTTAAAGAAATAGGACAAAAATCATCAGATTTGTTTGGAACCACAAAAGACCCCGAATAGCCAAAGCAATCTTAAGAAAAAAGAACTATAATGGAGGTATCACACTTCCTGACTTTGGCCTGTACTACAGGGCCACAATAATCAAAACAGCATGGTATTGGCAGAAAAACAGACATATAGACCAATGGAATAGAATTGAGAACCCAGAAATAAAACCACATAAATATGGACAGATAATTTTTGACAAAGAAGCTAAAACATACAATGGAGCAAAGACAGCCTCTTCAATAAATGGTGCTGGGAGAATTGGATAGCCACGTGCAAAAGAATGAAACTGGACTGCTATTTGTCACCATGTACCAAAATTAATTCAAAATGGATCAAAGACTTAAGCATAAGACCTGACACAATAAACTGCATAGAAGAAAACATAGGTACTAAACTTATGGACCTTGGGTTCAAAGAGCATTTTATGAATTTGACTCCAAAGGCAATGGAAGTAAAAGCTAAAATAAACAAATGGGACTATATGAAACTTAAAAGCTTCTGCACAGCAAAAGAAACCATTGACAAAATAAAGAGGCCACCAACTGAATGGGAGAAGATTTTTGCAAACAGTGCCTCCGATAAGGGGCTAGTATCCAGAATATACAAGGAACTCATGCAACTGAACAACAAAAAAACAAACAACCCAATTGAAAAATGGGCAGAGGACTTGAAGAGACATTTCTCCAAAGAGGACATACAAATGGCAAATAGACATATGAAAAAATGCTCAACATCACTAATCATCAGAGAAATGCAAATCAAAACCACAATGAGATATCACCTCACCCCAGTCAGAATGGCCATCATCAACAAGACAAATAGTAACAAATGTTGGAGAGGCTGTGGAGAAAAAGGAACCCTCATACACTGTTGGTGGAGATGCAGATTGGTGCAGCCGCTGTGGAAGGCAGTGTGGAGGTTCCTCAAAAAATTACGAATAGAATTGCCATATGACCCAGCAATCCCTCTCCTGGGTATCTACCCAAAAAATCTGAAAACATTTAGAGATAAAGACACGTGTGCTCCAATGTTCATTGCAGCTTTGTTTACAGTGGCCAAGACATGGAAACAACCAAAATGTCCTTCGATAGATGAATGGATGAAGAAGTTGTGGTATATATACACAATGGAATACTATTCGCAGTAAGAAAAGATGATATAGGAACATTTGTGACAACATGGATGGATCTTGAGAGTGTAATGCTGAGCGAAATAAGTCAGACAGAAAAAGCAGAGAACCATGTGATTTCACTGATATGTGGTATATAAACCAAAACAACAAAAGAACAAGACAAACAAATGAGAAACAGAAACTCATAGACACAGACAATGGTTTGGTGGTTGCCAGAGGGTAAGGGGGGTGGGGGGTGGGGGTGGGGGGAGGGAGATGTGGGTAAGGGGGATCGAATATATGGTGATGGAAGGAGAACTGACTCTGGGTGATGAACACACAACGGGATTTATAGATGATGTAATACAGAATTGTACACCTGAAATCTATGTAATTTTACTAACAACTGTCACCTCAATAAATTTAATAAAAAAAAAAAAAAAAAAAAAAATATAGTAAAACTTAAAGAGGAAGGAAATAGAGTGGTGATTCTCAACGATGGTGTTTATAAGAATCATCTACTAGGAGTTACTACTGATCCCTAAAGGTCCCCAGTTCTTGCAGGAGGACGAGGCCTGGGCCTTGCTGTTTTTACCAAGTTCTCCAGGTGACTCTGATTCACACAGAAGTTTAAGGGCCATTAATATACTAGAGAGCTGGTTCTTAAACTTGGCTACCTATTGGAATCACGTGGAGAATTCTGAGAATTACTAGTGGGTCCAACCGGCAACAGGATTTTTCAAAGGTACCCAGGGACAGCCAAGATGGAGAACCACCAATGGATAAGAAAGATTGCTGTCACCCAAGGGGAATTACTGATCCCTATGTATTCAAAACTCCATTCAATCATAATCTGAAATCCTTGTTCTTATCTGCCATGTTTAAAGACAGAATCCAGAAATGAGTAGATGGTGTTTATCATTGTTATTCAATAGAATATAATGAAATCACACAAAAAAATTGAAAGAACAATTGAGAAAACCTTGATAAAAACAATAGCACTTTTGTGTTACCATTGTTTACTCAATTACCAGCAATAACATTATCACTGGTACATGGCGCTCAGCTTTGATTTTATCCACAGGAACTATTTTATTAATTACTTGGGAAAAGGCAGAAATGGGCCAGTTATCCGAGCTGTCCTTCTGCTTTCTAAAAGCTCAGGCTGATGGCAACATTTACTCCACAAGTCTTTTCTCCAATAAACCAGTTGCCACACATCTGCCTGCCAAGCATGAAGGTTTACAGAATGGTGGAGCTTTCACCTGCTTTCTTGGCATTCATTTTGTAGTTCCTTAATCCTCCCTTGCAATTTCATCGGGGGTAATATGGCTACTGTAACCATCAGATGAGATCATGTATGTAAATTGCTTGCCACACTGCATGACACAGAAAAATCATTCTATAATCCTTTCTTGCTTCTTTTTTCAAATCCATGCTGGAGCATTGCTAACTGACAAACTTGAGTGTGAATATAGAGAAGTGAAAAGTATTCAGGCCTTGTAGTTTAAAGCAATTTAATAACTCATTAGCTGTGTGGCTTCAGACAAGTTATTTAGCCTCTCTGAGTGTCATATTCTTCATTTGTAAAATTGGACCAATACTACCAACAGCCCAGGCATGGCAATGGTGTGATGATAAAATGAGTTATTGTAGCTACAGCACTAAGGTACAGTCTGGCACACAATACGTATTCAAGTCCCTGGCACCAGGTAAGCCCAATATAAGTGTCAGCTGTTATGATTGCGTGATGTCAGTGTTATTCTGTGTGATACGAGAGGGATCACATCGGGAATACTGCCATAGCAAATCTTGTCTGCCTATCAAAGGAAAAAGTTAAGAATTCTGTGTCTCCTCCCTCTTAGCAAATCTCAAGTTTATCTACAGAGAAAAGGTTCGGGTCAGTGATCTGCATGAGGGCTAAATAATGCTGAAATGAGCAACTATGGATTTTGTTACCTTTGGGCCTAAGTACCATGTAATGATTTTCCTGATTTTCCCATGTAGAGCCAGGAAGGATCTTAGAGAGCACAAAGCCCAGTATATATTAATAATAAATTAAATCTGAATTGTAAATGGTGCATGGGGCACGTTGGATACTAACTAGTTACAGAGTCAGGATTTGTACCCACGTCTAGAAGAAGCTATAGTAACAGTTTTCATACAGCGCTAAGCAATTTACAAAGCACTTAACATTTCTCTTCACCACAGCCTCTAAAGCCGAGTTTCTCACCCATGGCACTATGGACATTTGATGCCAGATAATTCTTCATTGTGGGGACTGTCCTATGCATTGCAGGATGTTTAGCAGCATTCCTGGCCTCTACCCACTACATGCCCGTAGCACCCCAAGAAAACAGTTGTAACAACCAAAAATATCTCCAGACATTGTTAAGTGCCTCTTGGGGGACAAAATTGACCTCCAGTTGAGAACCACTGTTTTCAAGGATAGCACGAAGGCACAAAACTGAGTTCAGAGAGATTAAGCAACTCGTACTGTGACCCAAGAACTAAAACTGGAAGAATTGGGGCTTGGGGGCCAGGGAGAGACAAAAACAAGCAGGCAAACAGAAAATATACAAATGGTCTAACTATTAGTGTGGTGACTTTTCCATGTTCCCCTCACTGAGTGAAGGTGAGTTTCATTCTTTCTTATCCCCTCTCCTAGAGAAGAAAAATAAATATGAACAAGAACTTGAAAAGCCTGTTGAGGCCAACTATTTCAAACATACTGTGCAAGAAATGTCAATATTTTTCATCACAAGATACAGAAAGTGTGAGTTTACTGTAGTTATTTTTAGATGAGATCATTTTAAGGTAAATAACCCTCAGGGTATTTTGTATACATACCTGAGTTATTCTGGCCCCTGGTATATATTGATCTCAAACTCTTCCAATGCACAATTGTCACCCAGGTCAGTGAGAGATGATTCCATCTTAACACTGGAAACAGAGAAAAAGATATTTTCTCATACAAATGGTCTAAAATTTCCCTGAGACATAGTACAAATGTTTGGCTCCACTGTTCTAATGAAAGTAGTTGAAAATTACTTTAACAACCAGTAGATTAAGGAACTAGTAATAATATTATGAGTGTGGCTAAGAATGTGAAGGCTGAGAGAAAATGGAAATAAGAGATTTGACTTTGTCAAGGTGAATGATGTTATCTTGAGTGAAAAGCTAACATGGTCTGCCCACTGGAGGTGGAAAAGGTGTTGGGTTACTGGCAGCGTGGCCTTGGACGTGACCCATAGGGCAGAGACATTTTTCCTCTGGGCTTCCTCCACAAGAAGCCATTTCCACATGGGTCACAGCCTTGCATTGCTGGAACGCCTTTCCTATCTTGTTTCTCTCATTCCTTGCCGATGCCCAAGTAGAGCCATTTCTGGAAAAGCACAAAAAGACAACTAATAAGCCAGGAAGTAAACCTGCAGACTCCTAAGTAATCTTCCAGCTGGCAAAAGACCAGAAATAAATTAAATTTAAAATAGAAATGAGTAAGCAAACTTTGACAAAAGCAGGCCCCAAAAGAAGGGTAAATTAAATACCCCATCTATCTCAAACTTGTGGGGAAGTTAGGACCCATTTGCATATGAAGACTAAGAAGGTTGGAAATGACTGTATGATTCAATCAAACTGAAAAAGGTAAGCCTAATCCTTTGGCACAGCCACAACTGAGATAATTATCAGCCATGTGTCTTTCTGAGATGTACTCAAACCATATGTCTCTGAGCCTCAGTTTCACCATCTGTGCATTGGGGATAATATGACAACCGTAACTATTAGAGGAGATCATGTGTGTAAACTGCTTAGCACACTGCCTGACACAGAGAAAGCACTCTGTAATCCTCCTTTCTCCCTTCCTTTTCCAAATATACACTGGAACAAGGAAAGCCAAGAGATATGCAGGATTTGCTTTTAACCTACAACCTTTTCCTTTATTTTCTTCTGAGGGCACCATGAATTTACCCCTGAAATCAGACCCTGAGAGAGGTCAATTTTCCTACCTAGACCACTAATTGCTGCTACACTAGAGTCCCTTGAAATGCAAAGCCTGTCAGGGAGGGCTGCAGATACTGCTCCCTCTCCATCTGCTGCTGGTGACTGCTGTTGGCCAAACCCATTTGGAAGCCAGAGGCAGAAGATCAAAGGTAATGCAGTGCAGCGAGGTCAGCCTCCAAGACAAACAGCCTGGCAGAGAACAGAGAGAAAGGATAATGGCGGTGTGATATTAATTGCCAGTGGAAATTAACCAGGATGGGCCCTCTCCAAGATAGTGATGGAGACACACTGGCTATGGATCTTGGAAGAGACCCTTCTGTAGGGGAATCTCAGACACTGCAGTGGCGACTGGGGGCACAGCTAGAGCAGTGGCCAAAATAACGTGACTTCAGATAGAATCCTAGAAGTGGGAAAGAGCACCAGAAAAAAGTCAGGAAAAGGATTGTCACTAAAAGAGAAATTAGCAAGAAGCCACACAAAAGAGACGCCTTTCCCAGAAGTAACCCACGCCCAATATAAGATGGAGAAGCCGTACCCAGGAGATGAAGGTGCCTTGTAGACAGATGTGGTCAGGAAGCAGCCTATTGGGAATGATACTGTATAAAATAAGCCTCGCACTCAGAACCTGTAAGGAGTGATGGACACGTGTAGAAATAAGGAGGGTTCAGCTGCAGTTCCAAGTGCCAACAGAAGTACAGTGGGCAGCAGGGAACCCAAGGAGAGAAGAACTGGACACACATGAGGTTAGAGGCTCCAGCTTTGTTCAGAAAAGGGGCTGGTCATGCATAGCCCAAAAGGAGGAAGACAGGAGTGGGAGCTGCTGGTATTTGAGCACCCGTGTGACCCAGGCCAGGAAGCTTCCTTTATCTGTTGGCATCCCATGTAATCTTCACATTACTGAGGTAGTTATTTTTACCCTTGCTTTATACATAAAGAAACAGAAGTAGGAGAGCTTAATGGTTAAAAGAATAGGCGCTGAAGGCACATTCCCTGGGTTCCAATTTTTGTGGTGTGACCTTAGGCAAGTTACTGGACCCCTCTGTGACCAAGTTTCCTCATCTGTGAAATGAAGTTAATAATAACGTCAACCTCATAGCATACTTTTAAAGACTTAAAAATACTTGTTAATACTTGCAAGGTGTCAATATCTGGTCATAGTAGACACTTAATAAATGATAGTTGTGCACAGTGTGTCCTGCCTAAATGCACACTGCTAATAAATACAGGAAATGGGATTTGATTCCAGATTTGTCTGACTCCAACACTTATACATGTCCTTACCACTCTGCCACACTGGCACCGTGTCCCAAGTGGCACAGAGGTCCCAGGGAATAGACACTTCTGGGCACGATGGCCTCATGGAATCTACTTCAGCCCTTCTAGCTCTCCCAGCTCAAATTCCATGTTCTCTAAGGAACCTTGGGATTATTCACTCTGGTTCCCAGGACCTGCCGTTATGAAGAGGAGGTGCTTATTATCCCCAAAGCAGGGAAAACTCAAGGTCATAGAAGAAAAAGTGCCAAGGGCAGGACCTGGCTTAGAGCTGGTGCCCACAAATCTCTGTGGGATCTGAATCTATCCATGCAGATTCTGACTCTGAACACAGTGACCTTTAGGGAGACAAAGTCTCCGAAGCTCTACCCTCTAGCAAAAGTGGGGACAACCCCTCCGGCCCTCTCAGGCCCCCCTGTTTGTCTCCTGGCGCCTCTGTCCAAGGACATTTCCCTTATGCTGTCCCAGGCCAAGTCCCAGGCTCCAGGCCTGATCTGCCCTTTCCTACTAATCTGGTCCATGATTCTAAGTCCGCCTTTTTACCATAAACCAAACTACAAGATTCAAAGTGCCCTGGTTTTGCAAGTTGTACAATGAAAGTCTCTGATAAACTCTTACAGTTCCCACAGCATATGTTATAGACTGAATGTTTGTTACCCCTGAAATTCATCAGTTGAAGCCCACATCCTTGGTGTGATGCTATTTAAAGGTGGAGCCTTTGGGAAGTAATTGAGTTGTGAGGGTGAAGCCCTCATGAATGGGATTATTGCCCTTATAAGAAAAGACTAGAGAGAAATTCTCTCTCTCTCTCTCTCTCTCTCTCTCTGCCAGGTCAGGACACAACAAGAAAACAGTCATCTGCCAACCAAGAACCAGACACTGGATCTGTTGGTGCTTTCATCTTAGACTTCCCAGCCTCTAAAACTGTGAGAAATAAATTTAAGTTGTTTAAGCCCCCCAACTATGATCTTTCATTTTGTCCTAAAATATTTTCTGAAAAGAGTCAAAAAAGTTATGACTCAAGAACATTTCCAGCCCTCATAATCAGTGATTCTTTGCCCCAAAACACAAACAAATTTAAAGTGATTAAAATGTTAAATAACTTGTGTGAAGAAGAGAGTATAGAGTATTTGGTATTTAATGGTGTTATCCAGAAAATGTCACCCTGTTTGCAATGAGGAATCCCTTTGCTGCTCCCATGGTCACAAGAGAGTGATTCATCCCACCGAGTCTCAGAACATGGGGATTCGATAACCATAGCAGAGAAGCTGTGGTCACCAGAAAAAGCTGAGCACAGCACAGAGAAGATGCAAATTAGGACAGGAGAGTGACCGGAGAGAGACAACTGCAGGGCCTTGCTCTCAAAGGCCACCAGGGTTAACAAGTAAGGAAAACTGACAGCATTTTGCAGGGCACACTGGAGAACATCAAAGCCCTCTTTGTAAATTATCTGCTAAACATTCCCCTTGGAACTGGTTCAAAAGCAGAAACTCAGCAGTAATGGCCTTAAATCCAACAAAAGAGGGCTATACCCCTGCGCCTGAGGGACAAGAACCAAAGAGAGTGCCCAAAAGGGAATCAGCAGAATCTGGGACAAGAAAGATGCAGGCAGAGCTAAGGAAGTAGCCACAGCTTTAACCACCTTAGTAAAGAGGCACTATAATTTAATGTCACAACTCACTATATCAGTGTATTCATTCCTTTAAACATCTTTCTATATTGCTCTCAGAGTGGAGATTCTGATAGCCTTCCCAAAACTTTTTATAATGATGATAAGAATAGCCTCTCGAATTTATGAGTATTTCATATGAGACACTGTAGTGTTTCACAGTATTATCTCATTTAATCCTCCTCAGGACCCTAAGAGGTGGGTACCATCGTTATTCCTATTCATGGAGAAGGGAAGTGGACTCAGAAATCTTAAAGAGCTTTTGTAGATGGCATGGGAAAACGGAGGCAGAGCCAGGATTTGAACCCAGAAACAGTGAAACTAACCACAAGAGCAGAGACTTTCGAAATTCACTGGGGGCTAGCTGGGGATCCTGTTAAAACTGTGGGCTCTGGGGCCACATTCCCAGACTTTCAGATTCAGTGGGCCTGGGGGGGATTGCAGGATCTCATGCCTCCCCCAGATGATTCTGATGAGCGTGGTCTGGAAGCACACTTTGCTCGATGCTTCTCTATACCAGCCTCATTTGCTCATCTTCAAAAATCCCCTGTTAAAGATATTGTTGCAGGTGCTGTGTATGGATACGTGGACTGGGCGTACCCGGGCTGTTACAGTCAAGGTCCGAAATCCCAGAATGGGCCCAAACAGGTCAGCAGCTATTCCTTGGAGAATATTCTCTCCTCTCGGCTTCTTTTTTGCCTGAGTTGTTCCACATGAATGCTATATTATTTTTCCCTTTCATTTCCAAAGAGAAGGCAGCAGAAGAGCATTACAGAAGAGGTAGCTCCTAAAACTACAAGAAGGATCAAGAAAACATATCATCTTGCTCCAACTTGTTTGTTCCTGTTCACTGAGACGTAGCCAAGCCCTGAAAGTTTCAACTTGAAGACATCAGGTGTCTCCACAACACCACCAATTTTTACTTTACATTTAGCAAGATTTTTTTAATTGTAAGTCTAATAAATGGTAGGAGGAATGTTCATTTTTAAATGTATGAGACTTGATCAATATGGACTGTTCAAGAAATAATTTACATGTCACATGGGGACTATTTTATATTGTTGGAAGTTGCGCTTTTCGGTTTGGTTGTTCTGCTTTGGCTAAGGAAGCTGTCTAAAGATTACATAGCTACTTTTTCCAAATAGAGTTTTATTTCTTAGTAGTTTTTTCATACCAATGTTACCCCTGGTTTTGTATTTTTAAAAAAATGGATTTTCTAAGTAAAATGCCATCCAGAATTTGCTATTGCCCCCTGCTAATACTTTTTATCAATTGCAAAAGTTATAATTGATAAAACTAACATGACTTTACTAAAATGATACATTTTTCTAACTTCCCTTATAATGAACCTGGTGCTCTTTCAAAATGGTTTCTTAATATCTTTATATTGCCAGCTTAACTTCACCAATTGATATAGTTGTCTGCCCAATCCATGGGGGCTACGTTCCAAGACCCCCAGTGGAGGCCTGAAAGCACTGATAGTACCAAACCCTATATACATGTTTTTTTCTTATAAACACATATACTTTACAGCTTCTCTTTGGCATATCTGAATTGCCGGCATCGCTACTCTTGTGCTTTGCAGGGATTATTAAGTAAAACAAGGATTAATTGAACACAAGCAGTTCTCAGTCTGCTAACCGAGATGGCTCCTAAGTGACGAACAAGCAGGGTGTGTACACAGCTCAGACACAGCAGACAAAAGGATGATTCACATCCTGGGCAGGACAGAATGGGATGGTGCAAGACTGCATCACGCTCATCAGAACGGCGCGCAATTTAAAACTTAGGAATTGTTAATTTCTGGAATTTTCTATTTAATGTTTCCATGCCACACAGTTGGCTGCGGGTAACCGAAACCACAGAAAGTGAAACCAACGATAATGGAGACTACTGTACTCACATTGAGTTTTACAATTGGTGTATTAAATGTTGTTCTTAGAAAGGCAAAACTTTTAATTTGTTATAAAAAGTTGTTTCCTCATGCTGCATAATAAAGGTAAGAGGGCACTGAGTTACAAGCTTCTCCAATCAGCGTCGCACAGTGTAGTCAAGTCTGCATTTCTAGAGTGATGACTTCTTTATAAGTGTTTTCTATGCTGCTCTTCAAAAAGTGATGCGTAATAACAGAAGATGGCATTAAAAAGCCGTTTTTCTCTATTCATTCTGCAACATTAGAGCCTGTAGTTTTACCGTCATAGACTACAGTTTTCTCTTTGTCTGCTTTAAGAAGCTCTGTTAGCTCTCTGAATTCAACATCATTCAGTACGGAAGTCCACAGGTAATCAGAGAATCTGTACCTATGTGGTTTTCTCGCTGTCTGTGCTGAGCGTACGGCCTTGTCACACTGAGGTGGAATCTGAACAGCAAGTCAAGTCGGGGTGCTCATTAGACTGGATGAACCCAGCTGGCCTTCCTGAGACTATTTCCTACAGTGTATTTCTGAGAAACCGCATACACTCCTCTTATTCTGCCACTTCAGAGAAAGAAATTATTGATGTCATGCAGGGAAGACCTGTGGGACAGATGCCAGGACGACTCGGAAGTGCTTACAGAACCTGGAAGTGAAACCACACCAAGAAGCAAGGAAGCCCCCGTTCTCATCTTTAAAACAAGGCTCTGGAGACTGTACGTCACAGTCCCCAAGCATCAGAATGTACAAAACCTGTGCAGTCCTTCTGACAAATGAAGCAGAGAACATACACAGTTTTCTCTTCTGCAGTGGCTGGAGAAACCACTTTATACTTAAAATTTTAAAAATCAGATTTTTAAATATATTTAAAATAATATATTAGGAAACCCCTCCTCTACCCTCATCATAAAACAGCAGTGTTTGTCAAACACCAAGTTACAAAAGTTTGGTGGGCCACACAACAACTAGTCTAACAATTCTATGCAAATTTCTAAATAACTGATGGGGGGGAAAAATAAACTTCTGGGAGTGCTTTAAAAGCTAATGACTGGGGCAAAAAAGAAATCATAAACATTCAAAATTTAAGGACATTATCATGCTACTTGAAGTGATTTAGAATTTGAAAGCTAAAAAGAGCTTAAAAGAGCATCTAATAAAATTATTTCACAGATGAAGGAATTAGTTTATGGTTGGCCCAAAGTCTTACAGTTTCTTTTTCTACTTTAACATGAAGTAAGATTTAAATCCAAGAAGATCAAAGACTTTGTCAGAGATTTTCCTTTGATATGTTGGGACCTGAAAACCAAGAGCAAGGAATCCAATTTCAACACAGAAGGCAACTGAAGGCCAGCACAGTTTGCAAATGGAAACGACAATGCCGAACTACAGGGTAAGAAGTGCCATCATAGACGGGCAGATTTAAAGTCATGTTAAGTGGATCGACTGGATATTGGCAATTCTGACAAAGTCATTCCTAGAACGCATGGAATGTTGGACAAGAGAGAAAACTTAGAACTCATCTGGTTTACCCCTCTCTTGGCACAGATGAGAAAACTGAGGGTCAGAAAATGAAAGGTACATACACATCCACATTCGCATAGGTGGTTCGGAGCAGAGTCAGGCCTCGCCTCCAAGTCTCCTAACGCTAGGACCCAGGATCATTCTGTCAAGTCAAGCAGCCTTACAGAGCCCACACTAAGGTGCTGATTCTGAGACTGGAGAAAAGAAGTCAGATGTTAAGGATGCAAATAAAGCAAGGAGAGGATGTCTTTGGTTTTTACGTATACTTTTCAGATCTTTAAATATATGGAAACTGGGTGAGTCACTGGGATAGGGCAGGGAAGACAGTACGGAATTGGGGAGAGAAAATAAAGCTTCCCAGTCTTCACTTGAGATAGTGACAAAGGTCCAGATGAAGGAGTGTATTTGGTATGAATGTGCAACAATAAAGCTGCGAGGACAGGAAGTACCTCATTTCTACTTACTTAAAGTCAAAAAACAATCCAAAGGCAAGCCCCAATTTCTACTTATCAGGGCTCCCACCCATGGCTAGGCAAAGGACTCTAGGGGTCTCCTACATCAAAAAAAAAAGTTTAGAGATGCCACTCTGTCCATCTCTCCAAACTTGTTAGTATTGAGATGCTTCCTGCCCAAACCTGCAGGATTCCTAGAAAGTGAGGGACTCTGCTACATCTGTGCCCTGGGAGACTGGGCATCGTGATGGAGATGCCTGGGGCCAGCACCTTGGGCACAACAGCCACTATCCTCTGGAGTTCTAGTCCCTTCTGAATCCCGTCTTCATTAAAATATTGATGTTTTGTTCATCATGGATTTTTTTTTTTGCATTGATTTGCATTTTTTAAAATATTGCAATAAAATATTATTTATCTTGATTATTGAGTCTTTGAAGTCCTCTCACATTTTGTGCCTGAGTCAAATGCCTCAGAGTACCTCACCCTAGTCCTGGCCCTGGCCATGCTTTCCGGCATGTGAGAGTGGGTCACAGGTCACCACCTCTCATGGAAGCCACATACCATGAACCTCTGCCTCCTCCCTAGACTGGAGGGGGGAGAAGACCTCTCTCCACCTCCACCTTCATCTCCCCAACCTTCCCCTCACATAACCTTCTCTCCCCGCAGCATAATCCTCTTGCGGAGCTTAGGCTGTCTGAGGGCAGAAGCCAGGAACTGGCGCAGGGAGGAGGAGCCATTTTAAGCACTTCATTTTCAGGCCCATCTACATCCATCCTCAATGCAAGGAAGTCAAAGTCAGGTTTAGAACGGATTTTGGAAAGAAGAGACTGGGAGTCAAATGCTAAAGAGTCACCAACACAAAATAAATATCTCATAATGAATGGTCAGGAAGAGTAGCAACAAGGAAGGAGATTTGCAAAACTGCATGTCAAAAGAAAGGTGTCTTTGCTGGAGAAAATCTACTTTGAGTAACTGATCCCTCCCAGTGGTGAGGGTAACATTTTTGGTTTTAATAAAGGAAATATAAGAGTGATGGGGAGTGAAGGGAGATAGTGAAAGAAACGCAGACTATTAAAAACTTACCAGTATATTTACAAGCTTTGGGGCCAAAAAGTAAAAATAAAAATTACAGATTCTCTATGGGAGATGTAGGAAATGCAATTAGAGGAGATACGATCTGGGAGGAAATTGATGTTGAGGGAGTAACCCAAAGAAGTCAGTGATCAGGTTAGAGGAGACAGGAGGGAGATGGTTGAGAACATGTAAGAAAAATGAAGTAAGAAAAAATAAGTGAGAACAATGTCTCGGGTATTCAAACTAGAGCGGCTCCGAGAGAGGAGAGGAACAAACGAACTGCCCAAGGAGGTATGAGATTGCTATAAAATTCAGAGTCTGTTCAATTTTTGTCTTGATTTAGGGGAAACGATAGGAAGTCAAAGTCGGGCTTAGAACGGATTTGGGAAAGAAGAGACTAGGAGTAAAATGCTAGAGTCACAAACACAAAATAAATATCTCATAATGAATGGTCGGGAAGAGTAGCTGTTAGCCAGAGTGGGCGCTTTAAAGAAGAACTGCGGACAGAAACTGGTCCCATTGCTGAATTCGAGGAGACCCAGTAGGTGTGAATCTCCTGTTCAAGCAATCTAAAGGACATGCTAAGAGGAAAAGGTGGGGAGAGGTGTGGTTAAGTGAGAATTCTCGTGGAGAGAAGAATACAGACATGCTTACATCTAGAAAGAAGCAAGTCCTAAGAAGGTGCAAAGGAGGCAGGGGAAAGACAGGAAGAGAGAAGAAATGAGAATGAAGAGAGAGAAGTTATATGAAAGAAATAGAAAAAACAGTTTGGTGGTTTTGACCAAAACTCCTTTGAAAACCTAGGAGAGCAGAATTTACTAGCTGGGAACTTAAATAAACTATCCCACACCCAAATACTATCAGCTCTAGAAAGTAGAAACCCACGCTCTGAATTTCTCTCTTCCATTCCATCAGTCAGTGTCGCTCTCTGGGCACTGGATGAATGGGGACATATTCCCAGAAGCCCATGCCTTGTCTGTATCTGCTATCACTAAAAACGTGTTCCTACTTTGCTTTTGGAATGGTCTAGAGTATTCTTTGTCACATAGGCAGTTTTAAAAGCTCTTGCAAGCAGATAAAACAGTTTCTTTAGGTATTTAATATAATCCTAAACAGGAAAATCATAAGATAGTTTGACAGTTCCTTTTTATTTTTAAATCATAAATAGTCATCTGGGGTAACTCAGTAAAATAATACCAAAATAATTCCATATCATGCTTTCAGCTCTATTTGTTGAACAGTGTCTACATTTTTTAAAAAACCAGAATATGAAATAAAGAGTTATAAATTGTTCTACACATTCTATATGTCCAACGCATCTAACATATGAGGCTAAAGAGACAGATTTTTTTGTAAGACATTGGACTTATTACCCAAAATGTATCATATGCATTTTTACAACATGTCTACTAAGAAAATATGACTTCATGTGATTCTTAGTGGTTTTGTGGTTTGTTTTTTGACCCTTATTCCTATATGCTGCACAACAGTTTAATAATATTTTGGCTAACAGTTGAGAAAGGAAAAAGGTAAGTATAGCTTTTTATCACATAATTTCCCAGGCTAACAGATTGAATTTCTCCGTGTATAATGACATAATGGTTGCTTCCAAGTTTTGGCAATTATAAATAAAGCTTTTATAAACATTCACATGCAGGTTTTTGCGTGGAAATAAGTTTTTAACTCCTTTGGGTAAATATCAAGGAGCATAATTGCTGGATCAGATGGTAAGAGTATTTTACTTTTATAAGAAATCACCAAACTATCTTCCAAAGAGACTGTACCATTTTGCATTCCCATCCACAATAAATGAGAGTTCTTGTTGCACTACATCCTTGCCAGCATTTCATGTTGTCAGTGTTCCGGATTCTGGCCATTCTAATAAGTGTGCAGGCAATCTATTTAATGAGGAAAAATGATCATAATACTTAAAAGACGGTTTTGCTGAATGAACAATTCCTTTAAAGAAATAAATTAAAGATTAAATTCTTAAATTCTTGCTTCCAAATGCAGCAACAGATAAAACATAATATACTTCACAGGCTAATATCAAGAGACGTGAGAAGAGTATGGCTCAGGCATTGAGCATCTATGTGTGTCAGTAATTACTCAGACCTTCAGGTTGCTCGTCTCTATACCAATAATACAATGTGCTTGTTCAAACTCTGTGGAAATACTTCTAGATTTTGAGCCAGAGGACCCAGATCTAATTCCATTTCACTTTGCCCCACTCTCTTTCCTTCTGAATAAAATGAAAAACTTGAAATGATCAGGCCTAAGAGGGTCAAGTAAGTAATTTAAGTGAGTAAAGCAAGCCAGGTGGGGACTGTGAGCAACTAGGGAGCACCTGCATCTAAGGAAGTGGGGAGCTGTTGTCCTTCTCAACTGACTGATGTCGTGTGGAGTGTGTGTCTCATTTTGCCAGATCTGCAGTTTTTTCATGAAAATCCAGAAATTTAAATTTGAATATAACATCACCTAATTTTTACCTGTTGGAAACAAATTTTAAAATACTAAGTGGGGGATTTCTGACCAAGATGGAGTAACAGGGATCAGACTTACACTCTCATATGAATAAAAGAGAAAAAAAAAAAAACAGACAAAATATATGGAACAATGGTTTTCAAGACACTGGACATAAGTCAACAAGGGATAGTCACCTCTGAGAAATGAAAAATGAGGTGATCCCTACAACTGCCCAGCTTGAGAGTGTGCCACAGCAATGTAGTAGATAAAGGACAATCTTCCCAACAACTGGTACTGGAACAATTTGTTACCCACATGAAAAAAAAAAAAAAAAAAACTGCCATCATGCCTCACACCACGTACAAAACTTAACATGGAGATAGAACTAAATGTAAAACCTAAGTGATAGGGAGATCCAGGATGGTGGAGCAGATAAACACTGTGCCAGCTTCCGTCTGTGAACAAATTAGAAATACAACTAAATTATACAACAATCAACCTGGAGAACCATCTGTAGTCTAGCTGAACACAAGTTTTATAACTAAGGATATAAAGAAGAAGCTATGTCAAGACAGGTGGGAGGGGCACAGACGTGAAAATGGCTAATCCCAAACTTCTGTGTAGCAGTTGAGAACCAGGAGAGCTATCTTGGCCATGGAGGCTCCCCTGAGAAAAGCGATCAAAATTATGATAATAAAATGGCAATAGCTACATATCTATCAACAATTACTTTCATTGTAAATGGATTCAACGTTCCACTCAAAAGACATAGGAGGGCTGGATGGATAAGAAAACAAGACCTTTACTTATGCTGCCTATAATAGACTCTTTTCAGACTGAAAGACAAACACAGACTGACAGTAAAGGGATGGAAAAAGATATTTCATGAAAATGGGAAAGAAACACACACACACACACACACACACACACACACACAGGAAATCTGGGGTAGCAACACTTATAACAGACAAAACAGACTTTAAAACAAAGGGTATAACAAGAAACAAAGAAGAACCCAGTAATCCCACTTCAGGTATTTATCTGAAGAAACCCAAACGCTATTTCAAGGGGACATGTGCATCCACATGTTCATTGCAGCATTGTTTACAATGGCCAAGATGTAGAGTAGGGTTTCCAGGCGGGAATTCATGCACATTCTCAGGAATTCTTCTCACTTTCCCATTCCCGAATCCTGAGAAAAGCTGGTTGGGAAATCGAGACAATCAGGTCCTTGAGCCCAGTAATACCCACAATGGGAAATAAACGTACTACTCACAATGTATCTCTTAGACATTTTTCCTATTTATCGCTAGGGTCTCCAGGTGGGAATTCCTGACTGTCCTTGGGAATTTTTTTCCCTTTTCCATTCCCGAATCCCGAGAAAAGTTGGTCAGGAAATCGGGAAAATTGGTTCCTTGAACCTAGGTGCTTGGTAATATTGGCCGTCACTTTGTGGAAACAATTCATCATGGAGAACAGAAAAGTTTATATCTCAGGATTCGGGAAACGGAAAGTGAAAAAACTTCCAGAGAATGGGCAGGAATTCCTTTCTGGACACCCTAATGAGAGGCAGGCTGGGTGTCTGTCAATGGAAGAATGGATAAAGAGGAGGTAGTAGATATTTATATACAATGGAATACTGCTCGACCAGGGAAGGGAATGGGTTCTTGCCATTTGCAGCAGCATGGATGGACCTGGAGGGTGTTGTGCTGAGTGGAGTGTCAGACAGAGAAAGAGAGGTGCAATGAGATTTGTTTATATGTGGCATCTAAAGAACAAAGTAAACAAGACAGAAACAACTCATAGATACAGAGAACGTTTTGCTGGCTGTCAGATGGGAGGGGGTTGGCGATGAGTGAAAAAGGGGAAAGGATTAGGAAGTACAAATTTGTTGTTACACAGTAATCATGGGGATGTAGGGTCTTTCATGAGGAATATAGTCAATAATGTTGTAATAACTATGTATGGTGTCAGATGGGTACTAGATTTGTTGGGGTGATAGATGGGAGGGGGTTGGGAGGCAGGGTTTAAAAGGTGAAGGGAGTAAGGAGTACACACTGATAGTTATAAAATAGTCATGGGGATGTAAAGTAAAGCATAGGGAGTATAGTCAATAATATGGTAATAATGATGTATAGTGCTAGGTGGGTTCTAGACTAGTCAGGGGGATCACTTCTTCAATTATATAAGTGTCTAACCACTATGCTGTACACCTGAAATTAATATAAAATAATATTGAATATCAACTGTAATTGAAAAATTAAAAAGGGTAGAAAAAGTGAAGGGAAATAAGAGGTTCAAATCTCCAGGTATAAAACAAATAAGTGATGGGGATATAATGTACTACATGGGGAATATAGTCAATTATTGTGATAGCGTGGTACGGGGTCAGATGGTTGCTGGCGTTATCATGGTGATCACTTCTTTAGACATATACATGTTGAATAACTATGATGTACACCTGAAACCAATGTTGTATGTTAACTATATTTTAATTAAAATATTTAAAATAAATAAAACTTAAATTATAAAAGTTCTGCAAGTAAACATAGGAGAAAACCTTTGTAATTATTATGACTTTTGGATGAATCTCCAATTAGGCTGAGTAAAAAAAGCCAGACAGAAAAAGAGTATGTAATGTATGAGGTCTGACAATTAAGTTCGTGAACTTGTAACAATGTTGCTAACCTTTTTTGATATCAGAGGGATTATTCATTGTGAATGTGTACCAACTGGACAAATAGTTAACCAAGTTTACTATTTGGAAGTGTTGAAAAGGCTGCGTAAAAAAGTTAGACAGAAACTACCTGAACTTTTCGCCAACAATTCATGTCTCTTGCATCATGACAATGTACCAGCTCTCACGGCATTTTCTGTGAGGGAGTTTTTAGCCAGTAAACAAATAACTGTATTGGAACACCCTCCCTGCTCACCTGATCTGGCCCCCAGTGACTTCTTTCTTTACCCAAAGATGAAGGAAATATTGAAAGGAAGACATTTTGATGACATTCAGGACATGAAGGGTAATACGATGACAGCTCTGATGGCCATTCCAGAAAAAGAGTTCCAAAATTGCTTTGAAGGGTGGACTAGGCACTTCCCAAGGGGAGTACTTCGAAGGTGACTATAGTGATAAGTAGCAATGAGGTATATAGCACTTTTTCTAGGATGAGTTTACAAACTTAATTGTCCAACCTCGTTTGATTCCACTCAAACAAAATTCTAGAAAATGCAAATTAATCTACAGAGAAAGAAAGCAAATCAGTGGTTGCCTAGAGGAGCTGAGAACAGGAAGGAGGGATTACAAAGAGCCATGAAGAAATTTTTGGTGGTGATAAGTATGCTAATTATCTTGATCGTAATGATGATTTTACAGGTATACACTTTATTCAAAAATATCAAATTGTATACTTTAAATATGTGCAATTTATTGTGTGTCAATTACACCTCAATAAAATGTTACACACACATATGCGCACACATGTGCATATACACACACAAACACAAACATACCGAGTAGCCAAACAAAACCCAATTACAGGCAAAATCTGGTGTGCTACCTAACAGTTTTCAACTTCTATATACAATGGCTTCTGGAGTCACTTCCAGTGACCTGTGATTCTTTGAAATTTACCCAAGGCTGAAGCCAAATTACAACTTCCAAAGATAGTAGAAAAACATTCTAGAAAATATTTGCAGTTGAAAATTTGAATACATTGAATGTGTATGTTAGCATGTATAATTACTGCATATTTATAATGTTTGTGTCATCATTCATAAAGTACATAAAATAGATTGTTCATTTTCAACAGATCTTTGTCATCTGACAGAGCCTATAATTTTCTCAGTGTTCAGGGCAGGGGGGTGGGGGGTGTGTGGAAGGTGCAAATCTATCTCAGGCTACATTCCAGGACAATTAAATCATGATGTCACAAGGAATGTTATAGAAGATATTCTAAGAACGCCACCCTTTTCCAGCAATACTGACATTTAGGAATGCTGTAGGATTTATGTATTGTTTAAGCAGCATTCATATAATTAATGGGTTTGGGACTTTGTTCACTCTGGGGCACTGTTTTCAGAGTGTCATGGAAAATGCTTTTATTCCACACGTACCTATATCCACATAAACATGCACCTATACAAATAGAGTCACACTGTAGCACATAAACAGGTATACACACCAAATCTGCATACACACATAATCATGATATAATGTCTAATCTCAGCATGAATGCATAATATATATCATTTGAAGAGCATATATGTGCATATTTCCTTAGTTTTTTGTATAAATATATTAATGGGTATGTGGGTACATATTATTGCTCATAAACATTTTTGCAGGGCTCAACTGAAACAGCTCAAAGAACTGAGACACAGAGGTGATGGCTGTCTGGTAACCAAATTGGCATGATCCTCCCCACCAGTATCAGTTTTCATTTGCCATCAGATAAGCCTAAAAGTGTTGGAGTTGATATAATCCAGTTTCACAGGTAAGAAGAGTACCGACGTATTTTGTTGCATACTGTTACATGAAAAGGGGCCTGAGGAATGTCACTTCATCTGCGTCAAAACAATGCCATAAAGAAATCTATTGTTGGGTCACCTTCCTTTTGGTCAGTTTAATGTAGGCGAAGCCCCCATAAAACCCCATCTGGAATGTTGTCCATTTGTGCAGAGAGGTACCATTTGCAAACTGCTTGCTTTCTTGTCCTTTAAATTGCGGTTTAGAAAAAATGCTGGTTGCATTAAGAATGCTTAGACACAGGGCAATTTTCATAGCTCAAGTTGCAGGTAGAATAAATGTCTTCCATACCTTGTTCATGGAAGTCCAGACAAGTTCTTAATAGGAAAGGTAAATAACACTGCTTCACAATTGTCCACAATCTCCTCTTCCTGCTTCCATTAATTAATACTGATTAACAAACACTCTAATTTTGTTTCTGAGCAATTCATTTGATATCTATCTGTCGAACAATTACAATCACCATCTTTAGAACAAATAATTAGGAAAAAAGGCCATTTTCTTGCTTAAGGCACATTGAAGAAAACTGTTCCAAGGATAATAATTCAGTATTCTAATTGAGCATTCTTCTGTAAGTACATTGTAAGTGGATTTGCTCCTCTCAGTACTTAAGGGAAAATATACATTTTTAAAAAACATATATGATATAAAATACTACACCAGTGAACTAAAATTCATAAGAAGTGACTAAAACATTTACATGAAACTCCTGAGTATTTAATGTAAATTGATAGAATGATTAGTCCCAGAAAGGCCCTAAAGTAGAGAATCTCTAGAAATGTAATCTAACTTGAATAAACATTTTTGTTGGTAAGATGGCAGCAGGAACTTAATGAATGTTCTGATAAAGACAGTACTTTTTGCCTCCTGAAATTATAAAAACAGCTAATGTTGATGTACCATTTATTACGTGCTAGTTACTACACTAAACATTTTATTTATATTAATTTATTCAGTTCTCAAACCAGTGCTATGGAGTGGGCACTGTATATATCCCCATTTTATGGATGAGGCATCTGAGGTAGACAGCGGTAGAGAAACTTGTTCATCACACAGCTAACACATGGCAGGCAGGATTTGACCTGGCTAGTTTAGTTCCAAAACTGAAGTCCTTAAACATCACATTAGCATGCCCTTTGAACCTACAGAGCACTACAGAGCACGACATTACTCACCTAGACCACTCTCCCTGCTAACTAAACACAGGCAAGCTTGAACTGTTTGCATGTGGTCGGTTAGCTCGCTTCCCACCAGCTCCCTGCTCTGCTGCATTGCTAAGCAATCCCATCATCCTGACTCTGTCCATTTAGCTTCCTGCAAATAATCTTTAAAAATGAAAACAGCGTGATAGTACTGACCATTTATATTTAAGGGGAAACAAGGCTACAAGAGCACATCTTAATGAGAAGAGATTGTTTGAAAGAAAGAGGCTCCTGGGGATGACAAGTGGCAGCTCCAGAGGCACTTGGAGTGAGAACCAGGGCTCTTCAGGGACTGACTCCCAGAGGTTTAGTACAACTCCACTTGGTGAGCTACTGATGGCTACTCAGTCCCCCTCTGACCGACTGATGGAGCACCGCACTGAAACCAGGCAATGAAAGGGGCAGAGCCGCTGCATGGCACTCCTCCATCCAGCCTGGACCAAGATTAAAATACGGCCATATCCTCCTAAAATCTTGACAGAGAAAGAGGGGTCTTCAAGACGGTAGCCTGAGAATTCTACAGCTGGGAGCCTGGCATAAGGAGAAGACTGCTTCTCGGGAAAGGGCTCGTCTGGGAAGGAACATATCAAGGTTGTCTTCATGGGATACTTTGTTCTCTGCCAGTGTCGGACAGACACACCTGGTCCCTGCAGGAAGGGTCCAGAAAACCTGGCTTAATTTCTCTCTTTGACGAATCTTTTTCTTGCTCTTGTCTAGATTGCAATTCTGGGTTTATGGCTGGAAAGACCACAGAAATGGATATGGACTTCATCTTCCCATTCCACCCTAACACCTATCACTGGTAAAAGTTGTTCCACTAAGGCAGGGGTGTCCAAACTTTTTTCAACGGTTCTCACCAAGGGCCATACGCAGTAAAATACACAAACAGCCGGGCCACTCACTCGAGGTGAAGTACGTATTGCCTCACCTGGTTCATTTAAGTAAACTAAATATATTTTTGGAATTTGCTGCGGGCCAATTAACAATGGATTGCGGGCCACCGTTGGCCCGCGGGCCACAGTTTGGACACCCCTGCCCTAAAGCTTGATATGCTTGCAAAAGCACTTTAATGTCCACAAAAATCACATACTACCTACAGTGTGTGAAATAATGAATGAACTTTATATAGACAAGTCTGTCTTTATAGAGACAAGTCTTTGAGTAGAACACGTGTGAACAGGCACTGCTTTTTTTTTAAATCAGACCCGTTGATGTCCACTCATGTAAAACTGCACACATAGTACACTTAACATAGAATGTGTATGTTACGCTCAATTAAATGTCAGCCATTCTTTCATCAATACACAATAGTCAGTTATACAATAACAAATGACCTTTCCACGTATTTCATCATGATTTTGTAGTTATATAGATAGTTGCACCGTTTACAATTGGGGGATGTTTATTTGACTTTTTCATTATGTGAAGAAATGTCAATGTTGAATTTTGAAACAAAACTACTGAGTAGTTCTTCTTCAAGGCTCTAGATCAGTTTAATTAAAAAATATATAAACTGTAAAGGGAACTGCTTAAAACTTTAATATTTGAAGCTACTTATTTTATAAATATGGATTTTTCTCAATGCTGTGCAACCAAAACACAAAAAGGTATGATTAAAAAATCAATAACACTGATTTCTGATTTGTGTGCTCCTAAAAATGGCTTTGATGAATTCACTGGATCATTCTCCAAAAAGTGAAAGTTAAAATTTGGTTTTATAAAGTAAATTTATACTAATTAAATGCTCTGAAAACTTCCCTTTGGGATCTCATGCCCATATTTTACCAGCTTTGGAGATGACGTCCTCCTCTAATGTCCCATTCCTCTGTTTAGCCTCCGGCTGCTCTATTTTAAGCCATCTATCCTATGACACTTGCAACTACCTCCTCTGCATGTACCTCTCTCATTAGATGTTTTGGATTTGGGGTCATTCACCCTCTAGTTTGTGAGATTCTTGGATCACATCTTTCATGTCTGGGTGGCAAGATGGAGCAGAGCAGGTTAAGTCAGTCCCTGTACATCACAGAATCTAGCCTGACTTTTACGACTTCTAGAGTAGAAAGGGTCCAGGCTACAGCAAACGCAGATGTGAAATGCTCTTAATTAAAAGAGCAGTTGTTAGAGCATTTATTAGGACAATGTTGGCTGACCCCAGAAGCACTTGCAGTCCAAGGTGGTAGACCACAGGTCTCTAGAGAGAGCTCACCTCCTCTCCGCCCTTCAGCATCTGGCCCATCATCTGTCTAAGCTCTCCTGGAAGTGCTGGCAGCTCATGACAGCATGGGGAAGAAGGTAAGGGCTGATGGGGCTTCCAGCACATGCCATGAGACAGGTGAGCTGGAGGGGGGTCAGCTGGCCCTTGCCAAGCCACAGAGTGCCTCCTCTCCTTAACCTCCAGGAAGAAGTCACAAAGGTTACTTTGAGTCCTGAGTAAACAAAAATCTTCTGGAAAAGTACGCTTAGGAATGGAAAGGCCTCAATCAGAAATTCTCCAATAGGGCTGTACATGCTTCTTTATAACCAAGCAACTGCTGATAAATTGCATAATATCCAGCTCTTAGTTGGTGCTGCATTTCAGTTCTTAAACTCCCTGACCCAACAGCTGCTTAACTTGGCTCTGGGCATTTATGACTTTATTTTGAACAAATCTCGAACATTTTCATTTGACTTTTCCCAACTCCACTATGCAACTCAAAATTTGTTTTAAATTTTACGGTCCCTTTTTTTTTTTTTTTTTCTTCTCTCACTCTCCTTTTTTGTCTTCCCCTCCTACAGCTGTAGCTTTGGAATCTGAGTTGGTTTTCTTTAGGCAGCAGCAGATTTTGTAATGGAAAAGAAAGGAAGTTTACAGAAGGGAAGGGGGTAAAACAGGGAGAAGGGGAAGGTCGTTTTACTAACTCTTTGGATCCCTTCAGAACAAGCTAAAACCTAATACTATATAAATATTGAAGTGCACAGTAGAGTCAAAGTGTTCAATAAACATTTACTGTGAATGGAGGCATTAGGGATGGCTTAGGCCCCGCCTGAATTCCCATGAAATTTGTAAATATTTCTTTCATTTGTTCTCCATTTACAATTAGATGTGGTCAAGCTGATCAAAGCCAGAGGAGGCCTGTTGCATGTGAACCCGCATCCCTCACAATGACATCCACGAAGCAGAATGAAATATGGAATATCAAGTTTCCACGGATGTATGAACTTGTAAAAAATCTGAAAGAATAGGAGGTTTTTCACACTGAGTAATGTGAAACATTTGGTGCGGATTGTAGGCCTCTGAAGAGGGAGAGGCAGATCCCAAATCCGTCAGGCTATAAAACAGAAGCAGGCCCAAGCGAAACACAGGGTCTTCCCCGGGCAGCCAGTGATTTAGCTGTCACAGGCGCTCTGCCCCTCACAGGTCCTGGCAAAGAAGCCCCCTGGGTAAGGAGGAGAGGAGGCAGCAGGGCTCCGCCTGCGATGATGGCTTCTCAGTGGTCCATGTATCCCACGCCTTCTGTCTTCTTTCTGCTTCTGGATTGTTGAATGCTTCCCCATCCCAGCAGGATACACACACCTCTTTTAACTGATGTGTTCACACCGTTCTCAATCAGACAAGGGTTAAAGTACTTGGGTACGTACTTGGGCAGGATCTTCCTGTTTTTATACAGAGTCTAATTAAATAAATAACCCAAGTGAATCCAGCAGTACACACATCACCACAAAGCTTCAACAAGCCTCAAAGCCACATATAACTGTTCCCTTCGCTCGCTAGCTAGTCTCCCCTCTCCTTCCCCCCATCCCCCTCCCTCTCCCTCTCTCAAGCCCTCATCTTTTGCAAACCTCCTCCCATAAAGCCCATATCACTGTCAGCTGGGACTGGGCTATCCTTTTGCGCAATTCAGAGTGTTTCAGTTGCCTCCTGTGTTTTTCCAGCTGTCAGGCCATAATGGGATCTGACTTGAGGACATGGGGCTTTAGCTGTTTACTTTTTTTGCCTCCAAAAGTGTGTAGAGCCATGTGGCAACCTCTCTTCTCTCATTAGCAAACTGAGTGGCCACTACTGCTAATTTAATAAAAGACCTTGTGGTAATTCGCAAATATTCAGGAGGTAATAAGCAAGGGTTACTGCCAAGGATTTCCACAAAGGCAGACAGACTTCAAACACATGCAGCTCTCTCTGGAAAACACAAACAATCCTCCCTTCTCCCACTACTCACCCTCCCCTTACCCAAGGGGACTATAATTCTACCACCTCTCATCCCCAGGTTTTTGAAGGAAACATACAAAGTGCATCCTAGCACCAAACCACCAGAAAGGAGAAATCCATTATATTTTACCAAGCTGGGGAAATGTTTGCAGGGATTAGAGATTGGGAGTATTCCATTGACATACTGTCATTTGCAACAACATGAATGGACCGTGACATTATTATGCTAAGTGAAGTCAGAAAAAGTCAAGAACCATATGATTTCACTCATATGTGGGATATAAGACTGAAAGCAACAAAGGGACAAGACAAACAAATAAAAAAACAAAAACTCATAGACACAGATAAAGTTTAGTGGTTACCAGAGGGTAAGGGGGAAGGAGACATGGTAGAAGAGGGTAAAAGAGGACAAGTAGAATTGTACACCTGAAATCTGTGTAATTTTACTAACAATTGTCACCCCAATAAATTACAAAGAAAAGGAAAAAAAGGGGGTCAAGTATATGGTGATGGAAGGAGAACTGACTCTAGGTGGTGAACACGCCACCATATATAGATGATGTATTACAGAATTGTACACCTAAAATCTATGTAATTTTACTAATTGTCACCCCCATAAATTTAATTAAAAATAAAAGATTGGGAGTAAGCAGGGGTCATCAAATGATGAATAGAACTGAGTCTTTGTGGAGACTCAGCCTCCCCCACCCAATCTATACATGTTCTCCATTGCTCTCCACCCTCATCTACTCAAAAAGGTAAAAGGAAGACCCAGTAGCCTGTACAAAAAAACAGATGACTTGGGTAGGGTGTGGAATAAAGGAAGCCACTGTGTGACACCAAGCTCTTCCTTCGGAGGGAGATTTCCAAAGCTCTGGGTCGGAACTGACATGGGCTCCTGCAGTGAACAGAAAGCGCTTCTCCTGGACTCAGGAGAATGATGTACAACACTATGCAGTGCAGGAAAGTGAAATCTTAAATCTCCCAAAACAGAGAGAAAACGATAACTTGACGTTGCATGGAAGCCTGTAGCTTAGAAAAACTGAATCAACCCATACTTTTCAGAATGCGTGGTGCAGGGCAGAGGGAGAACAACTGTAAATAGTGTCACAAAGTCTCCAAAGACCTTGTGAAAAGAAGTAGCTGCACCAAAATTATGTTTTGGCAATTTGGTCAAAAATGTGACATGTGATGGGTTAGGTTTGTTTTCAAACGAGTATGAGAGGATAGGTTTGAAGAGAAGAGCACTCAAAAGAAAATTGCAACCGGACATTTGGCTAAAACCAAAATTGCCTCAACATGCTCAGATCATTCAAGATGTACATCCTTTGCCAGGAAGCGGGTGACTACGGACTCACTGGGCAGTGCCACCAGCCCCACCCAGAGAAGTTGCTGTAATATTTTTCTTAAATGAATGCCCACCATCCATCTCAAGAAACTCAAAACAACACAGCCCTGAAGCCACTTGTACACATCACTGATTGCAACCCATTCCTGCTACCTATTTAGGTATCTTGAAACAATATGCAGTTTAGTTATCTACATTTGAACTTTACAATCATGGAATTACACCAATATCTGCATATTCTTCTTTAGTGACTTGCTTTTATCAGTTCAGTGTTGTGTTTGTGGGACTGATCACTGAGATGCACATAAATGGTTTTTGTATTCACCGCTATATACTATTCCACTATATAAGTATACATCTTTCATTTGCTTAATCTGTTAGGATTTTCCAGAGAAGCAGAATCAATATATGTCCTATTGGTTCTCTTATAAATGTAGGTAAATAGGTGACAGATTAGATAGATAGAGATAGATAGATAGATAGATAGATAGATAGATAGATAGATAGATAGATAGATAATTATAAACAATCAGGAATTGGCTCATGCAGCTATAGAAGCTGAGAAGTCCCATGATCTTCCATATGCAAGCCAGACGACCAGGAAGGCTAATGATAATTGCAGTCCAAATTCAAAGTCCTGAAAACCAGGGGAGATGATGGTGTTGGTACCAGTCCAAAGGCAGGAAAACACTAATGTCCCAACTCAAATAGGTAGGGAGCAAAGGAGGTGAATTCCTCCTTCCTTTGCCTTTGTTCTGCTTAGGCCTTCAATGGATTGGATGATGCCCACACACATTGGAGAAGAAATCTACTTTACTGAGTCCTCATCTAGAAACACACCCAGAAATAAAGTTTAATCTGAGTACCCAATGGCACAGTCAAATTGACACATAAAATTATCACAATAAACAATTGGAATGTGTGTGTGTGTGTATACACACACACACATATATATATATATGTTATATATATATATATATATACATATATATGTTATATATATATACATATATACATATATGTTATATATTTTTGCTCAGAAGAAAAGCTACAATGATGAATATCTCTGTACATGTCTCCTGCTGTACATATGCAAGATTTTCTGTAAGGTATATACCTGGTCATGGAATTCATATGTCATAGGGGATGCTCATGGTTCAACATTGCCAAGCTCATTTCCAAAATGAAAATGGTTATACTCATTTCTACTCCTAATAGCAGTGGAGGGGAATTCCTATATATCCACACCCCAGTTAATACTTGGTATTGTCCAACAATTGAGTATGAAATGAGAAGTCACTGTGATTTCTTTTTTTTTTTTTTTTACTTCAGAATTACATTTTTTTTTTAATTAGTTTCAGGTGCACAAGACAAAGCAAAACTTAGACGTTTATCATTTATATCCCTCACACTGTGTGAACCCCCCTCCCCCCATCCACTATCCCTCTGTACGATCCCCAAATTAATTTTCAAACCCCCATGACCATCCACTGTGATTTCAATTAGCATTTTCCTGACTACTAATAAAATCAACCATCTATCCATTTGTCATGTCAAATTTATTCTGCAAAATTGTTATTTAATTAATATTCCCATTTTTCTATTAGGTTTTTTCTTATTATTATTAGTTAATGGGAATTTTTATATTCTGAACAATATTTTCATTCAATTTATGGTGTATTTAATGAACAGGAATTCTTCATTTTAATCAATATTTCCCTTATGAGTTATGCTTTTGTGTCTTAAGCAATTCTTCTTTACCCTAATGTCACAATGATATTCTCCTACATTAATTTCAAAACATGTTATAATCTAGCTTCTCACATTAGGGTCTTTAATGTACCTGAAATTAATCTTTGAGTATGGTGTGAGGTAGGAATCAAATTTTGTTACATCATTTATTAAGAAACATCTTTTTCTACCATCGTACCAAATAATCACCACAAATGTCCTCATATTTATGGGTCCATTTATAGTCTCTCTATTCTATTCAAATGGTCTATTGGCTACCTCTCTGCCGATAAGCACCCATTGGGTAAAGCAAGTCAGAGGAAAAGAGATGTATGACTTTCTACATGCAATAGCAAGACTGACAGCTGATCTTAAAGAAAAAAGAAAAAAAACATCAGAAGCAAGGAGGCAGGGGGAAATAATGTGCCCAGATATAATTTACTTTTCCTGTTTGGGAATGACAGCTCTTCTGAAACCATAGCTTGAAGATATATATATATATATACACACACACACACACACACACACACACACATATACATATACATATATGTACATATATGTATATACGTATGTATGTATTTATGAATATTCTCAGCAATTACCTCTCCAAATACTGCTTCTGCCACATTATCTCTCATCAACTTTTGTTAGACATTTTCACTCTCTCCTATCTATCCGTTCTGCTCTTTCTAAAATTGTCCATCCTTTTCAATTTCTTTCTTCAGAATAGATATTTTATTCCTATCTACCAGTTTACTTATTCTCTCAGCTGCTGTGTATAATCTGAAGTTAAACCTATCCAATAAGTTAATTTTAATATCGTATTTTTCCATTTTAGGATATCTGATTCATATAAATTTCTCATTCTTTGTCAATATTCTCTATGTTTCTTTTAACTATTTAATATACTGATCACAGTTATTTTAAAGTCTATATCTTATAACTCTAATAACTGGACCTCCATATAGGGTCTGCTCTTACTGTATTTTTTCTCTTATTTTTCAGTCAAGTCATGTCTTGTTGTATATCTAATTATTTTTGATAGCATGAAGGACACTTTTTAGGAAAAATTATTGCGGTGATATGCTGCTCTGGATGATGTTATTACCCTCCAAAGAGAATTTAATTTTACAGTTAAGTTTATAGGCAGGTGATGTAGGAACATATCACCTTAATCCAATCAGCATTAAGCTAATTTGAGTTTTCGTTCTATGAGGATTTGACTACTTCTTGTTCACTCTTACTACTAGTGTATAGCTCTTTGGTGTCCTAACTAAAGTTCGGGATGTTTTTCGGGGCATCTTCTTCCTAATGGGCCCTGAACTCTACTTTTTGTCTGTCCAACCCTAACACTCCTGAAAATTCTTGTCATCTTCCGGATGTCTCAGCTATTGCTTTTAGTTCCAGAATCTGTAGTTGCCTCAAGATAAAATGTATTCCCAGTGGGGTCCCTGTTATTCCAGATACTGGACCTGAAATTTTTCATTGCCAACATAGCTTTGTGCACCTTCAAACACTTTTTTTTTTGGTATTTTGTCCAGCTTTTCTCGGATGGTTGGTCTATGATATCCTAGTGAGCCATTACTAGAAGTGGAACTCTGATACTTCAGATTTTTTTATCCTACTGTAAATGCTATCTTTTTAAAACAAATTTTCAAATGTAGTGGTATACAAAAATGTGATTGGTTTTACCAAATTTATTTTTATATCCAGCAACATCACCAAATTCTCTGAGTAATTCCAATCCTGTATTTGTAGGCCCATTAGGGTTTCCAAAGAAAAAAAACAAACCCTAGTTAGGCATATCTGATGTGAATTATAGCTTTGTTTCTTCCTTTCTAATACTTGTATATGTTTAATTTCTTTTTCTTGTCTTACATGTTGGTTGGAAACTCCAATACAATGTTGAATATGAGGTGATGATAGAGGGCACCGTTGTCTTGTTCACTGTCTTTAAGATGTTTACATACGTTCTCCGTTAAGTCTGATGTTTGCTGAAGGTAATTTATAGATGACTTTTATCAGGATAAAGAAGTTTTCCTGTAGTCTTGGTTGACTAAGACTGGATGAGCAGACATCAAAATTGGCTCAGGTGTTTAGCAGATTCAAAGTACACCAACTCTGTCAATGTGTGATGGTTTCAGAATTCCAGGACAATATCTCACTCCCTATACAGGGAGCGCAAGTTACAACAGTCTCTTTTTTATCCTTTGGTAAAGGGCCTCACATTCCAGATATACTATTAAAATTCATTTTTGCCTCTTGTGCCCCAAAGCAACATTAGCATGTATGTTTCTTTTCCTCATAGTCTCCCCACATTTTACATTGGAGAGTTCTTTCTAATGATTATTCTCTATTCTCATCTCCTTCAGGTAAAAAAGATCAGCTAATCACCATCTTTCATACAAAAGCCCTTTTTCTTATATTTGAACAATGTTAAGTTCTCCCTCAGTCTTCTTTTCAACATGCTAAATAAAATCCACCTTTTCCACTTTACTTTATGACAAATATTTATTAGTCTCCCCTGAAAATATCCAAAGTTCATCATAATTGAACTTCAGTCTCAGCAGCCTTACTGGGACATCGTGTAAAGTCCGAAGCATACCGAGTGCCAGAGGAAAGTTTGGTCATTATTTCTTGCTCCTTACATTTCACATGCTCTGATTTTTCTCTGCCTTTTTAATCACAGCCGTCCATTGCTGAATCATTGTTCACTTGCAGTTCACTTTGACCTCTGGATACCGATATGGGAGGATGGGGATCCTCGGAGACGTAGCAGGACTCTTACACTTGTCCACACCTTCTCCCCTCTTGTCACAGTCACTTAACATTTTAGTCCTGATGGGTTTCAGGATGTTAGCTAGCAATCTTCTGCAATTCCCTATCACTGGCAGTATGTCCTATACTTACTCTTTTAAATCACTAACATGCATGCTAAGTAATAGTAACACATCAGGGGCCAACTCTTTCAGAACGCCAATCAATAAAGCCACATTCTCACATTCATATGGGGCACCCACCACCTAGCTGCTTATTATGGAGCTTTTTTAAAATGCCAATACCTGGGCTCTACTCCAAAAGAATCTGATTGATTTTTGATTGGTCTAGGGCGATTGATTCAACTGTGCAGCCAGGATTGAGACCACTAATTAACAGCACTGATCCACTGTGCTATATCTAGTATGCATTAGTACAGTAGTTCTCAAAATTCACTGTACATACACACAACCTGGGGATCTTTTCAAAATGCAGACTGATTCCATAGGTCTGGGATGGGCCCTGAAATTTCTGCATTTCTAATGAGCTTGCAGCTGATGCTAATGCCATCGACCAAAATTTGAATAGCAAGAAAGCAGCGACCTTTACTCAAATCGAGCACCTGGTTCACTGTTGAACAGTCCGTTCTAAACTACATGAAACAAAACATACTAGATGAAGTCTTTTAAACCTAACTCTAACACGTTCAAAATCATTTCTGAAATATCCTCAGCCTTTGCCCAGGTCTTGTGGTTATGCCCAGAGTTCACTCTCTGTTTCTGTGTTTTCTGATCCATATTACACATGACATACTTTTCTGGGTTTGTGAGTATATGTAGCTGGGCTTCCTAACCAGGATCTTGGCATCATCTGCTAGTGGCTACCTGTGTCTCTCTGTCCTTGGACACAGATTTTGACAAGAAGCCTCCTTCTCTGAGGTTTGCTAGGTGTTCAGGAGGGGAAGGAGTCCAACCGTCATTAGAGCCTTTGCACAGACAAACACACACCTTACACACACCTGAGTATCAGCATTTCACACGCAGACCATTGTGTTGTCAGACCCCTGTTCTCCCTAGGATCTTGTGGTTTCAGGAAAATGAAAAGTAACTGCTTTCCTCTCCACAAGAAGGCTGGGACCCCATGTATGAAGGAATACTATGCGAGACTTTCTGCCCAAGCCCTGCCTGTTTTTAATTCCAGCTTAAACACTCTTCTCATATATGCCTTGTTTCCTCCACCCCAGTGTTGGACCCCATTCAGGGATGTGTAACTGGATGCTTGTAGCCAGTATACTCATGGGTATCTTGGCATTTCTTTCAATAAGGTTATGAGCTCCTCACTGGGGGAACCTAAGAAGATTTCAGGAAGGCAGGAATCCTACTTCAGTCATTTACCAGTTGTATGAACTTGACAAATTATTTGATTGCTCAGAACTTAATTTTCTTCATCTGAAAATGGTGTTAATAGTAGCTACCCGACTGGTACAGCCGTTATGGAAGGCAGTGTGGAGGTTTCTCAAAGAATTACGAATAGAATTGCCATATGACCCAGCAATCCCTCTTCTGGGTATCTACCCAAAAAATCTGAAAACATTTAGAGATAAAGACACGTGTGCTCCAATGTTCATTGCAGCTTTGTTTACGGTGGCCAAGACATGGAAACAACCAAAATGTCCTTCGATAGATGAATGGATAAAGAAGTTGTGGTATATATACACAATGGAATACTATTCGGCAGTAAGAAAAGATGATATAGGAACATTTGTGACAACATGGATGGATCTTGAGAGAGTAATGCTGAGCGAAACAAGTCAGACAGAAAAAGCAGAGAACCATGTGATTTCACTGATATGTGGTATATAAACAAAAAACAAAAAAAAAAAACAAGACAAACAAATGAGAAACAGAAACTCATAGACACAGACAATAGTTTAGTGGTTGCCAGAGGGTAATGGGGGCGGGGGGTGGGGGGTGGGAGATGAGGGTAAGGGGGATCGAATATATGGTGATGGAAGGAGAACTGACTCTGGGTGATGAACACACAATGGGATTGATAGATGATGTAATACAGAATTGTACACCTGAAATCTATGTAATTTTACTAACAATTGTCACCCCAATAAATTTAATTAAAAAAAAAAAATAGTAGCTACCCCATAAGATTGTTGTACAGATTATATGAAATGCACATGAAATGTTCCTATGGTGTCTGGTACTTAACATTCGTTCAATCAAGATTAGTAACCTACATTAGAAGTCTAGGTGAGTCCTACCTGGGATAGTTCAAGCCCTATTTTGATGCTTCACAAATCCTGATAGAGGCCTAAGAGGAGGTGTGTAACTTCTGTTTCCAGAGTATGGCTCATATTTATGAAGTTCTGAACCACTCTGTATACACTTCCACTAGATTTCCCCACCACTTTCCCACCATCTGCTCTCCCCACCCACCAAAAAGTAAGAAAAAGAAATTTTCATCATAAAATAAAATGCCTTTATCTTTTGATTTGTGCTAACCCAAATCAGGCATACAATGTGGGCATAAACTCTAGAGCAGACATCATTCTCCTCTCTGCTTTCATTTTTCTTTTGACGCCTGAAAAATTGCCTGCTACAAGGAACTGAGGAAAGAATAAGTAGGACTTTCCTGAGAGGCAGAAAAGCAGACTGGACTGTCCTTCTTTCACAGGGAAAATGATGTGAGAAGCCAGAGAGTATGTATTGAAAAGGCAGACTGGATACACAAAAGACAGCAATTCCATGCTTCCAGTCAATTTAGGAAGACTCTGGATGAGTCTGTAAGGGGTAGTGACATCCACAGTCAAACCTTGGCTGCTTTGGTTTGATGCTGTTGGTTAATCAAGCACGTCAGTTACAAGGACAAAACTCCAACCCCCTCCATCCCAACCCCTGAAAAAAAACCAAATGCACAAGACCTGTACTAATATCAAGACACAAAATCATCAGTAACTTCCATTTTTATGACCTAGCACACCACCACATTTGTTTTTGCTCAGGTTCATACAGAATGCGAGAGGAAAGAGGGAACTAGTTTGCAAGATCTTCTATGGCAAAATAATGCACCCAAGTTTTATTATTATCATTATTATTATTGTTTCAGGTGTACAGAACAACATAGTGATCAGACATTTATGTAACTCACAAAGTGATAACCCCAACAAGTCTACTACCTACTTAACACTGTACATAGTTATTAGAACACTGACTATATTCCCCATGCTGCACTATTCATCCCCATGGTGACCTTTTTAAATATAGTTGATGTTCAATATTATTTCATATTAGTTTCACATGTATGGCGTAGTGGCTGGACATCTACATAATTTATGAAGTGATCCCCTAATAAGTCTACCACCAATCTGACACTGTAGTTTTTGCAATACAATTGATTATATTCCCCATACTGTACTTTACATTTCTGTGACCCGCCTATAACCATCAATTAGTACTTCTTAATCAATCACCTTTCTTACCCAGCCCCCCCAACCCCTCTCCCATCTAGTAACCATCAGTTTGTTCTCTGTATCTGTGGGTCTGCTTTTGTTTGTTCATTTATTTTGCTCTTTAGATTATACATATAAGTGAGATTACATGGTATTTGTCTTTCTCAATCTGACTTATTACACTAATCATAATACCTTCTAGGTCCATCCATGTCATCACAAACGGTAATATTTCATTCTATTTTATGGTAGAGCAATATTCCATTGTATATAGGTAGCAGAATTTCTTTATCCGATTGTCTATTGATGGGCATTTTGTTGTTTCTGTATCTTAGCTATTGCAAATAGAGCTACAGTGAACATAGGGGAGCATAAATTTTTTTTCAAATTAGTGTTTTGGATTTCTTTGGATAAACACCCAGGAGTGGAATTGTTGGTTCATCAAGTAACTCTATTTTTAATATTTTGAGGAAACTCCATAATGTTTTCCATAGTGGCTGCACCAATTTGCAGATCCACCAATACTGCACAAGGGTTCCCTTTTCTCCACATCCTTGCCAACACTTTTTGTGTGCTGATTTATTGATGATGGCCATTCTGACAGGTGTGAGGTGATAGTTCATTGTGGTTTTATTTAATTTGCATTTCTCTGATGATTAGTGATGTTGAGTTGTTTTTCATGTGTCTACTGGCCATTTGTATGTCCTCTTCAGAAATATGTCTATTCAAGTCCTCTGCCCATTTTTTTATTGGATTGTTTGCTTTTTGAGCATTAAGCTACATGAGCATTTTATAAATTTTGTATATATCATTGGCGAATATCTTCTCCCATTCAGTAGGAAGTCTTTTCATTTTGTTATTGGCGTTCTTTGCTGTGCAAAAGCTTTTTAGTTTGATGAAGTCCCATCTGTTTATTTTTTCTTTTGTTTGTCTTGCCAAAGGAGATATATTAGTAAAAATATTACTAAGGGTAATGTGAGAGAGTTTACTGCCGATGTTTTCTTCTAGGAGTTTTATGGTTTCAGGTCTTACACTTAAATCTTTAATCTATTTTGAGTTTATTCTTGTATATAGCCTAAGAAGGTGGTCCAGTTTCAGGGTGTTTTTTGTTTGTTTGTTTGTTTGTTTGTTTGCATGTATCTGTCCAGTTTTCCCAGCACCATTTATTGAACAGACTGTCTTTATCCCAATATATATTCTTGCTTCTGTTGTCATAAAGTGTCCATATAGGCATAGATTTATTTCTGGGCTCCCTATTCTATTCCATTGATCTATGTGTCTGTTTTTATGCCAATACCATCATGCTGTTTTGATTACTGTGGCCTGTAGTATAGTTTGATATGAGGTAGCGTGATACCTCCAGTTTTGTTCTTCTTTCTCGAGATTGTCATGGCTGTTTGGGGTCCTTTATTGTTCCATATAAATTTTAGTATTATTCGTTCTAGCTCTGTGAAAAATGTCATTGGTATTTTCATAGGGATTGCATTGATTCTATAGATTGCTTTGGGTAGGGTGAACATTTTAATGATGTTAATTCTTCCTATCCATGAGTATGGTATATGCTTCCATTTATTTGTATATTCTTTAATTTCTCTCTTCAACGTCTTATAATTTTCTGAGTATAGATCTTTTACTTCCTTGGTTAAATGTGTTACTAAGTATTTCTTTTTATGCAGTTGTAAATGGGATTGTTTTCTTAATTTCTCTTTCTGATAACTCGTTATTGGTGTATAAAAATGCAACTGATTTCTAAATATTAATTCTGTGTCCTGCTACTTTACTGAAATCATTTATTAGTTCTAATAGCTTTTTGGTGGAATATTTGGGGTTCTCATAGTATCATGTCATTTGGAAATAATAACAGTTTTACTTCCTCCTTTCCAACTTGGATGACTTTTTTTTTTTTTTTGTCTGATAGCTGTGGCTAGGAATTCTAGTACTAGATTGAAAAAATGCGGTGAAAGTGGACATCCTTGGCTTGCTCCTGATCTTAAGGGGAATGCTTTTAGCTTTTCCCCATTGAGTATGAAGTTAGCTGTGTGTTTGTCATATATGGCCTTTATTATTTTGAGATGTGTTCCCTCTATACTCACATTGCTGAGAGTTTTTATCATAAATGGATGCTGGATTTTGTGAAACACTTTTTCTGCATCAATTGATATGTTCACATGATTTTTATTTTTCATTTTGTTTATGTGGTGTATCACATTAATTGATTTGCAGATATTGAACCAACCTTGCCTACCAGGAATAAATCCCACTTGATTGTGGTGTATGATCTTTCTAATGTATTGCTGAATTCAGTTTTGCAAATACTTTGTTGAGTATTTTTGCATCTATGTTCATCAGGGATATCAGCCTATAATTTTCTTTTTTTATAATGTTTTTGACTGGTTTTGGAATCAGGGTAATGGTGACCTTGTAGAATGAGCTTGGGAACCTCCTCTCTTCTTGAATTTTTTGGAATAGTTTGAGAAGAATAGGTGTTAATTTGTTTTTGAATCAGTAGAATTCACCTGTGAAGCCAAAAAAAGTCCAGGACTTTTTTTTTGTTGGGAGTTTGTTGACTACTGATTCTATTTCATTAGTAGTAATCAGTGGGTTCAGATTTTCTGTTTCTTCTTAATTCAGGCTTGGAAGATTGTATGCTTCTAAGAATTTGCCCATTTCTTCCAGATTGTCTAATTTGTTGGCATGTAGTTGCTTGTAGAATTTTCTTTAATTTTTTTGTATTTCTGTGGTGTCTGTTGCCACTTCTCTTTCATTTCTGATTTTACTTATTTGGGTCCTCTCTCTCTTTTCTTGATGAGTCTGGTTAATGGTTTATTGTTTATCAATTTTGTTTATCTTTTCAAAGAACCAGCTCTTGGTTTCATTTATCTTTTGTATTGTTTTCTTTTTAGCCTCTATTTCATTTATTTCTGCTGTGATCTTTATTTTTCCTTCTTTCTACCCACTTGGGCTTTGTTTGCTGTTATTTTTCCAGTTCTCTTAGGTGTAAAGATAAACTATTTATTTAATTTTTTTCTTGTTTCTTGAGTTAGGCCTGCATTGCTATGAATTTCCCTCTAGCACTGCTTTCACTGTGTCCCATGGATTTTGGGTCATTGTGTTTTCATTTTTGTTTGTCTCAAGGTATCTTTCAATTTCTTCCTTGATCTCATTGTTAACCCATTCATTGTTTAGTAGCATGTTATTTAGCCCTCATGTGTTTGTGTTTTTCAGGGTTTGTTTTTTGTTTTGGGGGTGGGGGGTTGTAATTGATTTCTAGTTTCATACCACTGTTGTCAGAGAAAACACTTGGTATGATTTCAATCTTCTTAAATTTGAGACTTGTTTTATGGCCTAACATGTGGTCTGTCTTGGAAAATGTTCCATATGTACTTGAAAAAAATGTATGCTCTGCTGCTTTGGGGTGAAATGCTCTAAAAACATCAATTAAATCCATATGGTCTAGTGTGTCATTTAAGGCAGCTGTTTCCTTGTTGATTTTCTGTCTGGAAGATCTGTCCATTGGTGTCAATGGGGTGTTAAAGTCACCTACTATGATTGTATTACTGTCCATCTCTCCCTTTATGTCGGTCAACATTTGTTTTATACAGTTAGGTGCTCCTATGTTGGATGCATAGATGTTCACTAGTGTTATGTCCTCTTGTTGGACTGATCCCTTTATCATTACATAATGTCCTTTTTTGTCTCTTATTAAAGTATTCGCTTTAAAGTGTATTTTATCTGATATAAGTATTGCTACCTCAGATTTTTTTTTTATTTCCGTTTACATAAAATACCTTTTTCCGTCCCTTTACTTTCAGTCTATGCATGTCTTTCTATCTGAGGTGGGTCTCTTGTAGACAGCATATATATGGGTCTTGTTTTCTTATCCATTCAGCTACCCTAGATCTTTTGATTGGGGCACTTAATCCATTTACATTTAAAGTGATTATTGATAGGTACATAGTTATTGCCATTTTATTATTTATATTATTGATATCCTTTTGTTTGTTAGCTCTCCCCCTTCTTCTTAAAGTAGTCCCTTTAACATTTCTTATAATACTGGCTTGGTGGTAATGAATTCTTTAGCTTTTGTTGTCTGGGAAGCTCTTTATTTCTCCTTCAGTTTTAAATGATTAGCTTTGCTGGTTAGTCTTGGTTGTAGGCCCTTGCTTTTCATCATTTTAAATATTTCTTGCCATTCCCTTCTGGCCTGCAACGTTCCTACTGAGAAATCAGCTGACAATCTTATGGGAGCCCCCTTGTAAGTAACTAGTTGTCTTTCTCTTGCTGCTTTTAGGATTCTCTCTTTGTCTTTAACCTTTGCCATTCTAATTATAATGTGTCTTAGGATGAGCCTCTTTGGGTTTATCTTGTTTGGGACTCTGCATTTCCTGGGCTGAGTGTCTACTTTGTTTACCAGGTTAGGGAAGTTTTCAGTTATTATTTCTTCAAATAGGTTTTCAATTCCTTGCTCTCTCTCTTCTTCTGGTACCCCTATGATGCGAATGTTAGTATGCTTGATGTTGTCATAGAGGCCCCTTAAACATCCTCATTTTTTAAAATGTTTGTTTATTATCTATTTATTGAAGTTCTCACTATGCTTCTTAAGCATTCTTATAACCAGTATTTTAAACTCTGTCTCTGGTAGGTTGGTTGCCTCCATTTCATTTAGCTCTTTTTCTGGAGTTTTTTTCTTGTTCTTTCCTTTAGGGCATGTTTCTTTGTTTCCTTATTCTGGCTGTTTCTCTGTGTTTGTTTCTATGTATTAGGAAGATCTTCTATGTCTCTCAGTCTTTGCTAGATGGTCTTACGTAGTAGGTGTCCTGTGTGGTCCAGTGGTACAGTCTCTCTGGTCACCTGTGCATTTGTTGTGGGAGTGTCCCTTGTGTGTTGCGTGTATTTTTGTGTTGTAGTTGAGCCTTAGTAGCTTTTGGCACATCAGTGGGTAAGATTGACTCTCAGGCTGACTGGGTGAGGATTGGCTATGTCTACAGTGTATGAGCTGCTGTGTGGGGGCTGACCCCTCAGAGAGGGCTCTTGTGCCTGTTGGTACCATCTTTTGGGTGTGCCACTTGTGGGGCTAATTGGGTAGTGCTCTGCTGTGGTCTGAGGCCAGCCTCTCACTGTGATTTTTCTTGTGCCTCTTGGGAATAGCTCCTGATCCCCCAATTTCAGCTTTGCCTGTGACCATCCTGGGGCTACCTGGTAGCAGCTACAAAACTATACGCAATTGGTTGCTGCCTGTGTTGCACCTGGGGCATGTGAGGGTAGCCTTGCTATAAACTGAGGTTGGCTACCACAAGTATTAGGCCTGGGACAGCTTAGCAAAAGGCCCAGATCCCCCCCTAGGCCTGTTGCCACTGGCTGGCTGCCCATAAGGCTCAGAGGCTAAAAGACCCTCCTTAGGTGCACAGGTTGCAATGGTTGACCCAGTGTTCACAGTTGCCCCTCCCCTCACAAAATGCTGCCTGAGTTGGGTAGGGTGGGGTCCCAAGAGTTCATGGTGTGTGGTCAGTGATTTTTACAAAATTAATGCAGATTCAGTTCTTGTGCCAGTACTAAGCCTGTGGCCACTCTGCAAAATGCCCAGAGGATACTGTGCTCAGTCATCATTTGCCTTGGGCCCACAGAACCCCAGGAGCTGCCTCAGAAAGGCTGCAGCACAAGCTGAGGCTGACCACCTGCCAGTGAAATTGTCCCACGCTGTTGTGGGCTGTTTGCTGTTGTACAAGCTTCCTACAGCTTTCAGGGAAGGGCTGGATATCCAGGAGCTGAAGGTGCCACTGGTGATGCTGCACTAACTGTGTGGGATTCAAGGGAGTCACCAAGGTGGTGTGTACTCACAGGGATTTTACCAGACTGATACAATCTCAAATTTGGCCCTAAAGGGGTGGGTTCAACACAGGAAAGATTGCATCTTCCTGTAGATTACATGTGAGGCAGGCTCCACACAGAGATAATGGCAGCTGTCTCTCTAGCCCTTGCTCTGAAGCCACACAACTCACTCTTTCCCTGTATGTCTCTGGTGCCTCTCGAGTCATTGCCCTTCTGTTGGAGCTCAGGGTAAGTGCCTGTGGGTATGCGAGTCTGTGTGTGGGCCCTTTAAGAGGATGTCTGGGTGTCCAGCCACCTTCCAGCTCAGCAGACAAACACACAGAATCCTCACAGACTTTCATTGCCAGATGTTGTGGGTACTCCTCTTCCTGGCACAGGAGCCCTGGGCTGGGGAGTCTGGTGTGGGGCTAGGACCCCTCCCTCTTCAGAGGGGAGCTCTACCACTGAGGTATCCCTCCCAGGGCTCAACCACTACCTATGGGTTTGGGGTCCACCCATTTCACATCTCTACCCCTTCTACCAGTCTTGATATGGCCTCTTCTATATATACTTAGTTTTAAGGGTTCTGTTTAGCTAGTCTTCAGATGATACTTGAGGTTGATTGTTCTATAATTTAGTTGTAATTTTTATGTGCTACTGGGAGGCAGTAGGCATAGCATTTACCTATCCTGCATCTTAGACCTTCTTGCGCCCAATTCTTTTGTAAACATGATCTTTAACTAGATCCATAAAAACACTCCATTTAACAGAAAGCAAACCTATGGTTGAGAATTCCCTACTTTCCTTTCGGTGTACTTGGTCATGCAAATTTTTAAAATTGGAAGCTGCTGTCAGAATTTAATTGCTGGTCAAGGTAATTGTCAATTATGCTGAGAAGTACTGAAAACTGTCAACATATATTTACACTATGTCCCTGCATAGTTTTCTAAACCAAAGTCCAGAATTCCTAGTTTGATAAGAATATAATGTACAATGGGATTTATAGATGATGTAATACAGAATTGTACACCTGAAATCTATGTAATTTTACTAACAATTATCACCCCAATAAATTTAAAAAATAAATTTAAAAAAAAAGAATATAGTGTGATTTGTGAAAAGACTTAAAATTTTTTAAAATAAAATCATATTTAGTTACCTATTTAATGGACTGATCCCCCCCAAAAAAAAAAAAATTGCATGAAATTGTCATTGGACCCATCCTAGAAAATATGTGACAATCTAAATATGCTATCTCAGGAAACTGGTCCTGCCATATGGCTTCACATAGCAGTTACTCTGCAAATATCCTGCCACACTTGGAGTGGACAAAGATCCTTTTGATCAGTTAGGAGATGGAGTTAATAGAGTTCCGGAGGTTGTTAAAAGATGTGTTTTAGACTAGCTCTTAACTGGTAAGAGGAAAAGGAAAAGTCCCAAAGTTCCAGAGCCAGAAGGAGAAGAGAGAGCCATGTAAGAAGTCCCCAGCCCAAGAAATGGGGAATAAGAAAACCAGCAGCAGATAGATGTAAACTTCAAACAAAAATATAATCTATAGTTTTAGAAAATTTTGAATTTTCCCATTTAACAAGTCAGCCAGTGGTATTGTTCTATTGTCTAACCTTATAGATCCACTAAAGTTTTAAGTAACATACATGTTATCAATATAAATAAATGTAGTTTCAGTAAATTGGAAAAAATATTACCCATTGGTAAACAAGTAAATCTTAAATTCCTAGAGGACAGGAACCTGAGTATGTTCTTTGCACACAATAGGTAATGCAAAAATGACTATGGGAGTAAGTTAAGTTGGAAAGAATTGCAATGTCCCTATAAGCACCTGTTTATTGTAATAGAACTAAAATGCAAAACATTCCCTCGAAAATTGCTGCCCCTGCCTCCTTTTCCATAAATATAAGTCAATAATGGAAACATCTGATGTCATGTTAGTACATTACAACCTCCTTTTAAATTCTGCATTTCTGAGATGTGGAAAGAAATGGTCACCAAATGGTGCAAGCATATGTGCCCACCAAGGAGCAGATGCTGTAGACCCAATAGGGAAAGCACAACATATTTGTGACTCCAAAGCTGATTCCCACATTTGAATGGCCCCTCACCTGCTCCTGAGTTCTCCACTGTAAAATCCAAAGAGCTCTATAATTCATGCCTCAGGAGCCAAACAGACTCAGGTCCATCCACACTCAGAGCTCATACTTTAATAAGCCAATCTGTGCTGAGGGAGGGTGGAACATATGGCAGCTCTGACATGAGGAAGGTAGTTGAACAGAATAGGGCCACATCGGACCAGGATCCTGACATCACACAATTCCAGGGGTATCATCTGCCCTGAGGGGTGTTTATATAGATGACAACCTGGAGTTATGCCACACAACCCTGCATGGAACCATAGCCTGAGACCAGACCCACTGGACTGGTGCTAGAGGATTCCAGAATAAAATTTTCTAAAGATTCTGAGCCCCCAAATTTCAAATTGTATTTTTTAAGTTGAAAAATAAAAGTCTAGTGCACGACTTCACGGTGGTCTTCAAATCTATGAAATAACTAAACCAAGTAAACCCTCATCCTTCATTGACATAGAGGGCCACACACTAGAGATTAGGGATAGATAAGAACAAATTACAGCCTTGAGAATTTAACCAATTAAATGGATATTTAAAAAAACATAAGTTATACTATCTATATATCTATATATATCTATATATCTATATCTATATATACCAATGTTAGGGTCAACATTTGTCATTTTATTGTGTGTGTGTTCTTTTTATTAGTTTCAGGTGTACAAAACAATGTAATAGTTAGACATTTATACCCCTCACAAAGTGATAACCGCCTTCCCCAATCTACTACCCCTCTGACATTGTTTATAGCTGTAACAATTCCATTGACTCTATTCCCTATGCTGTACTCCATATCCTATGAATATATATATATATATATATATATATATATATATATACACTAAATTATAGTTGACATATGTGACTAATATGTTTTTTTCTGCAGGCAGAAAATATGGCATCTGAAAATAAAAATACCTGGTTCTATCCCTGTTTAGCTATATGACCTATTGATCCTCTGTTTTCTCATCTGAAAAATGGGAATAAAAATTGGACAGACAACATAAACAAGATTCATACTTTGTCATAGGGATTCTCCAGGTTCTAACCTTCCAGGCCCCACAAGGATAATATTTGATCACATATTCCTAAAATTTAGTAGGTTCCTGAGTGTTAAATCTCTGGGGCCATAAATAGCTTTTGATAGTTAGGCAAACCAAACTTAAGAAATAAGACTTAACCAGCATAAGTCATACAAAGAACACATTCATTCTACTGCTTTATCTCACAATTGATGCCCAATTAATACATTTAAATTTTCTAAGAACATAAATAATGAATAATTCATTCCAGAATATTCAAAGGGATGTCCCATATGGTTCAGGATTTTCTCTTTTCATGGAAATGGGGTCCCTTACTTTCGTGACTCTTTCCTCTATCTAATAAGGTGAGGTTTTATGGTGTGCCAATTGACCGTCAATCATGGGAAGATGGATTTATTACAAGAGCTTGCCTAGGGAATGCATTTAATGGCAGAGAAGGCTATCAAGGCTTTATTTTCAGCAGCTTGGTGTTGGGTGTTTCCTATTATAAGGAAACTATGAGACCAAGAAGGACACAAGGGAGGAAGTAACTTCTCTGCTGCTAAAAGCAAATCACTAAACTCTGTTTCTGCAGGAGTCCTAGAACAAGTCAGCTCAAATGTCACTGCTGAAGCTAAGACAGCTAGGTCCAATCCCAGGGCCTGGTCCTTTCCATTTTTGCATGCCAGTGATCAAGGACCAAAAAGTACATCTCAGGATCACCAGCTGTACAACACATCTGATCTCATGCATTGATATGGAGACCATCAGCCGAATCTCCCGCACAAGCACAATCATTAGCACCAGAATCCAGTAAGGGAGAGGAACTGAATGCTGTGAGTAAACCTGGTCCAGAAAAGCTACAGAAAGGGCAAAGCCAGGAAAGTAAATATTTGTTTAGTATCATGTGGTTTCATGCTTATAAATTAGGCCACAAAGTTGAACTTTACTTGGGAGCAATAAAAGTTATTCCACTATTAAAATATATATAATGACACATTATCCTCAGACCTAATCCTATCACAAGATACCACTTCGGTTTCTACCCTTGGGGTGGTCTCCATGGAGCAGACCAGTCAAATTTCCCTCAAGCCAAACTGTTAGGCAGTTTTCAAAGCCAGTAGGCTGATGCCTCTCCCTTCTCCTGACAAAGATGACTGTGTCCCAAGGATGTTAAAACCATCAGTCATTTCAGTGGGAAATATTTTCCACTAAAACAAAACAGATGTTTGACAAAAATAACCATGTTTTAAAATACTAATAGTCATTCAACCAAAACCAAATCCTTTGTATTAATGCAGCCTTCAAATACCAAGGTCTGGTATGCCCACAGGCCGGTGGGCAAGGCGTCCTTGCTCTTGCAGGTTATTCAACAGCAGCCCAAGGGTAATCCTGCCCCCACCACCAAGATAAAACATCCCATTTAGCATCCATTTGGATACTGTTGCATTGCCTATCTCAACTGTGTATTAGCCCTTTTACTCAAATCTACACTGTACCAAGCTTTATGTTTCCATGTTCCCCTCCTTTGTAGTCATCTGGTCTTAATGTCCCTCCTATGGGTCAACTCAGCATGTCCCAAACTAACTCATCCTCTTACCCTCAAAATCTGCTTCTTGTTGCACATTCCCTATTCAATCAGAGGCACAGCCTGTCCTAGGCATTGGCCTCTACTTCCATATTCATGTTGACAATATTTTCCGCCTCTTTTCCCAAGCCCTCCACCCCTATTCTAGATACTCAATGTCCCTGACCTGGATTATCTCAAAAGACTCCTCAATTGTCTACCCTCTTCCAGCCTCTGCATACCCTTCATGTGCTCTATGACCTGGTTAATCTTTCCGAGGCATTGTTTTGTTGTGTTATATTCTTGCTCAAGAATTTTTGATGGCTTTCCATCCATTCCCAAACAATAAAACCCACATTCCTTAGCTTGAGTCAAGTCCCCCACCCCCATATTCTAACTTGATCCAATATATATTTCCAACTTAATTTTCTATGGCTCCCTTTCATATACCCTACTTTTCAGCCAAACAGCTTTATTCCCTATCCACTCCCCACTATTCATTTAGTACATACCTCTATTCATGTTGTTTCTTTCTCCCAGAATTCCTTTCTTACCACAAATTTACATGCCCAATTGTATCCTCCTTCAAGGGTGGATTGGAAAGCCACCTCCTCCACAAGACTTCTCTGCTGATAGAGAAAGTTTTATCTCCCTCCCCTGAATCTCATAACATTTACACTGCCTCCTAGGACACTTATCAGTGCTTTCTTGAATTGTAATTTTTTTATGTACATAGCTTAGCTGTTCTACTTTAAGCTTTTATGGATAAAGAAGCACATTTAAATTATCTTTTATCTTCTAAATTCCATACATAATGCCTTTCACATAGTACATGCTCTATGACTATTTTTGATTGAATAAACAAATAATTATAAATTGAAATTAAAGATTATATATTAGAATGTGGCCCAACAATGCTTAGAATGGATAAGGCTCAAGATATCACCTTGAGCAGACACACAGAATAATTAAGGAAGAAGAGAAATTGGAGCCATTAATGGATGATCACTCACCAGCTCTAGGAACTTTGGGAGAATGATTTAACCTCATTAAGATTTGGTTGTTTATTTTTTCTGTGCCACTTCCTTTACAGAGTTGTGGTAAGGGTTATAAGAAAAACACCTGTGGTAAGGGTTATATCAAAAACACCAGATTTTGATACATAGTAGGTATTCAATAAATGTTAGCTGCGGTTGGTATTTGTGACTTACTTGCTGACCATTTTCTCCCTGCTCCTCAAGTCAACTCCAATCTAGTCAATGCCAACATGGGTTTGGAGTAGAGCTGGCTGGTCTCAGGCTTTCAGAGTGAAAAGATTTATTCCCATCAGAAGTGAGCCAGATAAGTTTCCATCTATGGGAGACCTCGGCCAAATCTCTGTGTTCAATCTGAACTAGACCAGTCCTAGCATAAAGTAAGTTGTTCCATTTCCTATATTCATTGACTTATGCTATCTCCTAATTGTAGAAAGACAATTGTAGAAAGACAATTTATTGATATTTATTGATTCTAAATAGTTTAGAATATGTAAAGATAGCTCATCATGTGTCATCCAAATATTTAGAATATTAGTCACTAATGATATTGCTGTTCACCTGCCATTAAATGGACTGTCAGGTCTTTTTTTTTTTTTTTTTTTTTTAATATCCTCTTGTAGTTTTGAAACTTTTCTGTGGAAAATATTTTTCAGTTGCTTAGTTTCCTATTGGTTTCAGGTTTCAGCCCCTTCTTAGTCATTGAAAAGCGAACAGCCTCCCTTGTGGATTGTCTTGTACAGTAGTTTTTTACAGTTTCTTTTCTTTTTTTCTTTTTCTAAAGGGAATCTCAATACATAAAACAGACAGAAATGCAGTTCTGCTCTTGGTGAAGCTATGGAGGATGGTGTGGAGAGAGTTGAAACAGACCCAGGGGAGGGATCCTTCTTCCCTGGGGCCATCTAGAAACTGCTTAAGGGTCTCAATGTAGTCTCCAAGGACTCATAACAAACACCACTAGCACTGCTGGAGAGCAGAAAAAAATGAAATTGTTCTTCCCCCTTTTACAAGAACAGAGCCAAAGTAATAGATTGCTCAAAAACTCACAGTGGAAACACGGCAAAAGCAGACAAGAATCCATATCTCTGGAGGCCAGACCAACGTACTTTTCAGTATTTCAAGCTGCCACCCAATGAAAATGAAATCTCCCTAGAAAAGAACTGTGTTGGAAACATCACAAACCACATATCACAAACACTCTAAGCCTTGGTACCATGAAACCACCTGGCCCTGTGCAAAAGAGATAGATGCACAAGGAGATACATGCATATACACACACTTTGCTTTCAAAGTGTCTGCGATTTAGTGTGAGTCATGTGTCTTTCAGATCTAACATCGTTCCTTCATTCTGCATACTCTTGTGATATCCATCGCTTGGCAGGAAACAAGAGGAAGAGTATGAGTGTGTAGGGGAAATACATGGGGTCTCAATGTCAGCCTCTTGAATGTCTTCAAGTCACCAGCTTACTAGAGGCACATCATCCTCTTGGATGTAAGTAAAGCTGACTTCCACCTTCATTTCCTAGGACATAATAGGAAAACCAGCATTCCTCCCAAGAACCCCAGTCACCTCAAGCTCCCAGTCTCTGCTTCTGCTCAGTTCTTTCACTCTGCTCTGAGATTCGCTGGATTCCTCCCTGGTTTTTTTATACCCCACCTCTCCACTGGATCTAGGCTGCATACTTAGTAGACTCTACTGAAGATTTCTAGCAAAAGAGAGCGGAGGGTGGGGGTAAAGATAAGGTACAGTGCAAAACTTCATAGAAAACAATTTAAAAGTAAGAAATTGACCTATTATTAAAAGTCTCAGAACCATTTCTTCACCCTGAGAAATTGTAGTCACTTTTTTCTACTCAGGGGCCAGTCCCTCGTCATGCTACTGGAAACCCCTTGCTCTTCTTTTACTTATTCCTCCCTAGCTTGACTCCCACAAATACCCCAAAATCCATCTTTGTTTCTTATACAGGATAAGTTAGATCTCTCTTAATCTTACTACTTGCCCATCCTATCCATATCCTAAGGCCATGGTTTTCAAACTTTTTAACTAAAATCCATAATAAAAAATATATTTTATATTGTGAATACACACATGTACACATGCACACACTCACACACATACATATACAAACATATACCAAAAATCATATATATGTGAGTGTGTGTGTGTGTATATATATATATATATGTGTGTGTGTGCACATATATCTAAAGTTTTATGAAACAATAGTTACCTTTACTACTATGTACTCTATGAATATTTTCTATTCTCTATTTTCTCTTTTTTTTTTTTTGAAAAATAATATTGGTCACAACCCATTAATAATTGATTTCATGACTCATTAATCAGTTATAACCCACCATTGTAGGTGGCTTGGGCTGCCATAACAAAAGACCATAGACTGGGTGGCTTAAACAACAGGAATTTATTTCTCACCGTTCTGAGCTAGGAAGTCCAAGATTAAAGTGCCAGCCAGTTCATTACCCTGGTGAGAGCTCTGGTCTCTCTTCCTTTTCTTTTAAGGACACTAATAACATGGGGGAGGGAGCACTCTTATGACCTCATCTGGATCTAATTACCTCCCAAACACCCCATCTCCAAATACTGTCACATTGGAGTTAGGGCTTTAAAATATGAATTGGAGGTGGGGGGCATTATGCAAATGTTCAGTTTATACCATGATACCCACAGTTTGAAAAACACTCCTTTAGAGTCTATTCCTCCAGAGTCCAAATGATCTATCAAAGGGTTTTGCTGAGAAGAGTACTTCCAGTCTCATAAAAATTACATCAGAAAAACTTGACATATGTATCATTCCAAAGTAAGCAATAGAGTGTAATATAAATGGATGGGCTATGCAATGAAAAATGGCTAGATTTACATCCTGGCTTCAACTCTGTAACTTCTCTAAGCTTCAGTTTTCTTATCTTTCAAGTATACTGGTGCAATGATAGCTAGCTCACAAGAATGCTGTGAGGCTCAAATTAAAGGAATGGTATATAAAATGCATAGCACAAAATTTCCCTACAAAGTACTTAACAAATGGTAGCCATCATTATCATCATCATTATCCACAAATGCAAATTATGTTTTCAGTCTTTGTTTATTGAAATTATCTGTGTCATTTTTTTTCCTTTATCAGCCTGTGCAATTAGTATTTGGCTCCTGACTGTGGTCTGCACCTCTCTAGCAAGATAGTTCCATGGTCTATGGTACCAAAGGAAAATAGTTAAATGTGAGAAGGAACTCATCAGATTTTATATTTATTTCTAAAACTATTGCAACATTTCATTGCTTAGTCAAAACCAGAATTTGGTGGGGTAGCCGGATGGCTCAGCATGAGCTCTGAGCAACAGGGTCACCAGTTCAATTCCCACATGGGCCTGTTAGCTGTGCCTTGCACAACTAGATTGAAGACAACAAGCTGTCACTGAGCTTCCAGAGGGGTGGCCGGATGGCTCAATTGGTTAGAGCGTGAGCTCTCAACAACAAGGTTGCTGCTTCCATTCCCACATGGGATGGTGGGCTGCGCCTCCTGCAACTAAAGATTGAAAACGGCAACTGGACTTGGAGCTGAGCTGCAGCCTCCACAACTAGATTGAAGTCCAACGACTTGGAGCTGATGGGCCCTGGAGAAACACACTGTCTCCCAATATTCCCCAACAAAATTAAAACAAAAACAAAAACAGAAGTTGGTATCCAAGCAAATTTGGAACTAAAAATGCAACCCATTGGAAAATAAACAGAAAACATTATAAATAACCTACACAACCTTACACTTGGTTTCCTTTGCTCCCCATCACCACCCAGAATTTTTCACCTTTTGTAAAGAGACAAAAGTTTTGGGAATGCAGATTGGTGCAGCCACTATGGAAAGCAGTGTAGAAGTTCCTCAAAAAAATTAAGAATAGAATTACCATATGACCCAGCAATCCCTCTCCTGAGTATATAACCACAAAATCTGAAAACATTTATCCATAAAGATATATTTGCTCCGATGTTCATTGCAGCTTTATTTATGGTGGCCAAGACATGGAACCAACCAAAGCATCCCTCAATAGATGATTGGATAAAGAAGATGTGGTGTATATACACAATGGAATACTATTCTGCCATAAGAAAAGAAATAGTGCCATTTGCGACAACATGGATGGATCTTGAGATTATTATGCTAAGTGAAATAAGTCAGACAGAAAAAGTCGAGATCCATATGATTTCACTCATATGTGGGATATAAAACTGAAAGCAACAAAGGAAGAAGACAAACAAACAAAGAAACAAAAACTCATAGACATAGACAATAGTTTAGTGGTCACCAGAGGGTAAGGAGGGGTGGTAGATGAGGGTAAAGGGAATCAAATATATGGTGATGGAAGGAGAACTGACTCTGGGTGGTGAACACACTTTGTGATATATGCAGATTAATGCATAGATGATGTATTACAGAATTCTACACTTCAAACCTATGTAACTTTACTAACCATTGTCACCCCAATAAACTTTAATTAAAAAGAAAGAGAGAGACAAAAGAATGAGATAAAAGCTACTTCCATGACTGCTTTACTAAGTGATGTACATGTGGCTTGCAGAAGCTGTGGATCATTTATTTAGAAGCTAAGAGCCCAAGGGCTTATAAGCAGAGACTGAAACGCCTACTTTGGGGTGATAAAGGACAGGGCAGGATGAGCCTGAGCAGACCCCAATTTATAACATGCCATTCTGATAATCAGAGCCTATGGCTTTCCCATTATTGAACTGGGCACCCAGAAGTGGCAAGCAACCGAGAAGCTTGGAGAAGAACCCATCTTATTGGTGACATTCAATAGCATCGTCATCTTCAGCAGCACACTTGAGGACACACCTGTCTTTCCTTGGGGCTCATTCACATCTATCACTTCCTTTGGGAAACCTGGAGAGAGCTTCACACCCTGCTATGTATACATCAGAAATAAAAGTGGTTTATGTGTTTTGCTATGATCTAATAGCCCTGTAAAACGGAATGTCAATAAAATGCAGTTTTTTTTATCTTGTCTGTCTTGATCATAAAGCTCCTTGGAGATGTCCCTGTCACCAATCCCCTCCCTACAGAGAACTAGAAACTTCTCATTATATAAACCATCCATCTGAGGCTCTGCAGGTTAACCCAGCTATTACTAGAAATGTAACCTAGCACAACAATACCAAAGTGACTCACTGGGGATACTGACCCAGGCCAACCCATGCATCCCTGTCCCGTTGGATTCCATGATCGGTGATCTAAATTTAGAATACTAACCAAATCTGGGAAGGCCATGCTCTGAGGCCAACCTGGAACTTCACCTCTCAGACACGGATCCCTATACCAGGGAGAGCTCTCCCAGACTACTATCTTTTGAGCTTGGAGCTCCCACACTCTACCACAATGCTTGATACATTGCACACTGTCAATAATTGTTGGTTGGATTGAATTGACTTGACTTGTGGAAGCAAAAATAATGCAAACAGAGCAAGCTGAGGCATTTCAATTCAGTGCCTTAACTTCCCATACTGAATCTTTTTATTAAACTTTTAAATCAAAAGCAGGCATATACATCACCCTAAATTCTCTGATAACACTGCATCCTCCAAACCACCTAGCTCTCCCTGACTTTTATGAGCATAAATCAGAATCTGTGGTACTTGAATGGGGTTTTTGAAGAGCCTAATCTTATCTCATGACCATATTAAATCTGCATTTATTAAAAGTATGTCACTTTACAGGCCATTCCAGCCTCAGTCCAGCTTATAGGAGGATGTAAGAATGAGTTTTTGATTAAAACCCTTTTGGAAAACATGAACAAATGATAACCAGTTGCGATACTTTTCCACATTTTTACAATATTTAAAAATATATTCACATATCCAAAACTGATCCCACAACTTGATTTATTCACAAGTCCCCTGAAGTGCTTAATAAGTACAATATGGTACAATGAAAATCATGCTTATTACTGCTATTGGGTTGGTAATTCTCCAAGATGAAATCATACTTTTCAGGTTATAAATATACATTTTATTGTTGATTTTATGCCGCATTTTGAAATACTGCTTCTCTGCTTTCATATTTTCAGGGCCTTACAAGGGCATCATAAATCAGTCCCAAACTGGAGGAATGCTAATTGATATCAGGTGATTTCAAAATAAAGGTTAGGTTTAACTTGCTGTATGTTTCATGAACGCCAATTCTTGTGGAATGCTTACAAAACCAAGACATGCAAGGAATTCGTCTTCCCAGATTAATTAATTAAATGTAAGCACATTAGATATTTCAAATATCTAAAAGGGGGCTTAAAGGATGTATGTGTGCAACTCAGCTCCAATGCCAAAACACTGAAGAGATAAAAGGACATATATAATGCAGTCTTGTAGGATCCAGGACTTTCCTAGTAAAAAAAGGAAAGTTCTATTACCCATAAGTTGATCTGAATTATTTTTCTAACCCTCCTCTGCCCCTTTCTCTGCTCTTCTGATCTTATAATCTATGTTACATCTGTATTACACAGAATTCCAAGTGTAGATCAACAGGTGTGACTGGGAAGAGCAAGGTTGCCATTTTTCAAAGCTTTTTACAACAAAAACAATGATACATAGATTTTTTGTTGTTGTTAATAGGAAACAGCCTGTGACCCAGCATAAATATTGGCATATCAACTTATGATCTTCCCCAGATAAGATATTCAAGATAAAAAAATTCGATTTTTGAATAGTAGTATACTAATCTCTCTCAAAAAAATACTATAGCAGCATTTCCCAAAATGTGTTATTACATGGATGAACAACACACACACAAATGTTAATAGCTAGAGATTTGGCACATGTGCATGTGCACGTGTGTGTGTGTTTGTGTGTGTATGTGTGCATTATCAAGTCTGTAAGCTCATGAATATTATTGCTGAGGAAGAAGATGAGTTTAAACGTGACTGATATAAAAATATTGAGCAAATTATTGTCTAGTCTAGATAATGCATAGACTAAGGCAAAAACATGGAGTAAGGTGATATGAAAATTAGTTTATTTTGAGACACATGCATTAGAACATACTTCAGACAAATCCTATATTCCAACCATATAATGCTAGAACTCAAGATCTTAGAGATCAATGATGTCCAACTCCCTAATTTAAAACTGGGGAAACTGAGGACTGGAAAATTATAGTTGAAAGTTATAAGCTGATTAGTGCCAAAGGTGGGACAAGAAATGAGTTTTCCTGCCCCTAGGCTAGTTCTTGATCTGCATGATGATAATAAGGACAGTAATCTCTCCCTTTCTGGAAAGGAACAAGGCCAAGGACTGACACAGGAAACTATTTCTCACCTTTGTCAGCTCACACATCACTTGGGACACTCTTCTCATCTCACTAACAAAAGTTCTGCTGAAGTAAGATAGTGGTGTTTTGGGTCTTCTACAAATTACAAAAAGAAATCAACACGCTAAAACGACGATAAACCACAGATTGTAAAGATACTTCATGAGAACTTTTCTTTGAGGACGTCCTTGTGGATTAACTCTGACACTGTCAGAGCATGATTGAGCAGCAAAAACAAGAACCCCACCCTCCTTCCCTCCTTCTTTCTCCTATGGTATTATAGGAGACTCAATTTTACAGACACTGAGTTCAAACTGACTCAATTTCGCAGACACTGAGTTCAAACTGTATGTGCGTGCGCACATGTGTACATGCGCACATCCCTGCTTTTGCACAGGACTAGGTGTTCCCCTGGTATGGCTACTCCCAGTGTGTGTAATGTGTGGTATCTGATGTCTCCAACACACTCCTTTCCTAGGCATATATTCTTTGATCCAAGAGAAAGGACAAAAGTCCAGTTCTGCCTAGTATAAACTACAACAGTCCAACCTCCTACAAGATAAGGAAGACTGGATTCCTTATCTGGATATTTGCCACTCGTTTGGGGAGAAAGATCCCAGCTTTCAATATCCAGAGGATAGGGCAAGGAAAGCAAATAATTAAGTACTCATTACGAACCAGAACTTGACATAGGTCTCATAAATGATCACCTTGACCTTGAGAGGGAAAAGTATCATCCCTATGTTATAAATTAAGGAAATGAGGATCTGAGAAGCTAAAGAATTTTCCTAAAGTTACTCAGGTCCATCTGACTCCAAAGCCCATTCTTTTAGCCCAATTTAATTGTATAGTTAAGGAAATCAAGGTATAAAAAGATGAGGTAATATCTAGGGTCACAGGCAAAGTAGTGGCAGAGATGAAACCAGAATCATTGACTCTGGTCCAGTGCTTTTTCTACAACCTTCAGAGAATTCTATAACTTGCAAACTCAGAATAACAAAACAAAACACACAGATTAATACAAGACTGTTAGAAACTCCAAAGCAGCAAAATAAAACAAGCCATATACTACTACCGACATATGAGGCATGTTAGCATAGGTGAGTGTGTGAGTGTGTGAGTGTGTGTGTGTGTGTGTGTGTGTACAGTTGCATATATCATCTGTGTTATGTGTCTATGTGAACTATATGTGTTTGGTAGGGAAAAACAGTTAAACATTAATGAATTGTGCTTCTCTTTACATTGTCATTACCAAAGGCAATTGTTTGGTAGAGAAAGGATTTTTTCCTTAAGGAAATTTCTCCCTGTACTACCTGGGATAAATAAAAGGGTTCATTGTAGCTGGCATTCTGGAATGAACTTAAGACAGATGAAATTCAAATATTCTGTGTAATGCAAACAATTTCTCTAGTCACAGAATAAATCACTGAATGAATTATATGCCATCCCTGAAGATTAAGCATGTAGGTATATTACTGGATGTTTCACTTTTAAACGAAATTTTTCAGTGTCAAATTTACATATTCTCTTTGCAGTTAATTTTTACTTTATTATAACCTTATCATTCTATCTTATGGATTTATTAATTTTATATTAAAATATGCCACCATCTCTGCCACACTTTAAATGGGAAGGTGGAAACTCCAGAAAAGAATCAATATTCTTAATATACTGGCAAGGATAAAACTAACAGCCTTAACAATTAACATTAAAAACTCAGTGGCATTACCGATCTGTCATTCATGTCATAATCCAATGGGATTCTCTGAGACAAAGGGTCTCTGCTCCACAAAGTCATTTGGGAATCTAGGAATTTCCCACACTATGGTTTAACCAACTTCCAGGGTCTTGGAAGTGATATTTAACCAACTTCCAATATCAAGGTGGTAGACAAGGTAAGAGTGACAAAGCACAGAGATTGGTTGGGAAGGTTTCAGGGGCCAAGGATAAAAGTATGCCCAGATACCATTGCCCACAACCTGGTTACATGGACCTACCTACCTGGGAAGTGTAGCTTTTCTGTGTTCTGAGATTATAGAAACAAAAATGGGGGGTTTGATGTGCACATAGCTGCCTTAAATAATTAAATCTTGACTATGGAAAATTCATATATAAAAATTAGGCAATAGTCTATTTATAGAAGAAAAAAGCAGAATGAAATAGCGTGAACTACTTCTAATTTTTTTTCTGTAAGTTGTGTCACATTTATAAAAGGAGATGGAGTGCAAGTGTGTGTATACACACATAAGCATATTATTAAAAATATCAAACAAAATATAAACCTACATCTCCATCACTACCACACATCCTCCTACGATATCTAATCTCTTCCTTCTCTCCATTGTTTTATTTCTCCAGCTCACATTTCATTATTTGGTATGGATCCTCCTAACCCAAGCACATCCCACCTATAACTCCTTCTTTAAAGATGGTCTTGACTCTATCCTCACTATACCTCTTCATTAAAAAAGCTGATCCACCAAAGAGATACTCCTATGAACCAAGAGAATACCCACCTACATCAGCTATATTTGAACTGACAAAAATGGATGCCTAACCTTAATGGGCCAAGTAGAATCATTGTTCTCGGAATTTATGGTTGAGACTAAAGTCTGTAGTTAGTGGACCGGGTTAGACATGCATGGTCAAGTTGTCTGCATAGTACAATGCCATCCTTAAGTCAAGTACAATACAAAGTTATAGCAGAGGATTAACTAAGAATCTTGCAGAGGAAGATGCTGCAGAATGAAGCAGACATGCAGAAAAGTAGACATGAGAGAACAAGCACTCCAAACAAAGAGCCACAAAAACAGGAGCTTCCTGAGACAATGAAACCCAGCTATACATCTTGCCAATGGGTTCCACAGGTATCCCCTACAACCTTATAAGCAATCCCCTCTTCTCCCAATGACTCCTGCCTGAGATACATATTACTCCATCCCACATTCCCCCATTTACCTAAATAAACAAAAATATCTCCAAGAACATTTCCCCTTTGGTTTGGACTTAATAAATACAATTCTCAGGGGATCAAGATTTGCAGACAATGTAGAAGATCTATGAAAAAGACAGGTAGAGTGAAGAATTGGTCCAAATAAGTCATTCAAACAAAATGAAAGCAGAGAAATGGGGGGGCGCCTCAGGAATAATACCAGTATTTCAGTTGCTTTTATAATCTATCCATGCCCTCTTCTGATTCCCTCAACATGCTAAATTTTTCACCTCCTTGAGTTCTTTTTATTTTCTGTTTCTTCTATATAGGAAATATTTCATGCTCCACCAAAGCTCTTCATGTCTCAGTCCTCTTCACTCAACTGTCTGCTCAAATATTACCTCTCAGAGGACTTCTTTGTTCACACAATCCAATGTTCTCCACCCACTTTTGTCACACTTTTCTTTTTTTTTTTTTTTTTAGTTTCAGGTGCACAAGACAAAGCAAAACTTAGACGTTTATCATTTATATCCCTCACACTGTGTCACACTCTTAATACACTGCCCTGGCACTTATCATCTACACTTCCCTTGTTTCTTTATATACTTATTTGTGTATCTTTGTTTCTTTATATAATTATTTCCCAGCAGAACTTCCAATGGGGACAATAAGCTTCACTGACTTGTCACTACTGTATTCCCAGCTATTCTCAGAAATCCCAGTAGAGACACTCTAAAAATTTTTTTCATTGAATAAGTGAAATACTTCAAGTAAAGTTTCTGGATTCAGACCAGTGTCCAGCCACTGAGATCTGGACACAGATACAGACATGCAGAGAGGTTTGCCTAGATGAGATAAAGGCAGACAGCTTACCTCGGCTGTAAATAGAATATCCATGATGCAAAATACAACAAAAATGAAACAAAAATGACAGAAGAGATGGTGACACAACTTACAATGCAAATACTAGTTGTCAGAAATAATTCAATGGAAGGATATGCTCGCCCCACACCTTAAACAGCTGCATGTTGTTAGTAAACCCAGAGGTACATGAACAAAATGAAGCCAAGCTGAGCTAGGACATTTGGGAAGATGAAATTTTAATAAAATTGTCACTGTTGGCCTATACAAGGGAATCCATAGCCAACTGCTTGCTTAACTGTTGACAAAACAGCATGGCTTTGGAAATAATCTCTTTCCAAAACCATCCTTTCCTGTCCCCACATTTGTGTTTCTCCAAACTTTTGTTCCTCTGAGGAGGAGAAAAATATGTCATCAAATGGTGGAGATGACCGTTGTGGGAGTTACTGAGAAGGAAAATTTTGGAAGAACAAAGCTCCTGGAAAACGAGGCCTGAAGTTCCTCAAGCTTGCATCCCTTGTGCCTCGTGCAGAGCCTGGCACAGAGCAGACAACTGATATTTGTTGAATCAATAATGACTAATAATAATGTCATGTAATCCTAGAGCTTCAGAGCTGGAAAGGGGGCCTTAAAAATCATCTCAATTTGCAGAAGTCAGGACTGAAATTCAAAGGAAATAAACAACTATATCAAGGTCGCCCTGACTCTTAGGTCAAGATTCAATGTGTTCCTCTTTACACACCCTCCATGCATTTGTGTACTGCTTTCCAGATTACAAACCCTTTCTCCCACATGTGAGGATTATATTTGATCCTCAAATCCCACTCTGAGGCAATGGGGCAGGGTTGTTATTATCCTTAATTTGCTCTGTGAAGAAACAGACCCAAGGAAGTTAAGATACTTGCCAACATTTATATAATTTGTTAGTGGGGGGTACCAGAAATAGACCTAGAATTTCTAACTCCTTGTCCAGGGCACTTTATAATGCAATAAAATTCATGGAAAAGGAAGGCATAGAACTCAATGTGGAGGATGGCTAATGTATTCATTTGCTTGGGCCGCCATAACAAAGTACCACTAACTGCGGCCTAAACACAGAAATTTATTGTCTCACAGTTCCAGGGGCTAGAAGTATGACTTCAAGGCATTGGCAGGGTTGGTTTTTTGGAGGCTATGAGGGAGGATATGCTGCAAGCCTGTCTCCTTGCCTTGCAGACAGCCATCTTCTCCTGGTATCTTTTTACACCGTCTTTCCTCTATGTTAGTCTGTCTCTAGGTCCAAATTCCCCCATTTGCTAAGGATACCTTTCATATTAGATTAGGGCCCACTCTACTGCAGTATAACAACATTATTTTAACGAATTACATCTGCAACAATCGTAATTACAAATAAAGTCACATTCTAAGGTACTGGACGTTGATATTTAAACATAAGAATGGAGGGTAGGAAACAATACAATTCAACCCATAACAACTAGACAGGGGTATAAAAGTGGAGAGAGAGATTTTGAAGTGAACTGATTGATGACTAACTTGAGTTAGCAAAGATACAGGCAGAACTGAGATTGGTATGGCAGGGCTGAGGCTCACTGTAGGAAGCACTTAGAAAAGGAGAGTGACAAGGTTGAGTGGATTCCGCTTGGGATGGAAAGACCCTCCAGGAACCTTTCTCCATAAAGGGTGTGGCAGGTACATAAGGATTATGGAAGCAGAAGACACTTGCAGACTCTGATAGCATTAGTCGTCTCCCACTCTGTGACTACACATAGCAAAATTGATCACATGAAATAAGGGGTAAATCTGTTTCTATTTAAAAGGTATTCAAAAGCATTCATAAACACTGTCCAGGATAGATCAAATCAGAGCATCTTCCTCAAAGAAGGAGGAAGGGAATGGAGATTATTATAGTAAGTGGAGACGATGTTCTTGGGGCCCCATGTCTCACCCACTTGGCCTATCTCTCATTCCAGCCCCCACCTAGGTGAACTCATGACAACAGTATCCCACTTCAACTTGTGTAAATGCCTCTCTCTACGTTGAAACCTTCTCTCGACATGGAGAACTGGAGACCGTGGATAAATGCCTCAGCCTCTGTTGTCAGGGTGGAAAATTCTAGGAGGCATTCTGTATCTCTCAAAGGAATTCCTGCAAAATAAACTCCCCACCATTGGCTATAGCAGAGGCCTTGATAATTCTCCCTAATGCGTTCTCTTCCTCTTTTCCTATCTCATTATCACCTCTCCTTCACTCTGCTTCTTGGGATCACCTCCAAAATATACCACCTGAACCTAAGTCCTTTACCTCAGGCTCTGCTTTTGGGAAAATTTAAAGTAAAGAGTGACACCAAGGTCAGCCATAGGGATCTTGGCACTTATGAGTTACTTAGTGTGACTATGTGCTTACTCCCATAGGACTGAATTCAGCAAAAGGTTTTGGTGTCTGCCATATGCGACGTACTTACTAGGTGCTGAGAATAGAAAGTGGAAAAAGACATGGCCTCTGCCCTCAGGAAGTTTAAAATCTGCTGGAAAGGATTTATGGTGTGGAATATTCTCTAACTCTTGCTGAAACACAAAGATCTATCTTCATTTGATATTTTTGATCCATGAGGCCCCCAATAATTGTCCCCCAAATCCACTTCTCTTGCTTCAGAGCATCGCATTCAATTTATGACTGAGGCTCCCATGGCTCCAATTTACATGTGATTCACATAACATCTGTTTAATTTTAAAGTTTATATGGCAGCTTTTTGAAATCCCAGGGACTTTTTCAACTTTTTCCCTCTTCCCTCAAACACCAAGAGGATGGGGAAAATTAATTTCCTGTGTAAAAATGTGAGATGACAGCAGGTCCAAGGTTAAACCTATTTACAAAGGAAATCATTGCCAATGTTTAGAAAAGTCTGTTTTTATTTGAAAAATTCAGTGATCTACCTGGCTTCTAATGTCTCATGGCATTTTATTATCAAAGAGTTTCAACCTATAAACAGCAATGAAGAGGAAAACAGTTCATATTTGCTTTTCCCCAACGTGCGATGAACTGTTGGCTAATAAGCCAATCAATTTGTTTCACTAAACAGCCCCCTAGGAAGTTCCCCAGTTTTCCTTCCTCTGGGGTTGTCTGAGAATACTACCCCCCAGAGCCTCAAGTTGGTCTGGCCACGCCTGCCCTCCTCAGGCTTTTCTTTTTTAGGGCTAATGGCATGAACAGTTCTGGGCTTCACTTCTGTCTGGCCAGGAGCAAGCCAAGCTCAGCTCACCCAAGTCCACACTCTAGACACAACTCCTCTTATGGAGGGAGGACAGAACAGTTGAGTCCTCTCCACAGTCAGGTAACAACTGAGATCACTTTCCGTCTTCCATATTTCCATGCAGATGGAAGCTCCATTCTTGCTCATTTCTGCCCCAAAAGATGTACGTTTGAATCTTGCTTAGAGTTTCGGGGACCTTCTTAGTGCATAAACACATGCTGCTGCCCCAGCATCATCATGGGGTTTCCGGAATCATCATGAGCCCTCCAAGGCCGTGTCTCTTCTAAGCCCTGCCCAGACTCACAGGAGACCATTCTGTTGCTCTCATCTCCTGTAAAGTGAGGCCTCACTGGATAGTCCCATCACCTGGTCATTTCCACTCTGAGGTCTTGTCATCTACTAGAGAAATGAGGCCCAGTTCTCCTCAGTTCTCAAATACCCACCACATGTCCAGAATTGTACTATGGGTTGAATTGTGTGCCCCCCCCCCAAATTCAAATACTGAAATCTTAACATCCAGTGCCTCAGAATGTGACCATAGTTGTAAATAGGGTTTTTTAAATGTAATTAGTTAAGATGAAGTCACACTGGGGTGAACCCTAACTTAATAGGAAGGTATCCTTATAAAACTAGGGAATTTGGCCAGAGACACAGACACAGGGAGAATGCCGCATGAAGATGGGCGTCTACAAGCCAAGGAAGATCAAAGATTGCCAGCCAAGCACCAGAAGCTGGGCATGCCACATGGAACTGATTCTCTTTCATAGCCTTCAGGAGAAACCAATCCTGCCAACACTTTGATCTTGTACTGCCAGCCTCCAGAACTGGGAGACAATAAAGTTATGTTATTTAAGCCATTGAGCTTGTGGTACTTTGTTACGGCAGCCCTAGCAAACTAATATAGATTTTATTACTGCTACCATAATATTCCTTCCCTAAAGCAATCCATATTTCCAGTCCTTTTAGCTGACTTGCAAAAGGGTCAAAGAAACAAAAAGCACTGGGGAAAAATATCAAAAATATCGTCCTGCTACCATTTCATATAATGTAAGAAAGACCTCTACAGTAAGGATTATTTTGGATTTCATTTGGGAAAATGCTGTATTTTAGGATACTATTAGCATTTTTCCAATCTTGAAAAAGTGACTCCTGAGGTGTTTTAATACCTAAGATAATATTATTACAAAAATTACTAGTTTGGATTTGCTTGATAGAGTCAGTGGGAAAGATAGGGACCTATGGAGACCCATGTTAGTTCCAACGTTTGCTAACTGGACAAGAACTTGGGCGACACACAATTCCTCTCAATATGTTTTCTCATTTGTAAAAGAAGAATATTTCCTTGCAGGATTATTCAGGACGAGATACAACAATTTCTATGAAGCACAATGCCTACCTAGTACTTAAATGTTTTTTCTCTTCCTTTATCATGCTCCTTGCATTTAGTGTACAACCATCTGGAAATGTAGAAGGGGAAGGCAAAGGTTGGTAGCAGGATCAAGGGAACAGTAGCACTTTCATTTCAATGAGAAACTATGTTTGTGCCCCATCATCTTATGTCCTCCATATTATCAATAAGAATAGGAACCTTCTCAAACTCCCTGCTTTCTTGAAATTAAACATGTGCTTCAAATGAATTTTCATCATCATAAGGTTCCTCTTTATATTGACAAAATGTAAAAAGAAGCTCTTTAAGGAAAATAAAACCTATAAAATAAGATTTATATGGTCAAAGTCATTTAAACATTATTTCCACTAGAAGAACAAGATCACCTCTTTGCTTCTAAAAACACTTTTCTGGATTTGATTCATCCATGAAAGAGGAGCAACGGCCTGGAAATAAATATAGATACTACTTTTTGAAACTCTAGCAAGGGGCACCCATCATTCAAGGTGTTACCCAAACCAATCTAGTTGCTACCTTAATATGACCAGAGCGGTGTCTTCTCTTCAGGTGACAATGACATTTACAGACTGTCTCCTGGGAGGCTCCAAGGATCATTGGCTTGGCCTGAGAATCAATCCAATGTTGGCATCTTAACACACTGGCTTCCTTCTCAGACACACCGGACCAGCACAGAGAGGCTTAGGAAACATGCTCAATGTAAATCCAAATGGCTAACAGTATATCCTTCCAGAAGTTAACTAAGTAGATGTAGGGATATGTGTGTATAGTTATAGGTCTGAATATGTATATGTTTGTATATACACATACACACCCACCCAAGGAATCAAATTATTCTGCAACTTATTTTTTTCACTTAAAATATACATGCCATCTTTCCATACCAATATATGTAGATCATTCCCAAATGATCTAACACTATTTTTAACAACTATGTCATATTCCATTGTGTAGCTATATTTTCACTTTTTTAACCAACTCCATTTTAATAAGTGTTTAGGTTGTCTCCAGTTTTTTGCTATCACAGAGTTACAGACATGTTTGATACATGTATAAACACATCCAAAGAACGCAGTAGAATTGCTGGTTCGAAGGGAAGTGTATTTTATGTTTTGATAGATAGAATCAAATTGTCCTCTCAAACAAGAGTCCACCAGTTACAACCCTGCCAGCAATATATATGAGATCTACTAGGGATGAGCAGAGGTGATTTTTTAAAAAAATACAGATGCCCAGGCCCCATGCTCTCAGAAATTCTGATGCAGCTCATCTGAGATGGGGCCCAAAGTATCTGTATTTTTCTTACGTGTCCAAGGAAATGTAATGATCAGCCAGGATTAGGAAACTCTGAGCTAAACCATCTACCCACTCCTGCAGGGGGTACCCATTAACTACGTATCAGTTATTCATCTTGAGAATTATTCACATATGTGGCTCTGATCTGTGGAGGAAAAAGTAGCATTTGAAAAGCAGTTGGAATTAGGGCCAGAAAGAAAAGCACTGTCTGCCATACTATTCCCTTACATATAACTGTAAAATTTCCCAATTTGTATTGCTAAGGTCTGTTTTGCAGCTTGGAAAAAAAAAAAAAAAAGAATGTTTTGTTCTAATACTTTATTTAGGGATGGGGAAAGTGATAACATATCCTATTGGCAGGTCAGTGTGTGAGTTAAAGAATCGTTAGTGCTTTGAAAGTTTCATGAACTTGGAGCATTTAGCTAGTGGATAGTGGTAACAAATGACATTTGCTGCTACATGCACCAGTGGCAGGAGATTAAATGTTGGACTGGACCCCTTACCTTGATGGAGAAGAAATCTGCCCTCAGTCTTTCCAGCTAACTCTCGGAAGGAAGAGTAGAGTAGCAGCGAGTATGGCCTCTCCCTCCGAATGAGTTGATGCACACAGCTTCTTATGATGCTCATTGTCTAAGATACATCTCTGCATCGGCCTGGAAGAGAGTAAAGGGCATTCCTAAGTTCAAAGACCAGAAGGACCCTCCATAAACCTCCTCAAAAGCCTAACCAACCAGTTCTCAACACTGGATGCATAAGTAACCCACGTAGGGAGCTTTAAAATTTGTGACATCCAGGTCCCATCCTCAGAGATTCTGATTCAGTTGGTTTGGGGGTGCAGCCAAGACAGTGGGATATTCTAAGTGGTTGGATAGAATTAAGGGTGCAGCGAAGATTGAGAACCACTGTTGTAGCCTATTGTTCATGGGACATACCTAGCATTCCCCCCCCCCCATTCCCTGCTTTGCAATACTCTGGTTGAATTAAGTTACCTATGAGAGAAAAGAGCAGGAATGGAAAAAGTGAAGTGAAACCTAAAGAGATTTCCTGGGCAACCCTTTCTCTTTCTCACCCCTCAGTGTCACAGCTTCAAATTATATCTCTATATTGACTGATACCAAGCTCAAAGAAAAGAATTTGGAGGCCGAGTGACTTTTAGGAGGAGGGGTGGGAAAATCAAGTGCCCCCAGGGGATAAGCAAGCAACAAAGATAAGCGAGGCAGCCCCGTAGGACTGTAGCAAACAACAACCCACAGGCCACGAATTGGTTCTGACCAAACACAGACATGTAATTATTCAACCCCAATGGCCCCAGACAAATTAATTGTCTAAAGATGCCAAAAATACCATTTTACCTGGACTGTCCCCATTTATAAAGGTTGGAAACTGTTTTTCTTTTTTTAACTCTGAATGAGCTAAATAAAACACATCTGTGGGTTAAATGAGGACCAAAGCCTACCAGCTTATGACCCGTGATTTCAAGGAACCCACCACTTTTCATGGTTCAAATCTGGAAACACTGATCATAGAAGTGATAACAATAAAATACAGCTGGCACCCAAACAGTGACAGGTTTGGTGAACTTCATAAAGGGCAGGCCTGCATCTCTTAACCAGATGATGTCCTCAAAACTGCTGGTAGACAGTGCAGGGTTTCCATTGAAATTAACCCAGATGGACTGGGTGGAGCTGGTTAAAGATGTGTCCTTCCTGGAAATCATTTCCCTTTCATTCCACTTCCCCCCTGAAAGTCCAGGTGCACTTTCCACTTGTCACACATCAAAAAAGAGACTCTTTCCAAATTATCTTCATTCCTTTGGTCACCATCTGTGCCCAAACCCCACTTCCAACAGGTATGCAGTTGTCAACGCCATCACAACAGGAGCATTTTCCATAATACATGCAGAGTAGTCTGCTGAACCCCCTTCCATGAGATTAAATGGAAGGATTTTGCCCTCAGTGCTGACATACCTAAAGGGTATAAGATAAATGGACCATAGCATCAATTAAGCTACGAAAGTCAGATATGCACTATATAAAACTAGTGGGATAAATATATACTGGAGAGAGTCTCAAAAAGACATTCTGTGGCCAGTGAGGGACAGAGGAAACTTTGTACTTCATCTATTTCCCTTCTCTCATCTATAAAAGGGGTGTTTCAGAGCACAGTACTGTTTTCCATGGTTACTTTGAGTATCAAATCATAACAATATATGTGAAATTGGCTGGAATACTGGGAATTCTATACACATGCAAAGGATTACAAGGGTTGTAAAGCAAGACTGTGGGAGATGAGCTCAGAAGTTTCCTCTCCTCAGAAAAAGCAACTGTGTAACCCTGGTCTCTCTGCCAACTGGGAGGAGACTGCACCAGAGACTGGCAGACGAGGAGGAGAGGGTGGGCAAAGTGGCTGTGTCCCATTCCTACACCCCCACCCGCCACTGCCCACAGTGGGCAGGAAGCCTTGACCAGCTGCCAGGTTGGAAACACATGGATGGTCATGGAATGAAGGCTCTTGTTCTTTACATTACAGCTCTGACAACACAGCCATTCCCAGCCTTGCTGTAGTCACTTCGAGACCTGAGAGCCGTGGCAACATCAATCTGAGTTTTTTTATCACCATAGCCACAAAGTTATTGTGGGATGGACACAATTCAACAATTATTAGGGGCACACCTACCCCATGCCTCGTAGTTTTGTACTAGGCACTGCGAATGATTCAAAATTATTCCCTTCACTCCAAATGATCAGAAAAATCTAACTACATCTACATTAGAAACATCGGAGAGTTACTCACTGAGAAAAAAAAAATGTACATCTATATCTATATCGATATCATCTATATATATCCTGGGGGATGAAAGAAAGAGGTCTGAGCACCAGGTGTACCAGTTTGTGACACACACAGAGTTTGAAGAGGGGAACAGAATTGCTGTGACGCTGTGATGAGGAGAAAACATTTTTCGTTTGTCATACAAAAAAAGTCATGCCCTTTGGTGTTTGTAGAAAGGTTATAGTAAAGATCTAATGGGTGTTCAGTTTATTTCAGATGTTGTATATACACATTTTCTGAATATAACACTACTGGGAGTGGTCAGAAGTAGGATCAATTTATTGTGAATTACAAGCAGAAAAGTTAAATCGAACAGAGAGCTGGATTTATTTGGACAGTACAAAATACTGTCTTCTGTTAGTAAAGATTATAGGTGACTTAAATGGTGAAAGACCAACATGATCAAAACAGTAGGGTGAAGTGTTGTAAAGTGGACAGAACAAAGAAGGGCCCCAATGATGAAAAGGATTTCATCTAGGCAGAGAGGAAGGGGGCGGATTGCCAAATGTGGGGAAAAGAACATAAGCAGGGACAGCCCTCCTTTGAAGCCATAATGGATATAAAAGACTTTCCCAAGGGCAAAATGCTTGCATAGTCATTATTTCTTACCCCATTTTACAGATTGGAAAGCTGAGTTTTAGTTCCAGTCTTTCTCAGTGGTCTAAGCCAGGAAGTAGAAAAGTCAGGTTTCTGACTCATTACCCAAGGGTCTTTTCACCTCACTTGTCCCTAAAGCGGAGCTAGGCTCTGCTGAGCTCCAAATATGCTCCAGCACTGAGTTCTGTGACTTCCAAAGCTTGTCCTTGATGAAGATCATTCAGCAAGCAGTTTTGGAGGAAAAGAAGATCTCTGGGCAGGAACAGGAGGTGTGGCAATAAGGCAGGGTAGGCCAGTTGATAGGAGGCCTTGAGAACAAAAAGAAGATAATTTGGCCTTTGTCCTGAAAGTAATTAGTTGGCTGAGCACCAGTGGAGATATCCTCAAACATATTAAACATGCATACTCTGTGGTTCGTTGGGTCTTAATGACTAGACATGTTCTTGGACAAGGGACCTACCCTGCTCTCCTCTGAAAAAAATAATAAAAACATTGACTCAAAAGAACATCCACCTGCAGCAATGAAAGCCTTTTGGAAAAAAGCAATCCATCCGTACAGATGAAGAAAGCATGCATAGACATAGTTTTGCTGTTGCTGTTGAGAGAGACGTCAACATACCATCAGCTCAAAAACCAGGCTGAGAAGTATAAGGAAATTCGAGAAGTCCACTTGTGAACCATTTCAGAATGCAAGGCCACAAAGGCAACAAAGGTATTTGCATTCAGCACCTAAAATTAACTTTCTCCATTTCCATTTGGAGGCCTTATCAGATTGGGAAATCAGACATTCTGTCTCTGGTCTATCCTGAAAGGCATTTTATTTTTGTATGTTGTCACACATGCACAAACACAAGTTGTACAGAATTATTCCACCTGATAACCAGGAAAAAGGAAGAAAAAAAAAATCACTGCTTTCACTGACGGGTTACTGGCTGTTCTTTTGACCATTCCTGTTTTCTGTGAGAATGTTAGGCCAATGGAAGGATATAAAGCTAGCTAAGCTTCAATCCTTGATAACACACCCATGGCAGAGAGCAGAGGCAATTGAAAAAGAAAGAACACATGGTGGAATGAAAATGTTCGATTCAGTATCTGCAGAGAGTCTGTTGGTTTTTGGAAAGAAGTTGTGGTAATTTTGAGCCAGCCACAAACTTTGCCCTATTCCCCTACTGTTTCCTGCCTGTCTCTTCCCCAAGGGTTCCTTTGGTGCCCCACATAGTGTAGAGCCCATTATTTTTTATATGTTAACTTTCCTCTAGCCAAGCAGCACACAGTGTTGACCTGCTAATTACCCTCTGAGTGATGGTTATAAAAACAATCTCCATATTTATGCTGACGAGAAATTTGTACATTATGGGGCCTCCATCGATACTCAGCATGTGAGTCTAGACAGCCCATTATCTTTGACAAAAAAATAAGTGTAACAGGATAGGTTTGGGGACTACTTATTTGAAGGAAAAATCCTTGAACTATTCAGAAGATTGAATAATATGTTAACTTATGGACATCTATTCACCTCATCGTCAATGTCCCTAAGAAACAGGGATTCCTAGAATAAGATGCCCTGATCCATTGTTAAATCTTCACCCAGAAGAGAAAAGGAAGTTCACTGAGATATACTGAGTTTTACTCTCTTCTAGACACTGTGGTAGAGACGTCACCCTCTGGGTCACCCTCACAACACCCTGCAATGGCGGATTCCTGTCCATTTCACCCAAGAGGAGCAGAGAGATCATGGGTGGTGCTCAAGCTCACCAGTGCTTCCATACCTCAGATTTTGTAGTTCTGTCCATTCATTCATTCACTGGCTCATTGATTTATTGAGCACCCACTCTGTGATAAGTTCTGCCTGAGGCACTACAGGTATAAAGCTAAAGGAAACACATTCTCTCACTCATAAAAGTTTATATCATTTGTCTACTGCAATTTCCAAACCCAGAGAAAATCTCTTTGAATGACATAACCTAGTGTGTCTGCTTTCCCCAAGAAGAGAACACTGCCGATAAATGATACTCCCTCTTCTCTCCTTTTTCCTTTCTTTCCTTCCTCCCTACATCCCCTCTTTCCTTTCTTCCATTTCTTTCTTTCACAAGTGGGGGAAATAAGTTACAAGGCTTAGCACACTTGATTCTATCATGCACTGTATGACGGAACGTAATGTTCTAAATCAGTGTTCCCTATGAGGCTAGTTCAAGTAAGTCAATTTCAGGTATATCAGAAACAAAAAGGGCTCCATGGTCAAAAAAAGTTTGTAAAGCTGGGTGCACAGCACTTCCCTCTGGTGATTCCCAACACACACCACCATTGCAAAGGCCCCCAGAAGTACTTGTGTAACACTGCTCAATATAGCAATCCCCAAACTTCCCCAAGGGTTGGAGTACTTAATTAACTTAACTGACAGTTTTCCAAATATTAGTCTTTGGAAGAAGAACTGCACTGGGGCACAGTTTAGTGCTTTGGGGGGAAATATGTGGGCCTTTACTTCCAGGTGGCACCGTGGAGAGGAGCACAGAAATTGATACCAGATCTTGGTTCAAGTCCATCATCTGCCATACACGTGCTAAGTTAATCGAGCAAGTTACTTTACCTCTGTGAGCCTTTGCTTCTTTATGTAATAAATGAATTGGATAATATATACCTTGCATTTATTATTGGAAACACTTGAGATGATATATATATATATATATATATATATATATATATATATATATATATATATTAAATGTTATATTACAATACAGTTGACCCCAAATGAAAAAAGATGTGTATTTTAATTTACTGTTGCATGATTTATGAAAGTCTTTGAGCTTCCCACCATCTACATTTCTGCCAGAGATCCTTGGAGAAATGGCATGTTTTTTAAATACAACTGACTACGGTGACTCGTATATGACATACTTTTAGAATAAAAAATTTGGCTTTTACTGTGATCAGCATTGTGGTCCAATCAACATGCAAGAGACTGACAGGAAATTACACAAAAGAAAAACAAAAACGTTGCATGAGGAATTATTTTTTTGTCATTTATTTTGTCTTTGTATTTTCCTTTGTATTGTATTTGTTTCATTGCTATTTCTTTTTTTATTTCCACAATGCGTTTGCTTGTGTCTTCACCACATAAATTAAACAAAACAAAATATTTGTAAGCTACATTTTTTCTAATTACCAAATTTGAGAACAAAACAGAATTTCTTGATACCCTATTAACTATAACAAAGGATTTGGCAGGTTACATTCCACACTCCTCCTTACCTTCATTTCCCCATCTTTGTTTAATATAATTTGGTAGCTAAAAGCTAGGATATAGTTATGAGACAATTATTTTTTTATTAGTTCCAGGTGTATAAAGCAACATAATAGTTATACATTTACATCCCCACAAAGTGAGAACCCCCTTCCCCAAGCTACTACCCCTCTGACATCTTATATAACTGTTACAATACCACTGACTGTCTTCCTTATGCTGTACTCCACCTCCCATGACTATATATATATATATATTTAATTATAGTTGACATTCAATATTATTCTACTCCAGCTTCAGCTGTACAGAGCATTGGTCAGGCATCTACCCAGTCAATGAAGTGATCCCCCTGATAAGTCCAGTGCCCATCTGCCACCTTACATAATCCTTACAACATTTTTGATTATATTCCCCATTCTGTATTTCATATCCCCATGACTGTATTGTGTCTACTAATTTGATGAGACAATTATTTTTAACTTTCCTTTCAACAATTATCTTTGACACTTGTACTCAGCAATGTAAACATATTTACAAAATTATTTAGAGAAGCTTTTTTCTTGTTTATATTAAGACCTCTATGAAGAATTAAGTACATTTTATTTATCACCAGGTTAAGGTAATCTTAAATGAAGTTATCAAAAGTCTGCATATAATAATCCCATTTCTTTATATATATATTCAATAAATAAACATATATGTATCTTGAAAACTTTATATCAAAATGATACTAGTAATGGGTAAGTCTGGAAGGTGAGATTATAAGTGATTTTTAAATATTTTTGACAACCATGTTTTTTTTCTAATCTATTTAAAATGAACACGGAGTTCTTTTTAATAATGAAGAAAATGGGCTATTAGATAAAGAAGGTAAAGGTAGTGCTTGTATTTGCATACGCTGCCCCCAACATTCCCCACTAAAATGACAATAAAGAGATTTTTATAAAAATATAAACCCATTAGAATAAAAAGAACAGGAAAAAAGACAACAGCAACAAAATTTTGGAAGCTGGAAAGCAGATGGTCCAAAGTAATTGACTTAGCAGACCCAAGAAAGCTGAATCCAAAGCTGACAGTGGGAAAACCCATGAAAAACCCAATTTACCCTGAAGAACACCCAAAAGACTCAGAAATGTGCAGCACCAGATACCTCTGTAAGTAGGAGGTGAGGGTCAGACTAAAGAAGGATTTGTGCAAGTCTGTTTAAAAAGTAATGAGATCCCCAAGTCTCCTCCACCACTTAATGTGGCCAGGCAACTGGCCACCCCTCCCCACAAACTTCCCCCAACCCATCCATAAGACTGGAAGTTTAATCTCTAGATAAAGTATAACAGAAGGTCCTGGACAAGGAGATACTAGATACAGGTGAGAAGGAGGGTACTGAGCCATACCAAAAATAAAGGGATTAAACATACGTTCTGAACCCCACCACACCTCGGTTCCAGTCTGCCTCTGGCACACTTCACACAATGTAGGTAACCAGCTCTTACGCCCTCTCCAAGCAGGAAATGAAAAGAACCTTATCTGGTGTATCTGACCAGTCCAAAAAGAAACTAACAACAGTGGTTCCCCAGTGAGCCAGCTCAGGGACCAACAATCAATAAGCCCAATCTAAGCACTTCTTTGTTGTGAACTGTATTGATGGTGTAATGAGAACATAAACAGTGGCTAGAAATCAAGCCAAAATTACCCCCCAGTAAATATATCAATATATCCGGGGGAAATGCAAAGTGTGTGCGCGTGTGTCTGTGTGGGATGAGGCTCCTGAGTATGTCTGTATCTCTGGAGAAATCAGAAGAATAAATCCTTATTTTCCACTGTGGGAAGTAGCAATATTAATATGTTATGTGGAGATATGGAGGTAAATGCTAAAAGAATCAACTGAAAGAACCGGAAGTGGTAGCCTCGGAGAACAACAAATGATGGGTAACTGGGGCCATGGGATACTGCTGCTCTTCATAACAAGCTCTACAGAACTACTTGATTCTTTCAACAATGTTTAAAATTTAAAAAGTAAGTGAGAAAATTATTTTGTTACACAATGGACATGATGCAAATCTCAATGAATTATAAAAATATAGCCCATGTTCTTTAAACACATTACAGTGAAATTAGAGATTGATAAACCAATGTCAAAAAATAAAATGAACAAATTCCTAGCAGATAAGGTGGGACAAGGAGAGACTGCCATGAATAATCCCACAACAGGGTTGAAATACAATCAGTCCCTTCTCTATTAGCTCTGCGGAAATAATTCAGTAACAAAGGAGAAAGTGTCTAGAGCCCGTACTATGAGACCTACACAAGTCTTCAGCTCCAGAGCTTGATTCTCTGCCAGTCAACTCAAACACGTTAGAGTCTTGTCTTACATCACATGCCAAAACAACATTCATAAAAATTAAAGAGTCATATACTTTTAAAAAATATAGCACAAGAAATTATAGGAAGCTGTTTAACTGATCTGAGGCTGAGGAAAGCCATTCAAAGTATACAATTAGTCAAATCACAAAGTAAATATTGGCATAATTTAATATATTGTTTGTTTAAACTTCTGTATGTCTATCAAAGAATCTAAGTAAAAATAAATGTTAAATAATTAATTAGGAAAATTATTAGCTATAAATATGTTAATAAACCCATTAGAAAAAGGAATATGTCAATGGAAAAAGAATGGAATAACAGCAGAAAATTCATAAAAGAATTAAGTAGACACTAAACTTGTAAAAAAATGGAAAACTGCTCAACTAGTAATTTTTTAAGCACAAATTAAAATTCCTATCAGATTGAAATACATTTTTTATAGGTAATGTTTAATACTAGTAAGAGTGAGGAAAATAAGTATTCTTGTATATATTGCTATTGGAAATTTACGTGGAAAGCTATTTGGCATCACACATTAATATCCATAAAAATGCTCATACGTTTGATTCAATAATACCACTTCTAGAAATCTATCCCTAAGTAAATGAGAGATGTAATAAAAGATTTATGTACAAAAATATTTATCACCTAGTTATGATCTCACAATAGAGAAAAGATTCAGTAAATTATAGTATAGCCCTATAATGGTATATTAGGCAAAAATTAAAAGTCATATTTTTAAAAGAATATTTAATAGCATAGATAAATGTTCATGACAAAATATTAATGTTAAAAACACATGGTACAAATTATATACAGTAAAGATTCCAATTTTGTAATATACACATATATCAAATTTGTTATATAGATGCATATATACTCTATATGTGTATTTGAAAATACTAGAAGGAAATATAGGAAAATTAATAATAGTTCATTCCAAGTAAAAGGATCCTGGGTGAATTTTACTTTCCTTTCACTTTTATAAGTTTTCCAAATATTTTTATAATGAGTATGAATTATTTCCAAGTGACAAATATAATAGAAGTAAAGTAGTAATTAACCTTACGTAAAAGATATAAACATTAATCATATATCTGTAACCCAAGTTCAAAGTTTCATAATTCTGTATTTGTGAAAATTTGGACAACGTTTATATTGAAGTTTGACTTTGCTTGGTAAATCCTTCATAAAAGATGGACTGCATGAATATGACAAATAAGACATAAAAGGAAATATAAAGGCGAACATTTATTGTTTACCATGTGCAAAGTACTATAACCAAATATTTACCATTGTGTTCTTTCCTCTATGAGTTTCTCATTATAATGTCCCCATTTTATGGATGAGGAAACTTAGATTAAAAGGTTAAGCGTCTTTTAAAGGTCACCTTGATGGAAGTGTGTTTGCCAGGCTTCACCGTGCAGTGTGACTTCAGCTGCTCAGCTTTTGACCTCCTCATGGATCTCAACCCTGACTGCATATTACAACTACCAGGGGAGCTTTAAGGGGGAAAGCCCAATGCTCAGACCTTACTCCAGCACAATTAAATCAGAATCTCTGGGAATGAAGACAAGGCTTCTTAAAAGAATTCTCCACACAAGTTTAAGCTATAACCAGAGGGAGAATCTGCAAGCCTCGCCAAAGGTTCTCAACTTGTAGCTATGATTGCCAGGAGGCTTCACCAGATTCTGACACAGCAAGCCTGGTCTGGAACCAGGAATCTACATCCTTAACACACACTTCCAGATAGTTTAGTTCTGAAGCAGGTAGTCCATAGCCTACTACTTGATTAAAGGTTAGTATGCTTTATTGAATATACAGAGGGTGCCAAAACAACGTATACACATTTTAAGAAAGAAAAAAAAACTATTAAAATTGTAATACGAAATATATACTGATAACAAAAGATGAATACAAGTCACGTTTGACTTCTGCAATTATAAGAGGTGCTCAAAGTGGTTACCATCAGCGTCCAGACACTTCTGATTACGGCGAACTACTGCTTGGGCAATGTTGACCAAAGTGTTCACTTGTATACATTTTTTTGGCACCCCAGTAATATATACACACATATATACATACACACATCAGTATATGTGTATATATATGTGTATATATATATATATATATATACACACACACTTATTTATAAACACATACGTATGTATTTGCATGTATATATGTGTGTGTATGTATCTATATGTGTATATATGTATATATGTATACATGTATATATACACATATATATAAATTTGTGTGTATGTGTATATTGCATACATATTTGTTCCTAAATACTTCAGTGTGAAAAATGCCACGATTATTTATTTTTCTATTCCTTGCTACATAAAGTGTGACACATAAATCAACAGTATTTTTATCACCTGGAGTTGGTTAGAATGTCAGGATTTCAGGCCCAATCCCAAACCTACTAAATCAGAACCAAAATTTTAACAAGAGTCCACGTAATACACATGGACACACAGTAAAGGTCCAGAAGCAGTATTCCAAATCCAATTCAAGTTAGCTTTGCCCATTCTTAACACAATAAGTGGGAACCCAATTGTCATGCAGGGTGTCATGCGGGATCTCTGGTCCCGCTTCCCGCACTAGAATGCAGGATATGGTGAGGCCAAAAAGGAACACCCATGGAGCCATAGGTAGGGGAGTCATACCGCTATATTCTCGCTGGCGGCTGGATTGGAGACACAGGAAGCAGGAGCCACACGACCCACAATCCACCAGCCGCTTCTCTGCCAATCAACCTCACCTGCTCACTGCAATCCGCACCTCTGCAATCCGCGCTTGCTAGCTCAGCCATGGCAGTTATATCAGTGGCTAATGGCTCACTGGTTACAGCTGATGACCAACTAGTCATAGCTGATGGTCATCCGATCACAGCTGATTGCCATTTACTACCCGAGCCAGCACCTTTCCACGTGAGGCCGTGAGCCTGGAAACTGCACTTCTGGCTCTGTCCCCACACCAATTTTCTTAATTTGTTCTGGACTCTTCCCCATCTTAGGGATCCTAAAGCAATGTAGTCTAGAAAAGTTGGAGGAGGTCCTCTGCTGCTTAAAGAGGCATCACCTGAGATGTCCCTTGCTGAAGCAAGCAAGCCCATTTGAAGGTGGCAGCTGCTCTGCTTGGAGTATCTCCTCTCTTTGTATCCCCTGGTCCTTTGCCTGAGGACAAACTTTATTTAGTGTTCCCTCCAGCAGCCCCCTCAGTGGACCTGCTCTTTCTACAACTCGGCACAGGAAAGGGCCCAGGTCAGCTCCTAGAGCTGGCCACACTTTTTGTTTACCATGTCACAGGAAATTCCAGGCTCTTCCCTTAGAAATCCCAGTGCTTCCAAACAAAGATGTTTGGGGCTTTCTGTAGCTGGCCACAGAAATCGAAAGACGCTATTAATTCTCTGGAGACGAGGGATGCCAGAATATACATATTTTACCCATAGTTACAGGAAGGTAGAATAATTGCTTTTTTACTTTTTTCAGCCTCCTAATCAGAAAGAAAGAGGGGGGGAAATGGCATTTCAAGAAATTATCTGGTGTTATACTCATATATATTTTATATTTTTAAGAAGAAATTTTAAGCATCCTTAGAAATTTTTGAGGTATCTACACATATAAAACCAATCAATATGCCACTTACGAATTAGCCGTGTATTTTATCATAAGCCTCCTGGTTGCTACTAATCTGGATGGCTTGAATGAATGAATGAATGAATTAATTAATTAATTAATTATATTTCCCAGCCATAGTTATAATGTTATATATAATATTATAATTTTTAACTAATATTTCATGTATTCATACTACCCGTCTCTCAAATAATGGTGCTGTACTAGACATAGTCTTTTTTCCTACTTACTTTGATATGATCATCGGTAAAGGTTAATATCAACACGATTCAACCAAATCGAATGCAGGATCTAGAGATGGCAGCAGTACAGGCCTCTCCCAACTTTGTCCATACCTGGCTCCCCATAAAACAGACCTTGACAAGTTTATAGCATGTTAAAATGCCTGGTGGTTTTGGGATTCAGATAAAACAGCTAGCTCTGAAAGACTAGAATGCATCAATAGTTTTGCTTCCACATGAAATACTACAGAGAGAACCTAAAAGCCAGGCCTGCAGGGAGAAAGGCAAACTCTCTAGTACAGTATACAACCACCTCAAATGAATATTTGGCTAATAAAAGTGCACTGGCTGCAGTAGCACTGGGATTTGTAGGGCTAACTGTCTTTTCTACAAACCATAGTAAAGGATCCAAAGTGCTCTGACCCCAACACCTGCCACAGAAAGAACAGATGACTCACAACCCAGAGGTCTTGGTTTTCAACAGGATGCTTGTGTCTCAAATTATTCATGGAGTGACTCTGCTCTGGTGATTAAAGCAAAGTGGTAATACTTTGCATATGTCTGTGCTACAGGCATTTTCCACGGCATAACTGCAAATGTCTCATAGAAGATCCAGGTTAGGGTAAATGAGAAGGACAAACCTTTCAACTCAATAAAAGAGGGCAAATTTGGGAGAAAAACCTTGTTGGCTGCAAGCCAGAAGCTAAAAGGAGTGAAGAAAATCACAACATTAAATTTTGTGTGTGATGATATATACATGACAGAAAATAAAATATTTTCACTTAGCATGTCTCTTAATTAAACCCATGGTTTGTACATTCTACACATTAGGTTGGTGTATAAGTAATTGCAGTTTAAAAGGTTAAAAATAATTGCAAAACCCACAATTACTTTTGTGCCAACCTAATACATCTACATATTATGAAGAACTCACAAGTGTACCATGCTATACTCAAAATATATATAGTCTCCCAAGTGGAACATAATTCATAATCCAGAAATGAACCCTCACATATATGACAAGGGAGCCAAGAACACTTGATGGGGAAAAGATAGTCTCTTCAATAAATGTTGGGAAAACCGGACAACCACATACAGAAGAATAAAATTGGACTGCTATCTTAAACAACTCTCAAAAATTAACTTGAAATGGATTAAAGACTTAAACGAAAAAAACTGAAATTATAAAACTCCTAGAAGAAAACACAGTAAGAAGCTCTTTGAAGTTGGTCTTGGCAATGATCTTTTTGGATATGACACCAAAAGCACAGGCAACAAAAGCAATTAATTATATCAAACTAAAAAGCTTTTGCCCAGGAAAGGAAACCATCAACAAAATGAAAAGAGAACCTACAAAACAGGAGAAAATTTTGCAAGTGATATATCTGATAAGGCTATTAACATCCAAAATATAGTTTTAAAAACTCACACAACTCAATAGCAGAAAAAGAAACAAGCCAATTTAAAAATGGGCAGAGGGACTAAATAGACATTTTTTTCCAAAGAAGACATACAGGTGGCCAACAGGTACATGAAATGGTACTCAGCATCCCTAATCACCAGGAAAATGCAAGTCAAAAACCACAATGAGGTATAGCATCTCACATCTGTCAGAATGGCTATCATCAAAAAATTAGAGATAACAAGTATTGGTAAGATATGGAGAAAAGAGAACCCCTGTGCCCTGTTGATGGGAAAGTAAATTGGTGTAGCCACTGTGGAAAACAGTACAGATGTTCCTCAAAAAATTAAAAATAGAACTACCATATAAACCAGCAATCCCAGTTCTGGGTATATATCCCAAGGAAATGAAAATAAGATCTCTCTAAGAGATACCAGCAACCCCATGTTCAATGCAGGATTATTCAAAATATCCAAGATACGGAAACAACCTAAATGTCCATCAACAGATGAATGAATAAAGATTTGATATGTATCTACAGAGGGTGCCATAAAATGTATACACATTTGAAGAAAGAAAAAAAAAACTGCATTAAAATTGTAATACTCAATATATACCAATAACAAAAGATGAATACAAGTCATGTGTATACATTTTTTTGGCACCCCCGGGATTAGCCATGAGAAAGGAGCCCTATCATTTGGGACAATATGGATGGAATTTGAAGGCAATATGCTAAATAAGTAAAATAAGTCAGACAAAGACAAATACTGTATATCATTTATATGTGAAATCAAAAAAGTCATACTCCTAGAAACAGAGAGTAGAGTGGTGGTTACCACAGAACCATTCAGTGATTTACATGTCACCTCTTCTGTATCCTACTGTATAATAAATAATGTGAAATTAAAAGGGAAACATACAGTATAGTGTCTTGCCCTTAAGAGGGAAGAGTGAGACAAGTGTTGACATCATGAAGATTAAAATTGTGTTCCTGGGTTCCTAGTCATGCTTTGCCACTTGAGTAATTTATTAACCACCCAAACATCGACCTTCTTAACTCTAAAATGGGATATTAACACTTGAAGGGTTATTGTGAAACTTAGAGGTGACATAATTAACATGCCTAACACGTAATAGTACTTAATACATTTTTAGTATGATTACTAGATACAAAGGTTTGAAAAAAAATAAATTAACATAAAATTATTAGTGAACACACAAGACGAACACTGAACTGCATAGAACTGACAAGTGCAACAGGAATCCAGAGAGAGAATAAACCAGGTGGGCTGGAACAGTCAGGTACATCTTTATGGGGAAGGCAGAGAAGAGAGCTGAATCTTGAAGGGCAGTCAAGTTCAGCACAGAGACAGAGGGTAGGCGCAGAGGCCAGCTGTGTGCGTGCTGGGTACACTGGAGCAGAGCATGTTTGTAAAGGGAACACAGAGGAAAGGGCTGCCTTGGTAGGTGGGACCACAGTACAAGCATGCCATCTGGTTTCTCAACAGTAGACTAGAAAGGTCTTCTGTTTGATGTGTTGCTGAGTCACGATTTTCCTAAACCCACCAACATTAGAGAATGAGGGTGAGAATTTTCTAATAAAAGAGGTTGTAATAAAGAAAGTTATGGGATGAGGGGAGGCAGGTCAATAGCTTTTGTTGTCCTACAATTCTTACGCACTAAAAACTACACTGTTTTCAGGAACTTGGACCTCTGAAGCAGTCTGTTGGTTATTATGGATAATTCTGTGTTACCAGTTAGGCAGGACTTCCACACCCACTTATCTATACAGCATTGCAGTACGCCAGTGTTCCATGGGAAATGGAAGCACTTCAGATGACCAAGTGCACCCAACGCGTCCATCTTTTACCCTAAAGCCCTCACGGACAGCCTGCAGGAGAAGTCTCCAGTCTGTGTCCAGTCCCAAAGAGACACCCAACCATGAGGTCTCGCCTGTCAGAGTAAAGTGGATCTGAAACATCAGCAAAGGTTATAAAAGCCCACATTATATTACTCACAACCCCCCACCCCCACCTCACACCCCCGGAAAAAACCAGCAGGCATGGAAAGTTTCTGCTGTGAGGTTGTGACTTAACTCACTCAGTTAAGGAGCCTAATCCCTGAGAAACCTTCACCGAGAACTGAGGGTCTCGCTGGCATCTGTAATGGTGGATCTTAGATTTGTAAGACTTACAGTTCTGAAGGAAGTTGATGAGAAAATATGATTGGTCACAGTCAATGCCAACATCCTTCTGACAGTCAAGCAAAAAAAGAACTTAATTCTCCTAGTGCTTTCAGCAGAAGAAGCATAGAATCGCAAGGGCAGAATCTCCTGAAGACAAAAGCTAGCCATTCTAACGGAAATTTTCACTGGGTCATCATTTCATATAAATCGCATAAGAGAACAGCATGCCTCAGCCAGCAATGTGAGCTGTGAAGTTTCAAAATGCTAAAATCTGGCCAGATAACAGAATAAAGGCCTTTGTTCTCTCAGCAGCGATGGTAGGCTCTTACCTGAGAAGTGCAAAGTCTGTCTTCACAAACAAGGAAATGTTTTTACAACACGTGCCCCTCCCACCCAGACAAGCTGCTGAGATGTAAGGAGAGGCTGAGCACTCCCTCCCAGGGCGGGTGTGGCATCTTCCGCTGTGTTTCAACTTCTCAGCTCTCCCAGCACCTGCCATCCCATTTATTTTCCAAATCTCTTTTGCTGAAGCCTTAGAAAAACCTTTTTTTTCCCCTTTCAGGATCAGAGACGTATCTGCAAATGCAATTTTCGAATTACAGAAGCACCAATATAATCTGTTGATGTTACTATTTTTCTTTTCACACACATGCTGGGAAGTGAAGTGTGTAGGGCTACACGAACACCCAAACATCATCAAGGAGGGTTTTATGAGGAGAGAGAGGAAGAGGGAGACTGGGGAGGAGGAAGGAGGGAGGGGATAGTGGGAGAGAATGGGGAGAGAGGAAGAGAAAGTGAGAGGGGGAGAGAGGAAGAGAGACAAGGAGCCCAAGGTGGAAAAAAGTGTTTATAAAACGTAACTTCCCTCATCAACCTTCATCTCTTGTCAAGAGCTCCTCACAAGTTTTTTACACATGAAACTTAACTCCAGCCTGTTTAGTTAATTATGAAAAACCAACATGGAAACCATTATTTCAGCGTGTAAATTTATTCACCAGGTGTTGTCCACCCACTGCCCTCCTGTTCTCAAGCTGACAAGAGTAGCCCGAGGCGCCTGAAGATGAGAGCGGGAGGGCAGATCCACAGGGAGCTGTCACATTATTCCCTAAGACGCCAGGTGGAAGAAGCAAGGCTTTGTTTCCCCACCCTGCTGAGCATGCATTTTTAACAGATAACTACTTGGTGCAGCTAGGAATGCATCCCAGGGTGAATGTTAAGAACGAGTCACCTGGCTTGAAGGCTGACTACGTGTTCTGCAGGCACACAATTGCCTCAGGGGGGTCTCTGGAGCCTACAAGGTATGGTCTGAGCTTACAGGAAAGGGCTGCCTGCTCAGAAAACATCTCTTCTATTGACCAGCTGTCTTAGGTTAGGTTCCCTAGAAGCAGCAGAAGAAGAGGGATTCTTGTGCAGTCTCAGGAGGAATCTATAACAGAGTTGAGAGATCAGGACAGGGCAAGGGAAGTAGCTAAGCGAGGATATGGTTTCCGCTGGTGTCAAGCTTCAGCCTAATGCCACTGGCCGCTCTGGAGCATGAATTGCAACTCAGAATGAATTTGGGATGGACACCACCACCAACTGCTACCATATCATGCAATCATTGGTCGCCCCTGCAGGACGGGAGCTGCATAACCTCCCATCTCCTGAGGGGTTTCTCTGGATATGAATGAAGCCATGAGACCTTAGCAGTCAACATCTAACCAGCTGGAGATAGGTACATGGTCCAGCAAGGAGAATCTGGGAAGGGCCCCCAGCAGTTCGTGCAGTCTTCCTCTTGCACTACTCAGAGCCCCATATTTCTCATATTAAGTTTATCCTTCCAGACACAGCTTCTCCTGGATTCTTATTGGTCAACGTTTGTAGGGAATTGATGAGAAAGATTCGTTTGGGGAAGTATGGTCTCAGCTGCTCAGGTAGCCTGGAGCCAGGACTGGTCCTCACCATTCATCCCCCGTCTGCCACCACTGCAGATCTCTTCCACCTCAGCCAGCACTTCTGCTGGTCTGGGTGATGTGACAGGTGGAGGGTTCAGGCCTCATCCCTGAAGAATCTGAGGCCCTGCTTACCGTGTCTTTACCAGATCAGGGCTACTATGATTGTCCATTTACAGTTAGAAGTGAACATGGGAGGGATGCTCCAGTGAATCATCTAAATGCAAAATGCTTTCCTCCCAGCCTCCATGACATAGCAGCAGCCCTGCTTCCTCATGATGATCAGCTCCCCCGATCCTGTTTCTGTCTTCTCTTCTCCTGGCACGAGGAATCCAAAGGGGCCAGTTTATAGCCAGAACTTTAAATACAGCGTGACTCCTCCTGTGACCCTTGTGGAAGTATCTCCATCTGGAAATCAGAACATATAGACCCACAGAACCTAAAGTTGCAGAGACAGGAAGCAAAAATTACCCAGGTGGATCACGGAAGTGATGGGGAACACAGCCATTTCTATTTCCATCCCTGGGTTGCCAGAGCCGTGTATTCTATCCAATGACCATGGGTCAAGACGTGTATCACATCCTGAAGGATAGCACCGAGCCCCACAGGATATCATCTACAAGCTGGTCTTCAGCTTTTGCCTTCAAGAGATCATTCCACCGTCACATCAGGCCTGCGATTTCTAGATGGAATGGCATGAGGTAGGACCAGTGGACGCCATGATCCTGTGCTCACAGTCATGGCTCCTTTGCCAGAGAGGGTCCCTTATTTCAAGGTGATGTTTTTCAGGCCCCTGTCAATTTTCAAATACACTCCCTCAGATTGTTGTGCCAATAAAGTCACTGTGGGCAGGACAGGAAAAACCATACCTAGAATATGTCTTGATTTGTTGATTTGTTGACTTTTTCAGGTGAAAAGTTTCTAATATATTCTACTTGCCAGTGAGTTGGCCAACTAGATTATATCAGAGCTGGCTGACATCCTGTCCACTTGATTATTTGGTGATATTTCTGCAGCAGATATTCCCTGGTGGCATTCCCATGCAGTACAAAGTTCCCACTCCCACAGGCCCATCCACAGGCTTCTATCTCAGATCACCTAGTCCCATCTTTTCGCCATGCTCCTTCCAGGTACCTGACCACCTGCTAAGCCCTTTTCCAGTGCCCATAAGTCTGTTTATATGTTTGCCTTACTTCTCTCACCACACAAAATGGATGACCAGGTTCTCTGCCTGAAGCTCCGCTCTCCGTAGTGATTTCCCCTCAGCAATGTCCTGTAGGTCCACTACCGGGTAGGGTGGTATTACAACGGTTACTTTTGGTTTGCACCAACCCTTCCAAGAACCAAGCTCAGGGTTTTTCCTCTTTTATCAGTTGGTCAGGGAGACACTCTGGGGGGTGAACTGAAGAGCGGCATCGGTGAAAAAGCAGTAGGTGACATGGGATCTGTTCCACTTGTTCACTCAGCTATTTGTACACTCAGAACTTATTCAAGCTAATACTAAATTGAACACTTCCTTCTTACAATGAATCATTGTCTTACTGGGTCTGACATGCCAAGCTTATAATGGACAGTTCCAACCACATGGTCCCTTGCTGTTCCGTAATTAACCACTCAGTCTGTTTTGGAGTCTCACAGCTTGCCAACAGCTACTTTTCAAAGAGTGAATAGTTCTCTGTTACAGATTCTATGGCCTTGCTCAAGAACCCTAGGGTTCTGTGCTGTGACTCTCCACTTGCAGCTGGCCAGAATTTCCACATGACTTCCTTACCTAACTCAGATTCCTCTAATACCATGGGATCTGTTAAAGTCATATGACTCAAGAGGCAGGACTGTTTGTACTGCAGCCTAGGCCAGCGCAGTACACTTTCTGTCTCTGGGGCCCACCCAGCCTCGCAGCCTGCTGTGCCACCTGGTACAGTCACAGCAGTATTTCCACGTGTAGAATATGTTGCCATGCCCTCCTCCTGTACTCACTCATTCTCTCGTGCCCGTGAGGATATAAGAAGATAGAGATGTGTCTTAAAAGCCAGCTTAATCATTTTCAGTGGATTCCCAAGCTGTCCTAAGCAAGGTTTCAGGGCCCTTCCTGATTTGCTCTTTGTCCACCTCTTCAAGCCTTACCTCCCATCTCCCCCACCATGCCACTCTGCTCCATATACTGACCACACTGTGCTAACTATTACTCCCCTTGTGCAATATTCCAGTGCATTTTGCCCTCCTTAACTGTCAATGGGGAGGGCTCATCCTAAACACAATACAAATGGCCTCTTCTCCCCTGGTAGAGCCAGGTGCTCCCACAATTCTGTGCGCATAGCCCCTTCCTTGTAACCCTGATTATACTCTATTGTGATCCCTGGTTTGCAAGCCTGTCTGCCTCCTTCCTTAGGCTGCGTGCTGTTTCACGTCAGGCACTACAGCCTGTTTCAGTTCAGTCCTTTTATCCTCATCACCTACTCCAGAGCCTGGCACAAAATAGGTACTCAATGGATGTCAAATTAATAAATGAATAAATGCATGTAGGAAAAAGTATGTTTCACACACACACGACCCATATTACAACAAAATAATGCATAAACATATACAACTACAACTCCCTACCCCCGCTGCCTAGTCTTCCCATCTGAAAATCTAAGATGTTTGCAGAAATGGAGATTTGTTGGATGCTTCTGATCATTTGTAAGTGGTCTGAGTTGCATCCCCAACTCTCAAGATTTCCTAGCTGCAATAATTTTGTAACCCATCTCCATTCTATTTTCACTGATCACCATTGCCTGTCTCATCCCCCAACACTACCATAAAACCTTTAAAACATTCACGCTTCTTTGCTTTCAAAATGATGACCCGATGGAATAGAGAAATAGGCTAGAGCTTTCTGGGCTCTACCTTTTTTCTGTTTTCAGTGGCCATTCCTGCGGCTTCCCTGGCTACACCAGCCACTGTCCTCTCCGATGAGTCCCAGCCGTGGGGTACAGCTTACACCATTCCTGAGAGGTGGGAAATTTCATAGCCGCGGCCATTCCTCTAGCGGGCAGTATCCCTGCTAAATCACTAAGGGCAGCTACAGGGTCCTTTAGTTCTTTCAAGGCATGTCTCTCAAAGAATGTGTAAACCCCATAAAATCATATTCTTAACCAACCACAGAGGAGGTGAAGGTCCTCTGCCTCTCCCTTGACCACAGAGTGAGTGGTTTGCCTATTCTTAAGAAGACTGCGTGGTAGAGAACATCACAGCATCCTGGCACTGCCCACACTCATGGTGCCACCACAATCCCCAAATCTTCATGTATCTTTCCATAGAGAATCAATAGGATCCCAGAAACAGCCTCAGGTGAGGTTGGTCATATTTATTGTTGACCAAAGGCTGACATGTTTAATATGGTAATAATCATCCCTCATCTCACCATGGACTTATCATGTCTCAGAGACTGGTTTTAAGAAATGTCAATATCTCTATTTCTTACGATAAGTATTTCAGAGCAAAATACTTCTGATCAGAATTGATGTCATGAATTTTGATTTTAAAAAGACCTCAGCTATGGGCCATTTCTATGAGGAGGCTTTATCTCTCCTGAGAACCAACCTATTGCCTTCAGGGTCTATAAACATTCACTCTACTGCACTCTGGACGGACCACACTGAGGTCCAGCTCATGTCGGGATCACCACAAAAAGGGATAGCACATACCAGAGAAGTCCAGCTGCAATTGGACAGCATGGTGACTGAATCTGAACCCAGGGCTTAAAGTTTAAGGGAAGGAGTATATCACGAAATTAAAAAAACAGCAATGTGGTTCATAGCCCCTGACAGGCAGTAAATCACTAGTCTAAAATCACAGTTTCAGTTTCTGCTTTCATTTCTTTTTCAGCTCTAAGTTTCCTGGAAAATTTTGGGATTCTCAATATGGGACAACCTGACTGATCTGTTTCTCAAAGGTTTCAAGGGCTTGCAAAAGAAATGTGATTTTAATTTACAGCTTTTAAAACTCGCTCTGCTTGAAGTGGTTTGCCCATTAAGGTTATAGCTACACGTCAACACAGCTTGTTGAAAGTTTAAAATGTCAGTCTTTAAACTTTGTTGTTGGTGGTTCTTATTCCTTTGGTTGGTTATACATCAGAAGTCAAATAACCAGTTTGACTAGTTTCTGCCCCTGACTGATGTGACAGCTGATCGCAGTGTTATTGTTGAAACAATCTGAGAGCTGCTTTGGCTCCCAACTCCCCCCAAAATTAAACACTGAGGGCAAAGTTCCTAACTATATAAACCACCTTCAGACTTACACTCGGGATTCATCATGGAGTTTTTATCAGTCTCAAGGTGGGTTTATTAGAATAGGACTAGAGGATAACATTTCTATTCTTTAGTTGACATTACTCAGTGGTAGACTTATCTCTGTCTATACGCTCCCTTATCTGTAAGGGGAATTCATGAAATAGGAAACAGAATGTGTAAACCACAGCCAAGTTTAGTTAAGTGTCTGATTTAATTTGTCTATTTGTGGAAAAACTATTTGCAGATCTTATCCCCAAGATCTCTTTCTACCCTAGGTCATCACAGACGCAATCTCTTGGGAGCAGCCAAGTGTGCTCCTATATTCTCCACTCCCCACATTTTATGCTCTCTTAGCCACAGCAACTAATTTTCAAATTGACAAAGAACATGAAAGCAAAAGAGAAAAATAGTTCCCATTTTTTTGTGTCTTCTGTTGGCTTCTCCCTCATTCTTCTCTCTGAACACCACAAAAAGAACCTTTAGAAAATGTTCACTGACTTCTCATCCTGTTCTTTTCCCTCCCTGATATCTTATTTCATGCTTTCTGTCCTGAGTATCACACTCAGAAGGTCATTGTCAATGTTGTGTGTCCAAAGCAGGATGGGCTGCCCTATGGGGAGTGTCTATTATTGGAGGTTTTTAAACAGGTGTTGAATGACATTTATCTGTGATGTTATGGAGAAAGGGGTTGTGTTACATGGGTCTAAGGTCCTTTTCAACTCTTAGATTCTACATCTGATTATGGAAATTCATGTTTCCCCAGCCTGTTGGGATATACGGTGTTGCATGAACAGCAACAAACCAGCTCCAACTGCCAGTACCGCCACCCAAAGTCACTCCTAGTTGTTCCAAGGAGTCTCTAGCGGTGTTTCACATTTTATTGCAAGTCCTGCTGAACCTCTGCTGCACTAAACTGCTCAGGCGCTTGCCACCGTTTCCAGAACACACTGTCCGGTTGCCCTTACCAAGCACCCTCAGGCTTGCTAGTCACTGCCATCACCTTCACCAGGTACTGCCTCTGATGCCTTGAAGCCTCCAGGTGCCAAAGCTGGTCTGGATTCTCTGGTTCTCAATTTGTGGAAGTTGTACCGTGCTCCAGGCAGAGGGGAGGAGAATGCCATTCTGCTGTGTGGGCATGGGGGTGGGTGAAATTATTGGCCTCACTACGGTACTCACCTATAGTACTAGCATACAGCGACATACTTACCATGACCTCCTGAAGGGCAGAGTGTACTTCCCTGCCTTTTACTTCTGCCTTGAATGTAACTTGCTCTGGCCAGTGAAATATTCATAGATAAGATATGAACAGACGCTTTAAGTATGTTTGTGCCTTTAGTTGCATTCTTATATTTAGTCTTATTCTGCCATCACTATGAGAACCTGGATAGAATAGTCCCCAGCATGAGACACAGGGAGAAGAGCCACCCCAAATGACCTACAGACCCACATCTTGCAACAGTCACCTCCAGCAACCTGCAGAACCATGAGCATGAGAAGAAATTATTGTTGAATTAGCCACTGAGTTTTTAAGTGGTATGTTATGTAGCATCACTGTGGTGATAAACGATTGATGCAGGTATTAAAGCAAGGCTGCTTATAAAATTGCAGTGTCATAAAATCTTTGACATCAAAATGATTCTTTTTTCTTTTCTTTGCCTTTTGCCACTTCCATAAAATTCAGATAAAAGTGAGTGGAAGGCTGGGAGGTTCACGTATCTGTATGTCAAATATGACAGGTCTAGAGTTCCTTTTGTACTCTGAGGCTTTGTTATTGAGCAGAACTCCTTGACAATGGTTTCCAAACTGGGTTCCTCAGATCTCTAGAGATTCTACTAAGAAATCAGGAAAACATTCCCAGGGGATCCTTACTCCTAAGTGCTAAAACTTCAGGGCAGTGTGTGGGATACCCTTCCCTGTCCTCCCAATACTCCAGGAAAACCACAGCAGCCTGGACAGACCATATTTCTTCATTTCACTTATGAGAGCTGACCGTACTTTCATCCCTAACACAAAATATCTTGTACTCCTCACCAGTTCCTTCAGATCCTTATTCTCAAAGCATAAATAATTATTGAGCACCTACTACTTGCCAAGCAATGAGCTGGGTACTGGGAATACAGAGGTGGTAAAAACCCAACAGTTCCTGACCTCTCAGATTGCATTTGAGAGCCCTAGCTGCTGGTGCCTCAGACAGGGCTTCCCTTGATGGTGGAAAAGTCTACTTTATGCTTTCTTTAGCCTAGGCTGTAGGGTCATAAACAACAACATCATTTTGATACTTGGCCTAATTTGCAAAGTCCTCACTCCATATCCCAAGTTCATCCTCCTCATTCTCCTATTTGGGTCCCCTCTTTGGACTTCCAGTTCCCAGATGCTACAGAAAGTATCCATCTGCCACTTTCAGAGTTCCCCTTCCAGTCATACCTATGACTTCATACAGTACCCCCAAAATGTAAATTGTCTACCAAATACCTTCTCTAGGTTCCCGTGGGGTATAGATATTCATTGAGCTATGTTTGCATGTTCCTGTCATTGATACCTTCCCTAGATGTTATGTTACTTCTCCTGCAATTCTGTATTCCAATTTCTTTTACCCAAACCTTTTCATTCCAGAGCATCTGCTAACCTCTCCAAGGCATACCTTAGCTTCTGAATCACTCAAAATGGCACCTCTTTTGATTTTGTTCCACCAAAGCATGCCCATCCTCGATGACCGAAACAAAATGACCTCTGCTGTCCAGAGTCTCAGGGCTTTTTCCTGGAAGGATTGTTTTTTTTAATGCCCTCTTATTTGTTGCTGGCAAGTCATTGCCCAAACACTGCTTTAAAGAAGTGAATCCCTAATTCTACACACTGTTACAGTCCTATGTAGCTTTCCCAATCTAGCCCACTCTAACCTTGGTTTCCTCAGTTCCAGAACGTGCTTTCCTTGCCAAACACAGCTGACCTACTCCACCCACCCATACTCCTTGCTCTGAGAGCATGGACGTGAGAACCACAAGGACCCTAGGCCCGTGCCCAGGAATATGAGGAAGGCTTCTGGGGTAAGGGTAGGAGAAAGTATTATTTGCGTCACCTAGAAAGAAACTAAAGCAAACCCAATATATAGAATAAAGCTGTAAACAATTTTCACTGTAACAAAAAAATTTTTTAAGATTATAGACTCAAAAAAAGACAATATAGAGGATTTCAGCACAGGAGTTGCTAATTATTAACACTTACTTACATTAGCCACCCCAGAATCATGACAGTGGAATATTTTCCTAGGGAAATTTGAAGAGCTTGCAAGATATCCTTATTTAAATCTCCTATTTCCCTCAACTTTCTCAAAGTCAAAGCCAATCATATGACACAAAGAGAGAGGATGTTTCTGAAAGAGATGGAATGAAGGGGAAAAGAAGGAGAGTCACATAAGCCATACCATGCTGGGTCATGCCCTTGGAGTCGTCACAGGACCCACTGGGTTCAACACAAGAGGAATGGAAGCCGCCAGGATCCTACAGAGCTTCTCAATAGGACCTTGGGAAGACTCATCTATCTCTGTCCAAGGAAGAAACTATTTCTACCGCAGTGACAGAGGAGCCTCTGTATGATGAAAGAGAGTGAATCCCACTGGCCAGCCCAGGCCAACATGGGTAAGGCCCTCCTCCCAGCTGACAGATGAAGATTTGGCAGAGAAGAATCGAGCTTCAGTCTGGCTCTTGTAGGTACAAATATGAGCAGAAGGATCTGTAGTTTATATAGCCTGCCTGTTTCCTAAGATTTGGGACCTTGTTTATTAGTCTGTTCAATAAACTGTAATAAGCTCAAATGTCTAAATCACAAAGGATATGACTGAGAGATTCCAGGAGCACCTCTCAGGAATCCTGGAGTAAGGGGCAAGGGTGGTGGGACTTAAGCTGCCACACGTTCATAAGAATTACCTGGGAACTTGTTATCAGACCCCTCTCTGATATATTCCCAAACAACAGGCCTAGGACGGGGTCCCCGGTGGGTATTTTTAACAAGGATCCAGAGTAATTCTGATTTAAGGGTGCCCTGCTCTCACTTTGAAGAATAGTGGTAATAGGCCAAAAACAACTAAAGACTAAAGACTAGAAGGATTCAGTTCCAGGTTTGTCTTAAACTAAATGTAATGCCTCCAGTTTCTGATATCTCCTGCCTCAGTTCCTCTGTCTATACAGTGAGATGGTTAGGTTAGATGGAGTCTTCTCCAAGCATCCATACACCCACCCTCTTGGAAAAGGGCATCTCTGCTTTATCAGTCTATGTTTCTAAAACAATACCTAAATGCTGCATTCAAAAGAAGGGAGGTTAGTCTTCTGCAAAACAAACTTTAAAACTGCTGCATTAGCTGATCCTTTATAGTGCAATCTAGAACTCTGAGGGATCTGCTAAATCTGTTCCAGTAACTAAGTTCCTGGTCTTCCCAGGACTCTCCCAGTTTAACACTGAATGTCCCAGGCCCGCAGAAAACCCTCTTCCAAGGCCTAACAATGCATTCTCATTTAATGCACTCCCAGCATGTACGTTTTTTCTAAAGGAAAAGAAAGCACCAGGGCTTCCTGGCACTCTCGTCTGCTTTCCTTTCCTCTCTTTGGCCACTGTTCAGTACTACAAAGTCTTGTGAAAGCTTTTTCTCCATCTCAGTGCAGCCTGAAGAAGAAAACGGGGCTGCTAGATTCTAACCTTTAGTCCCCCCAACCATTCCATTTATCTCCAACCGTGTTACCCCCATGACTTGTGCCTCTAGCATTGACCACTGATGAAGAGTGCAGGATAAGCTCAGTCTGTTACCGAGTAAGGCATGCCCTCTCTCATATCCTTCTGGGGTAAATTGCCTCTTAACTTCTGCCTAACGTTACAGGAGCAAGAAATGGAGTCCTCGAACATCTGAGTCTAGCAGCTCAGCTGGCTTCAAAGTATCACACATTCATCTCCTCAAAATGAATATGGATGTAGAAGAGCCTTCATTAGAAAATCCTTTATTGTCCCATACACAGTAGTTTAGAGACATGACTCTTTCATAGTCCCGGCATTTTTCATCTCTCTTTTGAGCTAGACCAAAAGAGTCATGGAATCACTCAGTGGTTCTGCAAACAACGTGATGAATCTCATCTGATGATCATTTGTTACAGTTCAGCTAGCTATCATTATTAATGAAGGTGGTTGGTACTGACCCGAGTAATAACAATTAAACCCTTCTTTACAAGACAATCAGATTTAGAGAGTCAAGACCAAAGGAAAACGAGAGAGATTGAGAGAGAGAGAGACAGAAAATGCTTAGAGACTATAAAGCCTTCCTGAACTGAACTTGATTTTGAGCAAGAAGAAAGTTAGTATGCACATCACTACAAAAACTACTGATGGAGGCTACTATTAAAACGTCATACTCAAGTTTTATGTCTAGTATCCAAAAACTGAAAACTTACCAACAGTGGAATGGGCAAATAAATTGTGATATATTCATCCAGTGAAATTCTACACAGTCATGAAAAAGAATGAACTACTGATATCTGCAAAAACACTCATAAATCTTAGATTCATTACTAAATGGAAAAATCAGACACAGAAGAGTATCTAGTGTGCAATCCCATTTACATGAAGTTTAAGAAGAAGCAAAACGAATCTTCTTGTGATAAAGGCAAGAGCACCTTTTTGTATTCTCCTGTGGATGGAGAGGTTTGAGGAAAAGGGCATCTCCCTTACCTGCAAGAGAGAAGGTAGGGGTGGCCCTGCAGAGCTATAAGGATTCCACGAGCCCAGGACATCCCTGTGCCTCTTCCCTAATTTCCTCCTCCGATAATAATGCTCTTGAACATAAATGTACTTTTTGAAATTTATTCTCTTCCCCAGTAAAGGGCTGCTGTTTACATAGGAACCCAGCCTTGATCTCTGCCAGTCTAGGAAGTTCAAGGATGTCACACTATTTAATAATAAAAGTGGGGACAAGAAGAAAAAGTAATTCATGTTGCAAATCATGGGTATTATAGCCAAAGGCCTTGAGTAAGGTATTAGCAAACACATACCACTTGGGATGCACAAGCCCTGCATTAACTGTCCATTTCATCTTCTCAGGAACCTGGAGGTAGATACTATTATCCCCATTTCCAGGTAGGAAACCTAATACAAGTAAGTAGTAGAAAGGGGGGTTAGAACAAACAGTCTTACGCCAGGCTCTATATCCTTAAGGAATATATATTCTATTGCCTTTAACCTGCTTGATATTTATATTTCCCTCAAACATAATGCTGTATTTCCTGAAATATAACAAATCAGGTTGCTTCATTATTATACTTCTTTATTAGAAAAATTTTATACTTTTGTTCTTAATGCTATTAGAGTCACGACAGGCACTAAAGTCACAACGAATCTCTGAATGTCTGTATCTCTTTTCATTCCTCCCAACCCTTTGTCCCTTTTGCTCTTAGCAGGCAGAAAAGGAAAATCGTCATTTACTTTCCACCTTCCCATACCATTTTGACGAAGACCACGCTTCCCCAGCCAGCCAAGTCTAGCATTTCCAGCAGTAATCTAAGGTGCCATAAAATGTTGCAGAAAGATATTCTTTTACTCCTCGGACTGCTGATCAAATTCTCCTAAACTGAATCTGAGTAAATTTTATACCAAACTGAGACCAAACAAGGAAAGAAGTCGAGGGTCTCTGGTTCAATGTAGAGTTATCTGAACCCCTTCTGGCTCCCCCTCTGCAGAAAGGAAAAGAGTGCTTTAAATCACAAACATCATTGTCAATGAGTACTAGAAAACTTAATGCACCAGAGGGCAGGAAGATCAAAGCTTAGCACCTGGAGAGTTCCACATGGTGTAGATTAATAAAACAATGCCCTCCATTACATAAATCTTGAGCAAGGTTGCTCACGGACACACATCCAAAAAAAAAATTACTGTAGGGGTCAGATAACTGATACACAATACATGCAGTCTCCCTATCAGGGAGCATTCTCTCACTCTAGCTCAGTTGTTGACACAAAGCAGGGAGACTTTATTTTATTTTAAGCTTCTTTTGTCTAAAATTGACATTACAGATTTTGGACCTGGACACAGCACATCTGCAAGCCAGCGGAAATACCAAGATCCTGCGTGCTCCTTTGATTGTTACATTTAAGATATCATGTGTGCTACCAGCTCAGCTGCTGCAAAGCATTAGCGGCCGTTACTCTGGGCTTGTAAAGTACTTTGGAAATACTATAGACCAGGATTAGAGAAGATGAGTATTCCACATGGTTTCAGGAGGGATGATAACCAAGGGCAGTGCTGTATAGTTAAATTGATCTATGGTCAACATGTGGAAAGCAATCTCTTAAGAATCTTGCTGAAGGTGTGTATGTGAATGTGTGTGTTAGTGGTTTTGAAACAAACAGGTTAGTGGAGCTCTAGAGAAAGAAAAAAAAGGTGGAGAAGGGAAATACGTGTGTCCAGGCTTTCTGTAGTTTTTTTGTGACAGTCTGAAAGCAAAACCAAAACAGAATCCATCCACTGCTGAATGTCACTTTGGAATTTGGCTGACAAGGCCTGTGGCTTTTTTATAAGTGAGAGGCAAATCATATGGAAGTTGTGAGCCCAAGTGTAAGGTAGCAGAGGTTTCAGTATTACATTCTATGTAGGAAACTTTAGCACGTGTTGATAATGTCCTGGAAACTTTCCCAGTGATAAAAAAAAAAAAAAAAAAAGATAACTTTCATTTGTGTAGACCATTTAATGCTGCTAGATCCCAAACAGTGCATAAAAGTCTATACAGGTCTACCTGAGAACTACAAATCATTGGTTCATTATGGTCACATGCTTCATGCACACTTGAGTTATTTACATATGATGATCACATAATGAGGATAAATAGGCACTGGCACAGAATAAACCATACTGTAGAGGTGACCTAGTAATGTCTCCCCATTGTGTAGCATGCCTCCCAAATGCTTTTCTCATTTGAATCTGACAACCCATCTGTGTGTTTGGAAAGACAGATATTAGTTATTACATACAATTTACAGATAAGGAAACTACATCCCAAAGAAATCCAGCAATTTATCTGAGATTTCATGATTATTAAGTAACAGAACTTAACAGAACTCAAGTTGTCTTCCAACAAGTCCAGCATAAATTCCACAATATCACGTTGGGGGCACAAGAAGTTGGCTTTATCTGGTCTGCTTCAAACCATTCTCAAGAAACTGTAGGACTTACAACTACCACAAGTAATGGAACAATGAAAAACTCTCCCAAAGTCATTTTGCCATCATTCTCTCTCTAGGAAAATACACGCACACCATCATTTCCTGAAAGGAGGTTAGCCAGACTTGGGGAGTTTGGTTCTAGTACTGCAATCTTGGTCAACCTACATTCTGTGCAAAAGATCTTCATTCTATGTAGAGGATCTTTTTGCTTTTTTTTTCTTTTCTTTTTTTATGTTTTACACAACAAATCCTTCAGTTGATATAATACTTTCATTTCGAGGTATTTGGTAAGAAGGAAGCAGAGAATACAGAAAGGCCTCTTCCAACTGAGTTTATATATGTTTTTAATGTCCTTTTTTATTGTTTCTTGCTGGAAAATGAGGAATATGCAGAACATATCATCATTCTGTATATAGTTTTCTCTATGAATGCGTCAAATTTATAAAATATGATCCAGTCAATCTAATTTTAAAACTGTCTTTCTATTGTCCCACAGGCAACAAAACCAGAATGGCCCAGTGGGAAGGTGATGGATATCGGGGTGAGGAGCACTGTAAGTTACACCCCATCTCCTAGTAGCAGACTCTTACGTTGTCTTCAAATCCCGAAGGTGGACAAAGGTCTGTGCTACAATGTGTATCCTAGCAGTTAGCCTCTTTTTATCAGGGCAGGAGAAGCGGACGCCCTTGATAAACGATGAAGATTCAGGCTCCAGAGGAGAGTTTAGGAACTGGTTTAGACAAATAGCCAAACAGACTGACAGAGAATTGGGGCACAATCATACGAAATGGCTTATTTATTTAATTTATTTATTTATGGAGCATTTACTATCTTCCAAGAGCTGTACGAAATGCTTTACCCTGTTCTATTTATTTGTTTTTAATCTTATCCTTTACTTGTTCTCCTGTTTTCAACAAGCCTTTGAGTTAGGGCCTGCTTGCATCTGCATTTTACTTATGATCCAAATGCGGTTCAGAGAGACTAAAGAGCCTTGCCTGGTCACACAGACGAACACGAGGTGGAGCTGGAACGTGAACCTAGTTCTAAAGTCATGGAGACGGAACTCTTAAGAAAAACTAACGTGTATTTAATTTAATGATTACTAAGGCACTTGCTTTGCTATTCTCTCTCACATCAGCTTTCCCTTAAGCTTCACCCCACCTTCCTGGGGTAGGTATTATTAGCCCCACTTTAAGTGAGGATATTGAGGCCGGAGGATAGTAGGGGGCTTTTCTAAGATCCCGCTGTGAACTGGAAAAGCTGGATTAGTACCCAGGGTGATCGGTCCCAAATCTTACATTCTTTCCTCAGCGACACAGCCATTCTCTGGCTCACTTTGTGAGCATGGAGAAGCCAAGGCCAAACCTTGTCTCAGTCAGGTAACTTCTCTGTGTTATTCAGCCAAGAAACAGCTCTTTTTATGTCACGTCCCTCTTTTCCATCAACCATAAGTCCACTGTCACTAGTCAACCCATTCAGACCCCATTGAACCACGGTATAAATATAGGGAAAAAACCTAACACGGTATTTTAAACCAAACCCAGTCACTCAGGCTGGGATTTTAACTGTCTTGCAATTGCCATTTCAGAAAAGCCAGGCATGACTGTGGAAGGCCATAGAACTTTCTGAACAGCTGGCCTATGGAAGGCAGATTGAGATGCTTTAAGCTGATTGCTTTGATCCATATTTCTTCAGCTCCAGCCCTCCCTCCTCTGAGTAGCCCTCCCATTGAAGTCTATGAGAGCCTGGAACCCCTGGGAAAATAGTAATATAGAATACAGCCCTTTGTTCTTTAGCTGTCCTGTCAAAATTCTTTAATTTAAAATAAATCCCTTTTCTCACTTGCATTCAATTATTCCTTTTTGACTAAAATGTCTCTGTTAGTGTGTGTTATTTCCTGCTTAGTCTTTTAAAGTTTTTGTTTAAAAAGAAAAAAAAAAAGGTCCTTCTATCTTAGAGAATAAGTGTGTCTTGCACAGTTTGAAGCAGAAACCATACTGACAAAAAGCTTTTTATTTTTTCAAATACATTAGCTGCGGTTATAACTTCAAACCCTGGTAGGGTTTCAATCACATTGGGATACATGCAATTTATGGCAAAATAAAATAATACCAGGTCATTTGGAATATAAGAATATTCCTAATTTACCTTTTTTGCAATACTTTAAAAATATACCTTTGTGCATAAGTGAACATATCAAGTTTTAAAAGTTATTTTCGCCACAATCATAATAAAGGTCCAGGAGTTAGGACTCTGAATGACTTTTCCATGAGTTTTCAGGAAACTTGGGTTTCTGTCCAACAGTCGGCTACAGAGAGGTTTTGCTGAATGTGCTATATTTTCATCTGCCTCCTGCCTCTAAATTCTGAAGGACACAAATTACTAGCCATAAATCTGCCTTCCATACAAAGACTAAATCCATCCAGTACAGTCAGAGAATTTTGGTGATTTTTATTTTTTAATTTGTTGTTAGTGTGTATGTTGTAGGCATTTCTTTCGCTTATCTATTTGATAAAGTAGTTCCTATCCCTCTAATGATTTCAATTATACATGCATTGTTTTACAATGTAATCTCTTCTTTCCATCCTGATTTGACTTCAGTCTTCTTATAAAGAACATTGACAGCAGATCAGATCAGTGTTTATCACCCAGGAGATAGTCAATGTTCCGTCCTTTCCGATGGTTAAATCCACGATGTGAATCAATCGGGCTTATAGTCTTATTTGCTTACTGCAGATTCAGCATTCAGTGTTTGGCAATAAGTGTTACCAAATAATTTTTTAATCTAAACTCAGTCTTTTTTTGTTTTTAATATGGCCAAAAACATAGAGGAGAAAACATATGTGAGTGAATTTGTATGTCTATGTTTGTGTGTGTGCATATGAGTATATTCAGAGGATACACACCACACACATACACATACTCATGTTATATAATTATACATATTATATAAAATGACATTACATATGATTACATATTATATTTATGATTACATACATTTATATACATATATGTATGTATATGTAAATATATATGTGTATCTCTCTATATATACTTATTTCAAATCCTCAGTCAAAACTGTTTGACCATTTTTTACCCTTTTAAGAGCAGAGACATAGAGATTTTTCTTATCCCCATATGGGAAATCAAAGTCATTTCTAAGTGTCCCACCACAGGACTGTGTCTCTTCTTCCTTTGCCAGCTGATCTCAGCTTCTGTTGAAATCTGTGGACCCACCAAGTTGTCAAAATCCACTTCCTTCTGCAGCTTGTGCAGCACGTCAAGCCACGAGCTTTAGTGCTTAACAGAGATGTAGTGAAAAGGCAAATGTCTTGGCAGCCATTTGAAATGTGTGTAAAAAGCCCCAAACAGAACCTCATCAGATATCAACTCTGTCATTTGGAGGGGCTTGAAACCTGCCCAGCACTGTAATTTATTTTGCCAGGAGGTAAGAAATTGACCAGGGTTCAGAATGTAATCCTTCTTCAAATATTATTTCTGGGAACACTTTTCTCACCAAGCATGACCCCGCAAATTGAATCTTGCCTTCCCATCCCAGGTCTGCATTCCGTAAGTTCTGTTCTAAAAGTAAATTGTTTATACAGACAAGAAGAAAGTTGGTCTTATTATGCAGCTGAGAAAAACTTAGGATTTTCTATCTAATATTTTTTCACTCCTTTATTTTTACCCCCCTCCAGATTACCAAAACAACTTTTATAGCTCATGTTTTAAGTAGATCTTGTGAAAAGCTGCCACCATACCAAATTCAGCACTCTTTTAATTATTCATGGATATGGATAGCCAGGAAAGCATGCAAAATTGCAAACCTTAGATAATTCAACAGCCTCACGTAAATGAATAATTTCATTGGCTCTCCTTTTTCAAATTTCCTATCTTTTGACCAGGAGAGCATATGTTCAAAAGGAAATGTTAGCCCAAGTATTTCAATCAATCAAAAATAATAGCTAGCATTAACACTTATCTGTTTCCTATTTGCCAAAGACTATGTGTTTTATCTGTTAACTGTCACAGCCACATTAGGAGAGAATCCATTATCCCTATTTTACATGTGAGGAAAGTGAGGCATAGTGATATAACTAACTTGCTAAGTCATCCAGCTCTAAGCAGTGTCTTTTGAACCGGTAATCCTATTGCTAGGCAGAAAATCACACAAAAGAAAGCAAAAGCTATAGACACAAATATATGAATGGCGTATATTAAATAACTTGCCTCAGATTATACAACTAGTTAGTGGAGGAGCCAGGTTTTGAACCCAAGCCGTCTTCACCAGCACCATGCACTAAATTGCTATGCTGTACTACCTGCTCTGAGCTGCAGGGTTTAGAAAGATTTGGCATCATTGTACCTCCAAGTGCTTGCAGTATAGCACAAGGGATAATGGCAATACCAGGAAACAGCTAGAAGACAACTAAATGATGAAACGTATGGCGGACACTGTAGTGTGACTGGGCCGGGGTATCCTGAGAGGGGTCCTGGAGGAAGACCTGAGCCAGATGCGAAAGATGAAAGGGGCTTTGGGAGGCAGGCAGGCATGGCACTAAAGAGTAACAATAACCATCCTTCATTGGGCAGTTACTATGTGCTAGGCACATTTCTAATTGCTTTCCATCTGCCAACTAATTTAACCAAACAAGAACTGATCCTTCTGTTCACAGATGTACCACGTCTGGAAAGTTAATTTCACCAGCACAAAGAACCAGTTTTCAACTTGCAAATTCAACCATAGAAAAGGACCACACCTATAGCTATAGTGTACCTGATAAGAGATTTCCAGTCAAAAATATTTTTTTATTAACCCCCTCACTCATCAGATAGCATTTTGGAGATGGCATGGAAGGGCTTAGGACAGAAAAGAAAACGAAGATGTACTTCCACTTTCCAGACTCAACCCAATCAGCCTTCCAAAAATCCCATCCACAAGTTTCCTTGCCCACTGGATATTGACCCTGGCTTTGTCATTTTACAACCACATCTACCCATATACTTAACTCATAGTAGATTGTTGATATTATGATTTCACACAAGGGATATCCAAATATTTTTTGACATTAAGAAAGGTCCTCACTGGCATGGTATGCTTAGTAGATGCTTAAAAAGTAAATGCATTTTCTCTTTTCAGGGTTTAATATTCAATATAGTTCTGTTAATTACTTTATTTTATTATTAAAATCTTATCTACACTTATTTGTTTGTTGCTATTTGATCTGCCAGATAAAAGATGCGCTACAGGACCAACCATGATTCTACAAGTTTCTCCTCATGTTCCCCAATTTTTTCTTTAACTAATTTTAGCCAGCATTATTCCATACATAAAAATTCACAATTGTTATATGTGTATTGTGGATTATACATTTATAAATATAAAAGCCTTGTCATTGAGTTTGAATATTACTTTGATGTTCAAAATTCATTTGACTGTAAACCCACATGATAGTGACTTAACCAAGAGAACATTTATTGAGATAGGTAGCTGACTACAGCGTTGCTCAACTTGTAGGATTAAAAAAAAGATGAAGAGAGCCAGAGAGCAGAAGACTGATGTCAGCCATCACAATGGAAAATAAAACTTCCTCACCCAGGTCAAATCCAGTTTACCAACCCAGAGCCCATTGATTGAAGGGGAAATCAGGGCCTCTTGAGGAAGGATCTTGCAATACAGCTATAAGTATAATGGTCAATATTCCTCTGATATTTCCCCCAAGAGATTTACAGTTATTTGCCATAGTAACTGTGTATTAGGGAAAAGAAACACTCGGGCTTTTTGAAGACCAATACATATAGAGTCTGAGCTAATAGTAATAGTGGAAGACTCAAATGTCAATGTGATACTCTAGAGGAGGGGGCTTTGGAGGTCACGTGTTAAATTACTATATGTCTTAATTTTATCTCACAGCTAGTATAAGAACTTACTTCCCCAAGCTCTGAGTGTATCATTGAAAGATAAATACTTAGCAGAGGTTATAATATTCACATTTGTTTCCTTATATGTGGAGTAAAAGCCATCATGAAAGGAAAAGTCAAATTCCTAGAACTACCCCTACTAACTTTCCCAACCAAGATAATAAAACAGGAAGCAATACCTCACACCACCATAAAAACTTAAAGAATACAGGTATGGTGATCTCCATCACATCCCTGTTCAATTCAACTGTCTGACTCCTAAACAAACTACATTAATTACCAGGAACTTATCCAGGTAGTTGTCCCAAGCACAGCTGCTCTGGTAGATGTGCTATTTTCACTAGTGTGATCAAGACAGTGTTGGGCACTTGATATACAGAGATCAGTGTGGTCAATGTAGTCTACTCAATTCACAGTACTGGAAAGAATGAAAGGAAGCTTAGATTCACATGACAGGGACATCAGTACATATTCACTGTCCTGCCCCAGAGCTATGTTAACTCTCCTGTTCTCCATCATAACATACTCTCTAGGTACCTTGATCTTTTTGGCATTCCTCTGAACTTTATGCTGGCCCATTATATTAGTGATAACATGCAAGTAGGATTCAGCAAGCAAGATGCCCTAGTAATGACCCGTATGCCAGACCATGGGAGTCTTGGAAAGCTGCTACCTTAGTAAAGATTTTTAGATATAACATAGTCTGGGATACTTCAGGATATCTCTTCTAAGCTTAAAAACTAGTAGTTGCTGTGGGCTAGTCATTATGGGTTACACATTATACCTGTAAGGAAGAGGCACAGTGCTTTCTGTGGCTCTTTGGCTTTTAGAAGCAGTAATTACTACACACAAGAATATTGTGCTGATCCATTTTTCAAAATGTGTTGGACTGGGTTCTCTAACAGCAGATTCTGAGATAAGGAAGTGAGTACAAGTAGTTTAGTTGAAAGGGGATACTAAGGAAGAAGTGAGACAGGAAAGAGAAGGATACCGTTAAAGTCTTTGTTATCAAGAAGATTACCATCATGGATACCTGCAGTTCAGTCCTACTGGGGAATTCTGGGAGACTGTGTAGAATGCACTTCAAAATTATCCCAAACAAGTGGCGAACCCTTCTGCCATTGCTTGAGGGCTGCTTCCAGGGACACTAATTCTCTGGCACTTTTAGTTTTCTCTGTGCATGGACTACAAATTTTCCTATAGCTGCTAAAATGCCTCATGCAGAGTCATGGGTATTTATAGCAAATAGCTTTCGGTGTGTACAAATAACTACCAAGGATATGAGGGCCAGGATCTGACAGTATTGGCTCTATCTGGTGACGTACAAGGCTGCCAGTTTCAAAGGTGACCAGAACCCAGAAGAGGTCCTGACTGTGGTACAGTCTATGTGACACAGTAGATACAACATTGATGAAGGTACCCATAGTGGATAAGGATGCTCATAGAATTTCTGGCAAGCCTCAATAGGAAAGTTGCAGCACATGCCAAAAAGGCTCCAGAACAGGCCTTCTTTACCAGAAAGCTACTCTCCATTTGAAAAACAGTTATTGTGCAGGACACCAAATGACTCTGCACTTGGAACTACCCATTGTCAGCTGGGTACTGTAATAAAGTTGAGCAGGCACAGAACAAATTTGTTGTATAATGGATATTAAATATTCAGGATTGGACTTAAGAAAATCCATAGTAAATTACATGGACAGGGGACCCAGACTTTCATGCCACCTACCTTTCTTGCCCAAATGCCTGTCTCTCAATTACACTCTCCCCTCTTCCTGTGGCCTTATTGGACTCTGAATCTTCTTGTCCTAAGCACTTGTTCCTCTTCCTTGGGATTCAATTTGTCCAATCAAGCCTGGGAACATCGACAGCTCTTAATTTTAGTGCAGATATTCATGTTGACTCAGAGTGGTAGCTTCCTATGGAGGCTAAGTTATTCAGAGAACAAGAGAAAGGTTTGACTACTTCATATTTTCTTCCAGCAGCTAATCAAGGTTCAGTAAGCCATGAAGATAACAGATTTAAGTTCCCGCTTCCTTCTTCAATGAAAAAGCATCTATGGGAAAAGCTATCAGCAAATCCAGTGCACCCCTTTCTGGGAAATGCCCTTATAGAGAATGAGAATAATCTGAAAGTACTAGTTTGGAAAGCGTTTCTGAAATTTTCCAAATATCTCTATTTTCCTGTCCTAAAGCTGAGAAGGAATGTATGCTTATGGAGAATGGCTCTACGTGTACCCACCTATACTAGGTATATAAGTTTTACGTATTAAATCCTAATAACAATTCTACAATGTTGGTAATATTAGGCCTATTTTACAAGTGAGAAATGTCAAAATCACAGAGCAAGTAAGCAATGGAGTCAGGATTTTAACTGTCTGAGCATGGAAGCCCATGCTTAATCACTGTATTAAATGCCTAGTCAGATGGTTAAATGTCTACCTGCTGAGATCATGTATTAAGTGACACCCTTAGACAAATCCTCTTCTAGACATGCCTGCAATCACTGGCGCAAGCATGGAGTGATTTTTTTTTTTCTTCCCCTTCTTACTAAAGCAAGAGGAACCAATGGGCTGTGATCATTATTCTTAATTTCCCAAATACTTCCAAGGCACTTCACACATAGAAATTCCAGAGGCAGACAGTCATAATCCGCAGAGAAAACACTTCCTTCTACTTTGTTTTCTGTCATCTTCGATATGTGGCTTCCCGCTTAGTCTAAAATACAGACCCTGAAATTGCTGTGCCCCTTCCAAAAAGAAAGACTGACCAAGGACAATTCCCTGGAGAACGTGTCAGCTCTGAGCCATTAACTACCAACATTCTTGACAGTGGGGGGGTGAGGGGGGAGTCCTGGCCCAGAAAAGGGGAGCTGAGCAGGGCATCAACAGTGTCCACTATGCTGTCCAAGTATCACATCCACATTCTGGACAGCAAAAGGAGAAAGGGGCATCCTCATTCTCTTTAAGGGCCTTTCCCAGAAGAGATGCATTCTGCTTCTGCGCACACATTCCTTTTATCAGAAGTCAGCCACATGGCTACAAACAGCTGCAAGGGAATTTGCAGAATATGGTCTTTATTATGGATGGCTATACGCCCAGCCATCAATTGGTGGTTCAATTATTAAAACATTGGAGACAATTAGCAATCTGTACTCCAAGTTGCCAATTTGATCCTCAATTCTCCTCCTCCATGGCAGGGTAAGTGCACTTGCCTATGGGCTTCCAGCTATTCCAAGCTTCCTTCCTACTGAGCTGGCATTGGCCCAGAAACCCTCCATGTGGAGGTATGATCACTGTTTTATCTCCACCTACTGGGGGCTTTTTTATACCCACAACTTACAGTCTTGACATCTTTGTGCTCAAGAGCCATCTAGCTCTTCTATTTCCCATTTAGGATCCCTTCTCTCAATTCTGGCTTCTGGGTCTCTAGGACATCTCTCTTCCTCATGTGAGTGATACAAAAATATAATACCAGTTTTAGGGAAAAACGGCTCCCCATACATACATTATAGCTTTGCCCTTACTTGATAGCAATTACTACAATTTAATAGAAATTGTATTGCTCAGAATAGCAGGAGAGTGGTTTCCTTGTACATGTAGATGGCAGCAATTGGAAGGTTGCTCTGGCATGGAGAATATTCTTTTTCCCCTTAATTCTAAGGTTAAGAACTGATTTCAAGGCAGGATAACTCCACTAAAAAGGGGAAGGGGAAGGGCACTCTACATCAGATTTTTAAACTATAAACCAAATTACACAACTATATAAAACCTAATGGGAAAGAATACAAATTAAAGTAACAATGCGATATCTTTATTTATCTTCTAGCTATCTAACTGATAAAAATTAAAGAGAATTACATAGATATAGGAAACAAGGCACTGTCAAATTTAACCAGCTGAAGTTGAAACTGGCCAACCTTTGGGGAGCCAATTTGAGAATTTAATCAAAACTCTTTTTTTAAAATTCCTTGACCCCAGAAATCCCTACCTGCTGGAAATGGGACAAGTGTGAAAAATGTTTGTAGAAGATTTTTCATCTCAGATTTGTTTGCAATAGAAAAAAACCCCAACGTCTGATGCTAAAGAGGAATGGTTAAATGTGTAATGGAATGGTATGTAGCCATTTGAAATTCTGAGGGACATCTATATTCACTGATATAGAAAGATAGGGTACATCTTAATGTAGGAAAAATATGGCGCTTACCTAACAGTACATGCTCTGTATGCAATACCATTTTTGTGTATAATTATAATTCTTTTACACATTATACACAAAGATGTGTATAATTATAATATTTATTTTTCTATATTTACAGTGTAAATAATCTGAGAGGATATATACAAAAAATGTTACCTAGGATTTTCTCTAGAAAGTAGGATTTCTGATTTTTTTTCTTTTTTGCATATCTGTATATTGTAAGCTTTCCACAAAGATTTCACATGACTTCAAAAATTGCTTTTATTTAAATCATAAAAAGTCTAGAAGAACATAGGATTGAGCATCAACCAATGCTTCAGAGAGGAAATGACTTTGTAAGTGATACCACAGAGGAAAAGAATGACTATTTCAAAAATGACAGTTTTGGTATGTCAAAAAAATAAAAGATAAGTCTGAGGAAAAAAATATTCACAGAAATACTTATATCAAATTTTTATAATGCAATTAAAAAACACCATTTTAAAAGATGACTAGGAACAAGAGACAAACTATGTACACAGACAATTCACAAAATGGAAAAACTAGTAAGAAACACATTAAAGAATCGATTTCATTATTAATTTGATAAAAATTAAAACCTATAAAACTAATAATTATTACATTGAGAATTGTGTGAAACTGGCGCTATTGTATAAGGTCTGTAGCTGTGTAAACTCATGCAATAGTTTTAGAAAGCCTATTGCAACAATCATCAGGAACTGGAAAACTGGTTAGCCTTTGATCTAGTAACGTCCTGGAGAAACAATCCAATTAAAGAAAAAGCTACATGCAGGAAGATGTTTATGATAGCATTTTTATCATAAAATTAGTGTTAAATTAGTGTATCATAAAATTAGTAGCATATTAGTGCAAATAATCTAAATGTCAACGATCACAGATGCTTAAATATACTGTTGGCAAGTCTACTAAATAGAATATAATGCAACCATTAAAATTATGTGTATGATTATGCAATAAAACAAAAAAAATGTATGTTAAGTGCCAAAAACAGGACACTGAATTGCATGGTATTTTTAGAGGATGGATTAAAAATATATACTAAAACAAAATATGCAGATATTTTCAGACAACAATGTTTGAAAACTATTCCAATATTTTCTTTAAAGAGTATGAATTTTTAATCAACTGTTTGAACTGATGACTATGAAGACAGACTCTAGCAATATGGAAAATTATGTTATCTGAAGAATGTCGATTCAGTTGTATGTCCATATGAATTACAACAATATAATATTCTTTCTTAAAACTATCATCTGCTATGAACATGAGTGTGTGGGTGAATTTCCATCTCATCTAATAATCAAAATTACCTAATTTTGTAAAAATAATTTATTTGAAAATAACAACTAGATATGGCGCGGCATGATAATACATCAATAAATAAAGTTTTTGAGCCAAAAAGGGGTCTGTGGAATAAAAAGAATCAGAAGCTTAGATCTAGATTTACCATCTTTCTTTCCTTCTTGTATGCAAAAACTACAAATCATTAACCAGCGTTTGTTTCTTAACAAATAGAAAATAGTTTTGGCAATGGTTTTAACAAGAATATAGGAAAGACAGACAGACAGACAGACAGACAGACATTAGTATGTTGCAAGCTGATTTCTGAGTGGCATTAAGTAGCCTGAACTCCTGCGGTGAGGAAATGAGAGTAGACATGATGCCACCTCCTAGTTCCTGAGTATTTCATAATCAGTTTTCTATGCTCAGTCTTCCACAAGCCTGGCCTGGGTCCCAGAAAAGAAAATACATGAACTTTTTACTTCTTCATTGGCCTGCAATCCAACTAATGAAAAAGAAAAGAATGCTCTGGGTCTGCTCTCTTCCCTTACCAAATATTTCCGATGTGCCAACTGTTCGCACGGGGCTTCTGAACTTTCCCCATCCACACACAGTGTCCGATAGGGTTTGCAAACTACCAGTAATTCTCAGGAAATGGAACTCTCCTTGCCATCCTTCGAGATGAGCAAGGTAGCAGTTTTCCGACAGCCTCTCGCGCAGGCTGCCAGCTGGTGTCCATTTCTTCCGTGCACTGGGAAGAATGGGAAGGAAGGACTCAGAACCACTGACTCAAGCACCCACGTCGTGCTGTTCTCTGTTCATTACTAGTTTTCAAGATGCATTTGAGAGAAACTGGAAGACAAGCAGCTGAGGAAAAGCCTGGGTGCCTGACAGTTGGGTTTTTGAGTTTCGTTAATAACCATGACTTACACAACGGAGCTGCTCAATGGCCATAATATTTCCAGAGGGCCTTCAGCGTGTTTTCAGCTGCTTAGCAAGATTTAGTCCCACTTGCTGACATCACCTCTTGGAGGTTACTTAAGTGCCCAGGGATTTTTCCATGCAGCCTGGTGGCATTTCTCTGTAGACTTCAGCCCAGCAGTTCTCAACATTTTATTAACAATGACACAGATCAATGATGCAGAATCAGATCTGATGAACTCCCCTCCCTACCAAGAATATTTGCCAGACAAGCCAAATACTAATTTCTAATAATAACTACTCACAATATGTCTAAATGAAATGCCATTTTCCTCTCTCCCATTCAAGAAGGCATACAGAATATCAGTGCACAGGGACATATTATGGAGGAAACTTTCAAGTTGCTGAAATGTATTCAAACTTCAAATGATTAGGAAATAGACATTGCAGTTATTAGTAATTTTAAAAAATGACTTATGACACAAATCAGAGCTATACTTTAGGTGAGACTTACTTGCCTTAACCACTCAGCAGCCCAGGATGCATTTTGACTTCTAAAGGTATCAGAATACACACTGGTTCCATTCTTGCTGCAAGAAAGCTGAAGACAGTTTAGCCCTGCATGGCTGACAGCTTCTGTCCTTTGTAAAGCCCATGTGATGTTCCTACTGCACTTTCCATGGCTGAACTTTCCATTATTGCAGAATCAAACCCATGTTTTCCCTCCTCTTGTCGAGAGGTATATCCAGCACAGGTGATGAAAGTGCCAGATCCTGTAGAAAGAGCTCAGTGGTGACATGGAGCCAGGCTGCTGCCAGCTGTAGTTCAAGACCCAAGCAGGGCATTATGCTTATTGTATTTCCCCGAAAATAAGACCTCACCAGAAAATAAGCCCTAGCATGCTTTTTCAGGATGACATCACCTGAACATAAGCGCTAATGCATCTTTTGGAGCAAAAATTAATTTAAGACCCGGTCTTATTTTTGGGGAAACTCGGTAGCTCCTTCGCACTCCCCCAATGTCATCTTTTGGCTATTGAATCTTTTTCCCACAGTTTCAAATCCTGTCAACTATGATTTGTGGTTGCGCTTTTGCTGAAATATATTATACATAGAAAAATACAGTATTCATATGTACAGTTAGAAGAATAAAAAATAAATGCCCATGTACCCAACACCTAGCTTACAATGTAGAACTTTACCCATTACTTGGAAGCTCCTTCCCAATAGATTGCCCTCATCCCACACCACCTTCGTGCCTCACAGAAGTCACCGATATTCTGAATTTTGTGATAATTGTTCCTCTGTTTTTCTTTAAGATTTTATTATAAATAATGCATTCCTAAACAATGTATTGCTTGGCTCTGCCTGGGTTTGAACTTTATATAAATGCATCATACTAAATATATTCTTCCGTGACTTCAAAAGAAGACTATGCTTTTAAGATTCATCTATCTTGATCTCTATAGCTGTAGTCCATTTCTTTTTACCATTGTATTCCATTATATGCATATACCCTACTTTGTCCTGTTGAAATGTTTCCAGTTTTTCGTTTGCTTGCTTCTAAAAAAATTGCTTTCGTGAACATTCTTGAACCTGTCTCCCAGTGTACAACAGCAAAGAGTTTTCTAAGAATTTCCTTAGGAGTAAAATTGCTGGTTCTTAAGGCGGCCACATATTTAACTTTATTTTAAAGCACATTTCTACATACCCTGACTTTGTTCTTGAGTTTCCTATATCTGTCCAAGTTGCCTTTCATCAGTTCCTGCACCAATACCACACTGTCTTAATTACTATAACTTTATTAAAAGTCGTGGTAAGGCAAGTCTTGTTCTTGTTTAAGTCCCTAGTTTGCCCTTCTTCAACAGTGTTTCCATTCCTCAGAAGCCCTTTGCTTATTCAAATAGACTGTGGAGTCTGTTTGTTGACTAATGACACACATACACACACACACACACAAATCCAAACAATTTTGATGTTAATCATAATTTCTATGAAGCTATGAATAAATGTGAAGACAAATGACATCTTTCTATCCAACTACATGAAACACCTCTAATTTTAGTTAGAAATTTAATACCTTTGAAGAGCACCATAATTTCCTTGATGAAGGACCTACATTTTATTTTTATTGATTTCTGTGTACTTTGTCATTCTATAGTTATTGTAAAATCTAAAATTCTTTGAAATTACATTGATTGTTGATAGTGTATGCGTTTCAACTGATTTTGGCATATTGATTTAATATACAGCAACTTTCCCAAGTGTATCTATTGCTTCTAATAACTTATTCAAAAACTTTTTTGCATTTTTGTACAATTATTTCATCTTAAATAACAACAATTTTAATCTCTCCTGATTACTAATCTTTAAATTGTGTTTGGTTTTGTTGCCTGCCTGGCCACTATGCTGCTAGAACCTCCAGTAAAACATTGAATTGAAATGGTTATAGCAGATACCGCTGTCCTGCTCCTCATCTTAGAGGGAAAGTTTTCAACATCCTACCATGAACTATGACTTTTTGTCTAAGCTTTTGTGGTTCCCTTTGATCAGGTTAAGAAAGTTCCCGCTATTCCTAGTTTAATAAGAGTTTTTATCATGAATAATTCTGTTAGCCAAATGCAATTGCTAATATTGAAACCTAGAATTAAAAAGACATAAACTTATCCATCCAGTCATAGAAAAGTTGATCAGAGCAGCAGGCCCTCCCTACTAGAGAGGCCCCTGCACAATATTCGGCATGGAGGCAGAGAACTCATGTCCTCTACAGAAAGACACATTCCTAAATGAAAGGAGAAGAAAGTCCGCATAAGCAAGACCAGTTATTTTTCCAAAATTTACCAATCAGATGAGTCAATTCATCTCCCCTAGAGTGAGTAAAGGAGCTTGATAGAGTTCACGCCACCAGAAGTTTAAAAAAAAAAAAAAAAAAAAGTGAGAAAAAGCATTTCCCCTAAGTCATCCCATTTTAAAGACAAGGCTTTGCACATGCTGGAGAACCTGTTTTGTAGAAAGTTCATGGGGCAAGGATGAGCAATGGAGGGACTAGGGGAGAAATCCACTGTATCCCACTTAACTTCTCAACAAATATTCAAAGAATGAAGAAATACAGACATTCCCATTTCCAACCAGCTGCTTAGAGGGAAGAACAATCAGGGATGCGAAGGACTTGCCATTGTTACTACCCTCAAAGTATTGCACCATCCTTTCTTGCTTTCCCTAAATTTTGCCTGCCTCTTGTAAACAGGCCCTTCTTATTAGTCTCCTCAAATTCTTCAATTTGAGTGTTTCACCTGTTTCTTTCCAGGTCTCTGACTTATACATTTAATGAAAGCCAACAGAATAAGGTCTGAGGGTTTAATGTATAAAATGATGACTATAGTTCATAATACTGTATTGCAAAATTAAATATGCTAAGAGAATAGCACATAAATGTTCTCTCACACACACACAAAAGACAGTCAATAGAGCGCATAACTTAATTTTCATGTAGGAGATTAATTTTAATTGTATTTCTAAAGGTTATTGTTCTCTTCCAATGGTAATCTTCTCACCATCTCTTCCATCGGTGAAGGAAACCTTAACTCAGGGAGTGAATCCCGTGGAAATCCATTCTTAAACTGTGTCTATAATCCATTCTAAACTGGTCTGTGAATTTGCCCTCAGTGCCTGTGTTTGAGTTTGCATGGATAGTGTATTCTGCTATAGATGATCCCCGAAACTTATGATCCAAACATAAAAGCTTATCAAGAGACATAGACACTGAGATTAAACAATACTGTTCCACTGAATCCCATTTTCTATTTAAAAAATGTAATTTTCTATTATATCAATTTAAAATAATGACTCTGCCATTACTTAATTAAAATATATATATATTTAAGTAAAGATTTTAAAAGCAGGAAACAGGTTCATAATTCCAAAAGCTTTAGCCACGTGTCCTCCATGTCAAAACCCCTATAGCCCTTTCTCAATCGGAAGGAACTTACTTCCCCACTTCCCCCCAAAAAAGGCAGGATTCCATCATGGAATTGATGACCATAATAATTAACTGATTTTCTTTTTTTTTAGAATTAATCATTGCTCTAGCAGATTTCCAGTCCATTTCCAAAATGAACTTTAAGCTTTAAGGGGACTCGGCCTTCTTTTTCCAGATCTCATTGTGACGTTAACATTCAAAATCATTAATTGCACAGATTTTCTAAAGCAGTATCACCACAAGCTATTACCCACACACATCAAATTGATGTGTTTCTTTTTTTTAACTTTTCAGCAATTGCACACTCTTGGTCTTTGCTAGTCAGCAAGAAATGTGTGGGACATTGTTTTGTGGCAATACTAAAGTCACACGCAGTAGACTTTGAAGGGCTCATGAAAGGGCTGCATAAGGATTCTAATATTTAAGCCCAGCGGGAGAAGTTACAGCCCCTGTAGAGCTCCCTCAAGATGTGACAGGAGCTATTGCATTTCCTGCTGTAAATGCAACCTCCTCCAACCTCAAATATCCTGTAATCTTTCAAGTATTAAGAAAGCTCCTACCTTGGCCTTTTAATATGTTTGATTTAACATACCTCCTCACTTCACGACAAGGCTTTCCCAAATCCCATCACACCGCTCCATTTCGACCAGAAAGAGCAGAATCGGCTGCACTTGGGTTTGGCTCAGAGCCAAATTCCTAAGTTCATTAAGAACCAACTTAAAATGACCAAAAATCTAAATTCATTAAGAACCAACCTAAAATGACCGATCACAAAGGAGTCACAGTGTTCAAAAACCTCAAGAAATAGAACCTTCAGTTATCTTACGGCTAAAATACCCCCAAACCCCACCTTCTTCCGTGGACCTCAGAATGGGCCAAGCCAAGTAAGTGGATTCATTCAGTCCATGTACTCACTTTCTTTATTTGTACTCTCAAGAGGCCAAGTGCAGAAGCTGGGTAGTGGGGTCTTCCCAGAAGGAGTGGGGGCTAGACTGCCAATGAACAACCAAGGAATGGGGCTGTCTAGTAACTGCCATTAAGGCCACAAATAAAAAATGACTACTTATTAAAATGTTTGACGTCCCTGGGAAAATCTGCCAAGCAGGATCCTGTCCCTGTTCAGGATTTGTTTATCTCTCTATATATATTTCATGCCCTATGGAATTAGAAGCCATTATCCAATGATGCTTATTATAAACCTCAGGCATTAATCTTCCTGTGGCTTTTTAGGGAATTTCTATATAACTAATTCCCTTTTGTTAGTTGTTAGCCTGTCTGGGAGAGACAGGATAATTTGGGATCTCTGAAGTCTTAAAAGCAGGCAAATTCTTTCCACTTGTTTGAGCTTATTTACTGATTTTTTTATTTTTTTTTTAACCTTCTAAGTGTAACATTCCACAAACCCCACCGCCACTTCTCCAAACACCTGGCTCAGTTGTCGAAAGGAAGAGAGTGGCTTGGGGCAGGAAGATTGAACTGAGTGAGACCTGGCCTGTTTTCACTTACGAAATCCCCTCCATCGGTGAGCCCATGGAGAGGCGAGGCTACAGAGACTTCTTGAGGTATCATTCTGCTTGAATTAATGTGTTGCTACCTAGAATCTGAGTGTGGAGCTTAGGAACTTGTATGTGGGGAGAAAACGCCATGTGTGTTTGGGTATGTGGTATAGATTTACAGGGAAACCGAGGCAGGCATGTGGTTGACTTTACAGAGCATACCTGGGTGCTATAAATCACCAGCTTTACACGTGTAACTTAGAATATCCGTACAGAGGGAATGCAAGCATTATTACAAAATTAGAACCATCTCCCCTTCCAGGGTATTTTTACACCTAGCTCATTGAATTAATTTTACATAAGTCATTTTTCATGTCTTTTCTTTTAGTTGTTGCCTTATGTTCCAAAATGGCTGTTATTAGGTTGGTGCAAAAGTAATTGTGGTTTAAAAGATTAAATATAATTGCAAAAACCTCAATTACTTTTGCACCAACATAATATTTGCATATATCTATATATTCTTAGAAAACTCAACAAAATTAACCAGAATTTTCTTAGAATTAATAAGTTTTTCAGTGTCTAACACAAAATATAGATGCAAAATTTAATAACTTTCCTGTCTGGCAGGAAAAAACAGGGGAAATAAAAGGAATACTCAGTCTGTTTATATTAATAATAATATATACTTTAGAATAACTTTAGTCAGAAATGGGAATACCCTTATGAAGAAAACTGCGAAACTTTATAAAGTAACATTACAATTTTTTAACTAGATGAAAATATATACCACATACATAGATGAAAAGAAGGAATATTCTAACAAGGTCAATAGTTGTCAAATAAATGTGAAGGTTTAATAAATTCTAATCAAAAATACCAATCTATTTTCTGTAAATTGATATATTGGTCAAATTTAATCTGGAAAGGATAAGAACTGAAAAAGAAATGCAATATACATCACGAGTGGTTACAACATAACACAAAAAATACATTAATCATGGCACTATCTCAAGAATATGACAATAATCAAATAAAATGTTATCCATACCAGAAACTAATCTTAATAATCTATATATTTTCTAAAATGCAAATTTAATATATGATGAAGGTGGCATCACTAATCCATGGTGAAAGGTACTGGTCCAACTGGTTTAGTCGCTTGTGGTCACCCAAATTTGTGTACATTCTCCCTATATTTCGATAATTTCCCACACTATGAAAACCACCATCCCAAAATAATTTCCAGGAAAATCGCTTCCCCAGTCAGAGGCAGCCACATGAGACTTTTTTCTCAAAAGTGGGGGGAAACCAGTTCTAAGTGTGGCCTGGTCTCAATTTTGCTGGTAAAGGTGGCAGCACAGGCAGCGGCAGATGCCTCATCAGGCCAGTAGTGTGGCACAGCTCTGGCCATCGTTGCTGGAAGTTGCCATCCCGCCCAACCCAGAGACACTGAACCACCTAAAATCCTCAGAATAGTCTATGCCTGTGTAGGCTTGTCAGAGTGGATTTTGCTGTTTACAACTAAGGTGCTAATATGTATTTGTTTGCTTATTTATGTATTTTTTTTATAAATCTCACCAGTAATTTTAGAAATAGTGAAAATAAGATATTTTCACCTATCAAGTTAGCAAAAATTTTATTAGTAATATTAATACTCAATTCTAATAATTTTTGTTTTTCATTTACTCAATTGGCAGGAAGGTAAATTACTACAAACTTTCTGGAATACAATTTCACTATATATATTAAGGGTCTTTAAAATATTTATGCTCTACATGACCTAGTACTGTACTTCTAGAAATTTGTCTAAAGAAATAAATTATTCATACTTTCTATATTACTTTTATAAGCAGAAAAACAAAGGTACTACAAAAGTACTAAATAAAGGTTTAATGGAGAAACAGGCTACAAGAAATCTTCCAGGAAGACCGATTTAATGTAATATTCCTCACCCAAACATTTATAATTACATATGAATAAATGAAAGTGAGAAGGATATAGTTAGCCTCCAAGTCAGAAACCTATAAAAGCAAGGTAACTGTCCTTCAAGCACATCAGGAGAAAAATCAATAAAGGTGACCATATTCTCTCTTGGAAGCAGAAGAGAAGGAAGACACAGCCAGGGACTGACATGCCTCTGTAACTCAGGCACGTGCAGGGAAAATCAGGGAAGGGTTTAAGGCACTCAGAACTTCCTCCAGCCCTGGGCTAAGATGGGTGTTTAACCCACACTGCCCAGAAACACCATAGTGAAATTGGAAGATCATGGGAAAAGATTTTATCTTTTCTAGGGTAACAGTCTTAATAACCCCAAAGGTATTTATTCCTATCCAAAACCAAGACAACAACCCCTCCCTGGAGCTAATGGCAGAGACTGGGGAACAAACTGGAACTCAGGAGTCAGAAGGACTATCGGAGTGTCAGTGTGAAGCCAGTGCCAGACCAGGCAGGTCAGCAGGCATCCTGGGGCACCAGCCAGGGGATCAGGAAAACCAGAAAAGAAGTGCAAACTAGTTTTTCTAAATAAAAATTGGGGACATGTGATCTAACAGTTCCCACTGTACTTACAGGGACTGCAAGACAGAACATTAACATTGGAACTATTCCAGAACACCCAGTCATATAGCCATTCTGTGACCCTAATGTTTATCGGTATTTACAAAATGGCACCCCAATGGGACCTATCCTTTCAGGGTAAGCCAGGATATTTTAGACTGCTCAGGTGCTCATAGGGTACAAGCTCTGGCGTAATTCAGTCACAGATATAATCAGCTGGAGAATAAGATCCAAAATTTAGTACGAACTAAGCAAGTTTGGGAAGCAAAAATAAGATATAATTCTAGATATAGTGAATCCAATAAGTATAATAAACTATAAAATAAAGGCCCTTCACCTGAATTTTCATGAATAGTATTGACACAATCACTTCAATCTGGAAGTTACTTATTTCCGGTACTAGATACTTGAATTTTGGATAATTCTCTGATGACTTTTCATAAACTATTTATTCTATTCCCCATTTGCAACTCTCTCATAACTGTTTTTAAGTATCAGCTCAGTTATAAGATGACTGAGATATCTGGGTTCAACCAATTTAAAGATGCCACAAAACACCTGAAACTAATATAATATTGTATGTCAACTGTAATTGAAAAATTTTTTTAATTACTTTAAAAATTGTTTAATTTTTTTTTAAAGATGCCACAAAACATCAACATGAGGCAGATGACACTAGGACAAAATGGTTCAAAGATGCAAGTAACACAACAGGGGGTGGGCGAGGCTGGGAGGTGGGCACACAGAGTGACAGAGCCTTGGTCCAAAACTGCTCTGTAGAGAAGGGATGTGCTGCATCCGTCTTCCCAACCTCATCCACATGAACAGGAATTAACATCAGTAGCATCTTTAAAATCCTCCGTAGACGTAAAGGACAGATTAAGGGAGGTTTTTTCACTCATTCTGGCAATTCTGTTTTCCAATGTTGAATCTATCTAAAGCTGGAAATATAACTGATATGCAAGTAACTGTTAGTGGGCGTCCCCGTGTCTGTCATGATGACACACGTGATGAGAAAGCAGAGAGGAGAGCGCTCAATTCCAGAGAGGGAACTGACGAGACACCCGCCACATCCAAGGCCGGCAAGCCACATGCAGATGACCCACTCCTGCTCCAGGGGAGAGGGATCAAAATAACAGTACAGACATCCTTCATGACAAAGACAGCCATGATTAAAATTCCAGAATGTGCCCTATGGTATAACTAGAAAAATAACCATTTTCTTTGTGACTATACAAGGAAAAGACTATAGGGTTTACTTGAAGGTATACTCTATACATCTTCAAAAACCTATGTTAGTATTATTCATCAACATGTGAAACAAAAACCTAACATAACAGACTCCATTAATTATTCATTAGTTAATGCAGAAATCAGTTCAGGTCAGGCCTTTACTCTAATAGGAAGTTGCAAGATCCCTCCTTTAAGTTTTATCCTCATTCAAGAAAAACAAATTTAAGAGACGGTTTGCAAGAAAATGTAGGGCTGTAAACCAGAGAGTGTCAAGGTCTCTCTCCCCAAAACTAACGCTTCTTCTCCCTATTCTACCTACCATACTCCTCAGCACGTTATTCCCCATCCCTGCTCCTCTCCACAGGACCTAGACGGCGGACACGGAGACAGGCCCTTTTACAACCAAAAGCAAAATAAAAGCTCTGGTGTGAAGGAGACTGATCTTGTTTTCAAGGCCCTTCTTAGTATGGATGTCCCTTTGGCCTGTTTTCTGCCACATATGACCGTTTCAGCTCCTAGAAATTAATCCTCTCGGCGCTTGGTCACTCTCAGCCTTTCCTCCAAGGCTTCTGTATTCCAAGTCCATCAGCATTCAAACCACCCTCCCCTATCAACCAAGCCTTTCTCCCTGTACCCCGCAGCAACTCCAACAACTGAAACACTGGGCGGTCACAGAACAGCCCAGTTCCTGAGCCCATTAGTATGGAGACAAGGACACTGGCACCCTTGCTGCCACCCCAATCTGATGGAACCAAGTCTGTCAATCATATACAGCCAAGGTATCTAATAGGCGTCTTTCTGCACTCCCCCGTCTCTCGTCATATTGGAGCTCTCCAAAGGGTAGGGCTTGTGCCTCAGTTTCCCAGCCTAACACTGAGTCACGCACACCAGAGTCACGCACACCATGACCTGGGCCTAAGAACCTATGTAGTTCTGAGTGGCCTTCTCTCTGTGGGCTGCACCTGGCTGGCTCTGTCTTGGTCTAGACACAAATCGACAAGTTACTTGGCACTGAAAACGTGTCAACTGGCTGGATTTGCATATATGCTGGCCAGTCTCTCTTTTCCCCTCAACTCCATCCACCCTCCATCCTTCTATGCTTTGCTCTGTGCCCCAGGAGCCTGACTTCATGGATTCCCTCACTGCTGTCTTCAGATTGGATTGACTAATGGCAGGTATTAGGAGAAAATGAGAGTGAAGGATAAGAGGTCAGGGTATTTCCTCTCCATGCCCTCTGCCCATATTCTAAATAATATGTCCCTCTGCTATGGACTGAATATTTATGTCCCCCCAAAATTCACATGTTGAAGTTTCAATGCCCAATGTGATGGTATTAGGAGGTGGGGCCTTCGGGAGGTAGTTAGGTAATTAGTGCTGTGGGGACAGAGCCAGGAGTGCAGTTTCCAGGCTCTTGGCCTCCCATGGAAAGGTGCTGGCTCAGGTAGTAAATGTGATTGGATGGTCATCAGCTGTAGCTAGTTGGTCGTCAGCTGTAACTAGTGAGCCATTGGCCACTAATATAACTGCCATGGCTGTGCTAGTAGAAAATGGGGGCTAGCAAGAAGATGGTGCCTGGCAAGCACGAATTGCAGTTAGTACGGCGGAATATGGACTGCGGATCGTGTGGCTCCTGCTTCCTGTGTCTCCAACCCAGCCGCCATGGAGAATATAGTGGTATGACTCCCCTATCTATGGCTCCGTGGGTGTTCCTTTTTGGCCTCACCATGTCCTGTGTTCTTATGTGGGGAGCGGGACCAGAGACCCTGCATGACACCCTGCAGGGCAAGTGCTCTTATAAAAGAGACTCCTGTGAGCTCCCTAGCACCTTCTGTCATGTGAATCCACAGCAAGAAGTCCAGGAAGACGGCCCTCCCCCAACCAGGCTGGCACTCTGTTCTCAGACTTCCAGCCTGCAGAGCTGTGAGAAATAAATTTCCGTTGTTTATAAGCTACTCAGTCTATAGTATTTTGTTATAGAAGCTTGAATGAACTAAGACACCCTCCTTGGACCTGGCTGTCTGTCTAGCAGAGGCTGTGGCAGTCCCTCTGTAATCACAACGCTGGCCAGGCAGCCCCTGCCCCACAGCTTCTATTCTCACTGGGCTGTAGCAACATGACCCACTTCCACACTTGCTCCTTCATACATAGGATGGTTAATAGCTCCCAGCTGTTGCTAGCCCCTGACTACTTCACCACCCCTGGTTGGCTCCCTTAACCCTGTCCACACCTTTCTAAGTTATCCCTTCACCTAGTCTCTTGAACCATCTGAACTGGATTCTGTCCCTAACTCATATCTACTGCCATGTCTTTCTTGCCACCCCATCCCACATGCCATATTCACCACCACCCCTACAATAACTCTGCCCTATGTATAGGGCATTCCGAGACTCTGCATCCCATCAAGTGTCCCAACCATGCTATACCCCTAGGCATCAGGCTCTTCCTGTTCAGGACTCTGCACTGACGTCTCTGCACAATCCAACTACACGAGCAAGACCCTCATGACGTCATTGTCCACCTGGACCATCTCTGCTATGGGGCTGTCCCAGCTCACACTATCCATGCCCACCCTGGTTCTGACCCACCGTGCACTCACCATCAGTCCGGGTGATGTACCTCACTCTGGGCTTGTACTCAGCCCAGCTCTGCCCTCACTCCCAGCTTCCATGTGCTGCTCAGGGTCTGGGCTGCCACCATATCTGCCCTTCCATCCTATAACTCTGCTCCAGCTACCACTGCCTCCTTGTATCCCTTGCTGTTCCAGATCTGCCATGGGGGGAATAAAGAGATGGAAGCCATAAGACCTTCCAAGTAATAGTATCCTCAAATTCTGGCAGATTCTATCCCCATAAAAGTGAGCTATATTTGGGATCACAGGTAGATGTATCATGGTCTTAGGTGACTTTGAAGTAACCAATAATACTTACTCTTAGAATCCTATGCTCTTTGAACTTCAAAACTTCTTGCGAAAGAGGTCTTCATACTAACTGCTCTATGCCTCCCTCATCCAGTATGTGGCCTCGCTCTTTGGGAGGCCCACTCCACTCTGGCAGCATCTCCCTCAGACATCAAAAACAACTTGTGCTCCCTGAAAGCCTCCTCTTAGCTCTCCAAACGCCATTCCCTTTCTTCCGAGCTTCCTAGCCCTCCTCTTCCAGAACATCCCCTACTGCTTAATAAATAATTCTTACATCTTCTTCCAAAACTCTTCCTCTTTTTCCCTTGCCACTTTCATTTACATACTGATGTCAGAAAGGAGCTGGGGGTGAGGGAGGCCTATAGCCAGAAGGGAAGAAGATACATTATCTTCCTTGCATTTCACTTACAGGATCTTTTTTCCCCTCCTTTCAAACTTTGAAGGGAGCTCCACAAGCTGGAACAAATTTCTTTCAAGCCTATTTAGCCTTTCTTTTGCTTTTTCCATTATCATTTTTATAGCGGAGATTTCAGTGAGGATTCACAGTGAGTCATTTTATGAGGCAGCTCCATCTGTACCATCTGCAGGCATGACTTTCCCATCACTCTAGACATTACGTATCTCCTTATGGCAGCCCGGACAGGGGGTGGAGATTGCCAAGCCAGGTCACATGCCAGGAGTCCATCACTCATCTGAAAGGGGCAGGCAGGGTCTGCTTACAATTAGATTCAACTCCTGGTTCTAAATAATATGTCCCTCTGGCTTCAAATTCTTTTTTGCCAGCTCCCTGCTGGGCCCAGGAGGAGATGGGGTTTCAGCCTTCTTGGTTTCTCTCTCTCTCTCTCTCTCTCTCTCTCTCTCTCTCTCTCTCTCTCTCCTCCATGTGTGTCTCTCTCTCTTCCCCTTTCTTATTCTCCATTGTCCCCATCTGTCTATTTCTCTTTCCATCATTCAGTTTCTATCACATTATGTATATCTCTCTTCATCTCTTTCTCCTTCTCCATCTTTATCTCTTTCCATCTCTCTTCCACCTGTCTTCTACTAGGCTTCATTCTTCATCTTCCTACTCTTTCCTTTCTCTGTCTCTGTTCCTTTGCAAAGAAAATTTCCATGTCACACTAATTTCAGGCCAACCTGTTAACTAGGATAACAAATTACAAAGCACAAATGATAGATTCCAACATACTTCTCATTCCTTGATACAGGTTCAGAGGCAAAGGTTCATGATGAGGATAAAACCAGTATCTAAATGAATAGCACAATTTTAGTAAGAAATGCAGAGACCAAGAGAAAAGAAAGCATCCTCCAGGTACGCTGACACATGGCCACAGGCCACACACGATCATTTATAGCAATGGTGAAGAGACCCGGGTTCTCCCCAAAGGTCTGATCTGGTAGCCCAAGCTCAGCTGATGAAAGATGTCAATTAACCAATGGCTCAACCTTGGCAACAACCAGAATTTAAGAGTTGCTGCCTATCATCATCGTCTTTGCAGCCTAGACCTACTTTCAGCAGCTCCCCTGAGCTGCAAGCAACTGCCTACTGGACGCCAGAGGACAGCAGCAGAATGAGTTCTGCTCCACATTCCACGAAGGTCACATGAGCACAAACTGTTCAGGGGGAAGCCACATGGCAATGGACCTAGACAACAAGAGAGGCCCTCACCAAGGCAGCTTCCCCAACTTTTTTCAACATAAATAATCTATGTTTATTACACAAAATACAGTCAAGCTAATGTCTTATAAAGCAAAGTCATCCATATCCCTACCACCCACAGATAACTATCTTTACATGTTTACAGATGCCCTTCTAGAACTCATTCCCATACCAATATGTATGTATACATGCATTTTATAAAAATAGACTCATAGCATGTATATATGGTATATACATATTGTGTTATGACTTATTTTTGGACTTAGTAATATATAATACTCTATAGTACTTTTTAAAACTTCAAATCCCCATTTTGGCACATTCAGGATGTTTCCAACTTTTCTCTGTTAAAATGTGTGGACACACATATTTGCATGGCATTAAATTCTGGAAGGACGTATACAAAAAAAAAATATCGCACTATGATAAACATCTTGGAACGTGCATCTTTTCGATGAACACCATTTTTCTAAATTTTTTTCTTTAAAACATTCCAAGAGGTAGAATTACAGATACCAAGTCTATGCACATTTTTAAAGATACTGGTACTTATCCCCAAACCATAGTGCATTTGTCGTCAAGGGGAGCCCCGATGCTTAGCATGGTGGCATGCAGGATGCCCAGGATTGTGTGTTAAGTGGCTTGCAAATCCCAACTGCCAAGCAGCCAATGGGAAACAAATTGTAAGACTTTCTAAAGCATTAAGGTGATTATTGCTTAGTACCCAGAGATCTTTCAGCAATTTCATATAAAATATTCTTTCATGTCAGACTCATAATCACCGTTTCAAAATTGTGCCGTGGAGAGTCGTCGATATGTGTTCGGTGTGCAGGGCATAAATCTCCCAAATCCGTACTGCAACCTGCAGAGCCTCCCCTCCCACCAGAGCAGGGCTGCTCCAGGACTAGCCAGGGCAGCTGAAAAGCATATGTTCTGATCCTCCACTCTCACCTCCTCTGCTGCTGCCTCTTCCAGCTTTCTTCCACCTTTGGACTTGCACATTTCTCCTTGGTAAATGCTTTCAGAAAAATATTTTACAAGATGCTTACCTATGCAAATCTCTTTCAAAACCATACCCACAATCAAACCTAAACCACACAAAAGACTGCACTCACTGAGTGCCAAATGGGAATGTCAGATGAGCAAAGGGTGGAGGGGACTTGGAGAATGCTCACACAGAGCCCGGAGTATTTCTGGCCTGAGTCATTGGTCCAGGTGAGTGGAATGCAGTTGCTCTGCCTTTCAACTGAAGAGCTACACCTACCTACACACATGCACACACACACACCAGGTAGCAGGTGGATCAGGCAAGGGTCATTCTCCAAGAAGTTGGCATAGAAGCTGACATATGAGAGAAGGCTTTCTCACAGTCCTAGGGTGTTCCACCATCAGACCAAACATCTCTTACTTCACCAAGAAAAAAATAATCTAAGTACAAACAGCTTTCCAAGCCCTGTGCTGAAGAATCTGGCTCCTCCAAATGCTGCCAAGAGTCTCCATTCATGTTTCCCGGAGTCCTCTGCAGTCAGGCAGGCTTGGCTGCACTCCCTTAAGTTACCACACAGGCTTACCCAACCCTGGCTTGTTTGCATGCAGCATTTGCTGACATCGCAGCACATGAAAGAGCCATGGTGGTATTTCCATTGTGGTCTTGTAGTTGATGCCAAGTGACCTACAAGCACCTGAAATTCATCCTGAGACCTTGCATGGGAGGCCTACTTAAAGTCCATATCCGTGCGAGACCTGGAGTATTCGGGGAAGGTCCGAGTACTATTGGCCACTGTCTATGGTCATTCTGAGTTCATTGTGGTCCTCGGATGTCAGAGCCCAGAGGCCCTGCTGGGGGAGGGGAAATCTGGGAAAATCCTTAGTAGGAAAGGACTACAGCTGTGTGATGGCAGCCTTCATGGAAGTTGGGGAAGTAGGCTGGTCTGGGAGTTCTGGAGCCTGCTTAAAAAAAACTCTACCCCCCTGATGAGTGAATCTTTCTCCAACCAGGCTCTCAGAAAGGTGTGAATGCTTTTACCTCTGCTCAGCAGCTCCAGAGTAATGAAAGGTTTATCAGTGAGATCCTCACACTCAGAACAGTCTCGGTCCCTAAGGACTGTCTCCTGAGAGTCCCAAACCCATCGATGGGTAGACATCAGTCACTGTAGGCAGCCAGACAGCAGTGACAGCAGCATTAACAGTGACAGTATCTATGACGTGTGGAGTACTACACACGCCATTGTGTTGTAAATGAAATTATACTCAGTTTTATTTCATTCTCCCAATGCCTTTATGAAGCAAGTATTATTAGTCCTTCTTTTATAGATGACTATCCAGAGGCTCAGAGAGGTTACATGGATTGTCCAAGTCACATAGCTAATAAGTGGCAGAGCAAGGTTTGCACCAGGATCTGTCTGACTCTGAAGCACCTGCTCTTAAGCTCTGCACCAGGCACACACCTTTCTGCTCCCTGGCGTCTGACCTGAACAGGGCATGTGCTAAGAAGGGAAGATGAGCACACTCACACGTAATCTCATGTCCACACACTTTTTTCCCATCAGCAATTCACCCAAGTCCTATCTCCAAATAGTTTACTACACCACGTCATTTGAATGCTGCCCCAAACCCACACTGCTACCCAGTATGGCCCCAAGCAAATCAGCCTTTCATCCAAACTATTTATTTCTTTAGTCCTGACCATGGAACCACCATAATCCTTATCAACCAAGAGTGAAACTACAAAGTAATATTTATCTAACCCATCTTCCTAACCTCTATGCTGTCAAATAAGCCCTGTCTTTTCTCCTTAAAAATGGTTTTTCAAGGCAGATGATCATTACTTCCTTATTTCAACTGCGTTGGAGCTGCACTTCCTGCCTCTAGCCTCTAGCCCCTCAAATCTATCCTGAACACCACTTCTAGACTAGACTTCCTGTAGTAGCCCTTCTGCCATTTCAGGTCTTCCCCTAGACTTACAATCTAAAGGCTAAATTCCTTTGTCTGGCTATCAAAATCCCTATAACTAGCCCCATCCTACCTTTTAATATTCAAAGACATCCTTTGTCCGGCCAAATGAGACCACCTTTGCCAACACCCTCACCAACAAGATCCACCCATTAATCTGTACCAGTCCAATTCAAACTGCCGTGCAAGCACCAGGGCATGTCTCACTTCCTCCATGAAACTGCCTTTTATTTCTCCCACCATCATTGCCTCAACTTTCCTCTGATCAGGACTTCTGGTCTACTCAGCACAATTTAATATTGACATATTTCCTCATATTCTTCACCACCTGCTTTCTAAATAAATCTTGGTATTTTCCTCCCAACTAGACAGTTCTTGAAAACCAGAACTCTGTCTTTTATTTCTCAATGAAAAAATCAATAGCCCAGTTTTCTTGTGATTACACAAATTTCTTATTATTGCATTTCACAGAGAACCTGGTGTATAGGTCTCAGTCAACACAGCCATTTCCAAATTAACTATGACAAAGTCAATACAATTTTCCTGAAACAAGAGGCTTAGTGCGGCTTTGTATGAAATAGATCGTGGCCTTTGGTTGACCATAAATTTAAGTGAACCAGTTGAGGGACTTTGTCAGTGACAAAGCCAAACCTAGGCAATCTGGGTCTGTGTCATGAGAAGCATGATGCCCAGATCATGAATAAAGGTCCCAGAACAGCCTTCACTGATGCGTACAACTCTGAACGTCCTATTCAAATTCAGTGTACTCCATGGTCAAGTTATTGATCATCTATAGAAGTGGGATAAAACCAAGAAAGGGACATAGAAATTATTACAAATGAAAAACCATTGAAGGAATCAGTATGTTCAGAGGACCATCCAATAGAAGGGACATTCCAGCAAAGACAGCAATTTATTCTATGTTCCTCCATAGGGCAGAACCATTAGGAGGAAGTTTCAGGTAAGGGCTGCAAATGATCCCAGTTTAGTAAGTGTACTATGTCTATATATAAGTAGTAAGTCCCCTGTCATTCGAAGTGTTGGAGTAGACATGAAATGTCCACGTGTGTGCAGTGCTTTGGAAAGGATTCCTATATTGAGTAGAAGCTAAAATGAGATGGTCCACTAGAGGCCCTACCATCTTCTTTCTTGTTTTGTTTGCTGATATTGAGCAGGTCCCATATTTCTCTTGCCTCCTAAGAACATGAGAGTCATTTAGTTCCAATATTAACAGGCAACACTCCTTTCTTTTCTGAACCAGCCACAGTGAGCTACAAGAAGAGTAGAAAACCCAAATGACTGTAGGCAGGTGACTGATTGTCTGCATCAAATTGAGAATAAAACAATAGAGAGTGGAGAGTCCCATGTAGAACTAGTCAGTCTATGCACGGCTCAAAGGTACTCAAATTCCAGTTATCTCAAAGTATTGTACCAGGCAAATCAGAACTAGTTTACAACCCCTGAAATATCATAGTACAGAATAAAGTACTGAAGTATTTTGAGGTTTTCATGATTAAATAATTTTTAGAAATGATACACACTATATAAATCTTCTTGGAAATTTACAATTGACATTTGCATATTAACAGCATCAACAGTATATTAATTTGGCTTAACCTGGTATATTGGACATAAAACCTCTGTTCTTTGAAACACACATCTAAGACCCAAAGATCCAATCTTTTTATGAATACATTTTAGAAATACCTTCTTGTGGGAGTTTCCAATTTTATTTCTCAAAATATTCAGTCTTTCTCCATTCATACCCACTTCTATTTCCAAAAAAAACATTTTGAAGCAAATGCTAACAGGATCAAAGAAATTCATTTCTCTAGAGATTGTAAACCTCAACCTCCTCTCTTCCCTGGATTTCTTTCCTTCCCAAATCCACTGCAAAACTGCAAAGCGAACATTGGTATCCATTTCTTCATCCTGGTTGGACGGTATTGAAGTCTACACATGCTCAGCCTAAGTGACCACCTCTCCTGTCCTACTGAATCTCAGTGGAACAGTTCCCCTCTGCTGAAGTCCCTGGGCCATTTTCATCTCACTCCTGGTCCAATTATTCCAACCATTGTCCTACAAGTTGTAAGGGACAAAAAGGTGGTATAAGACATGTGGTCCTGACCTCATGGGGCTTACCTCATCCTGGAGCATCCACGTACATTCATGTAGAAGTCACAGAAGTTAGAATTCGCAACCAAACTCTGCGACCTTAGAGCTGATCTGAGAGGTCTCCCTTCATTTTGACATTGACTTTCTACATTGCATTTTTAGTGGAACAGCTTAGCGGATGGCCAGTATGTTCCCAAGGCAACAACCACCTCTGTCAGGAATGAGTAAAGGGCACATCAGACCTCCAGGCATCAATGATATGTTTAAATTGATGCTGCCTGTGGCCTAACTGGAGAAATGTGAAAGGTTTGCATTCGTGGAGGTCTCTATAAATAACTGCTTCCTCCATTTAACCCAACACTTGCTTTGCTTCAATAAGAACTCAAAGGAAAATAGCTTAACTAAATGGCATGGTCTAGAAATCAACTGTGGACTAATTAGCTGGGAATTTTGAGTTTGGAGCAGTTTTTGGATGGAGTTTTGGGTGGTCCAGATTGAGTTAGGGGCAATCCCTATTTAGGTCAGCCTATGAGACTTCCAGTGTTTGGAGTATAAGTTTAAGAGTTCATTGGCGTTTATGAAGGTGATTTATGGTTAACTTACAAGTTACAAGTACAGAGTAGATCTGGCCCCTAAAATTGACCATGCTCAGCAAAAGCTTCCCTTCAGTGTATGAAGATGCAATAAATGATCCTACACTTCTCCATCACTGAGATAGCTGGGAAACAGAACGTAAAGAAGCTAAGAACAAGATACCGGGGACTCGGTCATTTTACTTGCAACAATTATTAATGAATATTAGAAAAGGTGCTATATAGTTTATGAAACAGTATCACATGCACTGTTTAATTCTCACAAGTTTAATTTGACCTCGGATCCCTATTTTTCACAGATAGAGAAACCATAGCTCAGAGGCAGAGGTAAAATGGTTTTCTCAAGACCCCATGCTTCATAAGTGACAGAACTAGGACCCAAACAAAGATCCTCCTGAATCCAAATTCCATGTTCTTTTCCTCCTCCTACAACTTGCTATCTCTGCTCCCAAAGGTGGTACCAAAGAAGTCCAATCACATTTAAAGGTGAAAAGACAGCAAAAATGTTCCATGCCCACAAAATCACTGCAACAAGTGACATTCTAGTGTCAGCCAGCAGAAGAAAGCTTGCTCATGACTCATGCAGTCTCGCAGGTCTGCTCCACTACTTGTGACATCCCTTGTCCCCAAGGAGTAAACTCACCATTTCAAAATCACATGGGAGCAGTACATCCAGAGAGTGAAATGGATGGGAGGAGGTTTGGGGCAGAGGGGCTGGATGAAAAGGTGAAGGGATTAAGAAGTATAAATCGCCAGTTATAAAAACCATCACAGGGGTGTAAAGAACAGCATAAGGAATATAGTCAATAATATTATAATAACTATGTATCGTGTCAGGTGGGTATTAGCCTTTATCAGGGTGATCACTTCGTAAGTTATACAAATGTCTAACCACTATGCTGTACACCTGAAACTAATGTAAAATATAATATTGAACGTTAACTGTCATTGAAAAATAAAATAAATGAGCTATCAAGCCATGAAAAGACATGGAAGAATCTTAAATGTATATTACTAAGTAAAATAAGCCAATCTTAAAAGGCTGCATACTGTATTATTCCACCTATAAAGTATTCTGGAAAAGGCAAAACTATGGAGACAGTAAAAAGATCAGTGGTTGCCAGGAGTTAGAGGAGGAAAAGGATGAACAGGCAGAGCACAAAGTATTTTTCGGGCAGTGAAACTATTCTGTATGTTACTACATGTCATTACATATTTGTTAAAACCCATCGAATACCCAACACCAAGAGTGAAGCTTAATGTAAACCATGGACTTTGGGTGATGATGTGTCAAAGTAGGTTCATTCATTGTAACCAATGTACCACTCTGATGGGAGATGCTGACAGTGGAGGAGATGCTCATGTCGGGTGCAGGGGGTACATGGGAAAACTCTGTACCTTCAGCTCAATTATGTCATGAACCTAAAACTGCTCCAACAAACAAAGTATTTTTTAAGTAGGTTCATATATCAAAGTTGTTCCAAACATACTTAAAAATTCTCTAGTGACTGACTGGTGCACTGGTTTTTAATTTAAATTAGTTACAAGTAAATAAAATTCAAAACAAAAATCATATGGGAATCAGGGCAGAACCTAATCCTCATTTCTTTCTAATTAGAGGCTCCTTGCAGACCCCTCTTCCCAGGGGCCATTCTGACTACCTGTTCTCTAGATTTGGAAAGTCTTTCTCCAGTCTAGGGGATGTCCATGAATATCCTAGCAAAAGTGAGTTTTTGCAGTTGGAACATTACCCAAATATGGAACCATTCAGAGGTCCATGCTTCCCCTCCACAGGATCACCCCAACCCCCAACATGAGCAGGCATCTGTGAAACTGTCTTATAGAAGTAGAACCACATTGCCAGTTGGATGAATCATCCTGGTCCAGCCAGCATCTGCTTCTCCCTCCAGAACACAGATTCTTCTTCTCCTCCCTGCTCATCTACTCCTGGAAAATCCCTCCTAATGACTGTGGATGGTGCCTGCGAGAGGAAGAGGAAGAAAAGATTCACCTTCCCAACCCGACAAGCAATCTGTTCACACCTGGCAACGTGAGCTTTGATTATCTTCGACTCAGGTTGTATAACTACAGATGTCTCTAATTTTCACAAAGGAAAGGAGCTCTTGTCTGGAATAAATGAGATAGATAAATTAGAGGGGGAAGGGAAAGAGTCAAAGGTGTCCCCCACCCCCTACTTTTCATCTGTGGCTATCTGGGCGCTCTAATCTATTGCACAAATGTCTGCACAGCATGCCAACACTTGCTTGTAAACTCACAGGAGAAATATCACCTGGAGACAATGAATAATGTCTGTTTCATGCCTTTCGCCCCTAATATACTTTTTGTTTTGAAGGAATCATATGGATTAAGTTAGTAACACCCATCCTCACATTTTCAAACCACTATCTCCCCCTAAATCATCTCTCTTTGGAACTTGACAGGTTATCACACCTTGTCTCATTTCATGCTGCAGCTTCCCATGAGCAGATTAGTCTTGCTCCACAAATCACAGGCTCCTTTCCTGAGTGAAACACCTTCAAAATTACAGCAACTTTCCCCAAGGGGCATTAAAATTCTTTTTTCCCAAGGTCTGTGGTGTTCCACCAAGGGTCTTCAGTTCTGCAGCACCATGCCTTGGATCGCCTTGGCCGAGGGTATTATTATAAAACAGCCAGACAAGAATTTGCCAAGCCCGTGATAACTTCATCTCCATGTTTAACAGGGTGTCCTCCGGGAAAGACTCCAGGTGACCTCAGCCTTGGGAGCCTTCAGAGGGGCAGGCCATGCCTGGAGCTTCTCTCCCAGGCCCAAGGTGCAAAGACAGGAAACAGACCATAAGCATCAGCCCAGGGATCCTGAGGTTTACGGAGTTCAAACACAACTGCTTGTGATGTGCCAGCTCATTCCCAACTGTGGTTAAACCAAACACAACCGGTCGCGGCAGTTTCTGTGTAAACAGACACCACAGAAGAGCCGAAGACTTTGGCTGCTTTCCCCACGTGCTCCTACGGCAGACTTCGTATTTGTAATGGCCACCTATTGCTTCTTCACGCTCAATGTCCATTCCTTCATCTTCAACGATTAGCACCTCAGGTTCCCCTGGAGGATCATGTCTTAGTTGATACAATGTCGGTGGAGCCACCTCGAGGTCCTAGCACTCCAGGTGGACATTGGACCAGGCCTAGTGGATGAGAGGATTCCATCACCCGAGCCACATTGGTTGATTCAATGACAGACATGTGACCTACGTCCATGAAATTTTTCAGGAACTGTTGGGAAAAAGATGTTCCCTTTCCGTAGGTTTTGCTAAGCTGGTTGTAAGTCTGGATCTGCTGGTGGACATCTTGCCACCATGGGGTGGGGGAGAGGGAGGTGCTGTGTGAGGATGCTGCCCTTGAAAACAAAAGCACTGTCAACAGTGAGAGACATGCCTGATAACATTGTCTGGCTCCTGGATGCAAACATGCCTGAAATCACTGCCACATTTTAATCATGAGGACAAATAAATGTCCTCTCTTGCTTAGGATAGTTTTATCTGGGTTTCTCTCTTGAAAACAAGAGTTCTGATAAATATATCACCCAATAATTTGAAGGAAATAAAAGGTATCAGATGTCCCAAATGATCCATGGATTGATTTATTCTAAAAGCATGTGTCTGAACACCTAACCTATGCCAAGCTCTATGTTTGGAGTTAGGGACCAAGAGACAAATAAGATGCAATACCTGCCTTAAAGGTTTTACACTAAATGGAATCCTTTCAAAAAAGAAAAAAAGGTTTTGCTATCTAGTATCCAATTTGGCAACCGAATCCAAAGTTTCAAGAGTTCAATATGATCTCACCTATGTGTAGAATCTAAAGAATAGAATAAATGAACAAACTAATCAGAAACAGTCTCAGAGATATAGAGGAAAAATTGAAGTTTGCTAGATGGGAGAGGGGTGGGGATGAGGGAGAAGGTGAGGAGATTAGAAAGCACAATCGGTAACCACAGTATTGCCACGGGGATACAAAAGACAGTTTAGGGAATATAAGCAATAATGTTGTAAAGATTTTGTAGGGTATCTGATGGACACTTATCTTATTAGGGAGACCACTTGATGTAGATGCCTCATCGCTGTGCTGTACACCTGAAGCTGAAGCTGAATAATAATGAACGTCAACTATAATTTTATACATATACATATATATACACATATATATATATATATACATACATATAGTCACAAGAAGTGGAGTACAGCGTAAGGAATAGAGACAATAGAAATGTAACAGCTGCGTGAGATGTCAGAGGGTAGTAGATTGGGGTGGGGAGTTATCACTTTGTGAGGGGTATAAATGTCTAACTATTACACTGTTTTGTACACCTGAAACTAATAAAAATAAATGAGATATCACCTCACACCAGTTAGAATGGCTATCATCAACAAGACAAATAAAAACAAGTAAAAAAAAACAATTCAAGGGACAGGGATTCTTGAGTTTATTTTTACTAAGAAATGAAATAGCATGAATTAGCATCAGGATCTAGCAACTTTATGTAACCCAGATCAGTGTGCTTAGTACCTAATATGCAATTTACTTATTGTATGTTTTTGTGAAAAGAGCTAAATGCATATCAGTAAATTCTGGAAAGAGGAATACAGTGGCCATATGTTGTTTATGCCTGCATAGGGTCCATTCCTTCTTCTGAAAATGACAGTGGAACCACCTCCACCACTGCTTATGGTCTTGGTAAGACCAACAACTTGGTAAGACTGCTCCCACTCCCAGACCAAGGCATGCCTGTAAGATACAAATTAGTCCAAAAAAGATCATTCCTTCTCAGTTCCCTTTTCGAGACACACCCACATTGCCTCAGGCCTTTTCTCGCTTCCATCTATACTTACTCCCAGGTTGATCTCTACCAACCTCATGGCTTTAAATAAATGGTATATAAATATATATGAACTTAAAACTTATATCTTTAAACTATCCATCACAGACCTCTCCCCTGAGCCCCAGATTGCCTACTTCCACGTCCAATGGCCTAGTCTTGACACTTCCACCTGGTCTTACCCTGAACACACCCAAACTAAGCTCCTGAGCCCAGCAAAATTGCTCTGTCTTGCAATCTTTTTCATCTTAAAAACTGCTCAGGCTAAAAAAAACCTGGGCATCACCATTGAGTCTTCTTTTCCTCTCACGCCCTCCCTCCTGTCCTGACTGCCATCAAATCCTGACAACTCTTCCTTCAAAAGTGATCCAGAACCTCATCACTTCGCATCACCTCCACTGACATCATTCTGGCGCAAGCCCAAATCATCTGCCACCTGGATGATTGCAGAAGCTTTCTCACTGGGGACCTTGATTCAGGTTTTGGCCACCTTTAGTGTATTTTCAACAGAGCAACCAACAAGACCTTCTTAAAATGTAAGTCACCACTGTCTTCTTGGCCAGGAAAGCTTGTCTCCCAACATCCACACTAATCTCCTCTATGTCTTGACGCAAACATTACCTTCTAGGTCAGACCTTTTCTCACACTCAATTTGAAATTGCATCACCCTCCCACTACAGCTCTCTCTCCCTCCCGTACCCTCCTTGATTTATTCTCTATAACACTTACTGCCATCTAACATACTAAATATTTTATCCATTTTTGTTTGTTAGTTTGTCATCTCCACAACTAAAATGCTAGCTCCATGAGGGCAAAGGCTTTTGTCTGTTTTGTATACTGTTGAACCCAACAACCTAGAAGAGTGCCTGGCACTCAATACCGGGGGTGCCAAAAAATGTATACAAGTGGACACTTTGGTCAACATTGCTCAAGCAGTAGTTCGCCATAATCAGAAGTGTCTGGATACTGATGGCAACCATTTTGAGCACCTCTTGTAATTGCAGAAGTCACACATGACTTGTATTCATCTTTCGTTACCGATATATATTGAGTATTATAATTTTAATACCCTCTTCCTTTCTTAAAATGTGTGTATGTTTTTTGGCACCCTCTGTGTATATGTAATGAATGAATAGATAAATCAACGAAGGAGTAAATGAACAACGAACATGGTGCTCTCATAGAGAGGGAGCCCGTGACAGAAAACAGTGCAGATTCATTCTGAGACCAACACCACCCTCTTCAAAGACGAGTGCCCAGAAGAAAACACCCTTTATTCCCTGCCACCTAGATCTTCTGAGTTGCCCTTCTACCTTCACTAAGGCCCAGTTCTGCTGCTTTTCCTTCAGTTCTGTGAGCTGCTTCAGTCCAGCCAGTAAAGTTCCCATTTTATGTAAACCAAGGTCAGTTTCTGTTCTTTGCAACCTAAGATTCCTGATTGATTCAAGGAGCCGGTTACCTAGACTCTTGCAACACCAGCATTTCTTGTCATAAATGCACAGAGATGTGGTGGTCTGGTACCCTGGGTGTCCTTCTATCCCACAATAAGAGGCAAGGCTTTAAGACCAAGTGATGTGATGAGAGTTCCTTTAATGTAAATTCACACAAAAATAGTAAGTGACTTCTGTCCAAGTCTTTCCTGAAATGATTATTCTTCTTATTTTAAACCAACAAAATCTTCTTTTATTAAGGGTACTTTTTTCCTATAAAGCAGAGATGTATACACAAATATTCTAGAAGAGGTTTATAAGGTAATGAACAGCAGGTTCGTGAAAAAAGCAGAGTACCTTTGCTTCCATATTTTCAACCAGGACCCTAGCATCAGTAAGCCTGACAATATAAAATGTGAAGGACATGAGAAACAGCCCAGGTGTCTTTAAGGAGATTGATTCCAATTTTTAAGAAAAGAGAAGAAAATGAAATATACCAAAACATTAGCAATGGTTCTGTCTAAGTAGAGGAAAGGTGATGCTTTGTATTTTCTTGTATTATATATCCTGTCCTGAATTTTTATGTTTTGTAGTTCATAAACAGAATTATCTTTAATAAAGGAATAGTGTTCCTTTGGAATTTGAAAAAAAACAAAATGTTTAAAAGGTATGAGAACAATCTGAAAAACGGTGTGTCCTTTTGTGAAACCTCCCAACTCCTAGTAGATAGTCATGGGAGATTAAACGAGATCTTCACCTTCAGAAGCAGCTTTCTTTCTGGAAAGCACCACAACACTGGGACAGGGAAGGAGGGGAAATAAAGAAGGGGAACAGACTACTCGAATGACACTCAGGAAACCACCTGTAACCGAATCCCCAGAGATACTTGTTAAAAATGAAGATTCCTGACAGCCATCCCAGACCTCCTGCATCAGTGTCTCTGAGCGTCAGGCCCAGGACTCTGCATTGAACAAACTCCCCCAGCAAATGTGATGCCTGCTGAAATCCAACAACCGCTGGAAATGTGAAGGAAGCTACTTGAAGCTCTTTGAGGATTCACCAAGCCTCTGCTTGAATGATTTCAACTGAATAAGCTTCACTCAGTCGAGAGAGAAAAATTCAACCAGTCAGAACCATCGCCAGGTTTCCACTTTGCTTTCTGTTGTGTAGACACAGTCTGTATCATATACCAGTAACATAACATCTGCTGTTCCAACCCCCACAAATCCATCAACCAGTTGTCGGATATTACAGTGGCATCTTCACTTAAGAAAACATATTTGACAAGTTCTAATAATTGATAGTTAAACCATTTTTCTCATTACAAGACTATCCTCAGTGAAAGCTGGATCTAACCCAGTTAGCCCTAAACGTATTTGTTAGTCCTCTTCCCAGTATACTAAAAGCACAGAACTTTAATCAGTTCAATACTTGCCTGGTCTTTCCCATCTTTTCGCCAGACATTTTCCAGCCAGCATAAATTACTCTCCAGACTGTTCCATGCCTTGTTCCCCAGATATGCCACATGCATTCTCCCGTGAATGGCCCTCCCCTCCCCTCTCTGCTTTTCTAGATCCTCTCCTTTAAGCCCCCATCAATTCTCGCCACCTGGAGCAGAAACCCAGGGACAGTGCCTGAACTCAAGAGGCATTTGCTTTTCCTGCCCAACAAGAAGTCTGCAAGTACACCTTCCAGGGCTGGTACAGTGCTCAAGGACGTCACCGAGGGCCCAGGCCCTTCCCTCCTCCTGTTCCGCCTTGCTAACATACAGCTTTTGTCCTCTAGGTTGTAAGAAGGTTAATCCCATCTCTGAGCATCACATGTTCATTCCAGAAAGAAGATGGAGGTAAAGAGTAAAGGCAAAGACTTTTAAGCTAGCTGTCTGGCCATTTTTATCCTTAAAAGGGGAGGGGGATGCGTCCTGGGAGTCCTGTCTTGTTCATCTTATTGGCCAGGAATATGCAACATAGCGACTCAAGCTACAAGGGAACTAATATTTTGCTGGAATTTGATTAGTAAGAAAAAAAATGGGAGAAAGGACATTGAGTAGACAACTAGCAGTTTCTGTCACAAACATCATTCTCAAATCTTCAATGAAGACTTGTTGGACTCCTTTTTCCCATAAAGATCTCTCCCACTGCAAAAGTCCCTCGGCATTTACTGTCTGTTCTTCTCCCATTTGAAGCTCATCCATGATAATGAAGCTGATACAGAGATGTACCTACATAAAAAGTAGGCAGGAATTTCAACCTGTAATCTTGACATATAAGATAATATATTTTCCCAATTTCTTTAACTCAAGTAGAGTCTGACTCTTGGCTGCATCGCCGTGGACATCAGTGATTGTGTGATGTCCTAATTCACGCCTAAGTCACACCCAAAGACAGACTTACACGCTATTATGAATCATTCAGCCCCTCACACTTCCTGCCAACATCTTCCCTGTCCAAGCCCAGTCTATTCCACTGGCGCTAGGAACTCTGCATACAGGTCACATGTGGGCTGTAAGAAATCTCACGAAGGTAACAGTGACAGCACAGAGAGCCAGCCTCACTAAGATTCTGGGCAGTTTTTTTTTTCCTCTGACATCTTGCACTGTCAAGGACCAGGAGATGAGCCCCACTGTTGTTTGATCCACCTCTGCTTTTTGGGTCTCAGAGAAATCCCTCCCTGCCCCTTATTATTTAATTCCAAGTCATTAAACACAAAATTCTTCCCCATCCACTCCACCTTCCAATGAGCCTGGACTTTAGGAAAAGAGAAGGCAACAAGAGAAGTGTCTTGAAGTCTATCTCTGCTTTAAGATCTATAGGGGGCTCAAAGAAAGCCTATCTACTTTTGTTTTTGTTTGTTTTTTCGGGGAGGGGGGTCCTTCCTTTTTTTAAATTAAACTTATTGGGGTGACACTGCTTAATAAAATTACATAGGTTTCAAATGTACAGTTCTATAATTCATCATCTCTATATTGCATTGTGTTTTCGCCAAAGATAATTTTCCTTCTATTACCATATGTTTGACCCCCTTCACCCTTTTCTACGTCTTCCCCTCCTTCCTGCCCCTCTGGTGACCACTAAACTGTTGTCTGTGTCTATGAGTTTTGTTTGTCTTGTGCCTTTGTTGCTTTCACTTTTATATCCGACATATGAGTAAAATCTTATGGTTCTCAACTTTTCCTGTCTGACTTATTTTGCTTAGCATGATAATCTCTGGATCGATCCATGCTTTCACACATGGCAGTATTTCATTTCTCTTATGGCTGAGTTATAGTCCATTGTATATATGTACCACTTCTTCATTATCCAATCATCTATTGAAGGACACTTCAGTCGTTTCCGTGTCTTGGACACTATGAATAATGCTGCAATGAACATAGGAGTACATACATGTTTAAGACAAATGTTTTCAGATTTTGGGGGTAGATACCCAGAAGAGGGATTGCTGGGTCATATGGTAATTCTATTCTTAATTTTTTGAGGACCCTCCATACTGTTTTCCATAGTGGCTGTACCAATTTACATTACCATCAGCAGTGTATGAGGGTTCCTTTTTCTCTTCACCCTCTCTAATATTTATTATTTGTCTTGTGGATAATAGTCATTCTAACAGGTGTGAGGTAGTATCTCATTGTGGATTTGATTTGCATTTCCCTAGTAGCTACTGAGGTTGAGCATCTTTGCATGTATCTGTTGGCTGTATGTCTTCTTGGGAGAAAGGTCTGTTCAGGTCCTCTGCGTATTTTTTAATTGGATTGTTTTTCTGTTGTTGAGTTTTATGAGTTCTTTAGCCCCTTCTCAGAGGTGTTGTTTGCAAACATCTTTTCCCATTCCATTGGTTGCTTCTTTGTTTTTTGATGGTTTCTTTGATATAGTCCCATTCATTTATTTTTGCTTTTACTTCCCTTGCCTGTAAGGTCAAATTAATAAAATCCTAAGACTTAGGTCCATAAGTTTAGTATCTTCTGTTTTCTTTTATGTAGTTTATTGTCTACGGTCTTATATTTAGGTCTTTGATCCATTTTGAGATAATTTTGGTGTATGGTGACAGCAATCTAGCTTCATTCTTTTGCACGTGGCTTTCCAATTTTTTCAGCACCATTTATTGAAGAATTTTTCTTTTCTCCATTGTATGTTTTTGGATCCTTTGTCGAAAATTATCTGTCCATATTTATGTGTGTTTATTTCTGGGTTCTCAACACTGTTCCATCGGTCTGTGTGTCTGTTTTTCTGTCAATACCATGCTGTTTTGATTACTGTCGCTTTGTAGTGTAATTTGAAGTCAGGGAGTGTGATACTTCCAGCCTTGTTCTTTTTTCTCAGGATTGCTTTGGCTATTTGGGATCTTCTGTGATTCCATACAAATCTGATTATTTTTATTCTGTTTCTTTAAAAAGTGCCATTGAGCGTTTGATGGCAATTGCATTAAATCTAGATATTGCTTAAGGTAATGTAACCATTTTAACTATGTTAATTTTTTCAATCCATGAACATGGAATATCTTTCCCTTTCTTTGTGTCTTCTTCAATTTCTTCTAATAATGTCTTATAGTTGTCAGGGTATAGGTCCTTCACATCCTCTGTTAAGTTTGTTCCTAGGTATTTTATTCTTCTTGTTGCAATTGCAAAAGGAATTTTTTTTTTCTTTTTTTCTTTTTTTGCAGCTTCTGGCTTTTATGGCCATACCACCCTGAACATGCCTGATCTCTTCTAACCACCTTTCTGGATCGGGTGAGGCAACAATACAGGAGAAGAATGAAAATACATCTTTTAATAAAGTTTCCTGAGACAGTTTTACAAAGCACCTAAACCCCAGTTACTATGCTCCAAACATGTTAGATTCTTTGAGCTTCCGCACCTAATATGTCTGGAGCATACCAACTGCTCAATAAATGTGTTTCCTGTGATAATGAACAAGTTACTCAAAACTAAGTTTTGCTCAATCACGTGAGTGAGAAAGGAGGAGGAGTATAGCGTCTTATGATTATGACACAGCTACTGACTTGATACAACTGGGTCCTTGTAGCACATTTTCTCAGACTTAGTGATAAGTCAGGCAATGTCATAAACAGGAGTTGGAAGTCTTAAACCTAGCGAGCAATCATTAAAAGGACTACCGATGGGGAGAACACCATAGAAACCACAAATGACATGTGAAAACAAATAGAGGCCAAGCCATTTGTGTAGCACAGAGAAAAGCACGTGGGTTTCAAAAGTCCAAAAGACTGGGCTTTAAATTTCAGCCTGTGAAGAAGTTGCTGAACCTCTCTAATCCTCTGTTTTCTAATCTGTGAAATAGGGGTAAAACCTTCTTGAGCACATCTAACCAGCATATGTCACCTAGCTCAGAGAAGGGTGGAGTATCATGAAGATGAGAAAAAGAAAGCATGTACAACACATGGCCCATTGCCAGGAGTTGGTTGATTTTTCAGGAAATATTTGTTTCCCTTTCTGCTTCTCTTTCTCCAGTGATTTACTTTGACCTTGGGCTCCTTAGCAATCCATGATTCTCTCAAAATGACTGCCTTTCAGTTCAATGTCCCATCTAATCAATATGTTAGGCATCAACACCAGCATTTACCATTGAGATGAACCTAAGAGTTATCTATGGTGTAATTCCTCCTACCTCTGGGCGTTCGCCCTTGGATGTTACAGAACTTCCTTAAAATCACCTTTGCTGGAATTAAGCTTGGCATCTTCTTCATCAAAACCTTCTCCTTGGACTCCCCTATTTCTCTTGGTCACTCTGGCTTGAAAAATAGTCATCTGGATTTTCTCCCAGTCCAGGCACTAGTCCTGCTGACATTTCCTTCCCAAAACCTTAGTTATCCATTCTGTTCATTTTCGCCTGCAGCCTCCAGAGTCCTGGTTCTCTTCACCTCACAACTACCGTGTTGCCAAAGCCTCCTAACTGCTTTGCTCAGGATGATGCTTGAATTCGCCAGCTCTCTTTTTCACTGTGTTCAAGTCTTTGAGCCTCACCAGAGGGAAGGAACGTGTCTTTTACATTTCAGCTGCATCCAGCAAGTGCAGACACATAAGGGGTCCTCAAAGAATACCTGATCAGTTGGTATCATTTTTCGGTCCATGGGAAGTCAGCCATGCATTGCAGTTGGGGAGCTGTACTTACGTGAACAGAGTAGTGCTTTCCATTTGCATCGCTTTCTTCCAGAAGTTTGTGCATTAGGTCACAATCACACCTTCTAGAAATCGATTCTTTTAAACAATAAGAGTACCTTTCTTTTATTTGACAAACATTTCATATAACCTTTAAAAAAGGTCTTTTGGCATTTTCTTTGACAGAAGTTTGATTTAAATTAGTGGTGTCTTACTTAATCCCCTGAAAATGTAGTTTCAAATATATTTTCTCTCTTACTGTCATATTACTTCTCTTCATTGGTAAGTTTTTTCGATCCTTGATGAGAACCAATGTGGTCAATCTCTCTTTTATCTTTAAGTAGCTTAACAAGGCAATACTATAACCCCTGTCTAAAATGCTGAGGTTCTCTTTGATTTTTTTTTAATGCTTCTAAATGGACCTTGTTGAGGTTTCCCTTTATAGTAATCTGAAATGTGAAATGTGAAAACGGAATTATTGTTGAAAATAGCCAGGTCCTCCCAAAAAAATAGCCAAAGCTTTGCTTATCCGTCTCCTTTTCTTCTCAATGTAAGTCTGACCAACCTTGTGATCTCTTTTATGTAATGTTTCAGAGGAAAATAAGATGTTTGTGGAAATTTGCTCTGTAAACAGTACACTTTGTGAACAACTTAAAAAAGAGCTTAATGTCTATCCATAAACACCTCCTCTGTGGTTGTTATAAGGGTCACGGTTGTAAATAGTTTATGGTCAATTACTTGATCAACAGTTGAAATAAAAGGTATTCTGGGTTCTCTTTGAGCCTCGGCACTCTATGTACCCCCCCTTCCCCAGCAAAAAAATGCCCTTTAACCAACTGCAGAAGGACTTGTTCACAAATGGTTCTAATTCAGCTAAACATCTTGATAGGAAATATCATAAATTATATGTATAGGCTTGTCAGTACAATTTTCAACAGGAGTAACATGAGTTCAGTTTGAAATAAAATGAAAACTTCAGACCAATTTCTGAACTTGCTACCTTGAGTTTTAATCCAAAACCCACTTGTATGGAAAGAGAAGGTAAATTCTAGTGCTCTTGGATAAAAACCTACCACTGAGAAAGACACTTAAAGTGCATTCAACCTATTTTTTTTTTACAATCTTCTGGGATCTGATGGGAAATATGCAAAAGCATAAAAATGTTAAGATAGAAAACCAGACCTAGCAAGATCTTTGGTGTACTTAAATATCCACTGTATTACTTAAGTTCATGCTTGGCTTCCACTTAAGGGTTCTTTGGATTATCCCCATCCCAGACAATAAGAAAAGGGTCACCAAGGAGCAGTAGTGTGGGACCCTAGTAAAGAAGGAGAGTAAACGAGGGGGGAAAAGAGGCACTAAATTAGCGCTGATGATCTTGAATATTATGCTTTTCAAAGTTTATTTGCACTCCCCAACAGCATTGTCAGCACGTAGGAACCTCTTTGTTGTGGGATGTCTAGAAAGAAAATGAGCATATTAACAATTACTTTTAAAAAGCAAATTCAACTTGCTAGAAAATCAGTGCAATATAGAAACATAAGAAATATATACTTTCCTTTTTCTTTTCTTAGTGTAAGCACACATGTACTCAGCTTCCTTTTGTTTATACACATGGTGAACAAGACGTTCTCCAATTCCCCATTCCTAGAAACTAATCCTGTACTCCATGAAATAAGTTTTGGTTTTTTAAAGATACAATATGTAAAGTGAAAGAGAGGTTTAGACTGACAGATTATGACTATGTAAACAAAGTTTCTTTTCCATTTTTGCTCATACGGAAAACTATCTTAGAAATCATTTGGGGTCTATTAAAAGTCAAAGATTATATAACCAAAAACAAACAAACAAACAAACAAACAAATCCATTTAGGAAGATTCAGTATAATTGAAACCAAAATTTTCTTTCTTAAAAAGAATATTTTATATTAACTTCAGAATTCTAGTCCCACAAGTTTAATGTATCAATATAGACAACAGTACAACAAATTTGTAATTCCTTATCCAGATAAACAAGGAAAATAGATTTAATCTTAATTATATAATATTTGTTGCATGTGCAGTAGAAGCTCATTGATTAAGAGATATTGGTGTCTAAATTACAGTTGGGAAAACTGAAGTACAATTTAAAATATTTACTATATCCTGCATGATTCTATTTCTGTGACATTCTGGAAAAGGCAGAACTACAGGAACAGAAACATGCAGTCAGGTGCCAGGGAGGAAAGGTGACCAAACACATAGGGGCACAAGGGAACTTTTAGAGCGATGAAACTCTTCTATATCTTGACTGTGGTGGTGATTAAGTGAATAAATACTTTCGTCAAAATTCATAGAACTATAAATTTAAGTAATGTATGAAAATTTTACCTCAATAAAACTGACTTCTAAAAATATCTATTGAGAAGACAATTTTTCAAACAGTTTTAATACAAAAATATTATAAAATAAAAAATTACCCCAAATTTTCAAGCAGATTAGAGATAGTATTTGCATACAAACTGCCATCCACAAAAATGTCAGCATAAGGAGCAAAGGTTAGGCTATTACTGAGATGTGCTAATAACAATACTTCCTTCGAGAAGTACATCTGCAGACAACCAGTGACTAACCTACTCTCGTTTTGTGTACTTAATTGGAAATCAGATCATTTCCATTTAAAATACACTACAATCAAGTCTAGCTTTTCTGCACTTGCATGAATTAGTGGTGTTTCTGCCGAGGCCAGAGGTTGGCAAACTTTTTCTGCTAAGGACTAGATGGTAAATGTTACAACTACCCACCAAAGCAGCCATCGAAAATAAGAAATGGATGAGTGTGGCTGAGTTCCAAGAAGACTTTATTTATGAACACTGAAATTTGAATTTCACATAACTTTCATGTGTCATAAAATATTATTCTTCTTTTGATTCTTTGCACCCTTTAAAAATGTAAAAACCATTTTTAGTTCCCAAGCTATACAAAAACAGGCAGCTAGCCATCGTTTATCAACCCTTCATCTAGACCAGGGGTGTCCAAACTTTTTTCAACGTTTTTCACCAAGGGCCATATGTGGTAAAATACACAAACAGCCGGGCCACTCACTCGAGGTGAAGTACATATTGCCTCACCTGGTTTATTTAAGTAAACTAAATATATTTTTGGAATTTGCTGCGGGCCAATTAACAATGGATTGTGGACCTCAGTTGGGCCGCGGGCCACAGTTTGGACACCCCTGCTCTAGACTCTGAGTGATCATGATAAAATCTTCTTCAAGGTGTGAGTCTCTCACATATTACAAACTCCTTTCTGTTAAGGCTGCCGATCTCAAGAGTCACTGTTTTAAAGTCACAGAACTGTACCTCCCACGTAAAACTACTCAGGTTGCCTCAGCTTAAATATCAGAGAAGACAAAAAGTAAGGAGGTTGGAAATATATGGACTATGAAAAAGAAATCCTGCCTGCAGTAAAAGAAAGCAAAAGAAAAATGGTGATCGAAATCCTTCCAACTAAGGTTTGTCAGGTTTCCAGACCAAAAGTGCTTAAGGACACCAGCTCGGAGCACCTTGATTTGGCCCTTCAGTATTTAAGGGGTTAATGTCACCTGTTTCTGTAATGAATTCCTGATATTAATGTTTATCCTGACCACGACTTCTGAACATATATTTTTAGATATACCGGATGGTTGATTTTCTTGCTTCTTTTCTTTCCTTTCTTTCTTTCTTTCTTTCTTTCTTTCTGTCTGTCTCTTCTGTCTTTTCTTTCTTTTCTTTTCTTTTTTTAATCTTAGGACAGGAACAGGACGCGTTTATCTAAAACAGATTTGTGTGATGGAAACATTTCCAGCTGAACTAGTGCTGTAACATCTACACCCAAATTAGCTCATGAGTCAACATATCTCGTTTGGTTATTACATTTATTGCATCAATTATCTACAAATGAAATACAGCTGCGTTGTCAGTATCCCCACGTTCAAGCATCTGCTTAATGAGCTTGCAAGGTAGGAGAGATCAGCAGCGCTTGCTGACAACAAATAAAGAGGAAACTCAATCCTCTCACCCAGGCAGACATTGCCCAGCTGAAATTCTTTTCCTTTATGGGCAGTAGTAGCTATATTTTAAGAGACTCTAATCAGGTATTTATCCCAAACACGAGCAGCAGTACATTCGATTTATTTGCTAAATAAAAATTGGGTAAATCTGGCATCCGAATCATAGTCACGGCTTTGCCTGTACAGCCCAAGGTCACCTGGGTCAGCCTGGTGGGGGGAGAAGAAACAAGGCAGGGGACAAGAGCTACTTTTCCAGCTATGCAATGCCCAGTCTGACGTTTTGACAGAGTCTCTCTAATCTTTTTCACATTTCTTTCTACAAACAGAATGGTGGAACCATATGCTCCTGGTTTCCCTGAGAGTTTGGGGGGATTTTTTTTTTTTTTCAAGCAATAGGGCTAAAGGCCTGGATCCAGGCAGAGTCAGAGTGGGGAATTGTCTCCATATTTCTACCAGTTGAAAGAATCTCCAAGGATCTCCCCTATTGCCAGTATATATTTTATAGGCACTGGGTGAACACCTGTTTTCAATCGCACCTTCAGATCAGAGGAGACTTCTAGGAGTGGCCTGCGAGCACAGGCCCAGCCCAGAGAGAAAGGAAGAGGTGCCTGCCCAGAGCTGTCTTTTCTGTTTGCGCTGTAAATGATTTCTGGGCCACGTGTGGAAGAAAGGCCTGCCCGGGCTCTCGCTTACATCATGCGTGTGGAACTCGAATCTCGCCATAGGAATGCTATAGAGGCGGACATTTGTTTAAACTGCTGGTCAGCCAGAGTCTTCCTCATCGTGAATGGATTTGGGCTCGTAAACTATGGGAGATTAGTTTTAAGCCCTCATAGTAGACCTTGCTGAGCAGACTCCAGGTGACATGAAAGGCAGAGGAGGGGCAGTGACCCAACCCATGCCCCCTTCCAGATGTCTGGACTCCGAACCAGACTGTGGAGATGGATGTCCAGGGCAGCTGGATCATGAAGATGTAGCCAGGGCAGGTTCCACCTAACAGCAGCCACATGTAACACCTCTCCCCCACACACACACCAAAAAAATCACTAGAAACCAAACCTTTCATCTCTAGGTATAGATGGGATCATCATTAAGGCACCAGGCTGCCTCCTCTAGTGGAATCTGAACTCTAAAGCGCACACTGAGAAACTCCGTAGCCACAAAGACCCTTAGGACTAAGGAATGGGAGTCGGGATACCTATGTCCAGGTTTAAAAAAACCTGGGGTCAAATCTCATCTTGACCACTTTCTAGGTCTGTGACCAAGGACAAGCCAATTTCATGATCTCCAAACAAGTACACAAATGCTAATGACTTGTTGCAGACATTTCATAAACGTGGAGTCCTAAGGTGCAGTTGGAGCTATCAGATTCCTGATGTCAACCAGATCCCAGCAAAAGTTGGACTTCTGTGTCCTCCTCTGATGTACAACCTTGTGGGGTTCCCCTTTCCTTCTACCCACCTTTCAAGCTTTCCTGTTGCCAAACCCTGGATTTGACTCTCCTTGCTCTCCACAGCCAAACTCAGTTTCTCACCTTAGGTGTCATATTGGAAAATACTCAGAGAAACCGACTCTGTCCATGTCTGATCTTAGCTGAACAGGATGCTTGTGGTAGACCAAGGGAACACCTTAACCTCAAATGAACGCAATCACAGTTTCGATCTTCAACCAAAAGTGGAAGGGGACATTGCAAGGGATACTAAGGCCATCCTGATGGCTTTCTGCAGGTCCTGCTTTGTCATGTTTTAGAGAAGTCAAGGTCAAAACCATACAAAGGGACTACATTTGAGATTGCTCAAGACAGGGAGACACAGGAATGCTAAAATCCCTGAAGCAGACCATCCTCGCTACCTCCAGGCCTTTCTCTTATAATCCTTCCAGAATCAAGAAGAGGGCCACCGGCAGTCTGAGGAAAGGCGACAGCTGAGATGGCTGCTACCCAGATATTGCAAATCCTGATGTTATGGCAGCAATGAATGCTTCCTTCCATCACTTTTCTTGCCTTGCTTTTCAAGGTGTTTCAGAACACTTCAGTTGTTTAAATCCTTCAAGCATTTTTTCCTTTCCTGTCCCCTCTCTCTCTCCCTCATTTCTCTTCCCACTCCCTACCAAGGAGATAAGGAATAGAGTTTGGGATCTGCCATAGACTGAATGTTTGTGTCCTCCCTCTCCAAAATGTATATGATGAAACCGAACCCCCCTAATACCGAACCCCCCCCAATACTGAACCCCGGTGTTGGTATTAGGAGGTAGGGCTGTCGTGCGGGAGACCCTGCTCGCTACGCCATTTGTCGTGCGGAGCGGCCTACGGGGTCTCTGGTCCCACTCCCCACATAAGAATGCAGGATATGGTGAGGCCAAAAAGGAAGACCCACGGAGCCATAGGTAGGGGAGTCATACCACTATGGTCTCACTGGAGGCTGGGCCCACCGGACGTGCGACCTGCCGTCCGCCTTTCCGCCAACCAACCGACGACTCTCCTCCACTCTCCTCGACAATCCTCGGCTCTCCTCGGCAATCCTCGGCTCTCCTCCGTAGCCGCAGCAGTTATACTAGCAGCCAATCGGCTAACTGGCCACAGCCGATGGCCAATCAGCCACAGCTGACGGCCATCCACCACCCGAGCCAGCACCTTTCCACGTGAGGCCAAGGGCTCTGTCCCTACTTTCTGGGGCTCTGTCCCCACAAGGGCCTTTGGGGTGTTATAGGGACAGGGGCCAGAGAGCAGTTTCCAGGCTCTTGGCCTCATGTTGAGGGGTGCTGGTTCAGGTAGTAGATGGCCATCAGCTGTGGCTAGTTAGCCAATTGGCCACTGATACAACTGCTGCGGCTGCGCTGGGGAGTGAGAGTCGGTCGGCAGGCAAAAAAGTGGATAGCAGGTCACACGTTGTGTGAATCCAGCCTCCAGTGAGACTATAGCGGTATGAGTCCCCTACCTTTGTCTCCGTGGGTGTTCCTTTTTGGCCTCACCATATCCTGCGTTCTTATGTGGGGAGCGGGAGCAGAGATCCTGCAGGCCGCCCCACACGACAGGTGTGATTAGGTCATGAGGGTAGAGCCCTTGTGAATAGGATTAGTGCCCTTAAAAAAGACGTCCCAGGGGAGCCCCATGAAAAGACAGCCATCTATGAACCCAGAAGTAGAGCCTCAGCAGACACTGAATCTGCCAGCACCTTGACCTTGAACTTTCCCTTCAGAACTGTGAGAAATAAATTCCTGTTGTTTACAAGCCACCTAGTCTATGGTATTTCTGTTACAACACCCAAACAGACAAAAACAGGATGCAATTGGTAAACTTGACCATTACTGGGCCACTAGTACCTGCCACCTCTGTCCAAGCTTCCCCCATATTCTTCTTGGCAAGATTTCGTTTTATTTTTGTAAAAGAAAGAAAAAGCTCTACGCCAGGAGGCTCAATCAACTTGAGGGGCAATGGCTCAGAGTGAGGTATGTAATTTGGTTTTCACTGACACCCATGTTAAAGTGTTGGTTAATGACAGCAAAACCCCCGCACAGTTTACATTCCTGTTCACAAAGGGTTTCCCATATGAGACCCCTGGTGTTTTCCTTCCCATTATCATCATTTCATAGCAGATAATCCCACTCAAATTTAAAAAAAAAAAATGTTATTTTGCCTTCATCTGATCTGTCATCATGGGGTTGTTTTTCTTCTGTCTCCCACACCAAGGCCTCCCATCTCTCTCTCTCTCTCTCTCTCTCTCTCTCTCTCTCTCTCTCTCTCTCTCACACACACACACACACACACACATACACACTTCAATGTGGGCCTGCTCTTCAAAAAGCCAAAAACAAGACGATCAAAATGTTGTAAATGGAGCAGATGTCAAGTGGTCCCCCTGGACTGCTACTTAACCCCTTCCAGAGATCTGGCTGGACCCTGACAAGGAATTCCGTGGTGAGGAAAGCAGAAGGCTTGGTAAACATGGCCCCACTTCTCCTTATAAATCTCCACAATGAAGGACACTGCAGTAACTACACGGTTGCCATGTTCTCCCAGGGAAATATACACACAACTGCTTTCCAAAAGGAAACTTTAACAGTGAACATACTTTGCTAATTGGAGTTGTTTATGATCCAACGTAATAAAATTGGGTGTTGCAAATGGGACACATTTTCCTTGTTTTGTTTCCTTAGACCATCCTCTCTCCTACTCTAGAACTGTTACCTAAAACCAGGTGTGTGAAATGTCTGAGCAGAAGTTAAGTAATTGGGCCTTTTATCTACCTGACAGAGATATATGGACAATTTTAAGACCTAATAATTACAAATGGGCAGGAAATTAGCATGAAGAAACTTTTCCGTATCTTACGTCTAAACACAGTCTGCATCACTAATTTATCATATTAGACTGGGACCATCCTGGGATGGCCTGCAACTCTTAATACAGTAAAAAAAAAAATTGCAAATCATTTTGAAAGCAAAGCCGTCTTCTCAAATTGCAGCTCTTTCCAAAACTGTGGGAATATTACCCAAGATGTATATACACAATAAAATGAAAACATGGAACTTTTCTGAGGGTGCTTGGTTGGAACAAGCTTACTAAATATTGACGGTAACCAGAATGATCAAGTTATTTTCCTGTAATCAGATAACTTTTGATTTCAGTTGAGTGGCCACTTGGTGAAGGAGCAACTATGTTTGTAAATCAAATATAGATTGACGTAGCCCTGGACAGATTCCCAACTCCCTGAACCAAAGTTCTATGGTCATTAGATAGAGCTCAAAGATGCGAGCAACTTCCTTGCTTTAAAAAAAAAAAGAAAAACCCTAGAGAAAGTCACCTTCCATGTGGCTTTAGATTCATGCTTTTTAATCAAAAGCATTTGATGGTCATTAATTACATGTTTGTCAGAAACTCTAGGCTTTTGCAAACTTTGTTCTTTGAACTGGAGTATCACGTTCAAGTGCAATGCCAGTCGACAGTGGGTTTTATTGCACTTTTACTTCACCTTTTCCCCAGTGTCAAGCGATTCAGGTTGCATATGAGCTGACAAGCATCAGCAATGGAGAGTCTATGGGGGATGATAGACAGTGGGGTTTGTAACTTTCAAAGATGTGGACTGCCATATTTCAGGGGGCAGGCCCCAGTGACGGGTCTGCTTTCATTTACTTGTGTGTGAATGCTTTGGTCCCAGGGCTCAGTTATGGAGTTTGACATCTCCCAAGGTGCTCCAGAGAGCCATATCCAAGCAAAAATGTGCCAAACAACAACTTAATCATAACCAGGAGACATGGTATTGCAGTTGGCCACTGTGGGCACCCCATTCCTGAAACCCAGGCTGCCCCCACTGTTGTTTCCAGCAGGCAGAAAGCCAGCCTGCAGGAGCAGGCCTACGAGAAAGGAGGCCACAAAGATCCAGGTTCCAAGTGTGACAGAAAGATGAGACCTACATGTAAGGAGGTATGCAGGTAACCTAGAGCCCTAGGTTCAGTCCTAACAAGCCCATTTTCAAGTTGGGTCAGTCTCTGCTTTTCCCTGAATCTGTTTGTGAGCACAGTAGGCATGGCCACTAATTGTGATAACAGCTCTCAGCATTTTCTGTCCTCTGTGCCTTTGCTCATGCTCATTCCTCCTCCAGAAATAGCCTCCTCTTCTCCCCACAGCTTTCTGTTAAAGTTTAACCCCCCTTTCAAGTTTCCAGTTCAAATCCTATCTCTCCCAAGAGCTTTCTTAGCATCACCCAGTGTCATCTCAGGTCTCTTTCTCCTCAGAGATGTAGTTAAACATGACCCAGTTGCCAATTCCATATTCTGGGCTGATATGAAGTTCTCCTCCTGATTTCTATGAGCTCCTGTCACTTATATCCTCCTGTTTCACTCTGCTGCCTATACCCTGCATCCAAAATATCTCTATTCTGCCTCACTAAAGCCAGAACACATGATTCAGTCTAGGGAAATGTATTTATATTAGACATTTAATAATCTTTGTAAGTATTATTGAAGATTTGGCAATTCTTAAGGAGGAATTACACTGAGAAGCATTCAACCTTGAATTACCTCCTGCCTCCATGTGAAGCTCTCTCTCCCTCCTTCCTTCTCTCCCCCTCCCTCTCTCCCTCCCACAGCAACAATTTCTTGCTTTGTCCTAAGTAGAACAATTCATTCAGGACACTTAGCATCTCAACTTCCACCCACAATAATCTGTCAAGAAATTTCTTCTTGAAAAAGTAACATTACTTACTTAGCCTCAATAAAATTCCTCTGAAAACATTTTTACCAGTTGTGATGACTCCAAAATTACTATCTCTCCCAAGCTCCCGTGTCGTATGCCTGTGTGCCATTGATTCTTGTAAATTAGTATATACATAGTCTATTCTCTATCTGAGATTTTTATATATGTGTCTTATTTTCCATTATTTTGAGGGTTCTGAAAAACACAAACCATGCTATTCATTTTTAAATTTCCTTAAAGCACCTAGCACAGTGCTTCGCCTACATAGGACTTTCAAGGATTTCAGAAATTGTATCAAAAAAAGTGTAAAATGGTGCCTCATTCTTCCAAGTAAAACCCAATTAGTTGAGTTTTCTTGAAGTGGTATTCATAGAAATTAAGCTCAAAGACCACCATCACCACCCCCACAATAATTAGAATCCAAGTACACAGAACAGATATGCTTTGTAGAAACTAGTCAAATCTGCTATTAAACACATTAACAGAGGGGTGTTTTTTTTCAAATAATTTGTCTCTCAGATTCAGTCCAAATCTAATAAATTATTATTTATGGTTTAATATTCCTTCCACAAATTTTAAAATACGTCTTTTATTTCTTTAAATATGATAAACACTGTTATATTTTTATGCCTAAAAACGCCAATATCTGAAGACTTTATATCTATTTCTATTGTATGTTGTTCCTGTTGGTTCTCAATTATGATGACTTTTTTGCCTAAAATGCTCAGTGAATCATGGTGATAAATTGCTTGTTTTACTGAATGGAATGAAAGAAGTTTCCTCCAAAAGGTACTTGCATTTGCTTTTCAGAAGCATGCGGGTAACAGTGTCTACTTTTCTGCTACCACTTTGCTTAAAATTCCTAGAAAAGAAGATAGGCAGAAAACTCCTTGACATCAATCTTGGCGATGAGTTTTTGGATCTTACACCAAAATCAAAGGCAACAAAAGCAAAAACAAACAAGGGAACTACATCATATTAAAAAGCTTTAGCAGATCAAAAGAAACCATCAAAAAAATGAAAGGCAACCTATTGAATGGGAGAAAATATTTTCAAATTGTATATCTGATAAGGAGTTACTATCCCAAATATAGAAGGAAATCATACAATTCAATAACAAAAACAATCTGATTTTTAAAATGAGCTGAAGATCTGACTAGACATTTTTTTTCAAAGAATACATACAGATGGCCAACAGGTACATGAAAAGATGCTCAACATCACTAATATCAGGGAAATGTAAATCAAAACCACAATGAGATATCACGTCACATCTGTCAGAATAACTATTATGAAAAAAAAAAGAAATAAAAAGTGTTGGCAAGGATGTAGAGAAAGGGAACCCTGTTGGTGGGAATCTAAATTGGTTTTGTCACTATGGAAAACAGTATGGAGGTTCCTCAAAAATTTAAAAATAGAACTACCATATAATCTGGCAATTCTACTTCTGGGTATTTATGCAAAGAAAACAAAAACACTAAAGTGAAAAGATATCTGCATCCCCATGTTCACTGCAGCATTATTTATAATAGCCAAGATATGAAAAAAATCTAAGTGTCCATCTATGGAGAAATGGAATACATGGAGATAGATAGACAGATAGATGATTGATAGATAGATAGATAGATAGATAGATAGATAGATAGATAGATAGATATCCATGTATTCCACACACAATGGGATATTATTCAGCCATAAAAAGAAGGAAATTTTGCCATTTGCAACAACATGGCTGGACCTTGAGAACATTATGCTAAGTGAAATAAGTCAGATAGAGAAAGACAAATACTGTATGATCTCACTTGTATATGGAAACTTAAAGAAAAAGCTCACAGATAGAGAACAGATTGGCGGTTGCCAGAGTGGAGAGGTGAATGAAATGGATGACAGGGGGTCAAAAGGTATAAACTATCCTTTATAAAATAAGTAAGTCATGGGGATGTAACGTATAACATAGTGACTATAGTTAATAATACTGTATTGCATATTGGAAAGATTGCTGGCAAGCAACTGAAAGATGGACATACTGTGACTGCAGCATTCAAGAAGAGTTCACCCTTTACCTTATGTTGAGACTTCATCAGTGCTGAGAAAAGGAAGAACTCTTATACCCATCCCAAAAAGAATAAGCGAAAAAGAAAGAAGGATAGGCTGGCTGACATGAAATACTATAAGGCTGACGACAAAGTCAAAATCAGTAGCCATTGTTGGAAGTGCCCTTCAGATGAATGTGCTGCTGGAGTTTTCATGGCCAGCCACTTTGACAGACATTATTGTGGCAAAGGTTGTATGGCCTATTGCTTCAATAAACCAGAAAGTAAGTCATTTTGGATGGGTTAATAAAAAATAGGAACTTTAAAAACAGGCAATCTTCACGCTTATCAACACTTTCCTCTGCCTAAATGACAAAATTCGGACTTGATTGTTTAGGCTGACCACAACATGGCTGCAGCCCACTTAGCCCACTGCTCCCTTATAGAAATCCCTTATACTCCCATATAACCTCTTCACTGGGCCCCAGGCACACATTCTTCCCACTTTCATTCAGTGCTCACATTCCTCCTATCTGCCAAGAGGCAATTCCGTCTCCACTTCATCCTGTCTAAATTCTTCCCGTCTATCAAGGTCAAGTTAGAGTCCCATTTCTTCCATGAAACCTTCCCCAATTACACCAATACAGTTGTTGTCAGTAGCCAGACAAGGAAAGACTGAGGCAAAGACCAAGAGGGAATCTCTAGATCTCTGAAAGGAGCAAGGCAGCACAACAAATGAAGGGTCCGGGGGAACCTGCCCAATTTAAGTTTTCCAGTAAATCTATGTCTTGCTCCCCAACTTAGCTGTTCATTTTTTATCAGTTTTCTCCATGGACTGCCCCCTAAAGGTTGTGTCTTGAAATTGCTTTTCTGGTTGTGCATATCTGTATTTGCTTTCTAAGTACTCAACCTCCGCCTTCATTCTCTCAAGTCAACCCACTCGGCTAAAATCTGACTTTCTCGGTTCAATATTAACAGTTCACACAGAACCAGAAATTTGGTCCATATGGTGCCACCATATATTATAGAAAAATCCACAGGCTTAGGCCCTGTCATACCAACTAAGTCATAAATTATTTGAAGGCAGATCTTTATGTCCTCCACAGTATTTAGACAGTATAATGACAATGAGGACATTAGTAATAGAATATAAAACATTTACCGACTTCCTGCTCTGTCCCTGACACCATGCCAGGAGCTTTATAAGCATTGCCCATTTAATTCCCATAGCAAACTTTGCAGTATTATTGTATCTGTTTTCTATATGAGATAAGAAAACGCAAGCCCAAGAGAAAATGCTAGTGAGATATTTAAATCTAGTTAATAAACATTTGCAATGAAATAAAAATATATATCTATTTTTCTTTCAGGTTCTCAAAGACAATATGTGCAATGCTGTAACTTTCTTAGCTCCTCTTCTCAATAATTACACAAAATTTATCAGAATGCCAGAAGCAGAGGTATTAATCTCACTTAGAAATTTCAAATTTTCTAAAACAGGAACCTTTGCAGAAACGTCGTAAGCCTCAGAATACAAGAAAAATAAGTCTCTAGCTATATAGGGCTCCTTGTAAATCATACATGTGTATTGTTTAAGATTCCATTACTATAATAAGAGCTTTTCCTTGCCATTGAAAATGAAAAAAAGCAAGTTTATGAGAAAGTACATTCTCTTTTTCTTGCTAATAGTCTTCAATTGTTGACCCCAAAAAGTTAGTTTCTAGACCTGTAGTTCACCTCACATAAATATTGAACAAGTTAAAATCATAACATTATGATGCCAAAGAGAAACATTGTAAAAGTATGCAACACTTCATTAGGTTGATTTTCTGGCAGAGACAACCAAAATATCTGTTTGATAAGAAAGTGATAGCTGTTAGCAATGAAAATGCAATCTGGCCTGTGAAGCTAGATAACGCCTTCCCTAGACAGAACTGGACTGCCCGCCTGCTTACAACAATACTCATATATCCTTGGCAATCATAGTCTTCTTATGTTTGGGAAATACCATTTTTTTGATCCAGCATAAGCTTGGAAAAACTGAGAGGTGGGAGACACCCCTCCAGCTAACCAGTCCAATGAAATCAACAATAGTGACCATCACAGCCCCATAGTGACACTGGCTTTGCACTTGATGTTGATTGTAGAGTGTTCTTTACTGCTGCCAGAGGGGCTATTGTCCCCATATGATTTCACTTAAGATGAAGATTTCTTCCAGGTACTTCTAGAGATAAAGCCAGTAAATCCTGGAAAATATCACTATCAAGTTATTATAGCCGTTAGAAAGACCAACAAAAAGTTCCAGAATCAAAGGTGAATAGCAATTCCAGAGGACACAGAGCCCTGGCCCACCACACTGCCCCAGTGCTGTCCCTTCCAGAATGTAAGACGTGTGTGCTTAGTACTCAGGTGCCTGCTGGAGACACAGTTATATTTGGAGGAATGAGCGCAGACCTGAGCTAAGATATAACTGAAACCTTCTTCACACTCAGAAGGAAATAAGGAGGGGGCAGAGGTAAAATCTGAAGAAAGTCATATCAAAAAAAATAAGCTAGATTTTTTTGCCTCTAAGTTCTCACTATGTTAAAACTCACCAAATCAATTTACTAGTAGGTAAATTCAACACCCAATTTCAGATACAGCATAAGCCATATATAGTGGACCAGTGGGTTCAAGTATTTATGGATAAGGAAGCTGTATTTCTGGCCTCTCCTCCCCTGAATGAAACTGTATTCATAATAAGTGAACCAAATCTGCCCCTAGCAAAGCAAACCAATATCTCAATCATCTTCCCAATGTGTGGAACCACCAGTGCAGTCACCCCGGAATCAATGAGATTTGGACCTAAAATTATCCAAAGGAACCCAGTGACTATGTCACCATTTGCTTATTGCTACAGCCTACATTTCCTTACTACAAAAGAATGACAAGTTGTACTTCTTCAGGGTGACAATGAGCTAGTTAGAAATGGCAGAGGTGCATAACAAGCATTTCTTTTCTGCACTAATGAGTGCCTCAAAGAAAACTAAATGATATGAATTGTAGGGTTGACATCAAAGGGTTAAATTTCCACCAGATCCAAAGAGAAAATTTGGGTACATGTTATTTCAAATTCAGAATTATCACTTATTTCAAAGAATTTCTTCAGCTGGTGTGTTGTGACTAGGATGACCAACTCTTTCCAGTTTTTCTGGAACTGCTCTACTGTTAGCACTGGAAGCCCCACAGGGCCTGCACCTGGGGTGGCCAACTTAACCCACTTTGCCTGAGACTGTGTCAGGCCTAAAACAGAAAGCCTCACTTCCCGAAACCCCCCTCAGTCCTAGGAAAACTGAAATGGTTGGTCACCCTAGTTGTAACAAACAGAAAATAAAAACAGGTTATGCATTTTCATCTCTTCTGTTTTGAAAATCTGTGCTTTTCTGGTAGACTTAGATGCATGCCTAAGCAATAATAGCAATAAGCAAACAGAACACACATGAAACACACTAATGTGTAATCGTCACAATAGTCCTGTAAAGAAAATGAGATGTATACACAGAGGGGGCCAAAAAATGTATACACATTTTAAGAAAGGAAAACTGGATTAAAGTTGTAATATTCAGTATATACCGATAACAGAAGATGAATACAAGTCATGTTTGACTCCTGCAATTACAAGAGGTGCTCAGAGTGGTTACCATCAGCATCCAGACACTTCTGATTACGGCAAACTGCTGCTTGAGCAATTTTGACCAAAGTGTCCACTTGCATACATTTTTTTGGACCCCCGGTGTGTATATATATTCCTCATTTTGCAGATGAGGAAACTGAGGAGCAGAGAAGTTAATTTACTTCCTCTAAGTCAATTAATTAGAACATAAGTTAGAACAAATAATATAGCAACACAAAAACAAGATAGTTCCATTTTCTCTCAGTTAACAGTACAGAGATAGGCAGATGGGCTAAAATATACATAAGCAGCTCTGTTCTGTGTGATCGTTCAGAGATCCAGGTTCCTCCTATGCTGTTGCTTGACCATTCTCTATATTGCAGTGCTCCCCTGCCTGATCGGAGGCAGCTCCGCAGGGCCACGTCAATGTTTCAACCCATAAAAATGAGTACCCTTAAGTGGTGAAAGGCTGGCGATTTCCTTTAAGGAAGCGATGCTGGTATATCTAATGGCAATTCCACTCGCATTTCATTTGAAAGAACTTAGTCATTTGCCCACACCTAGATTCAGAGTCTGGGAAATACAGTTTCTACCTGAAGACTGATGAGTTCCACTCTTCTATCTTTCAAAAGAAGGAAGGAGAAATGAATACTTGGGAACAATTAGTTGTCTCTAGCAATTAAATAGCTGGTGTTTGGGATTGCTAGTTTCAGAACCCAAGTGTCTCTGATTCTAAAGACCACCCTTCTTCCTCCATGCCTTCCTACCCCTAGAATTTTTGTTTCTTCGTTTTGTTTTGTTTCGCCAGGAAATGTGTCAGCCAATGAAAGTGCCTCTCAGAGCTTATCTTAGGGAAAACAGCCATTCTGAGCACCCAGAGTCCTCTTTCCTTCCAACTTATCCTGAAAAAGGTTTAAACAGGCTATAACCTTTCACTTAAAATCTGACAGTGCCCTGCCTCTTGAGTGTGAAGTGAAACCCAAGGCCTGTCAACGTTAAAGTGTGATGTTTATACAAAGATGTGAGCAGCAGAGAGCACAGAGGGTCTGCTGGAGAAATAGCCAAACACTGTGGGTAATTTTTTTAGCCAAATTACCTGGAAATGAGGAGGTGGGCGAGCCAGTGAGTGTACGCACAAAACAAAGCCTACCAGTACCACCCAAAAGGAAACAGTTAGGGCTTAGCTCTCTCTGGCGACATTACCTGGAAAATATATTCCTGATCAGAAAGTGGCTTGGGTTACTTTTTAGCTTTTTCAATTGCTTTTGAGGGTAACATGAGCCTGAAGATGAAATTTCACTTTGAGTTTATCCTAGCTTCTGTTGCTCTGGACAAACCTAATTTACGCAAGACAAAGCTGTCTGTTGTCACTGTTTCTCTCCTTCCATTTGGTTTTCTCATTATTCACAGCAGCTTCCAGCTCCTTCCCCCACACTCATTACTGAGCCCGTTAGAACTCCAGCCTCTGTAAAGCCAGCTTTGCAGCTTGCCGTGAGGAAGTAAGGACTCAGTAAGGATGGCGCTGCAAAAGATTCACTCCTTGAAAAAGGACAGTGTAAAGCAGAGGTGAAAGCTTTGTTGCTGGAAAAGATATCAGAAAAGAGTATTATTGGCTGCATTTTTCCATTTACAGTTAACATAGCTTTATAGAGGCCCATGGAATAAATGTATATTCTTATAATGTTGTGCACACATGCAGCTCACACTACACAGGTGAGGCTCACACCAGAGGGTGCTGAAGCTGGAGCAACAGCATAGGGGGAACCTAAGTGACTAAATAGAGCAGAAGCCCCCACCCACCCAACAGCCTAACACGGGACTGCTATTTCAGAGATACAATGTTTGTTTGCTTGTTTGTTTGTTTGGTTGTTTTGACAGCAAGAAAAATTAGACACTTCTGAACCATTTATTTATTATCATAATTAGTGGAGAAAATTTTCAGGTGGCATACTTTCCAATATGTGATTTATCAGTGTCTGGATGTATTTACGGTTCTGTAGATTGTCACACACACACACACACACAATTATTTTACCCTCCTTCAGAGCCACACTCAGATTTTTCACACTCATTCCCAGGACCAATAAGATGTATCTTTTCACTGGTCTATTAAACAGATTAAATTGCTCTGCCCGTATCACAGTTTAAGTTGTAGGCATTTGGAATTATGAGAGAGAGAGAAGGAAGGAAGGAAGGAAGGAAGGAAGGAAGGAAGGAAGGAAGGAAGGAAGGAAGGAAGGAAAGAAGGAAGGAAGGCTGGTTCTCACGTCCCCTAAACAAATCTCTAGTGCCCCTGTACCTATTTTGGGGGGTTGGAACAATTTGCTTTGCTCTAATGAAGGCATTTAAGAATATAAAATGTCAGCCACAGCTTTTAAGAGAGATACTACTTCTTAACCACTCGAATGCTAGTATCTGGACAAACGTGAAGCACAGGAGCCAAGAGGCTAAAATTCGATCATGGGTTGTAAATGAAAGCTGAGGTAAGGGGAGTGGGGGGTGGGAGATGAGTATAAGGGGATCAAATATATGGTGATGGAAGGAGAACTGACTCTGGGTGGTGAACACACAATGGGATTTATAGATGATGTAATACAGAATTGTACACCTGAAATCTGGGTAATTTCACTAACAATTGTCACCCCAATAAATTTAAAAAAAGAAAGAAAGAAAAGAAACCTGAGGAAGCTGCTTGTGACTCTCTGGTCATGCACTGCTATCTCCAACTTTAAAAAGAAAAAGCTGACCAGCCATCTAAGAAAAAACATTTCTGAATTAAATCAAACAAATCAACACCAGACCGGCCAACCCATCAATACAAGCTGAATGTTTCCCTTCTGTGGGTCGGTCCCAGGGATTTGAGCCCAGGAGGCAGCCACCCTCATGCACCCTGCACACCCTGGATTCATAGCATTATCGCACCCTAAGCTTCCCTTCCTGGAAGTTCTATCACATGTCAGGTCAAACTTCCTAGAAGGTTCCGTTTCTCTCTGCCTTCGTGAGCAACTAACTCTAAGCTAAGCCTTCCTCCCTAGGAGCAAGCCAAAGGCAACCACGAACCCTTTGTCAAAGTAACTGAAGGGTATTTCCCAAACTAATTGGCTTCATGCAAAATCATTGTTTGTTCCAAGAGGCAGTTTAGCAAAGTCCAGGTATGTGGCCAAAGACCTTTCCTTTTTCCTGCTTCCCAGTTCTCTCCACTCCTACTTCCCATGCATTTCGAGGGAAACTTAATCTGGAAGCTTCCTATTCATTGACAGTTGGTTCATGCACCTTTCCATTACGACTACTGGGCAGCCAGAAAAACTATAGGAAGACTCTTACTTTCACCCAGAAAATTGGATTTACCCACGTTATAAAAGGCTGTTGAATCTTATAATGAGTTCCACCTGAAAATCACCTCCCACATATAACCACTTACACAGTTTGTTTAAAAATAATATTCATCTTTAATCTTTATAGTCTAACAGAATTCTAACACATTACTATAGATAGGGATTGCCAATTTTAACCATAAGCTTCTCAAGGCTTGCAGACACAGAAGGCAAACTATGGTCCGTGGGCCAAATCAGCCCCCTGCACCTGTTTTATAAATAAAGATTTATTGGAACACAGCTGCATCCATTCATTTACACATTGTCTGTGGCTACTTTTGCTATGATGCCAGAGATGAATAATTGCAACAGAGACCATGCAGTCTACAAAGCCTAAAATATTTATTATCTAGCCCTTTACAGAAAAAATTTGCCAGCCCCCACTCAGAGAGATTATCTGACTTTCACAAAGTCACATTTCAACAATTTTTCTAAAGGCCTTGAGTCTTATGAGTTTTTAGGGGAAGTCAAATAACGTCTCCAGCCCAAAGTGTCTGACTCCACTCTGCCCACTGTCTCCCCAGGAGCTGGTCAGCCTCTACAGGGCTCCCTGGCTGAGCAGGAAGAGGGCAGGTCAAACCACAATTATAGAGCATCACACAGAGAAAGCACCCAGGGCCGTGTAGAACAGAGTACAGAAGAGAGAATGGCTTCCCCACCTAACTGCAAAGCCCTTCCTTGCAAGTTGTAGCAAAGACACACACACACACACACACACTCACAAGACTCTTCAAAATAGTACCCATGACCTCAGGCTGCAGGCCTCAGGGACCTTTGCTTGTGGTTAAAGTCTTGAAGGAGAGACCTCTGCAGGCAGTCTCAGGTACATTACACACCATTCTTAGAACTTTGGGGTATGGTATTTTTTGTTTTTCCTGTTGCTGCTTCTATTGCTGTGATTTGGTTTGGTTGGTCTTTGTGGGTTTTTAACTCTATTTAATAAGTTGAGTCCTACTAATGGCTGCTCATTTATTACCTGGATGACCTTGAAGTGTCGAAAAAGCCCACTGGAATTGCAAACAACCTTTGTAAACGTCATAGAATGCCTATTATGTAGCTAGGAGTTCTAGAGTTTAGAGAAAGATTGTTCCTTTGTTTGGGGGGTTGTTTTGTTTTCGTTTAAGGTGACTGGGGAGAAGCAAGACATAGGAATAAAAAATTCTATACTAACCAATTTAGAATATATATGCGTTCTCCTAAATAGCAAAACCTGTCCATCTGACAAAGCCAGGTATCCCCCCGAAACTTAAAACACATACATAGTGTTGCAAACTATACTGCTCCGGACACTGGAAACATGACTGGAAAAAAAATGTGTACTCAAGGATGTACTGTTCTTGAAGCATTTCTTTACTGCACCAGACATAAACATATTCATTCAACTTATGGTAAAAGAATTCTCATGTTGCAACTGATTTGGAAGATTCTAGGAATATATGTGTTGAAGTTTCAGTTTCGTTTTGCAGGTTTTGAGTGGTTTGTTGCCTTTTCATGTGTTTTCTGTTTGACTTTGATGTAGTTACTTTTTTATTGGATTATTTTTAAAGGAATGCTCATTGGTAAGTACAGTGACCTGAGAGGGAAGAAAAACACAGCCTTTCCAATGTGCCAAGACTATGAATTACAACCTAAGGAGGCTGCTTCCTCCAAGAACTGTTTCTCCCCCAAGGGTTTAAAAGTGAAACCTGGGAGAGGACCAGCAAAAACAATGTTAGGTAGTGGTCACACTGGGCCGAAGCTCAGTGGCCAGGGAGTCATCCTCTTCTTTTGACTCTCCTAACACATTATCTGACACATTATCAGCCAGGGTATCTCACAATTACAGGGAAAAATGAGCTCACAGGTACTGCTGCAGACAAATTTGTAACATACAAATTGAGCAACTCTTGCAAGAAGAAAGAATAAAGAGAGAGAAAATATAAAAGAGCATTTTAGATATGTGGAGGAAGGCAAAACTGCCTATATGTGGGTAATGGGAATTTCAGGAAGATAAAACATAAAGAGGAGAAAATATCTGAAGATGTAAGAGAGATAAATTTTCTAGAAATAAAGCCAGGTAAAAGACCTTAAATTAAAAAGGCCCATTGAATGCCACATGGAAGATGTAAAAAAAAGTACATCCCTATCTAGAGATGAATTTTAAGATTATCAAAACAAAGCAAAAATTCTAAAAGTTTTGTGGGGACAGAGCCAGGAGTGCAGTTTCCAGGCTCTTGTCCTCAAGCGGAAAGGTGCTCACTCGGGTAGTAAATGGCCATCAACTGTGATTGGATGACCATCAGCTGTGACTACTTGGCCATCAGCTGTAACCAGTGAGCCACTGGCCACTAATATAACTGCTGTGGCTAAGCTAGCAGCAAATGGGGGCTAGCAAGAGGACGGTGGCTGAGCTAGCAAGCACGGATTGTAGTTAGCATGGCGGGTTGCAGTTAGCAAGTGAGGTTGGTTGACAGAGAAGCAGATGGCAGGTTGCAGATCGTGTGGCTCCTGCTTCCTGTGTCTCCAACCCAGCTGCCAGCGAGAATATAGTAGAATGACTCCCCTATCAATGGCTCCATGGGTGTTCCTGTTTGGCCTCACCATGTCCTGCGTTCTTGTGTGGAGAGCGGGACCAGAGACCGCGCATGAGTCCCTGCATGACAAGTTTCCAGATAGAAGGAGCCAATCACCTCTAAAAGGGCACAAATTATATTGTAATTACACCTATCAACCCTAATATTAGGTACAAGAAATCAATGAAGGAGAATTTTTAAAGTATTGAAGAAAGATACATTTAAAACTAGATTTTTCTAAGCAACCAAATTGTCATTGAAATGTGAGAACATTATAAAATATTATTGGTCACACAGGCTTCAAAAGTTTTGCTACACAAAAATCCATACAATAACAAGGAAGAACATTCATAAGTACAAGAAATATGGGAAGTATAAAACTAGGGTATCAAATTTCTTTGTAAGATATATCATTGTCCAAACAACTTCAAAAGGCTAAAGAAGAAGAGAAAGTATATCAGTAATAAACCAGAAAAATTCTAGACAATATTAATGTGATGGAGCTGGTAGGGGAAACAAAAAGTATACGAGTTAATATGAGTGTACGTCTCTTGCTAAAGGTAATATAGAAATACTGATACATTTAAAATATCCATCGACCTAAATAAACATGAGTCTTAACGATCCAATGGAAAACAAGAAAAGGAAAAAAAAGAGAATGGAGAATCTGAACGAGTTCTTTTCAGTTTATCTATCAAGTAAATCTCAATAGGTCATGAATACATTCCCTGATGTGAACTTCTAGTGGTTTTTTCCCTTTACTTTTCATGCTTAGCACTTTATGGAAAAAAACAATACCAATTATTGAAAAGATTATCTTATTACTACTGCTTCAGTGCCACCTTTGTTGTAAATCAAATGACCAATATGTGAGTATTTTCTGTATGTTCTAGTATGTTCCAGTGGTATGAGTCTATCTTTGCACCAATATCACGCTACCTCAATATTGTAAGTAAACCTTGGTATCTTATAGAGTTAATCTCCCCAACTCTATTCTTGAAGAGTGTCTTGCCTATTCCTGGACCTTTGCATTTCCATATAGTTTTTAAATCAGTTTGTCAGTTTCTACACACACACAGAAACTGGCATATTGATGGGGACTGACTGCATCTCTACATTGCTGAATTTCTAATCCAGGGCTATGGTACGGCTCTCCACTTATTTACGGCTTCTTCAATTTCTCCTAATATTTTTAGTTTTCTGAGGAGAGAATTCACAAATTTTTGGTAGCTATATTTCTAGGTTATTGGTTTTGAAAATGCATACTTTTATTTTCTAATTAATTATTGCTGATATATATAATATATAATTTTGTATAGTGATCTTATATTTGGCAAGCTTACTAAATTCACTTATTCATCTAAATAATTTATATAATATTTATTTTGGATTTTCTATGATTAACAAGAGTTTTATTTCTTCTTTCATAGGCATTTTATACATACACACACACGCACACTTCTTTTTGCTTTATTGCGCTGGCTAGCTAAGCTCTTAAATGCAAATGTTGAATAGAAAATGGTGATAGTGGATATACTTGTCTTGTTTCTGATTTCAAAAAGGAGGACCTTTTGTGGGTACTCTATCAGATTAAGAAAGTTTCCTTCTATTTCGAGTTTGCTCAGATTTTATCATCATAAATGAATGTTAATTTTTATTAAATATGCTTTCTGCCTCTATGGAGATAATCTTATGACTTCTTCCTTTGTTCTTTCATACAATTACATTGGTTGATATTTGAATGTTGAACCAGACTTACATTTCTGGTGTACACACACACAAATACCAAAGAAAAACAAAACCAAAAACAATAAAAAACGTTGGTCCTAATGTTGATGAAAAAATACAAAATGTATTGCTGGATTCAGCAATATTCATGACTGAGATTGGTGTGTAATTTCACTTTTCCATAACATCCCTATCAGGCCATTTTATCGAGATTAAGCAGGCTTTATAAATGAGTTTGGTCCACGACAGGGAGAATGCCTCATGCCCCATAGAGGAGCTAACAAGCCCAGGGATGCCTGACAGCCTGAGCAAGGAGCACCCAGCCACACGGCGAACTGACTGACCGATAAGCCAGCTGATGGCAGGATCAACTAGTCAGATAGGTGCTGTGGGTGGGGCTGTGGGGAGGGGAGCTGGCCAGGGCATGTTGGCTGAGCATGCCCTGTGATATTTTCTCTCATCTGTACGGAAAATACCTCACACCCTTCAGAATAACAGCTTTTGCCTGCATCTTCCAGGGTTTCTTTTGTGATAGAAACCAAGAGTTGCAATTCTTCATCGGCCAGCCCTGAACTGAGTAAGACACTTCCATCAGAGAAGATAAAAATGACATACTCCAAAACTTTCCAAAGTTTTCTGCCAAATTGTCACTGAATATATGGCTGTACCTACTGCAAAGCTCATTTAGCAAATTATGATGTGTTGATCTGCAAGTCCTTTTGTGTTAGTCAACATCAAGCCTCCCTCTTTAATTCTGGGTGGATGTAGGTTGCAATTCAGCAGAAGGCAGCCCCTCTCCCCAGTTAACATGCTATAGCAGATATCTACTGTGAAAACCGTAAAAATCACTCTTGGTTGGAAATACGAACCTGCCTTTAAGAGTAGGCAGCAATACAAGAGATAAAAGTTTATTACTGAGTTAGCCCACATGTTCCAAGACACTAATTTGGGGTGAAAACTTACCATTCTATTTTGAATACCATTTTTTCTAAAGGGACTGTAAACAAGATGGAAATAAAAGGAGCGTCCTGGTTGACAATATTTCTTGAACTTGAACCTCACAGGCTAGCAGCAAAGCTCATGCCATTCTTTATGGTTTCTCTGGCCTATTCTTCTTGGAAAAGGTATCCCTTCACATATATATGCATGTGTGTGTGTGTGTGTGTGTGTGTGTGTGTGTGTGTGTGTGTACACATATACATAAAATTTATGAAGCTATTTCTAAAGTTCCTAATGACCTTTTCCAAAACATTCATGTTATAGAGAATGAACTAACTGATGCTTCATGTATCAACTAATAGCTCCTTTTAGCCCATGTTTTTTATGTAGAATTTGGTTATGCATATATCTACCTAAACATCTTTACTTATGTTCAGTGAATAGCCAAAATGAGAATTTCTAAAAAATATAGTAATGGAGTCTCTTTTATATAAAAACGTCTCACCACCTTTTATATTATAAAAACTGTAAATATTGTAAATTAAATGAGTATTCTTCTTGCAGACTAATTACTAAAGCTATAGTGCTCGTTGAAGTATCTTCTGGAAGCCATCATTAAATTTATACATCAAAGGTGTTTTTAACTTTGCTCAAAAACAGAGACACTCACAATTTTATACAAGCTGTTAATGGAGAAAAGTGTCTAATGTTAATATCTTGTCTATTTATGCAATGAGGTATCTTATCTAAAAAATCAGGTGAACTAGTTGTTAAAAATGACTGCCTGCCTAGAGGAAGAAAAAGTCATTCATTATTAAACAAAATTTTGTCTCTTGTTCAGTTATTGAAATTGAAAACTGTACCTATAATGGTAACAGTAACTTAAATATCAGTAAATTATTTTATGACTCATTCAATGAAGATAGGAATTCCTCGGCTACTATCAATTTACCTGAAGAAAAATATTTTTTTTTTGCAAATCAAAGGGCCTAGACCAAAAGAAAATTAAATACTTGACATACCCCAGACACATGAAAATTTTTTTCAGAAGGTTAAAATAACAAGATAGGTTTTAAATTTTTAAGTCAATTAATATATGATTCTCTGGATTTTTTAAAAACTGAGTTGGGAAGTTTTCCCTCTTCTTCTACTTGCTAGAAGAGATTGTATAAAACTGGTATTGTTTCTTTCTCAAGTAAATGGTAAAAGAGAAGCCATCTGAGCCTGGAGTTTTCTTTGAGTGAAGGTTTTTAACTATGTACCAACACAATTTTTTTTTAAATCCTATAGAATTCTTCAGATTTTTTTTCTAAGTTGCATTTTTCTAGGGGTTTTTTTCAATTTATCTAAATTTGTACTTTTGTATTTCTAGTAATTTGTCCATTTCATCTAAATATTTTAACGAATTGCCATAAACCAGTTCATAACATTTTTATGTTATTTAATATCTGTAGGATATAGAGTGAAGTCTCATTTATCATTTCTCCCTTCTTGATGCTGAATTTTGCCAATGTGTTTATTATCAGTTATTCTTTTCAAGAAACTTGCTTTCGGCTTCAAAAATCTTTATTGTATATACATTAGGAAATGTTTTCATTAATATCTGCTCCAATCTTTATTATTTTTCCTTCTTTATTTGTGTTTAATATGCTGTTCTTTTTTCTTAATTTCTTGAGATAGACGCTTAGATCATTTACTTTTACCATTTTCTTTTATAAATAGATGTGTTTAAGCCCTTAAACTTTCCTTTATGCATAATTTTAGCTGAATCCCACAATATGTAATATGAAAATATATCATATTTTCACTTTCACTCAGTTGAAAATATTTTCTAATTTATACGATGATTTCTTCTTTAACCAATGGATTTTTAGAAGTATACTGCTTAACTTTCATACATTTGGGGGTGTTCTACTTATTTTTTGTTTATTGATATCTTTCCAATGGATTAAATAACAAAGTTCACGTAATTTTAATCCTCTGACATTTCTTAGGACTCATTTATTTTTGATAAAGCATATGTTCAACTTTGATGAATTTCAAATGCATTTAGAAAAAACATGACTTTTGTAGCCGTTGGGTACAGTGTAGTGACTGTTGGGTCAGGTTTTTTATTGTGTTGCTCAAATCTTTTATATCTATATTGATTTTTCTTTAGTTGTTAGTTACTAAGAAAATGTGTATTAAAAATCTCCTATTCTTATGTTGGATTTGAGTATTTCTCATCCAATCCTGTCAATTTTTGCTATATATTTTTTGAAGCTAAATTATTAGGTATATACAAGTTTAGAATTGTTGGATCCTCCTGGTGAATAAACCTTTTATTATTATTAATACTCTTCTTTATGTAGTATGCTCTTTGTTTTAAAATAAACTTTTTCTTTCTATATTTTATTAGTTCCCTGTTTCTTGTTCTAGTTTCTATCCTTTCTTGACTGTTAGATTAAGTAACTTATATTATTCCATTTTTCTTCTCTATTATCTTGTTATGCATTCTTTTGCTATTGTTTTCGTTACTACCTAAGAGATTACAATGCATCTTTGACTTCTTAAAATCTTTTACTACTTCACAATAAAAGGACTTTTCAACACTTCAATTCTATTTACTATCCACTTTACATATATTTTAATCACATATATAGCTTTAATTCTCCTTCAGTTTCATTAGGTTGGTGCAAAAGTAATTGCAGTTTAAAAGGTTAAAAACAATTGCAAAAACCACAATTACTTTTGTACCAACCTAATAAAAGACACTTTTAATGAATATAAAATTCCAAGTTGGCAATTATTTTCCTTCAGCAATTTAAAGATGACATTATAGTCTCCTCTGATTTTTACCATTTCTGTTGAGAAATCAACTGTCGGAATCATTACTGCTCCTTTGATTGTAATACAGATTTTTTTCCTTTGCTTGCCTTTCAGATTTTTTTTTCTTTGTCTTTGGTTTTCAGCAGTTTAATGTGCCAAGACGCAATTTTCTTTTTATTTATCCATCTTGGTGTTTATAGTATTCCTTAAATCTGTATTTTCATATCTTTTATCAGATTTGGAAAGTTCATCGCCATTATCTCTTCAAATATTGCTCCTGCTGCAGTCACTCTCTTTTCTCCTTTTGAAATTCCAACTTCAGGTATGTTTATATCTTTCCATGATAATCCATATAATTCTTAGTCTCATCTATTTTCCATCTTTTTGTCTCTCCATGTGTTATCTGGATGATCTTTCTGACCGACCTTCCAGTTCACTGAAGTTTTTCCTCAACTTGGTTTAAGCTGCTGTTAAACTCAATCTTAATTTCAATTATTACATATGTTTTTATCCCTAGAACTTCAATTTGGTTCTTTTTCATAGTTTTTCATTTTCTGCTGAAATTTTCAGTTCTATCTTTTAATTCCTTAAGCATGGCTATTTTCAAGTCTGTGTCTGATGATTCCATTCTCTCATATCCTAGGAGGCTGTTTCAATTGTCTCCCTTGATTTATAGTCAAGTCTTATCAACTTTCATGCCGGGTGATGTTTTTGCTTGAATTTTTAATATTATTTAAAAAGAGAGTTGATTGGAACCTTGGGATATGTTAGCTTCCTAAAGAGGATTTAACCTTCTTCTGGCAGGCAAGGAGATTGGGGCATTAACAATCCCAGATCACCACAATCCAATTAGGGACTGAAATTATTCAAAGCTAAACTTCAGTTCCTGTGGGGACTAGTCTATTTCTGGTTCACCCTGACTCATATAGTGAAGCTAAGCTCTTTGTGGTTTTGACCCAAAGATTGCAGTTTACTTGGGCCCCTTCTCTTTGAAGGGCACTAAAATCTAGTTTTTGTTATTACAAACCCACGAATCTGTCGAAAGTTCTGTGCAGCCCTTTATTACAAGTGAAATAAGCAAACGACTACAGGGTACAATCAGTCCCAAATGCTGTACTCATCTTCATGCCTTCTTTCCCAGATCCTGGCCCTGGAATATCTCAGTGCCTTTCTTACAGATTTCTAAGGCCTTTAAAATGATTTTTTTTAAGTATTTGTCCAGCTTTTCTGGTTGTTCTAAGTGGGAAAGTAGGTGAAAAGCAGATCATATGTCATTACCAGAAATAGAAGTATCTCCACTAAGCTTTTCAAAGCTCAAAGCTCTCAATAATATTCTTTTAGATAATATTCTTTTAGATACCTCTCAATAATATTCTTTTATCTTTTAAAAGGTTTTATATTTATGACGTCCGTATTTTGCCTCATGCTCACAACTCAACCCACTCTAATGTTTTGTCTCAGTGACCCACCAAAAAATAGAAGGCTAACTTCTGCAATGACCTCTGTTTTGCTAACCAAAATGATGCTTTTCAGCCCTCTTCTACTTTGACTTCTCAGCAACATTTGTCACTGTTGATATCTCCCTCTTTTTCCTTCCTGAAACATTCTCTTTCCTCTTGTTTCCATGTTAAAATTTTCTCCTTTTGCTGGTTCATCCTTCTCTGCCTAGGAAGTAAATGTTTGTGGCTCAAGTGTAAAATACAGCTCTCTCTTTTACATACTCGACACTCTCTTAGATGGTCCCATTCATCCAAGCAGAATAACTTATCTATTTACAAATAACTCATATATTTTATGTCCAACTCAGACCTCTTTTGTGTGCTCCAGATCCATAAATCCAAGGAGCTACTTGAAACTACCTCTTGAGTACCAAAATGGCACTTCAAAATCAAAAGGAACAAAATCAAACTCATAATTACCCACAATTAAAAGTAGAAAAGAAGGGTCACCCCCAAGATTCCCTAGCATAGGAAATGGCACAGTCTTCTATACCGTTGCTCAAGTATAAAAATCTAGTATTCATCTTTCTATCCTGTATCCCATATACCAATTCCATTGCCGGGTGCTATTATTTTCTAAATATCAGCTCCATCCATTTCCCTTCATCTCTACCACCATCAACCTAGTTCAAGCTACCATGATTTCTTACCTATACTATTGAAGCAGACTCCTAACCAATTTACCCATGTACCCTCTGCCATTACAACTAGTCATTCACATCACAGCCAGATTTACTGATACATAAATCTGATCCTGTCTCGCGTACTTCGGATTAAAACCTTTTAATGGCTTCCCATTTCTCTTAGGAAAAAACTTACCCCTAACATGCCTTAATAGGCCTGTATGGTCAGCAGCTTGCCTACGTCTCCAGCCTAATCTTCTACCGTGTGCCCCTTCGCTGTCTGCCCTCCAGCATGCCAGCTGCCTTATAGGCCCTCATACTCTCTTCCCACCAGAGAAAAATTTTTTTAATGTTTTGGCCTTTTGCAATGAATGCTCTTTCTTCTGCTCTTCAACAAGTTAACCACTATTCATCCTTCAGATCTCTATTCTGTTTCATTTCTTCAGGGAAACTATCTATGATCTCTCTTGCTAAGTCAAGTCATCCTAATATAGGCTCTTACAGTACCTAGTAGCTCTCCTTCATAGAATTTGTCACAAGTGCAATTGGACTTTTCTTATGATGTTGTAATTCTCTGTCCCCTTGAGTAGATGGGGAGTCAAAAGAACTGTTTTAATCCAGACAGGAAAAATATACATCTATGCTGGATTTTTTGAGAGACAGTGTGTCTGTTTGCATTTTTTATGATGCCTATCATGATTTAAGGAATTTTTGTTCACTTTAGGACATACTCCACAATACATAGTACAATTAACACTATAATACTCAGTCATTACAAATAATTTATACATTCAATTCAATTTAATAAACCTCTATTAAATACCTACTATTTGTTAGGAACTCTTTTTGGTACAGGGGACCCAGGAACACACATCTAATATGAAGCTTGGGTACAAAAGTTATAAATCAATGTGATCAAGGCTACGATGAAAATCTGCAGAAGGCTTTAGGAGGCAGAAACACCCCTGCTGCTGACAGCTTTTTGTTTCCCATTAAACTGAAGCAGCCCACTGCCTTAAACATCAAGAAATCGGTCACAGTCGCCTTCTAAATTTGGGGAAACTCAATGCTGCATTCCAACATCATAGGAGCCATTGAAATGGGAGACTCGCGGAGTCATACCTGGGCTCTGGAGCTCGCAAACCACATGTCAAAGAGCCACATTAAAGACTCTTCTTGTACTCTCCTGCCACGTGAGTCTGCAGTGTCCAGTTTCCTGTTAGAACCCTCCAAGCATGAGACAGGCCCAGCAGGAAGCCTCACCTATCAGAGGAGTCTCATAAATTTCATATTTAATTGTCTTCTTTCTCTACACCTGGTAGCCCCCGAATGGCTCTCATGCAGGTACGATTTTACTGCCACTCTACCTATCCACTATCAAAGAGGGAATACTTCATGTTCTTGAGGGCAGAGAGCAGGTACTTCCAAGGGTAATTTCTGCCTCACACCTTCAAGGACTGGGTCCCCAGTAATGGGCAGATTTAAACAGACCCAAGTTAACTGGATCAGATTCCCAATGTCAATATATATCTTAATATTGGTGCCCTGAAAGGAGATACAGAGAACAAAGAGGTAACTAAATCTCTGGGAGCATGAAGAGGGGGCACTGAAGGCTACGAGAGAGCAGCTTGTCTCAAATGGATGTTAAGGCTAAGTAAGAGCTCACAAGGTAGATAAAAGTTGGGGAGAGAATATTTCAGGCAAAGGACAGTCATGGACAAAGGTATGGAAGAGTGGTATAAGTGAAGAATATCAGCATATTTTTTAATGTATATTATTATATGTTATTTTTTATTGGAAGCTGAGACAGGAGAAGGGGTAGGCAAGTGAGTGGATTCATCAGAGAAAAATATACTGGATAGGGATACCAGTGTTCATTGCACCCAGTTTTCCATTTTCACAAGGATCTGCCAGTTCTCTACCCAGTAAGCTCAGCAACTTTCCCGGTCTTTCCAAGACGGAGAGGTTTCTATAAAGTGCTACAACTGGGACAGTCCTGGGAAAACCAGTACAGTTGGCCACTCAACCATCCAGCCAAAGACCAAGAAGACATAACTCTCCAATTCTATTAAAACCTCAATATAAATTTCCAGTTATAAAATAAATAAGCCATAGAGATATAATGTACAGAACAGGGAAAATAGTCAATAATATCGTAATAACTTTGCACAGTGACAGATGATTACTAGACTTATTGTATTGCTCACATAATAAGGTATATAAATGTCAAACCACTATGTTTTATACCTGAAGCTAACATAATACTGCATGCCAACTATACTTTTAAAATTAAAAAGAAAAAAACTCAGAAAAACAAAGGAGATGGTCGAAATTGTACTAGCAAAAGTCGAGTGAATTTCCCCATCACTACTGCCATCTATTATTTCAAGTACCTCAACCATCCTTCTACCAGCATATTTAAGAAAAAAGGAAGTAAATTTGGACACAGATTTAAAGACAGCAGTATGTCTACCAGAACACAAGCAGAGAGAGGCATCAGAGATCTTGTAGGCTGAGTCTTTCCTGTGTTATTTTTATAAACAGTAGGTTCCCCCAACTATTCCAAGTGCTTCCATGTTCTTCCTGATCCCCTCTTGGGGAAGCAGAAATAATTATTTCATCTGCCTAGTAAAAACTGTCATGAACCAACAGATTAGTAATATGCCACTCCTGTTTTCGGTATCCATAATGCCCCCACAATTTGCTATTTGGACTGTCCACTCTTACACACAGCCCTCCATTTCTTATTGACTGGGGTCTCTTTTCAGTCAAATATCTTTCAAGGGGATAAGAATGTACTGGTGTATTGCTGGCAATGATTCAGAAAAATAAATTACACAATACAGCTCCTACTCTCAAGTTTATGGTCTCATTGAGAAGGTATGACAAAAATTCCTGCAGGGCTTGAACAAAGCAGCATATACACAAACATGTACTGTTTTTGCCTTGCTATTCAACAGTTAGCTTCATGTGGTCCCATCCAAAATGGCTTCCACTTTGCCACAGATAACACTTGTGATCATTTTCTCTTTAAAAAAAGTTTCCCTAAGAGACCTGAAGTTTACCCTATCAGTTTGCTGGAAAAGGAGGATAATAATTACCCACAATCGTGGGTATTTGAAGATGAATTTCAAATACATCAGGAAAATAAAGGAATCTAATGTTACTTCCTATGACTCAATTGGGCATAAAGAGTTAATTGCAGCAGCCGAGAACAAAAAAATATATATATTAGAGAAAAAAAAATATCTAATGGGAGATCTAATTTCAGAAAGTTCAGCAGGGTAAGTGCAATATAGTAACCTCTGAATCTGACAGGTGAGCCATGACAGGTGAGCAGGTTAAACACGGAAGAGGAACTACTGTCCTCACTCAGCAAAAATGTGGGGAAGTAAGCAGGTAAGTAGGTAGGTTCACTTAGCCAAAGTTTGGCTAAGTGACAGAACTTGAGTTTTGGGGTGGAGTGTAGTAAAAACAAGCAGGTCCCATGTCACTCATTCATTCAAAAATATCCATGGAGCCAATTCTGTACTAGGACCTGATGTACTGCAGGGAACAAAACAAGTATGGTTCCTGCCCTACGAAACTTATTCTAATTAAGGGAGACAAAGTAAAGAGACAAAATAATCAAAATTGTCATTGGTTTTATGAAAAAACAACAAATAAGTCACTGAGGTAGAGAATATGAGAGAAAGAAACCCACTTTAGAAATAGAGGTCGGGTCATGTTTTCTGGGGTAGCACCATTTAAGCTGCAGTGTAAAAGATGAGAAAGAGCTAGCCATGTGAAGGGAAGGCATTCCAGACAGAGCTGCAGCAAGTGCAAAGGCCTTGAGGTAGGAAAGCAATTGGTTTGTTTAAAGAGCTAAGACAAGATCAATACAATTGGGGCAGAGTGATAACTGGAAGAGTGGCTCGAAGAGCTTCGCATGGACCATCTCATGGAGGGTCTTGTAGAGCATGGTAGGAAGCTTGGATTTGATTCCAAACTCAATTAATGAGTAGCCAGTGAAGAATTTCATACAAAAGAGGGATACAATTTAATCCACAATAAGAATATCACTTTGGCTGCTTTAGGAAGAGAAGTGATTGGAAAAGGGCAAGAAGTGGGAAAACAAATTAGGATAAACATAGTGGGATATTGGACTCAGTTAAATGGTGGAGATAGAGATAAAGGGATGCATTTAAGGTATCTTTTGGAGTTTGAATTGAGAACTTGCTGTTGGATGGAAAGTGAGGGTTTAGGGAAGCAGAGAATTAAGGACAACTTCCGTATTTCAGGCCAGAACAACTGAATAATTGTTACTATCATTTTCCATGTTGGAGAACACTAACAAGATGAGAGAGATTTGGAGAGCAAAACATATATGCTACCTTTGAGATATCTGTACGACTTTCCAGTAAAGACACCAAATAACACAAATTTGTGACTCTGGAGCTCAGAGAAGAGGTCTGGCTAGTGATGTAAATTTGAGGGTAAGTAGTCTAAAATGGTATGGATAAGATCACAATGGTGAGAAAACTAAGAGGGAATAGACCAAGCCCTGAGGCATCCCGCAAGGTAAAGCGAAGTTTTTCACCTGGCTTTACATTAGAATCCTGTAGGAATGCTTGGGAGATGGTCCTGTCGCAGACAATCAGTGCCCTCTTTTGGCAACGCCCAGTCCCTGCTGTATAACTTGGAATTCCATCTCAAAAAAAACCAAAAATGAGATTGGAGAAATGGCTATTGAATTTGGAAACGTGAATTTTTTCTGGTAACTTTTACGGTAACTTTTGCAAGAAGAATTTCAGTCCTTAGCTTTACAGAATCTGGTGTTGGGCAGGTTACTGAGAGGTCATCTTAAGTAACCTACTTGGGTTGCCAGCCTGACTTGGTGCCAAAACTTCTGTGTAGTCCTGACAGCTCCTTAAATTCCCCCAATCCTAAGTAGGCTCAGGAGCTAGGTCTGGGAGCTGGGGAGTAGCCTCAAACATGAGAGAAGGAACATTACAAGGACCAGGAACTATAAGAGTCAACAGGCTTGGAAGAAAAGAACACATATGCAAATTGGTATTAATGGTCAATTTTTAGGAGAATGGAACTGAGGCACAGATGAAACAAAATTATGCAATCCCAAATGGGATTTATGGATTCATTAATTCAGCAAATATTTCAAGCTCTGAAGAGGTGGTAGAATCAAATAGAGTCAGGTTACCAGATTTAGCACATAAGTATACAGGGTCTATAGTTAAACTTGAATTTCAGATAGACAAGGAATGATTTTTAGTAATTAGAACCTACTTACAGTGAAAATTTTTTCACTGTTTATCGGACATTCAAATTTAACTGGGCATTCCTGTATTTTATCAGGCAATTCTAGATTAGAGGGATGGAAAGACACTTCCTTTCCTCATGGATGTTAATAAAGTAATGTTATCAGTTTCAGATGAACTTGAATTGTTCCAGGGATCCTTGGCATGTAGAACTCTAACAGTGGAGAACCAAATGAGTAGAACTTGTGACACTGGTGAGCAGGTATAAGTCACCAAGCCAACAAGGGACACTCACAACCAGCCTCGTCTCAAGGCAGTTTTGCCACTCCCTCCTTGCATTAACTATATTTTCTTATTTTCTGTATTCTTGAGGCCCTGGCATCTGGGACTTTGATGGCTGGGGTGTGCCTATCCCCTCCCAGGGGTAGCTAATTCCTAGAGCTAGCAAGCAGCTCGCCAGAGAGCAGGTCTTTCATATTCAGTCTAACCAAATCCAAAGCCCAGACACACCACCTCCTGCATGGGTTCTCACCCAGAGCTGAGCCACTATCCACCTGCCCTAATCACCCAAGTGTCAGGTATCAGACAACCAGGGACTGTCCCTTAGCCCCAGAACCTGCTGAAATTATTCAAAACAGCCAATCCTAAACCTGCTTACACTGCTTTGTCTTTCCCATGGAAACCACAGTAGAGATTGTTGCCTATGGTTTCCTGTTGCTCCTCTCTCCGGACCAGCCCTGGTCCCACCCCCACCCTCCACGTGACTCTGCATGGAATCCTGTGCCCCCTCCTCTTGGGCACTGTGAGTAATTGTCTTTTCAATCATCTCCTAAGCTGTTGGCCTCACAATACCTGAATGATGATAAAACCTACCTCTTAAACCACTCTTCCTTTAAGTGTGTTCAGAAACCTCCCTGTAGTTAAAAATAGGAATAATAAAATGTTTTTTCTTGTACAAAACAGCCAACAAATTAGACAAGTTAAAACATCAGTTAAACTTGGAAAAGCAGTTCCTTGGACTCTGAAGAGATATACAGAAAGCAAAGAATTCTCAACAGAAAGATTCAGAAAAATGGAGAACCAATATAAACCTGCCCCCGAGTGTAAATTTAGGGTTTTGGAAAGATTTGGAGGCATGGCTTCTCAGGAACCTCAATGGTTCTTTTGCTCCACTGCAACGTGTTTGGGATACAAGGGTTTTAAAGGAGTAGATTTCCCAATCACATTGAAATATATGGCTAGATCTCAATCTATTTGGGGGAGTAAGTAAAGCTTTGCCTACACAAGTACAAGCATTCAGCTAAAATTTAAGACATAAAAGTCCCTGGATCATTACTGCACAGCAAAACCCAGCACCTGTGTGAGAATAATAACATCTAATAGGAGTCAAGTGTTTATCATGTGGCAGCCTTCTTACCAGGTGCTTAATATACATTAACTCATCTAAGCCTCACAAGTACCTTTGACCTAGATACTATTATAGTTCACATTTTACAAATAGAGAAAGAGACACAGAGGGGTCAAGTTACATTCCCAACTTCCCAAGCTAGTGAGGGTCAGAGTCAAGGTTCAGCCCCAGGCAGACTAAACTTGTACATCCGTCCTGCCTCTGCTTCTGGAGTAAGGAAGATGCTGAGTTGACCACCTATGATCCTCACAGCACATCGTTTAAAGCTGACTGGTAAGCATCAGACTGTCGGCTTTCTTTCTAAAATGAATCAGCTTTCTCTTTGAGACAGTTTGCCCTGAAGCTGTGGTTCTCCAAAGTGTGGACCCCACACAAGCAACATCAGTATCCCTCCAGAAATTGTTAGAAATGCAAACTTCCCACCCTGCCCTAGACCTACTGAATCGGAAACTGGGGAATGGGACCCAGCAATCAGAATCGATTCTCCAGGCGATTCTGATGCATGCTGCAGTTTGGGAAGAGCTGCCTTGAGCGTGTTTAGCTTATATGTTTAGGAAGTCTACACCTACACCCTCATCCCACTGTTTCTGGAAACCTTTTTTTAACTGACTCCTCACTTTCAGTTTAAGAGGGACTTTCTAGGGAAATCCTAGGAATAGTGGTAGAGAGGGAGTTACCATACTCTTTTCTAGAACACTTCTAACTGAAGCTCAGTACCCATCAGCGCTCCTTGTATGGTGCTTACAGTTCAAATCAATAAAGTCAAAAAGAACAAAATATCAACAACAATGTGATTCTAGCAATTGATTGAGGAAAACCCATGAAATACTCAAAATTTGTAAATCAAGTGCTTACGTTCTTAATCAGATCAATTTCTCCTTAAAAGCCCACTCATTGCCACCCGTCTGATTTGACCCAATATGGTTTCTTTTTCTGAAGAATTTGAACTCTCTGAGGACAACAACCCTGATTTGCTTTTCTATGAATCTTTGCACCAAAAACAGTGCCTGGCTCATAGTTGGTGCTCAATAAGTCACTCTCAAACATAATTATACACTCCAGTCACAAGTTCACACAGATGTTCCACAACCTGTTGTAAATCATGCCATGAAATTAGTATTTTTAAAATCCACATTTACCTTTGGTTACTTTCTGTCCTTCGGGAAGGGAGTTACTATAGAATGCACAATATAACTTGGGGAGGAGACTATTTCTTCACAGGACACAAGTAAGGTTCTGGCCAAAGATCTTGATTTATTGGGCACTGGGAGAATCTGATCACTACATATTTATAGCAGTAGCTAGAGATAAGTGCATTCAGGAAAGTGCTACTGAAAAGTGTTTCCTTCATTTCCTTGACAGCAAAAGGAAGCAATGAATGCTTTAAATCACAGAAAATATTTAGAATATGAAAGACAAATGGAAGTCACAACTTTCTCAACCTGCAGAATAGCCAATATTTTACAAGGTTCACCAAAAGTTTGTGGGAAACTTTGATCCCTTTCTGCTTCTAGAAGAATCCATGAAGGCCCTTTTGTTTACCAGAAGTTGTTACTACAGAGAAAAATTTGATATCAAATGAATGGTCATTGCTTAAAAACAGGTTTATTTTTTTATACCTCTCTCATTGTTCAAGGACATGAAAGATATTTAAAAGAAACTAGCTGCATGTTTATTCTTGAAGTAAGGGGAAATCCCCACTCCAATCCTTGAAACCACAAATGTTAAAACAGGATTTGATTTTGAGTTCCTCTCTTTAATATTGTTATGACCAAAAAACAGAACCAACATAGAAGTATCTAAGGAAAGGCTTGGGCCCTGTCACTCTAGGCTCCTAAACCCTTAAATGAACCACTATAAACAGGTTACAATATAACCTTCCGCATTTTTTCTACTAGTATATTTTTCATACCTGTACACATATATGCACATTTATTTTTTTCTTTATTTTTTTTTCAAATGCAGTTACACTTTAACCTACATCATGCTTTTTTCTCACAAATTTAAACCTTTATCTCTTATTTTAAAAGTTTTTATCCTCCCTTTCTTTTTCCAGCTTTGAGATGTAATTGACATATAGCATTGTGTAAGTTTAAGGTGTACAATATATATACACTTATATATTGCAAAATGATTACCACAATAAGTTAATTAACATATCCATCACCTCACATAGTGACAACTGTGGCAAGAACATTTAAGATCTACTCTCTTAGCAACTTTCTAATATATAATACAGTATCATTAACTGTAATCACCATGTTGTATATTAGATCTCCAGAACTTACTCATCTGATAACTGGAATTTTTTTACCCTTTGACTAACCTCTCCCCATTTCTCCCACCCTACGCCAGCTCTTGGAAACCACCATTCTACTCTGTTTATATGAGTTTTGGGTTTTTTGTTTTGCTTTGTTTTGAGATTCCACATATACGTGAGAGCATGTCTTTCTCTTATTTCACTTAGCATAATGCCTTCAAGGTCCATCCACTTTGTCGCAATTAGTAGTATTTCCTTTTTTAATGGCTGAATAATATTCCATCATATATAGACAGAGGGTGCCAAAAAAATGTATACACATTTTAAGAAAGGAAAAAAACTACATTAAAATTGTAATTCTCAGTATACACCGATAACAAAAGATGAATACAAGTCATGTGTATACATTTTTTTGGCACCCCCGGGGTGAGAGTGTGTTTTTGTGTGTGTGTGTGTGTGTGTGTGTGTGTGTGTGTGTGTGTGTACAAACACATCTTCTTTACCCATTCATCTGTCGACAGACACAGGTTGTTTCCATGTCTTGGCTATTGTGGATGATGCTGCAATGGATATGAACATAGGGGTGCAGATTTCTCTTCCTTATCCCATTTTCATTTTCTTTGGATATATTTCCAGAAGATTGCTGAATCATATGATGATTCTATTTTCAATTTCTTGAGGAACTTCCATATTGTTTTCCATAGTAGCTGTACTAACTTACATTCCCACTTACAGTACACAAGGGTTCCCTTTTTTCCATACCCTCACCAACACTTATCTTTCGTATTTTTCATATTAGTCATTCCAACATGTGTGAGGTGACCTCATTGTGATTTTGATATCATTTCCCTGATGATTAGTGATGCAAGCATCTTTTCCTGTGCACGTCGTCCATCTGTATACCTTCTTTGAAAAAATGTCTATTCAAGTCCTTTGCCCGTTTCTTAATCGGATTAACTGGGGGAGGCAAGGAAGGAGATGCCATTGAGTTGTATGATTTTCTTACATATTTTGGATATCAGATAGTTTGCAAATATTCTGTAGGTGGCCTCTTCATTTTGTTGTTTCTTTTGCTATGCAGAAGCTTTTTAGTTTGAGTTAGTCCATTTGTTTATTTTTGCTTTTGTTGCTTGTGCTTTTGGTGTCATATCCAAGAACTCATTGCCTAGACCAATGTCAGGGAGGCTTTTCTGTATGTTTTCTTCCAGGAGTTATATGGTTTCAGGTCTTACATTTAAGTCTTTAATTGATTTTGAGTTAATTTTTGTGAGTAGTGTAAGAGAATGATGTAAGAATTTCATTCCTTTGAATGTGAATATCTAGTTTTCCTCACACACTTAAATTTTAATAGCCCCAGTCAAGTTGAATTCTAAAAAGGATATGTACCAATTTAGTTCTATAAACTGCATATGATTCCACATTTCTACCCCTACTCTGTCACCACCTAACATATGTAAATTAAAAGCAACAATGAAATGCCTATCATACCTCCTGAGTTGGTTTATATTTCTTTTTGGTTTATACAATTTTTATTATGTTAGCTCCAAGTGTTACGTGATGAATGCTTTTGTGATTTTTGTTGGGGTTTTAAAGCTTACTTTGGACATAATGAACATCTATCTAATATTCTCATCTGGAAACGTATGGTTCTTCTTTTATTCAGATCTTCTTTTGTCCTTCGAGAAAATTGTGCTATTTTCTGCATATATACCTTGCGTTCCCTGTCCAGTTTATTTCAAGATATTTGAAGGATTTTTTATTTTTTTTTTTTGCCCATTTGAGTGGCTTTTCTGCTCAGTTTTCTAGCTAGTTATTGTTTAAATATAAGAATGCTATCAGTTTATACATATTAATCTTATTTCTGGTTAGCTCCCTATACTCCCTTTAATTAATCCTAGTAATTTCTAATTGTCCAGGATTTTCTTGCTATACAATTAGCTGATGTTTAAATGTAGTTTTCTCTCTTACTTTATTTCTCTTTCCCTCCACTCACTCACTGCATTGACTGGGACCTCCAGGAAACTGTTGAATCCTTGCCTTACTCTTGACTTTAATGGGAATGTTTCTAAGATTTCATTATTAAGTATGTTGCTGACTATAGGTTTCTTATATGTTCTTTTTTTCCCAGTTAAGAAACCTTCCTTCTACTCTTAGATTACTAAGTGTCTGGTTTAATGGGAATGGGTGTTGAATTTTAACAAATGCTTATTTTGTGTCTACTGAGAGAATCTTGTTGAGGGAAACACAGTGAATTACATCAAGAAGTTACCTAATGAGGACACCTCCATGCATTCCTGGGGTCTGACTGCACTGGCTTCTGACTCAGTATAGATATCAGTATAGAGAGGACTTGAAAAGAGAAGAGATAAGGAGAGAATTCTTCTTCCTGTATTTGGGGAAACGCATTCCTCAGGACACAATAAAGGATCAGAGTCTTCAACTACTTTGCCTGATCTAAAGATTTCTGTTCTACTGACACTCCCAGCTCCAAGTCCTGGAGTAAAACTGAATAACGTAACAGGTCACTGGCCTAGTTTACATTAAATCGTGTTATCTTGGGGGAAACAAGAGGATGAAGTAAGTCAAGTGGAAAACTTAAACCAACAAAAATCACATCCTCATATCCAGGGAAAGAAACCACCCAACTTAGAAAACTGCTTGCACAGCTGTCCTCAGTACTGAGACTAGTTAGTACCTGTGAAATCTTATACCCAGAAACATTCTATTCCATCTTCCTCCCAATCAGATCTCTTCTCAGCACCAAGATCCCAATGGACTTAGATCAAATTCCAACGATAAGAAATCAAAATGTAAACTAGTGAAAAAGGATGCTTTTAATTTCAAGATATGATGAGGTCAGAGAAATGGCAGCAGAAAAATGATCTTATCATACTTGTTCTCAAAGCCAAAGAGATGAAACCACCACGGGATAGAGAACCCTGGGATGGCTTGGGCTAAAGTTGCCATATTTAGCAACTAGGATGCCTGGTTACATTTGAATTGCCCCATGCAATATTCGGGACATACTCCTTGTACTAAAAAAGAACTGTTTTGCTCATCGGAAATCTAAATTTAACTGAGTGTTCTATATACCCAAGCTTAGGCTCCAAATTAACTTCCCTGAATTTCTATCCTGGTCCCACCGCTCAGTAGCCATGTAACCCAAACATGTTAGGAACCGCTGTAAGCCCAGTTTCCTCAATGGTAAAATGAGTTGTTTTGAGGATTAAATAACTTGAAACACGTAAAATGCTCAGCACATCCCTCAGCATAGAGGAAACAATAAATGGCAGACACACCTTCGGACTTATGCAATGATTACACTAGGGAGTTCAGGGATGTGGAGGAAAGAGTACTGGTCTCAGAGTTAGGAGACACGTGTTTTAGTCCTGACTATCTTTCACACTACCTGCATGGCCTTTAGCAAGTCCCTTCACCTTCCTGGATCTCAATTTTCTTATCTATAAAATAAGAGCGCTGAATTAAATGGTCTCTTCTGACTCTTAAGAGTCTCTGATTCCAGGACGCCTATTGCTTGGACTTTGAAAAAATATATCAAAGTGGTATCAATTCCCCTTAAATGAATCCTTTCCATGGAGCAGTATATGATTAATATCTTTTGAATACTACTGAGAGTAAAAGTATGCTGAGTTGAGATTTTAGTAGTATTTGCTTTGAGGAATACAGGTGCAATTGGTCATACTTATTCTCAGACAACAGTCCATGTGGTTTCATGGTTTCACCTCAAGCTATAAATCAATTCCTGGAGCCTGAGCCCAATCCAGCACCCTGAATGCAAGTTATAGTATCGTCAGCTTTCGCACAAGAAGCAATATGGTATTTGGGTTGTCACTGTACTGTGGTTTACGGCAGACAGAGGAATACGTTGTGGCGTTTCCAAATAAATAGACATAACGTACCTTTTAAACCAAACAAATACCATCCTCAAATTTCATTTTAATTTAGTTGAGGATTCATTTGATTTTTTCTCATCTATAAGCCATTAGAAAGCTTTTGATTTTAATCGTGGTACTGTTACTATTGTTCAACAGGCCAAGAAGAAATGATTAGCCTGTAAATTGGAAAGTCATATAAATCCATGTGCTTCTGATTTTTCAGAACTGAAAAATCACTTCCCCATATATTATGTCTCCAGGATAAGCCAAAGACATACACATGCACATAGAATGTCTCAATCAAAATGCTTATTATTGAAAAGTCCACGGTTTTTGTGGGGTTTCTTATTATTACGCAATGTTAGTGCAGGACAAAAACTTAGTGACTCTCTTATTTTATAGATAAGGAAGCTCAGGTTCAGAAGAGTTAAATGAATTCTCCGTGACCACAAAAAACAGTAAGGCCATCTTTTCTCTACTGTTCTCTTTATTCTGATCAATAGCATGTCCTCCGATCGACGGCATGTAAGTAGCTAGTAAAAATGTGATAGATAGTTTCTGCTGCCCTACGCTGTGAGCCCTCTGGGGACCTACTTTATGCGAGGCACCACACTAGGTGCTGGGATGTTACTAATAAATAACACAAGGTCCCGCCCTTGAGAAGATCCAGCTTCATCCTGTTCACGGAAGAATCAATAAGCCAAACTACCTGTCCATTTCACGTCTACAGCAATCCCATGATACGGATCCAAAGGATATTGTGGCTATCAGGTACCAGAGGTCATGCACAACCATTGGAAACAGACCTCCAAAGCATTATTTAAAATCCTACTCCTGAAATCCAATTTTATTATTTCAAGAGTTTCTCCCGAAATTAATATAATTTAGGTTACAGGCATGTGTTCAAGCAGCATGGCATAGAGGAAAGAAACATGGACTCTACTCCCAGAACTAACGTTAACAAACTGGGTCACTTAGAATAAGTGACTGAACTTCTCTGGTTCCCAATTTCCTCATCTACAAAATAAGGAAGTTGATCAACAGCACCCAAAGTCGCCTCCAAGTTACAGCACTCGAAGATTCTATCTAGGGTGCAATACATGTAATCAACACAAGGCATTAAATGATGAACAGGGATCAGGGGACTATTGAGTGGGGCTCAGAATGGAATCAGCCAACCCTAAAACTCCAAGTTGGGACCCTGGGGATATGACACATAATTCCTTCCAAGTCTCATCCCAGAAATGAATCCAACAATGAAAGAGTGTTTTTAAGTCTATGCAAGTATCTCCACCTCATTCAAGATCCCAGAAGTAGCTTGGGACTTATTAACTGAGACAGTTGGCAGGAAGACAATCACTTTTTAGGAAAAATAATCCACTCTACTTTACATCTCACTTTAGCACCTAGTCAAGTGGACTGAGCTACCATATCATCCATCAAATGTCTTCGGTTGGGATTTCTCAGGCTGTTCTCATAGTTCCAAAGATTAATTTTGACCTAATGGGGGAAAACAATTGGCCCTAGACAGCAAGCATTATAATAAATATACCATCTTGGGAAGGAACAATTTGCCAGAAGATTTTCTTCTTTGTATTATTATTGCAGGAAGGCACATGATTTCCTCAGTACTCACCTGGTCCATATCAGCAAGTCCTTTGCATCCTACTTCAAGCAACCAGCTGAGTGTATTATTGTCAACGTACTGCTGCTTCTACAAGCCCGAGACAGTCTCTCTTCAAGATGAGGAGGCTATATTTCTTATTGGTTTTGTTCAGATCCAAGCTAAGAAAGGCTGCTGATGGGAGCCAGGTCTGTATGCTTCACATTAAATTTCATCCTCAAAAAACATGGGTCTGCATAGATATTAGACAACTGAAGTTCCTTGACTAGAGGGAAAAAAAAAAAAAAAACACCACTCTGAAGTTACAAATATGAAGCACTACGCAAATGTCAAATGAATTCTTTGCCACAACAATTATGGCCACTTTTATTAATTACTGGGTTCAGAGGCAGGAGACGTAGAAAAGCATTGGCCTTGAGGTCAGAAATCCTGAGTCAAGTCCAGCTCTGGAAGTAAATAGCTGTACGACTTTGGGTGAGTCAACATCATCTGTTGAGTCAATTTCATTGTCAAGAGTTGGGCCACGTAATCTCAGACCCCACCACCACCTGCAATATCGCTGATGTCTCCTGATCCCATACTCTTTTCTCTCAATTGCTGGACAGTAAATAGCCGACTTTGGAAGATGTATTAACTCCCGTTGGCCACTGGGGTACAATTTAACACATTTCTGATGCAATAAATCAATAGTCCTCCTTTCCTTTTGCATTAACTTTTCATTTTGTACATCACTCTGGCCATGGAGGATTCCAAAGGAGCAGGTGCCTCCAGGGTTAAGAGTAGGATGAATCCTGGATCTGGGACCTTGGACATTGGCTCTCCTCCATTTCCCAGGTGAACTGGAATCATTATTGTGAACCTTATTTGTTTGTAAGCGAGAACTGACTTAGGTCTCCTATGACATAATGTCACTTAACACCCAAACAGGGGACAAGAAGAGGTGGTGGCTTGGGGTCTGCACTCAGACCTGTCCCCTCCCATTCATTCATTCATCCATCCCTTCTCCCAAACCCAGGATTGGCTACATAACTTTTGGAACCAAATACAAAGTGAAAATTCTAAGTCCATTGTCAAAAAAAAAAAAAAGATTAGGAAAGAAAGGTATGATTAAAAGTTCTGAAATTAAAATAAAAAACACATTTTGTGTTCTGTGGTCTCTCTCTTGACCTGCCATAGTGTTTTTTTATTTACTATTTAATGTCATGCTCCCTTAGGCATGGGAATCATTGCTGAGGGAGAGTTCAAACTCTCACAGGTAGCAGGGGAACGTGGAGCATGCCCAGCCATGCTGCCGGTCTCTCCTTCCACCAGAGGGACTGACCGTTACAGTGCAGCACAGGTCTTGGAGATCAAGCCATGCATTTGTCCTTCCCATGACTTGCTACCCCAAACCATGGTTGATGGGCAACCCCCAGGCCAGGATGCACTAAGTATCTGGACTAGTTGTGGGCAAGAGGCTGGTCCCTGCCAGCTGACCTGCAAAATGCACTGTGGTGCTGCCAGCCCAGGGCAGAGACAGCCACCAACACACCTCACTCCAAGATGTGGTAAGGTGCACCTACCCCAGCTCTCACTGGGGCAGAGGGTGGCAGCACTCACTGGCTGGGAGCATAAAGCAGGGAAGAAGGAAGCCAAGTAGGGCCCTCTGAGCAAGGATATGGGGAGCAGGTGGCCAAGATTCCCCTATAGGGAGGTGGGATCCAGGGTGAGCCACCACTCCAAGCCCGCTGCACATGCTCTATTGTCCCATCAAGATCACTTACAAAACACCAATTCAGAGATAACAATACTAAGAATATTCAGAAGAGAACCACAGAGCATCAAACCCTAAGCACTTCTGTACTGTTTGTAAGTCCAGGAAATGGAACTTGTTCCTGCGTGGCGATCCCAGATTCTCTCACACCGCCAAGCCTTTATATACACTGAGCCCTCAATCTTCCATAAAATCCCTTCCCACATAGTTGGCCTGACAAACTCCCAATCATCTTTCAAAACCCATCCTGCCTGCTCTGCCCTCCCTTGTATTTCCCCATGTCATCCACACATACTTCTAGGACCATATTATCAAATGTATTTGCTTTTCTTTATTCCAGTCTGTCTTTCCCATGAACCTAAGAATTTTGAAAGCCTATAGTTTAGTCCTTGTTATATCCCAAAGCACCATAGGTACCCAGCTCTCTGAGTCCTTGCAGGACCCTGTGTTGACTTGGTCATTGCTTATCCTGTGGGCGTCAGGTGATGAGTCTGTGGCCAATGAGCTTCAGATCCCTCCTCTCAGCTCCATCCGTCCTGGCAGGTCCTTTCTGCTGAGCTGATCCTCCTCCAGCTCTCGCTAGCGCAGTACATCCCTCTGAGGTCTGTGCATGACTCCCACGTGATTTCCGTTCCAGGGAGTTATCCTGCCTCCCTTAGTTTCTGCTTCATCAAGCCTCCAATGCCCGTTCTGAGAGTGCTGCCTCCGAGACATATCAGCCACTAGGCATAATCCTCCACGAGGCACAGGGGTGGTTCTGGACATTTCCTTACCACGCACAGGAGCCAAACCAGACTCCCAAAGGCCAAGACAGACCAGACCACCACAAGCGCACCTCCAGGGGACAAAGCGTTCCCATCAGAGCCTCAGCGTGTGGCGACCTGTGGCGCTGTGCAGTGCTCTGCAGGCACAGCTGTACACACTGACTATGATTCAGGTCTTTCTCTGCCTAACCCCACTCCAGTGACAATTCTCTCTGATACAGAGGGCATTCCACAAGCCTGTTTCCTACAAAACTCCTTTCTACTTTTCTTTCAATATATATAATATGTCCCTTATTCTGGATTTTGACCTTGATTGGCAATGGGGGATTAAGTGTAGAGCCATAACCCAAGTGACTAAACGCTTCTGCTTTTGTCCACCTCCGTCTCCTTTCTCCTTCCACAGACCGCCATGGGAAGAGAGACAAACTGTTTGACTTCTGACTCACTCCCCTACATTGCATCCTATTCCTTCATGGAGATGCCATGTCTTGAAAGCGAAGGGGTAGTCTCTCAATGGAACAAAGGAAATCTCAAGTCACCAGGCTTTGATCTTCATATGTGAGCAAGGAAATTAAGGAGTCCTTTTTCTCTCTGATACTGCTTTGTTTAAGCCTTGTTTTTTTGTTTGTTTTTTTGCTCTGGACTAATCAAATCTTATACTCCGCATCTTATACACTGACTGCTGAGAAGGACCCTAAAGCAGGGGTGTCCAAACTTTTGTCAACGTTTTTTACCAAGGGCCATATGCGGTAAAATACACAAACAGCCGGGCCACTCACTCGAGGTGAAGTACGTATTGCCTCACCTGGTTTATTTAAGTAAACTCAATATAGTTTTGGAATTTGCTGCAGGCCAATAAAAAATGGATTGTGGGCCACAGTTGGCCCTCGGGCCGCAGTTTGGACACCCCTGCCCTAAAGTTTAAGGGTAAAGCGGTAGACAGTATGGCCAGAAATCCTGAGTTCATATTATACTTGCACCTACCTCGTAGGGCTGTGATGAGGATTGAACTGATGAACGTGAAGCACAGAGAAAAGTACCTATCACTAGTATGCACTGTAACAGTGGTGGCTGCAGTTACTGGCTCCTTTCTCTTAGCATCTCTACTGTAACTTCTCCATCCCCTCTGAGGCAAACGGATGCCTCTGGCAGAACAGAGGGGAGTCATGCTCAAAACAACATAAAAGAGAAAGTCGGGTCTTTCAAATAAGATCGTTGCTACACATCTCCTTTAACATGCAAACGTTTGCAAGCATTTGCAAGTGGAATGGCCAAAGACAAACCTCTAATCCTACACAATAGAGCTATTATGAGAATGAAAGGAGATTAAATATACTGTTGATCCTCTTTATTCTGATTCCATATTTGCTAATGCCCCTACTCGCTAAAATGTATTTGTAACCCTGTTGTCCATATTTGGGGCTCCTCTATAGTCATTCATGGACATGTGGTAAAAAAAGGGACTCACTCAAAGCACAGTCCCAGCTGAGGTGAAACAAGGCCACACTGCACCTTGTTGTTCTGGCGCTCAGACTGTAAACAAGTGTCCTTTCATTGTATATTTAGTGCCACGTTTTCCTCATTTCTGTTGGTGATTTTGCTGTTTAACATGACCCCCAAGCACAGTGCTGCAGTGCTGTCTAGTGTTCCTGAGCACAAGAAGGTTGGGAGGTGCCTTACGGAGAACGTACGGGTGTTAGATAAGCTGCACTCGGGCATGAGCTATGGGGCTGTTGGCCAGCTGTGAGCTCAGTGTTAACGAGTACATTACAGGTGACTTTAAACAGAAAGACACAGGTTACATATTGATTTGCTGATGGAAATCTTGTGACCAAAGGCTCTCAGGAACCTAACCCTCTCTTTCCCTTAAAAACAATGCTTCAATATTTGCAGATTCAGTGGTTGCAGTGGTTTTATAAAACATAACCATCATGCATAATGAGAACTGATTGTATATCCAGATGTACAGTGTATAATTATCCACATATGCTGTGTATACATGTATACAAATGCCCTGCAAGTGAAAGGCAATTAATAGATGACCAATATTACTATCATTAACTCCATTTAAAGATGAAGAAACTGAGCTGTAATGTTAAATACCTTATTTAAGGTTGTCCAGACACCAATCACAGTACCTGCTCTACTTACCTAATGCTGCATAACACATCTCCCCATACTTTATGGCATTAACTGACCACCACTTCATTATGCTCGCGGATTCTGCAGTGAGAACTCTGACAGGGAACGTGGGAAATTACTTGTCTCTACCACATGATGTCTGGTTCCCTCCATTTCCACCAAGAAACAAAGGACCATTTAAGAAAATTATTATAGTAAGGGCCATTTTGTTAAGATTTTTATCCTGGCCCAGATATTTTCATGTGATGTAGATCAAGTTGTGAAACATAACACAAAGGAAAGATTTCAAAGACAACAAAGGTAACTGTGGTTCTGAACGAAAGTGCAGACACCGCTATAGAAACATGGTGCTGTTTCTTTAATTTCAAGATGGCCTGTTGTGATCCCTCTTTCTGAAGAGATGGTAGCAAGTTGGGACACTCATGCCCCTAGAAAAACTCACTTTGAAACACAGATGCAAGTGGAATCTCTTCCCATAAAGCCCAAGGTCAAATGTCTCTTATGCCAGGTGATGGATTAGAATATTCCTGCTTGGGTTTATGTTGTCATCCCGTATCAATACAGCACCAATCAGAAGAGATTAGTCTGGCATTGTCAAGATTCTTGTCCAACAATCATAGCTTAGAACTTAAAAGTGTGCTGTCTCGTTTTATATCAACATCACTGTACAGTAACATTGAATAGAGAATAAATTGTATGCAGAGAACAATTTTTTTGACATGCAAGTTTAAATATAACAAAGGAAGCCTTTTAAGATGTCAAGGCATTCAGATAAGAAAACATGTCTTTTATCACTTTGAGGGTACATATGTGGACATTTAAGTATTCAAAAACATCTCCATGGTCTGTGGAGCTTTCTCACTCTTCTTGTAATTTCTAATTTTTTTAAAGACATTAACTCATGAAGAAGAGAAATTTCACCTTTCACCAACTTAATCCACATATGCTTTAGAATATTTGATACTTTCACTCATGTTCTTCCTAGTCTCACCGTCACAAAGAGCCAGTAAAATATGTACCTATACCAACAGAAATTGAGTATTGTGTTCTCTGAAGCTCCTTAATCCCTTGGAGCTCCAGAAGTTGAGCTCTGGCTCATAAAGAGGCAGTCTGGGATCATTTTACAAACCTCTGTCCAGAAATAACCCAAAAAAGTATCTCCTTATTCTGGCTACAGGAGAGAAGACACTTTCCTTGGCTGCCAGCATCTTAACCAAAACTCAGCCCTGGGGTTTTGATCTCATCAAATAACATTTACTGTTTAAAAACTGTTTATAGCTCCTATTTGCCCACAGGAGAAAGTGTAACCTCCTTAACTTGTTCTAGAAGGCCCCTTGTGATCCAACCCCTGCCTTACTTCCCACTGCTTCCCACCTCATCTCACCAGGAAGCCTGCATGCCAGATGTTTGGAGAGTTGCTGGTTATTCTCCAAACATCTTTGTGGTCTTTGGTGCTTTCTTACTCTTGCTGTTCTCTCTGTTGGGAGTTCCCTTCATCTACTTCTCCAACACAAAGGTTACCTCCCCTGTGAAGACTGCCCTTAACTTCCCTCCCTAGCATATGTACACACACACACCTCAGGCAGTTTACTTGTGTGTTCCTCTTCTCTGTGTTGCCAATGTTCTTGGCTCAAGTCTCTACCACAAATGTTTCTCTGACTGTGTTATATTTGTCTGTGTCTCTCTGGAATCATAGCTTATTTATCTTTAACCCCAGCCCCTAGGAGAGTACCACTCAGCTGTTCATTCAAAACAATTGACTGAGCATCACTAATAGGCCCTGCCCAGTTCCCGAGGGTCATCCTGAGAGTCGTGGGGTTCAAAGAGGATCATATGGATCTCTTCTTCTTGACAGTGTTGGAAGGGAACATCTGCTTAAAATTAACAATAGGGGCAACCTTAGAAAATTTCAGAGCTGAAAGAAATACTACAACTTATCTGGTATTATTCCTTTCACATCTGTAAAGATGGGGAAATAGCATAGAGAGGGGAAGCAACATGCTGAAGACCAACACAGTGAATCAGTGGCAGTTTGGGGGCATCTCCTCACTCCTACCAGGTTCAGTGGTTGGTTTTTTTCCCCCCACTCCACCACGATGCCTCCTCCTAATATTTTTGAGCCACTTCTAACCATCGAATTTGCCCTTAGAGGATGAAAATACTCATGAGATTTAATAGATTATACCTCCAATTCTATAGTCACTTCCAAACAGGACAAAGAAAGATAATATCATTGTCTATCAATTAGGGTGACTAGCTGTACACAACAGAAACCGACCCTGGCTGATTTGAGCAGAAGAATTGATTGAGAGGCTATGGAGTAGCTCATGGAGCTCCCAGGAAGCCGGGAAAACCAGGCTCAGAAAATAGGTGGGAACAAGGGAGAGTGGAAAGCCAGAATAGAGCCAAAAATCATACCACGAGAACCATCGGGGAAGGCACTGCGGCCCAGTGCACTTACATCATAGTCACTATTTCCCTGGACACTGGACGTTGCTACAGCCACCACCGCTTCCATAAGCTCTCCACTGTCCCTCCAGCTTTACATCATTGGTTCTAGATTTAAAGTCTTGGGGGAATGTCTGAATGGACAAGCTGGAGTCCACTGGGTAAGTTACGTGCCCAGGTCTCATAGCCAGAAGGAGAGGCCTTCGTTATTAGTTGCTACCTACAAATCACCCCCAAGCTTAGTGGCTTAAAAAAACTTTATTATTATCTGTCTTGGCTCTAGGAGTTGACTGGGGGCAGAAGGGCACTTGTCACTCGAGGCCTCTCATGTACTGCAAACAGATGTCAGCTAAGCTGCAGCCTTCTGAAGGGTGGCCTGGATGGACCCAAGGTGGCTCCCTCACATGCTGGCAGGTGATCCAGCTGTTGACCAGAACAACTGCATGTGGCCTTTTCATGTGGCTTGGGCTTCTCACAACATGGTGGCTAGGTTCTGAAGGGAAACACCCCAAAAGCGAGCTTTCCACGGGAGGGAAGCATTCACATGCTGGGAGGCATGGTTTTGGGGGTTCATCTTTTGAGACTAGAAAAAAGCAAGGTCTGGTCCTTACAGCTTTTGAGGTGGGGGGTTCTTAGGAATGTTCAGCGCTAGACAACCAAAGACATTTAAAAGCAATTTTATGTTATAGTAAGTATAGAATTCTCATGGTCATAGGGGTTCCAAGGTACCTGTTAAAAAATCAGCCATAGAAAGTTACAGCAGCATCACAGGTAAGCACTTTAGGTCATGTGAGCAGGAATTGGAAAAGCCACGTGCACCCATACACACACTCTTACTGCCTCCCTGAGGGCAGTCTATTCCCCAATACCAAAGACCACACACACACAGGTCAGGACCCTGAACAACTGCCCCAACTGGCCCCAAGCAAATCTAGCCCTCTCTCAAGTTCTATTGCATTTTCATCTGTTTGTCCTTGGGAGTTTGAAAGCATGACCAGAGTAGACTGTATCATCTATACATGGAAGAGAAAGGAGAAAAAGAACAAGGAAGAAAAATGAACAAGAAAAACCGGAAAACAGGCAAAAAAATTAGGAAAGAAAACTAGGAAAACTAGGAAAGAAAATGGGCCTCAAAAAATCTAATTTTCCCTTTACCTGTCCCCACCAGCCTTTAATTTTCTTGAATTTTCATTTTCAAATAGAGTCCAAAATAACAGCCTCTTTTGATAAAATGATAAAAATGTTAATATTGTTTTCTGTAACTTTTATACAAGTCACCATACTCATCAAGTATATGAGTTTAATTTTCATAAAAGTATCTGTAAGAAGCACTGTGGGGGGAAAAGCTGTGTGTTCCTGTCCGTCAGGCACTTTTCCATTCTACTGCCCACACAATGGATGCTCCTGGCCAGAGGGAAGCTCCACTTCCACTCGTCTGGTGATAGGTCTACAGTCATTCATTCAGAGAGCAATTACTGATGAGCACATTCTGGGTCCCCAGCACTGTTCTGCGGCCTGGAGGCAAAGACTGACAAGTCAAATGCCTTTGACAGACTGGCTAGAGAAAGGATATCTCTTCCAATGACACTCCTGATAAAGATTCCTACTGTGCTTACACAAATAAATGAAAAGAAACACACCAAAATGCCAACAGCAGTTAATTAAAATAGCAGAATTATTCATGATAGTGCCTTTATCTAACGTTCAAAGTTTCTGAAATAGATTGTATCTGAAAAGATACTTTGTTATAGGTTGAATTGGGTCCTCTAAAAAAATGAAGTCCTAACACTCAGTATCTATAAATGTGACTTTATTTGGAAATAGGGTCTTTGTAGATGATCAAGATAGGATGAGGTCATCAGGATGGTATCTAATCCAATATGACTGTGTCTTTATAAAAAGGAGAAATTTGAACAGAGACACTCATATAGAGAAGACGATGCGAAGACACAGAGAGACCACCATTAATAAGCCAAAGAATGCCTGAGAGTACTAGAAGCAAGGAGTGTGGCATGGGACAGATTCTCCCTCACAAACTTCAGAAAGAACCAACTCTGCCCATATATTGACCCAGACCTCTAGCCTCCAGAACTGTGAAATAATAAACTTCTGTTGGCCCAAGCCACCCAGTTTGTAGTACTTTGTTACAGCATCCCTAGGGAACCCTTACAACTTTCATGATTCAAGTTTTTGAATCTTAGTAAGATGAGTTTTTATTTACTTGTTCAACAAATAGCTATTAAGAAAGCATTGTGAGAAAACAGAACGTTTATTATGGCTGGATATTGGAACAAGAAAGGGAGAATGGGAAGAGAAAAAAGAACAGAAAGCCTTGTAGTGTATATAAGGAGAGGTACGACCTCATCAGCTTTGTGTTTTAGAAAATTCATTCCGTCAGTGTGTAGAATTAATGGAGTCACGAAAAACAAGACTAGAGAAAGGAAAGCCAGCTTAGGAGACTGTTAAAATAAACTAGGCAAGCCATGATATGATGGCCTGGATTGGATGGAGCCACAGAAAAATGAGAAACAGATAAATATTAAATGTATTTAGGAGGGTGAATTAATAAAACTCAGTGACTGACAGGTCACGAGGATGAGAGAGTCAAAAATGATACCCAACATTTTGGTTTTTGCAGATGGTTGGATAACAACCCCACCTTGTTCTATTAATATTTCTGTATACCCAGTATGCTTCTGGGTCAAAGCACATAAGGGTATCAGCACTATTGCCTGATTCAGCCTATTACTCACACAAGGTCTAAGTTCCCCTCTTGGGGAAAAACCCACAAACCTTATTTTTCACTGTCCCTAACAAAACTAATGTCTGAACGAAAGTTACTTCTCTAACCCATCACAGTCTAGGGCCACATTCAGCCAACCTGCTTAGCAGTTTAGGGTACAGATGCTAGAGCCAGAACTCTGAGGTTTGACTCCTGGCTCTGCCACCACAGGACCTTGGGCAAGTTACCCAGCCTCTTTATGCCTCAGTTTGCTCCACTATAAAATGATAATGATAATCTTATCCAGTTCACACGGTACATTAGTAAGTGAGTCACTATACATAGAGTGCTTAACAACAATATCCAACTCATACATAACGTGCACGAAATAAAATTAGTCATTGTCATTAGTGATCATGATGATGACATTACTGCTTACATAAACCCGAAGTCCCCAAATGCTGATCTGTGATGAAGTTTATCACACTGCTGTAAAGTTCTTAGTTTAACTTTCCAACTTTCTTTTCTTCAGGAAGTACTGTTCTGCCCCTGGGATTACACAGCCTTCCTATTTGAAAGAAGTGGTAAAAAGAGGAGTGGTAAAAATATCTTTTCCTTAAAAAAATGATGATGATAGTAAAGGATAGTTGGTTGGATTTTTTCACATGTCCACACTTACAAAGTAAAAGCTGGCAGCCCAAAGTCAACTCCAAAATAAATTTTAAATCTTATTCTATGAAAATAAAAATTCTAGGAATCCCTGATGAAGATAATAATAGAATGGGGAAGTGAATGTCACCAAAGCTGTATTATAGCAATGAAATGACACCAAATGGTAATTCAAATTCAGAAAAAGAAATGAAGAAAACCAGAAATGGTAAAAATAAAAATAAAAATTAATATAACAAACTCAAATATGTATTTGTCCTTCTCTTAGTCTTTTTAAAAGACATAAGATTATATAAAATAATTTTAACAGAATATCATTGAGTTTATAACATACATAGATATAATATGTATAACAATAATTAAATTAAAAGGGGAGGAGGGAATTAAATAGAATTGAAGTTTCTCTATTTTACTGGAATTAAGTTAATACAATGCAGATTTAGATAAATTAATAGGTATGTGATAAGCCAGAGAACCACTAATAGGAAAACAATTCAAAAAACTGTAATTTAAAAAATTAAAGGGATTACAATGTCACACTAGAAAAAATACAAAGTACAAAACAAGGATATAAAGTTTGAACAGAAGAACAAAGATGACATGAGGCACATAGAAAACAAAAGGAAAATAGCAGATGTAAATGTAACCATATTAACATAAACGTAATTGTAATAAATAATCAATCCGAAGGCAAAGAACATCAGATTGATTTTTTTTAAATCAAGACCAACTATATGATGTCTACAGGACATACATTTTACTTTCAAAGATACAAATAGGATGAAAGTAAAATGATGAAAAAATATATACCATACAAACAAACCATAAGAAGATTGGAGTAGATACACCAATATCAGATGAAGTAGACTTTAAAGCAAAATTTTACTAGACCTAACGAATGTTTCATAATAAGAGTTAAGGAAGATATAACAATTATAAACATATGTGCACTTAACAACAGAGACCCAAAAACACAGGAAGGGAAAAGATAGAAATGAAGGGAGAAACAGACAATTAAACATTAAAAGGTGATGATCAATACTCCACTTTCAGTCACAGATAGAATATTCAGAAAATTTATGCGGAAATAGGAGACTTCAAAATCATTGTAAAGCAACTAGACCAATAGACATGTAAAGACATCTACAGCTTTACACCCAACAACCAAAGAATACACATTATTCTAAAGTGTACCTGGAACATGTGCTAATTCAGAAGACAATCCTCAATAAATTTAAAAGGAGTAAGATGATTCAAAGTATGCATTCCAACCACAATGGAATTAGAAATCAACAAAATGTATGAGAAATTCATAAATGTAGAAATTAAACAACACACTCCTAAATCACCAATGGTTCAAAAAAGAAATCACAAGGGAAATTAGAAAATATTTTGGGATGAATGTAAATAAAAATACACCATACCAGAATTTACTGGATGCTAGTAAAGCAGTTCTTAGAGGGAAATACATAGTTGTACTAGACTACATTGAAAAAAGAAAAGCAGTTCTCAAATCAACAATGTAAACTTCTACCTCAAGAAACTAGATATAGAACAAACTAAACTCAAATCCAGCAGAAAAATAAAATATTAAATATTAGCATAGAAGTGAATAAAAGAATTTTTAAAATATAGAAAAATCAATGACATTAGAAGTTGATTCTTTGAAAAGAACAAATTTTCAAACGTTTAGCTAGACTGATAGAGAAATAAAGAATAAAGATTTAAATTACTAAAATTAGAAATGAAAGAGGCAAAAGTATTACTGAGAAAAATAAAAAGGAACATAAGGAATACGACGAACAACTGGATGCCAACACATCACACAACTTAAAATGGACAAATTCCTACAAAGATACAAACTACTAAAACCTTATCAAAAATTACAAAATATGAATAAATCCATAACAAATAGGAGAGTGACTTATTAATTTTAAAACAACCCACACAAAAAACCCAGGTCCTGATGCCCTCACTGATAAATTCCACCAAATATTTAAAGAAGTTATTCATACCAATCCTTCACACATCCTTCTTAAAAAAAAAAAAAAAGGATAGGAGGAAACACTTACCAACTCATTCTATGAGGCCAATATTGCCCAGATACCAAAACCAATACCAGACAAAGAGATCACAAACAAAAAAACTCCAGACCAATATCCCTTATGAATACAGATGCAAAAATCTTCAACAAAATACTATCAAAATGAATCCAGCAATAAATCCAGTATAGAGAATTATACACACAAAAAATGGGATTATTCTATGAATATAAGGTTAACATCCAAAATCAACTAATAATCAATAAAGAGTAAAAACTGTAAGATCTCAATAGATGTAGTAAAAACATTAACAGAATTCAACATGCTTTCATGACAAAAACACTCAACAAATTAGAAATATAGAGTAGAGGAACTTCCTCAACCTGATAAAGGGCATCTACAAAAAACATCAAGTTAAACATATACTTAATGGTGAAAGACTGGAACAAGATAAAAATGGGAAACAACTTCTATTCAATACTGTACTGAAGACTCTAGCCAGGGCAATTATGCAATAAAGTAAAATAAAAGGAATTAGAAAGAAAAAAATGAACTATTCAGAGGACATGATCTTGTCTACAGAAAAAAAAATCTTATGTAATCCACTAAAAAGCTATTAGAATAAATGAGTTCAGCAAGATTGCAAGATACAAAATCAATATATAAAATTCAACTGTATTTCTACACAGTAGCAATTAGCAACCTAAACATGAAATTAAGAAAACAATTCCATTTACAATAGTGTCAAAAAGAATAAAACATATGAGAATAAATTTAACCTAAGAAGTACAAAACTTATATTCTGAAAACTTGAGCATTGTTGAAGGAAATTTAAGAAGACATAAATAAAAAGACATTTCATCTGAAAATGGAACTACCTTATTATCCAGCAATTCCACTCCTAGGTATCTATCCGGAGAAATCCAAAACTCTGATTCAAAAACCTTTATGCACTCCTATGTTTATTGCAGCACTATACACAATAGCCAAGACATGGAAACAACCGAAATGCCCATCAGTAGACGACTGGATTAAGAAACTGTGGTACATTTATACAATGGAGTATTACGCAGCCATAAAGAAGAAAGAAATCTTACCATTTGCAACAACATGGATGGACCTAGAGAACATTATGTTAAGTGAAATAAGTCAGACAGAGAAAGACAAATACCGTATGATCTCACTTATATGTGGAATCTAAAGAAAAGAATAAGTGAATGAACCAATCAGAAACAGTTTTGGAGACATAGAGGAAAAACTGAGGGTTGCTAGATGGGGGGGGGATAAGGGGGAAAGTGAGGGGATTAGAAAACAGTCGGTAACCACAAGATGGCCACGGGGTTCTGAAAATTAATTTGGGGAATGTAATCAATAATGTTGTAAAGATTTTGTACACTTCGACACTTGTCCCATTTGGGAGACCACCTCAGGGTAGATGCCTGATCACTCTACTGTACACCTGAAGCTGAAGCTGAACAATAATGAATGCCAACTATAATTTTATATATATACGTATATATACGTATATATATGTATGTATATGTATGTATATGTATGTATATACTTACAAGAAGCGGAGTACAGCATTAGGAATAGAGACAGTGGAAATGTAATGGCTCTATGCGATGTCAGAGGGTTAGTGGATGGGGGGAGGGGGGTTCACACAGTGTGAGGGATATAAATGATAAACGTCTAAGTATTACTTTGTCTTGTGCACCTGAAACTAATTTAAAAAAAAAGACATTTCATGTTCGTAGACCAGAAGACGTAATATTGTTAAGATGGCAATACTCCCAAAATTCATGTACAGACTCAACACAATCTCTATCAAAGTCCCAACTGTCTCTTTGCAAAAATTGACAAGGGATTTTACAATTCATATGGAAATGCAAAGGACTCAGAATAGCCTAAACCATCCTGAAGAAGAACAAGAATGGGAGACATACTTCCCAATTTCAAACTTACTACCAAGCTACAATAATCAAGACAGTGTGGTTCTGGCATTAGGATAGACATAAAATTCAATGTAACAGAATTGGGAGGCCAGAAATAAGTGCTCACATTTACGGTCAACTGATCTTAGACAAGGGGGCCAAGTCAATTAAACGGGGAAAGGATAATCTTCCACAAATGGTGGTAACATGGAAAAGAATGAAATTGGACCCTTACTTCAGACCATATAAACATATACCTAACTAGAAACTGCTTTCATTAGTTATTTTATCAGTGCTTAAAAGTAAACCAAAACCACTTCAGACCCATTAGAATAGCTAAAATTTGAAAAAGACACAGCAATAGTATTTGTTGGCAAGGATGTGGTTAAATTGGAGCGCCCATGCATTGTTGGTGAGAAGGTAAAGTAGTACAGGCATTTTGAAAGACGCTCTGGTAGATCTTTAAATGGTTAAAGAGATACTCTATGACCCAGCAATTTCACTCCTAAGTATATATCCAAGAGAAATGAAAACCTGTGTCCACACAAAAACTTGTACACAAATATTTACGGCAGTATTTTTCATAACAGCCAAAAGGCAGAAACAACCCAAGAGTCCATCTCCTGATGAATAAAATGTGTTATATCAATAAAAAGAAACAAAATGCTGATACAGGCTACAACTTGGATGAACCTTGAAAAGAGTATGCTCAACGCAAGAAGCCAGCCGCAACAGGCCTCAGATTGTATGGTTCCATTTATGTGAAATATCATAAATAGGCCAATCTATACAGAATTTATCTAGATATAGCTGTATCTAGGTATAACCTGTTAATGGGCACAGGGTTTCTTTTTGAGGCAATGAAAATATTCTAAATGTAAATTATAGTTATGGTTACACCCTAAATATACTAAAAAAGAAAACAATGAATTATACTTAAAATTGGTGAATTGTATGGTGTAAAGTGTTACAGATGCATCCCCTCAAAATGCATATGCTGCAGCCCTAACCCACAAATGATGATATTTGGAGGTGGAGGCTTTAGGAAGGAATTAGGTTTAGATGAGGTCATGAGGATGAGGCCTCCACAATGGGGTTAGTGTCTTCATCAGAAGAGCTACCAGAGCGCACACACGCCTGTGCTCTCTCCGCTATGTGAGGACATAGCAAGAAAGCCGCCATTTGCCAGCCAGGACGAGAGCTCTCACCAGGAAGCGAATCTGCCGGTACCCTGATCTTGGACTTTATAGCCTCCAAAACTGTCAGAAATAAACATCTGATGTTTAGCTCCCCAGTCTGTGGTATTTTGGTATAGCAGTCCGAGCTAAGACAGTGAGGTACCTCCATGAAGATTTTTGTAGTGGACAGGAACCACTTGGGCAGAGAGAAAGGAAAAGCATGTACTATATAGAAACCGTTTTCAAGCAAAGACACAAGGACAGAAATGCCCAAGGGGCCTAGGTGACTACTGTGCAATTAGCAAGGAAGACGAGTGGGAGAAAACTTTGAAAATATAACTTAGTGTCAGACTTGGAGGCCCTTCAATGGCAGACAGAGATGTTTTGTGTTTTCCTGTCAATGAAGGGGAACATGTGGGTGTTACATTATCTCTGCAACATTTCCTCCCCCGATAAACAGGACAGTTTGCTTTCAAAGGCAAACGACCCAAGAGCTGTGATCAGGATGGAATTGTCTTACAGAAATAGGGGACTTAGTAAAACCATCTCCCTACTAACAAGTACCTTCCCATAGCAGTTTCAAGTTTATTTTCTCCTTACACAACCGCCCACATTCTTCTAGCCCATACTTTACCCACGTGGGTCAACACTCCTGAACACTTTGCACTGAGCACCGTGGGTTTTATTTGCACTGAAAATGGCAGAAACAATTTATCTGGGTGAGTGAAAGAAATGTGCTATCTTCGCTTTCTTTCCTGTCCCCAGTACTAAGCTAAACTATATTGGCTTCATTTTCTTTTACCTCCCCTAAGAAATACCACCAGTCGTAAATATTGTAGCTGTCCCCTAGACTCTGGCTGACATTTCATGCAAAATTCATTTTAGAGAACATCCACCTTTTAGTGATTTATAACCAAAGTGTTAGGGATTTCAGAAAGTGCAAGATTTGAAATACAACCAAACAAAGACCTCACCTTGTCAGTCACTGTGTGCTCCTTTTCCGGTGGGTGGTGGTGCATTGGAAACTTATTGTTCTGAAATTAGAAACAGAACAGAACAAAACCTCTGTGTTCTCCAGGAAGGGATTTTACGGTCATTATGTGAAAGATAGAGAGGAAAATGCCTGTTGCCTTGCTATCCACCTGAGGGCTGAATATGTCAGGATGGAAGGGAAACACCCAATCTTAAGGGGACCCCAATGGTTCCTGGGGATAAGACACAATTACAGCAACCTTAGTGGAAAATTTCCCAAGAGTTGCTTTAAGAGAGGGAGTTCAGGTGGGAGAACAGGGCTGAGAAATGAAGGTGGGGCCTGGAAACTAAACTCTAGGCCTTCACATTTCCAGGTTGGCTGCCTCCTTTTTGGCTTATCATTTAGCTGCATGAGACCACAGTATTCATGTGTGAAGTGGACATCAACAAACTAACCTATCTTGGGCTGCATAGAAACTTCGGTTTAGGAAAAAAAAGGAGAAAAGCATCCAAAAATATGTAGAAAAGAGACTATGTCACATGAGGATCCTCTGGGCAGTGCTAACACACTTCAAGAGTCCTTTACGGGGTGTAATGGGAATAACTATTTTCATATACACCTACACACCCATTCTCACCCTTTACGAAGAACCAAAAGAGTTTCAATTAGGATGTTCAGAAACCCACGAGCTATGAATGTACTCTCATAGAACCTTCTTAACCTTGACTTGACTCTCACTTTAAATATTTAGCCATTTTAAAAAAGCACTTGAACACCTGCAGTACGGAGAGAACATTTCATTTCCCTGCTAGAAAAACCATCAAGCAAATTTAAATAAATCACCTCAATGGATCTCCAGTAATGGCCCAGCTGCCTGGTTATTTGTCCCTGACTTGCCATTAGATTTAACTTATCCCTGCCCAGTGGATTTATCTAACAAAAGCACAATGTGTTGTTGACATTCATTGGAATAAGGAGAACATCTGAAAAGTTGTACAAGGAGAGGGGGGAGCGACTTTGCTATAAGGAAGAGGGAATCTCCGTTAACACCGCTTCACAGTTCATTGTCCCCCTGCCATCCCGCACCACGTCCCGGCTCCTAGCCCCCACCCCTCCCACCCCCACGTACTTAGACTAGAATGCTGTCATGCAGGGGTTCTCTAAGCGAGGTCCTCAGACCAGTGGCATCAGCCTCACCTGGCAACTAACTGGAAATGCAGAGTCTCAGGCCTCGCCTAAGACTTTCTCAATCAGGAACCCTGAGTGGGACGCAGAGGTCTGTGGTTGAATACTCTCTCCAGGTGATTCTGAGGTACACACCAGTGTGGGAACCACTGCTACGGTGAAAGATAATCACACCTGACTTCCATCTGCTTTCCAGGAAGCTCACACAATTAAGTTTTGTTCCAGGACCATCGGAAGTCACCTTTGTTTAGGGACTTTTGTTTGCATTTTGTCGTGCAGGGAGTCACACAGGGTCTCTTCTGGGATCTCTAGTCCCGCTCCCCACATAAGAACACAGGATATGGTGAGGCCAAAAAGGAACACCCACGGAGCCATAGATAGGGGAGTCATACCACTATATTCTCGCTGGCGGCATCTGCCTCTCTGCAATCCGCTCTTGCTAGCTCAGCACCATCTTCTTGCTAGCCCCCATTTTTTGCTAGCGTAGCCATGGCAGTTACATTAGTGGCCAATGGCTCACTGGTTACAGGTGATGGCCAACTAGCCACAGCTGATGGCCATCCAATCACAGTTGAAGGCCATTTACTACCTGAGCCAGCACCTTTCCATGTGAGGCCGAGAGCCTGGAAACTGCACTCCTGGCTCTATCCCCACAATTTTTAAAGCAGTTATGAACCTACCCAAAAATCTAAGCCATTGGGGTTTTATGCAAGGTTTTTGGTTCTTTCCTGTTTTCATAATTAGACCATCACAGAGACTAAGTAGAGATAGCAGTATCCCAGTCGAGAGAAAGGGAGCTGAGATTCTCACACGCTCCCTCTCTGAGCATTAGGCACAGAATAACTTCTGTGGGATCTTGCCACTTCAGCATCTTCTAGACAAGATGTGGGCCAGAGAAGGAAGGAAGCGAGGAAGTTTGTTCTCTGGGAAGCCTGTACCATTCACAGGCGTCACCTAGTGGGCACTGCTGAGAGGGAAGTGGCCTTGGAGGCGCTCCCCACACACCTCACACCTGACTTCTTGCGACCTACCTGGAACTGCTGATACCTCACTTTGCAGCAAAATGACTCCAAGCAAGAAGGATAGACCAGGCTGGCTACAAAGGGGGGCTGGGGTCCTAATCAAATGGTGCTAAATGGTTCTGATCTAAGCTGGGAAAAATGAAAGTATTTTTAAAGAACATACTATTTTAAATACCACGTTTAAAAGCAAGATCTGAGAAATTTGCCACATCCCAATTCTTGGGTTTCAAAAGAAAGAACTATCAAAAAAGAGAGACAAATCTCTTGTTTGGCTCTAGAGACAGCTCTGGTTTTCTAACAGGGTTTGTCCTGCTAAGAACTGCCAGATTGAGCTGTCCGCTTTGTTCTTGACTTTTCAGGATGCACTGATCCCCAGGGCACCCTGATGTGAGTATTAACCCCTGATTCCTGGGCCCCTGTGACCCCTAAGGCATGGTCTCCACCTTCTGCCTCTCTTTGGTGCTGTTCCTTGCTCTAGCTGCCCCCAGACCTCTCCTTCTCCGTGACTCAGTGTTATAAACTCGGCTTTACAGCACCACTCAGACTCTACTCAAGTCATGTGAACGAGGGTGGAACATTCGTGAGTGATACAGCACTGCTTTATAGGAAGCTCTGCTGTGACGCTCACACAGGGGGCCAGATGTGTGCCGATAAGTCCAGAGGTTTTCCGTGTGCACTGCAGCTTGTTTTCATCAGGTCATGTGGAATATAAGGGTGACATCTCATCCTGTCAAATTTAATTTTCAGTGTTGCAAAAGTCCTCTCCCTTCCCCAAATGTGCAGGTTATGATGGAAATGAATTGAGATCTTTATGGTTTGAGAACTTTTTCATATTTGAAGGAAAACCAATTAAAAAAAAAAAACTTTCCTAAAGAAGTGGCTAAATTTCAGCAGGCTAGAATATTACAGTTGTTAAGAACCTATTATTGGGAGATAGGGTGACCCTGTGCATGGAAAGAACTCCAGAATGTGACCCAAAAAATATGACCTGTAACCCACACTTTAGGGAAAGGAGTGCAGACCTTGACAGAGCAACCTGGGATAAATTCCAGCTCTACACTTACTTCAGCAAATGACTTTAGCTTCCATTTTCTTATTTCTGAAAGGGGGAGAAAACGACATTGCAGCACTAGTGAGAGGAATAGGAGATGCTTTTTTAATGTCAGCTGTTATCCTTCTTTAATTGTTAAATATTGACTATTATAGAACATCAATCATAAGTATTTAAAATAAAAGAAATGCTTGTGTTCACAGCATAAGGACGTATTAGCAGTACCTTTGAAACGCTCTATGCACCGTTCTCCGTCCTCAGTCTGAAAATCCAGAAGCTGTTCTGCTCCTGCCCTGACGTCCGCCCCATCAGCCAGATTAGCCAGTTTAACACTTTAAGGTCAGCACCTGTTTTCTTTATTGGCCCAGCTGAAATCAGAGGCTTCAAAGATGGGCCTCACTTCAGTTGTGAGCTCTGCCATTCCTGGATTCCTCAGCCCAGCGCTTTCCCAGCCTTTCACCTGGTTTCTCACCTGCCGCCTCATTTTGAGCATCAGGGTCACTGTGTTACTCGGTTTCTTCCTGGGGGCTCGAGGCACTTCCTGGTCCAACCCAGGCCTGGATCTGACCCTGCCTTTCATTGCCAGCCTTGCCTTAGTTTCCCCCTGCTGAATCCAGTCGCCCCTCCCCGCCACCCCCGTCCAAGGTCAAGGTCTCAATATCATGTCTGTAAGAGGTGGGTGAACTCTGCCCTCATGCTGAATGGACAGGGAACAAGGTGGGAGAAAGAATCCCTGGGGAAAAGATGATGAACCCAGGGACACAGGTGACCAATGTCCCCTCTGTAGGGCCTGCTAGTAGTGTAATGACAGTGGAAAAAGTTCACCTGACTCCAACACCAAGAGGACAGCATGTTAGGTTGGGAGTCTAACATTTCAGACTAAAAGATTGTGTTTTATAAGAAATTGGAAAGCTATGCACAGGCATGTTGACTTTTCAGGACACTGTGAAGGGGGGTGTCTTAAGCACAAGAAAAATGGCTTTCTTTTCTTTCCACATTCACTTGCCCATCTCTCCCCTCTCTCCATCAATCTCCCCCAAGCCAAAAACTCACTCATATGTCTCGGTGCCAGGTCTTATATGGTGCCATGTCCACACAGCCAAATGAAACCATCTGGTCCATAGTAATGAGAGAAGCCTGTTCTTAGCACCCCAGGACATGCCAAAGGAAAGAGGAGACCTGGCGTGTGCCAAAGAGATGTTTGCAACATACTAGAAATAGATGATGAGCCTAATTAAATATGAGCGCGAGCTAACAGAGCTCGTACTTTGTCAGACGAGTTATAGTTGTGTAGCTATCAAGCCCCATGGTCATTACTCTCAAAGTGTGGCTCCCAGGCTAACAGCCCCAGAATCACCAGAAGACATGTTAGAAATACGAATTCTCAACTTCCCCCCAGATCTACTAAATTAGGAATTTGGCGGTGGAGAGGGCAATCTTTGGTTTAACGAGACTTCCAGACGATTCATGACCACTAAAATGTGGCCCCCACTGCTCTATAGCAGGGTTTCTAGGACACAGCACTATTGACAGTTGGGGCCAGATAATTATTGTTGTGCCCTGTGCATTGTGGGATGTTTGGCAACATCCCTGGCCTCTACCCACTAGATGCCAGTAGCACCCCACCCCCCAGTCATGTCTTCAGACACTGAAATGTCCCTGGAGGGCAAAATTGTCCCAGTTCAGAACCACTGCTTTATGGTACAGTGTCCCCTGGTGTGATTGGAATTATTGTGGTAATGTAGTTATAGAGTATCAACCATAGTGTACAACACAAAAGCATACAGTTATGCTTTTCTATGATATTTGAGAGACAAAAATCTGCAAAGACTCTTAAAGGACATCAAATCAACCCGAGTTCCTGGAAAACCTGTAGTTCCTGATTATCTTTGATTTATGGGGTTATAGGTGACTATTATTTTATTCTCTGTAAGCTTTTTTGTTTGTTTTGTTTTCCAAGTGTTCTATTCCAATATGTGCATTATAATCAGAGCAGAACAGAAGACTTACAATAAAGAAAAGAAAAATGACTGGGATAAACATTGGCATTTTTTTCCATCCAAATAGTTCTTCCTTTACTTCAGTTTAGCAAGGATCGGGTCCAGAATGACACTCGTGCTTTCTTGCCAAATCAGCTTTCATCTCACATCTAAAGAGATGACTAACATTTGTACGTTGTGCTTTATAAATTACTCCTGCTTTCACATATATCATCTTGTTTGATTATCACAACAATCCTTTAAAAAGAGCTTGGAGCCCCAGGTTCCCTCTACTATTGTTTCAGATCTTTAAAGTCAAATGATGATATCAACCCTTTCCTATGCTTCAAACCAGAACCATTTTCTCCATCATAACAACTGAAAAGCTTTGCTGTTCTTGGAGGCCCAGACCCGAGAACAGACCTACAGCCTAGACCCTTGCTAAACAAAATGTGGCCCCCACACGAACAGCGCTGGCATCACCTGGGGTGTTGTCATGTCATGCAGGGTGTCATGCAGGGCCTCTGGTCCCGCTCCCCACATAAGAACACAGGACATGGTGAGGCCAAAAAGGAACACCCACGGAGCCATAGATAGGGGAGTCACACCACTATATTCCCGCTGGTGGCTGGGTTAGAGACACAGGAAGCAGGAGCCACACAGATGTGCAACCTGCTGTCCGCTTCTCTGCCAACCAACCTCACTTGCTAACTGCAGTTCGCGCTTGCCAGCCCCCATTTGCTGCTAGCGTAGCCACGGCAGTTATATTAGTGGCCAATGGCACTGGTTACAGTTGACGGCCAACTAGCCACGGCCAACAAGCCAGCACCTTTCCATGTGAGGCCGAGAGCCTGGAAACTGTACTCTGGGTTCTGTCCCCACAGATGTGGTGAGCAATGTAAAATCTCAGGGCCACTTCAGACCTAGTCAATTAGAATCTGCATTTTTGCAAATCCGCCCCAGGTGATGTCTATGCACATTACAGTTTGATGACCCCTGACACAGGCCACGGGGTTAGCACTGATCTAAACGCTACAATCAATATTTTATTCGTCTGTGTATCCCCATGCACAGCAGCATTTGGTACTTTCTCAATGTATCGGTACATCACTACTGTAAGAAATTACCATAGGCTTAGTGCCTTTAAGGAAAAAAACGGTTATTACCTGACAGTTCTGGAGGGCATCCAAAGTGGGTTCCACTGGGCAACATCAAGGTCATCAGGGCTGCATCCCTTCTGAAGGCTATAGGGGAGAATCCGTTCCCTTTGCCATTTAGCTTCCAGAGGCCCTTTGCCAATCTCAAAGCTAGCAGTGTCTTCAAATCCCACTCTCCCCTTTCTCCTCTCCCCCCCCCCACCCTTTTACTTATAAGGGCCTGTGATTACATTGGGCCCACCTGGATAATCCAAAATGCTCTCATCTCAACATCGTTAATTTAATGACATCAGCAAAGTATAAAGGAGCATAGTCCTAGGTTGTAGGGATTAGGACATGGGCAATTTGCGGGGGTGGGGGGTTATCCTACCGATGCCACTCAATAAATGTTTGTTGAATTGGATTCAAATAGGCTGAACTGATCTATTCTGGCTCACTTCTTCCCAGACGCCTACTTTCTCGGGAACTGCATCTCCCTTCTAGGCACTCAGTGCTTCCTGCGAGTCAGTCTACCTGCCTGTCTTCTTTTCCACTTGCTTGTCTGCACCACAGCATCCAGAACTGGCCCGCTTCTCCTGCCCGCCAGTCACACCTTTCAACTCCTTCTTTAGCAACTATAAGTGTCAGCGTTCATTTCCTTCCACTCCCATCTCACCTGCCCAGGCTTGTTCACTAGCCACTGCCTGTATTTCCTTCTTTTTTGTGCCTTCTTTCCACTGTCTTCCCTATGATGCGTATGCCTCAGGCCACCCGCCTGCCACCTGCCTGCCACCTGCCTATTGGCCCAGTTACCACCCTTCCTTTTTACAAATCTCCCTTAATATTCATTTCTTTAAAAAGGCTTTTAATGTTACCTTCCTGGTAAGACATTGTTTCTTTCTCTACTTACTCTCCATTCAAACGCACAAGAAAAAAAAAAAAAAACGAAAGAGAGAAACCACAAATAAATATATCTCATGTTTACAAAGCACATTAGCAAGGAGAGTCTCAAGAACGTACAAGCTGGACTTTGTTAATGACTCTACATCATGGTAAGTGGATTAGGAGACTAAGAAAATCATTAACCTCTGGTTGAGAACATAGACTGAAAAGAATTTTCCATACAGTGACAGCCAAAGTTCACTTGCAGGTTTAACCTCTTAATGTGTTTTTCCCATGAATCAGCCCATCTGATGAGCTTCATCGCCACATAGTTCTCAGGGGCAATGGGACATAGAAAAGGCTAGGATTTTGACTGGGAAATTTGGAAAACATGCCATGTTTTGGGAGAGACTAAAGCATGACAGACTACAGAAACCTAGAGATAAAGTGGTAGGATTCGGAAGAGATGTGAAGGGAGAAAAAGCCACTATTCCCAAATCTATTAAAACAGAGCTGAAACAATGGGAAACAACTGAGCTAATATGAGTGAAAATGCTCTCAGGCTTCAATCTGTCATACACATTAAAGTATTGGTTGGTGCAAAAGTAATTGCGATTTAAAAGGTTAAAAATCATTGCAAAAACTGCTACTACTTGTGCGCCAACCTAATACTAATGATGACAGTAACCACCAAAATAAGAACATTAAGTTATAGAAGACGAAGAAAACTCAGACTACCAGCTTTGCCCAGAGCGACCTCACTACATTATTCAGATCCCTAGTAGCAGAAAAAAAAAACAAAAAACATGAAGCTAAGGCAGATACATTCCGTGTTCCTGACAGAATCCTAATTTAGTTTGCGGTATCAATGTACCCGACTGCAACATTTCTCAGCCACACTTTGAAACTATGAATGGCCAAAGGACAGCTCTAAACATTGAGACATAAACCGAAATCCGCTGAGAGTTTCTGGGAAAGTCTTGCTTTCCTGACATAGACAATGACCTTTCTCCCTTGTCTTTCCCCACTTACACTTGTGTGGAAAGCAGATGTAATGGCTGGACCTACAGCAGCTGTGTTATGCATATGACAGAAGGAGCAAGAAAACAGCAGACCTCAATACTGAAATCCTTGAGCCACTGAATGAAGACCAATAACTTTCTATCTCTAGGTTTCTTGTTATATGAGGACAAAAAGTAAACCCTTAATTGCTTAAGTAGATATCATGCCCAGTTTTTGAGTTTTCTCTTCCTTATATCCAAACAGAATTCTTTACCGATACGGAAGCCTCAAAGAGAACCTAGAACTGGTCCTGGGCAAACACGCACCTTAGGTGAAATGAGTTTTTGACACCTTCCTAACTTCACTCCCAAAGTCTTTCTCCTTCTTCGTGATATCCTCTCCTCGTTGGCCACTTGTCAGAACGTTCCAGTCGCAGAGATTTTAGTGCAGTCCCGAAAAGTGCCGCTCTATGCAATTCTACTGCCTATCTTAGGAGACCTTTCCATCTTCACATGATTAAATTCACATCTGGCATGTCACAATGCTTAACAATTGTAGGACATCACTTTACTTATATTATCTCACTCCTAAAAGAATTCTTTAGAGCAGTGATTTTCCAAAGTGTCATCCCTGGTCCAGCAACGTCAGCATCACCTGTAAAAAGGCAAATTCTGCATTTTTACACCTAAGACCCACCGAATCAGAAACTTTGATGGTGGATGCAGCAATCAGCCCTTTAACGAGCCCTCCAAGTGATACAGGGGTGTGCTCAAGTCTGAGAACCCCTGCCATAGAGTATTATGCACTTTTCAGATAAAAAAAAATTGTGGCTTTTGTGGATGCTATGGACTTATCAAAGGCATCACGATAGCATAATGCGGACATTGAAGACAGTAATGTTCTGGCTCTAACCTCAGGGCTCTTTTTACTACATACAAGTGTTTTTCCATCCAGACACACCTGTTAACTGCCTCATTCTAGAGGGAGCTGTCATTTTGAGGGGAAGGGAAGGGAAGGGAAGGGAAAGGAAGGGAAGGGAAGGGAAGGGAAGGGAAGGGAAGGGAAGGGAAGGGAAGGGAATCTTACAAACTAATTCACTAGAGTATTAATATCTGATAATATTTCTGCTTTGCCTTTTCAAGGGAGTTTACATTTAAAAGAAATACAGCTCAGATCACCATGAGATACCACCTCACACCCATTAAGATGACTGCTAGCAAAAAAAAAGAAAGAAAAAAAAAAAAGAAAGTAACATGTGTTACAGAGGATGTGGAGAAACTACAGTCCTGTGTACTGTTGGTGGGAAAGTAAAATAGACACTACAGAAAACAGCACAACAGTTCCTCTAAAAATTAAAAAATATAATTCCTCTATAATTCAACAGTCCCACTTCTGGATATATACCCAAATGAACTGCAAGCCGGGACTTGAACAGATGTGCGTACACCCATGTTCCTAGCAGGGTTATCCACAGTAGCCAAAAGGTGGATGCAACCCAAACGTCCATTGATAGAAGAATGAATAAACAAAATGTGGCCTACAAATACAGTGGAATATTGTTCAGCCTTGAAAAGGAAAGAAATTTTGACAGAAGCTACAACGTGGATGAACCTTGAGGACATCATGCTTAGTGAAATGAGCCAGACACGAAAGGACAAAGACAGTACGATTCCACTTACATGTGGTGCTTTGAGTAATCAAATTCATAGACATAGAAGGTAGAATAGTAGTTGCTAGGGTCTGGGGGAGAGGAAGGTAGGGAGTTATTGTTTAATGAGTTCAGCGTTTCAGTTTTCCAAGGTGACAAGAGTTCAGTAGATGGATGGCGGTGATAGAAGCATGATGTCAATGTACTTCACGTCACTGAGCTGCACACTTAAAAATGGTTAAGATGGTAAATTTTATGTTATGCGTAATTTACCACCATTTTTAAATGTATTTTAAAGGGAAAAAGAATACAATTCAACTCATAAAATTCCTGCTCACTTCCGATAAGCCAAGTATTAGCAATAACACAATCAGGATGACTTCCTTGGAACTACTCAAACCACGCCCCAAAAGTGATACAGAATGCCACACAGAATTTTGGAGCACAGTTGGAGATTACACCAAAGATCAAGTGTTTTTAAGTCCTCTCAGGTGTGGGGTGTCATGGAGGGGTGATTTCTTCAAGATTGTTAATAAATGTATCAAGTTGGGAAATAGAGATGTGAGAGATTTGGCCAGGTTGAAACTGTTAGACTTAGCATACACCATTTTGAGTAAAGGTAAAGATTAACACCTCTATTCACAACAAATGCCTCCTTTATTTATAATAATGTTACTAAATTTACAAGCAAGAGAAGGCAGTTAAACCAACAAGGAGGTCTCTGCCTCTAATGAGTCCCTCTTGGGGACACATATACCCTTCAGGAGTGCTAGTAATCCAGTCTTGTAGAAAAACAGATGGCATGGGGCAAATGCTGATTGCCAGAACTGGTCAGTATTTTTAACAAAGGGCCATACTTACTAATTGTTCCCCAATTATTTTCAATTCTGAAATCATTTCATACTTACTGAAAAGATGTAAAAAACAGTACAAAGAATTTCCACATTCCGTTTACTCAGATTCACTAACTTTTACCATATTGCCACGTTTGCTATCTCATTCTCCTATCTATATACTTCATATTATTTATTTCTCTCTGAACCATTTGAAAATGCCCCTTTTCCCCTTAATACTTCAGTATATATTTCTTAAGAACGAGGATGCTCTTTTATAATTCTACAATAGTTACCCAATTCAGGACATTTGTCACAGATACAATAGTTTTACCTGTAGTCCATAACTCAGTTGTGTCAATTGTACCAATTAATGCCTTTTATAACATTCCCTGCTCCAGTACAAAATATAGTCGAGGATCACGTACTGAATTTTCTATGTTATACCATTTTAATCTCTCTAAATCTGAAACAGTTCCTCAGTCTTTCAGTAGATGTCAGCTGTTATATAGAATATTCCTCAGTTTTGGTTTGGCTGATGTTTCCCTGTGATTAGATTTAGTTACATACGCTCAACCAGAATGCTAATGTGATGTTGTATCTTCCAAGTCTCATATCTAGAGGCACACAAGCCCATCATTGGTGATAATTTTTATTACTAGGTCAAGGTGTTGTCCAGTTTCTCACTATATATTTACTGCTTTCTTTCCATGCACCTAATAAATAACCTGTGGAGAGATATTTTGAGACCATAGTACATCTAGCTATGCATCAAAATTTACACCCTAGATTTAGCATCCATTGATGATTCAAGCCTAAACCAATCTTTGCTATGATGATTATAAAACAGTAATTTTTGCAACTCCCTCTGTTTATCAGTTGGCATTCTACCTTAAGGAAGAACCCTCTTCTCTTCTCTGTTTTGATTTATCTATTTATTATCAGTATGGACTCATGGATTCTTATTTTATTCTGTGGGTTACAATTAATTACTGTTCTTATTTCTTTTGATGCTCAATTTTTTCCAGATTTGGCCAGCAGGCACCCCTTCAAGCTGGTTTCTATATCTTTTTGACAGGTTCCCATCATTTTTTATGAAGACTTCTTTACTTTCTGGCATAATAACATGTTCCAAGTTCATCTTGTACCTTCCCTGTTCCAGTCCTGGAGTCACTCATTTCTCAAAGAAGCTCTAATTCATTTTCTTTTTTCCCACATTTGTAACATTTTGAGATGGAATTTTGTTTTGTTTTTGATGACTGGGTTTCACTTTCATATCTCTTTCATATTGTCATTAGACATCTTTTAAGGAATATAAAATGGTGTGTGGGAGAGACATCTATGGCTATCATCAAGAAGACAGGACACGTAACAGGTACTGGTGAGGAAGGTGAAGAGGGAACCCTCATAGAATGTTAGTAGGAATGTAAATCGGTCCAACCACTGTGGAAAACAATATGGAGATTGCTTAAAACATTAAAAATAGATCTAAATGATCCAGAAATTCCACTACTGGGTATATATCCAAAGGAAATACAAACAGTATTTAGAAGAAACAGATGCACTCCCATATTTATTGCAGCATTATTCACAATAGCCAAGACATGGAAACAACCTAAATGCCCATCAACAGACGAATGGATAAAAGAAGATGTGGTATATATACACAATTGAATATTATTCAGCCATGAAAAAGGAGGAAATCCTGCCATTTGTGACAACATGGATAGTCTTTGAGCACATTATGCTAGAAATAAGTCAGAAAGAGAAAGACAAATACTGTATGACATCACTTATATGTGAAATCACTCATATGTACAAAAGGAAAGTCAAACTACCATGTTTCCCTGAAAATAAGACCTAGCTGGACAATCAGCTCTAATGCGTCTTTTGGAGCAAAAATTAATACAAGACCAGGTATATATTATATTATATTATATTATATTATATTATATTATATTAATTTTATTATGTTAATTATATTATATTAATTATATTATTTAAGACCCAGGCTTATATTATAGTAAAATAAGACTGGGCCTTACATTAATTTATTATATTAATTATATTATTTAAGACCCAGGCTTATATTATAGTAAAATAAGACTGGGCCTTACATTAATTTTTGCTCCAAAAGACACATTAGTGCTGATTGTCCAGCTAGGTCTTATTTTCGGGGAAACATGGTAGTGAAAAACAAAGAGTGTAACGGTGATTAGCAGTATAATGGTGGGGGTTGGAGAGATACGACTGATGTTGTTTAAGATGCAAACTTGCAACGAGTAATAAATAAGTTACAGTGATCTAATGCACAGTGAAATGAATATTGACAACAATATTGTACTATAATTATGTAATGTGATAAATATAGCTACAAAGGCAATCATATTATAATACATAAATGTATTAAAGTATCATGTTATACATCTTAAATTTTCAGTTATATGTCAAATATATTCAATTTAAAAAGGAAAATATAGAATATAATTTAAAAGAAGCAAAATGGCAATTTTAAAGAAAATGTACAACAGTATGTTTTTTATATAGGGGTGGGGAAAAGACTTCTGAAACAAGAACCTAAAAAAAATTAAAAAGTTGATTAATTTGATTCTGCCAAAATAAAGAACACAATAGACAAAGTAACAAATAGATGAGATTTTGGGTGAAAATATTAGTAACATACAAAACCAGCAAGAACTTAACACCTTGTAGCATGCAAACAACTCCTAAAAATCAATAAGGAAAAAAGTGAGAAACTCAATTTTAAAATGAGCAAAGTATTGAATAGACAATTCTCAAAAGGGAGGCTCAAGAAACTAAGAATATTAAGAAATGCTCATACTCTTCAGTAAACAAAGAAATTCAAATGAAAATAAGGTTATTAGAATGAAAAAAAATTAAAAGGTAAATAATTTCAGAGAAGGCATGATGTAACATGGAAAGTTTGGTATACTTTGGGGAGAACTGTAACCTGGTACAGTCATTCTAGAAAACAATGTATCCTCTATAACTCCAAAATCCCCTTCTGGTTCTATATGTCAGACAAATTCATACACAGCTTCACAGGGGACTGCTGTATGGTCATTGGTTGTGGTGTGGTCTGTGGTACTGGGACCTGAAGACAACCTAAGTGTCCAGCATTAGGGGACTGAAATACAGTGAGTGCAATGGTAGTTGTCAGGAGCTGAGGGGAAGTAGGAATGCAGAGTTAGTGTTTTATTGTTACAAAGTTTCAGTTTGGGAAAATGAAAAAGTTCTGGAGAAGTATGGTGGTAATGGTTGTAGAACAATGTGAATGTACCTAATGCCAAAGACCTGTACACTTAAAATTGGTTTAAATGGTAAATTTTGTGTATATTTTACAACAATTTTGAAAATATTTTTAAAAATACAGTGGATGCACATTATGAAATACCCTGCAGGAGTTAAAAATATTGAACTAACTGTAGTTATAACCACATGATCTTAAAAACAGGATTGAATGACAAATTAAAAACACAAACATGTTCCAAACAACACTCCATATTTCACTAGGACACATGTGTCTTTAAAGATTCATTATCAACATATCAGTTTGGAAACTTATTAAGGAGAGGGGACTAGAAACAGAGGTTGGGGATTAAGGGAAAAAATAATAAAATAAGAGGGGTGTTACATGGACCAAGGATGAATGACAAAAAGACATTATGAACTGAGAAATTTGTACCTTCAGTTAAAAAGAATTGACATCATACATGTGAAAATCCTTTGAAAACATATAAAGTTTTACAGTTTATAATTTATTATTTCCTTCACATTTGAAGAGGACTGAAATGAACCAAAATAGATTTGACTCCTAATTTTCTGAATCTTCAGTGAATTCTGAAAAATGGTGATTTACACATTGCCTAAGGATCCCACAATGGAAGTTCATCTGTATTTTATGAGCTTTTAAATGTCTCCAGTGATCTCTCATTACCACAAATTTCTTCTTCCTCTTTTTTATATTCTATTCCACACTGAGCCAGATTAAGGGGTGGGTCAGACAGGAGTTGCCTGGGGTGCTAGTATTTAAGAGGTGCTAAAAATATCGCTAGAATAATAGCAAGATGGAAAAAATTATTTTTCCTAGCACTCCTGTTACAGAGAACACTTTGCAAGGTTAGAAAGAACCCAGTGATAAATTATGTGGGGTGGGGCTGTGTGTGGCCCCTCTCCCAAGGAAATACACAAAAATAGGAGCTATTTACACTCAGGGCCATAAAGCCCCAAGGTAGAGTTGTGCACAATTCCAGCATATGTCATTTACATATGAGCTACAAGACTGTCCAGGGTGGCCTTGTTTAAACTGCCGCCTTCCTTAGCTGTTTGGGTGAACAAATATCCCACTCAATCTGAATGCAAGGCTTTTGTTTCAGACGTTGGATAAGCATGTTTGGGGATGGAGTTGAACTGCTTAGGGAAAGAGAGGACCAGCTGAGTAACAACAAGGGACCAGGTTCTTAGACTGCCTGGGGAGCCACCTGCTCCTGCTGGCTCTGTTTCCAGGACAGAATTTCCAAAGGTCCTCCTTTTGGAACGTTGAAGTCCAACCATCACTCCCATGTGTACCAGGCCTTCAGAATCTAACTGTGCCATTCATCTTGCCATCCTTCCTTAAGTAGCAGGAAGAGAAAGGAGCAATAGATGGCAGATGGCAGCTGGAGGTCAAGAGGTCCTCTGTGGACTCTATTTGCTAATGGAGCAAAGCTATCAAGAATCTTGGCCTGACCCTAAAGGGTATTTTTGAGAAGAGAGACAAGTGTCTTGATTTGGCCCTAATTCTTAAGGAATAGGTGATGGACCACTACTAATTCCTAAGGGCATATTGGGAATATCAAGAGAATTGTTTGTTCATTTGTTTGTTTGAGCATATCACTGTGTGATGCTTGGAAACCATAATTCTTTAACCTCCGTTCTCAACTCATTTAATACAGCTTAATCTAAAGTGTAAAGCAGGCATCCAAAAAGGTGTTTTCTGACTGCCAACAAATGAATTAGGGTTTGAATTGTAGTTTCATACATCCTTAAAATAACTCAATTGTTTTGCTCAGTTTGCATATTAAGCTGTTTAATGAACTTATGTCATACATAAAACAATTCACAATATTATGTTCATTGACACTTCAGAAAGACCCAGCACGCAAAGCAAAAAGGGATCTGTTCTGGTGACATGTCTAGCATCCCTGAGTGTCATTTGCCAATTGAACAATTCTTCATTGAGTGCCAGGTACCACCGCAAGTGCTGAATACACCATTGGGGGCTGTGCCCTGGTGGCACTTGGAGTCTGGTAGTGTGATTTCACAGAAGGACTGGGACATGGGCCTTTTCCAGCCTACTCTGCCTGTCATCTCTCGAGAAAGCCACTGCCCATCTCAAAATGAGGAAGTTAGTCCAGATGGCTTTCAGGGTCCTTTCCAGCGTTTGAACTTGAAATTTTGAATAAAATGTAATTCTTTACCACCTTTTTTATATGAAATGAGCTCTAACTTTTAAAAAGACACCTACATTGGAGCATGGGCTAAGCATTTTATACACACTATTTTCTTACCCTCCCAGTGGTCCTCTGAAGCAGGCATGTATATGCCCAGTTTTCAAAGCAAAAAGCTAAGTACCTTCTCTAAGGTCACAGAACTAGCAAGGGCCGGGTGGAACACAACCCAGGTCGTCTGGGACAGAACTGGAGCCCTGGCACTGTCTTTGCCTTTTTAAACTGCCTCTGCTGCTTGCCCCCGGTTGTCAGCAGTATCTTTGCCAGGCCCTGCCTGGGACCCACAGGCTGTCAACTCTTGGTGTTTTCAGTTCTGTGCAGTTCAACTATTTGTTTCTTCTCTGTGAAATGAACAGCCTCCTTAAGAGGATCCATTTGTAGCATGCTCCAGCCAACTGACCAGCCAGCCGAGAGGAGCAGCTCTTTCCCAGCATGGGCGGAATGCCGGGATGACCGATAGCAGCGCCGCGCGATCTCCGCCATCCTCTCCCCACAGAGCGCTGAGCGGCGTTCTCATAATTTACATGCTCCACTTGAAATATAGATGCTGAAGCACCAGAATTATACATCTGTTCCCTTGACTTTTTAACCAAAGAGTGCTAGTTTATTGCTGAGCTTAAGGATAAAAGAAGCAAGAAATGAAAGTTGGATTGAGGTTTTTTTTTAAGTTTCCTCCCCACTAAGTACAATCAGATGTTGGACTCGGAGAGCCGGATGCTGGGTGATGTTCACTTCACTTTGCCTCTCAGTTTATCAGCTCGTTTTTTTTTAGGTAACACTTTTCATCACAAAAGAAAACCGAAGAGCTCTATACAAATATTTTCAGTTAAATGCATCAAACAGCCCCCATGTTGTGGTGCCAGAAAGAATAAAATAAAACAGGAACGGTATAGAAACTGATTTATGAGGCTTTGTAGGGAAACAACTATCCTTTCATCTCTGGATACACAGTTTATCTTTGACCCTGGAATACGCGCTGGAATTCTGGGCGAAGGGCACCCATTCAGAAATAATCTGTCCAAGCCCTGAGGGGCTCCATCATGAACCAGAGATCAAACACCTTTTATGTTCTTTCTACTCCAGGATTAAAACAGCAGACCTATTATATTTTAATACACAAATAAAGAATCGATCAGGGGAATCTGCTGCCTCAGCAAACACTTTCATCCAAAAGAGCAAATTATTTGTGATCTGAAACCTAGGGAGTATCTCTGTTGAGTGTCTCATAGATGGAGAGGTGGCCTGTGTCCTTTCAAAGATAGGGAGGTAAATGAATGAGTTAGTGGTTTGATATGTCTTTTCATGAGGAAAATAAAATGTGAAAGGGCTCATGTTCACCCTGGCTCTAAGAAACGTGGATTCATTTAGGATGCAAGCACAAGAAACTTCTCTACACCTTTCTCACACTTTCTCCTTTGACCAAGAGAATCTTTTCCCCTGGCCCAGAGATTTATGTGTGGTCTCCAGGTGCATCACCTAGAGTTCCTCCAGGTTTCTGCACCTGGAGATCAATCTAGAAGCATATCAGATGCACAGGGTTTGGGCAGGAAATGCAGAGATGCCTGGGCACCTGCAGAGATGTAGGACCAAGGCACTGTGGTGAGCACCAGCTGAGGTCTACCTGACTCGGGAGTCTTTTTTCTGGTCTCCAGTAGCCTTACCAGTGCCTATGTCTTCATGTTCCTGGCCAAGGTTGGTTGGTCCAGGGATGGTACTTTACCGAAGCCTGACTGATTGGAGTTCTTTCTCAGGACTTTTAACTGGAACAAGAGCAGGAATTCAGTATGTTCAGGGGTTAAAGCTATGAAAATATGATACTTGGTTTGCAATAAGAGAGAATTATTTGTCCAAAATGCAGGTTCCTGGACCCTGTCCCAGATCTGCTGAATCAGAATCTCGGAAGCAGCACTGTAGAAATTGCATTATGAACACAAATACCAGATAATTTTTATGTACCTAAAAGTCTGAACACCTCTACTCTAAGAATTCAGGAGGGCTAAGAATTCCAAGGGTTGGGTAGAGGGTTATACTTTCCAACTCTGCCGTGGTTCCCGCTGATTTTTGGTTGTTAATCAGCGTTCTTAACTCATTTCTTTAAGTCCATACAAACATAGGATGGAAAACCACCCTCTCGCCGTCATTCCAGCCCAAGCACTATTTTAAAAACCTGGAATAATGAAAATGGAGTGGGACAATGAACACAGTATATAGAAGAAGCAACACTAGATATCTTACACTGATCGGCTATACCCACCAGTGGTAGAGTAGATCATTGTTTACCAGATATTTACTTTCTCCCCTCTCCCCTTGAACTTTCCATTATCCTTTCCTGTGACTTTAGACTTTGCCATATGACTTGCTTTGGACAATAAGATGTCATCATACATAGTCAAATATCTCCTAAAATCATCAAGTAGAAAAGAAATCTAGAAAATAGGGAAGTTGGAGTTTCATTTTAACTCTGCTACTAACCAGCTTTGTGAATTTGAGGGTATGGGTTGAATCACTGACACATCTAAGTTCCCTTCCAGTTTTGAAATTGTATGCATTACATAATGCAGCTGACATCACAGGGAAGGATTTCCCATTGGAATAGAAAATGGCATCATCATTGCAACATGAAAAGTAACCTGATTATAGTATGTAGTACAAAACAGGGACACTGTAATCTGAAACCAGTTTATCGTAGTTCTTTAATTCTTTCATAAGGAGCCCAGTTTTCCCCTCCATCTTGACAAAAGTGTTTCCTGAGCTGCAGTGCTAAGGTAATTCTTCCCTCAGCTCAGAAGAATCAGGACCAATACTTGGGACAGCACCTAATCTTGGTACCATGTTTCCCCAAAAATAAGACCGGGTCTTATATTAAGGTTTGCTCCAAAAGATGCATTAGGCTTATGTTCAGGGGATGTCCTGGTGAAAAATCATGCCAGGGCTTATTTTCCAATTAGGTCTTATTTTCAGGGAAACACAGTAGCATCATCTCCACCTCCCAGGTGTTCTGGCTCCCAGCCTCCTTCCTGCACATTCTATCAGTACTCTGCTTCAGCAGTTTCATTCACTATAGTCTAAGGCACAAGTGAATCAGACATTTGACAGAATAATCTGGGAGTCTTTTCAGAAACACTGTGTCTCCGGTCCCTGATCTAGTACATTAGAATCTCCAAGGATAAGTCCCAGGAATATGAGTTTTGAAAAGCTTCTTAAGCTATTCTGATGGTTGGTAAGGTTTGAGGACTAACATCCCTCCCAGAGCAGGAATCCCAGCCCAACTATGTACCAATGACAACTCATTTGGCCAGTCCATTCCACTTTTGGACAATGTCAAGGTCAAAAATATCTTTCTAAAACTGAGATTTTCTGGAACTTCTGCCTGCTCCTATGAATTTCATGCTGTGAAGCTATAGAGAGGAAAGCTAATTCTGTTTCCAGAGGAAGATTTCATATATGAGAAAATTGTGCTTGCTCTTGGCCAGAGCTGTACTTCTCCTCTGGATATGCCAGTTGACCAGTGTCCTATTAAAGTGTTGTGACCAGCACAATGCTATCTTGAAAAAACACAAAATGTGGCAGTAGACTTTCAAGTATTATCCTTCCTGGGGATACTTACTTTGTATGAAAGCTAGAGGCAGAAGTACAGGAATTAGCCTGGAAAAAAGGAAAGCTTGAGGATGAGTTTGACCTTCTCAATGTTCCCCCAAATCCTGAAGTTTGGGCAGGGTAATCTTCTGCCTGTTCCAAGACATACCCTAGGGTAATTATGCCCATTCTTGGAGGCCTGCCTCCACTCTTCTCGGTGTTCATTACAAGAAATGAAAAGAAGCATTGAGGCAACCCAGTAGAGGTCCTTCGCTGCCTCCATGATATCTAGAATGATGCATATCTCTCTAATTCACAAATCATAAGAGGTGGAGGACCCTTCCAAGGCATACTCTTTCCTAAATAGAGATGCTGGAGGAAAACAGCAAGATCGTACAGTCATGGGAGACAAAAGAGAAGAGACACGCCCTCAGCTACTCACAGGCTTCCCTTCCGCCCCTCTGAAGCAGGATCTCTGTCTCCAGCCATGGCAGCACCTGATGGCCTAATTTCATGCTTGTTCTAATTTCTAAAATCCTCCTGGAGAAAGGACACCAGTCATCAGCTGATTTGTAAAGTTTTACAATGTCTTCTATTCAAGAGGCAAGATACTAATGCCAGGAAATTAAAAACAACCAACGTGACCCTTAAACACAGATGAGAAACACAGTGTTTTCCTCTGATCAGTGCTACCACAGAGTGAGAATGGCCCAGATGATTTTGTCTTCAAAGGTCTGATAAATGGATCGCTTTCCTGGGGAGAGTGGGAAGGTTTCACAACAAGGTAATAAGCCACAATGAAACTGGATGGTATGTTCCAGAGTTTAAAGGGAGGAAGTGGCCAGGTTGGCTGGCAATTTGGTCCTTATGGATGTGAAGTCAGTTAGCAGTGTCACATTGAGAACACACCTACACGACTGGGCCTCCATCGTGAAGCTGTAGTGCTCTCACCATACCTGCAGGCAGCTTTGAACCATATCTCCTAATGACCAATCTTCCCAGCTACCCTCACCTCTCCCAACACAACACAGTGGGTCTTTCCATCAAGATTCAATAAAGTCATTTGTTGTAGCACAAGTATTTTGTTTCATCAAAACCTGCTCACTTTACATCATTCGCATCCTTTGTGCCCATTTTCCCAATCCTGTCCCCTCCAAGAGGGAGAAAGTAGAGTATAGTGCATAAGGGGATGGGTTTTAGAATTGGACAGAATCAGAAACCTTAAGCAAGTTATTTAACTACTTAAGCTTCACTCTCCTCATTTGTATCTATAGCTCTTGTTAGGACTTTTAAATGGAACTTTGCATATCATCAGCCGTAAGTAAATATTAGCTAACTCACTGGCAAGTATGCTCAGACACGTGTGCATGTGTGCACACCTACACTCACACACAGCACGATCACCTGGAAATTAAAGCAAAGGGATCTACAACCTTGAACAATTCACACCCACTCTGTGGGCCGCAGTGTCTACATCTGTGCAGTGAAATGTTGTGCTAGGTCGTCCCTCCGAACGCCGCCAAGACATAGAGTCCAGCAGTCTGAATCCACATTACAGCATCTCTATATGAACTGGCATGGAATGATCTCCAAGATACGTACTAAAAGTGGGAAGGGCAAAGGGCAGAACTGTGCACATATATGTTCCCACTCATGCATATGTGTTCATAGACTAGCTCTGGAAAGATATATAAGGAATTGGCGACAGCAGTTGCCTCTGGAGAGAGGATCTGGAAGAAGATGGGAAGAGGGAAACTTACTGTGCACTGTACGGCAGGCCCCCCACTCACCTGGTTTTGCTTTCCAGGTTTCAGTTACCCTGCCGTCCACCACAGTTTGAAACTATTGTATGGAAAATTACAGAAATAAACAATTCATAAGGTTTCAACTGAGTGCCATCTGAGTAGCATGATGAAATCTCATGTTGTCCCACTCAATCCCACAGGGACGTGAATCATCCCTTTGTCAGCTAATCCATGCTGTGTCCCCTCTCCGCCCATTAGTCACTTAGTGGCCATTTAGGTTATCAGATTGACTGTCACAGTATTGCAGTACTTGTGTTCAAGCATCCCTTATTTCACTTAGTAGTGGCCCCAAAATGAAAGAATAGTGCTGCTGGCAATGAGGATATGCCATAAAAGAAAAAACCATAAAGTGCTTCCTTTAAGAAAGAGACAATACGAGTTGGACAATTAAGTTCACAAACTCATCCTAGAAAAAGTGCTAAATACCTCATTGCTGAATATCACTATGGTCACCTGTGAAGTACTCCCCTTGGGATGCTATGCACTGATGCCAGTGGCTAGTCCATTCTTCAAAACAATTTTGGAACTCTTTTTCTGTCAGAGCTGTCGTCATATTACCCTTGATGTCCTGAATGTCATCAAAGTGTCTTCCTTTCAATATTTCCTTTATCTTTGGGTAGAGAAAGGAGTCATTGGGGGCCAGAGCAGGTGAGTAGGGAGGGTGTTCCAACACAGTTATTTGTTTACTGACTAAAAAGTCCCTCACAGACAGTGACGTGTGAGTTGGTGCATTGTCGTGATGCAAGAGCCATGAATTATTGGTGTAAAGTTCAGGTCGTCTAACTTTTTCATGCAGCCTTTTCAGCACTTCCAAATAGTAAACTCAGTTAATTGTTTGTCCAGTTGTTATAAATTCATAATAAAGAATCCTTCTGATATCAAAAAAAAAGGCTAACAACATCGTTGCAACAAGTTCGCAAACTTAATTGTCAGACCTTTGTAACTTCCAATTACAATGTTCTTCCCAAAGATTTAGCAAAAAATACCCTCCAACTATCGGCATCCCCAACCATCAACATCATTTGACATTTGATGATCCGCAGCAGATGGTTCTCCTCCTGATGTTCCATCAGAAGGTCAATAGTACGCAGCTGCTGTCTCACATTCACCTCACGTCATCTCATCACGTAGGTGTTGTCTCATCTCATTCACATCCAAGAAGGGTGAGTACAGCACAATAAGATATTTTGAGAGAGAGACCATATTCACATAACTTTATTATTACAGTATATTGTTATAATTTTATGTTGTTATTGTTAATCTCTTACTTTGCCTAATTCATAAATTAAACTTTATCGTAAGTATGTATGTATAGGAAAAAACATAGCATATGTGGGGTTCAGTACTATCCATAGTTTCAGGCATCCATTGGGGGTCTTAGAATGTATCCCCTGTGGATAACTGCTGTATGCCCTTTGTAGTCTTATACCATGAGCATTCTTCACCTATTTTTTTAGTAATTTAAATTCTAGAAAAGAGGTCCACATTAAAACTGGGTACAAAATGGCTACTTTTATTATAGTGTATTTCCTTCTACATGTAGTTTTCTTTTATAATTTTATATTTATAACAATACTGAAAAATTAAATGATACAGGCTGCAGTTCTGGTGAATCTTAAGGCTGAATTTTTCCACCTTAATAATTAGTTCTTAAAGCCACTCAATTCTTCTTGTAGGCTGTTGGAAGTTACCAGCTCTTGGTGAGAAGGAAATACCTTCTAGGAAACACCATGGATCAAAGGTGGGGAGAGTGACTTAATTATGGATCAGACACTTTATATACATTATCTCATTTAATCCTTATAACAATTCTCTGTGTTGTTCATTTCTCCATCACAAGGAAGAAAGAAGAGAAAGCTCAGACAGGTGAGATGACGTCCCAAGGAAGAGGGGAGGTTTAAACCTGGGTTTAACTTGACTCCAAGCCCATATGCATTACAGGTTGCCATTCTGCCTCCTGGAAGTAATCTAAGAAAACAGGTCCACATTAAGACTATTAGTCATTTATGTGAGTGGGGAAAGGAGAGGAAATGCCCTATAAAAATTGATGGACTAGAGCTGACTTAGTTACTATGAGCCATGCCTGTTTCCTCTTGTAGGCTTTTCAGCATCGGGGTAAGCTTCTTAAAACACATCCCTTGGCTCATGCTTCAGGTGTCCCACTGGACAATTTAGCTCTATTATACACAAAGTGTATTTTTAAAGACTTTCTTTCCAGAAGATTAATGCTACAGATGGACCTCAGGCTGAATAGATTGGCCACAGCCACCACAACTCATTGGTTCTGTTGGATCTTCCTGCCATGCGACAAACATGTGACCAGCCGGGATTCAAACTCAGGACTTTCAACAGCCAAGTCTTTAAGGCCCCTTCCATCTCTGCTTTTCATTTCACTGGTGGAGAAAATGTGATATCCAGATAAGCAAAAGGAGTAAGAGAGACTACATTGGGGTCAGAACTCTGATCTACCACCTCTGTAGCTTGTGTCCTTCCTTCTACACCAAAACGCTGCCATGAAAATGAGCCCTTTTTCTTTTTTCCTTTTTTTTTAAGATTTTTAATGACTTTAGTCTTTACAAAAATGAGTTTTCCTTAGAAACACTATCAACAGTGCTATTGAGGAGCATACCTCTGGGCAGTGAGCCCCAATTCATTAGTCAGAATGTTAGCATCAGAAGTTACGCCCGTCACACTGCAAGCCGTGTCCTCATTGAGCTTAACATTTTTTCAGAAAAACAGACTTCATCAAGAAGCGTGTGGGTGTTGAGTCTCTCTGCTACAAGCAAAACACCACTGTTTGTTAAAATTCCCAAACAGGTGCCTGCATGTCCACTCGCCTCCATAGCATATTCAACTTGGTGCAAACGACCTTCTGGGGAAAACACAGTGGAACAGGAGTCATATCTTCAAGATATGTTTTCTGAACATTAGAGTTCTGGAGGGGAGACCCTGAAGTCACTCCTCAGGAGAAAACCACCCAAAATGAGCCCTTTTCAATTTCTGGGAGACGGCGTAAGACAGTCGTTGCGACGGTTAGGAGTACAGACTCTGAAATTCCAATGACCTGGGATTCGTCTGTATGCAGCCACATCCCAGATGTATGACACTGGACGAGTTGCTTCCCTTCTCTAAGCCTGTGTCCTTTACATGTAAAATGAGGATAACAATTATACCTAATTCACAAATTAAATTTGTGAGGATTAAATTAGACACACAAAGTGTTAGACAAAAAAACAAAGAACACAATAAATGTTAGCTATTATTATCATCTAACTTATAGTTGGAAATGGATTTTGCCAAAAAAAAAAAACAAACATTAAACATATGGATACTTCTCCTTCAGTAGGCCCTGAGCTCTTAGAGATCATATCTTATTCACCTTTGAAACTAATTTGGCAGAGGGATTTATTCTATTCCAAGATCCACTACATCCAGGCTTCCAATGAGGCGTTTCATGTGGGAGACTGTCATAGCTTATACCACATGACTCTCCACAGAAACCAAGTAAAGGTACCTTATCTGTAAGGCTTGGCCGAAAGAAGACAACACGAGTTAACTGAATTCATCAAACTTTTAGGTTTGAATAAAGGACTTACACTATGAGGAGGGCACAGGAGGTGGGCAGAGAAAGAAGCCAAAAGATGCACAGAAGTAACAGCAAAGAGAAGCCATGTTGGGAAGGAAAATAGAGAACATTGAGTGGGAATCATAGGAAAAGCAGACACAGCCAGTAGACACTTCATCCCAATGGAAGAGTCCTTCTTTATCAGAAGGAATTGCGTTCAGCTGTTTGTACCTAAGACCTAAAGACAATGGCTCATGCCCGTAAAGAGTTATTATCTTTCATAAAAGATGAACGAACAGAGAAAAGCAATCCAGAGCTGATACAGAAGATCCTCAAAGTGAACAGGCATCCAGTCTCCTTTGATTTCTCCAACCTCCTTTGAACCTGGCTGGAAGCTCACGGTCATAAGAGGCTATTAGAGTTCCAAACTCCAGAAAAAAAGGAGGCAAAAAAGATACTCCTCCCTGTTGTTTCAGTTCCCTTGAGAGAGATTTCCTGAGGTTCCACCCATGGCTGTCCACCTGCATCTTGATGGCCACACCTAGATGCAAACTATGCTGGGTAATGCAGCCTTTTAGCTGGGCATGTCGCCAGGCTAAATAAAGTGAGGGCTCGGTTACTAAAGAAAAGGAGAGTGGTATTGAAGAGGCAACTAGCAATTCCTGGTACTTTCCCTAGGTCATGTGTTTAGCTGCCAAGGGAACAACAAGGAAGAAAGGTTGCTAGACCTGGGTTGTTGACCCACCTTCTAGTGCCCAGAGCACGTTCCAGCCTTTGTGAGACCTGCTAAGGGTCAAGATTTCCATCTTCCTTATTTCCTTATCTCCCCTTAAAATAAACTATTTCCTTTTTAAAATAACTTAAATAGGCCCCTGGAGTGTTTTCTACTTAACAGAACCTAAATAAGACATAGGACCAGTTACTGGCATGTATCTGGCACACAGAAAGTTCTCTGTAAATGTTAATTAAACTGCACTAAATTCCACGAACAATCACATAGTTCTGTCATTTACCCACCTGCTCTCTGCCTGCACTGAGTCTACAAATCAGTTATGTCAGAAGACAGTAATGGGGTTTTTGTGTTTCTTTTTCACAGGGCTTTTGCAAGTGTTGTATGCAAAGTCATCATTAATAGCAAGTGTTTCAGTACTTTCTGAGTTCTAGATCACACTGAGTCCTTCATTGCTTTAGCATGTGGGTTGAACAATGATGATCCTGTATTGATTTCATGGCCATTGCCACCAAGCTTGAGTTTCACAACCAATTGGGGCAACTGAGGCTAATCCCTCTACTTTCCTGCAGGGAACTCCTAAATCTACAAGTTCCATTTTAAAAGCTCTGATTGAAATAAAAATTAGAGGGGAGAGTAAAAGAGAGCTGAGTCACATCCAAAAACTCCCAGCCCGAAATGACAGGAAATAACTGTGGACTCTCTCCAAGCAGGAGAGAGGAAGTTGGGAACCAAAGGGCTAAAAAAAGTGTAATGGAGACTAAAGTAATGAATGCAATTTACATCAACCTCCCAGATTATACATTTTTGAAAGTCATATCTTAGATTTATGGATTGTCCATAAATGAACTAGTTAGCCTGCTTTGAGAAAAAATGTCCATTCATGGACAACCCAAAATGAAAGATGGTCTCCTTTTGGGGGGCTGTAGCTCACCCTTATAACATCCTCTTATTAGCCCTGATTGTTTCTTCTACAGACTCCTAAAAGACCTTAATTCCTTCTTCAAAATGGCAATATTTCAAATATATGAAAACACAAATCAAGCCCTTTTCTGTTAAGGTATCTCTTCTCCAGGTCATCATCCTCAATGTCCTTAATTGTCTGTAGTTAGACAAGACCTGATGACCGTTTCCATCCTTCTCCTTGGCTCCATTCTTCCTATGGAACCAAGTCCATCAATGTCCCCATTAAAAATGCAATGCACAGAACTGGATATAAAATCCCAGATGTGATCTGACAGGGGCTAAATACACTGTAGTTAGCATTCCCCTTGATTTGGAGATTCTATTAACGGAACCAAAGTTTTCATTAGCAATTTCTTATAGCCATGACTCATTCTTGGTTCCTTTCAAGCTTGTGACCCTCTATGACTACCAGATCATTTTCACATAAACTAACATCAAATCAAATCTCCCTTAACATATAGTTTCATAATTGCATGACAGTTGCTTTCAAAATCCAAATATAAGATTTTCTCTTTGATGTATAGTCCAGTAAAGCTTAATCTTCCATCAACAATTGTGGTCAGACCTCCCAACTTAATATCATCCACAGATTGATAACACATGGTTTATGTCTTCATTTGCTAGCCAGGATATGGTCCAAAATAAGACAACCATGAGCCTTAGGACTAAAGATTGTCCTCAAAATTGGCACTTAATTATTATTCAAAATATTTTGAAGGTAGCGGTTCAAACAGCTAAAAATCCACCTGACTTCAATGTTTTCCATCCTAAAATTCCCTATCACGAAAGACTTTGTTAAATGCCTTGCCGAATTGAGACATATCTTGTCTATGGTATTCCCCGATACCTCTCTCGTAAACCCCATCAAAAGAGGAAATGGTGTTAGTTTGGCTCGATAGTTTCACAACAGCTCAGGTACCTTCCTACGAACTTTTTATGATGATATTCCATGAAAACAATTTGGTGATGACTGACAGAAGCATAACCCACTTGGGCCATACTACTTAATAATAAAGTACTCATCGGTAAAATAATACTTCAGTACCTGCCAGCATGTTATACTTAACGTCTTAGTTCTGTGGGGTAAAGGAAGTCATTTCTCCAGTTTTCTTGTTTTGTTCTAAAAAATGGTGCACGTTATCGTCAGTCTAGTTAGCACATATGAAGCAATCACACCATTCTTTGTCGCCTAGCTTGTATCTTCAGCGATGACCTAAACTCTTTTGCAGTCATTACATCCATGGGTATGTGGTCATTGGATTGATCTCAATTCAAAACAAAGAAATAATAACGTATGTTAAATCAAAGCCTGGAGGGAGAGTATCTTACCCGATTGGTGAGTTTGAAATAGGGAAGAGGGCATGAATAGCTCTGCCTATTTCTCTCCCCTTTCCTTCAAGATCCAACCTGCCTGCAGAGAATGGAGATACTCCATCACTCTCTGTATGCAGGTGAGGTGTGGTAGGCCAGCGCTGACTCTTTCTAGATGGCTATTTAATACTGGGGTTCAGTATTAGAGATCAATTCTAGGGGTTAGTTTTAGAGATTAATTCAAGAAGTCCCCTTGCTCCTGGATATATAATTCTCCAATATAATCATAATCAGTAATAAAGGCTGGTAAATTATGATCTGCTCTCCAAATGCCAACTCCTTTTTCTTACTTCTTGATTGAACCCCAGGCATACAACAGAGGTGCGAGTTTTTAGGCTCCTCTAACATCCATAACAAAATACTTGGATGGGGAGTTCCCCAACCAAGGATGCTTGTTAGAGGGGTCCCATATCAGGGCAGAAATTGTTCCATTCTAGCATCCCTGCTCTGTCATTGGCTGGAAGCAGCCTGGAGAAAGTGTGGCCTTGGTATAAACACCACAGTGAATCCAAAGATACTGGAACTGTCATTTAGTTGTCCCTGCCTAGTACATTCTCTTTCTCATTCTTTATCTCAATTGTTCTCCTAACTCCATGAGATTGTGTGTTTGTATGTGTGTTACTTTATGAAGTGAAGATGGATATACATAGTTTCTACATAGAGATAGATGTAGGTCATACAGGTAACATTAGATAGATGATAGATAGATAGATAGATAGATAGATAGATAGATAGATAGATAGATAGATAGATAGATGATAGATAGATAGACAGACAGACAGAAAGACAGACAGATAGATGACAGATAGATCATATACATTCTATAGAAGCACTTGATGCACTTAACATTTACATACAAAATCTTAGAGATAGATTGGCCAGGTCAAGTTATATTGGAAAAAAATCCCCAAATGCATGTACACAGAGAGAGAGAGATGTAGATTCAACTCTTGATATGGCCATTTGCGTATTTTATATAGAATTTATATAATGAACAAAAGAGATAAATGTGAATGTGTAAATTAGCAGGCACTAAACACTGGTTAATTATTATGATACATTTAACATTACACCAGATGCCAACATATTTCCAAATGCCTCTGTCCAGCATGCCCTAAATGTGTTTAAATATGTTAAAAACCAAAATAATTAAGGATACTAGAGTATGATAAAAGCTTGGTACAATCATTAAAATAAATATAAGTGGGTACCACAAACCCAAGTTTATGGCACCCACAAACTTGCTGGCAGGATCCAGCTAACTCAAGAACTATCAGCCCTACAAACTGGACCCTAAAATGAAATAGGCCTGAACTTACAGACCTAAAATAGGAACTAAGAAAGTTAATCCAAAAATAGATAGTCAGGTGGGTCAATAAGAATTCCAGTTCTGATTGAAAACCCAACCTTAAGGCTAAGCGTCTTTATTATTCTACAGGGAATAGTGGATTCTCCTTCTTTCTTCATCTTGACCTTCAGGCATTTCTTTGCTCTTTCGCACGACTGTGACTTTGCAGAAGGAATTCCAGAAAGTTTTTTAATACAAGTCTTTCATTCCACAATTAGAATTAAGCTTTTAAAAGCAGACAATGTAATACAGATGGCCAACAGACATATGCAAAGATGCCCACTGTCACTAACTATCAGAAATATGCAAATTAAAACCACAATGAGATCTCACCTGATTTGAGTCAGAATGGCTACCATCAAAAAATCAACAACGTTTTTGTACACCTGAAACTAATAATAAAATTTGAAAAAAATCAACAAACAAGTGTTGGCGAGGATGTGGAGAAATGGGAATTCTCATACACTGTTAGTGAGATTGCAAATTGGTATAGCCAATATGGAAAACAGTATGGAGGTTCCTCCAAAAATTAAAAATAGAACTACCTTATGACCCAGCCATCCCATTTCTGGGTGTTTATACAAAGAAATCCAAAATATTAATTTGAAAAGATACATGCATCTTTATATTCATTGCAGCATTATTTACAATAGCCAAGATATGGAAGCAACCTATTTGTCCATCAATAGAGGATTGGATAAAGAAGATATGGTATGTATGTATACTAGACTACTTGGCCATAAAAAAAATGAAATTTTACCGTTTTTGACAATGTGGATAGACCTAGAGAATATTATGCGAAGTGAAGTCAGACAAAGAAAGACAAATACCACATAATTTCACTTATATGTGGAATCTAAAAAACAAAATAAATGAACAAATAACACAAAAACAAACTCAGATAGATACAAAGAACAAACTGATGGTTGCCAGGTGGGAGGGGTATTGGGAGTCTGAGTGAAAAAGGTATTAAGAAGTACAAAGTGGCAATTACAAAACAGTCACGGGGATGTAAAGTACAGCATAGGGAAAATAGCCACTAATGATATCATAACTATGTATGGTGTCAGGTGGGTACTAGACTTACTGGGGGGATCACTTCGTAAGTTATATAAATGTCTAATAACTATGCTGTACACCTGAAACTAATATAATATTGAATGTCAACTGTAATTTAAAAAATAAAAATAATTTTAAAAATAGAATATATTACATATTTAAAAAGCAGATGATGTGATAACAAAATTACTTAAACGCACATTAAAAGGTATGCAACTACCATGTTTCACTGAATATAAGACCTAGCCAGACAATCAGCTCTAATGTGTCTTTTGGAGCAAAAATTAATATAAGACCCGGTCTCCAGTATATTATATTATATTATCCTATCCTATATTATATTATATTATATTATATTATATTATATTATATATTATAGACCGGGTCTTATATTAATTTTTGCTCCAAAAGACGCATTACAGCTGATTGTCCGGCTATGTCTTATTTTGGGGGAAACACGGTAATATTGGAACCTCTCTGGGCAGAGCAGTGTTGCCTTGGTGAGGAGTGGACATGATCCACACACTGGGGTAGGTGGATTGTGTGCGAGGGATATATACTTGAGAAAACTGAGTTCCTAAAGATGGGAAGAAAGTGAAATCAGGAAGTGAGGACTAAGTGAAGAGATATTTGTACACCCATGTTCAAAGCAGCATAGTTCACAAGAACCAAAAGGTGGAAGTAACTCAAGTGTCCAACAACAGATGAATGGATAAACAAAATGTGGTATATGCATACAATGGAAGGTTATTCAGTCCTAAAAAGGAAGGAAATTCTGACTTATGCTATAACATGAATGAACCTTAAAAACTTTATTCTAAGTGAAATAAGACTCTCAAAATGACAAATACAGTATGATGCCACTTATATGAGGTACCTAGAGTAGTCAAATTAATAGAGACAGAAAGTAGAATGATGGTTGCCAGGGGCTGGGGGAAGAAGGTAGTTATTGTCTAATGGGTACAGCATTTCAGTTTTGGAAGATGAAAAGCTTCTGTAGATGAATGGTGCTGAGGGAAGTACAATAGTGTAAATGTACTTAATGCCACTGAACTGTATACTTAACAATTGTTAAGATGGTAAACTTTATGTGATTTGTAGTTTCCCACAATTAAAAATATATGCTATATTTTTAACCAAATTAAAAGAACTTCTAAGTTTAAAAAAAGAGAAGGAAAATCATTTATCTACTTTATTACTTTGCCTCGGTTTTTTCCTATTTCTGCTACCAAATGGGTAGGAGAAAGGGAACTTTTTAAATTAACTATTATTCACTATTAACTACTATTAGTAGCTAGAACTGCAAATTCAGAACTGCAAATTGAGCTTAATAATGCTTAATCAGTTGAGATGGATAGAATACATGTCATTAAAGCTGTATTCTTGTATTATGAGTTAAATTGAGGAAAAAGCCCATGTTTTACTATTCTTTACATTCTTAAAAATGATTAAAGCCACATCCATTTATTGCCTTAAACACAGAAAATGCTTACATTGAACCACAACTTTGATTTAATATGTTGATGATAAAGTTCTTTGAAGACTCTATACAGTCAAATAATAGCTTTTATAGAAGCAAAATGATTAAAAGCAAAGAGCCAAGCACAAAGCTCTCGTTGAAGAGCTGATGGTAGATCTGGTAGATTTGAAATTCCAAGAAGAATTCACCATTACAGCAGAATTAATGCATGGTATAATAATAAATTCACCAAGGAAAGTACTGACCCTCATAAATGTTCAAGAACAATGAAATTCTGGTCACTGGTAATGTGAGGAAAACCACTAATACCCAGAGCCACTGGATTCACTTAATGAGATTAAAATGATATATAGAGAGAACAGAAAAGACATTCTAAAATGTTCCTTGAACACCAAAAGGACAAAATTGACAGATATACGTATTCAAATTACCAAATTGGGTAGAAAAGAGAAAATCCATGTGTGAATTAAGAAGGTCTTCTCCTTGAGATTTTTTTTTAATGTGGATTTACTCTGTTTCCCTCATTACCTCGCAGCTATTAGATTTCAATGCTAAGTTTACACTTAACACTTGCCATAAAAAATAAATTCCTGATAGAAAAATAAAAATGAATAACTGTATAGATAAAGCAAAGCTGACTGGGGGGGGCGGGAGGGAGGGGGCAAGGGGGAACAGCAGTGAGAGTCTGTCTCTGACACCAGGATATTCATGGCTGGAAAACATTTTTCCACTTAATGATAATCTTCAATAGTTATTGGGATCTCTGCCTGCTTTCATTTTCTTTTCCTCTGGCAAACTTCCATTTGCTCTGGCTTTTGCAATAATAAAAAATAAGTAAATTTGACTCAACAAAACCCAGTATTATTTTACAAGTACAAACTGAAAATCCATCTAAGGTTTGGCTTGTTGTTTTTGAAACTGATGCTAATTTTAAGCAACAATTCGGAGAACCCCTGGAGGTTTACATGAGTTCATCAGTAGCAAAATCATTTGAAAATCATTTTAGATGTTTTCCAGAGCAAGAAAGAAGCTCTTTAAACTGCCGAATTTCTTGGCATATTCCACACACCCACCTAATGTTCCTGTTACCCAAATGCAAGCAGAGTTGAAATTTCACTGCATGGCAAAATTAAAGGTGAGATATTTGGCTCTTGATTTTCTGTGTTGAAATGACTATAACATCTTAGATCTTGACTTGGGGTCCACAGATGAGACCTTCAGATATAAATTTAATACTCTCATAAATGCCCAACACTTACTTTATCAATCATATAGAAAAATAGTGAACATTTTGCTGAGCAAAACAAGAGGGTAATAATGAACTTAAAAAACACAGGGGAAAAGTTTAAGAATCAAAAATCTACCCTCATGCTGTGATAAACATCTGCTGGCTTCAGCAACTAGCAGCTGAAGCAATTTGAATAGTAAATGCTTTTATCTCAGAAAAGAGCTACATTGAAAACCTCTGACACTGGTGAAAATGTGGGACATATAAAGCTGACACTCGGGGACCCACTGAGAGTCCTGGACTGGCCGTTACCAGTCCTTAGGAAACAGAAGTAACACAAGAGCTAAGAGAAAGTTCAACAATGCACCATGGTGTGAACTGACTGCACCTTACAAGAGAACCCTAGCAACCCCAAAATCACAGAATGAAGGTTCAATTGAGAAAGGAAGCTTGAGGCCCCATATCCACATCCCCACCAGGGAAGGATGCCAGGACCCAGAGAATTAAGAGATCCCTTCCAAGAACCCATGTCATCATATAAACAAGATGCTAAACTTGATTTCTCTTTAATTTAATACAACTTTCTCCAATCACATGAAATTATGATTCTATAAACATGCAAATCTTCCCTATGTTCTCCATAAAGTTATTTTTGTCTCAGTCTTGAATAGCTACATTTACATGCCCTCCAAAATGCAAAAACTAAAGCATTAGTTTGGCCCCCAGCAACCCTTAAGAGCACTTGAAAATACACAGAATCGTAGAAAAATAAAGATCACATTTCATGGACACTAGCTTTTCCACCTAGACAGACACAACTATTTACTTCAGCAAATACTGAGTCTTTTAGAAGACAATGTCAATTTTATTGCTTTTAGAAATAATGTGTAAAGCATAGAACTTTACAACTTGCACATGAGCAATTCCATCTTTAAATATATTTACGTGGTGAGAAAAAGTACATGCATATGAATATATAGAATTTTAAAATCGCCATCATTTACATTACAAATTTCTTTATACAAACATCTTAAACTTTTTTTCTGAAAAAGAAAATTAGCGACTGGTAAGAACCCTCTGAGACTGCAGAAAATCCAGCTTTCCATTTAAGCAGCCTTTCACTGAGAGACATGAGTGATGGCAGATGAAGGCCTCTTGAGAATAGACTCAACAGAAAATGACAGCGGTTCATTCACCGAGAGTTTTGTTCCAACTTGTTTGGCTACAAAAAGGTCTTTTGCGCATCTATCTATTGTAAAAGTGTATTTCTGGTTCTCCTTGACTAAACACTCTCTGTGTTTCTTAGGGGCCTCTTCAAAGGCCTCTTTGACAAATGGTGTTTTCAACTCAGGACCTGATTTGTCATTAAGAGTTTGCTGGAATAGTGAGTGGAATGGATTATGTTTAAGTGGTAGAGGGTGCCTGGTGCTTTCTTTGCTGATCTTGGTTAAGACGTGCCCTTGAGCTGCCAGGGAGTCCGTGTCAACAATTGGAGAGAAATTCCGTCGGGGTGGGGAGAATGCAGACCTCTCAGGAACAGCCTGGTGACCCTGAAGGTCAGTTCTTGAGGTCTGGACCTCAGAAGTGTGAGGCAGCACCAGAGAGCCTTCCAATTTGGGTGGCAACATATCATGTTCTGTACCGAGACCATCCTGGACTTGTATTCCCTTCAAGTCCCAGCTGGCCCCAGGTTTCAGGGCTTGAACTGAGGTGGTGGCATTTAGCAGGCATTGCTGGTAGAGGAGAGTGTCACTAATTGGGCCACACTTGGGCCAAACTAAAAATCTTGAGGACAAGGGATACTGTCTGTAAGTCGTGGCCACACTGACATTGGAAGAAATTAGTTCCATATTCCCAGACCCTGAATACTGCATGGTTAGATCAAGGCAAGTGGGCAAAAAATTACAGAAGTCTTTGCTTGGCGGTTCCACTGGGGTGGGGTTGTAGGCACCTTTGTAGGAATTGTATTCAGGTCCATGCACCATGCGGTTGGGCAGGAACAAGGCAGCAGCTTGGGAAGCTTCCAACATCTCCCTCTCTTTATATTCTCTCTCCAGCATAATGTTCTCCAACTCTTTATCAGCAAAGGCCCGCCTTTTTCTCATCCGGTCACTTACGGGGGGAGGTAGAGGTAAGCTCCCTCCCACATAAGTCTCTGCTGGAATGGGGCGGTAGCCTAAAATAAGCAAGCATTGCACACGAAAGAGATTAACATCTAGGGAAGAAAAATCTGGACATCCAGAGGCAACCGAAATACTACAAATTGGCAGAACAAGTGTTTACAGTTTTATATCACTAATATATTTATACAGAAAGCAAAAGTATTAGTTCAATTTTACATTGTTCCCTTTGGAGGAAAGGATATAATAATGTTTTGTTATTTTTGTTTTTGTAGTTATAGGCTTGTTTGTTTACTTTCACAAAAATACTTCCCTGGCTGAAATTTTAACATTCTTCCCAGGCTCCTACACAAGGCTGTTGATCTCACTTCAATCAACGATTTATTACTATCCATGTTATCTTTTTCCATTATAAAAAAAGATAGCTATACCTAGAGCTGATGTCACTTTTATTTTCTAAAGATGGCTCATTATGTACACATTGTTACAGTTGGAGAATAATCCAAGGAGAACTAGGAAAAAAGAGAAAGTTAAAGCAGATTAGTGAGGAGAAAAACAGAAAAGACTTAAGGAAACAGCGAAACATAGAAAATTGAAAAGAACTGTTGACTAGTCAAACAGATTCTGTAGTGAACACCAAACTAGGCCCCTACCCCTGACTGCCAGTGCAAACAAACAAACAAAAGTGGGAGCAGAGCGTGGAGATCCCGGCTATATTGAAAATAACTGCTCTAAAACATTTTTCCCAAGCACTAATCATGTTAGCCAAATACCCAAATGGTTGAATAAGCAATCATTCGAACATAGCTTAAGTCATTCCACACTTTATGAAGTCAAAAACACAGATCAGAATAACAGCATGAATAGAATTCCTGGTGGCATAAAATACTTTCATCATCCCCAACACTCACCACTATCAAATTTGTATGAAGGATCCACTGTAACATTTGTGTAACAAACCCATCAGACTCATTTGCAAATAAAATAAAATTTGAAAATTAATGTTTCCTTTGCCATAGTAAGTTTTTGCCAGGAAGTTATTTACTTGCATTTACTATTCCATGTAATCCTCCCACTTCTCAAATTGCTTTGGCCTAATTTCAATTTATCAGTGTGGTCCCTATGGTTATAAATTTGTTTACCTAGTTTGTAATCAAATTGACTTCTTAAAAATGAGAAACCATTCTAAGGCCAGAAGGATACAGCACAGGGTAAGACACGAACAAACTTTAAAACCTGTCCAGAACAACCCAATTCAGAAGCCACATAAGAAAAAACAGAACTCCAATATCTATTTTGTAATCCTCTTTGCAACCTGACTCTTATGAAGTAGTAATTAGTGCAAATTAGTGCAAGCCTTTCTTGTCCTGAAATGGTGAAAGGCAATCAGCATATTATTTATCAGGTCAATAAATACATTCCATATCTGAACAGAGATAACTTTGAAAAATCAGAACTATTTTAAGATAAATCGATGTATCCCCAGGCTTTACAGAAAGTGAGAACATGGAAAGAGTTATACACTTAATCTGTTCAAATTCAACCTCCACGTCTCTTATTTGAGTCTACAGTCTCGACTGTCAAAATGATAAAGTGATGTGTGGAATAACCACAATTATACAGAGTCCAAGAAGGAAAATGGTAAAATGAAAGAGAATGGGACTAGAGGTTGAATTGTCCAGACTAGAGGTCTTTGTTGGTGTGGGTAGCTATTAAACTCCTCACCTGACTTACTCTATTTTGTTCCAACTACAACCAAAGAATTTTTTTTTAATTTATTTCCTTCCAGGACATCTGTTCCGGGATCACTTGGCACTGTATCTTTGCACATCCCTCACACTAGGACAAATTCCATATGCACTCCATCTCCATGTTAATCTAATATCTATTAGACAACAAAATTATCAGTAACAAAAACCTCAGGAGGTATGTGAGACTCATTTTTCCTTGTCCTGATTTCCTTCTTAGGGAAAACTTTCTAATAAAAAGTACCTTCCCCTCAGATTGCTCCTTCACCGGTTAATAAAAATGACATGTGCCAGAATGATGACAATTTCACTCAGAATTTGGTTTAAAAGGCTAAAGGAATAATTTTGCATTGCTTTACCTTCTAAAATGCTTTTGGCCAGCAAACTGGGTGCCCTGACTTGCCTCTGATACACAGCTTTGCGATCGAAGTTATTCTGTTTCCCGGAAAGCCCCTTCTTGTCCTGTAAACACACACACACACACAAACCATCATCAATAATGCTCTGAAAGAAAACGTGGGAAAGCGAGAAGGAACGGTGTCAGCAACTCTCCCCTGTCTAAATGTATTTCTTTTCCTATCCCATGTTTAAATGATTCCAAATAAATTAATATTATTAGCACTCCTTAATTCCTGGGCAGCAAGTTAGCTCAGTCCGAAGCCGTCTACTGGCAAGCAGGGCTCCGGCTTTCTCTGTGGCTGCTTTGTTAGAGTCACGCAGACTCTCCCTGTAGCTAAAAATGGTGGGACATCTCTGAGGAAGGTGAAATCTACAGCCGAGGAGATGATGGGAGCCCGGCCCTAAACGATAGCTACTACGCGGGCCGTGTGGTGCCCAGTGGTAGGGCTGAACATGCCCAGGGCTTGCCATTGGACAGTGACGTGGGGCTGGTTTCCCCTCACAGTAGAACTGGTGGGACGGGTGCAGGGTGTTGAGGGAGAGATAGG